>NC_140602.1:52062951-53280451 GCF_057381915.1 Diplotaxodon limnothrissa | reverse complement strand
CTCATTTTAATTTTCTTTACGTATGCTATTAACATGTACAGCACTTTGTGAAACCCTGGTTTTACGTTAAAGTGCTTTAGAAATAAAGTTGGTATGGTATGGTATATATATATATATATATATATATATACATATATATACATATATACACATATATATATATATATATATATATATATATATATACATACATATATATATACATACATATATATATATATACATATACATATATATATATATATATATACATATATATATATATATATATATATATATATATACATATATATATACATATATATATATATATATATATATATATATATATATATACATATATATATACACATATATACACATATATATATATATATATATATATATATATATATATACATATATACACATATATATATATATATATATATATATATATATATATATATATATATATATATATATATATATATATATATATATATACATAATAACCAAGCAACTAACTCTGGGGTTTAGGAAGAATATTCTGAATAAGAGGAATTATCCAGTATTCTAACAAAACAGCTACTCTATTTTTTTTTGACAGAGAAAACATATCAAATTTTTAAACTGCAAAATTTTAGCATTTCATGAAAAATAGGAGCTCCTTTTGAAGTAGATGGCAGCAGTATATCTCAAAAAGGCTTTGACACGGATAAAAGAAAGGGCTGGAAAAGTAAGTGTTACCGGAAAGAAACAGGGAACATTTTGCAACTTACCATTGGCAACAGGTCCAATACATGATTGAGTATAAAAAGAGCATCTTAGAGCGCCAGAGTTTCTCAGAATGTCATGGCTCCTGGGCTGGTTAGAAGGTTTCTGTTTTAGTGCATTTTTTTCAGTCACCTGTTGCTTTCTGACGGGCAGCCCCCACCTAGCCTTGTCTATTCGGTGGAGTTTCCAGCACCTATGCTTCACCCTGCACACCTGTTGCTCATCTGCTCGTCAACCCACCAGCACCTTCCAAAATCATTGCCATTCACAAATACAGGTTAAAGCTCTATCATGCGAAAAAGAAGCCACGTGTGTACATGGTCCACAATCGTCACTGCCTTCTCAGAGTCAAAGCTCATTTAAAATGGGCTGAGGCAAGGGTCAAAGTGCTGTGTGGGCAGACAAATCAAAATTTGAACATTCTGTTTGAAAAACACTGACACTGTAACCTCTATATGTTATCAGTATTTAATTCAATCGCCTGCATCTCTGATGATACAGAGATTTAAACAAGGAACAAAGACATCTACACTCTAAGAAATGACACACTGATGTTGGTAGCATTATGTAAATGTTTTATGTTAAAACTAATGCCACCAATTGATTTTTAACTTTAAACACAAGTATGTTGTTTTGAATTTAATTAACAACATAAGATTTCAATACAACAAAATGCAGTAAATTAAATCCAACGTAAAAAGTTCATTTAAAATGAAGAGCACTTTAATTTAAAGAGGATTGTCCTAATAGGCTCTCCATACTTCTAAGTTTGCACATGTGCAGTGTGGAAGTTTGATCATCCGCCATTTTCAACTGAGACTTGCATATGCTTAGTATCCTGGATAGAATCCATCGCCATCTGAGGATTATTTGGTAAGTACAACAATTTAAGGATGACAAATTTGATTAATGTATACTAACTGATAAACATCTGACACTTTCGGGAATACTTTTGCATTTTTTTTAAACAAATGATGCCTGGTAAATTTTTTAACACTCTAGTTTGTATACCTCTCTCACGTGTTAGAAGTATGAAGACATTTAACAAATATTGTTGAACCTGCTTCGGTGTAATTTTCCAAAATCTTTTGCGATTCCTGTTAAGGTGAGACTTGCCTACTAAGACCGACAGTTTTAAAATTACTCCCAACATCTACCGCACCTGCTCCCTGACATCAGTAATGACCACCGGGAGCGCCAGCGATCCTGTAGTTTGAAGAATGAAATGAATGTATAGTGTATTTTAGAAATGTGCCTCAATTAACTTGCTACATTGTTTGAAAGAATTCGACTCCATGTTGATTTCTGGTTTAGTGTCAAACGCAGGGATTTAAGCGATTAACATTTTGATTTGTAAAGTATAAGACATGCGTTCATCTGTTGTCATTGAAGTGCAGAATAATGTGTAATACTGTTATATATAATCCATTTAACTCCTTGTATCAGTTTCCATTGGCTATCATCGCTACCGAAGACAGGAAATCATCAAAGACATGCCATTCATTGCAGAGGTCAAAAACAGATGGCCTGCCCTGTTTTCAGAGACTGAGGTAATTCTTACTAACTTTGTTATTGGAAGTCATTTTCATAAGAACTTGTATTTGAAGAACAAAGTACTGTAAATTGTTAATTTTAAAAGATACAAAATGTTTGACTGAAAGTTGTAACATTCTTGCATGTGGCCTCTAATCAAATTAATAGAGAATACTCTCTAGTTGTAATTTTTAATATGTTTCAGGTTGTTGCGGAGTTCGCCCGCATCACCATGGTCCCTTTGTTGTCGACTTTCATGGCCAAGCTGGACCACTACGCTGACCACCTTAGAGTGTTCAAAAAGAAGGGGGGAACAGCTAAACGCAATATCAACTTAATCATGGCAGCCATGGATAGGGTATGTATTTTAGTTGACCTTGATTGAGCTCTGAAATTATTTGAATGCTTCTTCAACTTCTGTGTCTGTCATTAATCAGAATTTTTTTTCAACTGAATATGTGTAAATTTGAATATTTTGTAGATACATGTGAATCAGTGACATGCAGTCAAGTGAGGCACCTTAATGAGAAGTAAAATACTAACAAAAGAGAAATTCAATTTGTACACTAGATTTTAAATTTGCTTTCTGTGTGATTTCAATATTTTTATGGTCAAAATTGCTGTCATTACGGATTTTCTGTTCAAATACAAGGTAAAACGCTGAGAGGAGGCAATGATGATGCTGTGTCTCACCACAGACACACACATGCGCAATCCCACTGCTGTTTCTCTAAATTGCCAACGTACATGTTTGATTACACATGTAATACAGATGATGACTTGCAGACTACCTAATGTATTTGACGAATCTGTGTTACATGTTTAATGTTATTGGTCATAAATGTGCTGCAAAAATGCATGGAGTGAGGCTGATGGAGGGCAGTGCTGAACCCTAAAGGCAACATGTATAAGAGGTACACGTATATGGATTCACAGTGTAATCACATTACACTGAGAGCGCCATTGACACAGTGGATAAAGCAGCACTCTTAGGGAGCATCAGTAAATTTCACAAAGGACAAATTGACACCAAATCAGTCCTAAGCAATGAGACGCACCAATTTTATTTTAATGCATCTCCTATTTATAAATTAATAAATTGATGTAAAATGAATGATTTTTCTATAATTGTTTCCAGGTCATTTGACCAATTTATTTACTACACACAAAAAATGAGACACACCAAACCTAAATAAATTTTAATGCATCTTCTGTAGGGCTGGGCACTTATTGCATCGCTTATCAATATTGTGATAAAACACGTCCTATGTGATTAAAATGATAGACTGCTTTCAAACCTCTAAAAAAATATATGATAATTTAGTTGAGACTATTACTTCCATTAATGTCAAACTTATTATCAATTCAACAAGATAAATAACTGCTGGTTTGTCTAAATAGCACATTTGCTAAGTTTAATTTGCAGTATTTGTATTTGTGAGGCTGCATTGATAGATTTATAGGCAAAAATACTATTATGATCTTTTATTGTAACTCTTATTGTTAAGAAGCTTGGAAAGAAAAGCGTCTGGACTTCTTTAAGTTGCTTGAAGACGTTTCATCTCTCATCCGAGAAGCTTCTTCACTGAAGAAGCTTCACTTTTCTTTCCAAGCGCCTTAGACTACGATGACCTGGATGACTGAGAACCTTCACAGACTTATTGTTATCGCAAAAAATACCACAAAATGTCATGATAGGATTTTAAGTCCATATTGCCCAGTTCTAATCTTCTATTTAATTTGAATATTTTTAGGGGCACAATTATTAAATATATTGTTGAACAATCTAGAATTTATTAAAGCAAAAATGAAAGCTTTCACGTAATGTCAAAATTGAAAAGCTTCGATTTTTGAGTTCATATATTTGTTTATCTGACTCAGAGGAGTCAGTGCCTTACCAATCATGAACCTCACTGCACGTCACTGATGTGAGTTATGAAACATTGCTTAATCACTTATCTGGATTATGTGTTAATATTTTTGACTTTGTTTTGTAAAGAGGTTGAAAGGAACCAAAATAGGAAACTTCCCTCATATTGAGTTCTTATCTCCACCAGAATCCCAGCATTGATGTTCGACGGGAATGCATTCTGAAAGCTGTCTGTCTCTACTTAAATGAAAAGCCAGATGACCTGTTCAAGGAATTCTTGGTAAGTTAAAAAAGGAAAATGATCAGCTATTTTCCTTTTTTTAATTTGGGATTGGAAATGGAAGGTGGACTTACTTGTCCATATGTATATGTACGCAATTAACTTATCTTTTTCTTTTATTTTTATTTATGTGGATCTTGGAGCAAGCAGAGAAACAGAGAAGCTGACTTTGGGAGTCTATGTTGTTCAGACATGAAGGAGCAAACTCTGCAGATACACCTGAGGACATTGGTGTCATCGTAGAAGGATGCACTGTGCTGCAAGCTCTTAGTGATGTGGCAAAGGGTTGTGCCCTCCTGCTTGGATTAATCTACAGTCTAAATCTGAGCTACCCAAAGCACCTGAAATACACATTTGAATTTCTTCAGAAGGTGCTGATGGAGTTGGATGGGAACAACCTATCCATGAAGGTGCAGGTTCTGAAAAACAAACTGCTTGAGTGAAACAGCCTGCACTGAACTATAGAGGACACTGAACTTTAAGGTTCTCGAACCCTTCTCCTTGCACTTCATAAACTGTTCAGTTTGAATTGCCACAAGAACTTCTGCAAGGCCTTTCACTTTTCTGCGTTCTTTGTTCTTGAACCTTTACCAACATCCAACTACACTGAAAAAGACTGCTCCTAACTTTGGACTTCAGTTTAAGTTTTGAAGCAAAGGTTATTTTTGTAAATATGGACAAAAATGACACTAAAGTAATTTCTACCAGCTGTTTGCAGGGCTGTATTGTGGGCTTTTCATTGTAGCCCAATCAAGTTTACATTAAGTCATGTTAATGTTAAAAATGTTGGAATCACAACACTTTCCAGTTTTAATCATTTCAGTTTAACATGACATTCTTTATCTTGTCTTCCTGCACTTAAAATGCACTTGAATATATGTAAAGATTGTTTAAGAAAAAAGATCTAGAAGCATTTGAATTGCTCAAAGTGTGCTTCAACAAGTTTTACACAAAGTGTTATTAAAGTTAGGTTAACTGAATAAACTGGTGTTCAATTTTTTAATTTACAAACTTAAATAGAATAAGTTGCAATTCTGTTAAAGTGATTTAATCCTATAGTTTCAGTAGAGCGTGTTTTGGGTGAGTAGATTTATCAGATTTACTTAAAATTTGTTGTTCAAATTAAATATATCATACATTTTATATTTCACTAACCCAGTTGTGTGGAACCGGTTGACATAACTGGGTGGAGTAAATACAACATGTTATTTCTTAAAGTAAGTAGAGCTTGTTTTGGTTGAGTAGGTTTTATTTAGTCTTCTCAATTTAAATCAACAAGGTTAGTTAGATCAACATTATGATATTCAGCTAATACAACATGATTCTTTTGATTTGCATTTAATTATCCAAATGTTATCAGATGTACTTAAAATTTCTTGTTCAAATTAAATATATCATACATTTTATATTTCACTAACCCAGTTGTGTGGAACCGGTTGACATAACTGGGTGGAGTAAATACAACATTTTATTTCTTAGAGTGTAGCAAACATCATGATTTTGTAGAAGAAGAGTAAAGGTAATGAAATGGCCTGCCTTCAGTCCAGACCTTTTACCATGTGAGAATATTTGGGACATCGTGAAATAAAATATACAACCAAGAAGAGCCCAGAACTGTTGAGAAGCTGGAATCCTATAAAAGATAAGAATGGGACAAGATTCCTCTCCCAAAAGCACAGCAAAGTGTCTCCTCATTTTCCAGACATTTACAGACTGTTGTTAAAAGAGGGGAAGTTACATGGTGGTAAACATGGCCTTGCCCCATATTGTTTGAGACATGCCGCTGCCATCAAATTAAAAATGAGCCAATACTTTTGTGAAATTTGTATATTTTACACATTTTTTCTATTTTGAATAAAGGGGGGGGCATAGCTGGACTGGCCATCGGGCATACCGGGCATTTGCCCGGTGGGCCGCTGGCGATTTTTTGTTTTTATGGGCCGATCGATTTTTTTTTTTTTTTTGATTTTTTTTTTGGCAGGGTATAAATAATGAAAGGTGTTGGATTGGCCAATTGGTCATGATCGACTCTGGGCTGGACCAATTACAGCCAAGGAGGTCGGATGCACCCTCCCCCTTGTTTAGCAATCTTATAGACGAACTAAAGAAAATGGAGAACAAAAAAAGGAAAGGAGGTGCAGAAAAAATTAGGGCCAAAAAGAAACGAGCCCTTCAGGCAGACGCTGCCAAATGTGTAAAAATAACTGAATTGTTTGGCGGTAGCTATGGCATAGCTTCCACAGATTTAGCAACATCAGCAAGTGGTGGAGGCCAGCAGGTGGATAAGGGAAAGGGGAGGCAAGAGGAGGAGAGACCCGAGGCGGCCGCCGGTCATAGTGGCAGAGGAACTGAACTTCAGGTAAGAAGTTATGACCTGCTGTCTATCTGTGTCAGATATAAACCAAGTTTAGTTGGAGTTTGTTTTTGTTGTGCTGACTTTTTACAGGCGCTTAGAATAACTGGTACTGCGTACTAGCTAGCATGACGGAGTTTATATACTGCTGGGCGGGTGCTATGAAGTTACTGATAGTAAATTTTATTTTATGCTTAAGGTTAGTTTCTCAAACTCCTCAAAATCTTAACAAATTGTGCCAATCCTTACATGTTGCACCAGGCTGATTTATCATCAAAAGTGGAGAAGTCTGTGACAGAGGAGACAGAAGAGCAGCAGAGAGAGATGGAGCGAGAGAGAGAAATAAAAGAGCAGGAGATGGAGATGGAGAGATGACTTTATGTCATCCATGAGGGATGCATTTGACATATGTTTCACATATTATAGCCCAGCAAGTTACTTATAGCAATTTAAATACGAGCAATCAGTTTTTGGCAAATACCGGAAATCAGTTTTTGGCAGACAATCGCTTTTTGGCACAACACCGGCTATTGCAGTTAATAATACAACAGCTTCTTGCCATTTTTTTGTGTTTCTTTTTATCGCTGTGCAACTGAGTTCAATTGAAAGCCTGCATGTGCTAGTACCTCTTGCCACAAGTTCCCAGAATCCTTTGCGGTTTTACCCCTGAATGACGTCACATTTTTGGTGGGCCGGTCTCTAGTCAAAATGCCGATTTTTTTGTCCCAGTCCAGCCCTGGGGGGGGGGGGAGGGGATTAATTGGAATGCCAAATACGTTAGCGGGTGTAGGACTGTGTAGTAATTTGAAAACGCTTTTTAAAAAATGTGACTGAAGGGAAACCTGTATCAGACATGAGCTCCCTTCCCAGTCAGGAGCTTGAAGGTCTGATTTGACAGCGGAAGAGACAGAGCTGACAACCCCCCCAAAAAACCCCCAAAAAAAGCGGACTTCTGTGTAAAGAGATTTGCACAAATTGAAAACAGGAGAAATGGAAGCTTCCAGAACAGCCTTGAGACCTCTAACCAGGGCAAATAGTTTATTATAGGTAATACATTTCCAGTAGGAACAGCAGCATTTTACAGTTTTCATGTTTTAAGTAAAGCAATAATACAAACTAATACAATAATGATAAACTATGACAATGAGTATGTAGATGGAGAGGGTTCATTAAGGGCATCTGTCTTGTTTAGTTCTTGTTTTTGGATAATAAAACCAAGCATTAAAATAATTAACACTGCCATAAAAACGAAGTGTTGCTTCATGGGACGTGAAGAGGGAGGAGTGAGAAGACTTTAGAATGAAATATCATTCGTCTTAAGGTGAAACTCGTGGAAGAGACCAGTGGCGATGCACGAGAAACATATATTTCTGTGTGTCAAAACTGCCAAGAGAGGTCAGTCAAAACAACACTGCACAATTACCAGAACCCACAGCCATCTGAGGGTCATTAGACACCCTGAGGAGAGCTGACTCAATGCACTGCAGGGTGAGCCATGACAGGAATGTATCCATAATCTATTTTTCTTGTTGTTGTTGTTTTAACCTTTTCTTCGTGGTATCTATCTAAAGTTTTCTATCTAAAGATGAAGGGAATTCTTCTGGGCTTCAAGAAGGAAAGAATAATCCGCTGACCTCACCTTGACCAGCCTTCACTGCAACTGCTTCTTCCCTCGGAAGCAATGGCTTGATTTCTATATTGTGCTTAATATCTTTCCTCAGGTCGTAAAATTTCCACTTCCTTCCATGGACTCAGAAACCATCACGATGACAGGTGTGTAATGCAAAAGATGATAGAGGGGTCATTCAATCCCGAGTTGCAAAAAAACAAAAAATATAGCATGGCTTGCAATTTGGCAACGACAGAGTCAGCTCATAGACAACAATCGACTGGAATTTCTATTGGGAGAGGAAAGGAAGTGAAAGAGACGAGAGGAATAAAAACTAAAGCAGAGTTGTTTTTCTCTTAGACAGGTAAGTACAGTTTATATTATCCAGCATGTATTAGCTGGACTATTGCTGCCAGGGGAAAGTCTAGGACCTGAATGTTTGCTGGTGTTTTGTGACTAAAGACTTTTTAACCTTCTTTATTTTGATTCTGTAAATACTGAGAAAGCTTAACATTCAACATTTGGATAAGAGCAGAAACAAATCTCTCAACAGCTTTTGTTGATGTGACAAGCACAATACAGAGAATGATTTTTCATTGAAAGGTGCTAAAGGGCACGTAATGGACTCAGCGGGTAGCTGTTTCAGCAGGAAAGGCTCTAAAAAACAATTGCGCACTGGCTGCCTGTCACCGGAACAAAAGGCAAGCAAATATTAGTGGCCGCCAAGTGAACCTGTTGAGCATTTAGTAGATGAAGTGCCATATATCTCCCGAGGCAGGTGATGCAAACCCCAGCTGAGGAAAAATGAAAACAGAGAGTGGACTTTTTTACTCACGGTTTTAAACTGTTAACATCTAACATCTCCCTGCATCTGCTGGATGCTAGCGTCTGTTTGCTAACAAATTTGTCACCCTTAAACGTGCGAATGTAATATTGCTGTGTTTACAGCTCGTTCCTATTGCTCCGGAGTGGCATCCTACGTTTAAATTTGCCATAAACTTAAAACCTTTAATTGCAGATGAAAGCAAATAAAACAGTTTGAATTGTCAGTAATTTAAGTCACAAATGCATTTACAAATTACATACATACCACAACGAGTGCATCTGTATCATGGAAGCAGACCTGTTTGTGCATCCCTTTATGCAGCCGAAGGTACCAGAATGAATACGTTTGGTTCGGCCTCCCCCTCTCTCCCCCTCTGCTGTGCCCTGACAAGACACTCTCTCCAGCTGCTTGGGCACACCAGCAAATAAAGAAAAGATACACACGAGGTGAATAAAAAAGGTAATACCCACTTCAAACACCACTTCCCACTAATCCCTACATGCTCTCAACCTTCACACAGCGAAAGTATACCGCTGACACCTGGATATTGACACTACCCATTCAGCCAGCCTTTCCGGAACAGACTTCACTTCCGAGGAGTAGCAAGGGACTGGAAAGAGAGAGGATTATTCACTCAGGGAAAAAAAGGAAAAAAAGAAAACACACAGAATCTGCCTGCCCTTTTGCAAAGCATATATCCCTCTCTGCAGATACAAGTGCGGCAACAATCAGGCTCCCATCCAATTGGACAGCATCATTTCCTGCTGTAATCAGCGGCTGAATATGAGCTACACAAAGATTCGGCCTTGTACAACCCACCCCACCCCTACGCACCTTTTTCTGTTTTCCCAGTAAAAAGTAATCTCTTTTTTTTGTAGTATCCTTCAGATTCTGATAGGATTTTATCCAAGACCAACCGGACAAAGAAGGTTTAATAGCTCCGGGTTTACAGTATATTTTTTGGTCTACTTAAATTGATTAAGGGTAGATTTGTTTGACGTTTCCACTACTAAAGGAGAGCTTTTATTATCCATCTTCTCATCTGTCTCACATGTTACATATGTAGTTGTAATTTGAACATACTGTATTTAAATGTCTCTCTCTCTCTCTGTCTCTCATCTTATACAGTTACCCAAATGGTCAGAAACATTTAAAATGTACCTAAACTAAATTATAATTAAATTCTAGGTGAAAACTGTAGTTTTTGAAAAAAAAAAATTAGAGTTTACCATCATAGAAAGCAAATATTATTTCAATTTAGTTCAAATGTTCAGTATTTATATTTTATATATTGCCAAATCACAACAAAGGTAACTTCAAGGTGCATTGTGTTGTAAGGTAAAGACTCTACAATGATAGAGAGAAACCTTCACTGATTAAACAACCCCCTTTGAACAAATGCTTGGTGACAGCAGGAAGGAAAAACTCCCTTTTAGCAAGAACATGACTTTATCAGAACCAGGCTCAGGGAGGGGCAGCCATCTTCCACGACCAGTTGTAGGTGAGGATGGCAGGACAGAGAGCCAAATGTTATTGAATATTAGCCAATATTCACATTTGATAAGATGGAATATTTGATATGTTGCTATAAAGATTGTTTAAATGCTTCATATTAAATGTGTTGCCAGTGAACTGCTAGTTGGTCGTTCAGCTTTAAAATATCAGTTATAAAAAATATAAAAGTAAACTAACATGCACAGTGGGGATCAGCAGACACAGAATAACAAATTTCTGGCCAGGAATAGGAGATGAATCAGGCCAAAACTATTCACTCGCCCATCTAAATCATTGAATTCATGTGTTCCAATCACTTCCATGGCCACAGGTGTGTAAAATCACCTAGGCATGCAGACTGCTTCTGCAAACATTTGTGAAAGAATGGGTCGCTCTCAGCATCTCCAGTATGGCACTGTGATAGGATGACACCTGTGCAACAAGTCCAGACAGAAAATTTCCTCACTAGTAAATATTCAACAGTCAAATTGTAGTGGTATTACAACAAAGTGGAGGTGATTGGAAATGACAGCAACTCAGCCACAAAGTGGTAGGTCACATTAAATCACAGAGTGGGGTCAGCGGATGCTGAGGCTCTTAGTGCACGCAGATCTTGTCAACTTTCTGCAGCTTCAAATGCTGCAGACCTCCAAACATCATGTGGCCTTCAGTTCAGCTCAAGAACACTGCATAGAGCTTCCTGGGATGGGTTTCCATGACCGAGTAGCTGTATCCAAGCCTTGCATCACCAAGCACAATGGAAAGCATTGGTTGGAGTTGGGGTGAAGCTTACCACCACTGGACTCTAGAGTAATGGACGTGTTCTCTAGAGTGATGAATGACGGGTCTCTGCCGGACAATCCAATGGATGAATCTGTGTTTGGCATTGCATCAAGTGTAAAGTGCCAGTGAAAGGAAGTATTAATGATTCAACATGTCTGTGCACCAGTGCGCAAAGTAATTTCCATAGAGACATGAATGAGTGAGTTTGGTGTGAAAGAACTTGACTGGCCTGCACGGAGGTCCTGACCTCAACCCGACAGAACACCTTTGTGATGAATTAGAGCAGAGACTGAGAGCGGAGACCTTCTAATCCAGCATCTGTGTCTGACCTCACAAATGTGCTTCATAAAGTATTGTCAAACTCTCCCATAAACACTCCTAAACCTTGTGGAAAGCCTTGACAAAAAAAATAGTTCAAGCTGTTTTAGCGGCAAAGGATTAGCCACACTCATTTTAAACCCTATGCCTCAAGAATGGGATGTCACTCCAATTCAAATGCATGTGAAGCCAGATGAGCGAATACTTTTGGCAATACAGTGTATCTGCGAATATGCAAAGGGATAGTGTGAAGAAATAAAGATTGAAGATGTGCTGGCAGATTGAAGTATTGATGAGACAAATTCAGACCTTTCAGGGAAACATTCAAAGTTATTTCTCATTTGTTTCACAGATGGCTAGTTTAAGATATATTTGGTTGACAAGAGAACTACATAATGGAAGAAAAAATGACATTTCAAAGTGCGGTACTCGTACACACAGACATTTACACATGTACAATCCTCCAAAGAACTGCAATGAAAACAAGCCACGGGCTTTCCTTTCATCGTCTGCTTTTCTCTCTTTATCAAGTGTGAGACTGTCACTGCATTCCCTGCATCACATGCTGCAGTTTCCATGAGAACAAATTCAAACAAACACACACACAAGGTTAACTTCACTTGTATATTACGCTAAATTTTTCCAAACCAGTCCTGAATTGACCGCTACAGTGGTAACCTCAGGAAAGAGTCAATATTTAAGTTGGCAACTTTGACAAACACTTTAATCTTTTTAAGCTCATTTAGCTCACGTGGTCCATCGTGATCAGGGGTTATTACCTTGGGTAAGAACACCATGAACCATGCCTGGCTCCTGGTTTGTTTAGTCTGGGCACGATTCTCTGTGCAGACTGCTTTCCCTCAAGTGTCCCTAAAAGAAGCTCATTATCCTCCAAGTATCACCAGCACACACACACACACACACACACACACACACACACACACACACACACACACACACCTACTTCATAATAAAATGGCAATTCAAGACAGCAACACAACAACAAAAAAGGCTGTTTATTCCTAAACAGGAGAAGAAGGCTGACATTAGTTGACATTAGTTGCTTGAAGAAATATAGGCACTGTACTGGTCCTGGCTGCACCTGGAACTGAGGCACAACGCCCAATTTAGAGGTCAGCTATAGTTCCAACACTCACCTACACTAGCAACAAGCTTTGGGGGGGGAGGGGGGGGGGACAATGAGATTGTTCCAGATAAAGGCTAATTTCCCTCCTCAACCTGGGCTCCAGCTGCCACTTCTTCAGATTGGCCCTCATCTGTCCATGCATTCATAAACGTGCATAATAAATGTGTAAGTGTAATCTGGTGCAGTGATAATAGCTTCATATTTGTCAAACATTTGATGATGTTTCCATCACACCGGTGTGCAGAAAACACCCGCAAAGACATTTCCCACATGGGAAATCCTGTCAGAGAGGCAGAAAAATCGGTTCTCCGAGGCAGAGATGGAGACATAATAAATGACTCTGAACCAGAATAAACAATTATTATTTACCAGCTCACACAGGTCTGCTGCTGCCATTGTTGCTTTAACTTGAGCAACAGGACAGACGGATTGATGAATGGATGGAAGGATATTACAAACATGATCTTACATTTATGAGCTTCCTGTAAGGAGTAATTAGGGATGATCGCCATTCATGCTCTAATGCGACTGCATGGTGTAATCAAAGATAAAGGTAATGAATATCAGTAACACTAATGAATATTTTAAAGCAGTGCATTAGTCATTATTTAGAAGCTAATTGCAACATAACAACAAATCACAACATATTTTCCCAAAGTTATTTACAGAAATTAGATGATTTAATGAACATTATGACATTAAGGCATGTCATTTTGCCCACTTGTCTGTTTTTGTTAGTTTTGCTTCAGTTAACAGTTTCACTCACCCCAAATATTAATAGATCTTTATAAGAATGTAATACTTATAGTTTAAATAAATACAGGATCTACTGTCAGGTCTTCATGGCTGCTTACACTAACACAACACACTATTTAAGTCCATGTTCACTCCTGCTTTCAATCCATTCCCTTTTTTTGATACACATTTGTCTTTGGAAGCTCAATAGCTCAGCATGAAACAAAATCTGATATTCAGTGAAGCACATATTTTTCTAAGAATATTTACTGACCACTCTGCAGCATTTATGTTTTGTGATGATTTACCAGTTTTTCCAGCGGTATCACTGACCTCCTTCGGATTCAGCATTCAGCATAACTACACATCGATCCGTCCGGTTCTCCCCGGTGATGAATTTAAGGATCGGGTTTGAGTTCATTGTTCGTATTTCTTTAGAATGTTTTGTTACAGATTTCCCACACCTTCTGTGTTTGAAATTATATACTGCCTGCAGTAATAATAACGGCCATGTTTAGAGGCAATGCCAGCATGAACCAATGCTGCCCCCGTGTGGTGGGTTTGATGTTGAGTACGCCCAAGAAAAAGAAAAGCAAAGCGAAACCTTCTTTACCTGGTCTCAGATTGTTTCCATCTGTTGGGTAGGATGTTTTGTGTTACATGTGAAGTACAGGTTATGTTTTTCTTTTCTGTCATTCATAGCAAAATATAGTTTTTACAAAAGTTGTCAGCAGTGATGGGTTATCCGACAGCTTTCCGAGAATGAACTGTTGAAATTGTTGCACCTGTCTGTATTTTCTCACTCCGTTATATTTGGTTCACTGCTCTTTTTTTCCTCCTGATTTAAAAAAAAAAAAAAGAAGGGGAGAGAAAGAAAAGGACGCCCTGCAAGGATACAATTAACCTTTAAACCTTAACCTAATTTTCTCACTGCCTCCTGTATGACTAGTGATTGTGAATTACCATTTCTCTGTACAAGAGCCCAAAAACTCATTTCCAAAGTGATATCTGCTGCCTGACCTTTTAACTCTCTCCCTCCTGCTCACCCTGCGGTCAGGTCATTACATCCGTCTCAGTTCTACATCAAACTGCAGAGGCCTTGCTACATTTCTGCTTCTTTTCCATCTTTGAATGCAACACTGCAACTCTGTCATCACCTCTGACACACATACATTCCAGATTCAGTATGTCTGCCGCACATGAATGTTTTGTGTGTTCACGCTGCAGGAGTTCTCTCATTCTGCACTGGCTTCAACCTCCTTTGACCTTTGACCTGCCAGATGTTCACTGTGGACCTATCGATCTCGAGGGAAAGAATAACAACAAGGGGCGTGTGAAAGTTGCTAGTTGTAGAAGTGCACTATAAGTGCAACATAACCTACACATGGTGGCCACTTTATTAGACATACATGTGTATCTCTAATAATCATCTAGTCACGAGGCAACAACTCTATGCATGTAGGCATGCAGACAAGACAAACTGTTTAAATCACCTTTCTTTACCCATCAGAATCGGGAAGAAAGGTGATTTAAGTGACTTTGAGCGCATTATGTTTGTTGGGGCTGGTCTGAGGCTGGTCTGAGTATCTCAGAAAATGCTGATCTGCTGGCATTTTTCCACACCGCCATCTACAGGGTTTTAGGGGAACTTTCCTGAAAAGAGAAAGTTGATCAGTTGATGCCAGATGTCAGAGGAGAATGACCAGACAGTAATTCAAACAAACCACTAGTTACAGCCATGGTATGAACAAGCGCATCTCTGAATGCACAACATGTCAAACCTTGAAGCAGAAACTTCAAGGTTTGACGTGTAGCAGAAACTTCATTATGGTTATCTAGATGCTGCGCTTTCAGCAGGAAAAACTTTTCATCACTCATCCAATTGACTTCTTTAGTCTCAGCTGCAGGTTTTGCCAACCTCATCAATGATACATACTAGCCAAAATTAGCACCACTGACTAATTAATGGACTGTGAGCTTACTTTCATCAATAATATACACATTGTCATGACCATTGATCAATAGCTATGAGTACTGTTTACAAAGACTTGATGCCCAAACCACCTAAACTGGCTCCTTCCGATGTGGAGGAGCAGCGACTCTACTCTAAGCCCCTCCCTGATGGGTGAACTTCTCACCCTATCTCTAAGGGAGAGGCCAGCCACCCTTTGGAGGAAGCTCATTTCTGCCACGTGTATCCGCGATCTCGTTCTTTCCGTCGCAACCCACAGCCCGTGACCATAGGTGACGGTAGGGATGTAGATCAACCAGTAAATTGAGAACTTTGCTTTTACTCACAGCCCTCTCTTCACCACGACGGATCGGTACAGCATCCGCATCATTGCAGCCGCAGCACCAATCCTGTCAATCTCCCGCTCCCTTCTCCCATCACTCGTGAACAAGACTCCGAGATACTTAAACTGCTCCACTTGGGGCAGGAACTCGTCCCTGACCCAGAGTGGGCACTCCACCCTTTTCCAGTTGAGGACCATGGCCTCAGATTTGGAGGTGCTGATTTTCAATGAGTGATAAAATGTTTCTCCCACTGAGATCACAACATTCAGATGAATGCAATCAACTGTCAGGAATTTCATTACCTGGATGAATGACCATGCATCAAGACACTTGCAGCACAGTGGCGGAGCGGGGGGGTGGCTTACTGGGCTTAAGCCCGGGTTGTTTTTTCAGAAGCCCGGGGTCTTTTGGAGTGTAATTTTTTCATAGTTACATGCCTGGCTGACAACTGTATAAAACAAAAACTACACACAATATTTGGAGCACATAGTGCACACTGTGGGAATTTACGACTGTGCGTAAATCCCCCCTAATATTGGTATGATCCGAGCTCAGGCACTAAGCGACTGAGCGAGGGGGCGGTGGAGCTGCTGCCTGCGAGTGCGCTGTTGGAAAAGCGCAGACAGAGGAGAACTGAAGTTTGACCAGGTACCAAAGCAAATCATTCGTACTGTACAAATAATGTAAATATGACGGTGAATCACGAAAGATTGATATCAAACTGATCACTTGACCCATATTACGTTACTTGCTCTTCAAGTGAATCAACAAATGGAGAAATGAAAAGCCGAACAACAACAATGCTGTTTCTTTAGAGAGTCTTAGTTTACATGTGTGTTTATTTCATATTTTCAGTTGTTACCCTCCATGGCTAAATAAATCGGTTTAAGTAATGTACTGATATACAAGAATGGACATAAGGGGCTTCTTTCAAAGAAAAAACTCTGGTAGATGTTATTTTATATATTATGCTTTGTATGTTGTTCAGTATATTTCTATGAAAAACAAGAGGGATTTCAGTACACAGCAGTATATCCACAGTTTAAACCAGATATTTACATACACTTTATGGAAAACACAAGAACATTTTTACTGTACAACATCAATTTATCCAATTTGTTTTGGATAAATAAATATTGAAATATCTTTTGAATTAGTTAAAGAGAGACAGAGCTGTCTATTGTTTTATTATTTTCATCAAATTTAGGAGTACATATGCACTAAGTTTATTGTTAATTAATAAGAAAACTCCAGACGATTCCATTCTGAGCTTAAGAAGCTTCTGATAGGTTAGTAGAGTCCATGTGAGTAAATTGGTGGCACAGCTGTGGATGCATATAAGGCAAAACACAGAGCCACAGAGGAACAGAGATGGAACAAGAGCAGGTGAGACAGACATGTTAGTCAAATGGTTGTTTACCAAAAGTATCACCGTATCATAGGTAGTCATGTATCTCGTACCTAGTGTTTCTTTTTAGGTTTGTTATTTTTCAAATTCTACATTTAAGTTATGCAGGCTTGTTTGCACAACAAGGCTGAATAATTATATAAACTTTTCTCAATCTAAATAGTGGACTTTGGTAGAATTAAAAAATAAGTGTAGTGCAGGTCTATGGTGATTTTTAGTGCTACTATCATCTAGTTTTGATTCTGGGTCTGTCTTGGTTAAATCCTAAGTAGTCCTGATTTTGAACTGGAATAAAAACAGGATGTAGTTGTCACGGTCCTGGGTCGTTTTGACCCAGCGTTTTGTGTTTTCTTGAAGTTCATTTTTGTGCCTTGTGTTTGTTCTGATTTGTATTGGTTTAGGGTTGAACCTGAAGTTAGTGTATATTCAGCCCTACCTGTGTCTGTCCTTGGTGCTCTGTTCTTGTCCCCGTGTTGTGTTGTAAATCTACCCTTTAGGGCTAAGCCCCGGATGTATCAAATGTCTGCCTCCGCCTCTGTTGCAGCAGATGGGCTACAGCAGCAGAAGACCGCACTATGTGACTGTCCTGTCTGCTAAGAACATTAAACTCAGGCTACGTGTCACAAAAGGTTCACCAAAAAAACGTTGCCTGGTCTGATGAGTCTTCATTTGTGATACAGTCACATGTGAGTCAGAATTGGGCGTAAACAATATGAAACTATCCCATAACCATTGAGGCGGATGCTGGTGATGAAGGGGTTTGTCAACAAGAATTAAGTTGATAAACTTAATTCTAGCTAACCAAGTGGCCAGTAAATGTTTATTCTATATTAAAACGTAAGACTTATGCCTATTTTTCTTCATTCTCTACTCTTAATGTATTATGTATGACTCTTAACTGCTCTTACTCTAAGCACAACCGTTCCATCTGAAGATGTTAACCCAGAGGATACTGTTACCAAACATCAGCATGGAAGTTCTGTCCAACTGCATTTATAGTATATTTTTGTGTACTTACAGGAAATGGAACAGGTAAAGACCATATTTAGAATTCATAATTTCTGATATTCTTAATCTTGTCACATTGTGAGTGCAGTACAAAGACACTACAAAACCTGATTAAAATTTCTGCAGTAGGATGAAACTTCATTCTAGTCAGGCAGCTGTGCAGATCTATTGCACAGAGGTGGAAAGAAAACTATTAAAGCAGTTCTCAAAGGGGGGCCGATTATGCTCATTTCCACCTCCATATTTCTTTTTTTCTTTTCTTTTTTCTGGGAGTCCTCTAGGCTACGGTTGCATGATTCACAGGTAAAAGAAAATCCTTCATTATATTAAAGAAAGCGAGGCACAAGAATAGATGTCGAATAGCGAGTGTTTAGACTGAGGTTTTGCCTCACAGAGATTACTTTTACATACACTGACCTCATTATTTGAAGCTATGCCCATTGCTATGAAAAGCATAAAATGTCACCTTTGAATCAAGACTGAATCTCAATGGCTCGTCTACAGGCTATGTTTCTGCAGGGTTCCCATCTCTGAACATCAACAAAAATATGAGAGCGCTAGGAAATCACTGGGAGGGCAACCCATTATGATATGAAAGTGCATCGCAAGTGCAATTTAGTACCAGACTGTGGTCTTGCCAAGGCCATAATTTATTTAAAACCAAGCAGCCCTGTGATGTAACACTGAATTAATGAATGTTAAAAAAAGGGCTCCCAGTGTAGTCTTGCTGATTAATACGATGCAGTCTAGGCTTTCCAGCTGAAGACCAATCAAGCTTTTTTTGGTGAGTATTAACAGCGTCTCCTTTAATAAAACTAAAACCACTGTGGTGAACTGAACAATGTGAATTTTAAAGCATGCACCCATAAATTCCTGAAGGTTTTTCTGGGTGTACAGTAACATAACCAAACATAATACAATGCCTGCTTTCTTACAGCCTATAAAATGCAAACTTGTGTGAATATATGTAAAAAGCACAAAAATGCATTTTCTTCTGTTAACTAAACAGGTCTGTCGTGTTCCCGTGTAGCCTTTTTTTAATGACAAAAGAAATACATTTCAAAATGCTTCAACTTCTGATAAAGGCTTTGCCCACAGCTGCCTTTTTGTTCTGTGTTTGTATTCACTGCAGCAAGGCCCTTAACAGAAGAAGTGATGTTTTTCAAATATCACCCCTGAATTTCCATGTGCAAATAAGCACCATCCAATCAATTAAGTGAGACACTTCAAAATGTTTTGCAGAAAAAAAAGCAAAAAAAAAAAAAAAGCAACACATACACATTCAAGTTTATCAAAAAGGCTAATCGGGCAAAATAAGGCCCCCAGTTACACTCCAAGAAGTTTTGACAATGCCTATATCACAGTTAGTGAAAATGACACCCCTTAAGACAAAAGGACTGACACTACCAGACTCTTCAAACGTCCGGTGCCACCACTGACGGAGCTTAGCCAATTAAAACTTCTTTGCAGTTTCCTTTCCCTGATTGTCCACACTGAAATCTATATTTTTGGTATAAAATATAAAAGTAAAAAATATATAGACTACAAAGCTGACTGAGGTATCTGTGCTACTCAGGTTTCTAAGCAAAACTGATGTGATCTGACTTTATTTCCTCCCTGTGCTCTCACCACATCAGCTGGCTGTTTGTCTAGTGCAGGGATGTCAAAATTAGAAAAACAGAAGAAAGAAATGTAAGAAAAACAGGAACTCTTCTGTCATTTCATTATTACTCGATTACTTATTTACTTTGGTGTAGTCTGAATAGCCCAGAGAGGTCTTTATTAGTAGGAAAAGATGTCACACTTAGTGAAAAGTCCAAAATTTATGCTCTCCTTTACATTTTCCAAAGCAGTTCAGCGGGCCACATTGGAGTCTTTGTTGGGTTGATTCTGGCCACTTTCTTGCAACTTTGTGGTCACTCTTTGATTTGGGGTTGCACCTAACATTTATTTTCATTATCAGTCAGTAGTCTGGGAGTTATTTT
Organism: Diplotaxodon limnothrissa; assembly: GCF_057381915.1. Taxonomy (NCBI): domain Eukaryota; kingdom Metazoa; phylum Chordata; class Actinopteri; order Cichliformes; family Cichlidae; genus Diplotaxodon; species Diplotaxodon limnothrissa. The sequence goes on along the minus strand of NC_140602.1, from coordinate 53,260,051 downwards.
TCTCTCCCTGCGCCAGCCACAGCTGTGGTTGAAGGTATTATGTTCCTGGATTGTCTCTGGATTGAAATCCTTTGAAGGCAATGTATCTCAGGAATGTCTTGTGAACGTGAACTGGAAGTTATTAGAATTTGGTGATCAAACTCAATGTCTTTTTGACCTCAAACACTGTTGGTCATAACCCAAAACTTCATAAATTACCTTTGCCAAAAATGTTCCATACTTAACTAGTACAGTGGTGTCAAATATGTGCCCTGGGGGCCACAACTGTCTTGGAAAGATATAATGCTTTCTGTTGTCTGGCAAAGTTCTAATGTAATGGTATAAAAGGTTCTTATTACTTTGGCATGTGGCTGTAAATATTGTTGTTCTGACCCAAGTGAATGCTTTCAAAATGTAATTCTCAACATGAAAGAAAGAGAAATATTATTTTTATTATGCAGTGATTTTACTGGTCCGGTCCACTTGAGAGCATTTTGGATAGTTTGTGGTTCATAAACTCAAATGAGATTGACACCTGGTCTAATAGGAAACAAATGCAATGATATGAAATTCACTTTCACTCCAAAAAGGTCAGCTTACTGTGAAATCATGATGTTTGGCAAAACCACTTCTGACATTATCAAAACACATTAAATCAGGAAGACGACGACAACAACAACAACAACAACAACAACAACAAAAAAACAAGATTTATAAGCTGATTATCTGATGAAACCATATGATCCTGTAGCAGTCATGTTAATTTTGATCAATCATTTAGACAATAAAACATTATAAAAAGGGACTTCTGAAGCATCATAAAAACTTTCATGTTTCTTCAACCACAATCCAAAACCAGCTGTTTTGAATAATACACAAGCTGATAAAAACATAAGTTTTTATCAGCTTATATGTGCTTTTATTTATGTTTATTTTTGTTTTACTTTAAATGAAAAAACACCATAGATGTATATCTTGTTCTGTTTCTACAAATAACCACTAATTATCTAAATGATCTAAATGCAGATTGATTCTTTTCAGTTCAGCTGTTGATCATATGTTACAAGATCTGTTCTAATTGCTAATGGAGGGATTTTTTTTTCTGATTATGGTGACATTTGTGTTATACCTTAAAATAAAATTACCATACTAATATTACAACTTTTATGCAAATTTGTCAGCATTTGATGGACAGTAATTGCACCATAATCACTCGCAATAATTAATTGTATCTAGTTGTCTAGTTTCAGTCATTGCAATGACAGGCAGCGGTCGGTTTTAAATAAATAGTACTGACAGGCCTACAGGAACAGAAATAGAGCACATGAGCACAGAAAATGTGCTACAGAGAAAGTGATTTATATAGCTCTCCATATACTCTGTTATGCTCTCTCTGCCATCAAGCATGCCTCAGTGGCTTGATATCATAAATAATGTTCAGTGGGAATACATAAATGCATGAATAAATGAATGAATAAATGCATGAATTCACTTGTATTTTTATTTTTATTTTTATTCCTATTTATTCTATTTATCCCCTTCGTATATTTTATTTATATTGTCTCTGTATTTATATATATGTGTGTGTGTGTGTGTGTGTGTGTGTGTGTGTGTATAACTCTGTAACTTCTGTCGGTGCTGTGCTTTTTTGGAAATCGAATTTCCCAGAGGAACCCACCCGAGGGATTAATAAAGTTCTATCTTATCTTATCTTATCTGAATAACACCGAAACAAACAAATAACATGGCTATGGCATTGTCATATATCTACAGTGTTTCTAACCATATGCAACCCAAAGCTGACCAGAAAAAAAAGAAAAACATAAAAAATAATGACCTGTAACCTGAAAAAAACAAAAAAACATACATTTCATTTGTAGGGCTTTGCAAAATTGACCACAAGGGGGCGACAAATTGCAATGACTATATTTTCTCTGGCCAATGTTTCAGTAGCAACACCGAAAATTCAAGGAGGAATTTGAAAGTAGAGATTAATTTCTATATTACTGACGACGGAGTTTTATTTGAATTGATCGGCAATTACTGGATTTTCCTTCAGGATTTTCTGGTAGAGAGCAGAATTCATGGTTCTATCAATCACAGGACTGACAATAAACTGGACTGGGCTAAAACACCACTGCAGTTTACAGGAAGGGCCAGAGCTGTTTCTATTTTGTAACTGGAAAGAATTAGAATTTTATTTGAACAGTTCAATAAAAACACAACCAATCACTCTCTAAGTTTGGATATCTCCTGGGAAGCAATATGAAATTTGGCACAAGGTCAGTGTGGGCTATTGAATGTTTTTGAGCTTGGTAAAGATTATTGATTTTCTGGCCTAATGCCATGAGCAATGTATGTACCAGACATTTTAATGTGGCTGTTATCTAATTAAATTATAATGGCATTGCATTAGTATTGACGGAGAATATGTGAAAAACATTTTGCCCCCTTCTTGATTTTTTTTGTTTTTTCATATCTGTCACACTTAAGTGTGTTAATCATACAAATCTGAATATTAGCTAGCAATAACCTGACTAAAGACAATGCAGTTTAAAAACAAAAAGACGATCTCATTTATCAAGGCTATTTGGATGAAGGTAAATATAATTTGCTGATAATCTCAGTTCTATTTCACTAGCCACACCCTGGCCTGACCACTGCCAAACATGTTGAATAAAAAAATGACTTAAATCGAACCTGTCTGACAAAGTGAAGAAACAATTAACTAATTAATTAAAAAACAGAGGATGGTCAAAGTCATTGCCATCTATCGGTCTGGAAAGCGTCACAAAGCCATTTCTACAGCTGGGAACAGTTGTGAATCTTTTGAGGAACCTATCAAAAGGGCACTAATGACTACCAAGACTACCAAACTGAATTAAATAATAAAATAATTACAAAATTACAAAATATAACAAAATAGCTTTAATAAATACACAGCTCTGATTATAAATAATCCAGGATATTACACATATTGTCCTTATCATAATGATTATCTCTATTGAGGATTTGATATTAAGGGTGTGCACTATGCAGTGTGTACTGTGCCCCAGCATGCAACAGCATGAGGCTAGCACTGGCCACAACAGACTAGCAAAGCCTCTGCATCCGACAGGTATTAAAAGACCTCAGCCACCTCAGAAAATAGAAACAGCTCTGGCCCTTCCTGTAAACTGCAGTGGTGTTTTAGCCCAGTCCAGTTTATTGTCAGTCCTGTGATTGATAGAACCATGAATTCTGCTCTCTACCAGAAAATCCTGAAGGAGAATGTGTGGCCATCAGTTCACACCCTGAAGCTCAAGAGCACCTGAGTTATGTACCAGGACAATGATACAATACACATCAGCAAGTCCACCTCTGAATGACTCAAAATAATATTAAAATAAAATAAAATAAAGATGTTGGAGTGGCTTAGTTAACATCTAGACTTCAATCAGGTTGAGATTCTTTGGCATGACCTTAAAATTCCTCCACACTGATGCTGTACATCATGTACTTTCATATATAACACAAGTTGTGTTTCCTCAATATTGTATTATGTTTTAGATTTTAGCACATTTGGTGCCTGAATAACATGGCGTGTCAGATCTAACACAACACGTGTTGTTTTGAAAGATTTTTTTTGGTTTTTGGGTGTTTTTTTTTACACGTGTTAAAATTCACACAAAATGTGTTACACGTGGAACAAAAACGTCGTTTTTAACACGAGTGTAAAGCCTCGTCCAATGAAAGGACGGCGAGTCAGATTAAATCAGGGGAGTAAATTAACATTTTACTGGATGTGCTGAAATCCAGTTTTGCGGAATAATATGTTAATGCAATTTTTTTTTTTTTTCTTTTTACTATAGAGCGATTGTTTCACAAAAGATGTTTGTATAGATACCTTACCTCAAATGTATTTCTGCACATTTATTTCACCTTTTAATTCATCCCAGTCAGCTTGTTTGCTCCGATGTGGATATTTACCCTTCACTGCCCGTGTATTGTCTTGGTCACGGATTTATTGTGAGCAGATTCCTCAGAGGCTACGTGATGGCGAAGGCGTTCCAGTTTACTCAGCGCATCACTTACTGACGAGAGGAGCGTTTCTGCGTCGTGATACCGGAATGTGGATATTTCACCTTTCAAAATAAGAGCAAATTGTTAATAAAGCAGAAGAAATGTGGCTGTCCCATGTAATGTGCGTGGAGTTTTAAATAGACTCGTAACATTGATGCAGATTGTGCCCATATGTCTCAGTGGGAAGCGTTTGCGTTTGGCAAAACAATACAAAGTAAGGTATTTCACGACCTCACATTGGGCTCTGGAAAGCTGAAAGTCTATGATTAATATCTGTTTCATTATTTTAACAACCGATTAAGTAATCAGAATCCGAACATCAACATACCGCACGCTAGAACTCTGAAACAACACAGAAGAGCTCTGCAGTCACACCTACAGGCCAGTGGTCACCCTTTCAGTGATGAAGATGTACAGATCCTGGACAGGAAGGAATGGTGGTTTGTGCAGGGAGTCAAGGAGGCCATTTAGGTGAAAAGGGAAAGACCATCTCTGAATCGCTGAGGGGGCATAAGGGTAACTCTTTTACCATCTTACAATGTGCGATTGCAGTCATGGCAATTTGATCATGAAACTGACCTCATTGTTAGTCACTGGTGCTATAGTATAGTTTCGGTCATTATGCCAATGTGCTGTTTATAAAGTCAGCTGAGACTGAAGGAGTCGCTCTCCAGTTCAGTGCGTGCGTGACGTTTCTCCCACTGAAAACACTACTTCCAGAAGAACAGAATCAACTTTCTTGGATTTCAACGTTTTGTTTTGAAAGGACTGATCGGATGTTCCGTTGATAATAGTGTATGTTTTGACACCGGTGCAGTGAGTGGCCTATTGAGCCCATTCTCTAAATAGGAGTATCTCCCAGGCGGACAGTTGCGGCAGCCTTCTGGCTCGGAATTTTTTTTTTTCATTTTCTGGATTTTTACATCACAGATAAATTCCGGGATGCCTTCAAGTAAAAATCTCCAAGGTAATAAATAAAATGGTTACGGACTGCCATGCCCCCCTTTAGCGGGCATCTGCTTATGTCTGTGGCTAGCTACAGCTTAATGTTAGTCTTTACAATAGAGCATCTCAGGCCGACCGGCTACCGTCCAGGCTAAGCCTGTGTTAGTATTAACCAGCTATTTAATAAAAATAACCTCACTTTCTTTTGTTTGGCAGGTGGAAAAGCCTTCGGGCTGTTAAAAGACCAGCAAAGGCAAAAACTGGAAGAAATAAACCAGGTACGCGTGTTCTCTTTATTTGCCGCGAGCTTCTCTAACGGCACTTCACGGTAATTTGAATTTTAATGAGCTCGCGCACACTTGACTTGGCCTTGGCCTCGTTTTTGAGGATTCGGTGCATTCCCGGGTAACTGTCTCAGGAGTGCGGTGAATTAGAAATCAAAACGCCACTGTCTCGTGTTTTGAAGCTGGCCGTGACCATGCTGTTGATGATGCATTTCTATTGATTTCCCTCCGTCACCAACTGCAGGGTCTGGGGTGCACTTGTTGAATGGTTGCATGCTGTCACACAGCTCCGTGCTAAAGGACCGTGAACGTCTCCCTCTGTCCCGATTATATCAATGTGGGAAACGTTTAAAACGCGTTTCGTGCCGACGGGAAACAGGTGTTACAATGAGCTCTTTGTTTAACACGCTTCGTCAGCCGTAGTTTGACGAGATATCTGTGTAATCTGTTTTCCTCCTCTGCTTTGGATGTCATCAGCTCACTGCTGCGGCAAAATGTACACATATATGTATAAAAATAAAAAAAAGGCAGGCCACTTGGAAAGGAGCCAGTGACAGTAATGTATTTGCACAGCAGTCCCAGTTGCCACTACGCACTGCTTGTATTTATTTGTTCATTAGAGAAATGACCCCTGGTTTCTAAGCGGCTCTGTCTAAAAATATCAGTTATTTTGTGATTAAATCCAGGATTTTCTTTTGTACAGTGACATCCATTTAATTCCGCTGTATTATCATGACTGCATCTTGTAGTTCCCGATCTCAAATCTCAGCTTCTGTGTTCTGTATTCTGGCATCACTCTCTATTATTTATTTATTTTTCTTATTAAGGCTCCATTAATGAGGAACTAATAACATGTGCAAGATATGTAAACGTGACAAGGAAATTTTGGCACTATTCTTCTTGTTTTTCATGACCGAAAACAAAATAAAATGACTGTAATTTGCTCATAGATGTAAAGTGTAATCCATATATCTGTATTTCGGTTTAACCGTTCCTTATAGATTTTCACGACTCGTAAAACTGGCCCTCCCTTTGTTTACATAACGTAAATGACTAGCAGGACACTTCTGTGTGGGAAATTGCTGTGTGATTCAGCACAGCTGAGTCAGGCATCCCTGATAAAGGTCCAGTCGTGGTGTTTATCCTCTTTACACTTAATTGCAAGTTCGATAGACACACTGAGGTCAGCACGAAGAACAACGGCACGCTCTATCGTTCTGGCTCTCGCTCTGTCCTGCAAGGATTGTGGATGACTCCCACACGCCATGTTGCATCATTATAATTTTATTACATTAGCTCCCTTCTGGCAGCTTTATACCCTTGCGAGGTGTTCCACTTAATGAACGCGGTGATAAGTGACGACAGTAAAGGGAGTCGTTGGTCTCCAGTTCAAAATTTGGACAGGACACAGTCAGATTTGGTGTGCTGAAAGTTCTGTTTATGTGTGGGGAATTCGCTGGAATCTAACAAGGAAGATGAAAAAGTAGTCCCAGTTTCATTAAACTTGTAAAACCTGTATTTTATGACCAGCTTCACTTTTGTTTTACCCCCTTCCTCTTTCTCAGGAGTACCTGGAAGACCAGAAATACAGTGATGAAGAAGACCTGGCTGAAAAGTTGGAAGGTTTCAAAAGTAAGAAAATCCAGCCCTTCCTTCAGCTGATGGCTATCTGCGGTGGTGTGGCTGGGGTTTTTCCTGGCTTTTGTCTTAGCTTAAATATTTTTTTACTTGGCAGGCAATATACACACACACACACACACACACACACACACACACACACACACACACACACACACACAATCCTTTAGTCTTCAGCATTTTGTTTTTCTCTGTGGGAAAGACAGAATGCTGTGATTTCTAAAACATTTGTAAGGCCAAGTCCTTAGTGGCCTGGTAGGAATGTGCCGGGGCGTGACTCTGCTTGTTGTTGCAATATTCGGAGCTTTCCTGGGTAAACTCCTAGCTCCTGGGAACAGGAGTAAAAACATTGATACTTGCTGAATACAGGAATAAAGGTTGCACAATTTAGAAAAGAACTCCTTCCCCATTCCACAGATATTGCGTTTACATTTAAGGCATGTAGATTTTTTTTTTCTTTTTACAGTCGGTGTGAGTTTTTTAATCGGTTTCACATCAGACCAAAAACGCAGTTTATTGTAAAAAAACAGCGTAAGTATTGCAATGAAGAAGAAAAAATGCTCCAGTGTCCTACTTACATTGCATGCTTGCTGGAGGAAATGGAGCAGTAATATATAAACAGAAATGGGACCAAGCACCAGGGTCCTGGGAGGTTTGCTGGGTCCCCCCCCCCCCGGTCTTTTCCACATTGTCCCAGAGGCTTAAAGGTCACACTACTTTTAACTACCAGTCAGATCGACTCATTGCAACCCAGCACATGGAACAAAAAAAACCAAGATAAAATGTAGTCCTATTTTATTTTAACACTTCCATAAAACCCAATGCAGGTTTGGGGTTTTTTTTTAAATTAATTTTGCATATTCAGGTGACTCTATATTGAAGTTTTCATTGATTTGTTTGGTTTTTGGACACTTGTTGCTACTTTCATGGCTGAATGTAATTATTCCTATCAGTTAGTCACTAGATTAAATTAATCAGCCACAGGGTACTCAGGCTGCTGGCCTTATTAACATAAATGAAATCTAAAAAACATGAAAATATAGTGTGTGAAACATATTAAATCACATTAACAAAGTTACTTTACAGAAATAACAGTTTTGGAGCTGACCAATATAAGCTTTCCAATATTAATATGATTTTTTTAAAATAGAGCTGTTTCAGCTGGTGATTTCAGCACTCTAACTAATGAGCAATAACACTAATAAGCCTCATGTTCTGAGCAATTACAACTGTGAATTTTTTTTTTCAGTTTTAATGAAAAATTAAGTTTTACACCCAGATTTTGGATGGGGACAATTTTTAGACCAAATATATCAAAGTATTGATTCTATTATTCTCACACTCTAAGGCTACGTTCGCTCTGCAGGCAAAAGTGCATCAAATCTGACTTTTTGGACACTATGCGACCTATATCCGATCATAGTATGACAGTGTGAACAGCACAAATCCGATACTTTCAAATCCGATCTGGGTCACTTTCGTATGTGGTACTGAATCCGATACATATCTGATGTTTTAGAAAGCGACTGTTGTGTGAATGGTCATGTCGCATTAAATACGTCTTTTTCGTCACTGACACAAGACAGACGCCTATTATCAGCGCCAGAGAAGCGCCCGACGACATCGTGATCGCTTCCTGGCCATCCAGTGTAGATGTTAGTGAAACTGTTTGGAAGACAACATTGGAGAAATGTGAACATTTTATTTGTACTGTTTAATCTGCAGATTCTGACAGAAATCTGCAGCTATCCTTTGAAGCACTGCTCCTCTCTAAAACAGCAATAAGGATAATTATTAGGTCATATTTAAATAACAAAAAAACTTCAAGCAAAATTGGAAAATGTAAAGTCCGAAACAGGTCTTTATATTAAGGGCCATCAAACAATACTGTTTGGTCTGAGTCTAAACAGAGCTGTGTGTGTGTGTGTGTGTGTGTGTGTGTGTGTGTGTGTGTGTGTGTGTGTGTGTGATGTCTTCTTTTGCGCATGCAGGCCGCTTTAGGGCCGTGAACGGTTCACATTAGAGCGCGTTTGCTGTCACATTTTATTTGTAGTGTGAACAACCAAACAAAAAAATCGGATTTGATCAAAAAATCGGAATTGAGCATTAAGACCTGCAGTGTGAACGGAGCCTTAGTCTCAAGCATTGTACATACATAAATTGTACTCATCGGTACAGATCTTTTCTCCTTCTAACAGCAGCAGTTATCCAACAAATGAGTATTTGGTCAAATGAGACTGTGTTAACAAACCAGTCCACTAATCAACCTGGAGAGTACAGCCCTAGCTACTTCAGCCCAAGGGATTCACCGATGCAACTCCTGCCATGTCCAATACATACCAGTATCGGTGTCGAATCATCAGTACACACATTCATACCCAAGCACCCTGTCTAACATTTGTGAACGCACTGCTGTGGAGAAGTGTCCAGGGAAACTCTGAGTTCAGTATCTTGAAGACTGGAGTAGCTAAGGAATCAGTCCATCAGTCATACCATCTCTACCCCCTGAACCACTGCTGCGCAAAGAGGACAGAACGCATCAACCTGTGTCTGAGTTTTTCAGTCCCATTAACTCGATTACAGTTAAAAAGTTTAAATAAAACAAACTTCTGCAACCACAAATTCTAAAAAAGTGTAAAGTGTGCGTGTTAGTCCCCCCTGTTAGCTTGCCTGGTAATTGTGGCCACTTGGCAAAGTAAACACAGACTAATCTGGGACTAAAATGAAAAGATGGTGCTGATAATCAACTACCGATTGAGCTAAAGTATGTAGCCTGCATTTGCTCAGAATTAGTGCGCGCGCACACACACACACAGACACACAGACACAAACTAGCACTGTACCTTTGCTTAGAGTTCCACAGGTTGTTTTTGTTTCTCATCACTCTCAGACAAACCAAAAAGAAAACTGAAGTTGTGTTTTGGGGGGGGGGGGCTGTTTTTATTTTGACTAAACAGAAGCTAATTGACAGTGGCCTCTGCCCTGGGGGTTAGGGTCTTTTAAAGTGATGGGAAATCCTTGTGTTTATCTGTTGGCCAAAGTGGCAGAGGAAGTCAGTGCGGTCACCGTCCATTGCAGCTATTTTATCAGCAAGTCACCCTCCTTTTTTAAAAATGGAAAATCCCTTTTGATGAGCTGACTAAGTGGGTGGTAGACAAACAACTTTGTCTAAATCAAACTTACACTTCAGACCTCCTTATGAATGTCAGAGAAAAGTAAAAAATAAAGTATATTTAAGGCTTTCTTGAGAATTTGATGCCATTTATTTTCTAGCATCACTTGCCAAAAGAATTTGGGTCTGGAGGAGCAACTGAAGACTTGAGTTTTGTGCAGTTGAGCCGTTTTCTGTGGCTGCAGATGATCAACAGGCTGCGCTACGACAAGTGGCCCACTCAAAAACTGCTGTGTGTGTGCGCATGTGTGTGCGGAGGCCCACTCCTCAGAGTTTACGAACAGGGTCGGCATTGTCCCGTCCCACTCCCCACGGGTTCGCTCAGTTAACACAGTACCCTCTCTCTGTCCCTCCCAACACACACACACAGAGCTCCCATTGTGGTACAGAAATAGCAAGTGTAATCTGACTAAAGTGCTCTTCCAGGGAAAAGGGAACAGAAAAATTTAGGCAGAAGCGGAAAAATGTCCGCTTCCGAAGAAGCAGTCACTTCATTGACATGTTTATGTTGTGCTTTTATAAGTGAATGCAAATCCAGTGGTTAGTAATTACTATTTATTCTTAAGCCTGTCTGTGGTTAAAACCACTTAGATTAGACGATATACCAAGAGTAATCTTTAGGCCAATTCCATTTCATTCCATCCCAGTTTAGAAATGAAAGCTTTAAAAAAAAAAGCAACCGACTTTTTCAATTCCATGTTTTAAAATGTGTGAATTGTTTTCTTTTGGTGTGATACAGCAAAGTGATTTATTTTTTTTTCAATAGGAAGAAAAGAAAAGAAATGTCTGATTTATCAGTGATGAAAGTCATGACTTGTTTTAGTCCTAGATGAGATTTTCATGCTCCCGTTAGAGCTGCGGCTGGAGGCGTTATGTTTTCAGGCTATCCCTCCATCTGTCCCGTTCTCACAATTGTGATATCTCCTGAGGAATTTCAGATTTGACCCAATAGTTCACTTAGACTCGAGAAAAACCAATGAAATTTCAATTCAACATTTTATATTCAAAGAGGTCACAGGTCAGCTACCTCGTGATGTCACAATGTTGCCAAAACCATCAACTCTTCAGATCATTATTCACCATCATAGCTGCAGAGATTGTGTCCCTAACTGACGTTTAGAAGGATACTAAATTGATGATACTAGATTTATTTCTCCTAAAGTTTTCACTGCATCTATTATAAGAGTTTCCCTCCAAGTATTAATGGTAAATGTTGTTCTATGCTAATTTAAAAAAAAAAATTGTAACATTTGGTCACATACATCCAAGTTATTCTATCGCATAAATAACAAGGGTTTTTTTTCTTTAGCTGAAACCACGAATGAGGAGTTGTTAAGGGAGTGTTTTCAACAATGACAATGTGTTAGTGTCTCGAATGTTCAGTAATTACAACTTTTGTTTCTTTATAGTGAAATGAGTATAGAGCAGGGGTGGGCAATCTCAGTCCACGAGGGCCGGTGTCCCTGCAGGTTTTAGATGTGTCCTCGAACCAACACAGCTGATTTAAACGGCTAAATTAGCTCCTCAACAACATGTCCCGAAGTTCTCCAGAGGCCTGGTAACGAACTAATCATGTGATTCAGGTGTGCTGACCCAAGGTGAGATCTAAAACCTGCAGGGACACCGGCCCTCGTGGGCTGAGATTGTTCACAGCCCATGAACTGTCTGTATGCTGCTGTGCTTGGCGATTTTGGGCCCAAACATCTTTCTTTTCACTCTGTTTAAACTTGAAGTACTGTTTTAACTTCCTGACCTTCTGACTCTTAATCTGGCTGCCACGGCTCCCTGCAGCTGCCAGATTGCTTGCTTCCTGCTCAGAGATGTGGGAGAACGCACACAAAAACCCACCTGTCCTTATCAGCTGTTTGTGTCTTTGCTAGGTCAGCTGTCAGCACAGTGTAAGATGTTGAGATCACTGGGCAGAGTGTGCTAACTGTTTTGCTGACATGTAATATGCTCTCTGGAGGTTGGTGCTTGTTAGTGTTGTACTGCGAGGTGTGTATGTGTGTGGGGGATGGTGAATGAACTACCACTGTTGGTAATAATCTCCTGTGCTTGTTTTGCAGATAAATATGCTGAGTTTGACCTGAACGACCAAGGAGAGATTGGTGAGTAAAAAAAACAACCCAGATAACAACTGTCGCTCAAGCCCATGTTGACATGAGACAACAGTAATTAATACTGTGTGTGTGTTGTCTGCCCCCAGTGGGCGCAGGATTTAAACAGGCTCATGTTACTTTGCTGTGTGCTGCATGGGAAGTGAGACTGTTCTGTCCATTGTTGTGGAAGGTTTTGAAACAGGTGTGGGGCCAACTGTAGTGTCAGGATCTGTTTGCGGTTCCTAAAACAAGCTCCTGTATGTCCTATAAAACTTCCCCAGTCAGCAAAATATCTGAATATTAGCCCCTATTCAGTTTTCTGGTCTCTGCACAATTAATATTGGTTTTCCATAATTTTGCACAGATATCTTTGTGATTCAGAAGCACTTTTACCAAATCATTACAATGTATTTTAAACTCATTCCAGCTGAAATAAATGGTATTTCTGTCAGAAGCAGACATTATAAAACTGTTAGACAGAAACGATCTCTGTGTGATAAATGCTTGAAACTTTCTGTGTAAATTTAGTCAAGTCTATTGTAGGTGTTGATGTAATTTAGCGTTTTTGAAAGTTTTTTTTCTTTTCTTCATATTATTGTGGAAAAGAAAGACTTGTACATAAATAGGAAAGCAATTCACCTTTTTCTGCTAATCGTGGATCCATTTGTCAACTCCACTTTGTCTCAGATCTGATGGGTCTCAAGCGGATGATGGAGAAACTGGGAGTGCCCAAGACCCACTTGGAGTTGAAAAAAATGATCGTGGAGGTGACAGGCGGCAGCAGCAACACCATTAACTACAGGGACTTTGTCAAGATGATGCTTGGCAAGCGCTCAGCTGTGCTCAAATTGTAAGTAAACCCCCTTTTAGTGTGTGTGCATGTGTGTTTGGGGTTGTTTTTGTTTTTAACAGTGATATTTTGTTTAATGTACGACTGTGTGCTGGTTCATTGCTTGTGTTCACATGTCTAATAGGGAGGATATGAACTGTGTGCTGTGTCAGCCAATTGCTTCCTTAAACAGCAGGGGGTTCAGGGATGACAAGGGATGATGTCACAGCCCACATGCTGCATTGGCTGCTAATCAGCATGATAACAAAACCCATCTCGGTAGCCTATCCATAGTCAGCTCATCCCTCTCTGTAGTGGGGATCCTAATCTTAGGGTACTGAGAATAAGCTGATTAACCACTTATGGTTGCATAGGCCTGACAAAGCCACCAAAATTTACCATACTGTCATTAAAATGTACCCTTTACAATAGAAATGGTGTCTATAGAATATGTAATAACTTTTTCATGCTCCCCAGGGGATAAAGTGGTGCACCTGTTTTTAAATGTGTTAATGTAGCCAGTGTAAGCCTTTTAAAGCAGCCTTGCACTAGGTCAACCTACAGGAGCTAGAGCCTGTAATGGCTGCTGCGTGTCAGCTCTGCTGGACTAAGCTGGCTGGACCCTTTAGCAGACAAATCTTATAATCCTGAAAAACAGCAAGCAGAGAAAATGCATAGCATTTCCTCCTCACTTTTGAACAACACTCAAATGTTGTTCAAAAGTGTATCCCATAATCCCACAGCTGCTATTTATAAACATTTAAATCCCTTCCTGCTTCTCTTGTCTGCTTGCTGATAATCTAGTAACACTGTTGTTGCATCCAGAAATAACATTTATCATTATCAGTATTTGGTTACACTTTCTAATATATGTAATACATGCATATCATATTTCTTGTTCTACAGAAAAATGAAATAATTATCTGTATGGTTAACTACTAACTAGGGGTGCAACAATACTCGTATCGATATTGAACTGTTCGATATATCTGTTCCGTACGCATATGTATCGAACAATACAAAATGTTTTATTTTATCAACTTTTCTTCTGACGATGCTGTCTGTGTTGAGCGCTCAGTGGATCTGCGTTTGACTACTCCGCCTAGGCTGCACTGTCGAGTGCAGATCCACTGCGCGCAGCGCAAGCTAGCAAGACAGAAGCTAAGCTCGTTGCAACATGGCAACTTCCTCAATGTCATTAATGTCATTTTAACAAAATTAATGCTGACAGCACTAGTGGGAACACAACGAATATGACTGCACATTTACGCTGACATCATCCTAGTGCAAAGACAAGTGGAAGCACACAAAACAACAAACTTCACCCGAGTCATTTAGACAGCTGTTGGCACACGATTCTCCTTATGGGACCTGATGTTTAATATGCTGCTGAGACTATACCTCAGAAGGAGTGTATAGTATAGCTTTTATTTCATGTGGGTTTTTTGTTTTTTTTTTTTTGGGGGGGGGTCTCGAGAGGATATGAGAGGGAGAAGCTGAGGCCACGGAACAGCTTTAGACTGATGTTATTCAAAGCATTTGGCAGGACAATAATTGATTTTGGTTGTAATTAGAGGGCAATGAATGACACCAAGCTCTGCAACTGGGCTAAGTTAGTGTTAGTGCAGTGCACAAGTACAAAAGAAGACACAGTCATAATTTGTTAGACCAAGATTTTGATTGACAAATGAGCCGTGTAGGGATTTGTTAAAGGTCTTGCAGGAGAGCAGCAAAGGAAACCTTGCTCTTTGAAGAGATAAGTGTAATGGAGTCTTTATCAGATAATAAAGTCACACTGATTAAACAACACACATAGATGCCATAACATTAAACAGTCTGTTCAATGTTATTGCAGCTGGTCTGGCTGCACAGGCATCAAAGTCCACGTGAGTCGCTCCCTTTAAAACTATTGGCCATCTGCTATTAAGATGCCAGAATTCCCACCTCAACCCCTTTTAAAATATGCTTGCACTTTGGGTAAAATACAGATGTGTGCTCATCTCTGTAAAAATCACAAATCCTTATGCTGACAGAACATGGTCACAATGGTCATGAAAACTCTTCAGTTCAAACATTACATTGATGAATATTAGTGGTGACGGGTAGAATGGCAGACAAGTCCTAAGTGTGAAGAAAAATGAGTGAGAGTAGTGGTCAGAGGAATGTGCCAGAGTTTGAGTTGCTGAGTGCCTGTTTCGTCACTGGGATCATTACTCCTTATGAGCTTACTGGAGCTTTGCAGAGTTTTCCAAAAAAGGAAGTTAAAGGCAGGCATTTGCTCTGAATAGCTCTTGTCAGATCACTCACTGTGCTGTGTCCAGTCTGAACCACTGTTGCCTTCGGTCCTTTTGTGGTTTCCTTTCATTCCATTCCTTTCACTTATTGCTCAGCTGCTTCTTGCCTGACTGCTACATCCTGTGTCTACTGTCAGTCTTTTAAATTTACATCTAAATTAATATTTTACAGTCTTTATGCCTCTCTCCGTGGTGCTGAAGGGAACATGCCAAGGCACTTTATTAGGATCTTGCTAGTACTGTTTTGCCTTGAGAATTGTCCTAATTCTCCATTTCACAGATTCAGCAAGGTGCAGAATAATTCCTGAGATTTAGCTCCATATTGACATGATAGCATCACGTAGTTGTGGCAGATTTGCCAGTTGCACATCTTTGGTGTGACTCTTATTTTACTACATTCCAATGCTCTATTAGATTGAGATCTGGTGATTTTGGTGGTCACATTGAACTTGCTGTCATGTTCAAAAACCCAGTTTAATATGATTTGAGCTTTGACATGACAGATTATCTTGTCTTCTGAAGATGTGTGGTCATAAAGGGATGGAGTTGGTCAGCAACAATACTGTGGTGTTTTAAAAGATGCTCAGGTGGTGCTAATTGGTCCAAAGGTTGTGATGAACACGTTTCCCACACCTTTACACCACTAGCCTAAACTGTTGATACAGGGTAGAGCTATGCTTTTACGGGCAAATGTTGCAGAAACCAACAGACCAGGCAGCATTTATCTAAACTTCTGTCCGGTTTTGGTGAGTCTGTGTCAATTGTTGCCTCATTTTCCAGTTCTTAGCTGACAGGAGTGGTCTTCTGATGCTGTAGCACAGCTGGTTCAAGGTTTGCCCTGTTGTGCATTCAGGGATGTTCTTTATTATTCTTTGTTAAAGTGGTTATTCGTGTTGCTCTGGGCTTCCTATCAGCTTAAAGCAATCTGGCCATATTCCTCTTATATTAACAACAGATTTTCATCAACATTTATTGGATATTTTCTTTCAGACCATTCTTTGTAAATCCTACAACTGGTTGTGTGGGAAAATCCCAGTAGATCAGCCTTTAAAAGTGAAATACCCAGACCAGCAACAACCTGTCATGTTCACACTCTCCTAAATCACCTTTGTTCCCCTTCTGAGGCTGGGTTTGAACTTCAGATAGCCATGTTCATCATATTTACATGCGTAATTGCATTGAGCTGCAATTACGCATGGTGACAATGATGTAAATACTGCTCTGCTGGTCCTGTGATGGACCTATAGAGGGTGCAACTTCCCTGCTGGGATACGCTCAAATTAACATTAAATGGAGATCTTGTGTTAACTGCCCATGACTCATCTCTCTCCACAGAGTTTTGGTTTTTGAAGACAAAGCCAATGGCTCTCCCTGCAAGCCGGCCGGACCCCCTCCAAAGCGGGACATCGCTAGCCTTCCTTAAGTGTCAGGCCTCCATGCTGCTAAAGGAGCTGAGGGACCATCAATAGCTATGTGGAATAATGTGGAGTGTCGTGTTCATGTGGGACCAGTGATCAAGAACGTCATTTTGTGAATATATGATGTGTGTGAGTTTTCTGTTTGAAAGACTGAGCCCAAAACTCACTAAAATTGTTTGACTGTGAATATTTTATTCCTCTTTTTTCCCTCCTTTAATTAAAATGTAGCAGTGATAATAGTAACTTGTAATCAGCTTGATAAATTACATTTTGTAGTGTGTTTCATGGTTGCATTTTAAGGGAAGACTTAAAATTCTCCAGAGGTCTCTTTTGCTTCCACGGTCTGTTTCTTTTTTTTCTTTTTGACACATTGATTTTAATGATTTAGAGCACTATGCTTTTGGAAAAGCACAAGGAAAATGAACAGTTTATTCCAACACATTTTTGCACTCTTCTTAGCACTCTTTCATGCATTCCTGCCAGGCTTATCTTGGTCAACATCTTCGCTTCAGATCAGATGCCAGAGATTTCAAGCCCTACCCACTTCCTCTGGGTCTAAAGCCCCTTTTGAGTCAAAGTACTGATCTGGAATGAGTAACCAAGTTATCATTCCCACTTTATGATATATAAAAAAAAAAAACACACTGGTGTACATGTGTGTACTTGCTGTACTTTGTGAGTCACAATGTTAGTAAAAGGATAAGGCATGTTGTTGACTTTCAGTGTCCTTGTGTGGCTTGAAAAGCAGTAAGTATGACTCTATTTAGAACCGCTAGTCTAAGTTTGACATACAGGCACGCAAGCAGAACAGATGTACATATTATACTACACATCGTACAATCATATTATTTCCAAGTGCCTCAAAATGCAGATACTGTAGAGCTTACACAGTTTGGAGGAGGGAGTGCACACTAGTGTTCAGTTCAAGCAGTCCTTTTAGTGTATGAATTCAAGAAAACCGTGAGATGCTATCATTTAGTGTTTGAGAGTTTTAATGATGTTTGTTGAAGTGTCTGATGTATTTTTGTTACTGGTTTCCACAATATTCTGAGTGAGTGAGGTTCACATATGGTGGATTTATTTTTTCTGTTCTTTTTTTTTCTTCCCCCTTTTCTAACCATTATTTGTATGCCACTGAAAAAATGTAACCTGATATTTGGTTATTTGTCTTTGTCGAATTGTCTTCCTCATATTGTTCCATAAGCCAGCCATTTATCTCTAACATGGTTTCTTCTCCTACATGTTAAGTAATTTATGACTGTGTTTGTCTCCCCAGTATAAATGTTCTTTTAACAAACAGTATTTACTGTGAAATTGGTACTTTGACACATAACATGTTTTAACACCATTATGATACTTTGTCTTTCGTCTGGTGGTTATTTTACATATTTAGTGTTGTTAAGATACACATTGTTTTGCCGACGCCAAAGCAATTAAAAGTCTTCTTACACTGGGCACAAGTGTTGAGTTGTTCACTGTGGAAAAACTTGTCTTAAACTGGTAAGATTTTAGGGTTAGCAAGTTTCAGATGGTTAGTTTTGTAAGTATTTGAACAGTGATATAGTTTTTGTAACTTGGCCTTTGTACAGGAGCCCAGTGGATTCTTAAATCAAAGGAAGTGATTTAAGTGCTGACTTCTTGCTTTAATAAAAATGGTTCAAAAGTATTGCATTAACCACTTTTACATCTGAATCATAGCACATCATTTGTCAGAAAGTGGAGGCACGTTATGCATGTATGGCTGTAGGTGTAACTAGAGTTTCCTGATGATGTGAATGCTGATAAAACCAGCAAGATGAAACCTGAAGTGTATCGGGCTATAACACCTGCTCAGATTCAGCCAAATGTTGCGAAGCAGATCAGAAAGCAACGCTTGTTTCTCATCACCAAGAAATTAGATATTCAGGGGTCAAGTCAGCCCAACATATGCTTGCTTTTCATTTACTGAAATAAAACGGAAGGCAGAGGAGACCCCCAAAGGAGCAGAAACTGAAGGTGTAACATATCAAGAGAGGAAGCCATCATTTAAGTATGTCAGTGGTTTCAAGGCCATAAGCAATAATTGACTGCAAAAGTGAGTCAGGCAGAGGCCCTGGTAGTACTTTCTCCAGCTATTAAGGTTTGGCTTTTGGGACACGTCTTCTGAATCTGAGCTAGTTGAGGTCGAGAGACACCTAGTCGCCTCACCTCAATGCATGGCTTGGATTCTCATGGAGAGAGGCTGGACTCCAACCTGGAGTTGCCCTCAGTGAGAGGCGGCGGGCAGGGGAAGGTGTCCTTGTATCCTTTTGGCTTGCTGCCTGTAAGTTGAAGCCTGGCCGTGCGCTGGGAAGGTGTAGCAGAGGCCCCCATCCCATAACTCCCACCTCAACAGCATTCGGGGGGGGGGGGACCTTATTATAATATTAAACATTTCAGATTGTCCAACTCTGGAAATTGAATGCTATGTAGAAACATTGCTGTAATTCCTAAACAGTTTTGTGAAACTGCTTGAATTACAGACGAAAGTCTGCACTTTGGATTAGAATGTAGCAGCAGCCACACAGCAACAGATTTCACTTGATAAATAGTAATTTTATCTCGCTACAGTACATTCAAAGGTGAGTGTCCTTGAATGGCACCACAGTCATAAAGATTGGCAGACCATTAAAGTGGGAATCCTTATGCTAGATTACAGCACATCCTTTGTCTTAGTGCTGACAAATGCAGAAAAAGGTGATATATTATCTAATTTGGAGATATCCATGTCCGTATTGCATGGACACACACACACACACAAAAGTGATGTGTGTACCATAAGAGAATCTGGGTGTACACACTAAGTTGGGTCATTGTCTCAGTGCATTAGGCTACTTGTTTGTCCTCACGAGCTTTTCGTTTTGCTTGTTTTCACGAACAGGTAAAATAACGTGAGCATTAACAGTCTCTTAAACTGGTCTGAATGTGTTGTGCTCTCTGTATGAAATGTGAGGCCCATTCACTTTCTTTGTTAGGGGGGAGAGCAGCTGCCTGTGTGTGGAACAGAGTAGAGGATAATGAGCAATACTTTAACAAGCATGCAAACAGGCGGGCCCAGTAGGATTATAATAAGCCTGTCTCTAATTAAAATGATAACCACTGTTGCATGTAATAAACTGTCAGGAGCTTATGGTAGTGGAGGAAGATGAATTTGCTGGCACTGCTGGGTTTCTCTTTAATCAGAATCAGAATCAGAATACTTTATTGATCCCTGGGGGAAATTATTTAAAGACACCGATCCGCAGGCCCGTATTCGGTCTTCAATAACAAAACTATTTTTTGCCACTTTTTGTTGCACACCATAATAAATTTTGCCTTAGCTATGTGTGTATGAGATTTAGGGCACTGCAGGGCAGCATATTCATCATCTGTCTCCTTACCAGATCCTGCACAGACATCGCCATCTATTGGACAGTCCAAGTTATGGCATGGTTTCTATCCTTTGTTGGTAAAAACGCAATGTAAAAGTGAAACGTGAAAAATAAAAAGGGGATAACTGGTGGTATAAAAGCAAAGTCACATACAGGCTGTAATGAACCAATAGACTGTCACTAATTAAACATTCATAGAAATACACTTATGAAAATAGAAACATTCAGCTTTTGGGAAACTTGGCTAGCTTCTCTGCTTTCTTAGTACTTTTCCTGCTGGAACCACATTATAAACCTGACATGTTGTTCAAGTAGTGTCATTAATTTAATATGCATTGTTTCTCTTTACAACTTTTTTATTTATTTATTTATTTTTGCATTTAGCATCCTTACAGTCTCTGGTTGATGCCTTTAATTGTCACGTGGACACGTAAGCCACTTTGGCATATGACATAACTAACTATACAACTAAATGCGTTTATTGTGTATATATGTCTTTTTCATTGAGCTGCCACAATCATCTGGATGACATTTAAGTTTGCTATGGTGTGAAATGTAACTAGAGCCCCAACGATTTATCATCAGACTGATATTTTCAGGCGATATTATCTATTATCATCTAGCATTTATAATGACTGTAAAATGAAATATTAAAAAAGTGAAGAAGAGACGGGAGAAACACTTCAACCAAGCTATGGATGTTGATGTTTTACACTTTTTGTCCACCAGAGGCCACTCTGTAACTTCTCTGTTAACAACTTACCTTTGGATACAACCAGCTGATCAGAGCAGAGTGGGGCCTAGATTAAAGAAGTAAAGAAATCCCTAGACATAACAAATATTTGGGCAATTTATTTATGTATGTGCCAGAAAGAAAAACAAATATGGACTGGTATATCAAGCTATTGGATTTTTTTTAAATTCTCAAATAGTGATGTCTTAAAAATCTTATATGGGTCAGGCTCTAACTGTAACCCATGACCTGCTTAGTGGATGCAAACAAACAAAAATACTGCAATAAGATATGAAGCAATACTTATACAAAACTGACAACAATATTGTATTATAATACAATATTGTACTAACAATACAATACTGTTCCTGCAGTTGGTGTCTTCAAGAACATACTTTCATGTGATGACACACACATGCAAAGATTTGTACGGTTAAAAAAACAAACAAACAAAACGTGGCCAGTTTACCCTTCTTAGTGCCCCTCAGATACAGTGCTGTTTGTGTCTGACAACCAGTAGTATATAGCTGTCATGATTATATAGCTGACACCAGCCACCATAACATATTTGATAATACTTTTTTAAAGAAAACTTCAAAAACTTATTTTTGGTGAGCTTCAAGTGATAATATATCATATATATCATATGATATGTTATCACTTGTTGACAGCACTGCAAACCCTTAGCCTTCTCTCAGTGAGCTTCATGATGCAGTCACCTGAGTTGGATTTCACTTCACAGGTGTGCCTTCTCTGGGTTCATTTGTGGGATTTCTTGCCTTCTTAATGGGGTTGGGATCATCAGTTGTGTTGTGTTGGTACATAGCCCTATTTCACAACTGTTAACATTCATGTTATGGCAAGAACCAATCAAAAAGATATAATATAATCCATTTAATATAATGTTTTACTTTGTAATTATGTAACCAAATTACACTGAATTCTTCTTTCTTTCTTTTTTTCTTTTTTACATGTAATCAAATTACTTTAAATCATCATTTTGGGTATCTTGAGTGCAGTACTTCTGGGATGTATACTGAGTTCTCTGTGTGCTAAGAAGCTCAATCAAATACCTGTTATGTGTACTGCAGTGAGCCAGATCCCTACGTACTGAGACTCAAACTGCCTACAAAGTACAACATTCACACTTGCAAAAATACACTAAGTGTCACTGACAGGACTTTTGGTACTCACTGTTAATTCCTACCAGAATTCTCAAGGGAGTCATGGTAACTGTTCACCAAGCCTTTCTTTTTTTTTTTTGAAATAATCACTGACTGAACAAAACCTGTATTTTTCAGTTTGTACTTAAGAAAAATAATAATATATTTTTTAAAAAGGGCAGTGAAAGATTTTTAAGATCTTTCAGGTTCATTGTCCCATGCTTTAAACATGAGTCCCGACACTCCTTAGAACCATAATCCGTGTGGTCATGCATTACTGTCAGTGAGGAGTTTTTCTCCTCCTGACCAGTTCATTGAAATTCCCTGCATGTCTGTAAGGCTTTTTCATGCTTCAGGTCTTGACATACAGTAGGAGTGGTTCTTTACAAGGTTTATGGAGTTTTGTAGTCAGACTACACAGCAAGGTCAAACTGTCTTTTTTCCTCTCTTGCTGGATATGTTTGCATATTAAATGTAGCATAGTTTAACAAGTATTTCAAAGACTTTTTACTCCATAAAATGAATAATTACAATTGTTGTGAAATCTGGTTCCCATGAATATTGTGCACATCTTTCTGTTTCTAGACAGTTGAGTGTCCTTTCTTCTTGTAATCTACCATATTTACCTTTGAAAGGTTTCAATATTTTTAACAGTTAACAATAAGTGCAACAAATACTGCAGAGTGGGATGATGGCAAAATATATATCCACCTCATAAACAAGAGCCTAAAACCACAACTATGAACTGGATTTGCCATGTTGCAGAACTGAATAGTATAGGGGAAAGAATGGTGCATTATATATTTACTCCAACACAATCGAGCCATATTTACTGATCTTCATGCTATGACTCATTTCAACGTGATTTTTCCAGCATGAATTATGGACCAGGAGTCATATTTCAGCAGAGTTTGCTGATTCATTCGCCACATTGAGCTTTCTGCTTCCAAACAGTGCTGTGCACTATCTACATTAAAATGTTCCTTCACTTGTACAGTGTGCCTTAAGTATAAACCCACAAAACCTGATTGTGTCACCAGGCAACAGAAATCTGTGGATACAATAACCCTGTTTAATTTGCCCTTGCTGAAGCGGCATTATTGTAATTTGGATAGTTTGGACTGGAGTGCAGCTTTTGTTTATATACTTTTTATGAAGTTAACAAGGTTTGGGAAATATATTTGAGACGATTATGAGAATGGTTTCTTATGAAACATAGTTCACTGTATTAATGTATTTCTAATGTATTTAATCCTGATGGTATTTTGTCAGTTTTTAAAATCTTTTTTATGTTGTATTTAGACAGATAAAAATAGGGCCCCAGTAAGAGAGCAGCCAGAAATCCTTTTTATATAGGCAGAAAACTGCTGACTTTATCCAGAGTTTCCATAGTATTTGATTGGGCACATCATAATTTATCAATCTCATATATTCCTAAAGCACATTTTCTCTCCTTTCACTTCCTGGCCCTGATTTAGCCTATACGGTAGAATTTCCGGCCAAAACAAGTTTACAACATGAACTTCACCCAGATTAACAATTTCGGAGTTTATTGAGAGCATTTAAATGCAACATGTTACGTCGTTGACGAGTTTGACGAATCGCACAGGAGCCGGGACGCCTCCCACCCTCAGTGTTGAGCGGAGCCGCTAGAGTGGAGAAACACATAGCGGAGTCCGGTCCATCTCTACCGCAGCTAGCTAACCCCGCAGCAAGGCCACTGCGGGAAGATGGCGACGGAAAAAGTGAAGCATGAAGGAAGAGTTAAAATTGGACATTACATTCTCGGAGACACTCTCGGAGTGGGGACGTTTGGGAAGGTTAAAGGTATGTGTAACTGTCTCAGGCGTTTGTGCATCCTGCCAGCTGCGAGACGGTGGGAGAGGGAGCTTTTAGCTTAGCTGCTAAGCTAGCATACTAGGAAAGCTAACTTGTCGCAGTGCTGGGGAGGCAACACACTTGTTGTCGCGTTATTTTCTGAACTTTTTGTGTGTGTGACAAAACGCAGGTTTTAGAGCATGTCGTTGTAGTTTCTAAGATAAAGAAGACACTGCAAGTTTTATGAAATTGGGCTGTAGCTGGTCACATAGTTTGCCATTTAGCGTCGGTTGCGTTGCGTGCTAGCGAGCGAAGCGCTTGTTGAGACATACACCGGGAAGTCAGCCCTCGTCATTGATGTTTCCGCAAGCAAGAGTACATTTTAATCGGTAAAGTACGGTTTCCTCTCTCTTGCCTTTAAACCCAACTCTGCACTACATTTATTCACAACTTCGTTCCCCACGAGTCGTATTTGTTGCCTGTTTCAAGCATTCAATGTTATTTCTGAAATTTCGATGGAAAGAGTTGGACAAACTCTGCTGAATCTACGCCCACTTTGTCAGTGCACAGGGCTGAACGCTTAGAAGCTTAAGTCAATATACAACTTGAGTTGTATCAACACGCAATGGACTAAAAACCTGTTTTATTTCTTAAAAGTAATCGTGTCTGTGCGTTTTGTTTACCTTACAGGCTGTTCTGTTCAGTAGAAACACTGAAACCACAATATATATCGAAATGGAGTGGAACCACCGCAAGCTGTGTGATCGGTTAATTCCCAATGAGTCACCTCCCAGCTCTCAGCTATTTGTTGATGTTGAGGGAAAAGAGCTAGAGTTGGTGCTGTGTGATTATGGTCTTGATTACTACCGACACAGCTGGTAAATCAAAACCAGCTGTTTGCTAACTCCCATGGGCAAATGCGCTGTCTTCCCACCATCCATTGAGATGCTATCTTTTTGTATCTTGTGCGGCTTTTTACCGCTTTCAGTTATGAGGACTCTGTATTTGACCTATTTGCTCATGTATTGACTGTGTATCCCCACTCATCTTTACAGATCATTTAGCATGTGCTAGGATTTTTTTCTTTTTTTTTTTAAATATAACTTTCAGCTGGAGACTTTATAAAGTAGAGATGTGGCGTTCAAAGACTCTTGAATTTACATATTTGAGAGAATGCTGACACAGCAGATAGAAGTAAAATTTGCAAACTTGTTAGAGGTTTTGGTTAGCTTTGACTGATGTTTAGTAAGTATGTGCCCTAATGTTGCTGGAAGTTGTTTCAAGATTGTGCGTGGCAAGATTTGCTTCTAGAAGGACTTTTGTTTCAGCATTAGATTTATCACACTCAGTAGGCAGCCAGTTTCAGCAAAAAACAAGAGAACTGTTTTACAGTCTTTCCATAATACCAAATGACAAAGCTATGCTTTGATATGCTTGAGTGATTGAATATGGTTGACTGAAAACAAAATACTTTTTTTTCCCTTTCTTCCATTTTTTTTCTTTAATTTGAATGTTTTTATTTTTTTTATATTCTTAAAATTGTGATAGGAGGTGGTGATTTAGATCTCCCATTCCTCACACTGACTTCAGGATATTGGTCCTATTGCTGCTGTCCTTCATCCACCATGCTGCCTTCTGTTTCCAAAATAGGTTTCACCTCTAAGATTCGTAGCATGTCTGGTAACCTTTATCCTAATAGTGTAAACAACAAATTACACCTTTCCTTAAGTTGTGTGAAGATGCCTTGTTTTGCATAATACTTCACCATTCCCTATTTTATATGGCCTTGGTTGTAATAGAAATGCTCCATCCACTCTCTTTCTATCCTTCAGTGGGCCAACATGAGCTGACCAAGCATCAAGTGGCAGTGAAGATCTTGAACAGGCAGAAGATCCGCAGTTTGGACGTGGTGGGAAAGATTCGCCGGGAGATCCAGAACCTCAAGCTTTTCAGGCACCCTCACATAATTAAACTGTAAGTCCTAGATTACACCCTGCTTGCTGCTCCATAATCCCCTTGCCACCACATTAATGCCACCCACTGAGCTATTTTCAGGCCTTTATAGTGTTGTTTTAGAATGCATCCATCTAGGACAGTATCTGTCTGACTCAGTCCACTCTCTCTTCTGACCTCTCCCTATTGTGCAGTATTGACTGTTTCGTTATTCCCTCAGTTGGTCTTTCATTTTAACGTACAAAAGTGCACTGGCTTTGCCTTTGTTGTGGGTAGCTGTGTAGCTTGCTCTGCTGGTATTATTGTCAACATCTGGTAGGCTAAAACAGATAAGTGTGTCATTTCAAATGAGTAATTTTTTAATGTCATAGTCTGAGCTGACTGTGCCATAATGTTCTGGTGCTCTAAGCTAAACTTACTATTTGACAGTTGTCAGGGGACTTCCTGTTTGGTAAGGGAATGTTCACAGACTTGAGGCCACAGTTACAGGGTCATTAAACTGACTGGGGGGGGGGGGGGTATAATTGCCTGAAATACCCGTTCCATGTTAAAAAATGTAAGCTATGTCTGTGTGTCTACGCATGAGAGACTGATTCCATCTTTGGCAGGGTGCACAGACCACTGGGGCAAAGTACATAACATTGTCTGTCTAGCGGGGATAATAACAGATCGAGTAATGTAACATAATACTGCTTCATTTTTATTGATGGGATGTTTTCTGCAATTGCAACACATCAGATTCACAGTTAGTGAACATCTCTAACATCTGCTGAGCTACAAACTGCATGGCAGACATTATTGCCTTTGGTTTTATCCAGCATGGTAGTGCGTATGTTGTGTGTGTATTGGATTTACAAAAGCTCTGAATGTTTTCTTAAAATATCTTAACACTGTCACATTGTCAATGCATTTTTTGTTGTTGTTGTTGTTGTTGTTGTTGTCTGTATTTAAAACTTGTAAAATCTGAGCTTTAGAGGCTGCACACAATGTGGTTTCTGGGACTTGCTATCAAGAATTTCTCCTGGTTTGATTCTACAGCTTGATAATGGTTATGTAAAACAGCAACAGATGTGGCTTATGTGCAAAGAGAGCTACACAGCATTTTAGTGCAAATAGATGCAGGTATGATGAATGCCACTAATGGACTGCAAGTATGCAGTGGAGTCTAACTCATAGCTCAGTCTGTTGTCTGTCTGGCAGCAGAAACATAAAAATGCTCAATTGTTTTTGTATTATATTATAATATTCAACATTTGCACAAAGTGCTGCTCTCATACACTTTTTTTTTTCCAATACTGAGCACACCAATTTTCTTCCATGGCAACTAAGTTTCTTCCTGTTTGTGAGGAATTGTTTTTCTTTGTTACAGGAAACCAAAAATTAGATGTGTTAACAATCTCCTGTGGGTTGAACTGAGCTGCTGGTTGATTAAATTACTTTGTTAAAATTAATCATAAATGGGCTAAAATAGACCATTGGCAAAGTAACATTAAAACTAAAAATTTGAGTCAGCTGTCCAAAACTAAGCACATATTCCGATTATTCTTTGTAATAATTATTAAATGGTAACAGACATGTCTAAATGTTTTCTTGTATAATACCTTCCAACTCCTAATAACCCACATGACTTGTGTTTTGACTGTAGGTATCAGGTTATCAGCACCCCTACAGATATCTTCATGGTGATGGAGTATGTCTCAGGGGGAGAGCTCTTTGACTACATCTGCAAAAATGGAAAGGTACTTTAGGACTGGAAACTTGTATATTGATTCCAAACTTCTTTAACCCTTTCCATCATTTCATGTTGCACAGATGTTGTGTAGTTTATCATTAGTGAGATAAAGATAACGCAGATAAGTATCATACACTTGTCATCATCAGACTACAGTGGAGATAAAGTAATCTTTGAACTTTGTAAACTGTGAAGGCTGAAAAAGATATTCAAAACACAACATGAGGTGCTGCTTAGTCATCAGTGATGTTCTGACTGAGGAAGGAAAGATCACACCTAATGAATAATTTCTGCTTTGACAGTTGGATGAAAAGGAGAGTCGACGACTGTTCCAGCAGATCATTTCAGCAGTAGACTACTGCCACAGACACATGGTGGTACATCGAGACCTTAAGCCAGAAAATGTGCTGCTTGATGCGCATATGAATGCTAAGATTGCAGACTTTGGTGAGTAGTTCTTGGACTTGAATCGAGAAGTCTCAGCAGGAACCACTGTTTTAGTTTGTTAATTATACACACATTAGTAATAGTAATTAGGGCTGTTCGATATAAGAATATATATCGGATGACGATATAAAAACGGCTATCGTTTAATTTTACGCTATCGTTTGTTTCGTGGTGTCGCAAAATAAACTGTTTACGGCAATATTTTTTTCATCGTTTTGATGGTCACTGTAGTGGCTATATTAATTTCTTAAAGTTCTCTCTTTCTCTTATATTCAATATAACTACACTACGGACGGACAAGCGCCTGTATTTATGCGTTGTCTTTAGCAACAATGACTGTAAAACCACAAACTTTTCACAATAAAGCTCAAGATCCTGTTGAGACTTTTCAAAATAAACTGAATCACGTGAAAGAGTATGCAGAGTATTTTCGGATGAGAAGCAAAAAAGAGCCGTCAGTAGAGCAGGGCGATATGACCAAAAATATTTATCACGATATACATTTGAAAATTTGCAATAACGATATAACTGACGATATAATTGACACCAGACAAAATACTTTACAACTCCTCAACTTTATTAGTGCAAAAAACCCCCAAAAAACATCAATGTATTTTCTCTTAAACAAGCAGCTGTTTTTTGTTTTTTTTTAAATGCGCATTAAAGTTATATAAAAATTTAACAGTGCAAATGCAAATTCCTTTCTGACAGTTTAACCAAAAGGCATTTCCAGTGGAAACTGGCCGGCATAACCGTATATAATATCCACAAAACTAAAAAAAGAGGTTATACACCACAGTACGGTAATATTATGTTGAAGCACAGTACGTATCACTCCGCGAGGCTCCTGCCTACGATAGCCATAATGCTCCAACAATCCATCAAGCGGTGCGGCTTCGTAGCTTAGCAAAGTTGTACTAAAGCATTTGACAGATTTTTCCAGCACAGTCTACCAAATAAAATCGTTTTGAGGTCAGTAAACACAACCAGAATTCATACATAAGGCACACGGGATTATAAGGGGCACTGTCGATTTTCAGAAAAATCAAAGGATTGATTTTAAGTGTGCCGTATTTTCCAAAACAACATGGTAATAACGACGGCCCGCTAGCATGCGCTACCAAAAATAGTCCTTTGTTGTGTATCTGACGGACGAAAGCTAAACCAGTTCCACACCACTGAAGTTGCAGCATTTTTACAAACCAGTTCTGGTTCATCTATTTCATTTAACGATCCGCTTTCGCTCTTCTCATTCTGCGTCGCCGCTATGTGCGTATGTAAACAAAGGCACTGCGCATGTGCATTTTACCCATATTCTATTGCGATATTTCATTTTCCTATCGTTGCCCAACATTACACCGGTATTATCGTGAACGGTATGATATAGCCCAGCTCTAGCCGTCAGATGCTAAAAAGTAAACCTTAGACTCAAACGTTAGAACAGGCTTTTCCCTGCACCACGCCGTGTAATAAATACTCACAAAGAAAACGGCAGCCGTTACAACTTATGTCTAAAAAATGTATCGTTTCATGCATTGGTTAAAACACTCGACTCCAGCTACATGACGCTCAGTCGGAAACACTTCACGCAAGTCGAGCTGCCCGAGATTCACAGAATTTACAAAAAGAATTTACATTTTTGTGATTTTTATATCGTTTCGGACGATAGATGTCTTATATCGGGATATGAGATTTTGTGTCATATCGCACAGCCCTAATAGTAATGATAATGTTTAGAGCACTTTCATAAAAAGTCCTTTCCAAAGCCAAGAATAAACAAAGCTAAAAGCAAACACAGTAATAAATAATTAAAACACCATAATCCATAACTGAAGCATAAATAAACAAAAAGACAATAATACCCCAAGAACTACATACAATAGAAAACAGGTGTCAGTTGAACTTGACAGTCTAATGTCAGACAGAAGGCTTTTCCATAATGTTAGGGCATGATATAAAAATATGTTGTTTTCTTAACCTTTGGGACCTTCAGGACACCACTCCCCTGAGAGTGTAGGGGACCTATAGGTACATATGGTCTCACGAGATCACTCGGGTAGCTTGGTGCTCTGCTAGTTAATATTTTATAAGACTGCAGCAGTACAAAATCCATGGTGCTGCAATATGAACCAACTGCAGACCTCTAAAGATTTTCTTGGGCAAACCTCACAGTAAAGCATTGCTATGATGCAAGATGTCACAAAGACATGAACTAGAACCTTGGCGTCCTTGAGCGCCATCATATGTCTGATTGTAGCCATTTTTCTCACCAAATTAAAAGGCAAATTAAAGGCTCTGATCAAAAAACAACAAGATTCTTACCAAATCCTCAGTGGATCACACAGTCATCAAAACACAAAGACAACTGGTCATACTTATGACTCACTCTTGCCATTCCAGTCACTGACATCTCAGTTTTAGCTGAGTTTAACCCACTGGTGCTGCATATTATTGAAAATAAAAGTGGGCCAGGGACTGACCCTTGTAATCAGATCAATCAGATCAGAAACTTTATTGTCATTATCACAGGTACAATGAAATTAAGAATGTTCCCCGATCATTGCATGTAGACTTCATACTTAATAGTGCACGACACAGAAAATAATTTAAAGCATATATTGAGATCTTTCTGGAAAGTATGGTCTCAACTGTTGACACACCTGAGATGACATAGTGTTTCATAAACCTGTTCTTAAGTATTTTGTGGTCCACTGTTTCAACCACAGCGCTAAGGTCTAATAACAAGAGAACAGAGATTGAGTCAGTCCAACACAAGTAACAGATCATTTACCACCGTTAAAAATGCCGATTCTGTAGAGTCGTTAACTTGAAAGGCAGACAAATCATATATTAACTAGTATTTCACAACTTGATTACAAGTTACTTTCTCAAAAGATTTTTACAAAACCTCCAGATTTGAAACAGAATTTCAAAAAATTGTCCTCCAAATCTGACTACATTTGGTATTTTGATGGGTTTTTAGTGTGAGCTTTTACCACATAGGTTCATAATCCATGAGCAGATTCCAGGGTTGTTTAGTGTGAGCATGAAAACACATTCTAATAACAGTTTGTTATTTCAACGATCAATCATTTCTGGCAGTAGTGTGCCAGAAACATAAAATATGTTTCAGAAAATCCTTCATACATTCCTTAAATTTGGCTAAGCAAATATACAGAACTACATTCAAGACTTTGATAATATTAAACTATTCTAGTGTGCATTGGTTGTTATTTAACCTGCAGTTATTCCAAATTATTTTGAATCTTTAGTAAAGTATTTTTGTCACTCTTCTGTTAATTCATGAATCATGTTCACCATTGCTACCAGTGAAAAAGACATTGTCTCCTTGCTGAGAGGATGAACTGCAGTAAGTGGAGAATCTTAAAAAAATGGTACAGCTAATTATAAAGCAGCTTTTTTGGGGGGCCGACAGAAAACGAAACATTACTGCTTTAGTATTTTTCACGTTAGTTATATACTTAATAAAGCACTTTAAGCTAAAACCAAACTAGAATAGTTTGAAACTGCATTAAAAACATTAAATGTTTATGTGAGGTAAATAATTGAAGTTGTTGTGTTTTGAAAAGTGTGCATATTATATAATAGTTAAAATCTTTTGCAGGTTTGTCAAACATGATGTCAGATGGAGAGTTCCTCAGAACAAGTTGTGGTTCTCCAAACTATGCTGCTCCTGAGGTCATCTCAGGAAGGTAATGGCTTATTTTAAATTCTGTTTGGTTTTTTCTTTTCTTCTAATGATACTTTACTTACATTTCGAAGTGAGACAGAAACACAACTCAAAAACACAGCCTAGTTAAAAATAGATTTTGTGATTCTTTCTTTTTACGCCTCCTCAGGTTATATGCTGGACCAGAGGTGGATATTTGGAGTAGTGGGGTGATTCTCTACGCCTTGTTGTGTGGAACACTTCCCTTTGATGATGATCATGTGCCAACACTTTTTAAGAAGATCTGTGATGGGATCTTCTTCACCCCACAGTATCTGAACCCTGCAGTAATAAGCTTACTGAAACACATGTTGCAGGTGGACCCGATGAAAAGAGCCACCATCAAAGAGATCCGGTAAGCCTGGCGGAGTATTTACAAAGTCAAAAATCCTATAGGCTTTGTTTTGTTTTTGTTTGTTTTTGGTTGTCTAGATTGTAAATCACATTATTTCATGATGGCAAGGGACTGTCTGCGTAGAAAATTAGTTCTGTTGGTGCTGTTTGCATTCATGATCTTTTAACTACCAAAATGATTCTTCGCCACAGAGAGGACGAGTGGTTCAAAAAAGATCTGCCAAAGTACTTGTTCCCTGAGGACCCCTCCTACAGCAACAACATGATCGACGACGAGGCCCTGAAGGAGGTTTGCGAGAAGTTTGAGTGCACAGAGGAGGAGGTCCTTGCCTGCATATACAGTCGCAACCATCAGGATCCATTGGCTGTTGCCTACCATCTCATCATTGACAATCGTCGCATCATGAGCGAAGCCAAGGATTTCTACTTGGCATCTAGCCCTCCTGACTCTTTTCTAGATGACCAACACCTGACTTCATCAGGTGCAGCGATAGTGAAGCCTCACCCTGAGCGTGTACCTTTTCTCGTGGCGGAGACTCCTCCCAGGAGTATCCGTCACACACTGGATGAACTGAACCCTCAGAAGTCCAAGCACCAGGGTGTTAGGAGAGCCAAGTGGCACCTGGGTATACGCAGTCAAAGTAGACCAAATGATATCATGACCGAGGTGTGCCGTGCAATGAAACAGCTGGACTATGAGTGGAAGGTAAGGAAGAAGAGGGACAAGATATAGGAGGAAAGGCTTAATATTTACAATTTTAAAAAAAATGTAGTAAAATGTAATCTCACAGTTAGTTATTGAAGTTGGATTGTATTAAAAGTTTAATAAGCTCCAGGTGTACTTTTTAAAGCATCACAAACACACATTATCCTTCCTTTCAATAATTTTCTAGGTTGTGAATCCATACTATCTGCGTGTGAGAAGGAAGAATCCTGTTACTGGGATGCTTGCCAAGATGAGCCTTCAACTGTACACAGTGGACAGCAGAACCTACCTCCTTGACTTCCGTAGCATAGATGGTAAGTTTCACCTTCACTAGTCTGTAGCAGTAGGTGAGGAAACAGTCTGCATTTAGATCACCACTCATTTGCATAAGCACCCGGCAGGATACACTGATAAGGTTACATAGCTAACCTGTGTATGGCTCAAATATTAGAGAATAAAACACATGAAAGATCATACACGAGGCCGTTATTTGTGATGATTCAAAGTGCACCATTAAATCTGTGTCATAGCCTGACCCGCACATTCCCAGAAATGTAACTACATATGACGCAGATGTCAATATCTGTTTATTGATTAGCACATGGATTATACCACAGGGAAACAAGATGTAATAGAATGTAATTACATGCTGTGCAGAGGCTAATATTCTGCCAGTGTAGATGCCTTTGTGTCTCATTTTATTACCTCTGGCGATACGTGCATAAACTCAAGGTCAGTTGTGAATTCCCCTTACTTTTATTGAAACACAGGAAGATAACTGTTGTTCGAGATTTATTAGTTCCATGAACTGCTCGGTTTCAATTATGATGGCAGACACACCAGCAATGTTCCCTCTAATTTTTCACGTGTCTGAGCGAACACACAAACTCCCTGAGCGATCCCTTGGACCACTGTGAGCGACAGCAGATGTGTTTTTTTTTTTGTTTTTTTTTGTTTTTTTTTTTTTAATAAAGCTCTGACTTATGAGTATGAATCTGTGGTCTGGGAGAGAGTCCTGTAACTCTCTGCCTGCAAAATATAGTATATAATGACCAATGTTGGGCAATTAATTATATAGTTCTTCAAAAAAATGACTGAGTTATGCAAACAACAACGTTTTTTGTAGCTTTTTTTTTTTTTTTTTTTTTAAATGCAGCCAAGGCGTTTTTTTTAAAAGAAACATTTCAAACTATTGACAGAACAATCAGCTGTTCTGCATCAAATCTGATGCCACACAAATTATTTGTGCCACTCGAAAAAATAATTTCTGTCCACTATGAGATAAAGGAGAACAACAGCCTGATACCTGCAGAGACCTTGCCAGCAGTGCGCAATTGCGCACGTGCGCAGCTTAGAGCGAACATTGCACACCAGCATACAAATGCAAACAAGGACAGGTGGGGATTCAACACAGTACTGTGCAAAATGAGGAAATTGTGTTAAAGGGCAGTAATAACACATCAGTGTTTGGGCATTATTTGACTCATGAAGCTCAATGGCAGCAGTACAGCATGTGTTGTAATTTACCGATGGATCAAGTTTTGATTGCTTGTATTGTAATATATTTAATTTTTAAAACTAGTCTCATACAACTTACACTCAGTTTTGCAACATTTGACCAGTTAACCTAGATCTTCAGGTAAGCCCTTTACTCAGTTCTCTGTATCTTCGGTGTTTATCTGGATTTTGTCCTCTAGTATGCTGCCTCAGTGTGGAATTTATAAATGATTAACTCATGGATGATGGTTTGGGAAGTCTGTGTAGGTGTTTGGCATTACCTCAAAGGAAAACATGAGATTGAAGAGCTGTTGTGTGCTTCTGATACATCACAGGCTTTCCATTTAAAGTATGTGAAGCTTTGGCTTTGGGCTACAGCAAAGTCCATCATTAAGCTTGTGTTTATCTGAACTTATACCTGATGACTCAGAAATATAGAAAATATTATGCTGATTGTTAACATTTGTCTATAACTACACATAATTAATCGCATGGATTTATAGCTTAGCTTAATTTAGGTTTTAAACTATTTGCGTGATAGTTTAGCAGCATTTCTTAAATTAATCATTTACCTGCAGTAATATTTGTTGCAGGTCTTAACAAAATTATCTGGGAACTAAGTTTGAGAGACTGCAAACATATTAATACATATTAAATGGTTTGATCAAGCAAGATTCGGCATTGTTAAATGTCCATCTGGTGGACAACATGGAGGACTATGAGAGAAGTTGTAAAAAGTATAAGCCATCAGCAGCTGTATCAGTGCAACAGTCCTGCCTCCTGTTGGGAACCTGGGTGCTAATGCTGTTAGCAAGTTCATAATAGGACTGCTGTAGCAGCAGCAGTTCAGGCACAACCAAATTGGGCACAAATCGGGCACCAGATCAGGAAAGTTGGATGCATCCTCTGACACTGCATGGGAAGGAAAGGGATGTGTGAATGTGGATTACAAGAAAGATTTTCACCTATATATACAGCACTTGCCTCATTTCTTTATATTTTGCTTCCAAGCAGCGAGAGCTTTTTTGTGTAAGGGGTCTTGAGCAATAGTTCTCCAGGATTTCTGAGGGTTTTTCTTTGGACATTGGCTACTTTTTTACTCATTTGAAGTCCAATCCCTCTGTCTTAGGCTACGTCCACACGTACACGGGTATTTTTGAAAACTGAGATTTACCGTTTTCGTTTTCAAAAATAATCCAGTCCACACATAAAGGCAGAAATGAAGGAAAACGCTGCTATGAACATGCCAAAGCAGCAGGTGGCGCTAGATTCCTAACCGTGCAGAAATGTTGGCCAATCAGAAGTCTAGAAGCCTCGTGGGGAAAAGTAAACAAAGCTGGGGCATAGAAGCAGAACAGAGTCGTATGTGTGGAGGGACAGTAACTGTGTGTATATGTAAGCATTTAAACATTGCAGAGAGTACAATTAACAGTATTGTAGAAATTCATTTCACCGAAACAATAACGTGGCGCAAAAATATCCACCCTGGCCGGAGTTTTTAAAAATCTCAGTTTTCAGTGACCAAAAACGCCGTTTACGTGTGGACGAAAGGTGCAAACGCATAGAAAAATCTGCGTTTTCAAAAATACGTGTGGCTTAACATTTTGTTTGTTAAGCCATTTAACACTAACCTGTGACTCATTCAATCACAGAAAAGGGACCGAGCTCAAGAGATAAACAAATAGTTCCAGCTATTTTTCCTGGCAAATTATAAAGAAATGAGGGCTGGCTCAAGACCTTGACTGTTTGACACCTCCTGTCACTGCAAGTGTGTGTCTAACACCCCAGATTATAATAATTTGACCAAGCAAAGTGGACATTGGGACTGCAGTAATCTCATAAAATTATCACGGTCAGCAGTATTTTGATCGAGAAAATTAAAATACAGTTGTATGCAGTCTGTTTCCAGCATTAAAACTGGTACTAACAAAATGCATAACCACATTCATAGGAGGCAGGTCATGCACCGGCAAATATAGCTGCATTTAGAATATGTTCATTTTAGAAAGCCGATTAGCTTATATTAAAATTTGTTTACTGGTCAACCCCTCATGAACCAAAGGCTTTTTATCTCAGTAAATGGTGGCTAAGAAGAAGTCAGTGAACAGAGATGTATGTGGGTGTTAGAGCCATGGACTGTGTAGCCACAGCTGCTTTGAGAGGAAATGGTGAACGCTGCTTTGGCTTGTGCATATTTCATGAACTGAACCCAAAATTGTTCAAACTCTGGGTGTCAGGATGATCTGGGTGTCCGCAGTGCAATATCTATATTACAGTTTATTAGGTTAAAAGGAAGAAAATAATCTTTATTTTTGACTACAAAAATCTTACACTTTATCCCTAACCTAAACAATCGACTAAGTATAAACTAGTGATTAATTTCACTGTTTACAGCAGTGTCTCTGTGGCAGGAATTGAATTGAGTATTTTCCAAGACTTGTAGATACCCTAGTGATACCCATTGAACTTCTTGTGTTTGAAAATCAGTTTGTCTTATTGTTCAGATGATATGTTGGAGACAAAATCTGGAAGTGCTACCCCTCTGCGCTCTGGCTCTGTGGGCAACTACCGGACCGCTATTAAGAACGATGTAGATGGAGCAGAACTTCCAGGTACACCTAGTACCGTGCACCCCACCAAGACTGGAGAAGGCTCTTTGACGTCATCGTTGACCTCATCCATCGATTCCACAGGAGGCGGGGACAATGCATCTGTCCCTCGACCAGGAAGCCACACCATCGAGTTCTTTGAGATGTGTGCAAATCTTATTAAACTACTTGCACGATAGCTCGCAAAACAATCGCTAGCCTTTTTCTCCCTCTGAGTGTCTTTATAGCAATAAGCATGCAACTGAATCGTGGCTCAGTTCATCCCGGCTGAGGATGAAGTGATTGTTCCATGGCACTGATGCAGGTTGGTGTTCCCTAAGCTGAAGGGATGTATACTGAGCTGACTGGGGATGCAAAGGGTTACTGGGGGAAAGACAAATGACTAGCTGATTAATTAGCTAGGACAGAACATTTAGGAACGAGGGTTTTACAATTTCCTGAACAACTTAATAGCAAGCGTCTACATCCAAACTACACATATGCGCAAGTGATTACACTGAATTTTCTGTACTGTAGTCAGGTGAGCACTGCTTTTCAGTACAGAGAGCAAAATCACATTCTTACCTGTACAAAAGGAAGCCACACATGGAGGTTGGGGGTTTGGGTGGCAGTCACGGGATGCAGGAAGCACTTTTGCACAAGTTTCTTTTATTTCCTGCTGCTGTTGTTTTTTTTGTTTTGTTTTTTTTGGGGTTTTTTTTTTTGGTTCTTTTCAGTAGGGATCTGAGAATTGGTGCACATGTTCCGAAGCGTTATATATAACTAGGGTGGGCAAACCCATCACATTCATTGGAGTCTGAAGAAGTTCTGTGACTCCTGTATTTCTGTCTTGCGTCAGGGACTAAAGAATGCGTTCATCAAATTTATGTTGGGTTATTATTATTATTATTATTATTATTATTTTTTAATTCTTTTTTTAAGAAATTGTCAGACTAAATTTCATGGTTTTGTCCTGTTGTAAAAATGTGTTTTTGAATTTGTCTGTCCCCACCTTTTTATATATAAAGACGTAAACATATTTATCAGTGCATTAAGTAGGTGGAGTGTTGGTTGTAAAGGAAATTGATTTTTTTCTTTCTTTCTTTCTTGCAATAAGATCTATTGCTGGATGATATATATATATTATATCATTTTTTTTTTTTTTTTTTTTTTTAAACAGTCTGGCTTGTAATCATAATGAATTTTATTTCATTCAATCAGTTATTCTGATACACGATTGTCTTTGTATTTAACTTTAGACAGCTTTTTCCCACGACAGTCAAAATCTAGAACTATAACTTTCCATGTCGCATTAGAATGACAAGTTGATTTTTACTTATTTTCTCTTATTTCTTTAGTGTTTTTGTTTTAGATTAATGAATACGATTTCAGTATGATTACTAAGTGAAATGCCTTTTGCCTACATTTGTTTTGTAAATGCCATCACACATGAATAGGCCTCAGGGCTCAGTGAGTAGTAGCAATTACATGCAGCGCGTGGACAATGTCTGTTGGTAAGTGAATACATCCACAATGTCATTTTTGGACATGTTTTAATTTCCTGTACATTCCCTTGAAGTTTGACCTTGTTAAAGGTTTTATGTTTTTAAACCTGAAACAGACTTATGAGCTTTGAATGACATAGATCGGGGAGGTAGATCGCACTTCTGGTAACTTGCAGGCTCACAAAGTAGAGTTGGATATGTCTTTGATTATAAGTGTGATGTATCTCATTATCCATTGCCTCTCCGTGGTCTTAAAGTTTTAAGTTATGCCTGTTTGGCTGCCTTATCATTATCAGTACTGTTTATCAGTTTTATGTCAGTAAAAGTTGGAAATTGTGCCGGTCAGAATTCTTGGTGCTGTTTTTGCGGTTTTGAGGATTAAAATAATCTAATTACACTTTCTTTATGGTTGGTTTATTCATTTTTCTAGGTGCTTTGCATTACCAAAAAGGGAAAAAATTCTAACTGCAAAAACCTAAAAGATCTGTCATCTTTTTATAGACATCAGTAACTACTGCCATCTTTAAAATGATGTCAACAGGATCAAGTTAAATCAAACTTTTAAGATAATTTGGGGGTGGTTCTTATTTGAATTAAAGTATTTGTATGCCCTTGCTGTAAAGTCAGAATCTTATTATCTGACATGTTTATTAGCAAATGTCAGCAATCTGAACTATCTGTTGTATGAGCATTTTACTTTTCAGAGATAATTCAGGAGTGACGAGAATTGTGACCAACTTGCATCTTTTGTTCATATCCACATTTGACCTTCATGTCTCACAGACAAAATATATGGATCATGGTAAAGGCACAAACACTATGGTGGGGTTTTGTTTTTGTTTTGTTTTTTTTAGGGGGGGGGAGGAGTTGCAACCTCTGGTTATAAACTGCTTTTCATGGCTTGCTTGATACATTTTGAAAGAATGTGTGCAAAAAAGTTTTCTTTTCTTTTTGCCTCTGATGGAGTATTGTCCTAGTGGTCTGAGTTCAGCATCCGCTTCATCTGCTTCAAAGAATAATTGTTCTGTTTTTGTTTGGTGTGTAAGGGGACCCAACCAGACTGATCAGTGTAAATCTGAATGGACAGTATTGAATCATTTATATACACAACTGCATAATAAACTGCTAAAATGCACATTTATGTTTGACTTTTGTTTGTTTGTTTTTACCTGAAACATACTGTGAAGAATATATAGAATATTAAATCTACCACTACCATACTAAGCTTTTCTGTTTACAGCAATAGCATTGGACTTGTATTTTGGAATGTGATCGCAGGCATCGGTAATTTTATTAAAATTTCATATATTTGTCGTTTAAATTAAATCTATATTAACCGATTTTGATTTCACGTTGATTTTCGTGCGCTTTAAAAGATTTAAAACACGGTTCTTGTTTCTTTAAAAGACTGTAAACATTCTCACAACTTCCGGGTCATGCTGCATTCACGCGCATTCCACAGAATGGGAGGGGGGTTGGACCGGTTCAAGGCAAAGTTAAAAAAAAAAGAAAAAAAAAAAAAAAAAAAGAAGGGGCGTACACATTTCATTCCGAAAAGTTCACCAGTGTTAACGCAAAGTTACACTTTTGTTCCCTCACGTCTGTAGTTTCAATTGGAGATATATACTTACCAAAAGAAACTGCATGAATTGTGCAAAAACGGGCTGATTCCCCCCCCCCCCCCCGCTCTTCAAATTTTCCAGTATTTACGATGGGATGTTGGCTTTAAACCGATAAGACCTGAACGCAACGTGAAGGTCAACAAATGTGGCTAACGATTAGCTAACTGCAGCTTATCCACTGTTGCTCGTGGAAAGCCGTGGATGAATGTGCGTATGTCCCCACTTTGTTCTAAAATAACGAAGTATAAAAACATACCTTCAAAATTAAAAGAAGTTAATTTTATGTAGGCAAGCCTACTGGCATGTCAAGTTTTAATTGCAAGTTTTAGCTGAGTTGCCCGAATTAACGTTAGCTGGCGTCAGTATGACGAAGTTTAATTTGTTTTTCTAGCGAGTTTTGGGGATGTTATTGCCATAATAAACGTTAAATATCCAAAATAAAATATAAATCTTTCTGCTACGGTATTTTGGAAACTCATTCAGCGGCCATGTATACGAATCTAGATGGCAAAAGCAGGCCAGACTTGTGCTCATAATAATGTACATTTTTGTACTACTCTGTCGTGATTAAAGCTGAAATCGAGCATATATATGATAAGTGACCACCGCCACCACGCGTCGTATCCCGTTTTTTTTCATATAGGATGGCGTCATTTGGCTGGAAGAGGAAAGTTGGGGAGAAGGTGTCCAAGTCAGCGGTGCAGCAGTTTGAGGCAGAAGCGGAGAAAGCTGTGGATGATGGGCCAAGTCAGGACCCCGAGGTGGATTGGCTGCACGCTATCAAACGACGGCGGGAGATCCTGCTGGAGGACTGTGCTGCCAAGAGCAAGAGACTGGAGGAGGA
The DNA here is from genome assembly GCF_057381915.1 of Diplotaxodon limnothrissa. NCBI lineage: Eukaryota > Metazoa > Chordata > Actinopteri > Cichliformes > Cichlidae > Diplotaxodon > Diplotaxodon limnothrissa. The sequence continues at coordinate 53,219,250 of NC_140602.1, read as the reverse complement.
GGGTGCCCTGTTGGCTGAGCATGGCAGGTGAGAGTGCTTGGCGCAAACACATTCTGACAGGCACACAGAAACTGGGCCAAGTGTCCTCTTTTTTGCGAATCAAAATATGGTCACCCTAACACACAGTACTGTGCAAATGTTTTGATCCACCTCTTATTTTTGTCATTTATTATTTCCTTACCCTTAGCTTGGAAAATTAGGCTACGTTCAAACTGCAGGCGAAAGCGCATCAAATCCGATTTTTTTTTACCCTATGCGACCCATATCCAATCATGGTATGACAGTGTGAACGGCACAAATTCGATCTGGGTCACTTTCGTATGTGCTACTGAATCCGATACATAAAGGATGTTTTAGAAAGCGACTGCTGTTTGAATGGTCATGTCGCATTAAATCAGTCTTTTACGTCACTGACACAAGACAGACGCCAATTATCAGCGCCGGAGAAGCGTTGTGTGTGACATCTTCTTTTGCGCATGCAGGCTGCTCTGAGCGTTCACACCAATGACTGGTTCACACTAGAGAGCGTTTGCTGTCGCATTTTATTTGTAGTGTGAACAAGTAGCCAAAAAAATCGGATTTGATCAAAAAATCGGAATTGAGCATTAAGACCTGCAGTGTGAACCTAGCCTTAGAAATGGTTGTGGCGATTTATTGAAACGTGCTAACATAAATGTAAATGCATTATATAGGACAGAAACAGTTTGTATCGTTAGTGTAAATATATGGTATGATCGCCTTTATTTTTCAACACAGCCCAGCAAAAACTCCAATCCAGCTCCCTTGATTGCTTTGGAAAATGTGTATTTTCATTTTTGGACTTAACTGTATTTTTATACCGTTTAGGTTTTATAAATATGGAACAGTATGGGCAGTGAGCTATCGGAACCTTTTCTGCAATTCTACAATTCTGAATTGTGCTCCTGAAATTGCATTTCTTTTATATATTAAGATATCTCAGGCATTAAATGTGTAGTTAACCATCTTTACACTGACAGAAAGTGGCGTTTCACTTGTCCGGCCCACTGAAGATCAAAGTGGTCTGTATGTGGCCCTCAATGTAAATTTAGTTTGTCATTTCTGGGCTATGGTGAGGCCAGTCCCTAACTGATAGTGCCCATTGTCACTGACTACCAGTCCACTTCTTGTGTAATCTGGGATACCTCAGTGTGTTGTCTTCATTTTCCTTCCTTAATAATGGCTACTTGAAAGACAGCCTTCTACTGAGACCATTTTTGATGAGACTTCAGTGAACAGTAGATTGATAAACCGAAGGGCCAGATGTTCTGTGTCTGGTTTCTGGTGGAATTTTTTCCAGTTTCTTAAAGAAATTACTTCCAGATACTATTCATCTGCTATATATATATTTTTAAGGCCTGTCTCTTCTTATTTGTCCTCCACTTGTCCACTTTCCTCAAATTCTTTTAAGGACGCACTGCACACCATACCAAGATATAGAAGGTTAATAGCTCTTTAGAAATCAACCTTGTTGGAACAAAAATATTATTTTATACGTGTCAGTCTGTGTTATTTTTGGCACTTTTCATAGATTCAGACAAAGAAACGGAAACAAATTGTGTTTTTTGTTACAAGCTGCCAGTAACAAAGTTTCTAAAGATACAATTTAAAATTGGTTCTTGGCTAAGTTGTCTGTTATATGTAGACAAAACACACTGGTTAATCCCTTTAGTTAGGTGCCTTTTGAGTGTGTGAATGATTTGTACTTCAGTGTTAAAAGGTTTGAGAAACAAAAAAATCATTCCTCTGAAAATAATCAGGTACAAGGACTGGACTGAAAATTAGTGAAAAAGCTGCCAATGTCCAGAGAAAAACTTTGAAAGACCATCAGAAAGACGGGACAACTATTTTTCAAGACCACTTTAAAAAATTACAAGAAAGCCTGATTTGGAAGCAAATAATAAAGAAATGAGGGGTGGCTCAAGTCTTTTGCACAGCACTGCAATTCAATAAAGCTGTAGTTGTTAATGAAATCAGACAATAGAAATCCAATATTTGTGCAGCTGTTGCCTTGGCAAAAACAGCCAGTGGTGAAAAAAAGGCTGTATACATAAGCCGCGTTCTTTCAAAGTAATTTTCCACACTGTGTGCCAAGTAGGATTACAGCATGAAACATATTTGTATTCTGTGGTAATAATGGCATCCTGTCAGTGTGCTGCTAGATTCCCTTGTGAAAAGTTCTGGGAGAACTATCAGTTTCAACATTTTTCCCTCCTCAGCTTTGCTGTTAGTAAGAGTCAAGTTACTTCAGATCCTCTCCAGAGGAGGGCAGCATTGTACAGACAATAAAGACATATCGATCACAGTTTAGATATTTCTGTTGGCTTTCTAGTAAAGATTTACATTAAAAACATATTAAATCCAAGGAGACGTGTAACTTAGAAAGGCATCTAAGGTTGAGGTTTTCCTTGTATTTAATTTAATGGCTTTTCTGTGAAAGGTCTAGCACATGTTTCAGAAGTCAAAGAGCATTTGTTCTTCTCAGATCATCTGGTCAGATTATCTCTATTTAATATTGGAGGGGAAAATAAAAACACAGCCGCATTATTTAAGCTTTTCAAACAGAGCAGGGATTTAAAGGTTTAAATCTACTCAAAGCTCTACTGTCAGAGTTCCCGAAGTAAACTTTAGAACTAACGTTAGACTGACTAATAACAAGCAATGTGGTCAGTTTAAGAGAGCTTTTTATTTTATTTTAAATGGATACTCACCATTTCAACTCAAATTTTTTTTCTTTTTAAATAGATACAGATATTACAAAAAAATAAGCCTCTTTCAGAAGCTGTTTTTATGTTTGTTTTGTGATAATTTAACCTCTTTAACCAAATAACAATCACATTGTGAAAGCTTCCTAGTCCAGAAGACGTAATGCTGTTGTCCACAGTGACTGCCTGTAATTATATTTGTGAGAAGAAAGTGGATTTTACTGAGGAAATTATGTCTTACTGCTCCATAATTGCAGTTCAGTGGTTTGAAATGGTGTCTGGTCGAGGATGTCAGCCATGTCTTTTTTTTCTTTTCCCTCTAATAACATTGACCTGTGATGTCAGCCTGATATTACAAAGGTTTAGATGTTTGTGATGTAATTGAACAGCTCCTATAGTACCCACTTGTTCTGTGAGCAGAATAGTAGGGGGGTTATGTTTTGCCTGTTTTTCTACAATTATGTCTTTATGTTAACATCTATTTGCTACCTAAAGGTTTTACCGTCCACAGTTAATATTTATATTTGCCACAAATGTATTTTGTTTTGATATTTATCTAATTTTATTTCCTGTTGCTAAATATCCATATATGATTAAGATGCTTTAAGTGGATTCCCTCCCATAGCTGCCTTAAAACACTTCTTTACCATCATCATTACCATCACTACATCAGAGCTTATTAACTGAACTGATATAAAATTAACAGCTTTGCAGTGTAAATATCAAAATTGCTCTATTGTGATACTATGGTGCATAATGTGTTGCCATACTTCAGCGATGGCTCAGTCACACACAGAGTAACAAATAAAGTGGCAGACAAATAATTACCATCTGCTGTATAAATGCAGTCAGATTGCCATCATGTTGGAATTAATTAGAGTCCGTGTGCGCCGATGAGGGCAGCACCTTATCTGGAGTACAACTCTTTGCAGTAGGGGAGTCGATCCAACTGGTTGCATTTTGGCTCTATTCTTATATAAAAGCAAGGTTGCCATTCTGCAGCAACTACATTTCTATTTTGGAGCAATTTCTAAATATTTGTTAACTCCATAAATAGTTAATATGAATTTGTTTTTAATGTGAATTGTAAAAATTGATGGTAACAGATTTGCAGTTTTTCCTGGTTTATGTCAGTTAATTGCTGCTTTATCACAAATCGGTTGCATATTATTGCCAACTTGATCTCATTCTGTCACAAACTGACCGCAGCTTCCATCTTATTGCTTTTTTATCATCATGTTGATGCAGCAAGTAACTGCCAGTGATCGCAGACCTGATTAATGCTTTTGAAACAACCATTTCAAATCCAACTCAGCTGCAAGTTCTTTGCACACGCTCAGATTAATTTTGGGAAACACCATGGATTTCCCTAGTGTTACTGAAACATTAGTTAATTTAAGAGTAATATAAACTTCCCACTAACACACTAAATGTCATGCTTACCAAAGAGTTTTCTGTAATTTGGGCTGTTGTTGCCATCTTTAGGAGATTAGCTGCCTCGTCGTTGTTGTATATGTATGACTGGGCTCACTGACACCTTTATTCACAAACTGCATATGTGTTTAAAAAAAACGAAATGTCTGCCTCACAGTGAAACAATCATCATTTCAAGGAGGTTGCATAACAAACAAAACGTGACGTTTAAAGGCGTTTATAAGGTAAAATATAAGGTAATAGCTCATCTTAGGTATGTCTATTATTTTTTTATTTTTAAATTTTGTCCAGCAAGTTGTGTTTTCTCAAAAGCAGAAAATGCCAAATATGATATTTGAAATCTCTTTGAAATGGTCAACATGTTATTGTGTAGTAAGGATTAGAGATGGCACGATACCACTTTTTCATGTCCGATACGGAAACATAAATTTGGATATCTGCCGATACCGATATGAATCCGATATAGTGTTTTTTTAATCAATAAAACTGTTTTTTTTTTAATATCTTGCTGCATTTTGTATAAGTTTATACTCAAGTTTAAATAATTAACAACACTAAAGCTATTCTGTTATACCTGTATGTAAAAAAATACACTGCGTCCAAAATATGTCATAGTTCAGCAACACTGATTAATCTAATAAACTTAAACCTGCACCATCCTCCCTATTCTGGTATTTTATTCTGCCCCCCACCCTCCACCTCATGATGCTTAATCGATGTAATCAAATTTAATTTGATGCAGGGGGAAAATGCACAGAAATAAATTATTTTTCAAGAATAATTAAATAGATTCAACATCTTTCTTCAACAGAATTGCAGAATTCACAGATGGTACCTTCCCAAAGGAAAAAGTAGTATAGCTTACTAGGGTATATTAGACTTAACAGTTACTATATACAGTAATGGACTTCTATATATTTTACATCAGATTAAAACTTTGGGTGTAAGAGTCAGATAATTATTCATTAAAAGCTAGACATTTTAAATGAGAATAAGAAAGAAAAGTATGTCTTTGTGCCCCCTTTTCCCTGTTCATGCCCTATCGGCCCCCCTGGCTAAACTTTGCTCGATCCGCCCCTGCACAGTTACCAGCCGTCAGCTACGCAGAAAATGATCCTGGTGTAGAAAGTAATGTTAAATAAATTCTAACAACAGCTTATCAAGGTTAAACGTGCTGCTGTTGTTCAGCCGCTGGTTTCCTCTTTCTGGTGCAAAATGGGCCAAAAACAAAGAAGAGAGACGGACTCACGACAGAAAAGCCGATCAGCTGATCATTAAGCAGTTTCAGGATTGAAGTAGCAGCAGGAGAGAGAGAGAGAGAGAAGAGGCAGTCGCACCATATATCTGTTGTTAAGCTTAACGTGGGAATGCTTTACAAACATTCAGAGATGAACTTACACACTTGCTTTACTTCTCTCTGGGAAAACTTCCTCGGAGATGGAATGCTGGTTTGGTAGCTACCCTACAAATACACACAGCCGCTTTATCACGTGATGCATACTGCTGCGACGTGCTACGGTTATGAGCCGAGTTACGCCATGTAGCAAGTTTTGTGAGGTGCTTTTTTGATATTTAATGGGTCGGATTACTTTTTTTTTTCTCGCCGATATCCGATCCAGTAATTTGGGTCAGTATCGGACCAATACCGATAGGTAATATCGGATCGGTCCATCTCTAGTAAGGATATGAGGGTTTCTTATGATAGGAGCATGCTGGGATTTTCTCCTTTTTTGGACAGTAGCGTGTTAAATGATGATCCATCCTCTACTGTATTTCATAATTTTCCACTCTTTCTTTAAACTAATAACAAGTAAGCACTTAAATCATTCAAACGGTATTAGGCTATGAGCAGAGGCATTATAAGAGAGACATAAACCACTAAAGGAAACGTTTAAGATAAGATAAGATAAGATAACCTTTATTAGTCCCACACGTGGGAAATTTGTTTTGTCACAGCAGGAAGTGGACAGTGCAAAAGTTATGAGGCAAAAATTAGAATACAATAAGAATAAATACAGTACACAGCTGTACAGAATAGAATAAAATAATATACTATATACAGTAGAATAAAATAGAATAAAAATATACAATAAGATAAAAATAGAATACGAATGCTATATACAACTGAGTAAAAATACAACGATGCCAGAAAAGATTATTGCACTTAGTGTTATTGCACATGTGTGGATGTGTGTGTTTGTTCAGTTAAAGTCTTTGTTGTGGAGTCTGACAGCAGTGGGGAGGAAAGACTTGCGAAATCTCTCCGTCCCACACCGTGGGTGCCGCAGTCTCCCACTGAAGGAGCTGCTCAGTGCTGTCACAGTCTGCTGCATGGGGTGGGAGACGTTGTCCAACAGGGATGACAGCTTAGCCGCCATTAGCCGTTTGTTTTAATCCGTGAAAGAGTTTTGCAACAGTAAAATCAGAGGAATATAACTTCCACTGGAAAAGAGTTGGCAAACTGTTTAAGTGTGTTTTTTAAAGATAGATTTGAAAAATGATTCTGTGCATGCAGTTTTTATATTAATTTATATTACATTTCAAAATAGCTGCCCAAATAATGGACTTTCTTAAAATTGATACTAGTTACTGTCCCGTCTCTCTAACCCATCTTTGACTGATAAACAGTTATGATGCCACTAGAAGAGCCATTTTTAGCTTGCAGGCCTCACATGGTTTATAGCTCATTGCTTAATTTCCTCATATGATTTTGCAGTATTCTTTACTTCATGTAATGGAAAGATTTCCACACTCCTTTAGTTCCGTTTCCTCACTGTTCTCTCTGCCTTTTGAATGGCAGTGGCATGTTTTCTGACTGCAGTCTGAACTTTGTAGGTGATGACCACTAGTTGTCTCATTGTGTGATTTGAATTGCTTTTGATTTTCTCAGGATATCCATCTCCATAAAGCTATAAAAGGTGTCGATTTGACATACCCGGGACGTCACCTCTTGTCTTTATCTTGATCAGGAAAACAGTGTTGTGTCAATATTGACCAGAGGAAGAGAGTTCCTAGAATCGCCTGGAGTGTATGCATATGTGGTGAAATACCTGAAGACTTGTGAATCCTGGTATACAAATCTATGCAAAGCAGTTAACTATAGTGGTGACAGCTGCTTGGAGTGAGGTTCTAGAGAAGCTTAATGTGACTTCGTGCAAATTCTGCTATCGTTCTGCTTTAATGTCTGGGAAGGAACTAGTAGACAACGTAATTAGCTCATGCTAAGAAACCACCAAGGGAGGTTTTGGTTTACCGTTTGTCTCTTCACTTCAGCCAACCTTTTTCTGTTTATGTAACCTGCTGCAGCCTGTGTGCACTCTCTGCTGCCGGAAGTGGGCAGATGTTGTGGCGTACACATGCAGCTTTATAGTTTTAAGAAATTCTTTGTTCTTTTTTCCCCACTTTTTCCTATTATAAAGATGATAAATGTATTTTAGGTTTCTTTGTTTTTTAACTGGCAAGACAAAAAAAGCACAAAACCAACCATGTGGTTATGGTTGTAGTAAACAAATGAAACATGATACAGCCATGTTAGTAATAGTCTGGTTTTCTAATCTTTTAGGGAGTTGCCTGAAAGAATAGAAAAGTAGGGCAGAGGCAGCTTTCAAATTAGGTGGCATTTCTACAGCACGCAACAATAGAAATAATTAGGGGAAAGTGCTTTTATGATGTCCACAAGCATGTGGACCCATGTTAGTTTGCATAACATATCAAATCTCTGGGTGGAGATGGTGAAACTGGGTGTCTCATTTCACTGCATTATATTATTTACTGTTTGAGTTGATTGCGCTTCAGTGCTGCATTACCTGCAGAATTTAACCTCAGCAAAGTTCATCATGAACCTGTGTTTAACTTGGTGCTGTGAGCCACGTCTGGATGTTTGGTTTTGTGTAGGTTGGCAATGTTTAGATTGGCTTTGTGTAAATTCACAGTGAACACAGCAAGCATTCATGGTTCATAAATGCATGACTATTAAGAAGTGAATGTGCTTTACCTTTACGACTCTGATTATAGATACCTGAATCCCACTTTTCTCAGTTGGATTTGAACCACAGTGTGTGTTTTCTTCAGGCACTGGGAGGCCATCAAGAAGTGGGATGAGGCCATTCAGTTGACTCCAGACAACCCACTACTGTATGAAATGAAGTCCCAGGTATATCATTAATTATATTCTCTAACAGACATATTTTCTCAACAAACAGTGGTGGAAATAATTAGTTGATCCTCTACTGAAGTTTGTTCACATCTTTGTAAGTGAGCAATCTCAAATTTTATGATAGCAAGTAAACAAGATCTTGCCTCATGAGGTGATGATGATCATGAGAAAAGTTTTGGATCACCCTAAAACTGCATGAAAGGAGCTGGTTAATGATCTGAAGACAGTTGGGACCACAGTCACCAACTGGTACCACTGGTAACGTCCTAGCAGACCAACCGACCCGTTGTGTTTGGAGGAAGAAAAATGCTGATTATGAGCCAAAGAACAACATCCCTACAGGCAAGCACGGAGGTAAAAACAATTTGTTTTGGGACTGTTTTTCTGCAAAGGGCAACTACAGGGCGACTTTATGTAACGGGAGAGGCCAATGCACAGTCAGATCTTGGATGAAAACCTTCTTCCCTCAGCCAGAACACTGAAGATGGGTCGCAGATGCATCTTCCAGCATGTCAATGAGCTAAAACAAACCACCAAGGCAACAAAGGAGTGGCTAAAGAAGAAGCACATTAGGCCATGGAGTGGCCTAGCCAGTCTCCAGACCTCAGTCTGATAGAAAGTATGTGAAGGGAGCCAAAGCTTTAAGTTGCCAAACTGTAGCCAAGAAACCTAAAGGATTTAGAGAGTTTCTGTAAAGAGCAGTGGGCCAAAATCCTTCCTGAGATGTGTGAAACCTGGTGACCAGCTAGAAGAAATGTCTTACTGCTGTGCTTGCCAACAAGGGTTTTTCCACCAAGTGCTTACTCAAGTTTTGCTTAGTGATCAAATAATAGATTTTTAAAATTCATTCTTATCAGTAGCAGCCCTGAAGAAATGTGATCTTAGTGCCATTTTAATGATAATTTATTTTCACTTCCATTGAAATTGCATTTGAACGGGATCACGGTTCCAGTATGTATGGCTTGGATCTGACATGAGTGCAGTATCATATTTCATTTGTGAGAAAATGTACTTTAAAAAGCATATGTGGTTAACATTGTCTTTAACCACATGGTTGAAACAGCCACCCCATTTTGTTCTGCTGTTTCCTGATACACTGTAGAATTTTTGTGAGATGCGAAACCTCAAAACTTTAAAAGATGCTGTTTTACACTTGGAGTTTTGTATTCAGTTATGCCAGTAAACCAGGTTGCAACGTCAGAGCTGAAAACAAAACTAGTGCAGAATTACCAAAAACTGCAGTAACTGCGTGAGGCTAGCTCCACAAGTGGGTCAGTTCTTGTAGAACGTTACAGTTTAATGCCCAGCTCAGCAGCAGAAGTAAATATGCGCAGTTAACATTAGCTTTCATAATATAATCCATAGCCAATATTTTTCAAGCAACTGATTCAGTTAATTGCATATCACAATGGGCATGTCAGGCATTACCTATCTTACCTACCTTAATCTGACTCATTAAACTAGCTCCTTCAGTGTTGCCAGTGTAGCATTTAAATTCTATTATTAACACCTAGCTTAACACTGCAACTTCTGGTCCAGTTCTGCCTTTTAAAAAATTCACCAAATGCTAATCTTGAGACTTTAAGCAATAGTCCACAAACATCAATCTTTTATAATCAGTCCATGGAATCCATAGTTAAAATTTTCTTGTTTAGTCGCATAAAATTTCAAAAAATATATTTTTTGTGATATCATGGTGTTTATCAGCAATGATAAATTAATGAAAGCTGCCGGTGGCCATGGCTACATAGACCATTTTTCCCGCTTCCACTTTGAGATTAACGTCTGTTGCTTATTTTCAATACCATGTAAATAATCTTTAATCTTTTTTTTTTTTAAACTTTTCTCAACTTTCTTTTCCTCTTTGTTTTTATAGTTACTCTTTCTTTAGGTATTTTGGCTGCGCCTCAGTTCTCCTTTTCTTGTTACACAAGAAAAGTAAAGAAGTCGTGGGTGTAGTCTCACAAACTCCATTATTTCCTCCATTATTTCCATAGTCATTCACATCTCACAGAGTACTCCAAGCCTAATATAATATCATCCATTATAAGAAATTTGAGAAGGAAATCGTTAGAGAAGCATTTATTAGGGTATTGGGAAAACACCGCAGCATGATTTTTTTTTCCCTCATTCCAGGAATGACATGAGCTATAGCATAAATTCAAACTGGCCTTATACCATTTCTACTTGGATTGAGCTTCAGTGTGTTTGGACACACATGTACACCCACTTCACCTATTAGTATCCATTAGCACTGCTGATGTTGTTCACAGTCGTTAGACTGAAAATGGGCTGGTTCTCATCAAATGCCTATTACTGGCCCAGATGACGAGTTTGGTTACAGTGACTCTGCTGGCCTTTTACTTCCTCTCATCACTTTCTTCCTGTTTAATTTAATCTGTGCCACTTGTGTCCTGCCACTTGTATATCTGTGTGGCTGAAATCAGTCCAGTTTGTAAACCTTTTACTCCGTCTTACTGGCTATAAATTAATGATTCCAACCTATGGTGGATCCTGTTGATAATGAGATGTCTTCAAAATGTTATGGCTTTGAAGGCATTTTGGTTTGCGGTGTTCTGACAGAGACATTGTAGGTATTCCTGGCGTATCAGTGGGTATCAAGCTATGGTATTAAAGCAGTCTTTAGACTTCAACATGTTGTGTTGGTGCATCTTGCTGTACACTGGTGCTATTCTCACGTCTAAGTCTCATGTTGAAATGTGATTGAAAAAGGAGGAAGTAAAAGTAAACCTGTGTCCAGCAATAGCAAGAGCATAAATGTCCTAACAACAATACTCAGTTTAGCTTTATTTTTGTCAGCATCGCTTTGCTCTGCATATATATAAAAAAATCGTAAAAGACAATAATGCTATTTTTAACGGCATTACCAGCGAAAGAGAACCTCTTCAAAAATAGTTTTTGTTTATTATGCAAATACATGCACAAAGTTGTCAGGTCTTGACTTCAGGCATGACAAAAGCAAAATCAAAAAGGGCCAGCGTCTGAATAATAGATGACTTTATAATACAAGGTTAAAGACGTTAACAACTTCAGTTTTACACTGTTACATGCGATCACAGAAAATGTCAGTGATTTAGAGAGAAATCTTGTGACCGTGAAGGTGCTCTACACTGTACTGCAGGACCAGTGGTTCAGTGAGTCACCACAAATCAGTCTGCAGGGACGGAGATATCAATTATTTACTTTTAATATGGTAACTGACCAGTTCAAGCTGAAAATAAAATGGTGTGATATATGAAAAGATATAAAGCAACAATAAATAAATAAATAGTCACACTACAAAATGTAAGCAAAGACAGTTTAAAGCCTGTGTACTTTCTGATCTCGATGATCTTTTTTTCTCTCTTTGATTTTGTTGCTGTTTTGTTTATGGCATGCGTGCATCATCTTTAACCTTCTTTGTTGTCAGGTGCTGACCATTCTGCAGGAAGTCTTTCCAGCTGTGAAGGCAGCAGAGATGGCAGTGAAGTTCCGGCCATTGTGGTGGAAGGGCTGGCAGACCTTGGGTCGGGCTCAGCTCAACTTGGGAGAGGTGGACCTAGTGAGTGTATCTGGCAATGCATTAAAAACGTCCTGTGAAGGCAGGGCTGCAAGAAAATGCAAATAATAAATGGTATTTTTAAGTCACAACTACTGCAGACTGACCTCCTTAACTGCTTATCCAATTCAGAGTCACGGTGGGGCTGGAGTCTCTCCCAGCTTTGATTGGACGAGAGCCAGAGCACACCCTCAACGGTTCACTAGTCTATCACAGGGCTAACACAGAAAGACAGACAATCATTCAGGCTAATATTTGCAGTTTTATTAGGTTAGTTTCGCCCAACCGAATAACCTTATCTTTGGACTGTGAGAGGAAGCCAGAGTACCTGGAAAGAACAGGTGCAAAGAGACGACTAACATGCAAATTCGCATGGAAAGGCCTCATGCTTTTGTCAGATCCCACCACACAACTGTGATACCTTGTGATACTTCTCTGCTGCCACTCTAGGCATTCTACCCTGGCGTTCTAGGCTATTTAAAAGTAGAAGGATAGTCCGAGCCTTCAGCTTTCAGGCCCCTGCTTCTGAGGAACCAGCTCCCAGTTTGGATTCAGGAGACAGACAAGACACCCTCTCTACTTTTAAGATTAGGATTAAAACTTTCCTTTTTGATAAAGTTTACAGTTAGGGCTGGATTAGGTGACCCTTAATCCACATTTAGTTATGCTGTAGTTGTGCTGTATCAGTAGTGTTGCATAACAGTTGATGGCTTTTTTTTTTCTTAGGCAGTCGCTAATGGTCTTTACTGGAAGGATTAATTTATGCATTTGATTTTGCAATAAACTATGCCTGTTTATGTAGATACTTGTAAGTCAGTTGTCTCGAATTTGGAGCGCCGTTAAGATGGATGACTTACTGTGTTTACTATTACTTTTTTTGTGAACTCTGTGAGACAAAGCAACTCTATGAAAGCACACCCAGGTGCCTGGGGCTTGGACGATTGCTTAAATTGCCCCAGAACACGCCGGGACCTGTGGGTGTTCGAAACTCGCAGTTCTGCTGCTCGGCCCTTTTCAAGCCAAACAAACAGGGGTGAACTCAGAACGCCTTCAGCTAATGTTGCTCCTACACGCCCCAGAGCGGGAAACCTGTCCTATGGTACCAACAACAACAATAGGAAGTGTTGAAAGTTACAGCTAAAACTAAACCAAATATAGACACACCTCCCTCTGTAATGAAGCTTTTGGGATGGAAAAGAAAAATACGGCACATCTATTTTTAGCTTGACTTGTTCAGTCGAGTTTCAAAGCTTTGTATGCACCAACATGTTTGAGTAGCACATGTTTGTGCAAATGTGAACACAGTGATTTCCATGTTTCCTTTCCATGGCTCTGCTCTAGTCCTTCCCTTCTTTAATTATTATCCCCTGCAATCCAATTCAAGAAAAATGCATAGTCTCCATGTATGATTTGCGTTTTAGCATAAAGTTTGTTTGGCCATGAGTTTTATAGAGAAGAGTGATGATTTTTTTTCCTGCAGTAGCAGTTGAAGGATTACTTTCATTTATAAAGGTTGATTTGGCTCTAGTTGATTCAAGATTATACTTGATGTGTTGTTTTAGGCACAGACGGTTGCACTTTTTTCAGAAATCTTATTATGATTAACCTGTCATCATCTTTGACAGCGCATGTTATTTATGTTACAGGTGAGGAATGTTAACATCAAGTAGTTTTGATAGATTCCCATCAGGAGATTAATGCAGGCTAGCAATTCAAGCATGAAAAGCAATCTCCAGATTACAGAAAACACCATTTATCTTATCCTTTAAAGAATTGTGTTTTAATGAACAAGTAACAGATTTTCTTTTTTCTAATTTTTACTTTTATGGGAAAATGGGAGGTCAGACAGGAGTCTCCGTGGACTATGACATTGTCAGGCAATAATGTGAGAGTAGGCAGCAGGTGGTAGAGAGCCTGGAGACGTGGAGTTATGCACTGGTGAGAAGAGGAATGCAAGGAGAGATAGATGTGACAGTTAAGCACCTAAGTACCTGGGGCCAACCGACAGTGCACAAGAGAGGTGAAGAAGAGTAGAGGCAAGGTGGTGTGGGTGGAGACGAGTGTGACAGAAGTTTACAAGATGATTGTAAACCTTCCCATTTGCTATGATGTATACTGTGCGGGGACACTGGCACTGACAGAGATCAGGATTGGTACAGATCAGGATGGACAAGATTAGAAATGGGTATATCAGAGGGACTGCTAAAACAGAGCTGTTTGGAGACAAAGTTAGAGAGCCAAGGGTGAGATGGTTCAGACATGTGCAGACAGCAGATATTGGGTATACAGGACAAAGGATGTTGAAAAGAGGAAGACCACGGAGAAGAATCATGGAATTAGTGAAGGAGGACATGCAGAAGGTTGGTGTGACAGAAGAAGATGCTAGAGATTGATTGGAGGTAGATTATCTGCTGTGGCGACCCCTTAAAGAGAGCAACAAGAAGAAGAAGAAACCAGGCAGCATATTTCAGGAGTGATGTGTGGTCACATAGATAATTATAGACCATGAATCTTTCTGTTCAGTATAACTATTAACATTCAAACTAATGTGCGAACCCATCCCACAGTCATATAAAAGTTATTGAGCTCCTTTTAATGGAACGATCAATCTGTCCACAATGAAGCTTGTGGTCGTGCTCATTACAACGCTGATGCTGCAATCACCTGCAGCATTTAGGACAGTAGTCTGAAATCTTGTATATGTCCCTAAGCGCATGTCATTACTGTCCCTCTAGGCTGTGAGGTCATTCCAGATTGCCATCCACCAGTGCCCATCAGAGCGCACCCTGTGGCAGGAAGACCTTACCTGGGCTTGGAGGTTACAGAAGCAGCAAACAGCAACCAAGGAGAAGATTCGACAAGAGGAGGAGACTAAAAAAGAGATCCTTAATGCCCCTGAGCTCAATCAGGACTATGATTTTGAGTCTGACGAAGTGCTAGCTGCTTGTGTGGCCGTCGCTGAGCGACAGACACGGTATGAGGAGCTAAAGAGGACCGCTGTAATCATAGATGCTGAGGGGAATGTAAAAAATGTACTCACAGGGGAGGAGGGATCAGAGGACTCAGCCACACCATCAAAGGAAGAGTTTGTCAAAGCAAGAGGACTTTGAAGAGAATATAAATGACTTTCAAGGTTCCGCTTTTGTTTGTCTTTTTTGTACATATTAACATTCACAAGAATTGTGAATGTTAATATGTACAAATTAAGACAGTTGAGTTTTACCCATGTGTGTCTGAATCCCATTCATGTAAATAGTAGTAAATGTGCATGTGAAAATTAAGTTGTAACATAATGTGGTTTCAGACAACAGTAAAAACAGGCTGAGGGTCAGATTTCAATCTGTGAAGGTCCGTTCATTAATTACTGAGGATTCATCCTGATATTTGTAGAAATATTAACTTTATTTGCTTCTAGTTGTGTTTCAAAATAATGTGGACACGTAAATTGAGAGACTTTAACTTCCCTGATTTGCATGAAAATTACAACATTTGCTTGTTAAAATCTACAGCCACAATCTTTATGTGCGATTGTAAAGTACAGAGAAAATTCACGAGACTTGTGGTTACATTTTACTCTTGTGAATATGATTGTTTGTGAAATAGGATGTGGATTAAAACACGATTTATGCTCAGCAAATTGTCAGTGAGTAAATAAACAATGAAAAAAATGTCATAGTTGTGTTTCCTGCAGTTTACTTTCACCGGAGAAGAAGAACTGACTTGTGCAGACATTTATTATGTACACTACTAGTGAAAGATTTGGACACACCTTCTCATTTAATGGTTCTTCTTTATTTTTACTGCTTTCTACATTGTAGATACATACTGAAGACATCAATTATATAAAGCAAGATATATGGAATTATGTAGCAAAGAAAAAAACAATAACTCAAAATAAAAACTCTGTTTTATATTTTACATTCCTCAAAGTAGCCACCCTTTGTTTCTTCCTGTTAAAAGGGAGTTTTTCCTTCCCACTGTCGCCAAAGTGCTTGCTCATAGGCGGTCATATGATTGTTGGGTTTTTCTCTGTATGTATTATTGTACGATCTACTGTACAATATAAATATATATAAGCAGACACATCTCTACATCAACTGTTCAGAGGAGAATCGAGACTTTATGGTCAAATAGCTGCTAAGGAAAAGCAGCAAGCAGAAGAGATTTGTTTAGGAGTAAGAAACACAAGGAATGGACATTAGACCAGTGGAAATCTGCGCTTTGGTCTGATGAGTCCAAATTTGAGATCTTTGGTTTCAACCACTTGTCTTTGTGCAATGCAGAAAAGGTGAACGGATGGTCTCTATAGGCATGGTTTCCACCACAAAGCATGGAGGAGCAGCTGTGGTGCTGTGGGGGTACTTTGCTGGTGACACTGATGGGGATAATAAACCAGCATGGCTCCCACAGCCATCCCATCCAGTATGCATTTAGTTGGACCATCATTTATCTTTCTAACAAGACATTGACCCCAAACATATCTCCAGTCTGTGTAAGGGTTATTTGACCAAGAAGGAGCGTCAATGGAGTGCTGCTACAGATGGTCTGGCCTCCACAGTCACCTGACCTAAACCAAGTCGAGATGGTTTGGGATGAGATGGACAGGTGACGGGAGTGAAGTGAGAGGGACAGACAGACAGAGGATAAATTAATACATATAGTATATGTATTAAGAGGATTAGGCTTTAACCCTAATCCTGAATTGCGGCTGGTGAGTTGCTGACCCTATTGTAAGTGAACCATTTTCTTTATGTGATACCACAGGATCCCAGCATGCTAAAGTCAGGATTCTCACTTGTTCATTTCAAAAAATGTTTGTTTAGGGAGTTTTTAGTTTTTGTTTTTTGGTGTTTTTGATTAACTTGTTTATTTGAAGCTATTACAAGCTTAATCTCTTGAACTATTATCCCGATTATCTCTGGTAATTGTTTTTTACATTTTTTTTTTTAGTTTTCAATTTATTTTTCCTCAGTATTTGTAAGTCATCAAGGACTCATCAAGGCCCCAAACCATGACTCTCCCTCTGCCATGCTTCCATGCAAACACACTGCTTCCATCAGTGTCTTGGAAGTATTAGAACCTCAGCTCTTTCAGTCAGTTTCTTGAATAGTGATGGTTAGTTCACTGTACTCCAATGGCCTCCACAGTCAGCAGATCTCAATCCAACAGAGCATCTTCTAGATGTGTTGGAATGTCATATTCATGTCATGGATGTGCAGCCATCACATCTCCAGCAACTGTGATGCTATCATGTCAAATATTAAACCAAATCCATGTCAGAAAGAATTAAGGCTGCTCTGAAGGGAAAAGGCTGTCCAGCCAGGTACCAACAAGGTGTACCTAATAAAGTGCATGCTTAGTGTGTTTTATGATCAAGGTACAGCTCTCACACTCCAAAAAATTAGCAGATTTGGTCAGTACAGAATTTGTATGCCTCCAAGTGAGGGGCACATCTGTGAAGTCTCACCGGATTAGCTGGAACATCTGATTCCAAGAAACTGTTGAAGTTATTTGCATAGAGCAGTCACTTCCCTTTTCTTGTCTGGTTTGTAGGAAGGATGGGAAAAACATTCATTTCAGTTAAAAAAAAGACGATTAGGAAGGTGAACGTAAACTGCATATAATTAATTACTTGATCAGTCAGCACCACAGATGGGTAATGAGGCGGGATATAGATTGATTCTCAGTGGTGATAAATGTCAGCGCTTCAGATGACTGACAGGAACACTGTGTAATAATAATAATAACAGGAAAGAAAACAAACTACTAACACTTTTTGAAATAGAGAAATATGGCAAAGAGAAAAAGAAGACATTTCTACAACGTAATCTAACTTATATAATATACTATATATAAAGATTATATAAGTTGTGACACGCTTGTCTGAGACACACCCAAAAACATCGCTGGCACAGTTGTTGTTTTTAGAAGTTGCATAATAAGATGAATGGAGGTCACCTGTGTATAATCAGGGTACGCCAAGTGATTTTAAACACACTGTATTTGGATGGTTCAAATGCTGGTCAAGCCACGTGTTCAATTTCAATGTAAATCCAAACTTTCCAAAAGAAATAAAAGAAAATGCATGAAAAAAAGGAACTGTTGTTAACCAACTGGCTTTGCTCAGCCGAACCTGCACCTCCTACTTCACAGATGCCTCAGCATTTCTGGGACAAGTCAAAACTTTTATTTTTCTAAGAGTACGGCTGCTTTGAAGTTGTTCTGACGCCGTCAGGTATATACTGGCTACTGGCTTTTTCCTACTCTTCAGCAGAGTTTTGGGAACTCCCCCCCCCCCCATTCTAACAGTGTAGCTCAAGGGATAAAAGTATTAGTCAATCTGCCACTTCATGTTGCGATCAACAGTCTCAGCAGTTATTGGGTGGTTTTAAGTGAAGATGTCTGCAAGGCAAGTCATCCCTGGAGGATGAATTTTATTTATTTGCTGAATACGCTTGGGTACCAGACAAAAAGTCCTACGGATTAAGATAACTCTGTTTACTTTTTCTCTAGAACAATTAATGTGGGTTCAAACAAAGGCATCTACAACGGTTATAAAGAAGTGATTGTTGCTGCCATGGGAAGGCTTAAAGGGACATGTTAAATCAAAGTGAAGTCCACAAGTCATTCCACAGTGAGAATTATTCACAGTTACCCATCTTCTCAGGAGCAGATATCCCCAGGGTTGCCAGAAGAAACCCTCTTATATCTAAAAAGAGCATGCCAGCACGGCTTAAATGTGTAAAGTTGCATCTGAACAAACCAAAATATCAGCACAAACACCTCTGACCAATTGTCAAGCACAGTGGCAGAGACATAATAATTTAGACTGATTTTACAGTCATTGAGTCGACCATGAACTCCTCTGTATACCAAAGTATTCTAGAATCAAACGTTGGGCCATTTGTCCAACTGTCGGGTCATGTAACGGGACAATGACTCAAACACAGCACCAAATGTACAACAGAATGTCTAAAAAAGAAAAGAATCAAGGTGTCACAGTGGCCCAATCAAGCCTAGACCTCTAACTTACAGAAATGGGACCTTAAAAAAGCCGTGCATAACTGCAAACTTCATTGAATTGAGGCGACACTGTAGAGACGAATGAGACAAAATTCCTCTTCAAAAGTGTGGGAGACTAAATCAGATCAAATGGGAAAATGTTTGCTTCCAGTTATTAGTAAAAGTACTTCTACATGCTATTGAATCATGGGGTGTGCTTAGTTTTTTTTTTACACAATACTTCTGCATTTTTGTTTCTGTGAAATAAATATTGAGATGGCGTAATGTGTCATGCATTGCTCTTTATCTCCAGTCGTATAAATAAAGTTATAAACTGCCATGAAGCAGCCAGCACCACTATTCAGTGGCTGATCGATACTGTAATATGTCCTGAAGGCATTGCAACAGAATACACATGACAGCATGCTGGGATGGGATTGCACAACCTGTCACTCAGTTGTCTTTTCTGCATTACTGCACGAGCACTAAGTGGCCATGTGTCGGACCACACCTTTCTTGGCTCTTATTTCAATATAAGCTACACGTCTTAAAGTTTCATGATTGCAGCCTACACAGTTTTGCAGAGAGGCTATTGTTTTGACAAAATCTGCCTTCAGATACATCTGCCAAAATACTCAGAACAACCTTTGTGATAGTTCCTGCTATGGTCGTGTTGCCATGAAGCTACACACTCCCAAGATAAAAACAAGATCAGCCATTCTATTCCAGCTCATGAAAACGATTAGTGCACAGTATAGTTTGGTAAGCCATCAGCTAGAAATAATTACAACCTTTTTAAATGGTTTGCAATGCTAATAAGTGCCATTATTCATCAGCTACTCTCTGACAAACATCGTCTAAATCAATTTGATTCTGTTTTCATCCTCAAATATCCTGATTGGGTAACAACAGCTCAAGTTAAAATAGTGCAATAGTTATTCTAAAAGCCCATAATGTCACAACTGGCCTCTTTTTCAATGGCATCTTCTAATGACCCTTTGTTTTCACAGGCTCATCATGGCGAGAGTTTAAATGTCTAAAACAGGCTGTCACATGTTAGCGGCGCGAGCTGATGAGATGGGGAGAGAAGGGACAAGTTTCCAAGGAGAATCGTTTTTCCTTCCGAGTCTCTGCTAAAATCCTGTCACAGCTGTTTTGTCAGTCACTATTTCCTGTCTCCCGAGAGGCTCTACAGCTTTAACAGATTTCTGAGGTCAGAGCTGTCTTTAAAGGGTTATTGTTCTCAGAGGGGCATTTCATTGCTCTCGGAAGGCTCTGGACGGAGGCCACAGTGGAACTGGAAATCATCAGAGGTAAAGAAACCAGCTGTCTGCAAGTGAACGATATCCTGCCGTCTGAACCGGCTATTGATTTTAAATTTGCTCAAAGCAGTCAGTGCTGACCAAGGGGATGGCAGGTGCTACGTCTTTTATAAACATCCATAACATAGAAATGTTTAAATTTCACTTGGGTTGTGTTGAAGTCGTCTACTTTCCCTTTTGTTTTGCTTTTTGCTTTTTTCTTGTTGCAAAGAATCACTTCCACAATGGGGCCAGGCATTTGTTACCTGTAGGCTGGACTATTGTAATTCCTTAATCTCCGGATTTCCTAAAAACTCCCTTTTACTTCCTCTGCATTTACCGACCACTATTTAACTTTGGTCTTCTCTCTCTCTGTAGTATATGCTTTGTTCTGTAAGTTGTCTTTTTTCTATCCTTTTCTTTTCGCTTTTCGCTTTTTTCCTAAACACACGCAGTCATGTTATTTGTCCCCGTTGTCCTTACGTACTTGCTCATTGACACCCAACAATCCATGATCCCTTATCTATAATACTGTAGGATCCTTACCTTAGAATAGAAAGTGCTAAATGAGTACTGTAAATTGGTGCTACATAAACTGAACAGAATTGAACCAGCCTCATTGTTTTAATTGACAAAGTGGTGAACGCCATTAACCCTGAAGTGATAACTAATGATTTTAACTCAGTCTTTGCTGGACTGATCAATCTTGTTTTCAGTAGACTCGGAGAAGCACTTGCTTGTAATGTTAGTAGGTTCATAAGTATTTGGACATTAACACATATTTTTGTGTTTTGCCTCTGTATGCCACAGCAGTAGCTTTTAAAATCACACAGTCAAGATGTGACTGAAGTGCAGACACAGTACCCCATTTTCAGATGCTCAGAAGTAATCGGACATTTGACTGACAAGCTGTCTCATGACCAGGCAATGTCTGTCCCTTCATTATTCCATCACAGCAGACGAAACATCTGGGTTCATTTCAAATGCTGATCTTGTATTTGGTAACAGGTCACTGGAACTCTCATTACGAGGTCCAAAGAGATGTCAACAAGAGCTCTAAAGTCCATAATTAGGAGATACCTTTGTGGAGGGAAATCAAGAAGGTTTACAACAAGGCGCAAAGCACTGGTCAGACTAAAAAACAGGAAAACCAGCAAGGTATTCACCAGAAAACATCTAAAAGAGCATGCAGAGTTTTGAAAAAATGCAAAAAAGAAAAAAAAAACTTTGGACAGAAGAAACCAAGATTATTTTGCACCAGAATGAAGGGAAACACGTGGAGAAGGAGAGGAACAGCAAGTCATCTGTCAAACATGATGTTGTTATGTGCCTGTGGAACCGGGTCACTGCTGGTTATTGATGACGTGACTGCTGCTAAAAGCAGAGGATGAATACTCTCTGCTGAGGTTCAGCAAATGCTGCAAAACTGATCAGACACTGCGGTTCCACAAATAGAACCGCAACTAAAGGCAACTGAAGCAAGGACCTGGTAGATCATCTCAAGACAAACACAACATTGGGTTCTAGACTTCAAGCAGTCACTGACTTCATTAACGCATTAAAACAATCCTTTTTAATGTGGATCTGTGTATAAAAATAGCTGTAATTTCTAAACACTTAATGAAACAAATTAAAGCTGAACACCTGCGCTTCAGTCACATCTTGACTGTTTAAAATCCTCTGTGGTGCTGTACAGAAGTGAAGCTTCAAAAAAATGTGTCATTCTTCCAGAACTTACTGACGTACAGTAGCTGTACATCATCAAGCATTTATTTGCTGTTAATACTTGTTTGCACATCATTCATCATCATTCACTCTTCCTGTTGATTCCAAAAGCAAACAACACACTGACGTTTATTAGCTTATATGAATATTTAGACACTTTTATTTTGTTTATAAATTTGGTACATAAGTTGTTGCTGTTTTTTTCATTAGACACATTTACACAACATTTTGTGATAAATCTGACACTGAACATGAACGTGTGTTTATATTTATATACGTCTATAGCAGCAGTATATCGAGGTCATGGCTTCAGCTTTCATTTCCTGCCTTATCTTCCTTATAAACTCTGATTAGCTGGGATTATTACGCATTGCATTACAAATTAAATCAATAAAATGACGGGATTAGAAGGATTTTTAGGAGTCACTTTGAAGTCTAACGTCCTCCAGTGTCTGCACTGTGGAACTCTAGTGTATAGCTGCCTTTGTTATGGGATTCAGGGGATGGCATAATCATAGTTTTGATGAAAGAGCTGCTCTGACAACCAATAAAAGTTTAATGTTTGAAACAAACAAACAAACAAACAAAATAAAACACGAACACACATTCATCCCGCACCTATCTTCAAACTAACTGAACCTTCTCACGGAGAAGACAGTAACGTACAATTTCACACTAAAAATAAATTAACATCCTGGCACACTGTTCACATTTTAACACAACAAATTCTTTACAGACATCGTGCAGGTTGTTGAATCACAGCGAAACAAAGACAACCTGGCAATGAACTGAAATCCAAAAAGTGCAACAGGAGAGCTTTATGATGCTCCCTCGGTGGGCTTGTACTAATAAAAGTTATGTGATTGTATTCATGTGAATTTAGCAATATAGCAAAGAATGAATGTGGAGTGATACACTGATAACGGGTACTTACAGAAGGTCTGTAATTCATCTGTCAAATGTTTGTAGCAGTCCACAAGATATCTACAGACTGACAGAATTTTCAGTCTCCAAATTTTGTTTGCAGTGCTTTCACTGGTTCCCATCTGTGAGGGGAAAGTCTTATTTTGGTGATTATGCTTATGGTTATATACATTTTTCTTGTATATCTGCTGTCTCATCTGTAAAGGTGACATGTAGAGGTGGGTCTTTGGGACACACTGGAGGCTCTTTCAGTGGTGTTTCCGACACTTTGTCCTCTAATACTCCGTGTCCCCTCTTAGACCCGTGGACCTCCTGGGGGACCTGCAATGTCTGTACAGCAGGAATGCTAGAATCACCCTGCACTCCCGCCTGAACTGACCCACGCGCCTGCATGTTTCTTTCTGATGGGTACAGCATGGTGTGCGATGTGTTCACCATTTCCCGCAATTCACGGGACATCAGTGATGGTGAGTCCCGAGAGACGATGGATGAGGAGAGATAACCGTCAGCACAGAGGAAGTGCCTGCCACTGCTTCGTCCCCGTCCACCCATTTTACAGAACACACACTTGATTTTCTCCATTAGCTTGAGAACAACTGTCTTTCTGAGCAAGATGTAGATCCAGGGGTCTAGGATGGGGTTGACAGAAGCCATGCGGATGGCCTGCAGGTCGTCAAGTATCGAGTTCTCGTCTTTGCGGTTTCTGAACAGCTGATTTATGAAGATCCTCAGCTGAGAGGCAAGCAGAGAAAACAGAAAGGTAGAAAAGTTTAATAAGCATTAAGAACATTTTTATTTATTTATTTATAACATTTCACAAACAATTCAATTTTTTGGTTTTTGTCGACACTTGATTGGCTACACCTGATTCCTTCATTTAAGAGTAATATTTTATATATTTATTTAATATTTTTACACAGTTGAAATGGAATAGTCAAGCATAAACAGACACTATCTGACTTCTGCTAACTGAGATAAAGTACAAAGGGCAAGAAGCCAATAAAAGAAATTCCCACATTTCTTGCTCTCAAATAGCAAATGAGATTTTGGCACTTGGGCTTCCCCCGAGTCTAATCGTCAGTTGTCTTTTTCAAGACCCGCAGGCCCGGAAGTTTAAATCTTAAGATTTAAAACAGCACTCAGTTATCGCTACTAACATTACAATGAATTGCTTCTTATAATTTCTAATCATTACATCATAATTTTGACGGATATTAAAAAAAAATCCTTATCCTAAAACGTTTCTAACGGGCACAGTGAGAATATAAAGCTTTTGCAAATGTATTGTTGAGTTGATCTAAAAGATAAACGTGCCACTTGTCTGGGTTGTACTAATTGAAGCGACAGTTCTCTTAGTGCACAGTTCACTTCTGCGAAAGTAACACAAAGAGGACGATGTTTTAACAAAAACACTCAAAACTTTGCTCCTTGACATTATCTCAGGTTGGACAATGACGTCTGCTGATAAAGCTGAGAATAAACTGAGAATTGAGACTTTTGAAGTTAGCAACTTTAACGACACTGGTTACTGTAAATACTCGCATTAGTCCCCCACACAAACACACGTATTCCCTTGTGTACGTGTGTATGTGTGTATGCTGAAGTGAAAGCACAAAGGGTGTTAACAGCGAAACGTGTGACGGCTCACAAAGTGTGTCATCAGACCACAAAGCTCTAAACCAAGGACACAACATTCAGAAAGCATATGCGTAAAACCTGTGTTGGTATTTGTGTTTGCGTGCGCACAGTCTATTTTTTCATTACACTGATCAAGTTTAACACAATATCTTTCCTGGTTTTTCTGTCTCGAAAGAACCAGCTTGTTACAACTCTGTGACAGTCTAGTGCGCGCGCATATACTAGTGGCGCGCTTGCTCGTTACCATTTCGCCATACTCACCACTAAAGGTATGGAGCAGATGAGGACGACAGCGGATGTAGCTATAAGCAGGATCACCATCTGGATCTCTGCCCCAGCTAATCGTCCAAAATTTCGTCTGCGCCGGAGCTCCGCGACGCGCCGCGGATCTGTTCCCAGAGACGTGCGGCGGATGAACCGCTTGTGCATCAGGATCAGAGCTCCACACACGACCACGTTGCATATGACAGTGGCCAGCACGATGCCCGAGTTCACCCCAGCGTACATCAAATTAAAAGTCTTGACACTTGTGTCACTGCTGTTCCAGTCGATGAAACACCAGGTCTCAGACTCCTGGAGTTTCACACGACCGAACCCCATGCTGGGCATCGCGCAAAACACAACGTTGGAAATGTATATGGCTAAAAGAGCCAGCGCTGCGAGTCTCTGGTTGACGTACTCGTTGTAGAAATATGCGTGGTTTATCGCCAGGTATCTTTCCACTGACATTGCAAATACAATGCCTAGCTGCACCACGAAGAAGAAGAGCAGGATGAAGCCGGAGTACTGGCACAATGGATCAGCTCCAGGCCAGGTGCCTTTGATGTAGGTGGCGATGGTGACGGGGCTGGCCAGCAAGGTGCCCAGCAGGTCTGTCACCGCCAGGCCACACACAAGTGTGTAGAAAGTCGTCTCTTTTCGTTCCTTTCGTGATATTCGCAGAACAACTATGGCGATGACATTCCCCACCACCCCGAAGATGAACATAATCACCGGGATGGTGGGCGTACGAAATCCGGGTTGTTCTTTCGTGGAATTCATAACTGCAATGAATTCTTTCACTTGTTCACGCTGAGCAAAGCAGTGACACTTCCCATTAATGCTCGTTCCTCCAGTTCTCCAGTAACCAAACCCATATCTCCAAAACGTCTCTTTTTACGCACAGAATTTATACTCCATATCTTTGGTGAAAGTACGGATCCACAGGAGACAAACGTTCACTCAGGTGGTTTTGCTTTGCAAGAGATGCTCCGACCGAGGTTGCGAGCTGCGCTTCACGCTGTAATTACACCATCATCTGACAGAGTAGTTTCCTCTTGGGTCACTGACGGCAGCTCCTCCTCTGTATTTCCTTTAACCAGCGAGCTTTTCGCGCAGCAACACAACCAAACACCATCTGCAGCAGAGAAGCCGCCAGAAAGAAGGCGCAGGTTAGAAATGAGTGTCTCAGGTCTTCTTTATGATTGGATTTCCAAGTGTGCACCTACGAGGACGTGAGTTTATCAACGTCTTCGTCACCGCAAAAGTCATAACAACAGCTGGTTTGAACCAGAATAGTTAATTAAACTGGGAATAACCATGCATAAAAAATATCTAATGAAATAGAGTATATAAGTGTGGTTTATAAAAGAAAAAGCGACTTTATTTATCAAGCAAATTAAAAGATAGCAGGAGATGATTTAGTGCTTTTCCAGAATCAGAGGAAACTCAAATGATGTGAAACAGTCTAACTAAAGTCTAGAAGCCTGCTTCATCTTTGTCTTTACACAGAGGGAAAAGTCGCACTTTTTATTGCGCTACAGTTGCAAAACAGCTCTGCACACCAGTTTCCCGACTTATTTTCATACAACACAAATACAGTGTTGATGCGCTGTTATCTTGATCATGATGCACGGTACTCTTCAGGTTATGTAGTCATTTTTCACTTGCTTCAAGAAATGAATAAAGAATGAATAAACCCGGTCATATTGATGTATTATGGATATAAACTATAGGTACCACACTACAACATAAACCACTCTGCTGGAAAAATTAAGCTGAAAAATGAACTTAATGTACTTAAACTTTTTTTTTTTTTAACTTTGTTCGACTGCTACTTGTGCGTATACCTCCATCAAAGTAAAATGATCAAAGTCGAAGCATGACACACACTGTGATTGGCACTTTAAGTATAAGCTTGAGAAAGAATTGACTTACCGTCTGTTTGAATGAGGAAACAGAAGGCTGCAGATTGTTCGATCCCTTTTCAAAAAAGTCACCAGTCAGCACAAACTCAGAGGTTATGAGTCACTGTGAACTGGGAATAATCTTTTAGTTCCTAATGAATGGGGGAAAAAAACCCCAAAACAAAACAAAAAAAGCACAAAAAAAAATTCTTCTTTTTATCCCCATTACTGGGACCTGTCTATCGGGACCTGTGGTTTTAATTTGCATGCCTTTGCAATATTTAATAGTGTGTTGAAAATTAGCACAGTGAATTTATCCAGGTTTTCAAGTACTTTAACATAACTGACTGGTATAATTTTGAAAAACTCATTTTAGTTATATTCTAAGAGTTTGATATGGTGTGGGACACAGATTAAGCATTGTGAAATTAAGTGAAATGGTAACCTGTCACAATGAAGAAAAGTGTGGTGAGTACTAAAACATGGTCAGTGATAAACCCGGGGGCAGGATGAGAAACAGCACCCAGATTAAAAGTGTAAGTAGAGTCTATAAATGATCATACCCAAGAACTGGGTGAGAGGGAAAATGTATCAGCTGTATTTTTCTTGTAAAACAAAGGAAAGTTTTACTTCCAGAGTTTTAATATATGCAAATGATAAAGCAAATTAGTCATAGGGGAAAAGGTAAGTCCACCTCCACCTCCATCATGTACAATCGGCATTTGAAATCACCAGACCTGACGTCCCCAAGTGAAGCCCAAGAGAAGACTCATCTGTCTACATTGCCAGGTTTAAATTATTTTCATTTTCATTTTCACATGCTGTCAAACTAAGTTCAGCTATCATCATTCTCACCCACCTTCTGTTTCATATGTTTTAAATGTCAGTGCTCTCCTGTCATTCTGCCTTTGATGCTCTCATTTGCGCAAACCACCTCCTCGCCATTTCCACTTCACCCTGGTCGATCACATTTCTTATCAGATTTCCACACAAAGATTGTGACACATGCTAGTTTACAGGAATCCACTCTACAGCTGGAAATGTGCACAAGCTTCCAAGCTGCTCTCAATGAATGCAAACATTGCTGTATAAAGTTCTTAATTTGCTTTTCACACTTCGTTCAAAGATCAAAACGTGTCGAACACACGTCTACGTCAGCCAGTGGTAGGTTTTAACCTTGTGGTAAAGACACATTTGAACCACCATTTCCCATCTTGTAAA
The DNA here is from genome assembly GCF_057381915.1 of Diplotaxodon limnothrissa. Taxonomy (NCBI): domain Eukaryota; kingdom Metazoa; phylum Chordata; class Actinopteri; order Cichliformes; family Cichlidae; genus Diplotaxodon; species Diplotaxodon limnothrissa. The sequence continues at coordinate 53,191,402 of NC_140602.1, read as the reverse complement.
CATTCCACTGAGTCACCTCAGAACTTTGCAAGACTATGTCAATTATATAAATTGACACGAATATTTAAGAAAGTAGCCATTAATCCAAATAATATAAAGTGCTATAACTATACAACTTCAAACACAATGTTATGTTTGCTGAATGTATGACATTTTAATATGGGCATTTACACTGTGCGATGCAATAACAGCTGCAGCAGGTACATAACGAAATGTTTGTTAGGGCACGTGTCAGGAAGTTGATAGTTGTTGTGATAGTTGTGATTTAAACAAGTCATGACTAACAAATCAATTCTGTTTTTTGTAACTTGTAAACAAGATGATTTAGAGCAGGATGTTAGTGTTTGTATGCTAGCTTGGTCTGCAAATGTGTCACTTACTCCACCACAACACTTGTGAAACTTTCAAAGGGGTAGCACTTCTTCTGACCACACAGTGAGGCTTTCTTTCCAACAAAGAAAAAGATAACTCATATCAGAAAAAAACATTTTAATGGGTAACTTTGCTCTAGTAACAACTAGGTACAAGGTGAAAGGTTTAATTAATGGTATGGCAAGTCTCATATTCTGAGAGGTTTCATGGCATTGCTGTGTCTCTAAGCCGGTAGTTTGTCAGAAAGCAAACAAATTCATATTGTAGTCAAATATCAGAGAAAAGTTCATGTTTAGTGCCATGAAGTTGTGGAACACTTTCTAAAGCAGCCAGCAAGTCTAATTCTTAAAAGGCACACTCTGTTGCAGATGAATCCAATTATGGGAGTGGCTTATGGTCTGACAGCCTCTCTTTGCTGGTGTCTTTTCTGATGGGATGTTGCAGCTATCCTCTCTTTATTTTGTTTAAGAGGTCACTCAATTTCTGCCTTCAATGGTCCAAGGCAACTTCACCCAAAGGCCAGTGGCCATGCCACTCCTCTTCATGTCTCTTTTACACACATCCAAAGGGGTGCTTGCCTTCTTACAAGGTCTTTTGGGATGCGTCCATTGTCCATTTTTCTGACATGTTCAAGTCCAAATGTCTGATTTTTTGAGGATAGTGTACATAGTTGGTAGTAGGTATCACTGTTCTGGCAAGCATGAGCATATTAGTGACCTTGTCTGTCCATGTAATGCCCAAAATGGAGTTGTAAATTCCTTATGTAGAAAGTGTTCAGCCCGTGTTCTTGCCTAGCATAGGTTGTCCAGGAATCACTTCCTTGGAGAAACATGCTGAACATGTTGGTGGCAGCTAGGCCAGTCCTTTTGCAAATTCCTATTTTCATGGACTTGTTTGTGGTAGTTGTGTAGCAAAGGGAAGCAAAATGTGGAACAGCATCCAGTGCATAGCTGTTGATTAGAAGCTTTGAGACAGCAGATGTTCTTTGGCACAAGATTTGGGTTTTCTTTAATCTGATGTTCAGCTTGAAGTCATCACAAGCAGCTGCGAACTTGTCAAGCAGTGTAGTGCTTTCCCGGGCGGGAAATGAGTGTTGCATCATCAGCAAATTCTAGATCTTGGATCAGAACTTCTCATGCTTTGGTCTTTTTCTTCCAATGTTCAGTGATGAAAAGTTTAACATTGTTTCTTGTGTGATGCTCTCTTCGAATGTGTCATGTAGAAGTAGGCAAAAGAATATAAGCTAAAAAATGCTGGAGCCAGCAAACATCCTTGTTTGACCCCACTTTATATGGCAAAAGGGTTGGACAAAGATCTGTCACATTTCACTGCTCCTGTCCTAATTGCAAGAGAGAATTTCCCTTTATTGAGATTATTTTATTTATTTATTTATTTATTTATTTATCTATTTCAACACTCCTGTTATTGTACAGGGTGGGCCATTTATATGGATACACCGTAATAAAATTGGAATGGTTAGTGATTGCATTGACAATCCAACACAATGGGCAGCACATTGAACACATTTTATAAGTGGTCAGAAACGTGTAAATAACTCATGAAAGAATAAAGTTACTTTAAAACCAAGCACACCAGTGTTTTTCTTGTGACTTTACCAATAAGTTTGATGTGTCACATGGCCCTCTTCCTATTGAAAAAACAAAAGTTGTATCCAAAATGGCCGACTTCTAAATGGCCACCATGGTCACCACCCATCTTGAGGAGTTTGCCCCCTCACATATACTAATGTGCCACAAACAGAGATGGGCAGTAACGCGTTACGCGTTACTGTAATCTGATTACTTTTTTCAAGTAACGAGTAAAGTAAGGGATTACTATTGCAAAAACGGTAATTAGATTACCGTTACTTTCCCGTAGGAACGCTGCGTTACTGCGTTACTAAAACCGTGATTTTTTTGCGAGAATGTCTCATGACAGTGAGGTAAGCGAGTGCGACGTTCGTGACAACAGCTGTGTGCAGATCAACAATGGATCATATATCGAATGCAGGAGAGAGTATGAGCGTGCAGCGTTTAAAGTGTGGAAGTACTTACTTACTTACTTACTTACCTTACTTTGAGTTTGATTCCATAAAAAGTGACAAAAATATTAGCGTCTGTTGTGCGTGGGAAGAAAACTTATTTTTACAGCGAAAAAAACCCTAAACAAGCACCGAGTGCGCTACGACGTAATGGGAAATTCACAGAGAAACTCGCGGAATCTTCCACTGACCGCTGCGGCACACCTGCACCAGGGTAAACCTCTGCCTGCTTTACAGGTGAAAATAGAGCAACAGGACCGCTGAGTCTTTGATTTTATTTATTTTCTGCTGTGTTTTACGTGCATCTATTTGAAAGACTGAGTGTAAACACAAAAAATATTTTATTTTATGTGCTGGAATGTGCAGAAAATAGGTTTAAATGTTAAACAAATTTCTTCAAGTCAGAGAATGGTGCATATAATTTAATTTTTGCTTGATGCATAAAGTTAAAAGATTAAAACTGATAAAACAAGTTTTAAAAAAGGAGACTTTTCCATTTGATTACATTTTGTATGATGGATTATGCAGAAAAAGTAGAACTGTGCTGAAAGATCTATCACTTTATCACCTATTCAGGTGATAAATCGTGTTTTTAAAAAGTAACTAAGTAACTAAGTAATTAATTACTTTTGAAAATAAGTAATCAGTAAAGTAACGGGATTACTTTTTTGGGGAAGTAATCAGTAATTAGTTACTGATTACTTTTTTCAAGTAACTTGACCAACACTGGCCACAAACAGGACTTTAATATCACCAACCATTCCCATTTTATTATCCATATAAATGGCCCACCCTGTAGAAAGGTTTACATTGCTCTACATTGCCAGCAAACCAAGTATATATAACTCCTAAATACAGTTCGATCCATAACTATTTGGATGAGGACAAAGTTTTTATAATTTTGCCTCTGTACACCGACGCAGGGAGTTCCAAGTGTAGATTAATTTACCACTTGAAAGTGTTGTATTAACTTTTCAAGAATTACAGACATTTTTATATATAGTGGCATATTTTTCAGATCTCATTTTAAACTATATGCAGATAAATCAAATCATTTAAAGACCATATATAGATTTAAGGGTTTTACACTTTTACACTGTTTTACACTTGTAGTATGTTGGCTTGCACTTGTTTTTCCCTTTAGGGCAGCAGCTACTAGTCTCTCTAAACAAAATGGGCAACTGGGTACTGCTTTCTGGCTTACACTTCATGTGGCTTTGGCTCAGTAATAAAGAGGCAAACAAGCATTTACTGTAACTGTTGAGGCATGACTGCTGGCAGCAGTGATACAATTGCAAATACCCAAGGGTGCAAAGCACAAGTACAAAACAAAAACAATGATGTAAGCACAAGGACGTGTATGCTGTGGCTCTTCAGCAAATTAGTCAGATATTTGAAATGTGATCAAATCTTTATGGATCTTTATGGTTTCACATTGCTAAACATTTTTGATGATAGTGTTTGCAAATATGACTCAGAACCGAGAGTTAATATGATATGCCATTAATACTCTTCCAGGATGGGCATTTGCAATGTTTATACAGCAACTGTGGTAAACATGATATGCCTAGGTTTCATTTTAGATTCATCACCAAGCTAAATAATAAAACAGTTTGCGGTTCATTGTCTTGACCGAAAATCAGGTGAACTAACCACTGGCTTTCCAAAAACCTCACATTTCATTCATGACATGACTGTGTACAGTCTAGTAAAAAAAGAAATTTTCACAGGACTCTATGCAGTCCTGTGACAAATTAAGTTGACCCTTGGTGCTTCCATGGGAATTAGGAGGGTAAGCAGCAGCCAAGTGTTGCTAATCAAAAGCAGTTGATTTACTGATCATCGACAAGTGTGAGCATCTCCATGAAACCACAGGTATTGAAAACCTGCTAGTCTGAACCATTGGGTATGTGTTAATGCAATGTTGCAATTTTCCAAGGAATGGATGTTCAAGCAAATTCACCCCAAGGTCAGACTATGAGAAACTGCAACAAACTACATCTAAGACTCTACAGGACTCAATTAGCCTGTTTATTGGTAAAGTAAATAACAGGAAAATTTGGAAAAGACTAAACAAGTATGGTTTGTCTGGAAAGGTTGCCACGGGAAAGCTTCTTTTGCTTTCTAAAGAAAAAGTGGAAACACAGTTTAGATTTGCAAAGTCTCTTCTGAATAGGTTACAAGGCTTATGGAACAATGTCCTTTGAAACAACCGACCAAAGAGGCACAAACAAGGCACATAAACATAAAAATATATTTGCACATAAACCTCATACCAGCTGTCAAGCACAGTGTTTGAGGGGGTGATGATTTTGGGTTGTTTTGCAGCCCCAGAACCTAGACACTTTGACATCATTGAGTCAATCATGAATCATATACCAAAGTATTCTAGAGCCAAATCTGTCCAATGGCTAAAGCTGGGCTGAAATTTGCTCATGTTATAGAACAATAATCCAAAACACAACAGCAAATCTCCAATAGAATGGCTGAAAAAGTAAACGGCAACAGCCCAGAGCAGAGTCCAAAGTAAAATGCAAAAATTACAAATGATTAACTATTTGAGAGAAGGCATTTGGGACAACTGCAACAAGCCACTTCACTCGGCAGTTATTAATTGCTTTAGTAAATATAAAAGTATTTAAAAGTCTTTTTAGTTTAGCAATTACATTTTCCTCCTTTTTCATTGGAGTGTTACTATTTGATCGGATTTGTAAATCGTTACTGTATGTTTAGGCATTTTCTTTGGGATCTTTGACATGTCAGTTCTCACCTGCACCTGAACTGGAGCAAAACTGAATTTATAAGACTGATGTGCACAGAGTGACGAGTTCATATGTTGAAATCTTTCAACTTGAATAAACTACCATGGGTGTGTGTACATGTAGCACAGGAATGCTGATCCTAGAAAAAGAAAAGAAAAAAAGGAGCTTTGTCCCAGCCTGGGAAAACCATACAGATTTTTGAGTTCCCCAGGGAGGCATAAGCACCGAGATCACCACCCGCCACAGCCCCCATGCTCCCATCCTTTTTTCTCTTCCTCATCATGAACTCAGGTCCACTTTGGGGAGTTGAGCCAAGTGTAAGTCAGGTCATGTGACAAATCCTCAGATTCCTTTTTAGTGTGGACTTCCCCGGAGGACTAATGAACACAGAATTTATCATAAGAACAGATTGGCTCCAGAAATGCATTTGCACTGTAACCCCCTGAGAGCATAGGATAGATTTTCATGAGTACAGCAGAGAAAATTAATTATCATTTTATGTGTCAGTGAGGATCGCGTACTCTGTTTCTCTTGTACAAGTGCAGATCTGTCTTATGTTGTTTATTTTACTGTTGCGGTGTATGACTATGCATGCTATGCTCTAACATTTCGGAGTTTGCCAAGAGTTGAAGATGCCCAATACAGCTTGAAGATCCTCTCAGTTCTAAATAAGGGGATGAATGTCTGAGTGGCAAGTCCGGATTTGTCTTTACTCCATGCCAGTTCTTATTTAAATTAAAAAAAAAAAAAAAAAGACAGTGGAATCATGACACTGCCAATAAAGAGAGAAAAGCCAAGCACCAAAAATGGCTTAAACTTCTTGGGTGTTTGCTCCAGAGAAAGTCCAGCTATTATCACACCACCCCACACAACCTTCCCACGGCATTAGAAAGGAGTAAACCCCCTGGAGACTCAGGTTACTGCCCCTAGTCCTGTGAAGCAGCTCGGGTTAAAGCTGGAGCTATGGGGATGTGGATGTATTCTGAGTTTACCCCAATAAACAATCCAAAAATTGTGTTAGCAGTGGGATCTTTAGAAAAGATTTAAAGGTAAACACTGAGGGAGACGTGACAGCAAAAAGCTGCAGCTTGGGCTTTTGACAGAGTGCTGATAAGAGGTTAACATAAAAAATCTGTGATAGCTTTATAGCAGTGACATCTTTTACCTTTTAACTAAATACACAAATAAATATTTACATGTGATAAATGTTTGTTCTTTTTAGTATTCCTATGCAGTAATACATAAGACATAATATGTAATTTATATACTGGCTGAGTGCCTGTGGTCTGAGCGTAATCGCTGTGTTTAATGTTTAACCTTTGTGGAACAGAAGTTTGTCCTCCTAAAACTTGTTATTTTACTAATAATTTAGCAACTCTCTCTCTGTCTCCCATATACATATGTATTAGGGGTGCAACAATACTCGCATCGATATTGAACCGTTCGATACAGTGCTTTCGGTTCGGTACGCATATGTATCGAACAATACAAATTTTTAAATTTATTTTATCAACTTTTCTTCTGACGATGCTGTCTGTGTTGAGCGATCAGTGGATCTGCGTTCGACTACTCCGCCTAGGCTGCACTGTCGAGTGCAGATCAACTGAGCGCAGCGCAAGCTAGCAAGACAGAAGCTAAGCTCGTTGCAACATGGCAAATTGAACCTCCCCCACCCTCATTCAGATCTGGCGTTTGGAACTATCTTGGTTTTCATGTGAAGTATGACCATGATGGTAAGCACGTCATGGACAAAAGTAAAACAGTATGTCGGATGTGCCACGCAATGCTCAATTGGTGGGAATTAGTGCGTTAGCGCAGTTAGCTTGCTTGTTAATGTGTTGACGCCGTCCAGCCCCACGCACGGGGCGAACCGCGGTAACTTGTTAACGGAGATTTGCCGCGTTATGGCGTTAATGTCATTTCAACGAGATTAACGCTGACAGCACTACTAGGAACACAACAAATATGACTGCACATTTACACCGACATCATCCTAGTGCAAAGACAAGTGGAAGCAGACAAAAACAACAAGCACGCATGCTACAAACTTTACCCGAGTCATTTAGACAGCTGTTAGCACATGATTCTCCTTATGGGGACCTGACATGTTTAATATGCTGCTGAGAGTATACCCCAGAAGCAGAGGTGGAAAGTAACGAATTACATTTACTTGCGTTACTGTCATTGAGTCGTTTTTTTGTGTATTTGTACTTTTTAAAGTCATTTTTCAAGTCTGTAATTTTACTTTTACTTAAGTATATTTTTTAAAAAGTATTGTAGTTCGCTACGTTTTCGATCACACCCGTTACAGAGTAAATTAAAAATAAAAAAAACCATTGCGCTTCGGAAATACTGCAGGGAATGATGGGTAGTAGAACAAATTGGCGCTAAGGTCACTTTAAAGATGGAGTCTGACATCGGTGTTACGGATCCAGTGAAAAAAGAAGCCCCGTCGAATTCTGCTGACCCTGAACTCGAAGAAACGGATGTGAACCCCTGGCCGTATTTAAGAGACCATTTCGGCTTCAAGTGCAAGAAAGGCAACAGCTTTATTATGCAGTGTAAGCTGTGTTTGCCCAGAGATACTGAGTTAGCAGCTTTTAAAAATTCCACATCAAACCTGCGCAAGCATGTCGAGGTAAGTTAAATACAACTCGTACCGTTATGGTAGCAAAAAGGCTGTGTTCAAATTAATCACATTAAGTTAAGACATCTGTGAAGAACACAGATAACGTTGGTTGGTACTAGCAACTTGCTGTAATCGGGCACGTTGTTGTCCACGCAACTTACATTTTTTTTACTGGGTTGGTAAATTGCCAAAAGAAAACGTGTTTACCTATGTTTTTCCTGTTTGTTAATAATAACAGTTTATTTTAAAAAATAGTTAAATTAAAGACAGAAGCGGCTACTTTCTTACTTAACCCACATATGTTCACACTGCAGGCAAAAGAATAACAGAGCGCTCACTTACCTTAGATTAGTCAAAGACAGCTGACTTCTGTCACTTGTTAATTAGTATCAGTATCAGTATCATCAAGCTTTATTTGTCGCAAGCAGGTTGCCCTGCAGCGAAAATGGGACCCCCCCCCCCCGACATTACACACATAACACAGACATCACATGGGGTTACAAGTCGGAGATTGGCAGTGTTACAGAAGGAAAAACACTGAAATATACACAACAACGGGATGGTACAAGAGGAAAAAAAGAGACCCCCACTCATGCTGTGCTTCCATGGCAGGACAGCACGAGAGCAGGAAACAAAAAAACTCCTCTGCACAAAAAAAAGAGCATAAGAATGGACACATCACCACATAGTGAAAGACATGACAAGCCACAGGGTTGGGTAGGGGATATCATAACACAATAAACACAGTGTGTACATCTGATCTGGGAACTGCTGCAATCTTTCGGCTGCGCTGCCAGCTGACCCGACGTCCACATCATGGGGCAGGTAAGCATCGAAGGCGTAGGAAGGGGAAATTAATTAGCACTTGCAACCTCCAATAAAAAAAAACACGAGGTATATTGGCATAATTTACCAGTGGTAGCTATGTAATGCATGGATGTCTTATTAGGGACGTCAAAAAACTTTCTCTCAAACTTACGGTAACACTGGCCTGCCTCAGCTGCCTTCGAGCGTCTCTTTAGCTGTGCTGGACTACTGTTCACTGCAAAGTGAGCAAGTATGAACTCTACTAACTTTGAAAATCAACTGCTCCTCAAAATTAACAGGAAGTTCAGAGAGTAACACTCTAGGATGGATACAAAGGAACTTTAATCTAGAGGTACAGTAGGGCAGGGCCAAGTTTAAAAAATTAAAAAACATTTTTAAAGCAGCTGCCGTTCAGTTCAGTACTTGTTCTCTTATTTGACAGTTTAGAACACATTCTCATGTGAAAGAATGATATGGTTTTGTATTGAAAACACTGTGATACCTGACAGTTTGGTTGATTGGTTTGGTGACCATTATCCATTTTCATGTATAGACTTGCAGTTTAACTGCCACTGCACTTTAATTTGTAAAGTTTTTCTTTTCACTAAAAAAGAACTACTTTTATATCCCACTGTCTTTTTTTGCACTACTCAGAAGCGGCTGTCCTCCTGCTGACAGAAAAGTAACTATGTAACTTTTACTCTGAGTACATTTTAAATGAGCTACTTTTTACTTTTACTTGAGTACATTTTTAGACAGGTAATTTTACTTGTACTTGAGTAAAATTTCAGCAAAGTAATAGTACTTTTACTTGAGTAAAATATTTTAGTACTCTTTCCACCTCTGCCCAGAAGAAGCGTATAGTAGGGCTGCTCGATTATAGCAAAAATGATAATCACGATTATTTTCACTGAAATTGAGATCTCGATTATTTGACGATATTTATTTAACCCTTTAAGACCTACTATAGAACCAAGTCCGCCAGAGCTTATATTCTTTTTTTACATGTTGTAGTGCCATTTGTGGGAGCATTTCAAGTTGCTATACAACTGTTATAGCCCATATTTTAATAATATGTATGCATTAAGTCCATAGTAACTACATTAATTGCAAAAAAGTGCAATAAACTACAAGAAAATTGAAAATCGTCTATCTATCTATCTATCTATCTATCTATCTATCTATCTATCTATCTATCTATCTATCTATATATACATATATACATATATATATATATATATATATATATATATATATAGAGAGAGAGAGATAGATAGATAGATAGATAGATAGATAGATAGATAGATAGATAGATAGATAGATAGATAGATAGATACTTTTGCAAGTGCATTTCTGATTACAAATGAAGTTGCAAAAGTGCAAGTTTGCATTTCTGCAACATTTGTTGGTTCTTTGCAACAATGCTAAAATAAAAGGATGCATGGTTTTACACTGGTAGCAGGGCATGATGAACAAGACTGTGAAAAAAGTAAAGTAAACCTTGTTTTTTTATGGTAAACGACCTTTATTTTTTTCCTTTGCACTTTATTTATGAACAAAACAGGACAGCAACTTAGAAGAGACATCTCCAGGACAAGGACATCTACGATACAATAATTGAAAACTCAAGTAAACCTAACACAAATTATGCATTTGCACTAAATGTCATAATTACTGGGAACTCACTAAGTGACAAGGTATGACAGTTTGTGTGGGAGGTGATGAAGAGAGAGTACCCTGTGTTGTGTGTCTCAAAGTATTTGATCCAGACTTTATGAAAACAAACACACTCTTTGTTATTGTGTCACACACTTAAGTCATGTATGTGTGTATTAATTATAGTCAGTGTTTGAAAGCAGGGCTTTTGAATCGAATGGTGAGGTGGTAGAGGAAGAATGCTTGAAAATATTAGCTGCAAAAGGAGGGCAGTTTGGGAGATAAACCTTGGGAATGCAGCATACAGTACGCACTCACTTGCACAAGTCATATATGTAGCGTTACTCCCACGCCTGAGCAGATGTAGCATTTCTGTGTCATGAATCACCGCACAGTAACACTGACTTTGTAGATAGAACATACAGCCTGTTCTCTGCTTACTTGATAGCTCTTGCTTAAAAGGGAAAGAAAACAGTGTTTTATCTTTGCTGGCACAAGTATAGAGAGTTGGAGCGTGTGTGACCGTGTGTTGAAAGATGAGGCCCAGCAGTCATGTCACATATCTGACACATCACTTCTCTTCTTGGACGTCCTGCACATGTGGGTGGGGAGGACATGTGACAAGTGGAATCTCTATACGTGTGTGTCTATTTTTTGACTTCTTCTTGCTTTTAGATCTTGTTTTTAACCTGCCCCTGTTTTTCCCTCTAAATCAGTGCATTCATAAAGAACCTCAGACACTTATACGGCTATAATTATGCTCATCAGTTCGCACTGGTGCGGTTTTAACATAAGCTTTAGAAGAACAAGTCTTGACAGTTGCAAACTATTTCCCTGCAGCGGCTTGGAAAGCAAACATCAGGTACTTCACGTCCCAGGGTTTTTGTGTATGTGTGAGACTGAGTGACAGACATAGATGGGGAGATGCATTATACAATTACCAAATTAAAACAATTGCCAAAACCTCTCATGCACATTTCATCCTGTGTACACAAAAAAGGCTACATTTTCCCTTCATTCAGTTTGACCTGAAGTGAAACAAGCCTCAGCAGACCCCAGCTATGTGAACAGGTGATCTTGTATGACCTGTTTACCGAAACATACGCATCATTTCTTTTTGCACAGTGCACTGAGTGTTTTGTGAGCAATGAAGTGTATCGCTTCGGGCCAATATTTAAGGGGAAATCCACCCTGTTATTTTGTTTTATATTATGGTCTCTTACTTCAGCTTGATAGAAGCAAGACAAGCTGTGGTGAAGATCATCGTTGGTAGGAGTAAAAGTGATCCAAATGATCTTAGATGCTTTGTCAATAAATCTAAAACATAATTTCACCACCATCTGTCCGTCCTTTGTCCTTGTTGTACTTATCGTACATATAGGTAGATGTCAATAAAGTTGGGGTTGTGATACTTCAGCATTTAGGTAGCACTACAGAAGATGAACAAGCATTAACTAAGTTACTTTTTAAAGTGACAGATATTTGCACCATTTCAGATCATCGTTTCAGCGCAGCAAACACACACCTACACACACACACACACACACACACACACACACACACACACACACACACACACACACACACACACACACACACAGTCATAAGTGAAGCCTGCTATGACTCTTGTAGATGAGCCCAATAGGTTTTCTGTGGTATTTTTCTTTGAGAGCCAACATTTCTGTAGAAATGTTTCTATTTATATGCACCTGTGCTGGTTAAGTGTGTCTGTCTAGCTCTTTCTCCAACTGACATATGGATACATCATTGCTAGTTTAGCAGATTGGAACACTCATTATTTCTTTTCATTTACCTATTTCCGCCTTTTCTGACCAGCTACACTCACAGAGAAGCAGCTGTCCTTTATAATATACTTGTATAACTTTATGAGAGGGTTTGGTTGAATAAGGAGCCAGTAACATGGAAATAACTTGTCGATGCATGCTCAATCATCCAGGTAAAGAAATCCCAAAATGTTGATTCTATTCATCACTCACCCAAGTGACTCCTTCGGTCTCAATTGACTGCAGGTTTATTTAAACATCACATCTCTGTGGCTTTCAAACCCCAAAACAGGCGGATCCACCCCAAGGATCCAGTCCCCTGGCACGAACAGAGTAATGTAGTGTACGCTGTAAAGTGCCAGGAGGATTGCCATGATTTATAGAGCAGGGAAACCAAACAACCTCTGGCTAAATGGATGGCCCAACACAGAAGAGCTACCTCGTCAGGCCAGGACTCTGCAGTCTGTTTACACCTACAGGCCAGTGGACACTCTTTCAGTGACAAGGATGTACACATCCTGGACAGGAAGGAACGCTGGTTTGAGCGTGGAGTCAAGGACGCCATTTACGTGAAAAGGGAAAGACCATCTCTGAATCGAGAAGGGGGCCTAAAGGTACATCTTTTATCATCTTACAATGCTGTGATTGCAGCCATTCCCTAACTCTCTGTGAATGGACCATTGATCTATGAGTACTGATCGATCAATGGTCATTGATAAATGGTCTTTGATCAGTGGTTGTTGGTCAATTGTCATGACAATTTCGGTCTGTTTTGTGGTAACAAAAATTGCAGAGGTACTGTTTATAAGGTTGGGGAAACCTGCAGTCAGCTGAGACTGAAGAAGTCGCTTGAATGAGTGACAAAACATTTCTCCCACTGAAAATGCTGCGTCCAGATGAATAGAATCAACTTTTTGGGATAAGAAATACCCATATGGAAAAGATATATATAAATCTTATACATTTTGTATCTGTCTTGTGTGAAACTTGTATGAAAAGCATACAAGAGTGAAAACAGATGTAAGATCCCTTGAAAAATTACATAAATGAAACTTCCTAAAACAATACATGTGAAAGTAATGAGAAAGTGGCCACTTTCATTAGTAAATCATATTAGCCTTATATGATTCACTGTATGAAGTACGCCACATCTTATGCAAGTCTTTTATAAGTTTTTACTATTTCTTTTCCATATGGGTAACTTGCATATCAGCATATTCAGTGGTGAACTGAACATCGGTAGCAACAAGGTCACCTCTCACTCATCCGGAGCGACTCTGTCATCCTCTCATAAAGGATGTAGCACAACACTCTGGGTCATATACATACGCAGTCTCTGTAGGTTCCCTTCCTTCTCTCACATATCTCTTAAAATAAAATAATTTTTAACAAATAATTATGCCAATAACTGTATGCAACAATCTGTAGTGGCTGCTATGGTAGCCAGTAATGAGCTGTTTGTATGCAACATTTAATAAAAATACATAAGTCTGCACAGCTGGAAATCTCCTCACATTTCATCCTTCCTCCTAAAGATACTAGTGTACAATTAATTTTATAGTTAAATTAGTTTTACTTGGCGCATCAAAATTAAGAGTGGATTATTTTCTTCATTTTTTCTTCAGTACGATTCTCAGGATACATAAAGCTTAAAAAATGCAATCTTAGTTTTGTATTCAAACATCAGTTATCCTCTATCACATCTTCTTATTCCCAGCCTGCTACACAGACTGAGCAGCTCTCAGTTCCATCTCGTAAACCTTCACTTTCACACTTGCTGCTATCCTTGCTTCACAAATCAGCCCTAAGTTGTGACACTTACTCCACCCTGACTGCGCTCTATTCTTCACCTCTCTTGACCTCGTGTATTAAACTCATCTTGACTCATCTAAACATCCAGGTTCTTGTCTACCAGCTCCCTACTCTCACTACAGATCACAATGTCATTTCTGAACACCAGAAACTCCTGCCTGACCTCTGTCAAGTAGTCAATCACCACTGCAAATAAGAAAAGGCTCAGAGCAGACCTTCGGTGTTTCACTCTGACCACAGAATTCAACACTATTTCCCTCATGTATGTCCTGAACCTCACATCTCTGACACTTCTGACTTCCTCCTGCAGCACCGCTTTGCTTCTCTCGGCACTCTATCATCTGCTCTCTATAGATCCGCAAAAATACAGTGCAGCTCTTTCTGACCTTCTCCACCTACACTCTCACATTAAGACTCTCCCTTTGTCTATGCCATGTCTCTTGTTGTATGCTTAGCCTCCTAGTGCTCCTGTCTACTATTTTAATCTCCCTGATTATCCCACTTTTTCATTGCCAAACTCTTTCTTTGAATACTTTCCTTCCCTGTCTTTACCAGTCCTTGTCCCTACATTTGAACTTCCAACTATCACCTTCAAATTCCTGCCTTTGCTTCTCTCTCACTGGCTCCTAACTACCTTCCCCCTTTCTTCATTTTTTGTCTTTAGTCAACAATTGCTCAGTTTCCACCAGCACCCTGTTGGCCAATGGTGGTCATTGTTAACCTGGCCTCAGACCACATTTTTCCATATGTTTGATTTGGATAGATACCCTTCCTGATGCCACCCTCTTCATTTATCCAGGCTTGGGACTGACACTAGGTGTACACTGACTTGTGCCCCCCCGTGACTGAGCTGAAGCACAGGACTGCTAAACCTGTTCACAACCTCATAGTCTTTTCGGTCTGTTTTGTGGTAATTCACATCAGCGGTCAAACCAGTGCACATCATAAAATATTAATTAATGTAATTATCTTCATAACTGTGCAAGTTTTATGAAGCACAACAATTATAGCAACTTGGATGAGTAGGAATAATGGTAGTGCTTTAAAATGCATTTGCTTAAATTAGGGTATTTGTACATGCTATGATATGATATATTACTGTTTCTCTGATTTTATTAAACTCAAAGTTGTTATATGAGGGTGTATAATAGTCTTGCAGATATAGTGGATGATTTAGTAACACATAAAAACATTTGTTAGAGTTTACACAAGTATGTTGGTGTGCTGCTCATGTTTCATTAGAACTAGCAAAATCTAAAATAAATGCATGTATAGAAGTAACGACCTACAAACAGTTCTTTCTTTGTTTTTAAAATAAAAAGCAGGAGTTAAAATGCCTGAAACAGACAGACAAAATGCCATGATCATCCTCGTGGCACACCAGTTAAGAAACAGTGCACTCCTGCACTCACTCTGCCCATGGTGTTACATTTTGCTAGCACATTTTGATAGATATAGCTTCACATCTGTCATTGGCTCAACGTCTTTAACAGCTGCTCAAAGCTAAACCAGCTGCTTTTTCTGTTGAAACAAGGTAACAGCTGAACTCATTCACTTTGCTTTCTCTCCCTCTCCTTTTTCTGTCTTTTGCTTTCTGGGAAAAATACATGACTCACACTGTGCATTAGCAGTCACTCAGAATAACTTAGCTGTGCTATAAAGGTGAGTCTGAGTGCAGGGTGGACTAGGTTACTTTATATGATTTGTAAAGGGTGAAAATGGCATCATGGCAATGTAACTATGACACTAAATTAAAAACAAAAAGCCTAACTACATCAAAAATTTCAGTTTAATGTAGTGGAAGGGTTCTCCCTCCACTGAAGCCCTAGATTGTTTGTCACACTTTTTACCCCACTATGTAGCCTCTAGCTCACTATAATAACCATATTAATATTTGGCTTCTCTTAAAGACAGTAAATGTTTTTTTTCCTGCAGGTTAAAGATCTTCAAATTTCATTTCTCGAGTGCAGACACGATTAACTTGTGTAGCTCATCCCACCAGAGTACTGAACAAATACCATTCTAATTAATGCTATGAATTAACATCATTGGTGTACTTTTTAGAATTTTTTTAATATTAATTTTAAAGAAAAAATCAACGGTAAATACAATTTCTCTGGAATATGACAGTCATGGCTCATTTCCTGTCTCTCAGATGACTTTCATGGCGTTAGAGACGCCACTGTTCACATTACAGCCTTACTCCTTGCATTTAAATTTAAATTCAGTAGAAATTACAAGTATATTCCCTGAGCGCCTTCAGGTTTTAATTCAGTGTAAAATAACCAATCTAAAACTTGTCACTTGACGCCCAACACCTTAATTCCCAGCTTACGATTGTGTATTTGGAAAAATTACTAGACAACCTGCAAAATATTACGTTAACAAAATATGTTTCTTGTAGAAGAAGTGACAGATTTCCATACTTGTTTTTTGTAAATATTTTAATGAGACAGTCAGTAGTCTTGAGCAGTATGTGCCGGCAGCTCTTGAGATACCACAACAGCCACACCTGTTCTCTTCTGCATTCCTTCACAATAAGCATGTTCCAGAGACGACAGTTTAACTACAACAGTCTGTGCTGAATGTGCCAGTTATAGTATTGTGAGGAGTGCATTTTTGTTTAATACTCTTTGGCAATTTAGCTCCTTTTGAAAAGATAAACAGTAAGATCTAAGTTCTACCGATGCACACACTGCCTCTCTCTGTTTTACTAATAAAAACCTTTGTAAAGTTTTTCTTAGTGGTGTTTGACACCACTTTAGCTCAAGGGCATCCTATGGGTTTCAAAACAACATAAGTGCTACTGCTCACAGGAACAAAAAGGAATCATTGTCTAAATAATCTGATTGATATCTATGCTTTAAAAAAATGAATGCCTTTAATTTCACATTGCTTGGGTTACTTCAGGAGAACAATCTTTTTGGGAACCAGCAGACAAAAATAAAGACTAAACATGGTCACCTTTCTTGACTAGTTTGCTGACATTTCAGTTTCTCTAAGACGAATGCGAACTGTATAAATATTCAGTCAAATGTAAGGAGAAATGATGTACCTGCTTACTTAGATCAGAACACCATGATTAACATGCACCAATACTTGATAGAGGTTTGCATATTTCACAAAAAAAAGTGTAATTAGCTTCTGTTTTCTGCCTTTATCTTTAAGTAGAAATAGGTCTATAAGCTTTTGGACAGTCAGCCTTTGTTTTTTTGTAGTTTTGCCTCCATACGTCACCACAGTGGATTTTAACCCTGGGGTTGACATTATGACAACACACAAAAGTTTTCAAAATTTTTTCCTTAAATCTGATGACTGTGACCCAGAGTGACCCAAAAAACAATACAATTAAAAGTTGCTATCATTTTTAGGCTGTTCTCAAATAAAGGTATATGGTGCAAAGGTCTAAGGAACAGAGGTCATACAGAGGTGAGAGTTTGCTTTGTGAGATGATGCCATCAGACAAGATATCTGAAATAGAGTGGTTAGTGGCGTTACCTCACAGCATGAAGGTTACTGGTTTAATCCTGGCTGGGGCTTTTTTGTCTAATGTTTACATGTTTGACCTACGCTGGATTACCTGGAGCAGCTGTCCTCTCACAGTCCAAAGACACAGGGGAGGGAGTTGATAAAGGCACCTGAGCTCCCATTTCAGCGAGTGTGGGATACAAATGTATGCGTCCAACACACGGAAGCTTTCGTACCCCCACTTTGAATGTACAGACTAGTTTAAAATAAGCACGTTTCACATTCTCTGTGTTAATTCATTAAAAAATAGTATTGATAACTATAAATGGTAGTTTTGTGGACCTTTTTATGTTACAGAATTGAGAACAGCGATTATATGTGGTTATATAATAAATCTCAATAATTTCTTGAGACTTTGGCAGAAATTGGGAGTGGAAGGAGGTTGCTAGTGTTTATAGATGATGCAACTGCTCCTAGAAGTAGCAGGATAAAATATGTATGCAGGGCTATTTTATCTGTTTAGATTCAGCCAAATGCCACAAAACTCACACATGAGTTCTTTTCAGTGCAAATGAACAAAGACCCAAAGCATACTGCAAACGCAACCAGAGAGTTTCTGGAGGTGTAGGAATGGGATATTCAGTCAGTCACCTGTCTCAATCTGATATGGCGTGCTTTTCAGTTAATGAAGACAAAAACCGAAGGGAGAGAGAGCTACAAACACACCTACTGAAGCATCTGAAGTGCCACTAAGAGGCCTGGGAGAGCATCTCAAGGGAGAAGCATAAAGGGGAGCACAGCAACACTGTGGTTAGTGTTATATTCTGGTCTCATTCACGACAGACTCCAGAATATCTATTTCCTACCCAACGGGGTAAAAGGTTTATTAACAAGTCATGCGACTCAGATTGGTCCTCTGCCATGTACAACAGCAACATACAGCCTAACAATCTGGCCCAAACTCCTTACTTGTGTGTCACTCTAAAACGTCCGTGCAGCAACACAGTCCATTGTGGAACAAACCATCTTGCAAACAATAATTCACATTATTACAGTTAGCACTGTTGCTTTACAGAAAGATGGTAATCTGACTTCCTCCCACAGGCCAAAGACATGCAATTAGTGGGGTTGGGTTAACCAGTGATTCTAAACTGCCCAAAGGTGTGAATGTGAGTGTGAATGGTTGTTTGTTTCTGTGGTGGCCCCTTTGTCAGATTTGTGGCCTGTCCAAGGCAGGCTTGGAAAATGAAATCGACACCGATGTCCTTTCTGACACCAACACAAATGGAATTTGCTTATTCATTCAAAATTCAATCTATAAAGTTAGCCTAAAGGTTTTTGAAAAATCTCTCTTTTAGCACCATATCTAAAATGTGTGTGTGTGTCTGTGTGTGTGAGAGAGAGTACAGGATGTGTCTGTAGAGTGGTTTTTGCCCTGGCTGGTCATAAAAAGCTTATTGGAACAAGGGGCCAAAAAAGGTTCTGTTGGTTTTTACCTGACCTCCCATCCTGACACACAGTTATGATTCTTGGCCATCTGTCTAAAAAGCTTGTCCTCTGGACAGACATTCCTCCTTGATGCCCCATTGAACAAAAGGAAAAGGATATGGGCAAAAAAATCTATAAAAGTAATGCTGTGTGGGCCTGTCTGTGAGTACCACATGATACCAATCGTTATTTTTTTCAGGTGGAACTAATTGTTTAAAAATACGCTGAAATTTAAAGATGTAAAGCCTCTTTTAAATGTTCAAAAATCAAAAATATATAAGGTTATCATTGTTATTATTTAGATCAGGTGAGCATTTTCTGTGATTTTTACGACCAGTGCATCATTTTTGATTAGGTGCTTTAAAGACCGACCTGGTATCTAATGTGTACCGCCTTTTTCAATTCAATTCAATTCAATTTTATTTATATAGCGCCAAATCACAACATAAGTCGCCTCAAGGCGCTTCATGGATACAGAGAAAAACCCAACAATCATATGACCCCCTATGAGCAAGCACTTTGGCAACAGTGGGAAGGAAAAACTCCCTTTTAACAGGAAGAAACCTCCGGCAGAACCAGGCTCAGGGAGGGGCGGCCATCTGCTGCGACCGGTTGGGGTGAGAGAAGGAAGACAGGATAAAAGACATGCTGTGGAAGAGAGCCAGAGATTAATAACAGATATGATTCAATGCAGAGAGGTCTGTTAATACATAGTGAGCGAGAAAGGTGACTGGAAAGGAAAAACTCAATGCATCATGGGAATCCCCCGGCAGCCTACGTCTATTGCAGCATAACTAAGGGAGGATTCAGGGTCACCTGGTCCAGCCCTAACTATATGCTTTAGCAAAAAGGAAAGTTTTAAGCCTAATCTTGAAAGAAGAGATAGTGTCTGTCTCCTGAATCCAAACTGGAAGCTGGTTCCACAGAAGAGGGGCCTGAAAACTGAAGGCTCTCCCTCCCATTCTACTTTTAAATACTCTAGGAACAACAAGTAGGCCTGCAGAGCGAGAGCGAAGTGCTCTAATAGGGTGATATGGTACTACAAGGTCATTAAGATAAGATGGGGCCTGATTATTTAAGACCTTGTATGTGAGGAGCAGGATTTTGAATTAAATTCTGGATTTAACAGGAAGCCAATGAAGGGAAGCCAAAACAGGAGAAATATGCTCTCTCTTTCTAGTCCCTGTCAGGACTCTTGCTGCAGCATTTTGGATTAGCTGAAGGCTTTTCAGTGAGTTTTTTGGACATCCTGATAATAATGAATTACAGTAGTCCAGCCTGGAAGTAATAAATGCATGAACTAGTTTTTCAGCGTCACTCTGAGACAGGATATTTCTAATTTTAGAGATGTTGCGCAAATGGAAGAATGCAGTCTTACATATTTGTTTAATATGTGCGTTGAAGGACATGTCCTGGTCAAAAATGACTCCAAGGTTCCTCACAGCATTACTGGAGGCCAAGGTAATGCCATCCAGAGTAAGAATCTGGTTAGATACCATATTTCTAGGCTTTTCAGGGCCGAGTACAATAACCTCAGTTTTATCTGAATTAAGAAGCAGAAAGTTAGCGGCCATCCAGGTCTTTATGTCTTTAAGACATTCCTGCAATTTAACTAATTGGTGTGTGTTATCTGGCTTCATGGACAGATAGAGCTGGGTGTCATCTGCATAGCAGTGAAAATGTATGCTATGTCTTCTAATGATACTGCCTAAGGGAAGCATGTATAGTGTAAACAGAATTGGTCCTAGCACTGAACCCTGTGGAACTCCATAATTAACCTCAGTGTGTGAAGAGGACTCTCCATTTAGATGAACAAATTGGAGTCTATTAGATAGATATGAAGATATGAAGATATGACATATCCGGCGCCCCCCGTGTGCGGCAGCCTGTTACAGCAGCTCTGCTCATTCTGAGTTTCTTTCTTTCTTATCTTTTTTCTCGTAATTTTTTTATAACTAACGTATTAGTAATTAGACTCTGCAACCATGTTCTACCGTTTTGTGCTAGTCCTGGTCGTTTTTCTCAGTTTATTTCTACTTTTTTCACCCGTGTCTGGGGACCCAGAGCAGAGATCCTTTGTTTACAGTAAGGATCAGCTGTTAGCGCTGAGTCCTGCAGCGGTACTGCCGGCGGACAGACCCGATATTCCCAGCGAGCTGAGGAGGAAAAGACGGGGGTGTCGTGCTGGGAAGGAGCGCCGTCGCCCGAGAAGGAGACGTTATCGACCATCTCTTCCTTCTGTAATTATTGGAAACGTAAGATCTTTGCCCAATAAGATGGATGAGCTCATGTCGCTAACCTGGTCACAGAGGGAGTACCGGCAATGTAGCATCATGATGCTAACGGAGTCGTGGCTAACATCGCTAACTCCGGACACAAGCGTGACACTACCGGGATTCCAGCTGCTGCGAGCGGACAGGACCAGAGACAGCGGTAAGAGGAAAGGAGGGGGACTGGCAGTTTTTGTGAACGACAGATGGTGTAACCCTGGGCACATCACTGTAAAAGAGCAACTCTGCAGCAGAGACATTGAGCTGTTAGCCGTTAGCATGCGTCCGTACTACCTGCCCCGGGAGTTCTCGCATGTTATTGCGATAACAGCGTATGTCCCCCCCTCGGCCAACGCGGATGCAGCCTGTGACTCTCTCCACTCTGTGGTCAGCAGACTGCAAACACAATCACCGAGAGCCCTTCTCATAATATCAGGGGACTTCAATCATGCCTCACTGGACTCCACACTGCCCACCTTCACCCAGTATGTGACCTGCCCAACCAGAGTCAATAAAACACTGGACTTACTGTATGCCAATGCAGAAGAGGCATACAGTTCATCACCTCTCCCTCCCCTGGGCAGATCTGATCACAACCTGGTGCACCTTGTCCCTGTGTATGAGCCTTAGTGCGCAGGGAGCCACCAGCTACCCGCACAGTACAGAGATGGTCAGAGGAGAGCGAGGAGGCTCTTAAGGATTGTTTTGAGTCGACTGTGTGGGAGGTGATTTGTGATGACCACGGTGAGGACATCGACAGCCTTACTACATGCATTACTGACTATATAAACTTCTGTGTGGATAACACTGTACCTACCAGGACTGTACGGTGTTTCTCCAACAACAAACCTTGGATTACCCCAGAAATTAAAACCGTCCTCAAGCAGAAGAGGAGGGCCTTCAAATCCAGAGACAAAGAGGAGTTGAAAAGGGTGCAGAGAGAGCTGAGGGGACTGATAAGGAATGGGAAGGAGAGCTACAGGCAGAAGATGGAGAACCAGCTTCAACAAAACAACGTTGGTGAAGTCTGGAGAGGCCTCAGAACCATCTCGGGCCACAAACAGCAGAACTCTCTGCCTGGGAGGGATGTGAGATGGGCAAATGAACTGAATCATTTCTTCAACAGATTTGACTCAGCCATGAGGCAGTCTGCAACATCGGCTGCAGACTCACCCACCCCCACTGCTGCTGTTCCACCTCAGACACTTCACACCTCCTCTATTCACCCTGCTCACTCCCCCCCACCCCCAACAACAGCATCCAATACACACTCAACACAAGGCTCCAGCCTGTCTCTCTCAACCACCCAGGTTAGGAGGGAACTGAGGAGGATTAATGGCAAGAAGGCAGCGGGTCCAGATGGCATCAGCTCGAGGGTCGTCAGGTCCTGCGCGGACCAACTGTGTGGGGTGATGGAGCACCTCTTCAACCTGAGCCTGAGGTTGGGAAGAGTTCCACAGCTCTGGAAAACCTCCTGTGTTGTACCAGTGCCAAAGACTTCACGCCCCAAGGACCTCAACAGCTACAGGCCGGTGGCTCTGACATCCCACCTGATGAAGACCCTGGAGCGGTTGGTCCTGGCTCAGCTTCGGCGCCTAATAAGCTCATCACTGGACCCACTTCAGTTTGCCTACCAGCCTGGCATTGGAGCGGATGATGCCGTCATTCACCTCCTACATCGTTCCCTCGCTCACCTGGAGACCGCTGGAAGCACTGTGAGAATCATGTTCTTTGATTTCTCCAGTGCCTTCAACACCATTCTTCCCTCGGTTCTAAAGGACAAGCTGGTGAACTCTGGAGTGGACCATCACCTCACTACCTGGATCCTGGACTACCTCACCGACCGACCACAGTATGTGAGGACTCAGGGCTGTGTGTCGGACAGGGTCGTCTGCAGTACGGGGGCCCCACAGGGAACGGTTCTGGCTCCGTTCCTCTTCACCATCTACACTGCAGACTTCTCCCACAATTCCACCCAGTGCTTCCTGCAGAAGTTCTCTGATGACTCTGCAATAGTCGGCCTCATCACTGATGGGGACGACAAGGAGTACAGAGGTCTGACCCAAGACTTTGTGGACTGGTGCCAGCTGAACTACCTCCAGATCAACGCCAGTAAAACCAAGGAACTGGTGGTAGACTTCCGCAGGCACAAGCATTCTCCACTGCAACCACTGAACATCCAAGGTATGGACATTGAGGCTGTGGACAGCTACAGGTACCTTGGTGTTCATCTGAACAATAGACTGGACTGGACTCATAACTCAGACGCCCTCTACAGGAAAGGGCAGAGCAGGCTGTACCTGCTGCGGAGACTCAGGTCGTTTGGAGTGGAGGGCCCACTCCTGAAGAAATTCTATGACTCTGTTGTGGCTTCTGCTATCTTTTATGGTGTGGTCTGCTGGGGCGGCAGCATCTCTGCTGGGGACAGGAAGAGACTGAACAGGGTGATCCGAAGGGCCAGCTCTGTTCTAGGATGCCCTCTGGACCCAGTGGAGGTGGTGAGTGACAGGAGAACGGCGGCTAAGCTGTCATCCCTGATGGACAACATCTCCCACCCCATGCAGCAGACTGTGACAGCACTGAGCAGCTCCTTCAGTGGGAGACTGCGGCACCCACGGTGTGGGACGGAGAGATTTCGCAGGTCTTTCCTCCCCACTGCTGTCAGACTCCATAATAAAGACTTTAACTGATCAAGCACACACATCCATACATATGCAATAATCCTTTCTGTCATCGTTGTATTTTTACTCAGTTGTATATAGTATTTGTATTTGTATTCTATTTTTATCTTATTGTATATTTATTTTATTTTATTCTACTGTATATAGTATTTTATTTTATTCTATTCTGTACAGTTGTGTACTGTATTTATTCTTATTGTATTCTAATTTTTGCGTCATAACTTTTGCACTGTCCACTTCCTGCTGTGACAAAACAAATTTCCCACGTGTGGGACTAATAAAGGTTATCTTATCTTATCTTATCTTATCTTATGATACAAACCACTGCAGTGCAGTACCTGTAATACCTACAGCATGTTCTAATCGCTCTAATAGGATATTATGGTCGACAGTATCGAATGCTGCACTAAGGTCTAGCAGGACAAGCACAGAGATCAGTCCACTGTCAGAGGCCATAAGAAGATCATTTGTAACCTTCACTAAAGCTGTTTCTGTGCTGTGATGAGCTCTGAAACCTGACTGAAACTCTTCAAATAAACCATTCCTCTGCAGATGATCTGTTAGCTGTTTGACAACTACTCTTTCAAGGATTTTTGATATGAAAGGAAGGTTGGAGATTGGCCTATAATTAGCTAAGACTGCTGGGTCTAGAGATGGCTTTTTGAGTAAAGGTTTAACTACAGCCACCTTGTAGGCCTGTGGTACATAGCCGATCATTAGAGATAGGTTGATCATATTTAAGATCGAAGAATTAATTAATGGCAGGACTTCTTTGAGCAGTTTTGTAGGAATGGGGTCTAAAAGACACGTTGATGGTTTGGAGGAAGTAATTATTGAAGTTAACTCAGAAAGATCAATTAGAGAAAAAGAGTCTAACTTAACATCAATGGTACTAAGAGTAGCTGTAGATAATATTACATCTGTGGGATGATTACTGGTAATTTTTTCTCTAATGATAAAAATTTTATTTGTGAAGAAGTTCATGAAGTCATTACTAGTTAACGTTAAAGGGATTGTTGGCTCAAAAGAGCTCTGACTTTTTGTCAGCCTGGCTACAGTGCTGAAGAGAAACCTGGGGTTGTTCTTATTTTCTTCAATCAGTGATGAATAGTAAGATGTTCTGGCTTTGCGGAGGGCTTTCTTATAAAGCAGCAAACTATTTCTCCAGGCTAAATGATGATCCTCTAAATTTGTGACACGCCATTTCCTCTCCAGATTACGAGTCATCTGCTTTAGGCTACGTGTTTGAGAATTATACCACGGAGTCAAATACTTCTGATTAGAGACCTTAGTTTTCACAGGAGCTACAGTATCCAGAGTCGTACGTAGTGAGGAGGTGAAATTATTAACAAGATAATCGACCTCTGTTGGAGTAGCGTTCAGATAGCTGCTCTGCTCTATGTTGGTACAGGGCATTGAAGATGATAACAGTGGGTGGATTATATTCTTAAACTTAGTTACAGCGCTTTCAGAAAGACATCTACTTTGATAAAGTCTACTCTCCACCGCTGTGTAATCAATTATTATAAATGTAAATGTTATCAGGAAATGATCAGACATGAGAGGGTTTTCAGGAAACACTGTTAAATGTTCAGTTTCTATGCCATATGTTAAAACAAGATCTAGAGTGTGATTAAAGTGGTGGGTGGGTTCTTTTACATTTTGAGAGAAACCAATTGAGTCTAATAACAGATTAAATGCCATGTTGAGGCTGTCATTTTTAGCATCTACATGGATGTTAAAATCACCCACAATAATTATTTTATCTGAGCTCAGAACTAAATTAGATATAAAGTCTGAGAAATCAGACAGAAACTCTGTGTAAGGCCCAGGTGGACGATAGATGATAACAAGTAAGACTGGTTTCTGAGTTTTACAGCTGGGGTGGACGAGGCTAAGCATCAGGCTTTCAAATGAATTAAAAGTCTGTCTTGGTCTTTCATTAATTAATATGCTGGTGTGAAAAATTGCTGCCACACCGCCCCCTCGGCCTGTGCTTCGAGATTTCTGGTAGTTAGAATGACTCGGGGGTGTTGATTCATTTAAACTAACATAATCATCCTGCTGCAACCAGGTTTCTGTAAGGCAGAGTAAATCAATTTGTTGATCAATTATTAAGTCATGTACTAACAGAGACTTGGAGGAGAGCGACCTAATATTTAATAATCCACATTTCACTGTTTTACTCTTTGGTTCAGATGTGGATACTTTATTGTTCTTTCTTTGTAATTGTTTATGTTTAAGTTGTTTGTTGCTGGTTTTTAGTTTGTTTTTTGTCTATTTGGGAGCTGACACAGTCTCTATGGAGATGGGTTTTTGGGGGGGTAGCAGGAGGAGAGAAGCTGCAGAGAGGCGTGTAAGACTGCAACTCTGCTTCCTGGTCCCAACTCTGGATAGTCATACTTTGGGGGGTTTAATTAATTTGTCCATATTTCTAGAAATGAGAGCTGCTCCATCCAAAGTGGGATGGATGCCGTCTCTCCTAACAAGACCAGGTTTCCTCCAGAAGGTTTGCCAATTATCTATGAAGCCCACATCGTTTCTGGGACACCACTCAGACAGCCAGCAATTTAAGGAGAACATGCGGCTAAACATGTCACTCCTGGTCTGATTGGGGAGGGGACCAGAGAAAACTACAGAGTCCGACATTGTTTTGGCAAAGTTGCACACCGATTCAATATTGATTTTAGTGACCTCCGATTGGCGTAACCGGGTGTCATTACTGCCGACGTGAATTATGATCTTACTGAATTTACGTTTACCCTTAGCCAGCAGTTTTAAATTTCCTTCAATGTCGCCTGCTCTGGCCCCTGGAAGACAATTGACTATGGTTGCCGGTGTCTCTAGCTTCACATGTCTGAGAACAGAATCACCAATTACCAGAGTTTGACCCCCGGCGGGTGTGTCGCAGAGTGGGGAAAAACGGTTAGACACATGAACGGGTTGGTGGTGTACCTGGGGCTTCTGTTTAGGACTATGCTTCCTCCTCACCGTGACCCAGCCGCCCTCTTTCCCCAGCTGCTTGGGGTCTGCCGGGGAACAGCTAGCGGGGCCTACGCTATCTTCGGCTGCACCAGCTACAGGGGCCTGGCTAGCTATGGGTGAATGAAGGGTGCGAAGCCGAGTCTCCAATTCAGTAATCCTGGCCTCCAGAGCTGCAAATATGCTACATTTGTTACAGATATCATTACTGCTATAGGAGGCCGAGGAGTAACTAAACATCTGACACAATGAGCAAGAAAGTGCAGGAGGGACAGGTGAAGTAGCCATGGTGCTAACGAGTCAGCTACGAGCTAAGCTAAGCTAAGCTAGCGAAACAGTACAGAGACAGTGAGTGAATACTTTGGCTATAAATTAGGTAGTGAGTACACAGAAAGTGTGCTTCGGATGAAGCACGTGAAGATTATACTATGAAAAAGAATGTATTTAAAAGTTGTTAATTAAAAAATTGCTAAGCAAATAAGCTACTCAGAAACACCACTGTGTTTGAGCAGGAACAGGAAGTGATACTCTACCGCAGAGCGAGCGAACACCAGTTTTCAGCACAATCACACTTTCTTTCTCTCAGAAATGAAGCAAGGGATTTTAGTTGAACTACATTCTTAGAAATCTACTCATTCATAACTGTTAAAAATACCCATGATAGGTTAGCAATGATATGTGCCAGTGCCAGTATTACACAGCTTACACAATCATCACTCACTCTTAAATCACTGGAACTTCCTTATCTCAACTCTGTAAAAAAGATATTTCTCGCTACACAGCTGTTGACAGGACTTAAGATTTCAACTGTAGGATTTGACAATGTAGGAATGGGTGATGAAACAACAAGCAAAAAAAAAATGGATATTTGATTCATTGGAGATTTTATCATTTGTGAACTGGTGGTGGGGGTGAGAAGAACAAGACAGGACAAAAGACATGGTGTAGAAGAGAGCCAGAGTTTAATAATCACTAATGATTAAATGTAAAGTGATTTATAAACACAAGGAAAGCGAAAAGAGGTGAGTGAAGAAGAAATGTGTAGTGCATTATGGGAAGCCCCGTGCAGCCTAGGCCAATTACAACATAGTCTTTGCAAGTTTTATTAAAAAGGAAAGTTTTAAGTCTATTCTTAAAAGTAAAGAGGTTATCTGTCTTCGAAATCCACAGATTTGATTCCACAGAAAAGGGATCTGAAAGCTAAAGGCTCTGCCTCCTATTTTAAATACCTTAGGACCACTATTGGGGTCATGTGGTACTATAAAGTCTTTATAATCGGGCCACGACCTTGTCTTCCTGGTCAAAATGACACCAGTGTCCTCGCAGTGTTACTGGAGGCTAATGTAATAGCAACCAGAATAAATATCTGATTAGATACCAGATTTCTAAGATTTCTAAGGCTGCGTACAATGACCTGTTTTATCTGAAGTTAGAAGCAGAGGACATCCAGGCCTTTATGTTTTTACGACTTTGCTCTAGTTTAACTAATTGGTGTGTATCATTTTTTCTCATGGATAGATAAAACTGCACAGCACTGAAAATGTATGTTATACTTTATAAGAACACTGCCTAAGAGAAGCATGTATTTAAACGGTATTAGTCCCAGCACAGGACCCTGTGGAACTCCATAATTAATTTTACTGTATGAAGAGGACTTCCCATTTACATGAAGAAATTGGAGTCACAGCGAATGCTCCAATGAGGTCTAGCAGAACAGGCATAGAAATTACTTCATGGTCAGAAGCCAGATCACTGTTTACAGATAAAATGATCTTTGTTTGATGACCTGAAAAGCTTGATTGGGTAATAAGCAGTGAATAAATCAGAGATGTACCAAGGTGCCAAACTCCTAAGTAATTTATAAAACAACCAACATGTTCATGTCTTATTTTGTGTTGATTGAAGATGGGTTACTGAACCCACAATATGTGAATGATGCACATCATATAAAGCAGGTGGGTGTGTATATTTTTCAACAGGCCAAGGGGCCCATTGGGGCCCTCGGGCAGTGTGATGAAATGTTTCCAGAGAAATATTTCATCACACTTCCTGCTTTACTTGGGCTGCTTTGCACAGACGGCTTCCTGAGTGCTTGCAAGGTTGAAAACTGACAGGAAAATAAGAAAAACAGTAAGATCTGGTAGAATGTTTTATCACAGCATTGTTGCTAGGAAAGCACGCACTGGATTCACAAAAACAAACGGAGCATCTGGCTATGCCAGTCTGGCATCCATGTGTGTCCAGACTGCGGGCTGAGCTACGTGCCTTCATGGTCCATCAAGCGCTGATGTCCTTTAAAGATGCATTTCACCTTCTCCTGGTTGTTTTTGCAAAATGATGATGGAGCTTATTTTTTTGGATCTTTAAACACAGAGTATGCAAATCTACTAACTGTGCTCTGGCACTTTGCTGAACTGCGCAGCTCTCATGTCAGAGTGAACATCAACACGGCCACCTGCTCATTCTCACACGCTATCAAGGGCTGAGATAAATTCAACAGACTGAAACTGTGAGACAAGTTTGTTTGAAGTTACAACACAGCTGCTGATTTTACACGGCTGTAATATTCTGTCTGAGGTAAGGGGGAAAAAAGTTTACTTACTACCCAGCTCTCCCTTTTTAGGGTGGAATTATACAACACAACACTGTTTTGTTTTTTACTCTGTATTGCAAGCTGGTAAATTTTCTGTACTCAGAAATACTGGTGCAGGTTCAGGCAGATTATACTATGTGGTGTAAGTTTCTCTAAGCCATGGATCAGCATCAAACTCTTGTTAAAATCAAAAGAGGAGCAATAAACAAGGAACCGCATACCGTATGAGACGTGTTAAATCCAACACTGAAAGGCTCTGCAGCAGTTTATTGCTGCAAAATAGCATCATGTAGTCATAATGGTGCAGTAGGTGTTTGTTTACCCACAGCTATTTCCAACCGATAAAAAGGCAGCTGCTGCCACCAGACCAGACCACCGGGTTTCAGTTCAGGTTCCTTCCTCAGGCTGTGAGATTACCGAATTCATCAGCTGCCCTTTAACACGAAACCTTTGTGCAACCTCATGTTGCGTAATGATAACAAATGATGTTGGCTCAAATCAGTGTGAGCTGAGCTTATTCTGTTTAGTGCTACTTTACAATGGCATACATCATGAAATGCCACAAGGATTAAAGGCATACAAGGCTGCAACTAAGAAAAGGTCAGAAATAATTAAGGTTTTCATGAAGTTCATGTCGTGTTTCTACAGGTAGAATTCAAAGGCTTCATGAAAATGTGTATATGTAAGATCTTAAAATAATCCAGTGCGAGTCAAGTTTGCTGCGGAGATATTTAAAAAAGGTGTGACACCCTCGTTTGCTGTATTATTATAGAAATAATATCTGTTCAATCCTCGAAACTTTTCTTTAATGTCAAACGAAATGTTTAATAGAAAAAATAATAATAATACCAAAGCCCTGCTTAGCATTCACACACCACAACTCAACAGACAATCGTCTGGAAGCTGCTGGAAGATCTTAAAAAGCAAACTGCATACTTTTCGTGTCACCTTTCACTACTGCAGCTGCATGTGTGTGAGAATCATAAGGCTATGGCCACAGTCAGAAGCAGTGAAGAAAATGTTCTTCTTTTTCTTTTTCCCATTACTTTTTCTTGACTTTGATGGAAAACCTCGTCCAGGATGTGCAGGAAAAGTCAAAACAAAGTTTCTAAGTAAAACTGACCGTTGACGTCAACCTCCATCATTTTTGGCGTATTGAGCACTCAAAAGGTTTATCTAAGGCATTTTTAAACACTTACACAAGGATTAACATTGTTCTATTAAGTGCAGGAATATATTAGACAGGAATATACAGTTTGAAATTTGTCTTGGGGCTGTGAAAAGGCAGGTAAATGATTTACTGAATAACACAAGTGGGAGAAATTACTGGGACGTCAAGGCTTGACTGGAATGTTTGGTTCCACTAATGACATCACATCAGCTGTTGTCCATCAGTCCTGTCAGATGTTCCTAATCTTTAGGATTTACCACCCAAGTCAGTAAGGATCGTATTATTTGATCCAAAAAGCCAGCAGACCTCAAATGAGATTGCCAGTCTACCGTGTGTTCAGACTAACCCTACATCTTTTCCTTTTTTTAATATGAAGTGTGGTTCTGGTGTGTTTGGATTTTGATGACTAACACCCTCCTGGCCCTTTGTCTATTGTCTTATTTTAAAATGTTCATGTTTTTCTAATGTGTGGGAATGAACTGCATGTTTGTAAATTTGCTTGCCTCAAATTGCCCCCCGAAGAAACAAAGAATTCCGACTTGATATGAGCAGCTCCTTGTGTGATGATTTTACGTTCAATTGTAGGTAATACAACAGGTTGTGTGAATACGACTGAAGAGTGATGACTGCTTACAGGAATTATCAGTTGTCAAGGTTGCTTTGGTTCATTTACTTGGTTGTAATTTTTCATCCTGTTTGCTGGCGGGATCCATGCAGCTTTGTTTGCACAAGGATTGACTTGTCTGTTTGCACAATCTTTGTGGTCATAACTTACCATCGTCTTCCTCCTTCTTCTGGGGTGCTCTTATACTTCTATCACAGGGTAAGTCAACTATGAACATACTGCTAAATAGTTCAGTATACATCATTTAACCTTTGAGCTCTGGAGTTATTGTGCCAAGGCAAATCAGCATTATTATTATTATTATTATTATTATTATTATTATTATTATTATTATATTTTGTATGAGTTTTCATTGACTTTACATGGAAAAGAAATGGATCATCCTTGGTTTTATTTTATCTCTCCCACCCTCCACCATTGATCCGCCAAGGAAAGCAACAGAAAATAAGAACTCACAGTTGGCTTGAAAAAGTCTTTCTGAAGTTGACAGCTGACACTGCAGTAACCTTAAACTCCCTCATTCCATGTTAACTTACGCCACTTTCTGACATTACTGGATTTGTGAATTGAGTAACCAAAGTTCAAGTGAAAAGCTCCTTACAGTAAAGATCAGTATC
The DNA here is from genome assembly GCF_057381915.1 of Diplotaxodon limnothrissa. Classification (NCBI taxonomy): domain Eukaryota; kingdom Metazoa; phylum Chordata; class Actinopteri; order Cichliformes; family Cichlidae; genus Diplotaxodon; species Diplotaxodon limnothrissa. The sequence continues at coordinate 53,159,644 of NC_140602.1, read as the reverse complement.
CGCAACTAATTTCCCTTTATAAATTACTGGTCAAGCATAATTGTGCATGGTCCTCAAATTTAGGTCATAATGCCCAGACGCATCTGATTGATAAGCTTAAATATCACCTTGGATGTTTTCCCAAGCTCCACTTCTACAAGAATATCAAGTAGGCCGTACTGCATTTTGTTGTTTCCTGGCAGTTTGGAGCTGTGGTACATTCCAGGATGGAGAGACATATTTGTGTGGCCTGGGAATTGTTTTTGACTTGACTTTTTCAGACTGATTGATATTGATTAGGCAGAACAGTGACATCATTTTATACAGAGGCTTACCAAATAGCCATTTCTCGAAATTTATGCAGTTTATTCTTTTTTTTTAATTCCCAGAAACAGTATGCAAGCACAAATTCCTTTCAAAATTGTTTAAATAGTTGACCTTAAATCCCAGACCCAAAACCACTGCTGCACCATCCATGTAAACTGACCAAAAACAGAGGAACAAAAGAAGAATTCTTGCTAAAGGAGCCTGAGCTATAAATCTGTAATTTAAGCTTTGTAAATTGGTTCTCTGTAAATTGGATTTTTTATAGCTTTGTAAACAGGAAGTCAATATTCAAGCTAGAAGAGTGTCGATTTAATGGTTTACTTAAGCAAAGCATTGGCAAATTACACTCACTGACTTCATTAGGTATATCACCCTAGCCCTTTAAAGCTGGGTGTATAGTTTTTGTTACATGAGTTTTCTGAGTTTTTAAGATGCTACATCATCAGTGTGATCCCCCCCCCCAAAAAAAACTCCAAATAAATTCCACAATGCATTTGTAAGTAAGAATTTGCAAAGCAAAAAGCCTGATACAGATAATATGATAAAAATGTAAACTCATATGTCTACATTTGTTTGTTTTTTTGTCAGGAGGTTCAATAAAAACACAAGAATTTTCTGGCAATTATTTCATGCTTCAGGCTTGAAAGGGCTATTATTGGTTTGTACTTATTTTGCTTTCAGAACAAGGTGCTGGAGGCATGACAGCGTCACACACTTGTTGCAGATTTGTCAGTTGCACATCCATGATCTATTGGCTTGAGCTTATAAAGGAATGGACATGGTCAGCAGCAATACTCAGGTAGACTGCTCCATAGCAACATGCATCATTATACTAGCACAAGCCTCAATCGTTGGTACAAGACAGGATGGATCAATGTTTGTTGTCAGTGTTGTTTACTCTCAATTCTGTCCCTACCAACTGAATGTCACATCACAAACTAAGAGCACGCAATGTTTTTTGCAATCTTCTGTTGTTGAGTTTTTGTGAAACTGCAAGAACTGCAGCCTCAGTTCCCTGTTCTTTACAGGAGTGGCACCTGCAGTAGTCTTCTGCTGCCCATCTGCTTCAAGGTTTGATGCGGTGTTTATTCAGAGATGCTCTTCTGCAAACTTTGGTTGTAAATGCATGGCTATTTGCTTTCCTATGAGCTCCTATGACATCAACAAGGTATTTTCATCCAGAGGACTCTAACTCAATTTCTCTGCAAATCCTTGACATGGTTGCACAGGGAAATCCCAGCCGATCAGCAGATTATGATCTATATGTCGAAAGTCACCTAAATTGCATTTCTTCCTCATTCCAGTGACTTTACTTGTGCATGTATACATGCCTAAATATATTGCATTGCTTGCGTGTGATGTGACATTTGAGTTAACAACCGGTTAAACAGCCATATCTAATAAAGTGACCTGTGAGTGTGTTTTGCAGGCTCATTTACATTGTGAATTTTCCAAAAATATGTTTTCAAGATTTAGATCAAATCCCAATTAATCCCAATATCAAGGTTTAATACTGTTTATCAGCTAAGATGTGACCAAGTCCATATTACCTCTTTAACCTTTTCTCTGTAGCTTTTCAACAGTTCACTTTGATAGCTTTTGTAGTGCGTGTAGTTGTGTAACCCATTTAAATGCAATCATTTAGCAGCATTAATTCCACTTAATTAAAGCGCTTATATGACAATATCCATGAGCATCTGAACATGCCTAATGTGCAATAAAAAAAAGACGGTGTGCTAACGTGACATCTTCTTTCACTTCTTCCCTATGGCTATCCACCTGCTGGCCTTGCAAAGTTTGTCGTTCCCCTGGAAAACAATCACATAAATTGTTTGTGTGAGCTTTTATAAAACAGTTACATTTAAGTTACACCACCTGCAGTGGTTGCATGAATGCAATAAAGCGAAAGTAAATTGTCTGCTTATATATGATGTGGAACTCGGCATCCTGTTAACCAACAAGATGGAGTGCTCTGACATCTGTTTAACGTTGTGAAAGAGCCTTTTTCTAAACCAACTCGCCATCTTTTCCCAACCCTGACCAAGAAGTTGCCGCGGCCGAAGTTAAGACAAAAAGTAAACAGTGAATAAAGACAAAAGTTAAAAGCGTTTCCAGACACAATCTCCAGTCTCACAGTCAGAAACAGAGTTTGTTTGCACCACCGCTGCTCTTTCACACCTACCTGCTAATGCAGACTTTCTGTCAGAAGGGAAACACTTCATATGTTGTTACAGAAATGCTTAGAAATGTTTCAGGAACTAGAAACAAACATCCAAAATGACTGTTTAGTTGAGTTTAGTTATGTTGCAAACAGACAGAAGTGTGCTTTCAGTCTTCCCATCCCCACTCTTGCCACATGTTGCTACGGAGACAGATAACCACAGGTTTTGTCCGTGGACTGAATCATTTGAAGGAATGTGCTTGTTTATTAGCAAGACTAGAATGGAAAGAATTTCTCCCCAGCAGGGATTTAGGCAGATTAATTGATAAGCCAGTCTTTATAAAAAGCTACAAACATGTTAACTTAATTGTCTATTTGCATATTATTTCTCTACAAATAATTACAAGATCAATGTCCTGGGTGATAATAAATACTGCAGTGAACATTTCTGATTAAAAGTGCATTAAAATCATAGCAGAAATATATATAAAAATATTAAAATACAACCTTTTCCGCTTTCTGTCCAGTATGTAATGTACAGGGTGGTCAGGGTTACTTAATGGTGACTTCCTCTTCAGCACAGCTTCAAAAGCGTTGAGTTTGCAGCCAATTACAGAGCCCGCCTTCCTGATTAGTTTATCAAGTCTGTCAGTGTCACCAGCTCCAGTGCAGGTAACACGCTGATGGAAAATCCATCATTTTTCTGCACGCACTGAAGGATCTCAGCTTCCTAAGGAAATGGATCCCTATTCCTCATCTCCTTTTTTGTATATGTGGCGAGACGAGGTTGGGATATAAAGTAAATACTCTTCAGTTTTAAAGAACGACCACGCCACCCTGGGAATTTCACCCAGAGAATACTGGAAATGACACTAAATCACCAAAAAGGCACTTAGGTTCGCTATACTCAATCCAGAGACGAGGTTCAATAATAAACAAATTGACAATTTATTGGTAATTATTTAAAACACCGAATAAAAACATAATCATAAATATTCAAATACAAATATGCTTAAAAAGGTATTCAGAGCTGAGGCTTACCAGTGGAGGGGCAGGGATGCCACACACACACAACTAAAGAAAGAAAACACACCAAAACACAAGTGCAACACACTATCACACACTCACACTAATAAACTAGACAAGGCAGGTGTGTACACTCAAGGGATCCCACCACCAAGGCACCCTAGTCTCCTCCACGTCGGCACTCCGCATCTGAATAAAAGAAACAAAGAAAATGTTAATATATTACAACAAACTAATGTGTAGCACCGGGGGATAACCCAACTGCAGGACCACACTGGTGATCTACAGCTAGAAAAAGGGCCTCCCACCAGTGGTGTAACAGAAAATCCAAACTACAAATCAAAAAGCAATAAAACAACATACAATCTGAATAAAACTCTAAAATCTGGAGCAAACGGAATCGCCGTACTGCTCCAACTTGCCGTCCACACGACGATAAGTTAACAGTCAATCAATATGCACGCCAGCTGACTCCGATAACCGGCATGCATATGGCCGTTGTCCACGCCGACGTCCACTGTAAAAGCTGACAGCAGCAGGGAAAGAATTCTCACAACGGGAACAGACGGTAAAAGCACAGCAAGGCAAAACAGCAGCACTTCAGTTCGCGTAGCTTGGCGCAAAACTAAGGCCCACACTTCCTGCGAAACATAATAAATAATTACTATAAAAGAACAATAGAAGGCAGAGAGCGTAACAAAAGTTGATTACGTACCAAATAAGCCGGGTCACAGAACGTAAGCAGAATAGCTCAGAGGAGGCTTCTATAGCTACGACCAGCCGCGATGGGGGCTTCAGAAGAATAACCCGCAAATGATCTCCACCACACCGAGGGGAAGTCAGGTGACCAAAAAGGAGATCACAGGCAAGCGACGCAGAGACACTCAAATGGCCACTATTTATACCAGCGCCCCCTAATGGGCCAGGCTGAAAGTGGGTTAGACCGAAGGATAACATTCATCCTGCCACATTCTACCCCTCCTTCTTGCATCGTCGCCCCGACGATGAAAAGACACCCAGATTAGTCCCAAGGCCTAAAAAATGCAGAGACAGCATGTACCCTAAGCTCAGAAATAGAATCAGCAGCCCCTTGTGCCACCTCCCCTGTTGGTCTTGGGAGATGATGGATGTTTGAATGCTGGCCAGCTGTGGACCGGGTTGTTTTTCGCACCACCACATTTCTTGTATCAGAACTCGTAGAGGGAGCAGGAAGAGAGCTAGATGGAACTGGTGCTACACTCGGAGTAACTGTACAAGTGGCTGGGACATCGGAAGTTCGGTCTTCTGGCCGGAGAAACAACTCAGGGCTACTTGGAATCACTGCCACTGGGCTGTAAGATGGTGAAACATTTACTTGAGGAGCTCCTACGCTCAGGAATAACAGGTCACTGTCACTTGATGAGTCATGTCCTGGTTCTGGGGAGGATATTTCTGGGCCACGTGGGCTACTGCTTGGAGCAGGCCCTTCTGATGGTGTGGCTGCCGTTATCACAGCCTTCAACAAGGTACGATGAACATGCTTCACGCTGCTGGGATCATCTGCAGGTGCGATGGTATATACTACCCCACCTCCTTTAGGTGCCTTCAGGATTCTATATACCGCTGGTTTCCATCGATCTTGGATTTTACATCTCCCTCTTCCACTCAAATCGCGCAGGAACACCAACTGGCCGTCGTTCAATGGTGCCTCTTTCTGCGGTCGGCAGCCAATTGCAATCGTTCCTTGGCTCCTTCATGTACAACCTGTAGCCGGGCTTGATGCTCCTGAATCCACTCGTGCACATCTCCACTGATGGGGTCCGGTACTCTGCCCAACAGAAAGTCCACTGGCAACCTGGGTTCTTGCCCAAACATCAATAAAAATGGAGTTTCCCCAGTAGCCTGATGGGGAGTGGTATTATAACAGTAGAGTAACTGGGGCAAACATACATTCCAGTCTCTTTTTCTGGACACTGGCAGGGTCCGCAACAAATTGTGCAAAGTCCTATTAAAACGTTCACACTGACCATTTCCAGCCGGATGATAAGGAGTAGTGTGGGACTTCTCGATACCATAAAACCTGCAGAGCTGCTGGATCAGGGAGCTTTCAAAGTTACGACCCTGATCGGAATGGATACGCGCTGGTACACCAAACTTCGAAAACCACTCAGTCACGAGAACCTGGGCCACTGTAGCAGCACATTGGTCACGAGTGGGGACAGCCAATGTATACTTGCTGAAAACATCAGTCATCACCAAAACGTTCTCCAGCCCATTCCGGGAAGGTTCGAGCAAGGTGTAATCAATGGCCAAGATTTCATTTGGTCGAGAAGCCAACAAATGTCCCATGAAACTTTGAGCTGCTGGTTGGGTGTCTTTTGCAACTTGGCAACGTTCGCATCTCTGACACCAACGAGCTACCTCAGCAGACATACCTGGCCAATAGCACCGTGAGCGGAGAAGCGCTAGGTTCCTTTCCACACCTTGATGGCCGTGCTCCTGATGAACATGAGTCAACACCTGCTCAATTAATGCACTAGGCAGCAAAAGCTGAAGTACCACCTCGGCACCGTCAGGGCGATGAACCTGACGATACAGAACTCCTTCCCTTTCAATCAGACGATCCCATTGTCGTAGCAGCACCAGAGCAAGTGGAGCAAGCTGCTGCCGCTCCTCAAAGCTGGGTCGCTGCTTCCGTCTCCAGAACACCAAGATCTCCTTTATCACTGGGTCGACCTGTTGGAGGGCATGAAGATCAGGAGTAGTGAGATGGGGCAAAACCGTAATGGCAGCTTGTGATACCTCAGCTGGTCCCAGCCGCAAGGCTTGTTGAAGAGGTCCAGGCAAGGCTGTACCAGGAACCATGGCTTTAATCTCCTGAGGATCAGGTGGATGCTGGCGAGATAAAGCGTCTGCGTTCTTATTACTCCTTCCTGACCTGTACTTTAAGTCGAAGTCGAACGAAGCGAGCTGAGCTGCCCAGCGCTGTTCAGTAGCCCCAAGTTTAGCAGAAGACAAGTGACTAAGAGGATTGTTGTCGGTGTAAACAATACACTTATGGCCCAACAAGTACTCTCTAAATTTCTCAGTCATGGCCCACTTAAGTGCCAAAAACTCCAGCTTCATTGAGCTATAATTTAGCATATTGCGCTCAGTGGGCCTCAAACCCCGACTGGCATAGGCTATTGGCCTCACCTTACCTCCCTGCTCCTGGGAAAGCACTGCCCCTAGGCCGGCATGGCTGGCATCCACTTCTAAAATAAAAGGCAAAGAGAAATCTGCATAAGCGAGCACTGGTGCTGTTGTCAGTTTAGTCTTTAATGCCTCAAAACTGTGAGCACACTCTGCAGTCCAGTTCTCCACGACACCATGCTCTGACCTCTTCTTTGATTTTCTGCCTCCCCACTCTGCCACCAGTCTATGCAGAGGTGCCGCCAACTTGGCAAAACCCTCCACAAAACGGCGATAATAGCTGGCAAACCCAAGGAAGGAGCGTAGTTCCGAAACAGTCTTAGGAGGCTGCCAGTTAGCCACCACTTCCACCTTGCTAGGGTCCGTAGAGACACCTTGATCGGAGATGACATGGCCTAGGTAGCGAACCTCCCGCTGGAAAAAGGCACATTTGGCAAGCTTGGCTTTTAAACCTTCCTGCTGAAGCCGACCTAGCACCACATCCAGCCGCTCAAGATGTTGCGATACTGTTGATGAAAAGATTACAATGTCATCAAGATAGAGAAGCAGAGACTGGCACTGTTGATCACCGAAAAGGCGTTGCATTAGTCTCTGGAAGGTGCTAGGGGCATTACAGAGCCCAAATGGCATTCGGTTCCATTCAAATAGGCCGAAAGGAGTACAGAAGGCAGTCTTGGGCCTATCCTCTTCCGTAACTGGGACCTGATTATAGCCACTTGCTAAATCCATGGTGGAAAACCAACGGGCACCAGTCAGCGCATCTAAGGATTCTTCAATGCGCGGCAGGGGGAATGCATCTTTCCTTGTCTTGTTGTTCAGTTGCCGATAATCAACACACATGCGCGGGCTGCCATCCTTCTTCTTAACGAGCACAATGGGAGAAGCATAGGGGCTGCTACTCTCTCTAATCACCTCGGCCCCTAACAACTGGTTAATATGCTCTTTCACAACCTCGTACTCTGAAGGGGGGATGCGCCTATAATGCTGCCGCACGGGGATATCGTCTAAGACTGGAATGTCATGGGAGATCAAGTTAGTGCAACCCAAATCAGTGTCATGAGCAGAAAAGACCGAGCTGTATTTCTTAAGGAGAGACCTCACCTGTCCCTGTTCCTCTGCTGACAGTTTAGACAAATCAATCCCTTCCATCTGATCCTGCACAGTAGGAGTGGCGGTGTGAGATGCCATTGTGGCTACGTTAGGGAGTACTTCTGTCACACCAGCGGGCAAACTGACCACATGAACATCTTCCAGGGTCCCTATAACGGTCCTAGGGTAAAGCAAGACCGCCGTAGTCCCTACATTAACAACTGGTATGTATGCAGTACCTCTAACCACTCGAACCAATGCAGGGGACGCTAAAAGTCCAGCAGGCAAGTTAACATCAGTAGGTTCAAATAACACAGTGGCACCTGAATATTGCTCAGAACAGGTGGCGGCCACTACTTTCATTACACCACCCGGAATGCAACATGCTCGCTTACCCCTCACTCTCACATGGCCAGACAAATCCAGTGGGGCTCTTATACTAACGTCATGGCACTTTTGCAGCGCCTGCACAAGGGGTTTAGGGGCCTCGGTGACAAAGCCCAAACTAAACAATGCTTCACCGTGTTGCCCAAAAAGCTCGTGGTAACACTTCCGAATGACATTCATCCCCAATACACCCGGAACCGTGGAAGGTCCTGCACCTGGAGGATCTTTAACGACCAACACGCCACACTGTGGAAGAAACTTGTCACAGAGCTCTACACTTAGCTCGATATAGCCAAGGTAAGGAATGGACAACCCATTAGCCGCTTTAAGCTGCAACCAATGACAAGCTTGGAGACGCTCTTGACCCCAGGACTCAAAATGCTGGCGGAAAAAACTTTCAGTAATGGTAGAGACCATGGACCCCGTATCAACCAAACAAGGTACTTTTATACCGCCCATGTCCACATCTATATGAGGACAGGATGAAATTAATTTCGAGACTGCCTCTGGACCATTAGAAACAACCCTTGAGCCAATAGACACCCCACCCGAACTGTGGCTCGGCAATACGGAGGGTGCTAGTTTTCCGAAGCCGTATTTAAAGGAGAGTGCCTGCGATTATGCAGAGGGGCCTGCGAAGGAGGCCGGGAACGAGGAACGCGTTCCCCATCACACTCCCGAGCAACATGTCCAGGTTGCTGACAACGACGGCATATAATGGAGTCGCCCCCTCCTGAGCGAGGCATTCGATGGGGGCCCTGCAATCGAGCAATGCTCTGAGTGAGCTGATTAAGTTGCTCCTGCTGGCGCTTTAACAATTCCTTCATCTCGCTCATCTCAGACAAATGGGTAGACTGAGCTATTCCTGAGGGACCGCTATGGACCCCATACTGAATGCCATAAACAGAAGGGACAGAACTGCTTCTATGCCTAACGCCACTAGGCAACCCTTCACGTTCCCACCTAATAGCTTCCCCTCTAATCTCCAGCAATGTCAGTGTGGGCTGCCTCCTTACTAACTGCTTTAACTCCCGCCGCAAGGTACTATCTAAGACCTGTTCAACAAATTGATCTCTTAATAAAACGTCAGCATTGGGCATGCCATTGGGGGCACTCGATTTAACTTTCTCCATAAGACCCAAGAGAGCGAGGGAAAACTCTTGCAGTGTCTCACTTTCCTGCTGTTTTCTAGAGAAGAAAGCTTCCTGCAATGCTACATAGGATTCTGAACAGCCATAAAGTTCTTGCAATATAGTAATTATCTTAGCAGGATCAGTCCTCTCTGCACTAGAGCGATATTTAATCTCCTCACGTGCTTCTCCTTCTAGGTGGTCAAACAGGAAAAATGCTTTATCAGCCAAAGACAAATGACGTGCTCTAGCACAACCTTCTAATTCCTCCAACCATTCATTCAACCCTATACCTGATTTTCCTCTAAACATAGGGCATTTTCTGTCACGGGGCACAAAAACTAGTCTCTCTGCTACAGAGACACCAGCCGTTGGGGGGTTCACAGATGATGCAGTTGAAGTAGAAGGTGTAGCACTAGTACCTGACCCAACAGCCCTCTCCTGACGCAGCCTCTCGTTGTCTGCTTTCAGCTGCGCGATCAAGTCCCTGAGTTCCTGTAACTCTTCCTCCATCTCTGTAACACAGCTGTGAAATCCCACACCAAAGTAGCTGCTGCTTTGCCTTTATTCTGTACAAAATAATATAAAAAAACAATTTACGTTACACCAAACAAAAAAAGAAGAACACACGTCTCTGTTTTAAAGAGTATATCCTGTCGACAACGCCAAGTTTGTGGCGAGACGAGGTTGGGATATAAAGTAAATACTCTTCAGTTTTAAAGAACGACAACGCCACCCTGGGAATTTCACCCAGAGAATACTGGAAATGACACTAAATCACCAAAAAGGCACTTAGGTTCGCTATACTCAATCCAGAGACGAGGTTCAATAATAAACAAATTGACAATTTATTGGTAATTATTTAAAACACCGAATAAAAACATAATCATAAATATTCAAATACAAATATGCTTAAAAAGGTATTCAGAGCTGAGGCTTACCAGTGGAGGGGCAGGGATGCCACACACACAACTAAAGAAAGAAAACACACCAAAACACAAGTGCAACACACTATCACACACTCACACTAATAAACTAGACAAGGCAGGTGTGTACACTCAAGGGATCCCACCACCAAGGCACCCTAGTCTCCTCCACGTCGGCACTCCGCATCTGAATAAAAGAAACAAAGAAAATGTTAATATATTACAACAAACTAATGTGTAGCACCGGGGGATAACCCAACTGCAGGACCACACTGGTGATCTACAGCTAGAAAAAGGGCCTCCCACCAGTGGTGTAACAGAAAATCCAAACTACAAATCAAAAAGCAATAAAACAACATACTGTCACGGCTGCCGAGGCGAGCCGTGTGGATATAGAAGGAGGACCCAAGATGCAGGCAGTGGATGAGATACCGGTGGTTTATTTACAGAGGTGTAGTGGCAAACAAACAGTGGGGCATAACAAACAACTAAAGACACCTAAACTGGGAGAACTAAAATAACAGACCTGGGAGCATATGACAACGGATGATGAATAGCAGAGAGACGCAGACGAGGAACAGGACACCGTGGAACACAGTGGAACACAGGGTAACAGACTGACACGGAGGAACACAGACGAACCGGCAACAGGCAGGAGAACACACAGGGCTTAAATACACACACCAGTAATCAGGGGATGAGAGACAGGAGGGCAACACAGCTGGGAGGAATCTGGGCTGACGGGACCCGGGAAACGTAAACTGATCACACTCACATATGACATGGACCTTCACAATAAAACAGGAAACTCAGATACATGGAACCAGACAAGACATTGAACTAAACAGACAGATTCACAAACAGATGGGGAGACACCATAGACAGACAGATACAGACGCAGACTCAGAGGCAGATCGAAAATAACACAGAACTTAAACAATCATCATCTAGAAAATGATAACAAACTAAAAGCGCTGGGTCACCGACCCAGGACCATGACAGTACCCCCCCCTCAAGGGCTGGCTCCAGACAGCCCAGCAGAAACACAAAAACGGACCAAAACCAAAAAAGAAAAAACACCCGACCAGGGTGGGCGGAGGGGGCCCAGGACGGAGGGACAGAGTCCAAAAGGCCCAGATGGTCAAGTTCAGGAGGCCGACCATGCGAACGGCAGCGGGGCCGGTCCCGATGCCGGCCATGCAGTAGGCAGCGGCGTGGAAACAGTTCTGGGGGCCGACCGTGTGGACGGCAACAGCGGCGTGGAAACAGTTCTGGGGGCCGACCGTGCGGACGGCAACAGTGGCGTGGAAACAAGTCCGGAGGCCGGCCACGTGGAAGGCAGTGGCGGCATTCAGGAGGGCGTCCACGGTGGCGGAGATGCCCAACAGGCGGCCAGGCAGATGACCGACGATGTGGAGGTGGTAGTAGGGGACCTGAAGGCTGCGTGGCCCCTGCAGCCCCAGGTGAAGCGGAGGCTGGACCAGACGAGGCGGAAGCTGAAGCGGAGGCTGGACCAGACGAGGCGGAAGCTGAAGCGGAGGCTGGACCAGACGAGGCTGGACCAGACGACGAGGATGCAGAGGCTGGACCAGACGACGAGGATGCAGAGGCTGGACCAGACGACGAGGATGCGGAGGCTGGACCAGACGACGAGGATGCGGAGGCTGGACCAGACGACGGGGATGCGGAGGCTGGACCAGACGACGGGGATGCGGAGGCTGGACCAGACGGCGAGGATGAAGACACGGAGGCTGGACCAGGCGAGGATGAAGACACGGAGGCTGGACCAGGCGAGGATGAAGCAGTGGCTGGACCAGGTGAAGCGGATGAAGCCGAAGCATGCGCTGGACCAGGTGAAGCGGATGAAGCCGAAGCATGCGCTGGACCAGGTGAAGCGGATGAAGCCGAAGCATGCGCTGGACCAGGCGACGCTGAGGATGCTGAATCCGGACCAGGCGACGGCGTGGAGGATGCAGCAGAGGCCGGGCCAGGCAACGGCGTGGGGGATGCAGACGAAGGCGCTGCAGCAGGTGGCGGCATGGATGAAACTGCTGCTGCAAGCGTGGATGAGGCTGCTGGTGGAGCAGCTGGTGGTTGGACGGGCTCCTCGGGCCCCCCAGCTGACGAGGCAGAAGGCTGGATGGGCTCCTCGGGCCCCCCAGCAAAAACAGTCTCAGAACCAGTGGGCACTGGAGCCCCTGGCACACACAGAACAGAACCAGCAGGTGCGGAGACCTCTGGCAGGAACACAACAGAACCAGCAGGCACACGGGCCTCTGGCAGGAACGCAACAGGACCAGCAGGCACACGGGCCTCTGGCAGGGACAGAACAGGACCAGCAGGCACACGGGCCTCTGGCAGGGACAGAACAGGACCAGCAGGCACACGGGCCTCTGGCAAACACATAGCGGCCTGCAGCTGCGCAGAGCATTGACCCTGCTCAGGCAGCGACAGCTCTGTGCAGTCCTCAGCTGGCTTCTTAAACTCCAGGGGTCCAGAGTCTAATGGGGGCTGAAACCCAGCCTCTGGGGAGGCCCTGGAGTGCATCTCAGTCTCAGAACTGGCCAGCCTTTGAGGAATGTTGACATTGTTCTTGGGTTTGTCTCTCTGCTTAGAGTACGGAGTTGTTGAACTGTCCGTTATGGGTTGGACTGACATGGCTTGCTGTACAGGAGGAGTAGGTGAAGGTGATGGCTGAACAGGTAGTGGAGCAACTGACACAGGATGCAGGGCTGGTGACTGCTGAACTGAGGATAAAGCTAATGATTCTTCTGCTAACCGGGCTACTGACTGGGCCATGGATTGTAACAGGGTTTGTAATAAGTCTGGCTGTGACTGTAATTGAGCTATGGATTGTGAGGCTGAATGTGGCGGAGGTGGCGACTGGGCTTCTGGCCGGGCGGCTAACTGAGCTTCTGGCCGGGCGGCTAACTGAGCTTCTGGCCGGGCGGCTAACTGAGCTTCTGGCCGGGCGGCTAACTGAGCTTCTGGCGATAAACAGTTTTTGTCCAGTGCCGTACAGAACATCACCCCTGAGTAAACGGTCCCACAGTTCAGACCAACAATACTGTCCTGTCCACTCACCACAGCTGGCTGCTCGGAAATCCCCAGGTCCGACTGTGGCGAGGAGCGTCGGCAGCGTGAGCGCCGTTTCCCCCTCGAAGGCTGGGTTGACGGGCCGGGCAGAACATCCTCTGTCGGACTGGGCAGTGAAGCATGAGCTGCAGGGTGGGTGGTAGCAGCCGGGGGGTGAAGACGGAGTCCATTCAGAATGAAATTCTGTGCGAGCGGGTGAAGTGAGCTGAGCAGCCAGGGGAGACCAGAAACCAAGCGCTGTAGCCGATTAGCCACGGCTTGGCGAAATTCTCTCCCCTCGTGCTCCAGCCACGCGTTGATTAATTTGTCCACGGAGTAAACAATGTCCTCCCGGAGCTCCTTGGGCGGGTTGAATGCTGCTGGGTCCATAGTGGCCGGTTCGTACTGTCACGGCTGCCGAGGCGAGCCGTGTGGATATAGAAGGAGGACCCAAGATGCAGGCAGTGGATGAGATACCGGTGGTTTATTTACAGAGGTGTAGTGGCAAACAAACAGTGGGGCATAACAAACAACTAAAGACACCTAAACTGGGAGAACTAAAATAACAGACCTGGGAGCATATGACAACGGATGATGAATAGCAGAGAGACGCAGACGAGGAACAGGACACCGTGGAACACAGTGGAACACAGTGGAACACAGTGGAACACAGTGGAACACAGTGGAACACAGTGGAACACAGGGTAACAGACTGACACGGAGGAACACAGACGAACCGGCAACAGGCAGGAGAACACACAGGGCTTAAATACACACACCAGTAATCAGGGGATGAGAGACAGGAGGGCAACACAGCTGGGAGGAATCTGGGCTGACGGGACAGGGGAAACGTAAACTGATCACACTCACATATGACACGGACCTTCACAATAAAACAGGAAACTCAGATACATGGAACCAGACAAGACATTGAACTAAACAGACAGATTCACAAACAGATGGGGAGACACCATAGACAGACAGATACAGACGCAGACTCAGAGGCAGATCGAAAATAACACAGAACTTAAACAATCATCATCTAGAAAATGATAACAAACTAAAAGCGCTGGGTCACCGACCCAGGACCATGACACATACAATCTGAATAAAACTCTAAAATCTGGAGCAAACGGAATCGCCGTACTGCTCCAACTTGCCGTCCACACGACGATAAGTTAACAGTCAATCAATATGCACGCCAGCTGACTCCGATAACCGGCATGCATATGGCCGTTGTCCACGCCGACGTCCACTGTAAAAGCTGACAGCAGCAGGGAAAGAATTCTCACAACGGGAACAGACGGTAAAAGCACAGCAAGGCAAAACAGCAGCACTTCAGTTCGCGTAGCTTGGCGCAAAACTAAGGCCCACACTTCCTGCGAAACATAATAAATAATTACTATAAAAGAACAATAGAAGGCAGAGAGCGTAACAAAAGTTGATTACGTACCAAATAAGCCGGGTCACAGAACGTAAGCAGAATAGCTCAGAGGAGGCTTCTATAGCTACGACCAGCCGCGATGGGGGCTTCAGAAGAATAACCCGCAAATGATCTCCACCACACCGAGGGGAAGTCAGGTGACCAAAAAGGAGATCACAGGCAAGCGACGCAGAGACACTCAAATGGCCACTATTTATACCAGCGCCCCCTAATGGGCCAGGCTGAAAGTGGGTTGGACCGAAGGATAACATTCATCCTGCCACATATACAAAAAGGGGGGATGAGGGGAAGATCAACTTCTGAGTCGATCTTCCAGTTCAGCCAGTTCAAGTCCTCCACCACATCACCTTCCTGTCCCAGGTTAGACAAGACCAACATGTTCGTTCTCAGTCAAACAATCACCATGCCTGTGGGTTTTTTTCACATTCAGATTATTCATTGCATTTGTTTTTCAACTTTATTGGCAGTTAGGTTCCTATGAAATCATTTGTTGTTTCTTTTCTTTTTTAACTTGTAAAATGAACCATATTATTCACATAACTGCCTTTCTATGACGTTATTACATCTGCTGATTGTTAGGGAGATAATACTTTGACCGTCTGGAAGGCTTGCAATGGGGCAAACAAATCTGGAGCTCCTATGAATTACGGCCCAAAACAATACGACACTGTGGCCTGCTCAGATGGGAAATGTACACTCAGTATATTTGAAAATATTTGCATAGTGGCGCAATGTTCATAAATTTGGTTCTGAATAGCACCACAATTGATGTGAACTTTATCAGTCAATTAATCAAGCCTCATGGGTATAATTCAAGGCTTTCTTTCAAAATATCATATTGCAGTAATTTTTTTTTACTACGCAGTCTGCTGTTTTCAGAAGCTCAGGATAGGTATTTTATTATACCA
The DNA here is from genome assembly GCF_057381915.1 of Diplotaxodon limnothrissa. Classification (NCBI taxonomy): domain Eukaryota; kingdom Metazoa; phylum Chordata; class Actinopteri; order Cichliformes; family Cichlidae; genus Diplotaxodon; species Diplotaxodon limnothrissa. Next base: position 53,144,021 of record NC_140602.1, on the reverse strand, counting down.
GTGTTTAGTTCCTTTTAACTTTAAATCCATTAACCTCCTAGGACCTGGCGTCCAAATATGTGGACACCCGATTTTGGGTTGTCTAGACCAAAATACTACATTTTGCTCTACAAGCAAAGTTATTGTACAGGGTGGGCCATTTATATGGATACACCGTAATAACATGGGAATGGTTGGTGATATTAAAGTCCTGTTTGTGGCACATTAGTATATGTGAGGGGGCAAACTCCTCAAGATGGGTGGTGACCATGGTGGCCATTTAGAAGTCGGCCATCTTGGATATAACTTTTGTTTTTCCAATAGGAAGAGGGCCATGTGACACATCAAACTTATTGGTAATGTCACAAGAAAAACAATGGTGTGCTTGGTTTCAACGTAACTTTATTCTTTCATGAGTTATTTACAAGTTTCTCTTTGTTCACAGCCATTGACATGTCGAAGAGGTTAACACGTGAAGAGCGGATTGAAATTGTGTTGATATCTGGTGAATGCAGTAACCGGGTCATTGCAGCAGATTTCAAGACACCCTACGAGAACACCCATCTCCCATGCTACAGTCAGCAAACTGCTTGCTAAGTTTCGTGAAACTGGTTCAGTGTTGGATTTGCCAAAATGTGGAGGCAAGAAAACTGTCACTAATGAAGAAACATCAGTGGCTGTCCTAGCTTCATTCAGCAAGAGCCCACAGCATAGCACAAACATCCCTTCGGCGGATATTAGCTACTCACAAATGGCACCCTTACAAACTCCAGCTACTGCAGCATCTCAACGAGGATGACCCAAATCGGCACACAGAATTTGCAGAATGGGCAAAACAAAAATTGGAACAGGACCCTCAGTTCACGCAGAAGATTTTGTTCAGTGATGAGGCAAACTTTTATGTGAATGGTGACGTTAACAAACAAAACCACTGCTATTGGTCTGACACTAACCCACATTGGATGGATCCCTCCAAGACTGTTGGAACAACAAAGGTGATGGTTTGGTGTGGTATATGGGGTACAACGATAGTGGGTCCATTCTTCATCAATGGAAACCTCAAGGCCACTGGATATTTAAAATTGCTACATGATGATGTGTTTCCCTCTTTATGCACTGAAGCTGGCACGTTCCCTGAGTTTTTCCAGCAAGATGGTGCACCACCACATTATGGGTGCCAGGTCCAAGCATTCCTAGATGAACAGTTTCCTGGAAAGTGGATTGGTCGTCATGGGCCAGTTGAATGGCCCCCAAGATCTCCCGATCTGACCCCCTTAGACTTTTATCTTTGGGGTCATCTGAAGGCAATTGTCTATGGTGTGAAGAAACGAGGTGTGCAGCACCCGAAACTACGGATACTGGATGCCTGTGCTGGCATTTCTCCTGCGATGTTGCTATCAGTGTGTGAAGACTTACTTATAGTTATAGAATATTCACAACATACTTCATACCGTGTACATTATAACATACCATAATAGACCCATTTCTGTAATATACTCACATATCTATATTATTGCTAATATATATTGTAATATATCTATATCACTAAAGCACTTCTGGATGGATGCAAACTGCATTTCATTGCCCTGTACCTGTGCAATGACAATAAAGTTGAATTCTATTCTATTCTATTCTAAGAGTGGGAGAAGAGGGTTGTATTGACAATCCAACACAATGGGCAGCACATTGAACACATTTTATAAGTGGTCAGAAACTTGTAAATAACTCATGAAAGAATAAAGTTACGTTGAAACCAAGCACACCATTGTTTTTCTTGTGACATTACCAATAAGTTTGATGTGTCACATGGCCCTCTTCCTATTGAAAAAACAAAAGTTGTATCCAAGATGGCCGACTTCTAAATGGCCACCATGGTCACCACCCATCTTGAGGAGTTTGCCCCCTCACATATACTAATGTGCCACAAACAGGACTTTAATATCACCAACCATTCCCATATTATTACTGTGTATCCATATAAATGGCCCACCCTGTAGTTACACAAAGGTTTGGGGAATTTTTGCTCGTTCATTTTTAAAATGCTACTCAGGAAATCTTAGATTTACTCAAGTCCAAAACATCCAACTCAGAATAAATGATCCCATACAATCAGAGGATCTTGGATGGATCCTGAGTAAGATTTCAAAGATATGAGTGAGTCATTGACAACATGGCAATAAATGCACACCTATGCTTATAGGACGCTTTTCTCACCTTTTGATAAAACCTTGTTATTGGCACAGCAAGTTGTGAAGTATAAAATAGAACCTCAGTATAGTTTGCTGTAGTATATATGCCTGATAATGATCTACAAAAATGTGAGCCAAGTCCTCATTCTAGCTTAGGTCGGTGTTTGAAAATCATGCGGCAGATTGCATCTGCTGCCTTCTGAGCCACTGTTCCTTGTTTCTGTGGGAAAGGAGTCGGAGCTGTGCAGCACTTTGAATGACCTCAGCTGGACTACGTCTGTGATCAGGAGGCTTGTTCTGGTGTCCCCTTGTGAACAAGAACTCCAAGCCAAATAACTGCGTGTGATCTGTGGAAGATAAATCCTTTCCCAGACAACACAGGGACATTTAATGCTTCACTAATGCTGCTGTGTGTTTCTGCTTAATTTGCACCGTAAATCTGACCGTGTGTCAGGGGGGTGAAAGATCTGTGTGCATGCTGAGTGACAGTTTTGCTCCATTTCTGCTTGTCAAACTGTTAAAGACTCTTTCCTCATGTCTTATGCCACTGGAATGATGGCGATAACTGTATTGTTTACCAGAATGTCATTTAAAAAATAATTAAATTGTGAAATCTTGACAGATTACTAGTAATTCTCACTGTGGCTTCTTTCAGTTACATTTAAAAGTGAGTAGATGAGAAGTGAGGCGGCACAATTTTTATAGTTCTTTTTGAGTATCAGTGTGTGGGGGCTTTTTGTTTTGCTTTGTTTTTTGAGGTTTGGGTGGGTGGGGTGGCGTTGTACTGGCTATGAACATATTTTAAAAATATTCCCAAGAATGCCAGCTTCTTTTCTTTAAAGATGGCCTTTCTTAGTTTTGTAAACACCAAGTACAGTATTTAGCGATCACTGTAGGCAAAGGACAATGACACTGGCCAGGCCTGACCGCTGCTGCCAAACAGATCAAGGTATGCTAAACAGACACAGCAAGTCTGCTTCAGGTTGTGCTGAGATGCTAGGAAAAAAAGGGTGTGGCAGAACACAAAGAAGCAAATTGTAAATATCGGCAAGGTCAAGCTGTGACACTCTGAATTTAAAGTAAAGCTAAACAAATTAAACAGTAAGTAAAGCTTACTGTAATAAACCAGATCAGGTCTGCAAACATGAACACATAAGGAAAGAAAAAAGCCAGCAAAACCCTTACTTACTTAGACCTGGAGTGAAACCACTAAATTCATAACTTTTATTATAACTTACTAGCTCATGATTACAAAGAAACAAATTTATTTACATTATTTGTGCATTTTAAAGCACAGAAGAGCTGTTTTTTACTTCAATAGAAAATAAATACACTGCCAACTGTGAGTGATGGCAAATGTAAAAAGCTAATTTGTCGTAGTTCTTTTTCCAGCAATTAAGCAAGTATAGGTTAAAAGCTCCTTAAAAAGCTTCTGTTGATATAAAATTACTTGTATAGGTCCCTACCTGGCCTGCAATAAATAGCAGATCTAGATTGGCTGTTCACATCTTGCATTTGTTCTAATGAGCCTCCAGGGAGCTGCTCATCTGGTTGTAAAAACATGAATGATAGTAAAAATAAAAAACAGCTCTATTACTCCACAGTGGAGTGTGTGGAAATGAGTGTCTGGGGTGATTTGTGACACAGTAAAAGCTGCAAGGGTGAAAGGGAAAATTTACAAGATGGTTCTGAGACCTGCTATGATGGTGGCAGTGAAAATATTAGTATATCAGAGAGACAGTTTAGGATGAGCAGTTTGGAGACGTACGTGAAGAGGGCCTGCATGGGGATAGAGTGACAAGGAGGCAGATTTTCCACTTTTGTCACCTCTAAATGGAGCAACCAGGTGGAGAGAAAGAAAAAAAAAAGGAAGGAAGGAAAAGAGAAAAGGAAGAAGAGAAAAGGAAAAAGAAGTAAGAGAGAAGAAGAAGGAGGACTAATGTGATACTGACCTGGTTAAGCATGTGTAAAGGTCCAATGCAGCAACCGTGCTTCCATTTCTTTCAGAGTTTCGAAAAAAATGTTTTAATAAATATGTTTTTAATGTTTCTTGTTAAACATGAACATTATTAGACTGTACACATTTATTTTAATGAATGCTCCATGTTCCTGGGTATGTAGCCACTCTTTAGCAGTCCCTGTAAATGCCTTTTGGATTGTATAAATAAGGAAACACCTCACATTTTAACTCCCAGCTGCTTCAAGCATTGTGAAACCTCTTAAACGTTTCAACATGAAAACAGTCAGTCTCTCTGCAGTTTCTTTATTTTCCTTTCAAATTAGCCATTTCAAGTCTTTCTTGATGAAAGAAAGGTATTTTAAAGCAAATGCTGAAGCCGATGAAAAAGATACAAGTGAGCAGCCACACACAGGGACCGGAAACAGAGTTCAGCAGTTCAAATCCTGGCTATATTTTCCTTCCATCTCTGCACTGCGTGCCAATCGAGATATGAAGCAGGTGTGATGGTGGAAATTAACTCAAGAAAAGTGTAGGAGCTTTGTGAACAACCATCAGAGTAACACAGTGATGTTATTGTGTCAGTTTGTTTGTTTGTCTGTCTATCAGCTGTCTAGTATCTACAGTTTTCAACATATCCAGATCAAATTATGTGTGGTGCCAGATACCAACAACAGCTGGAGCTGATTACATTTTTGGTGAAAATCGAGTCAAGGTCACACCAAATGTGAAAACAACTTTATTTACCCATATTTGTTATGGATCGTCATCAAACTTGAGCAGCTACATTGGCTAAGCATTTGATCTTGACATTCATTGTTAGTGTCCAAGTTTAAAATCGACCTTGGAAAAAATATTGTGAGTGATATGAAAGAGCAAGGTGGCAGCTGCACAACACACTTTTTAGTTTTTCACTACAACCCCCTATGATGTCACAATAATGTTTTTAGAGTTTCGCAAAATCACAAAGTGCATAAATATATCTTGAAATCTCACGTTTTTATAGCTTATAGGAGACAGACTTCTGTGTCAATCAGGTTGATAAAGATAATCAAATATGCCATTTTGGCAGTGGTGGGCAAGTTACTTTGAAAAAGTAATTAATTATAGTTACTAGTTACTTCTTCAAAAAAGTAACTGAGTTAGTAACTGAGTTACAAGATTCTTCAATTAATTACTTGAAAAGTAACTATTGCGTTGATTTAAAAAATGTTTAACCCTCTGGGGTCCAAGTTATAATTGGGCATTTTATTTACCCATATTTGTTATGGATTGTTCTGACACACAACACCAAACTATCCACAACACTACACACTAACTACACGAGACAACACATTAACTACACACTCCAAACACTCTAAACGTCACAAATCTCTCACATCTCAAAACTCGCTCTCTATTTTTCTCCTGTCTTTCTTTCTCTCTCTCGCCGTCACTCCTAAAACTTCCCCCTCTTCCTAAACAACCAAATGTCATGTTGCCATATCATTTTTGATTGGCCGACATGGTGCATTTTTCCACCAACACGAAAGGGCATTTTTTGTTTTGTTTTGTTTTTTTGCTCATAAGCAGAGAGTGCTTGCTACCGCTGTCCTTAGACTGTCACGGCGGGGCGCGCCGGCGTGAGGAATGAGGTAGACCCAAGAGCAGACACGGTGGAGACAGAACTAGGTTTCCAAAATAAGGCAAGCCTTTATTGTGGCTGCAGGCATAACAAAAACACTTGGGGACACTGAAACTGGGAAAACTAAGAAGACAGAGAACACTGTGTAAACTAAAAAGGCTAAGGCACTCTGTGAAGGAACTATGGAAAAAACTATAAACACAGAGTAACTAAGCAGGCTATGAAACACAGTGTCACAATAAGGGAAAATACGAGATGAGGATAACAGACGATCTGACACTGACACAAAGACACACTGGGCTTAAATACACTGAGGCAGTCATCAAGAAATTAGAGCCAGAAGGGGAACACAGCTGGGAGGAATAAGACCTGATAAGACAGGAGGAGCAAAGCTAGAAACACTGACATAAGACGGGAACATGAGCCTTCAGAGTAAACCGGGAAACAAGACACCACTAAACAAACACGCAGACACGACACAGAGAGATAGACTAGACACTGAACTAAACCTGCAATAAACATGAGAACACAAAAACCTACGAACTAATCCCTAAACAAGAATAACCGAAACATAGAGTCATAATCATCATTATCATCATAATAAGAAAAGAACCCAAAATGCAAAACACACCAAAAGCATAACTCAAAATACTGACCCAGAACCGTGACATAGACAGTAAACGTGACGAAACTATTGAGGAAAAAACGTCGCATATATATTGTTTATCATGACTCTGGTTTTGCGTGGCCTATCAACACAATTTAAAAACTGATAAATATCACCTTGTTGCTTGTCATCTTAAAGTGGTCATGTGATTGGCTTACCACGACAACTTTATTCTTCCTCAGTCAAACCGCAGCACTCATGCGATTGTTTTGCCCCCTTAGCTCCAGGTGTTGTGCCAAAAAGTGATAGTCAGCCAGAAAGTGATTGCCGCCCGCGGGAGTGTGCGCAGCTGTAGCGCCCAGATTAATTACAGCTACTTCCATGCAACTGATATAAGGTGCAGTAAGCTGAACACTATGGTGTTATTTTTGTGCCACTATTCTGAGTGCACATAAAAAAAAATTGCAGGTGCAAGTGTTGCATTTTGAGGAGAAATTTATTTTGAGCGAAGAAAAGCTAAATTTGAGTGAACAAAATTCATTGCTGCGTGCAAAAAATGTATTTCAGTGTTTGCTATTATCCATACACACAAACACAATAGCAGCCCCTCCCGCTCAGTTTTTGCATTTGCGCTTGCTTGCAATGTGTTGCCCGTGCGCGTTCAACTCTTTCTGTACACCGTTATATTTGTGCCGCAAAACCAGCCAATCACAGACTTGGATGCAAAAAAATTTCCTGAATGATATGTAACAAAAAAGATAATAATTTTAAATAGATTTTCAGTTTTCAGATTAGAATTCAGATAGAATGTGATGATGTCATAGTGCTACTGGGGGACAAGAGACCGATTTTCCTATTCATTACATTTGCCATGGCGTATCAAAACTTTAAATTTATAAATGCTGAAACAAGTCATTTTTATTAGTTGTTAGGCCCTATAACTCACTATATTGCCACTAGAATCTGCCTTTTAACAATAATAAGTTGCCCCCCCCATTCTTTATTAAATATTATTGCCCTAACGAATGTTGTGATGATTTCTGAAACCCCATCAGTAGCAAGCACTTACCCTCTGCGGTCTTTCTTGTTTTGGGTTTGGCTGAGAGCACAGCCATCTTCTCAACAGGGCCAGGCTTTATCCACTATTACAATATGGTAAAAATTAATTATAAAATATAAAGTTACATTAAAAATATTGCGATCATTGCACTCACCATAACTCTGGGCTTATGCCACTGTTGTTCACCTTCAGTGCAGCTTAACATCGGAATTGAAACAGAAGAGCAACACAATGGTTGCACAGAGCTTTTGTCATGATCCTGGGTCTTTTGACCCAGCGTTTTAAGTTTGAGTTTATTTTGTTCATTAGGTTATCTAAGTTCATTTGGTTATTAGACTCCTTGTGTTTTCTTCCCCTGTATTTAAGTTTCCCCTCAACCTTCGTGTTTCATGCTGCGTGTCATTTGTTATCAAGTTTGTATTATTATGTCTAAGTGTTTCTAGTTATTATTTTCCCCTCGTGTTTCCAACCATGTTAAATCTCCCCTGCTCTTCATGCGTTTCATGTCTGTGTCTTACGTTGTCAAGTTCGGGTTGTCATGTCTATGTCTCATTATGTTTCCTGTTTTATTGTGAAGAGGTCTGGTGTTCTGTGTTCATCATGTTCAGTTTTACTCTCCCACTGTGACGTCATTATGTTCATGTGTGCCAGCTGTTTCCTCATGTGTCTCCACTTCCCCTAATCACCTCCTGTGTATTTAAGTCCTCTGTTTTCAGTGTGTGATTGTCAGGTCGTTCTGTCACAGTCTGGTGAGAGCAGACTGTATGTATAGTGAAGAGTGGACCCAAAATGCAGACACCAAGGAACTTGGATCAAAACTTGAGTATCAACAAAAAGCGAGCCGTTTAATGAGGCTGGCAGAAAAGGTACAAATAAAGGGCAAGGCAAACAGAAATAAAACTAACATTAACCTAAACTGGGAGAACTAAACAAACAACATGGAAAAACCTGGACATGAAACCTAGAAACATGGCATGGAGAACATGGCGTGAACAACAGACGACCTGACAATCACACACTGAAAACAGAGGACTTAAATACACAGGAGGTGATTAGGGGAAGTGGAGACACATGAGGAAACAGCTGGCACACATGAACATAATGACGTCACAGTGGGAGAGTAAAACTGAACATGATGAACACAGAACACCAGACCTCTTCACAATAAAACAGGAAACATAATGAGACATAGACATGACAACCCGAACTTGACAACGTAAGACACAGACATGAAACGCATGAAGAGCAGGGGAGATTTAACATGGTTGGAAACACGAGGGGAAAATAATAACTAGAAACACTTAGACATAATAATACAAACTTGATAACAAATGACACGCAGCATGAAACACGAAGGTTGAGGGGAAACTTAAATACAGGGGAAGAAAACACAAGGAGTCTAATAACCAAATGAACTTAGATAACCTAATGAACAAAATAAACTCAAACTTAAAACGCTGGGTCAAAAGACCCAGGATCATGACAGCTTTTCCAGCCTTGCACGTGCAGGAGAAGTGCAGCAGTTGCACAGGCTGCGAATCTTTTAGGACCACCTACAAATAGGGATGGGTATCGTTTAGGTTTTATCCGATACCAGTACCAAACCGGTACTTTTGAAACGGTGCCGGTGCTTAAACTGTGCTGGAACCGGTGCTTAAAGAATGGAGAACACAAAATTGGTCCAAAAACCTCTCATGTTCAGCTGTTTTTAAAGATAACATTGTTATCTGTAAAAAGATAACAATGTTAGCTTTTTCTGCAGCTATGGGGCATATATGGCATCACTCTTGGCTGGAAGCAGTGCTTAATCAATGGAAAAAACACAAACTTTGTCCAAAAACCTCTCATGTTTAGCTGTTTTCCACTTTTTCTTTGGTCATTTTAGCCTTTTTGGCCAGGGTGAAGGGAGTATCTGCCATCAAACAAGAAGACAGCCGCATGTAACTACAAAGGTGTTTGCTAGTTCACCTTACATGTATTAATTTAATAACGTGGTTAGCCTACTCAACGTAAATTACACACGAACAACATTAAGCTGCTCACGCAGAGAAGAATGGCTGCTGCTGCCATCATCATCCTCATCATTTCTGCTACACTGGCAGGGCTAGGGGCCAGGACTCTAATCTTTGGGTTTTTGGGGGATGTTGCTAACTCCGGGTCTGATAACAGGCAACCCACCCACAGTAGATGTGAACGGTGTGAGGTCTCGCAGCAAGCTATCAAATACGGTGCATTTCTCGGCTTTTAACAAAATGCTATATGTCGCCAGGTGTTTCATCAGATTCGAGGTGTTACCTCCTTTGCATAGTATCACAGTATCACCTTAAAGCATTTGTTGCAGGCTGCTGAGTTTGCATCTTTTGCTGTGAAGTACAGCCAGACTTTTGACCGCTTCGCTTTGGGCATTTTTAATCTGTAGCTCTGCTCTAAAAGAACGTACATACCTGGTCCCGCCTACTATCCTCGGAAGGTAAAATGACTGGCTAGAATCCAAAGTGTATGACATCTCAGGAAAAAAAGCACAGAAAAAAGCACTGAAATGTGCGCTGCTTTTCGGTCTGGTTACTACCGTTTATGTCAGAACCCTACCTACAAAGTACAATATTTCAATGTATTTAATGTCATCAATGAATATCCTTAGAAAGTATTATAAGGCCAGTCCAGCTATGCAGTCAGCTGGTGGGTAACAGGCATCTCCGTAAACGTTAGAGCACTATTGCAAATATGTGATGCCTTGATAAATCGGTCAGATATTTTAAGTTTACACAGCACCATTCTCGCATGAAAATATCTTAAAAGTTTATTTTGTGACCCAGAAAGAGTAATATTTCAAACTCCGCCACTCTGTGTTCCTCCGCCACTGCCTCGTTTGAGTTTTGGACGAAATGGATTCTGGGATATTGCATTTCGAGCTTATTGGAGACCAAAACAGTCAATCAGATTTTTTTGCATCCAAGTCTGTGATTGGCTGGTTTTGTGGCACAAATATAATGGTGTACAGAAAGAGTTGAACGCGCACGGGCAGAAATGTTGAGAGCGCAAGCAACACATTGCGAGCGAGCGCAAATGCAAAAACTGAGCGAGAGGGGCTGCTATTGTGTGTGTATGGATAATAGCAAACACTGAAACACATTTTTTGCATGCAGCAATGAATTTTGTTCACTCAAATTTAGTTTTTCTTCACTCAAAATAAATTTCTCCTCAAAATGCAACACTTGCACCTGCAATTTTTTTTACGTGCGTTCAAATTTTTTTTTTATGTGCGCCCAGAATAGTGGCAAAAAATAACGCCATAAAACACAGCTTCAACCGTCTGTTTGTTGAAAAATAGTAACGTGACCGCACCGCATTTTCTTGTTAGTAACGGTGTTGTAACGTTAGAAATAGTAATTAGTTAGAGTACTTGTTACTGAAAAAAGTAGGGGCGTTAGTAACTCCGTTACTTTTTACGCTGTTATTCCCATCACGGCATTTGGTATGTAATGCTTCAAGGTCATAGGTCAAAGATCAGGGCCACACATTAGGAAACATCTTTTTGTTTCCATCTCCAAACTTTAAAGCAATATATTAGTCATTGGGAGACAAAAGTTCTTTCTTTGTTTAAGCTCTTTAAAGAACTATTCTTTCAATTTGACATTATATGACAGAACAACACAAAAAGATTAACTTACTACATTAGATTCCCATGTTAAAAATGCTGACATCAGCAAAAATGATCTATTAAAAACAGCTGATATCATCATGTTTCAATCAAAACATTATAAAACATTAAGGTTTTAGTATAGCCGTTGTCCTTTGGGGCAACAGAGTTGCATTCTGCTCCTGTTTTATGTGAGTTGGGAACCAAAAGGAAACACAGACACACAGACATTAATCTTACTCCCACTCCAGCAGATCAAGCCATTTCATTCCACTGACAAGCACTTGATCAAATCTGATTGCTGACTTTTTCTAGTGTAGTTGTTTTATAAAAGTGCTTATAGGAATATAGACGAGTATACTTTTTAAAAAATATTTGGCTTTTATAAACTACCACAGTGGATTTTAAATCAAACAATATTTAAAATTAATATAATTTTAATTACACGGAATCCTTGTTTAAAGTCTAAGACCTATGGACATCACCAAATGCTGTGTTTCCTCCTTTTCAGATGCCAAGCCTTTGCTGCAGCTAACCTTCAGTTGCTGCTTGTTTCATTCAGTTGTGTATTTAGTAACCATAAAGCATGCTCAGATGACTGACTTAGCCATTGAAGAATTTGCTGCCTTGATATACTCTGGGTTAATAACCATTTACTTTGTGACGTTCTCTCTGTTCAGTTTTACTGCATGTGGCTGAATTCTAAATCTGAACAGGCTATTCCATTTTCAGAGCATCAAAAGTAATTAGACAACTGTCTGGCTTTCATTGCTAGCTGAGACCAGCTGCCTTGTTGTTTGATGACAATTTAAGCAGATAAGAGACTCAAGGGAGTTGAATCAAAGAGCAGAAGTTGTGTGTAGCTTTACAGTGGAAGTCCAAATATGAGGTCCAAAGCATGAAGGAGATTTTCATCAATTCATTTCAGTCAATTTAGTTTTACTTGTATAACAGCAAATCACAACAGCAGTCACATATATGCAAACTGAGAGACCCTACAATAATACAGAGAAAGGCTCAAACCAAAATAAACCTGTCTCAGAGACAGAAAACTGGATTTATGTTTGATAGGGACAGGAAAGCTGAGGAAAGAGAGAAGAGAAGGCCCTGTAATGCTCTAAATTTTAGAGCATTACAGGGCCTTCTCTTCTCTCTTTCCTTTTGCCTCATATGACCCCCTGTTTTTGGCTGCACTGGCTACCAATCCGATTTAGGTTCCATTTTAGAATTCTAGTTTTAACTTTTAGAGTTGACATGCTTATATCTCTCGGCTGGCCTGGGAAGTCCTTGGTGTTCAAGCTGGAGGAGGTGGCTGGGGAGAGGGAGGTCTGGGCTCCTCTGCTCAAGTTCAAGTTCAAATTTATTCGCCACATGCAGTGGCAGGTTGCCCTGCAGTGGAATGAACCCGCCCCCCGACCTTACACACACAACACAGACATCACATGCATGGGGATACAAGTCAGAGAACGGTTGCATTACAGAAAAAACACTGAAATGTACACTACAATGGGACAAGTACAAGAGGAAAAAAAGAGACCTCTACTCATGCTGGGCTACAGGAGGACAGCATGAGAACAGGAAACAAGAAAACTCCTCTGCAGAGAAAAAAACATAAATGTCCACAGTGCAACATTATAGAGCACGCGACCAGCAACAGGGTTGGGTAGGGGATAAAGAGTAATCCCAGGCAACACAGCAGCCATCCTGCCACTGCGCCGACTCTCCAGCGCGGGCCCAGACCCGCCTCGTGTTCCCAGGAGGCAACAAGCATCGAAGGCATTGGAAGGGGAGGGGGGATGTGTGAGTGCTTATCAGTGTAAGTGTATGTGTGTGTCCATAGTTCAGCTGAGACAGTGTCTTTCACCCTATCAGGCTAAGTAAACAGTCTGCTAGCCAACCCAGGTGGCCTTGCATGGGATGGGAAGAATAGTCATCACACAGTCGTTATCAGGGAGTTTTTGTTCAGCTCCAGCCTTGGGCCCGTGCAGCTGGCGCCGTGGTGTCCGCATGTTGATGTTGTTGATTTTTCTTTTATACGAGCAGCTCAGGAGAATTTCAAAGCTGTTCTTTAACACTCCGACACTGGTCTCTCAATCTCCCGTTGGAGAACCGCGAGCCTCCCCATGATGGTATCAAACTTCTGTTCCGTGGTGTTGTCATTCTTGTGATTCTGAGACCCCACAACTGCAGTGAGCCGTTCTGCGATGTGATCCAACTTTCGCTCAAGGGTCTCATTTTGAGCAGGCCTCTCTTTGATGTATCCCAATATACGCTCAATGGTGTTATTTTGAGTCTTCACGGCAGCTGTAAGCGCCTTCAAGGTGTTAACCATGCTGCGTTCGTTGTGAGAGGTCGCGCCTCGTCCCATCGCTTCAATTCCAGCGAGCAGCCTTGGGGGGGTTTGAACAGCCGGTTCCGCTCTCTTAATTCTCCGATAAGCCAGGGCCAAGCCAGCTCCGATCAGCAAGAACCCTGTTATCATGGTTCCGAATAGGTAGATATCTTCAGCGTCCTCGATCAACAGTCCCACCAGGCACATGATCCTCCAGTTCTGCCACCCGTCCATCGTGTATCCGGCAGGTAAAGTCCCTCCAGGGCACTCGGGCTCTCCTGAACCCAGACTTCTCGTTGAGAAAAGGGTGTCAATAGCATTCAGAGACCAGTTGATCAAATCCATAATTCTCTTTTAGGTTTTAGAGAACGACAGTGAGAGATTGTTCGAGGGAAAGTAATACACACGAGACAAGACAAGGACACAAGAGGCTAAGCAGGGAAGATAAGGGGAAGGAGGAGAGGAGAAAAGTGCGACCGCCTTCGCCAAGAGCCAAGAGAGGGCTGCTGTCCCCGCGACCCGGCCCCGGATAAGCGGAAGAAAATGGATGGATGGATGGATGCTTCTGCGAGGAACCTAAATCACCCAGTCGCTGTTTAATATCAGGTATTCCACTGTCTGGTGCAATAATCAAAGTTTCTGTTTTGACTGGGTTTAGCTATAAGCAATTATTGTTCAACCATTGTTTAACCCTTTAAGACCTACCATAAAGCCAAGTTCGCCAGAGCTTATATTATATTTTTACATGCTGTGGAGCCATTTTTGGGAGCATTTCAAGTTGCTATACATCAATACAACCATTATAGCCCAGATTTTAATAATATGTATTCATTAAGTGCATAGTAATTACATAAATTGCAAAAAAGTGCAATAAACAAAAAAAAATTGAAAATCGTTTTTGCTTTTTTAACATATATTTCTACTTGGAGAAATTTAAGAGGCTTATCCCTCAAAACTGTAAATACAAAAAAGTTGCACAAAATAGTTTCCCACCACAGGAAATTTATTTTGAGTGTCTTCATAGTTTTATTTTTGAAATACACCAATTTTTATACACTGCAGGAAAAACGAAAATAAATATTATACTGCAAATTTGCAAAAAAGCAGCATATGCATCAAAATAAACTATTTCCAGCAGTGCAATATGAGTCCTAAGCATCCCAGAAACGACACAGAAAGTCATAAAGTCAAAGATAACTTTTAAAAAGACCAGTATAGGCCCTGAGGCCCTGATGGTAAAAAAGATTACATTTCCGCGAAAATGACGTCACTTCCGGTTTCGGGCAGGTAATGGCGGAAATGCAAAAGTTCGCGCTGACGTCTATTCCAACGTAGGAAGTGTTATGAACAGCTGATCGGATCGGCAAAGCGTGTTTCTGGAATATTATGTTTTTGTTGCTGCAAGCTCTTTTTTATGCAGTTTTTGCTAAGCTTTGTGTGGAAGGAAACCGTGACCTAGGACAAGCTGATGGCATAAGATGTAAGTACAACTCCTCCGGTTTCATATGCAAAACAAATTTTTGCGCTAGCTTACGTGGTTGCAGTGCTACCGGGATTTAAAAATAGTTACGCAAAACAGAGCGTGTCCGCTCCGATCGGCTCTAAAGGGTTAATGTTGGTTAAACAGTCAATCAAAGCAGAGAGAGCTTCAGAAGGCTTAAATGAATAGTATAGCTGAATATCAAAAAGATGATAAGATACTTCAGGAAACTGCTGTATTATCTGGCTTAAAGGAAGAATGTATATTAAAAACAGAATAGGTCCCAGCACGGAGCCCTGAGGAACTCCACACAGCAACTCTGTAGATTCTGACATGATCTAGTTTGCAGACACACTAAAACTCCTTTCAGATATGTAAGATGAAAACCAGTCTAGAACAGAGCCAGACATCCCTACTAGGTCTCTATCTGTTTACCGGGAATGCATTTTACGAAAACCAGATTGGAAACGGTCATAGATGTTGTGTTTTTCCAAGTATGCTGTAAGTTGGACAGCAACTGCCTTCTCAAAGAGTTTTAACATAAATGGGAGTTTGGAGATAGGTCTAAAATGTTAAAGTAGAGTTGGATCCAGGTTAGGTTTTTTTGAGCCTTGGTTCCACAATGGCATATTTAAAAAAGCTGGGGAACACCCCAGTCTGAAGAGAAACATTAAAAAGGTTCACAACCCAAGGACCAATGGTATCAAAAGCATTGATGAAAAGCTTAGTGGGGATAATATCTGAGGGGCTTGAAGATGGCTTCATTTTGTCCAACAGGGCTGCTATTTCATCATAAGTCACAGCTGTAAAAGTTGACCAGGAGTGCAAAGGGAGTGCCTCACTCAGAGAACAAGAAAGTTTTGGGGAGATTTTAGCATTGATTTCTTTGATCTTATCAACAAAAAATCTGAGTTTATTACTGTTTGTCTATCTAAAGGTACCACGTCTGGGGATACAATAGCACTGATTTAGTCAAAAAGAATCTTGGGATTTCTCTTGTTTTTTGATATGAGTCTAGAAAAATATTCTGATCTAACATTTTTCACCGCATCATTAAAGGAGAGCATGAGATCTCGAAGATGGAGCCTCTGTACTTCAAGTTTGGTTTTCTTCCATAGTCGTTCTGTTTTGCGGCATATTCTCCTTAAGTTTAAGATAGAGTCATTTATCCAAGGGCATGTCTTTTCTTGTAAGGCAGAGCTTGTTTTAATAGGTGCTACTTGTACGGTGTACATTTTAGGATATCGTCAGGTATCAGACAAAAAATTGTCAGGTGTCAGTTGTCAAAAAAAAAATTGTCAGGTATCAGAAAAAAAATTGTCAGGTGTCAGTTGTCAAAAAAAAATTGTCAGGTATCAGAAAAAAAATTGTCAGGTGTCAGTTGTCAAAAAAAAATTGTCAGGTATCAGAAAAAAAATTGTCAGGTGTCAGACAAAAAATTGTCAGGTGTCAGTTGTCAAAAAAAAAAATTGTCAGGTATCAGAAAAAAAATTGTCAGGTGTCAGAAAAAAAATTGTCAGGTGTCAGACAAAAAATTGTCAGGTATCAGAACACAAGGTACCAGAGAGAAAATCTTCCTGCAGGTGGCGCTGTTGTCATGTCCCACCCGAATTGATTTCCAAATACGTCATCAACGTGTGACCGTGGGAGAGCGTAAGGTCATTGACCTCACCAGAGTTTTACCGTGGTTCAGGCTCCTAACGACACAAGGTAAGTTTAACTTTTTCTCCCTTTTGTTCATATTTTTGCCACAGTTGTGTTATATTAAGTTGCAGTTATGTTGTGAAAGTTACATATCAGAGACGGAAAGCCAGTTTTGTACGAAACCAAATCAGTACTATTTTTGTCTCGCTAATTCATTCTAGCTAGCGACAGTGGTGAAACGTGATTCAAATTTAAACTGTTCAGTAATTGTTTTGTATACATTTCAGCAAATGGACAAGCTGAAAGCTTACCATTGCCCTGATTCCTTGTTCAGGAGACCACTGTTTCATCTCACTCTAAGAAACAAACAAACAGACAATTGAATGTTTTTTTTTTAAATCACTACAGAAAATAACATTTATTGTTTCTACAATAGCTCATGACACAGACTTCAGGAAAATATATATTTTTTGCACTGATGTTTTAACGCTTACCTCCACAGCTTTGTGGATTTCAGTAAAAGGTCGTTAGGGGCATCTTCGCTTCAACCCTAGAAGTTTTAAAACTCGTCTCAGATGCCTCTCACTGTTAAAAGACAACACAGACTTACATTATATTAAATGCAAACTGCATGTTTTGTCATTTTAGAGAGTTGTCACGGAAACTGTTGAAATGCAGACTTACCTTATTTTATGCCCATATGAATTCAGTGCACAGCTGATTTCCTTTTGTTTTAAGCCTTTGTTGAACAATGTTATTATCATCATATCTTGAAAGGTTAAGTGTAACAACAACAGTCTAATTGATCACCCACCTCTTACACTGAACATAAGTAATTAACCAGTAAAGTACTAAATCTTTTTATGTGGCTATTACACTAAAAGCATCGTCTATTCAGTGCCCACAAATAAAACATGTGTAGCAAAAAATACACTTCTTTGATATGAAAGAGGTGAACAGTAGTTAATAAATAAGTGTACTTTAGTCATTTATTTTTAATGCTCTTTTTTTAATAAAAAAATATATATATATATTTTTGGTACAGTCATGGGAACCAGCCAGAGTCGGATACTCCTTTCATCATCGTCAGATGACATATTGCAGCAAAGTCTAAAAACAACAACAGAAAAAAACATATCGGGATCAAAAAATATCCCGACAGTAGCATTATATAAAAGAGAAATAAAGAAAAAGAGCGACAGAAAGGATGCAGGCTGCTCGTGAGCTTTCAGCTTGTCCATTTGCTGAAATGTATACAAAACAATTACCGTACTGAACAGTTTAAATTTGAATCACGTTTCACCACTGTCGCTAGCTAGAATGAATTAGCCAGACAAAAATAGTACTGATTTGGTTTCGTACAAAACTGGCTTTCCGTCTCTGATATGTAACTTTCACAACATAACTGCAACTTAATATAACACAACTGTGGCAAAAATATGAACAAAAGGGAGAAAAAGTTAAACTTACCTTGTGTCGTTAGGAGCCTGAACCACGGTAAAACTCCGGTGAGGTCAATGACCTTACGCTCTCCCACGGTCACACGTTGATGACGTATTTGGAAATCAATTCGGGTGGGACATGACAACAGCGCCACCTGCAGGAAGATTTTCTCTCTGGTACCTTGTGTTCTGATACCTGACAATTTTTTTTTGACACCTGACAACTTTTTTTCTGACACCTGACAACTTTTTGTCTGACACCTGACAATTTTTTTTCTGACACCTGACAATTTTTTTTCTGATACCTGACTTTTTTTTTTTTTGACACCTGACAATTTTTTTTCTGACACCTGACAATTTTTTTTTTGACAACTGACACCTGACAATTTTTTGTCTGATACCTGACAATTTTTTTTGACAACTGACACCTGACAATTTTTTGTCTGATACCTGACGATGTCCTAAAATGTACACCGTATACTTGATCCAAAATGGATTTGCATTCTCTATTAAAGGACTGAATGAGATTATTTACATCATTTCCAGTAAAAAGTGGAGAACTGTCAAGCACAATCGAGAATCTCTCAGCAGTAGTCTGTTATTATCCGTCTATGAGTTTTTAACTTCATAGGTGTTTGTTTAGAGCTAAAATTGAATTTAAAAAGACACAATTATGATCACTCAAATGTACGTCCTAGACAAACACGTTGCCAATGTGGAGGCCCAAGGAAAAGACAAGGTCCAAGGTACGGCCTTTTAAATGGGTCGGATCAGAGACATGTTGGACAAAGTTAAAAGAATTAGATATAGATAAAAGTTCAGCTGCAGAGTTAGATGAGGCATCATCAATATGAATGTTAAAATCTCCAAGAATCAAAACTTTCTCCAGCTCCGTAAAACCCTTTAAGAACACAATAGCAGGGCCAGGAGGGCGATAGACTAAAACACAATAAAAGATGTTCATAGAGCCCACCTTAATTGTTTGCGACTCAAAAGAAGAATAGGACTGGGAGGCAGCAGATAAGAAGAGACCGCCAGGGACTGCCAATTCATTCATCCTCGGCCCAACCCAACCGGCAGACCGTTCACTGTGTCAAAATATTATGTTAATGTAAGAGCATGTAGGGGTGGACCGCCTTTTTGGTTGATCAGTTTTCTCCTGTTTTGTTAGGCAGGGAGGAAAGTGATTGTCGTTTGGTTTAGTTCTTTTGAGTAGGTAAGTTGTGTTTATTTCCTGAGATAGGTTACTTTTTGTTTGTTGTTTTGGCCTTGAAGTTATGGTATGCTCCCTTCCTTTGTTTAACTGCACTTATTGTAAATAAATCCCTGTCACAAAATATTAAGTGTGTGACGTGCTGCTTGGGGTTGGACGGGGATGGATCACCCTTTATGTTGTGGTCTGGCCGCGCCTAGACGGGCTGTAACACACCTTTGAGCGCAAATTCGATCACATCTTGGGGAAGTGCACTGCGATCGTGAGTTCTCAGAACCTGCTCTTTGAGCAAAAAGAATGACAACATCACGGAACGTAAGTTTGGATAACATCATAGAAAGCTCACAGCTCTCCAACGGGAGATTAAGAGACCAGTGTTGGACTGTTAGAACAGCTTTGAAATTCATATGAGTTGTTCGCACTAAAGTAAAAACCACCATCACTTCATGCGGAGACCCCTTCAGCGCCAGCTCCGGCCTCAAGGCTGGAGCTGAACAAAACACCCTGATAACGACTGTGTTTAGACTGTTCCCCCCATTCCATGCAAGGCCACCTGGGTTGGCTGGAAGACTGGCGGGGCGAAGGTCACTGTCTCAGCTGAACTCTGGACACACACACACACATACACTGATATGCACACACTGATCCCCCCTCCCTTTCCAAACGCCTTCGATGCTTGTGCCCTACCGGGGAAGATGGCAGTCGACTGGACCAGCGCAGACATGCTGCAGGACCGGAAGCACTGTCTACACCGGCTCTCTCTTACCCTTTACCCGCCCCTGTTGCTTGTCTTGTGTTTCTGTGGTGTATTGATAGTCATGTGCTTTTTGTGCTGAGGTGTTTTTTCTGTTATCAAACTGTTCTCCCACTAGGAGCTCAGTCTGAGTGGAGTTTTTTTTCTCCTCCTCTTACCTCATGTTATGTATTTTCGTTGTTTTTTTCCTATCAGCCTACCTTTCTGACATGTCTCCCCAATGTGATGTTTGTGTAAAGTTGGTCAGAAGGTTCCTTTGTAAGTGCGCATGCGCCATTAGCGTGCTGCCTGCTGTAACCCTAATTTCCTTCGGGATTAATAAAGTATTCTGATTCTGATTCTGATCTGGAAGGGTAACTGGCAGCAGAAACCGGGGACGCCTCCAGGCCAGTCGGGAAATCTCCGATCTGTAGGCTCATCTAATGTGCACCTGGAAGCCGGCCCACCAGCCTCTTTTCCTCGATTTCTTCTTGTAATTGCCTAAGGCATGTTTCGTAGGTAGCAAGAAGTAATCTGGTGGGGTAGAAGAGCACACAAATGGTGGGGGGAAATTTATCCTATAACTGTCCCAATCGTCATAAAGACGTTCCATAAACTCTTTGATGTGGAGCAAGGAAGAACGGTCATAAATCGCAGCAGCATAGCTCCATATATTAAACGTCAGGGCTGATATAATAGCATAAAATACAATACAACACAGACAGATAGAAGTCAAGCCGAGCAAAGGTGCCATCTTCCTGTCACAGTCAGCACAGTCACCTAGGCTGGCCTCTGTCAGACGTGCAGCATATTCCAGTGAGTTAAACCAGCACCCCAACAATTTGGTACATTCTTAACAAGAGGCTATACACTGGCCAGGTCAGCAACAGCCAAAGTGTCTTAAACACCACAGAAGACCTAATCACCAAATCAAGTCAAGAACAACCATTAGGGGTTAGGCATATCATTGTCAGAGTGTACTATCCATTCAAGAGATGCTTTCATGAATAGAAAATGCAAAGGGTTTAGAGCAATGTCACGTCTTAAGCAAGTGAGCAGGAATCAGAAACAGGAGTCACGTCTACAGATCCGAAAGTTTTATTCGCAGCCAAGGTTAATCACACAACTGGGAACAAGGTCAGATACCCGTGTGCTGAGCCGGGGTTTTACTAACGAGGGAGGCCAACAATCCAGCAAAGAATGACTGTCAGCCACCGCTGAAGAAGGAGATGGTGATTGATCATTAGGGCACAGGTGGGTGATGATCCACAGGTGAGCAGGGTGGGTACCCGTAACGTAAAAAATCCCTCAATATAACAAAGCACCATGAAAGTAGCCCATAAAGTAACCACAAAATTAAACCAACAACAGTTTAAAAACATTATTCAACAGCATTAACTAAGTTTACTTAATAAATACTCCATTTACAGCTTCCTCACAACACTACAGCACATCAGGCAGAGTGGGATAAGCGGAGAGTAAAAAAAAAAAGGTGTGTTTTGATGGCCTTTAGCATTTGATGACCTTCTAAAATCTCTGCAGTGTGGAAAGAAAACAACCAACAGGTCCATTAAGACGAGTGCTTTATTACAGGCAGTTGGAAAGGTTAAATGAATGGAGCGTGAGTGTGCGGTGTTAGTGCCAAAGCTTTGGATCAACATCAGTCAGTCCCCTGGTGGATAACATACAGCCAAGGAGTCAGATAAAATTTGGCTGGGCTTTCAAACTGATAAGAAGCAGAGAAAAGACCATCGGAGCACAGAACAGCACAGTATGGACACGCAGCAATTTCCTGCTGCTCCGATCAGCACAGAACGAGATGTTACAACATTAAAGAAGTGAGGCTCAGAATGCACAAAGCTGTTGAAATGAAGAACTGTACTGAGACAAGAAAAGCCTCTGAATTTCAAAGGAAGTGTAGGTTTTGTTGTGTAGGTTTTTATTCCTACATTTTGAAAAATGTCATTTATTGCTGTTCATTACGTGGCAAAGTTTATACTAAAATATTTATCAGTTCCCTCCATCTACACTTATCCATGGGAAAGTGGCTATTTTTCTGCATGTATGGGCTTCAAAGTTCTGCACATTTTCTATAATTTGATGTATTGTTACTTCAGAAAACTGTGACACTGATTGCAGTCATCGCTAAGCCGAGTTTCGGGAAGGGTGATCCCAAGTGCAATATTGTGGAGTGGGTGCCAAGTATTTCCACTAAATGGTGTTGGCGGATTTGATGTTACCCAGTGTTGCCTTAATGGGTTTTGTTGAAATGGAAACACTCAGAATTCAAAGCAAAACATACAATTGTATTTAATTGCCCAACATGGCTTAATCGGCCACAGAATTAGCTGAAAGTTAAAAGAGACACGTCACATTTTTCCTTATTTTCTGCTTACTTACGGCCTACAATGTTGAATGTTTATATTAAATGTAATGTAATAATATGTGGATGAATTTGAGAAGCTGTCATTTCCAATAGTGAACATCAGCCGTCAGTGACCTTTCCCAAAGCTTACAAATCAGAAATGCCCTAAAACCTAAAACTTTTTAAATTTACTTTAGATTATTCGAACATAATAGTGCAGTCTTGAAGTATAAACCTGAAAGCAGGCATGTTTCCTTTGGATAGACAGTGTGAACTTAGTTATATGCATCCATCCACTCCCACTTATCCTTGTCAGGGTCACGGGGGGCTGGAGTCTGTCCCAGCTGCCTTACGGCTAGAGGCAGGGTACACCGTGGACAGCTCACCAGTCTGCCACAGGGGTAACACATAGACAACCATTCATGCTCACATTCACACCTATGGGCAATTTAGAATCACCAATCACCCTAAACCCACTAAGTGCATGTCTTTGTACTGTGCGAGGAAGCTGTAGTGCTGTGGGGAGAACATGCAAACTTCACACAGAAAGAACCCGGCCTGCTGGTGGAATTCAACTCAGGACCTTCTTGCTGTGATGTAACAGTGCTAACTAGCATGCCACATTGCTACGCCAAATTATTCAATATAATTTTTTTTAAAACATTTAAAAAATATATTTTTATAAGTATATCCATTTATTTTTATTATATTTAATTATATTGCAATTATTCAATATGATTAAAAACTATATTCAGTAATAAACATCTGCTTTAGATAGTTTTTCAGCCTTTACTTCTTCTTTTGTTTCCCACTTGTTCAGTTTCCTCAGATATTTTTGGGGACACCCTGAGATATCCTGCAACTGAAAAAATATGCCTAATTTTTTAGCTGAGAGTTCTTTTGGGAATCACCTTGTTGGTGCAAAATTACTATTGTATGTTTGTCAAACATGGGGGAAAAAAATGCTATGTGTAACAAAGTGTTTAAAGATACGATTTAAAATTAGAAGTTGGCCGTTTTGTGTAGACACAATGCTGATTCATCCCATGAGTTAGGTGCCTTTTTATGCTCGAATGATTCACAGGTCAGTGTTAAGTGGCTAAACAAACAAAAAAAGAAGATTCCTCTGAAAATGACAAAGACTTGACTGAAAATGAGTGAAAAAGCATCAATGTCGAAACAAATACTTGATAGATTTCCAGGAATTATTGCTCAAGTCTGTCTCCTTGGAAGACAAATATAAAGAAACGAGGGTTGGCGTCAGACTTCGGCTTCCCGGGACAAAAGAGAGAATAAATAACAAAAGAAAATTGAACAAGCAACAAAAGGCCTGCGTGGAACCTGACCTGCAATTTGGTGCATCCAAATTCTGCAAAACACCGAAGGAATTTAAGTGATTTCTTGTAATAATCCCCAGGTGACTAATCGGTCACCCCTTGCATCAGCCCGCAACCTTTCGAAGTTTTCTTCCTGTCACGCTCAGACCTCATTGGAGAAACATATATGTCTCTAAGCTTGTGGAGATTGGATTTTCCAATGCAAAGGGGAACCCATTTTTGAACTTAAAACATTATTGGATGCTTGGAACTCTGCACTTAGCCAAGTTGATCTTTAAAACCTGCTGCATACCACTAATTTTTTGAGGCATAACAAAAGGATTCAATTGTTATCCACAAAAGTCATGACAGAATCTCCAGAGATGCTTATCATGCAGTCCTAAAATCCATTTTTCTCAGCTGATGAGATGAATATGGACAAAAGCACTTAATTGTGTTTGTTTGGTGAATGTTTCTGAACATGCTTTTGCACATTTAATTGTAAAACACTGCATAATCCTTAGAGTGTTTCCTCCATTAAATCACACAAAGTCCTTATTAATAAAACATGTCTGAGTCTTCCACACACTTGTAGTTGCGGTAAGCACTTCGGCACTGTAAGCATTTAACAGGAAAAACTGGATTTCTTACAGATACCGTAAGTGTGTGGTTTGGAAATGACACACACATGCACACACACATCCCCCATGCAGGACACAGTAGTTTCCTTCTGCAGGAGTTTATGTGTTGTGACTCCACAGCTCCACTCTCTGGTTGTACTTTAATGACACAGCGCAGAACGCCACATACGTTCAGACTCGTTTTGTACTTTAGCCTCCTCTGAGTTGTCCCTGCAGGAAAAAAGCTGACACACATTTGGCTCGTGATAAAAGTCTGAAAAGACCTCACAGACTGTGCTCCAGTGCATTCTGTAACTCACGGTCACTGCCAAAACCACCTCTTTGTTTGTTGATTTCAGGTAATGACAAGTTTACATGGTTTAAGGAGGAAGCGCGTTTCATAATGACTGAGGTTTTGTGAGGTCAACTCAGTAACGGAATGTTGACTCACAGAGATAAAGCTTCGAGATAGCAAGCTGTGCTTTCGTAAGCCACCGTGAAATGTTTTCCTGTGACAGGACAGCAGGAAGCTCTTTTACCTGTGAAGGTTTAGTC
The DNA here is from genome assembly GCF_057381915.1 of Diplotaxodon limnothrissa. Classification (NCBI taxonomy): domain Eukaryota; kingdom Metazoa; phylum Chordata; class Actinopteri; order Cichliformes; family Cichlidae; genus Diplotaxodon; species Diplotaxodon limnothrissa. The sequence goes on along the minus strand of NC_140602.1, from coordinate 53,119,265 downwards.
ATACCGTGTTCACAGAAGTTTAATGACGGCTTGCACTTTGTGAGGTTGGAGGGGTAATAATATATCCTTAGTGTGCAGTTCATTCATGGGTCAGCTCAGGGTCCAGGTGTTTGTAGTGAGATGGTGTTTGTGTCAGCTGATGTCTTTTAGTAACTATGAAATTATGGTTAGTGGTGTCAAACAGGCTGGTCAGACAGGCTGGTTTGAGTATTTCAGGAAGCGTTGATTTTCTGGAATTTTCCCATGCAACCATCTCTGGGTTTTACAGAGATTTGTCTGAAAAAGAGAAAATATGGGGGAAAATGTTTTGTTGATGCCAGAGGTCAGAGGAGGTTGACCAGACTGCTTGAGGCTGATAGGAAAGCAACAGTAACTCAAACAACCACACGTTTCAACCAAAATATGCAGAAACATGACCAACAACCCACTCATAAATAGGCCCTCTCCCTTGGGTCTTGGCCTTGTCCAGTGATGTCTGAGGCGACTCAGAGTCCTACAACACCGGTAATAACTCCCACACGAGTATTCACTAGCTGGGCCCATGTCCTCATTTTAGGTTTGACAGCATTTTAGCAGGTAAAGGTGAATGGCTTGGACATGAGTTGAGCTGCAGTTTGGGGAAGGCCTCAAAGGGGACTGGCGGCGGCTCCCGGGCCTGGCAGATTGCCATGTACTAAATAGAAGTGAAGAGGTTAAGGAAGTGAAAAGGGGAGGGAGGTTGGGGCACGTAAACGAGAATGACGAGCTTGTATAACTGGGAGAACCTATATAGATGAGAACTGGAAGGAGCGTGTTTGGAGGCGTGATCCCACTCCTGAAATTCCGATACTTAATCTCCAAAAATAGACATTATGCTTGACCTGGGAGAGCTGCCCTCTAGGTAAAGTCGATGGCTCATATGGCTCTCCATCATATCAGTGCTGCTGACTTGGGGTATATTGGTTATTCCATATAAGTTTGGGGTTAATAATAAAAATAATTATTATTATTATCAGTATTATTATTAGTAGTAGTTTTTCCCTCCTGATTCTATTGATCCTGGACATATCTCTCTAAGTATCCTAATTTATGTGATGTCTTGCTCTATGTTGAATTTTTCATAATAAAATTTTCAAAAGGAGGAAAACAAAAAACAACCAAGGTATGCAGAAAAGCCTCTGTCAATGCACAACATGTCAGTTCATAAGGATTCAGCAAAACTGTGAAATTAGACAACTGGAAAAATGTTGATGGCTTGATGTGTCTCAATTTCTGCTGTGACATTCAAGTGGTAGAATTTCATGTGAAAAACACAAAAGCATGGCTCCATCCTACCTTAAATCAATGGTTCAGACTGCTGCTGCTGAAGGTGATGGTGTAATGGTGTGGGGATTGTTTTCTTAGCACAGTTTACGGGTATCAACTAAGCAAATATATACCATACATGGGTACTGTTGCTGCTGACCATATCCATCCATGTATGACCATAGTATACAGATCCCCTGATGGCTGTTTTCAGCAGGATCAAGCACCATGTGACAAAGCTTAAATCATCTAAAACTGGTTTCTTGAACATGACACTGTGTTCATGTACTTAATCTGCAACAATTGTGTGCTGCTTTCATGCATGTGTTCTGTAAACCTGTCTTTAAATGATCAGCTTTCTATAAGATAGGCTATGATTTAATTAAAAAACAATAAACAAAAAATTAGACGAGGCTACTATGACCACTGTTATGAACCAGAAATATAATGTAATTAAATAATACTCAAGTACCTAAATCTGGCTCTACCTCAACCTTTCATGACACTAATGTGCAACTTAAACATGAATTATGCTTCTATATTTTGAAAACTTGATAACTAAAAATTAAACACTAAAGTTTCTTGTCTTCTCCCACCACAAGAATGCACACAAATACCTGACGTATGATATTAATTTATTTTAATAATTTGTGTGCTAAAGAGAATATCCACTCTCCCTGAGCCTGGTTCTACCTTTTCTTCCTGTTAAAAGGGAGTTTTTCCTTCGCACTGTCCTCATAGCGGTTTGTCTGATTGGGATTGTCTCTATATTGCTGTAGGATCTTTGCTTTTGTAATATAAAGCACTTTGGGGTGACTGTTGTTTTGATTTGATGCTTTATAAATAAAACTGAACTGAATTGAATTAAGGTGACATCTATAGCCTGTGTTCCTGTAAAACAAGCACCAGTCAAATAACCAGTGTTGCTCAGTTACCTATTTACAGTAAAATAAGAAACTAAATATTAATGGCCATCTTTTCAAAATAGGAAAAGAAACAGGACAAAAGTTCTCCAGTGTAACAGCAACATGAACTGAATTCCCTGCTTTTGTTCAGGTGTATCGCCACAAGAGGGAGCCATCAATCAAGTTTTGACAAACTTCCTACACTTGTCTACACGATAATGAACAGCTACGATCTCCTTTCTTCCCTGACAGGAGTTCACTTTGTAAAGTGGTGAGAAGCTGTTAACCTAGCAGTGGCTGGATTTGCTGGTGGTCATAGAGCAGCGCTTCTGCCCTGTGCCCCGGATGTTAATGACCAAGTGGAAAATATTGAATTAAACTAACTTGAACGAATACAACTCAGGATCAATCTTTATATTTTTGATATAGATTAAATAAATCTGTCAGGTGTGGTGTGTGAACTTTCAGCTTCTGAAGTGGGGCATGTCTTCTAGAAAAATAGTTCATTAATCATCTCCAAAAGTTGACTCTGTTCATCTGGACGTAGCGTTTTGTCACTCATCCAAGTGACTTCTTCAGTCTCAGCTGACTGCAGGTTTCCCCAATCTTATGAACAGTACATTGCATAAACTTTAGTCTCTCTGTGAATGGTACTCATGGCCATTGATCAGTGGGCTTTGATCAGTGGGTTTTGGTCAGTGGTTGTTGATCACTGGACATGGGAATTTGCATAATTAAGATTAAGGAACTGACCTCCCAGCCCATTGTTCCTTCAGTGGGCTGGTTTCAGTAATTATGCAAATGTACTGTTTATAAGATTGGGGAAACCTGCAGTCAGCTGAGACTGAAGAAGTCACTTGGATGAGTGACAAAACGCTACGTCCAGATGAACAGAATCAACTTTTGGAGATTTACTTACCTGGATGATTGAGCATGCATCAAGAAGTTCATTAATCAGCAAAGTCATGTGACTGATCCTCTGCCAAATATGAATTGCTGTACATGTGATAATAAATAGGGTAGTGGCTGATGCTGTTATAAATCTGCATCCAGGACTACAGGATGAACTCTTCTAGATGTTAAGAATAAAGTCTAAATATTAATAATTTTTCCCAGATCTAATCAACTACCATTCCCATAAGTCGTTAAAGCCTTTGAAAATAACATCATGTCATGGGAAGTGCAACGTTAGCATTGCATTCAGCTGCTTGGGTCCTCTGGGTGTCATTCAAGCAGCAGAGCTGCCTGTAAGGACTTTGGTTACTTCACACTGCATGCCACACACACATTATGAACACTGATAGAGAAACGAAAAGATCCAGTATTAAACTTGCCACATCTGCGTGTGTGCAGGAGTCTTCTTGACTCACTTGCGGGACTTGGTGGTAACTAAATGGATATTGGAAGATCAATCATAAACAGAAAAGGATGACGACAATGAGGCATGAAGAAGCTACAAAAGGCAGAGGGAGTTCAGTCCTTGCTGTTTTACCAGCAAATGGGTCGGGACACGAGTACCAGATTAAGGTTACCAGTTAAGGGAAATTTGTGTGTTATAGAGATGCAGTCCAAGGTGCATCAGTGACAACTGCTAACGGGTATGAGACCAGTGATCTATCTAGCTTAATATAATTTTTTTCAAACATTAATTTAGAGTTAAATGCATTAAATACATATTTTTTTGTTCAAGTGTTGAGCACAACACATGTTGCTGCATTCAATACTGGCCTGCCACTGACATTCAATACTGTTGCTGTGTTATGTGACCGTAAGCAAATGCAAAATAATGAGTATCGATGGCTATAGGATGGAATGGTGCATGATGTCTGGTCTGATAAAACACTTGGTCAGCTCTATGTATGAAATAAAGGATAATTATCACTTTTAAGGTCTAATGACTAACAAAATCTGACATTTAGTTAGATTTTGTTTGGAATGCAAATAAGAAAATGTTGCAATTATCAGTACAGCAGTGTTATCCAGAGCAGACGCAACAGGGTTCGTTGGGTTCATGCAGACACACCCACACAGACACACACAAATCACAGTTGCTGGCTTGCCTTTGTGAGGCATGTCCATAAAAACAGGTCAGACTGACTATTTTATGATTGGCATTTTCTAAATTCCTGCATAGTGCTGAACATGATCGCATTTGACAATCAGGGAGATGGAAATCAGAGCTCTTGTATAGTGGATATTGCATGTATGCTTTAGAGAGTCATTGCACTCATGTAAACTTCATTGATTGAAACTCTCATTCATCACACAGCTGCCTTGTTCAATTGCATGTATACACACGCGCGCGCACACACACAAACACACACACACACACACACACAGAGGTCTCTGTGATACACTGGTGTTGTCAGCTCAGCAGGGTGTAGACTAGCCCAGAGAAATGCCACAGACACACCAGGCATGGTGTGAGGGACTCCTCAGTGATGGAGTGTGGTCTGTGCACCTGTTTGTTCCCGTTTACTGGAAGACCTATTTTCATTATTAATGCAGTGTGGGCATGTGCTTTTCCCCTTTATAAATATATACTAACTGCTTCCCTTAAACATAGTGGTATATAATTGAACACATACAGTAACTGAGGCTCTAGTTACTTTACAGCAAGTCCTGCATTCATTTATCAAACAAGATATAATTGATTTTTGCATGAATTTGCAATGGGATTTAACATTTGTAGTTCCAACACTTCTCCATAAACAAGCATTGCATTCTGACCTTTCTCAAGGTGAACAGTTTTGTTCTTGACAAACACACAACGCCTGCTGGCTATATCACAACAGGGGCCTTGGCAACATGACTTAGGGGGATGCACAAATGATGTGTGCCCATTTGCAACTGTTTACTATGCAAATGTTGTGCAGTGATTTCAGAGGACTTGTAAATAACTTAAACTAATAATGAGAATCAATATTAATATTAATGTTCTAATAAAACCTCCCATCCACATATGTGCCATTGTGGGCATTTGGTGCCAACTCTGCACAGGAGGAGCCAGCGAGTGCAGCCACTGAAAAGATGTTTTACCCACACACACTCTCTCTATTAATGTCTTAATTGTGGCCCCAGATGGCGGAGGACAGATGGCAGTCCCAATGCCAAGAAATCTTGAAAATGAAAAACCCTTGAAGAGATGTTATAACAATGTTTTAAAAGTATTTTATATATATATATATATATATATATATATATATATATATATATATATATATATATATATATATATATAATTTAATTTGTTTCTTACTTAAACTAAGTCTACATATTTAACTGGAGTTAACGCAAGCGCTACAAAAATATTAATAAAGCTTCTGTTTGATTCAGGTAAAGCATAATGAAGCCGAGGTTTCCTCTTTTTTTTTTTTAATCAAAAAGAGTGATGTAACATGAACTAGCTAAAACGACTGGATTATGGATTTTTCTATGCAGCTCTCAATAAAAAAAAAATCCCTCCCTAAATCTCACAATGTCATCCAAATTTTAAGACACGCTGCTCAGAAGGGTTAACAGCTTTCTAAGCTAACAAAGTAGAGAACATAGTAAACACTATAATGAAAACAAAACTAAATCATAATTATAATCGTACCGGCCAGGCTGTATTGTTGTCAAACTGTAATATTGATAAATGTAACCAGACTCTATATCACTTCAGAGACCGAGAAACTGACAAAGAAGGGGTGCCAAATAAAGGACACAACAATTTTAACTGAGTAATTAATTTTTAAAATCATTAATTACATTTAGCCATATTTTCTCTCTGTTTCAAGCTTTACATTTACATTAAGGTGCCATTGCTAGAGGGAAATTCTTCTGTTTCATCACCAAATATAGGGCTATTTCAGTGTTTTAACAGTGAAGAAAGCGTTGCAAGATTTAATGGTGACTTTTTTCAGTCTATTTGCTTTGCATTTGAATATGAACAATCTGAACTTTGAATTTAATTCAGCATGAACAGATTTTGCATCCTATTCATTTCTTTATGGAACAGAGCTAGAAATATTTGCTTCTGGCACACATTTTTTCAATGTGTATTTTTAAGTTGTTGCTTGTTTAAACATATACCCAGTTTAGTCTGTAGTGTGTCTAGACTACTGCTTTTGCCATTTACTAGGACCAAAAAGAAACAGGCAAATGGCATGACCTCAGCTGATAACCTTCCATTTACTGTGTTTCATTAAGGTCAGCTAAGTCATTCAGCACATCAGAATGAAATTAATACAGTACGTCTCTATTGCTGGTAGGAGAGTGAGATATAAGAACTTTTCTGGCAGGAACCACTGGCCATATAATATAAGTATAAATGCAGCTTGATTTTCTAAAATCCATTCAGAGTAGTTCTTGTCACGGCTGGCGGAGTGAGCCGTGTGGAGTGGAGGAAAAGGAGGACCCAAAATGCAGCAAACTGATGATACGAGTGAAGTTTATTTACACGGTGGCAGTGGCAAAAAACAGGCAATGAAGCATGAGTAATGACAAACCTAAACTGGGAGAAACTAAGTGACAAACCTGGGACCATACAAAAAGGGTGCGGGGCAGAGAGACGCAGAGACAGGACACCATGGAACGCGGAGGAATGCAGATTAACGCAGAGACACACGGATGAATGCAGACGAGCCGACGAGGAGCACAGGCAGACACCAACTATAAATACACACACCAGGTAATGAGGAAATGGCACACAGGAGGGGACACAGCTGGAACTAATGGGCATAACGAGACACAGACCTACAAAGTAAAACAGGAAATCTAGAACCCGAACCGGACACAAGGGGGGAGGACACAGAATAACTAGAACAGAGGGAAATAATCACAAAACACAAAACGCTGGGTCAACGACCCAGGACCATGACAGTTCTAGGCTTTCAGTGTTACCTGGATCCATAGTAAAGTGAAACTGTGCATCATCAGCATAGAAAATAGTTACTAAATATGTGGCCCAGTAATATATTTAAACTGAAAATAAAGAGGAAGAAAAATGGACTTTTGGTTGACACAAAAGCTGACAGGGTGAGATGGGAAAATGTTCATTAATAGAATTAAGGGATCAAACTGCATCAAATGCAAAGTAGAAGAAAAAATATATGAAGCACTCATAGAGCGCAAACCTCTGCCAAGACAGCTCATTCACTTGGTAGTATTTACTTTCAAGGGAAAAGTGCTGTATTTTGTATATATTCATGTTGTTTTCTGTGTTCTTTTTAAACAAATTTTAGACGAGTGTTCACCTCTTTGTTGTGATCACTATTGTGGTTGTTACTCAAAAACGAACTATTATACATATTACACAGAAGACTTTTCTTTAAAGTAATGTAGTGCGTTACTTTATTACTTGAAAGATAAGGTCATTCCTCCCTCATTACATTACTTTCATGTTACTCTATAAAATAGCTGAAACACACTGTCTCATAATTACCATTTAACAATGTAAACCTGGGGCTACAGTCCCACGGACCAACACAAATCCCTATCCAAATGAGAACACACATATGATCTTTTTCGTAGTATTTATGTACGACCAGAAAGCTGAAAGTGCAAAGCAAGAATGAAAATCAGCACAAAGAGAGTTTAAAGCGATCGCCACAGTGATTCTGCTTTAGAAACATGAAAAGGTAGAAACAGAGGCTCCAGCCTGGCTGTGCCTCAGTTTGTTACTCGTTGAAGTTCAGGGTCTGGCTGCTGGGCTGAGGTCAGCATTCTCTTAGCTTGCACTAGGTTCTTAGCTAGCTTAGCAATAGTATGCTGTCTGGCAACCTAAGCAGGTGCTCCATAAATACCTCGGAGTAAACAGAGATAATAAACTGGACTGGGTTAAAAACACAGTTTATAGGAAGGTCCAGAGTCGTCTGTATTTTCTGAGGTGACAGAGATCTTTTTACATCTATCGGACAGTGTTCAGGATTTTCTGAGTCTGTTGTGGCCAGTGGCATCCTCCATGCATCCATGCTGTTGCATGCTGGGGCAGCAGGCTGAGGGTCGCAGATGCCAACAGACTCAATAAACTGATCCACAAGGCCAGCAATGTTGTAGGGATGGAGCTGGACTCCCTCAAGGTGGTGTCAGAGAGGCGGATGTTGTCCAAGATAAGGACAATGCTGGACAACACCTCCCACCCACTCCGTGACATGCTGGCCACAGGAGCACGTTCAGTGAGACACTGAGATTACCCAAATGCACCACTGAACGACAGGCAATCTTTCCTGCCTGTGGCTCTCTTCCTGAACATCTCCTCCATCTAATGAACAGTACAGTGAAATAGTTACACCCTTTTGCACATGCTCTACAATGAAAATAACAAATTTTTACAGTTTAGAGTAAAATGTCAGTCATACATATTTAATCTTTGCAATATTCTGGATATTTATAATTAAGCTATTTTTATATATTAGAGTAAATTAAATTTAGTAACTTTGCAATGTACTTGATTAATCCCGAAGGAAATTATGTGGTTAGAGTGGCTCCAAGACAATAAAACAGTAACAGACTGAAATCAATTAAATCATACAATAGTTCAAATTTTATTCGTGCATGTGAAGAATAACATTGTATTATTTAATTGATTTCGGTCTGTTACTGTTCTTATTGTCTTGGAGCCACTGTAACCACATAATTTCCTTCGGGATTAATAAAATATTCTGATTCTGATTAAGCAGGTGACTCATTTTGAAAAGTTACAAAATTATGTAACATCTAATAGACCAAAGTTCAAAACCAGATAAGTAACAATATGAAAGAAACATGCAATGTATAAACTTACCCCACCCTCTGTTGTCTGATAGCCACTGTAGGCATCTTTTGTTCTTTTCCAGAACACATTTCTTTGGTTTCCAAAGAAATGAATTAAACAGCTTATTTCACTTCTTTGGTTTGTTTTTTAAGTAACATCCAACAAAATGGGGCTTGGTGTTTTGTAAGACTCACGTGAGTGTTTGGGTTTTGAATCATTCACATCTTTCAGTGTTCATTTTTAAATGGCTTGTCCATACACACACACACACACACACACACACACACACACACACACACACACACACACACACACCATACATTCCTGTCTATCAAATTGCCATTGGCTCTCTATTCATCACCATCCCCCTCAAGCCACACAAACAGATACACACTCACACACACACTCACATCCATTTCGTCCTTGTCTGTATCTGGGAGACTTCTGGGGGCACCGTGTTGTATTTTTAATGGCATCCTTCTTTCCCAGCTGTGTATGATGAATGTTTGATATGACCTCCAATGGTCTTTGGAGAATAGAATCAAACCCAACCCACCACGCCACAAAGCCTCTGAAATATTCACATCCAGGAGCTGCTGAGTGGATTCCTGCTCCTGGTAGCATTTTTAAGTCAATAAAACACCTGCAGTGGCCCCGTTAGGCTTGCCAGAGGGAAATCTAGAATGAAATTCTGGATTTGTGCGCACGTGTATATGTGTATCTGTCTGACTCGTTTTTTGGTCTACACCTCCCTTTCTGTCTCTGTCATATTTGTGCCATGTTTTTTCTAGCAATGCTCAAACGTAGTTTTAAAGTTGTTTGTGTTCACAGAGGCCAAAGTTTAGCAAGTACCGGTAGGATTATTCTCCTGGGAAAACGGAGCATCTTTTATGTTCATATCAAAAGACAGAACTGTTTATTATTCACTGCCAACTGCATTTAACATCTAGACACACCACACACACACAGACACACACAGCACACACAGCACACACACTTGCAAAGAAAATATGACAGACTGGAATCCTGTGATCTCAACTCTTCTCATTTTCTTTCTGTTTGTAGTTTTCTGACTTAACCCACCCTAATATCTGATACTGCTTTCACATGAAGACTTGTGTTTTGTGAGATCTAAGATTCCAAGAATCAAAGAATTTTCCTCGAGTGACTCCCTTGAAACTTTTTAGTAGACTCTATGGGAGATCAAAGAGGGACCGTGAACAGATGCATAAAGGATATTTGTAGGATTAGAAGCCAAACACTTTTTTGGTTTGAAGTGATTTGATGTGTCTGGACATATAATACTTAGCCCTGCAACAGACTGGTGACCTGTTGGTGTGTACTACACCTCTCACCCAGTGACAGTCCCCCCAGCAATCATAAAGTGAATAAGTGGTTATCAAAATGCATGGATGGATGGATGGATAGCTACCATGGCTTCAGTCAATCTCTCAGGGGTTTTCTGCCCTGATCTTTGAGTACGGTCCTTGCAATTTGCATTCATTGTCTTTGAATATTATAGTTTTTGCATGTAAAAAAAATAAAAAATAAAAACAATTAAATGACTAAAAAGATGAAATCTCGGTTTAAAGTAAATAAAAAGTCTGTTTAAAAACGGAATCTCAAAAAGCACGTCAGAAAGGTCTATAAAGATTTTCACTGCGCTAACAGAAGTACAACTCGTTTACTACAACCCAACATCAGAAACTGAACCCAGAGGGGTGAAACATCAGTGCTCTAAGTATTTTTTTTAATATGAGTAACAAGTAGTGAGGAGTCCAGCACCGATGAAAACAATGAAAAGCATAAAATCTCAGTGACTTCCGGATGCGTTTGATTCGTTGCGGATGACATCAGCTGTGGAGTGAGTATGCGGAAAAAAAGCTCCGGCGCCCTCGTCTCTCCCCGGTTACCGAATGTGACACTGTGTCTGCTGGTATAAAAAGCAAGGGCCACTCCTATCAAGGCTGCACTTGCATGTCTGGAGACCACTCCAAAGCTCTGCAGCGAATAAAGGGAGGCTGGGATCCGCAAACGAGAGACAGCGAGAGAGCGGGGGCGTAAAAAAGAGAAGATAGACAGCAGGAGAGGATGGCAACCCTGGTTGAATCTGCAGACATGGAGACTTTAGGCGGCCAAAGCAACACCGGGGCGTCGCTGACATCCTCGAGCCCCTCGCAGCACTTTAATGACAGCAAATTCTACCTGCTGGTTGTTATCGGAGAGATCGTAACGGAGGAGCATCTGAAGTGTGCCATTGCGGACATAGAGAAAGGTAAGATGGGGCTTTGTGAAAGGGGGTGTAGGCCAGAGAGCTCCTCTTGACGTGTTCAAAACAGCTGGAACAGAGACGGATAGACTGGAAGTTTGGCAGCATAAAGTCACATAATCTGTGCGGGGGTTTTATTCTTTTCTTTTTTTTCTTTTTTGGAGCTGTAGTTATTTGCAGCGCTTTGCTTTGTGAACGGTGGTGAGGAATTACGCGTGTCAACGAGTAATGAACACAGTCTGAGTGTTATTTGTTGGGCAGCTGTTTGAAGTAGACTGCGGTGGTGCTATCTGTCAGCCCCTCCCAGTAACATCACTGTGAGCTAGAGGAAAATAATCACTACATCTTCGCCCTCGGGTATTTTACCCACCAACAGGGGCAGTTCTGTATCATTTTTTTTCTATCACATAATATCAGTGGGTTCAGTTGTTGCCAGCCACAACACACGTGGGCCTGGTGCTGTTATGAAGCTGACGAGCAATGATTCAGCATCCAATTCGGATTGTGCGTCAGTGCAGTGAAGCGAATCGGGTTTCTGAGGGTCTCTCGCAGCACCTTGCTTTTGTGTCACAGTTCACGGCCTGAAGGAGGAAACGAGAGTTTTCTCTCGGTTTGTGTCGTGGAGTTGACAGTTTGCGTTTCGAGACTGCTACAGTACGCGCCCTTGAATTACAATCAACGAATTCCCCCTTCATCCCCGTGGGAATATTTCTCCATCACTACCCTCCTGCATCCAGCTTTCTCTCTCATCCCACACACCGGCTTGTGGGCGTGGCTCGGTCCGCACTGCGGTCCCTACGGAAAGCCAGGAGGACCCATCTTCAAAGTGAAGCGGGGCGTTTTTTAGAAAGGCTACAGCTGCTGTAGAGGCCTGCCTCACTGGCCATAGTGCACTGTTTGTAGGGGGGGGCAATGGCGCAGTATCTGCGTGGGCGTAAAACTAAGATGGGTTCATATTATCTTTACCCTGCACACTTCTAGATTTTCCAGGCACTATCAGAGTAAAAGCACAGAGTAGGTGTGGCTCTTTGTTAAAGGTTAAATCTGCTGATGATGTATACAGATGTACCAAACAAAAAATGAATAAATAATTTTTCTTTAATTAAAAAAAATAAGAGGTTACTTTGGAGATGAACCTGTTGGGGCCACAGTCATTTCTTTCTCTCTCTCTCTCTCTCTCTCTCTCTCTCTCTTTCTCTCTCTCTGTGTATTGTCAAATTTACACTTGACCTTGGGTGGGAAAAAAATTCAATAAATACATTTATGCTGTCCCCTTCATGCTGTCTTTAAAATAAAAATTATCTTATTTAATGGTGTTTCGATTTTTAACTTATGCTGTCATTTATTTTTTTAAGGTTTAGGCCCTGTTGCTAAAATAAGTGTTTTCAGCCCATCGTCTGCTGTTCACCTCAGAGTAACACTGATTCACTGCTGCTATCAAATAACTTCTCGGAAGCCTTCATTAGGCCTTGGCTTTGCAAAATTATAGAGAGGATGACACCGCAATGAGTCAGCACAACAGAGGTCGTCCCTGCTTCTGGCACCGTGGCCAAACAGAAATAGGGATATAGATATTTCCTATTATAGATTTCATTCCTCTTGCCAAATTAAAAGTCAATCCTTGCTCGTGCCAAGATTTTCCTGTAAATTTTAGGAAGATAATTCACAAGGGAAGGTGACTTTTCACAGTTTTGTTTGTGCTTGTGTGCTTGTTTTGTAGGGATCCGCTCGTGGGACGCCAACTTAATTGACTGCAACCTGGACCAGGAACTCAAGCTTTTTGTGTCCAGACACTCGGCTCGTTTCTCTGCAGATGTCAGAGGTAAACTGGAAATTTATGCCACAACGTTTCACACCGATTAATGTCTTGAGATTTTTCAAACAGCTTCCATTGTGTCGTAAACAGAAACCAAAGACATACACTTTTGCAGTCATGTGAGAAATAATACGCTTAATGTATTAAAAGTAAAAACAATCACTATATAAAAGACCCCCTTTTTTATTTTAATTTATTTCAATCACGATCTACCCCTGTCATAAAATATGTTGTGAAGCACAGTACTTGAGTATTTACAGTTTCATAGCTGCGTTATCAGCAGTGTCCACCATTACATCTAAGTCAGCTACAGGGAGTGCAGAATTATTAAGCAAGTTGTATTTTTGAGGAATAATGTTATTATTGAACAACAACCATGTTCTCAATGAACCCAAAAAACTCATTAATATCAAAGCTGAATGTTTTTGGAAGTAGTTTTTAGTTTGTTTTTAGTTTTAGCTATTTTAGGGGGATATCTGTGTGTGCAGGTGACTATTACTGTGCATAATTATTAGGCAACTTAACAAAAAACAAATATATACCCATTTCAATTATTTATTTTTACCAGTGAAACCAATATAACATCTCCACATTCACAAATATACATTTCTGACATTCAAAAACAAAACAAAAACAAATCAGCGACCAATATAGCCACCTTTCTTTGCAAGGACACTCAAAAGCCTGCCATCCATGGATTCTGTCAGTGTTTTGATCTGTTCACCATCAACATTGCGTGCAGCAGCAACCACAGCCTCCCAGACACTGTTCAGAGAGGTGTACTGTTTTCCCTCCTTGTAAATCTCACATTTGATGATGGACCACAGGTTCTCAATGGGGTTCAGATCAGGTGAACAAGGTGGCCATGTCATTAGTTTTTCTTCTTTTATACCCTTTCTTGCCAGCCACGCTGTGGAGTACTTGGACGCGTGTGATGGAGCATTGTCCTGCATGAAAATCATGTTTTTCTTGAAGGATGCAGACTTCTTCCTGTACCACTGCTTGAAGAAGGTGTCTTCCAGAAACTGGCAGTAGGACTGGGAGTTGAGCTTGACTCCATCCTCAACCCGAAAAGGCCCCACAAGCTCATCTTTGATGATACCAGCCCAAACCAGTACTCCACCTCCACCTTGCTGAGTCGGACTGGAGCTCTCTGCCCTTTACCAATCCAGCCACGGGCCCATCCATCTGGCCCATCAAGACTCACTCTCATTTCATCAGTCCATAAAACCTTAGAAAAACCAGTCTTGAGATATTTCTTGGCCCAGTCTTGACGTTTCAGCTTGTGTGTCTTGTTCAGTGGTGGTCGTCTTTCAGCCTTTCTTACCTTGGCCATGTCTCTGAGTATTGCACACCTTGTGCTTTTGGGCACTCCAGTGATGTTGCAGCTCTGAAATATGGCCAAACTGGTGGCAAGTGGCATCTTGGCAGCTGCACGCTTGACTTTTCTCAGTTCATGGGCAGTTATTTTGCGCCTTGGTTTTTCCACACGCTTCTTGCGACCCTGTTGACTATTTTGAATGAAACGCTTGATTGTTCGATGGTCACATTTCAGAAGCTTTGCAATTTTGACACTGCTGCATCCCTCTGCAAGATATCTCACTATTTTTGACTTTTCTGAGCCTGTCAAGTCCTTCTTTTGACCCATTTTGCCAAAGGAAAGGACGTTGCCTAATAATTATGCACACCTGATATAGGGTGTTGATGTCATTAGACCACACCCCTTCTCATTACAGAGATGCACATCACCTAATATGCTTAATTGGTAGTAGGCTTTCGAGCCTATACAGCTTGGAGTAAGACAACATGCATGAAGAGGATGATGTGGACAAAATACTCATTTGCCTAATAATTCTGCACTCTCTGAATAGCTTCCTTGTGGAATCCTAAACACGTAGGCTTTATTGCCTACCACAGGATACACCCTGTCAGCATTTTCTTGCAAGGCACTTTTACCTTTGTGTCATTTGCAAAGTGAAGGAGTCTGTATGAAGATGAAACACATTCAGTGTTGCAGGACATGTGGTGTATCAGTAGGCAACATGGCCTTGACAGTCCCCAGCAGTTAAAGCTTCTGCTCCACATTGAGAACGACCAGCTTCGTATGTGGTTAGATGTTTAATAGATTGATCGAGCCGATAAATGTGGCTGCAAACTAAATCAGTAGGTCGATTCTAATGCATTAATATCCCTGTATCAAATCTCAGAAATGAAATACAGTCATCTGAGAGGCAGGATTCATCCAGAATGACATTTAACAGCAGTCCAGCTTCACACTCCCTTTTATCCCGTCTTCCCATCCTCCACTCTTGCCCTTTCCTCCAGTGTACTGTTGCCTTGCAACTAGATGCACAGTTGATTTGGGAGTAATTAGCAATGTCGAATCCCTAGTGGCGGTGTCTGTCCATGAAAATAAAGAAGGGAGGGGAACGGGGAGGACTCAGGGAGCAAGAGGGTGAGGGGAAGGGCTTTTAAAATAAGACAATGACACAGGCGGGTGGGGTGGTGAGAGAAGAGGAAATAATGGAGTAAGAACAGGCTGAAGAGAGATTGGGGTGATAAATAAGCAAGGTCACACAGAGAGACACGCA
Source organism: Diplotaxodon limnothrissa (assembly GCF_057381915.1). Classification (NCBI taxonomy): domain Eukaryota; kingdom Metazoa; phylum Chordata; class Actinopteri; order Cichliformes; family Cichlidae; genus Diplotaxodon; species Diplotaxodon limnothrissa. Next base: position 53,103,664 of record NC_140602.1, on the reverse strand, counting down.
GCAGAATGAAGAGAACACTTTGAGAGTCAATGTCTTGGCAGGCAAAAAATCAATAATGTTATTTTCTCATATTGTATTTCTTTCCTTTTGGCAACTCTTTTTTTTTTACCTTTTTAAATTTTTGATTTCAGCTTGATGTGAACTGTACAATTTGACGGGTTTGTAGGGTTTTATGTAAAATGTCATGATTCTTTTTAATTCACAGATATATATTTTAAACTTTTGAATCATAATATTGTTAATTTAAAAAAAAAGATTTAAAAATAATATTAACATCACTTCTGTCACCTGGTGCACTGTGCTTAGTACTGGTCCTTCAAGAGCAAGAGGGTTCCTGGTTCGAACCCGCTGGCTGATTGGGTTCCTTCTACTGTCTGTGAGGTTTGTGTGTTCTCCTGGAGCCTGCGTGAGTTCACTCCAGGTACTCTGGCTTCCTCTCAGAGTCCAAAGACATGCATGCTAGGTTAATCGGTGATTCTAAATTGTCCATAGGTGTCTGTCTCTGTGTTAGCCCATGCTAAGTGATCTAAGACTAGTGGTCTCTGGAGGGTGTTACCAGCAAACTCTTCTATAGGCTCCAGTCCCACCACACCCCAAAAGGGAAAACCTCTTAAGAGAATGGAGGTTGGATGGATTTTGTCCTACCTTTCTCCCCTCACCCCCAACAGGAAGAAAACCCCCTGGTTTTCTTCCTGTTGTATTGTCACCAAGTGCTTGCTCATAGGGGCTCATCTGACTGGTGGGGTTTTCTCTAAAATAATTGTAGTGCTTTGTATGGCCTTGAGGCAACTGTTGTTGTGATTTGTTGCTATATAAATTAAACTGAATTGAATTGGATGGATGCGGTACCTCCCCATACTTTTTCACAGAAAGGTGTATATTATCAGGAGCAGCAGCTAGAAGCTGAATTGGCAATGGGCTGCAAAGCAGCTTGCACTTGCACACTATGGGCATGCTATGGCAGCTTAAATCCACTTCTTACATGAGATTTGTCCTTTGGACCCATAGAAGTTGAGCCATCAGTAGAGGTGGGCTGGCACTGAGATGAATTGATCTGCTCCAATTGCAGCCATGACCGTGACCTTCAGGCACCCCTGTGCCTGAATTAAAACTATGCTTGATATGACTTTATTAATTATAAATTAGGATTTAACAGGAAAGAACATCGAAGCTGAGTGAAACATAAAAGGTTAAAAAAAAAAAAGTTAATCCTTGCTAACAGAAGTTGTATCAAGCATCTTGTCAGAAATGAATCAGCATTGGTTCTCGGAGGGCTGTGTAGTGAGTTGAGCTTATGAGTTGATTTTCAGTGGGACTTACCCTTAGCTGTAATAAAGAAAAATCAATGAAACATCTTTAAATGCTGCATTCTTGAGTTTTCTCTTTAGCTGGTAGGGTGGTTTCATTCATTGCTTAGAGATTATTCTTTAGAGGAAAACCAGCGGGTGAAATCCGGCTCAGGAGGGCAAATGCAATTACCTGTCTGCTTGATGAACGACGAACCGTCAATCACGTGGCGCACAGGATGCCTGGCCCTCACAGTAACAAGGAAAAGAGAGGAAGAAGAGCAGGCTAGATGGGAGACCACCTGCCTTTCCTTTATAGACATATGACACTTCTGTTTACTTATAGATTTCCCATCACTCTGCCATCAGTGCAGACAGCAGTGAAGCCTCAAAAGACATGTCTAAACCACAAATCCATGAAGAAGCCTTGCTAATGAGATTCTTGAAGACAAGACTGCAATTTATGATCGATGATATTTAAAAACTGTGTTGACTTTTATTCATTTGTCAGCGAAGAAAATATTCCTAATGGTCTGTTTTCTCTTCATTCCTGACTCCAACTGCAGATCAGCAGTTTTATTCACCTGCATCATAAAAAGTCCCACATCCCCTGATATTATAAGCACTGCAATAGAAAAAAATTGTAATAATAACTGCCTTTCATCTGTCAGCTTGTCATTCAATTGCATGGGCTAATTCCTACAGTAATGACTATGAAGATGTTAAAAGCTGAATGCTGGCAGTGAGAATCAATATGGTGCCACAGGTGATCGACTGCTTTTCAAGTTAATAGCTGGATCATTGCCATTAGCTCCATTACCAGACATGTTATATATGCTTGGTTGGAGACAAATCCAAAAGTCACAGTAAAAATTTTGCCAGTGTCTCTGCTGGACGTCACCGAGGGATTAATAAAGTTCTATCTTATCTTGTTTTGGTATGAAATACACTTGCTGACACACACAATACTGGGGATCTAGAGGAGCAGATCCAGTCCTTCCTTTTGCTTTAAAGCAAGTGCTGAATTTAGTTGTTCCACTGATCTATTTTTGGTGGGGTGCCATCCTCATTGATGTTCCCATCTGGCTCGGTCAGTTGCAGAGAGGGAAAAACCAACCGGTCGTCCTCTTCCTATTCAGCCAGAAGGAGAATGTTTAGCGATGCATGTCACATTACCTCACCTCCCGCTGAGACAGAGACGCACTGGGTTTTAAGGATTTTCATATCGATCAAAGTAATTGTCAGAGTCAAACAAGCTCCTGTGTGCAATCTGTCACTTTTTGATGAGTTAAATCAGACACATGGCGGTGGTGATGGATAGTTTGTTTTTTTTCCTGTGAGGAGTGCTGTGCTATACTTTCTATTTCATCACATAAAAGGCCAGTAAGCAGGGCGTAACCCACGAAGAGGGACAAAGACAAAAGAGATGCGTCTCTTTTGCATTAGCGGTTACAGATATGGCTTTGTTTCTTAGAGGAGCACCGGTCAGACCACTCCCTCCTCAGAATGGGTTTTGGTGAAGGTTTTTCCACCCCTGAGTAGCAGGGGTTTTATGATGGTTGTAGTAGACAGACACAAATCTTCAACATGCCGGTAAAATGCAGGTGCAAAGGAAAACTGTTTTTCACGAGGCCAATCGGTTTGACAGAAATCACCAACAGCTTGTTCGCATCTCGAAGGTGAATGTACCAACACTAGAAATAAAAGAAACAAATAAAGCTGATGCATTCATTGCCTGCTCACTGGAAAAAAATGACACACATTTAAGGTCTTCAATAGATTCTGCTGGAAAATATCCACTATGCACTCAAAAAAATGAAAGCAATGACCCTTTTGTCGTTTAAGGTTCTGTCATGATGTTGAATTTACACAAAATCTCTAGATTACAATCATTCTAGAAGAATTCATTATTATTATTTTTTTCCATCCACACCCCCAAAAACAGAACTGACAAATGCCTGGGAGGGAACAAAACCTCGAACCATTATTCCAGTTTTTACTGAACCCCCGAGATTATTAGACCCCAGCAGTCATTTACTGTGTAGGAAACACAGCAGTGAATGAGAGTGTTTTCTGTAAGGCATGATAACTCTCTGGGGTGAAGCAGTAGAGTTAATGGTTGTGCATTCCTTCATGAGAATCTGCTGCTATATGAAATATGTATGGAGGAATCAGCCGAGCAGGCAGATAGCTGCTGGAGTATTGCGTCTCCAGGGACAAGCCACACTCAGTCTTCAACACGGTGCTTCTGAATTTACAGTCTGGGTCCAAGCACTTCACACAAAGCAGATTCTCATCCTTTGTCTTTCCATTATAGCAGCAACATTTTTTTGTTTGTTTGTTTTGACTGAAATAAATGAATAAAAATAAGATCTGTGTCTTGTAGTTTGGTATCAGTTGATGCTTGATGTTGGTGACAGTGAGGAGAAACAAAGGGTCTGTGGGGTTGACTGAGTGAAGCCTGACATGTAGGGATGGATAATGAAGCTAAAGATACCATGTTCATGTCTCATCCGCTGGGCCAGAGGACAGCCAAACCCCCCTCACACACACACAGTGGGGTCACAGTCATAATCAATCAACCAAAACCTAGAAGATTGATCACGGGCCTAACCCCACAACACTGTTCGTGTTCTGTCTAATCACTCCGTCTCCTGAGAGAGGAAATATTACCTTTCTCAAATTGCTGCAGATTCATCTATTTTTAGTGGCCATTGTCAGAGTTCAAATCGTTACTGGGTGTTAGAGTGAGGCAGATAATAACCCAGCCATGTCGGTGCTGTCTGTCCTCTCACAGAGGCCGAGTCTGACTGGAGTTGTGTAGCACTGTAAAAGAAGTGGCTAGTCAGTAATTGTCAAATAATTGGGAATAATAATAACATGATAACATGTCCTTTAACCTTGCAGTATGTAAATATTTGTTTGTTGAATAAAGTAGCCAGTTTAAAGCATCATCTTTATATTTGGGAAAATTTGATAGACATTTTTTAAATAGATATTTGGTCAGTTATTACAGGCAGAAACTAATTGGCAGAATAATCAGTAATGTTAATAATAATTTTTATTTTGTGTCTTTAGTGTATAACTGTTACAAAGAACTCAGGGTTATTATAGGAACTGGGAGTTCAAACGCACTGCAAGTCGAATAAAGCACAACGTAAATTTAAAAAAAAGCTACAAGAGCTTGCAAAACATAAATAAATAGATAAATAAAATAATAAAACACAATGTAAGTATTTGTGGGGAGACAAAAAAATGTGACGGAACAGCTGCAGAACTGACAAGCTAAAAGTAAACAGCAAACGTGTATGTACATGTGTTAAAAGAATCATGTGATTAAAACAAACAACAAATTTATGTAAATGTCTGGCCACTTAAATTTCCTGCATGAACAGTGAAGAACAAGGCAATAGAACATGTGTAACAGAAATATGTATATTTCATGAAAAATCAGTCATTGCTGTTAATATATGAATATTATTAGGAGAGTTTTATAATGATGAATTCAAAAAGATCAAAGAGAAATTATTCTTGTGTCACTTACATAAGATTGCTATAATATAATATATATAATATATATAATATAATTTGCTATAAATTAATAAGCACAGGGGCAAAAAAAATACTTGATTTTTAATTCAATTAAATTTTATTTTATTGGCGCTTTATATTGTACAGCAGATCATACAATAATAATAATAATTTTTACAATTATTAAATGATAAATCCAATTATTTCCTTGAATAATCAGCCAATTGGTTTGGTTGGCAAATTAGTAAATACTTTCCTTCTTTTCCTGTCTTTTATACAATAAAGTAGGATATCATCATTACTGAGAGGCTGTATCTGATACACAGTTTTCTGTTGGTCAGCTACTCTGTAGATTGATTATGCCTCTTGGTTCTATCTAATTATATTCACAGCAGGGTTACTATATAACTCATAGCATGAGACATTTAGCATGACATTTATTTTACTATATCTATTTTCTGTTTTCTTTTCAGGCCAGAGAATTCTTCACCACAAAAGCAATATTCTGGAGACCGTTGTGCTCATCAACCCTTCAGATGAAGCCGTCAGTACCGAGGTAAAACATTTTTCCTACTAGAAATTATAGCTTCTTCCCATTATTCTCCCATCAGCATTTACAAAACATTTAAATCTTAAAACAGGTAATTATACAGCCCGGTGTGTTTGCTGATGTTGACTAAGAACCAAAAAAAAAAAAGGGGGGGGGGGGGGGGGGGTGTAATAAGAAATCTAAGAACCTGGACTGATGTGTTCTTTATTGCAGGGATAGCAAGCACAGATTTTGGATTTCGCTTAACTTCAAGGAGAATAAAAATATGAGAGGATCAGGAATTGCGCCTTCTCGTTGTTTCCTTCACTCCCTCCCTGTTTGCAGTCACACTCTGCACTTATAATATCACAGAGCACAGCAGGAGTGATTTGGCCAGCCGCCCAGAGAAACTGATGGTGCTGAAGTAGAAAAAAAGAACATCAGAAATAGTGAAGGACAGCGAGATAGAGTGATGACAGTACAATAGACAGTCAGAGAACAATTAAGCTAATTAGCTAATGGAAATAAGTGACTTGAAGCAGGTGGTATTTCTAGTACATTTATCATTAAGCTAAATGCGTAAGTATTGAGCTTCTTTATTTCCTTTTTAATATAATTATTTTGAGGAGAAGGACTGCAGCTGCAGTAAATAGTCACCACATAAGTACTTTTCTCCAAGTTTATATAAATTATTATCTACTGTTGAACAAATCAGTGCACAGACAACGTATATTTTTTTCTCCTTTCTAGGTGCGTTTGATGATCTCTGACACTGCCAGACACAAACTTTTGGTCTTGTCAGGACAATGCTCTGAAAACACCGGGGAGCTGATCCTTCAGTCTGGATTGTTCTCATTTTTCAGTTTCATAGACATATTCACTGACCAAGAGGTGAGCAAACATGGGGAGGGTTCTTCTTATGACACATTTACATAATGGTTATTGAAAGTAAAAAAAAGAATGAGAAAAAATGTGTGGTGGTCCCACACCCATATACTTACAGACACATACTGAACCTGAAATCATTGTAAGTACATTACTGATTCCATTAATCATTTTTTTCTCATGGCCAGATTGGTGAATTGCTCAGCACCATTCACCCAGCAAACAAAGCCAACCTCACTCTCTCCTGCCCCGAACAAGGCGAATGGAAAAATTCCAACTTGGACAAACACAATCTGCAGGACTTCATTAACATTAAACTAAACTCCACTCTCATCCTTCCTGAAATGGAGGGCCTCTCAGAGTTCACAGAGTACTTATCTGAATCTGTAGAGATCCCAACTCCTTTTGACATGTTAGAACCACCAACCTCAGGTGGATTCCTCAAGCTCTCCAAACCATGCTGCTACATTTTCCCCGGAGGTCGCGGTGACTCCGCTCTCTTTGCTGTCAACGGCTTCAACATGCTAATCAATGGAGGTTCAGACAGAAAGTCGTGTTTTTGGAAGCTGGTGAGACATCTAGACCGGGTGGACTCCATTCTCCTGACCCACATCGGTGACGACAATCTTCCGGGCATCAATAGCATGCTGCTGAGGAAGATTGCAGAGCTCGAGGAGGAACAGTCGCAGGGTTCAACAGCAAACAGCGACTGGGTGAAGAACATGATTTCTCCAGACATTGGAATTGTGTTTGTGAATCTTCCCGAAAACCTGGACAATCCTGAACCCAATTACAGAGTGCGCAGAAATGTTGAGGAGGCAGCTTTCACTCAGCAGTTTCTTAACAAACTAAATTTACGGACTGAGCCTTTGCAAAGACCTGTAGGAAACACTATAGAACCGATCATACTTTTTCAGAAAATGGGCGTGGGCAAGCTTGAGATGTATGTGCTTAATCCATCAAAGAACAGCAAGGACATGCAGCACTTCATAAAACAGTGGACAGGAAGTGAAAAGGACACCACTTCCATCCTGCTCCCGAATGGAAAAGAATCAGAGTTCCCTCTCTCTCACATGATTTCCATTGCTTCACTCATTGTGTGGCACCCTGCAAATCCCTCAGATAAGGTTGTTCGTGTTCTCTTTCCCGGAAATGCCACCCAGCATCATATTTTTGAAGGTTTAGAAAAGCTTAAGCACCTGGACTTCTTGAAGCAGCCCGTTTATATTCAAAAAACAGTGTCTGCTAACATGCCATCAACACCGACACTGAAGCAAGCCAAGATGAAACACCGAACAGACAGCAAAGAGAGCCTCAAGTCTACCCCAAAGCCTTCACCAGTCAAAAACATCAGGAAGGATTCCACAGAGGAAACACCAGAAAAGGCAAAGGCTGATGCAGAATCAGCTCGTGAAAAAACACAAAAGATGGAGAAAAAAGAAAAAGTCCCACTGAAAAAGGGAAAGGCACCTGAGAAAGAATCAAAAGCAAAGGCAGAGCAAGCTGCCCAAAACGAAACGCCAGAAAAAAAGAAACCAAAAGCTGAAAAAGAGAAGATTGTTAAAAAGGAGGCCAAAGCGTCTGTGGAAAAGAAAAAGGAGGTTAAAAAAGAAGTAGCAAAAAAAGATGAAACCCCTAAACAAGAAAGCAAAAAAGATGAAAAAATGAAGAAAGAGGATGCAAAGAAAGGTCTAAAAAAGGATATCAGAAGAGACTCACCTATGAAAGAGAAGAAAGAAGAAAAGAAAGAGCAAAAGAAAGATGCCAAAAGGCCATTAAAAGATATAAAAAAGGCATCTGCTGCAGGTGAAGAAAAGAATCTCAAACCAAAGCCTCTGAAAAAAGATGATGCTTCAAAGAAAGATTCAGGAGGTCCATCAAAGTTAAAAGACAAAGGAAAGATAAAGGTGGCAAAGAAGGAGACAAAAGAGGATGCCACCAAAGTGGAAGCTAGTGCTGCTCCAGTGACAGTGGATCCAGAAGAAGAAAGATCTCTGATGTCCTCACCAGAGGACCTCACTAAGGACTTTGAAGAGCTCAGAGCTGAAGAGTTTATGGAGGACGATGCAACAGTTGAACAAAATGTGGAAAAGGAGACTGTGATGATACACCATGAAGAAGTGATTCAAACCAAAGAGTCACCTGAGGCATTAGAGTCTGTTGATGAAGGTATAACCACAACTGAGGTGGAAGGAGAAAGTGGAGAGACTCCAGATGAACAAGTACTCAAGGGAAAAATCAATGGAAGCGTATCAGAGAAGTTTGATGATGAGGGCACTGTGATGGAGGAGACATCTGAGGGAGGGGATTATGAAGAGAAAGGAGAGACTGAAGAAATATATGAACCACAGAAAGCAGAACTGGTTAAAAATAATCTTCCTCCCAGTGTGGAAGAACACCACCAAGAGAAACATGCTGAAATGAAACAAGTTAGTGCTGAAAACAACAACGTAGAAAATGATTTCATTAGTCAAAAAGAAACAGAGAATCAAAATCTGTTTGTATCTGCTTCACCTAAAGTGTCCTCACCAGTGTCTCCAGCTGCGTCTATCCATGATGAAATGGTGCCAGTTGGCTTTGAGAGTTCAACAGCCTCCGATGAAGAGAACAGAGACGAACCTCCTGAAGATTACACTGTCACATCTGGCCACACCCAGTCCACCATTGAAATCTCTAGTGTGCCTACTCCGATGGATGAGATGATGACTCCCAGGGACATTATGAGCGATGAAGCCACCAATGACGAGAATGAGTCTCCGTCACGGGATGTTGGCAGGTTTGACACATCAGAGTGTGACAGAAAGAAGCTCTCTCAACTTCAGGATATTCCATGTTTAAATCGCTCTCAGAGTGATGCCACTGAAGGTCAGGACTACAACCATTCTGCTTCTACAATATCTCCGCCTTCATCTCTAGAAGAAGATAAATTCTCTAAGGATTTTCTCTCTGCAGGAAAAGCTAAATGCTTTGCCACGGCTCAGTATGATGCTGATTCATCTAAACTCAGTTCAGTATCCACAACAGTACCTTTTGTGCGATCTCCCTCAGTTGACAATAAGGATATTTCTGATTCACTATCAGTGTTTGCTCCTCCAATAGAATTATCCACCACACTGGCAGGATACACCAGAGCAACAGCAGATTCCTCCATTAGCCCAGATGATAAGACATTAGAAGGTGCTAATTCGCCTCAGTCATCTGGTCACACTCCCTACTATCAGTCACCCGTAGATGAAAAAGCGGGAGCTCTGGCAACTGCATCAGAAGAAAGAAAAGAACAGGGTCCAGTAATTGTGGAGGTTACAAGTGATAAAGAAGATTCCTCCAACAGAGTTACCCCAGAGCCTCATGAACAGGAACTAGAAAGTTCCTCCCCAGTAGAGAGGGTAGCATCCTCACCAAAGAGCTCGCCAACAGCTGAACCTGATTCTCCAACAAAGAAGGAAAAGTCCCCCTTTGATATAGATCCTAAGAAAACAGGAGAAAACAGTCATTCCGTCTTTTTTTCAGCACCACTGACCAAACATGAATCAGACATCAACCCTTTCACAGCGTTCAAAGAAGAGAGTAAAATGTCAATTTCAGAGGGCACTACATCAGATAAGTCTGGAACTCCTCTGGAGGAAGTAGTAGCAGAGGACACTTTCTCACATTTAGCTTCAGCATCCACAGCTTCCTTGGCCACCAGCTCCTTGCCAGAACCAACCACGGACTCTCCTTCCCTTCATGCCGAAGTGGGCTCTCCTCACTCAACTGAAGTAGACGACTCTTTGTCCGTCTCTGTGGTTCAGACCCCAACCACTTTCCATGAGGCAGAGGGATCTCCATCCAAGGATGATAGCCCAAGGCCAATGTCAATCTCCCCAGACATCTCCCCCAAAACAAAAAGCAGGACACAGATGCAGGATACAAAATCCCCAGAGCACTCTACCATGTCAATAGAGTTTGGTCAGGAATCCCCTGACCATTCCTTAGCCCTGGACTTCAGCAAGCAGTCCCCAGAGCACCCATCAGTGGGCAGCTCACGTGCTACAGAAAATGGCCCAACTGAGGTTGACTACAGTCCTTCAGATGCAACTGACATAAGAGCATCTGGAGACCCAACCTCTGCAGTGGAAAATCCATCACTTTTTGAAGAAAATGATTCAGTTTGTGCCACTTCTGCAACCCCATCAGATGCATCTCAGTCTACTCCCTCTGCAACAACCCCATGTCAAATGACAGAGATGACACGTGCTGTGGTTGAGCAAACAGAAAAGTCTCCAGTCACCCCCAAAGCAACCTCACTAATCCACTCTCCCCATTCCAGTGAGCCATCCCCTGTGCTTGGAGGTCCAGCAGGTAAAGAAAGCAGCAGCCCCATTTCACCATCTGTGGAGGATATAGCTGATAAATCTGACACATACCAAGAATATGACAGGTCACCCTCACCCCCAAAAGCTACTTCCCCATCCTCTTCTTTCACTCTTTCAAAAGAGGAGACACTTTTCCAGGCAAAGGAAACTAATCCCTTTAAATGTGATGATTATACATTTGAGAAAAAATCCCCTGTGAGCCCTAAACTTCCTTCCCCATCACATCTGCCACTCTCTTGTGATCAGTATAATTCTGCCTGTGGCTCCAAAGACCCAGACTCCACTAAGAGGAGCCCCTGTGCTCCATCTAAGACAGATGTGGACCTCTGCCTAGTTACTTCATGTGAATACCGTCACCCCAAAACAGAACTCTCCCCATCTTTCATCAACCCTAACCCTCTGGAGTATTTCATCAATGAAGAGAATGCCTTGGACGATGAGAAACCTCTGGCCAAGTCAGGAGGAGGACCTCCACCACCAGGAGGTAAGCTCTACACCAGGCAATGTGAGGAGACACCACCAACATCCATTAGTGAATCTGCTCCCTCCCAGACAGATTCAGATGTTCCACCAGGGACAGAAGAGTGCCCCTCAATTACAGCAGATGCAAACATTGACTCTGAAGATGACTCTGAGACTCTGCCTACTGACAGAACCCTCACCTACAGGCATGCTGATCCTCCTCCCGTTGCACTCAGGGACCCTGCTCCATCTTCAGGTCACCATGACGTCTGCATGGTCGATCCAGAGGCCCTCAAGGCTGAAGAAAACCTCCACAATGCTAACACAGAAGGAGGCGAAAAGCCCAACAAGAAAAAACTTTCCAAAAAATCTTCATCACCATCTAGAAAGGTTGGTCTATCAAAAGTGAAGGACTCAAAGATGGCCTCTCCAAAGAAGGGTGTAGGAGAAGGGAAAGATGCCAAAAATGCAACCAATACCTCTGCCTCCAGAGGGGTAAAAAGCACCACATCAGGTGAGTACTTATATGTGTATATATATATATATATATATATAGTGTATCACATATCAGTTTTTGACATCTATTTGCGGCACAGTATCTTTTGTTTTTAGTTATTATTTTCTAAATGTCATCTGAGGCAAATTTACATTTTTTTCAGGTACAGGAAGTGGAAAGGTATCAGGTGGGACATCTCTACCGAACTGCCCTCCGATGTACATGGATTTGGTTTACATCCCTAATCACTGCAGTGCCAAAAATGTGGATGCTGAGTTCTTTAAGCGTGTGCGGTCCTCTTACTATGTAGTAAGTGGCAATGACCAGGCAGCTCAGGAACCCAATCGGGCTGTCCTTGATGCTTTGCTTGAAGGAAAAGCCCAGTGGGGAAACAATATGCAAGTAAGTACCAAGTATTAATATAATGTAATAATGCAATACAGTGGTCCAAGAGGTCAAATGGACTGCAACTTAAGAAAACACCAGGAAAGAGAAAAATGCTGCAAAAGTGCACCGAACACAACAGATGCTGAATAAAATGCAATGGAAATGGAAAAAAAAAAACACAGCAGAAGTTGAGTACTCACAAAACACAACAGAGGCGTGTCTGGGGATACGCTAATGTCACAGACTAGCACATGTGACAGAAACCAAAACATGCAAAGGACTGCACTGAGACATGCTTAACAAAAGCACAGGGTTCATCAGTGTTGCAGAAGTCAGATGTATTTTCTGTGATTCATATAATACTGTTAATACATTGTTTGCTATTAGCAAACTGTTACTGTTACCTTGTCACTTCACTTCCACAGCCGTTCCATGCACTGTCTGATATCCCAGTTGTTTCTCTAAATTCACAATAATTTTAGTCCAGGAGCAATGTTGTAACTGACCAATGACGATGTCTGAGCATTCAGTTAGCATTATCCAAGAAATTAGTTCATGTTTTTAAAAGTATCACTAGCAAAGCAGCATGAGTAACCTAAATTTGGATAACAGCAAACTTAACTTGATAATATAATTAATAAAAAAGAAAACACTTAAAATGCTTACCATTTGTTCCAGAAGAGAGTTTTGTGTAAACAAATGCATTTTTTCCTGACATTGCAGAGCTATGACTTTGCAACAATGTGATTCATCATTTGCAGTGCAGATCCTGGACCAACATCAACACAGTGCTATCAGACACACCTCGTTGCAACACACAATATGGTTTCCCCTTCAACACTTCTGTTCTGTATCATGATTTTTAATTGTTTTCAGCTTTTGCATCATTTCTTTTCTATTTCCATTGTGTTTTGTGTGCTTTTGCAGCATTTTTCTATTTAAGGTACAGCAAAAATTAAAAAAAACAAACAAACAAACCTCTGCTTCAACTAAAGTTAATGTTTATATATGATTATTCAAATTCAAGATGCCATTTCAGTTGAGTCTCTTTGTCGCCCATGTTAGGTTACGCTCATTCCAACCCATGACACTGATGTGATGAGAGAGTGGTACCAGGAGACTCATGACAAGCAACAGGAGTTGAACGTCATGGTACTGGCCAGCAGCAGCACTGTCGTCATGCAGGACGAATCCTTCCCAGCTTGTAAGATAGAAATGTAGGCCTGTTCCTTGAGAGATCAGGAAGGGTCCCAATTTTAAGTAAGAAAACCAATTCATGTAGCATAAAACCTAAGCAGACACCTAAACACAGAATGAAATAAATATCGGCAACAAGGACTGATTACCAAACTTTCCTCCTATGTACTAACAGTAACACAGATCAGCTCTGAAGGAGTCCATACAAAGGGTGATGTTTCATGCAGGTAGAGTACTGGGGGAGAGAAGAAACCAAATAAGCAAGCCAAGCTATGATTGTCCAGTTATGCTGAGTCTAGTGAAGTTCAAGAAAATGATGTTGTTGTTGATGTATCGAGTTTTCCTCTGCATCCCCACATCATACGTGAGAAAGCTTTCAATCAGCCTAACCACTTTCAGCAAACACGACGACTTGAAAAAGAAAATGTCTGTTATCCACACCAAAGGATAAATATAGCATGTTTTCTGTTACTGCCTTAGGGGATCAAAGTGAATGTATAAGAAGTGGCACAGATCTTGCAGATTAGACAGGTGGCTTTAAGCACCGGGAGTCAATCCTAAGAATGATGTTAAAAGGTTATAGAGTTGAACGATAGCAAATATGATTCCACTTGAATGGACACTGAACACTGATTAACATTAATGATGTCTAACTTATCTTATTCATAACGGGCAAATCTGATTGCTCCACCGTTATGAAAATGTTCTCTGCGTTTTGTTTTTTTTTTTTGAGCTGGCTGGATTTTAATTGATTTAGCGTCTTTTTTTTGTCTGGTTTACGCCGCTGTCTGTGTATAAGTAAGTTATTACGTTTAAATTTCAGTTAACGTGCTTGATCGTCCAGGCAGCCTTTTACACTGTGCAACAGGAAGTTGCTTCATGGCGCTCTCCCCTGTCTTTGTCACATCTGCATAATCTACAAAGAGGAATTCCTTTTATTTCAGCTTGCTGATTTATTTACAGATTTTAAGTTCTTTCTAGAAAAGAATATCCAATCTTGTTTCTTATGAACGTTTTGTATGTAATCAATGCGCAATGGGGGGAGCTAGCCTTTTCCCACTGGAAAGCTGGTGAAGCAGGATATTTTCATAAACCTTAAAATGTCTTGTTTTTCTAAAGCATTGTACTATAATTATAAATAGCTTTGTGGCAGATGAAGTGTTTGGAAGACATGCATGAGTTATGATAAATTAGTATTTTTTTTTTTTTCTTGGGGGTTTTGCTCAAATTTGCTTTAAGACCAACAGGGCTACGTAGGCTAAATAAAGACATTTGAGGAGCATTTTAGGGTTTTCGCAAATCTTGCCATGACACATGTATTCTATGCTCCAAGGAATTGCCAGTGTCACAGTGTTGATATAAACATGATACTGAATGCAGCACATTGTAGATTTTCTAGGTGGAGGGTTCAGCATAAGGAGGCTGAAAAATTAGTCACGAATGAGAAGGGAATCAGCCTCTAGTAGAAGCTTTTTTCTCTCGTGGAGGGGCAGCACACAGAGGTGAAAGTGAGTGACTTGTGTGTTTTAGATGAAAGTATGTAAAACCAAGACTAGACACTTTAAACACAAACACGACACATAACAAACTAACAGTACAGAGACAACAGATCAACTTTGACAGGCCAGCTTCTGGAGAAACATTTACCAATTCAAACAGGCTTTTCATATTTGGGGCTATTCACTCGACACACAAACGGTACGAGATATGAGTCAAGTGATGCCAGGTGTTCATGATACCACAATAATGCAGTTTTCCTGCAGGTCAACCTGAAGCTAACACTACAACCTTACTGTCGAGCAAACAGCAACCTGCAAACTTTGAACTGACACTACTCTTTTCTCTCTCTTCTTTCTCTGCACTTTCTCTTTTTTCTCTCTCTGTCTCTTTATCTGCCTTGTCTCCTGATCTTTCTCCCAGGAGAACTTTAATAATGTTTGTCTGCAGCTGTGTGGTATAGGTGTCTTGTGATCTTTGCATCGATCGTCTCTGCCCTTTTCCCCCGGACTCATGTGTAACTTATAGGACTTAGTTTCAAGTAAAAAATACTCCTTAGTGCTTTCTGATGTTTGTGTGCAATATTTCCTCTACCCATATGGTGAATCTAATGTAAGAGGAACCACTACTAAGGAACAAACATTAAAAAAACAACCACAATAAAATCTGTTGAAAAAAATAAGACTTTTGGTATGTTTTTTTCTTTCTTACACCAGAAAAAACTCAGATCCTTTGACAACCACTCATGTTTGCACAAATTCATTAGGTAGATGAAGTCATCCAGGCGTAATGTCTGCTCTTACTAGACATTTACTACTTAATAATTGGACAGAGACATAGACTTTATTAATCCCACACTGGGGAAACTGTTGTTACATCAGCAGGAATGAGTCAGGATGAATTACAGCTGTATTAAAAAAAGAAAAATGAATAAATATGAAAAATAGTGTACAAATATAAAAACCAAAAAAAACTATACAAGAGTGGTTTGTGCTATTTAGAAATGGCTGCTATATACAGTCAAATAGCCTCAGAGATTTTTTCATATGTACATAAAGTGCAGTGGGGGTGATAATATACACACATATATTGTATATTATGGTATGTATGTGCTAAATGAGCTGCTCATGTCCTCCACAGTCTCATGCAGGCAATGAGAGTGTTGTCCATAATGGACATCCTCCTCAATAGACTCAACAAGGTTCTGGAAACATTCTTCCTGAGATTTTGGTCCATATTGTCATGATAGCGTCACATAGCTGCTGCAAACTTGTTGGCTACACATAAGTGATGTAAAAATTACACATCCCAAAAGTGCACTAGCGGATTGAGATATGGAGACTGTGCAGACAGACAAATTGAGTACAGTAAAGTTTCACTGTCATGTTCCAGCAAACAGTTTCAGATGATCTGATCTTCTTATCGTGTGTTATTGAGCTGGAAGCAGCCATCAGAAGATGGGTACACATTATCGTAACAAAGGTTCGGGCATGGTACGCAACAATAGTCAGGTAGGCAATTGTGTTATAAATAATTAAACAATACTCAACTGGCACTGAGGCCAAGAAAATATCCCTCAAACCATTATACCATGAGCAGCCTACCACCAGTAGCCTAAGCCAGGATGGATCCATGCTTTTATTTTTTTATGCTAAATTCTGAATTTACCATTTGTCTTCTGTTGTCCACTTTTGGTGAACTGATGTGAACTGTAGCCTTAGTTTCCTGTTCTTAGCTAACAGAAGTGGCAACCGGTGCAATCTTCTGCTTCTGTAGCTCATCTGCTTGAAGTTTCAAGGTGCTGTGTGTTCAGCAGTGCTCTTCTGCATGGCATCGGTTATGTTTTTAGTTTGCTGTTGTTTTTCTACATATACATATTTTCATGCACTGAGTTGCTGCCATGTGATTGTGTATTAGATATTTGCATTAACAATCGGCTGAACAGGTGTATCTAATACAGTGTCCAGTGAGTCTATTTTACAGGGTATAGAGTGCTAGTTTCAATTTAAAGTCATATAATTACCTTGTCACCAAGGTAATTATAAGATTTCTTGAGGACCACGGACCTCTGAAAATTCCTGCCACGGTAACAAAAACTACAGTCAGCCTCATAATGTTACTAAAGTAAAAGTTTCAGAAAAAGTAGGTACATTGAGGATTTTTTTTTTTTTTTTTACATTTACATTTTTTGCAAGTGAACAAAATTTACATACTAATATAATCTACTTTATACAGTGATCTCTATTTATTTTAAATTAAATGCCCAGCATGCCTTGGTTTAGCCACCCAAACTAAGAGCACCTGTATTTGCATCTGTTGGTACTATATCTATCATTAGAAATCTGTCACTGGCTACATAGAAACTCCTCTACACTATCTGTTCATTTTCAGTCATGTGGCAGGGATTGTTGGCTGTAAAGTGAAATTGTGGCCGAGTGGAAATTACTTCTTTTAGCCTCATTGCCAACAAATGTCCCTGAAAGTCAGAATTGAGGAGAGATTTATGTCCCCACAGAGATTTACAGAGTGGACTGGAAGCCTCATTTAGTTAGTCTAAGGGGATGTGATGAGGCTAAAATAGCTAAGAGTGAGAGTGCTTTAATACAATCTGTAGGGGTATTAATATAATCTTGTAAATGTGTTTTAAGCTTTGGTTTATATACTGCCAATAGATTATATACTTACATTCATATTTTCATGGTTTTTTTTGTATTACTGATTGATTTGACAACCAGATTAATCTACATAACATTTAATTATATTCAAAATGAATTAGTTTTTCTTACCGTCACAGGTCATTTTTGTCCAAAGCTGTTAGATGTTTGTTACCATTTAGTTAACATTATCATGCTAATGTTCCAAATAAAAATAATGAGCATTTGTGGATTAGCATTGGTATTATTCAGCTCAAAGCACAGCCATGACTAAAAGGCTTGAAGATACAAGTCATTAGCTACTTTTGATCGATCACTTTGTTGAAACAATTCATGCATAACTATTGAGAATCTGTCAAACTGTAAAAGAAATATATATTTAAAAACTAATTAACTAAGTGTGCACAGTAAAAGTTGTTGATGGATAAAAAAAAACGTTAGTGTAAAATTGTCTGCAGTGCTTTCTAGTTGTTCTGACATTGGCATCTCATTGCCAGCGAAGCTATACAAAAACATGAATTACATATGCTTTATTGTTTGTTGGAAGATGCTTAAACAGATGCTAACAAACCAATGCCACTCCAAAGTGTGCAGCTCACAGCAGATTTAAAGATAAAAACAAAAATATATGGATAGATTGATAGCTACACAGAGAACAAGAAACGTGTCACAAGAATATGAAGAATGAAAAAGAAAAGGCAGAAAGGAGACTGATTATTTCAGACTTTCTGCAGCATGAACTAAACACAAGAGCCTTTCAGATCTGATGCTCCAGAGGTACCGGCTGAGAAAGAACAGATCACCAAGAAGGAACACAGCAGATCAAGATGATAGGAAATGTCTTCACCATTCAGAGTCATTTTGTTGTGCAGTGGGAGACCACAGCTTCACATGTTTGATGTCTCAGAGCAAGTGAACACTGAGCTTTGCAAGCCAAGCTTTCAGGGCTTTTAGCTAATATACAGCACTCTAGTAAACGGACAGCCTTTTTTCTTTTATAATGTATGCATATTTCCTTCGGCCTACTACTTATTTATAAGTTATGCAAATAAGGGAGAATCCCTACTGTTTCTTCAAACCCTAAGCACAGCCATGGGCCTTTAAGATCAGCCTGCAATCAGTGTAATCATAAGGCATTCTACAGATGAAGAAAAGCTGTGGCTTTATATGTCTAACACAACCAGCCTCTCACAGTAATCATTGCCAGCTGTTTTTCTTTTTTTTTCTGCTCCAAAACTGTCTCAGTGGGGACATTTATTAATGATGATGGGGCACCCCAGGCAATTTCCAAAACTAAAGGGAAGTGCACGCAGGGATAAATCAAAGAAGATGTAAGTGCTGTGATCTGTCAGCTGAACCTGGCCATTTGTCAAGGGAAATCGAAGTCTGAGTGCTAAAATAGAACCCCTACAAACAGTGTCGTGCTCCCTGTCGATTATTGCATCATTCCAGCAACTTTGCACAAGCTGCCATCACACTGATCACTCAGCCTGTGGTTATAGATAAGCAACACAGGTTTTAAAGTATGTGAAAACAGCCATATGCTGTTATAAAAACAGAAAGAGAGAGAGAGATGGAGAGGGAGAGAAGGAGAAACCCATAGAGACACATACACCTTGCAGGAAACCATAAATTATACAAGGCCCTGTGTCTGATTGGCTGAGCCAGCAATCTCAGCCGGATGGGCTGAGTTCATGTTGCCAAGGCAACTGTTGGGGATCCTCCCAGTCACAGCCCTATTTTCTCTGTGAAAGACTATCCATCTTAGGAGTTCATTTAAGAAAATACCTCAATTATAGGAATTACGTTTTCAAAACTTAAAACTTACACTGCTTTGCAAAACAGCTTCAGACTGAAAAATTGCTTCATCTATAGCTGCCCACTGCCTTCAGGGAGAAACCACCTAAACATGCAAACCTGTAGGAAATGAGAAAAAAAGAGAGTGAAAAACTACTGCATACTGGGTTCCATTTATGAATTGATTTACTGCTAATAAACAACATGTATATTTTTCTTTTACTGTAGTAGTCTGTCTGAATTTTAACATTTTTGACATTTTTCTTACACCCCCACCATGAGAAAGATTTAAAAAAAAGCATGCAAAGGCATGATTATATAATACTGTCCGGGTCAATGGGTACACTAACTAGCAGCAGAGTTTGGCACTTACTGCAGCCTTTTATGTTAAAGTAATGTTCCTTTAAAGTAATTAGAGGAATTCAAAAAACATAATCGCTTTTACTACACTGCTTGCGCGCAGAAGGATATTATTGCATTGGAAGTCACAAAAGCCACCCAAATTGCCTCTGTGGTTCAGTGACCTGACACAATTTATACAGCTGGAAAAAATAAAGTATACTCTCAAGGGGTTGAAGGAGAGATTCTTTGCAGTTTGGGATACATTGTTAAAACATTTAGAGAAAATTAAACCATACCCATCTGATACTCGCTTGGCAGCTACCGTATACCCTTATTGTTATGATGACGATTAATTTTGTGCAAACTATTGCCTTTTAAGTGCACATCTTTAAATATGGTGAATTTTGATGTACCTCATTTAAATTTATTTATTTATTTATTTATTTTTCTTTCTTTCTGGATTGGTGTCCAATATGTTCTTGGGGTGGGGTACACATATAAAAAGAAGCATTGTAACTTCGTTACATGTATATCTTTGTATTACATTCTTGACGCTCAATAAAAAATATATTTAAAAAAATTTATGAATTCATTCATAGCCCTACTTGTAACCCATATTTTCTTTTTTTTTCTGCATGACATGAAATTGGCATACAAGTTTGGAATGGTTTTGGATTTTATAATGTAAATTATGGAACTCTTACACAAATTGTATTATCTTATCTTATCCTATCTTATCTTATCTTATTTTATTGTAAGTGCAAAATATGATTTGGCATGATATAGGTGTTTGCTCATTAGAGAACATGATGTGAGTTTTTGATTCACCTTTTAAAAATATAGACATAGAGGAGCCCAAAGCAACAAGGGGATCTGGAATGATAGCTTGAAACAGAAGAAACATTTTACAGAGGAGGTGAATTTATCTTAGCACTGTAAATGTCAAACAGGCCCAGAAATGACTTAAATATAAATAAAACATTTTTTTGTTTGTTCAGTAACAAATATTACAGTAAACAGCAATATAGTAACAAAGACTAATACCATATGAGTGTAAACTCATAGTTGACTTTCTGAGTCCCTGCATTTTACATTATTAAACTGTGTATATTATACCTCACTGTGTGGGTACAGTACAAACACTGTAGCTGCTCCAAGCAATGACGCCAAACCAGAAATGTTCTGCAGCACAACAGCACCGCCTGCTGGTTAACAGAAAAACACATTTTCCTGTTTGCTGCCGTTTTGTTCAGTAATAAAATTTCGCGTGGCCTTTCTGGAAACCACGATTCAAATAACATAGTTAAAGCTTCGTTTTAAATGACGATCACATCATTTCTGATGTATAATAAAAAATCTGTCTCCTTCGACCTGCTTAAAGAAACTGAGCCGGGTCATTAAGCGGTGCCATTTTGGATCATACCAACTGGAAATTGCACATGACGGAATTAAAAATAATAACTAATTATATTATTCAGGTTAAATAAAATATTGACATTTTTAAGTGTTTTATTTTGATATGGCTTAATTTCCAGGGCGGAAATTATTTTTTATTTAAAACCTTGCTTTATTATTACCAATAACATCCCCTTTGATTTCATTGCCATGGTACAGCCTGTGGGAGATATGGCGCTGGGCAGACTTGGTAAATGTTGTCGGTCGTTATTATATGAGCCCTCTAAAGGAGTTTTTTACGGTGTTTTACAGCTAGGCTGGATTGAAGGCTGCATAGGAGGTAAGACAAACAAAAGTCGCCAACAAATGTTGTCACTCTTAAAAGGTAGTACGAAAACTGCCTGGTTTGCATAGCGGGGGAGCTAGCACCCTGTAAAGCAAGCACACGTGAATTAAAGCAAGGTACAGTTGTTCTCTTTGGCTATGTGAGTATTGTGCAAGCTATTCTATGCACGGCTACCTTATCACAGGGACTCGTAAGAGCTTTCTTCTCGTATAGTTATTATTATTTTTGCCCATATATGATTGCCATGTATGGGTAACTGATTATGGATTCATTCACATATTTTAACCACCCTACAGCAAAAAGGCATTTGTTGTCGGAAGATGTTATCAAGCTACAAGACTTCCAGCAAAGAAAGCTGGCAGTGGCTCACCATGTCAATGGATCGGAAGGTAAAGTAGTTATTCTTGCCACTGGCCCAGCTCTGCAAATTTATGTCATATAAAACTTACTTTTGTGTAAACCTCACACTACAGGGAATTATATTAACCTATTCAGTCAGAAGCTGCAAAGGAATGAGCTGATATTGCGGGATGATTTGAAGCTTCTCCTTCACCTGTGCCAGTCAGCAGATGACATGCAAATAGCCAGAAATGCCATCTATAGGTAAGTGCAGCATTCATACAGGGATATTTGTTAAAAAACAACCCATCCAAATCTCACTTACCCATTGCTGGCTTGCTCTCATAAGGTATCACACAGAAAACCGTAACTTGTTGTATGGAGACTTCAAATTTGGTCCTCTCTTCATGAGACTGTGCTATGAGTTGGGTCTGGAGAGCATGGCTTTTGCTACAATAACAGACAAGGTAAACTGGGTAACATCCAAACTTGAGTTAAACAACAATAACTAGACTGGGCATATACTTTAGTGTTTGACTAATAACATTTTATTTTCTGCTGTCTGAACAGATCATGAAAGGATTTTTCCACGACACCACATCCTTTAATATAGCCATAGACATGTTGTTCATGAAAGGCTCCTTTGAAAGTAAGTAACAGATTAACTCCTGTGTTTTTTGTTTGTTTGTTTTTCTCCCACAGTGATTATGATATTTATATAATAATGCAAACTTTTAACTATTGCAGATGCTTTGGAGGTTCTAAGAACCATGAGGAGCCAAGGCATACCATTCAACAAAGACACACTCACGTTAGCAGCTGGTACCTGCTATAAGCTGGTAATGTTTCAGATATCTTACTCTTTTATGTCCATTCAACATTACAACCTCATTTATTCTTATATTTGGACCGATGCCCTGTTTTTGTGTTGGTCAGAATACGGCAGAGACCTACCGGATCTGCATCGCGCTCATTGAAGAGGAACAGACCAGAGGGCAGTTCATCCCGAGGCATACTTACTGTTTCGCTGTAGCACTAGCACTTCGAAGAGTGAGTTTTACATTATGTACCTCTTTTGCATGAAGTGAGATATAGCACATATTTAGAGCATCATTTGTTCTCTTTTCTTTGTGTGTGTGTGTGTGTGTGTGTGTGTGTGTGTGTGTGTGTGTGTGTGTGTGTGTGTGTGTTTTTTTTCCAGGGTGACCTTGAAAAGGCTCAGTCATTATTTTCACAAATTATGAGCACCGACAGCAGATTATGCCAAAACTTTAAGGTAAAGGTGCAGCATGTAAAATGTAATGTGCATTACTTCTTCCTGTCATTCTGTGTAATTTGTTTGTACTTTAGGTCCTAATACTAACAATGTCTGGAGCATTGGCAGAGGCTATTTCTATCCTTTCTGCAGCCATGTTGCCAAAAAGTCCATCTTTTGTAAAAAAGCCAGAGTTTTCTCAGGAGGTGGTAAGTGAAACTACAGCTACTTAAAATTACTGCAGCTGCCAGGCGATTGGTTAGGATTACATAATTGTTGTTAGTGTAAATGCTTACAAGATGAGTGGTGCATTTAAAGTTCTACACATTTTTTGTCCTGTTTTAAACATTGGAAAATCTAGTCCAAAGGAATTTTGATGTATCCTTGTGCTGTTATTATTAATCCATGCTACTCTGAGGAAATGTTACTCAGATTGTTCTCTCAAGCTTGAGAGAACAATCATCTGCCCAAGAGTTGACTTGGTGTCATCCGTTTCAGGTGGATTTGCTACGTTTGCGGAGTCAAGGCAGGCCGCATATAATAAAAGTGGAGCAGGTAGTGACTCAGCTTGAAAGAGACGGTCAGGTGACTCAGCAGACGCTCGATGACATGCTGTGCCGCACGCCCACAGGGAAGAGGAAACCAGCGCCAATAACACTGGAGAGGAGAACTAGCCGGAGAACTCTAAAGCCTCTACAGTCCACTTTACTGTCAGAGTGAGGCTAGAGTTGTCCATTTAAACACTCTGACATTTCCCAGATTTGACTTTGATGTTATAAACGCACTCATATGATATTTAAGGGCCCTGACCAGCAGCCTATTAAAACACGCTTGTCCTCGCCAGTGCAGATACAACAGCCCATAGCATTGCACCTAAAGAAGCAAAATTGCCAAGAGGAAAGTTTATTTTTCTACTGCATCAGCATCATTGACAGAGTCTATGCCATCTTCAATAAAGAACACTTTAATATTTTATGTTAAATGTGTTTAAAATAAATTCACAGTACCTGTGCATACTCTTAGACTAATGAATTATTATGTGAAGGCACAAAGCAACACTTTTGTGAAAAGGTAGCTTGCCATCTTTAATGCTGAGTCATTTGACAGTCTTGTGTCATATGCATTAACTATCGTTAGCTACCAAGCAATCAGAAACAGGGACAGGTTTATTTGTAAGGCTCGTTTGGAGGTCATAAGTGGGTTTTCTGTTTGTTGGGGGAGAAGTGTGTTATGTGTATGAATGAGTGCTCAAAGACAGATTTATTAAAAATCTAAAGTTTTGGGGGGTGTTGCTGGAATCAAATGATTTTGCTTTCTCATACTTTCTAAAGAGGACACTGGCGATTGTAAAGAGCAAACACTGGGTATGTTGTGAGTTTTCCCTGTAGTCGACACTAGATATTTCCCACATCTTTAGTGTGGTTTAAAGGTTTAGTGTGTCTTATCTATATGAATGGGGGGAAAGTGGGCCAGATCTGTGAGTCTAAAGACATTTAATTACACATTTAAAAATCCCTGAGATATCTTATGAGAAAAAGAAATTCAATTGTAACTGTACAACTCAGTGTTTCTACATGGCCTGTACTATGAAGAATAAAAGAAATGTGTTACAGAAACATTTGTTTTTTAAAGGAAAATTCTATTTAGTAGATACTGAAAAAGAAATTGAGATTTCTGTAATTTAAACATGTAATTTAGTTGGGAGAGGTCTTAAATGGTACTAACCAGCCACAATACTGTGGCTAGTCTTGAGTGTACACTCCCAGCACCTAATGCGACAACTTAAAAATAACATTACTTTAGTAGAAAATTATTACAATGCCAACAGATGGATGTGAAATGCTAGTATTTCTACTGTAACAGCATAAATTAAGTACAAATGCCAACCAAACCCGCCCGTAGGAATTTGCCCGGATGTAAACAAACCGTGACGTACATCGGAACCTTCCCACAATGCAATGCTTACGTCTATTTAACACGTAAAGAGGCGAAAGACTGAGCTGCTAAATTAACCTGAACACACCGGTTGGACAGTTTGGAAACAGCAGAAAGAGAGCGTGTTTGTTTTTTTGTTTATGTGACTGATTTTGAAGTTATATGAGGCGGTGCGGCGACATCCTCGCCTAGCGGCCGCTGGTGGCGGTGCTTTTTAGCGTTAGCTTGCCGGTTCGCTGGGACTGTCGTGTGTAGAAGCTCCTCGTAACATCGGGCAGCTGACCCCAACTGGAGCAGACAAAGGAAAGAAAATAATTTATTTTAAAAAAGACGTATAAACTGAAAAAGATATAAAACTATTCGAAGGGACTGCGAGGTCGGAGTAAGATGGTTAGAAATTAGTTTGCTGGGTACTGTTACATTAATTTAGAGATTCATATTTGGGTGTTTGGTGGTCTGACATTTGTAAATACTGGCTTTGGTTAGCTTTAGCAAGCGTAGCTAGAAAAACACAATGAGCACCGAAGAGACGGCAGCGCCTACAAAATCCGCTCCGGATGATGATGGAATGACATGGTGGTACAGATGGCTCTGCAAAATAGCTGGGGTTTTGGGAGGAATATGTAAGTAGTTGTCAAAGTCTTATGTCACTCCTCGAGTAAATAACGTTATGTCCACAGAAACCCAAATCCTGCCATGACAACACGCTTAGCTTTAGTTAATACCACAGACTGTGCACTATGACCACTGCTGCTGCTGTGTGCCAGGTCACGACATTTACTTATTTTGTGTGACAGCTATGTGATTAATCTTTACGCCGTAATTGATACTGTTATGTGACCTCCTCAGTATGCAGATGAGGGGCAGCTGCAGAGTGACATGGCATTTTTTTTATAACGTAACATCTGTTTTAGATTGTGAATATGCCGCAATTTAACTGCACAGCCACTAAACAAAAGCTTTGTCACTGCTTTGTCCCCCTCGCTGCAGCAGCAGCCACTCCTGGGCACCGTCTGTTTGTTTGTTTTTTCATGCCATAGCAGCTTGTTCTGCCAAAACGAACCGCGGTGCACATACTCAGGTATTCCCCTCAGGAGTTTCATGTGAGGCTTTTTATTTATTTATTTATTTATTTATTTATTTATTTATTTATTTATTTATTTATTTAAATATAACTGCTGGCTCTGCAGTTTTTGCAGTATCCCTGATCCACCCTTCCTCTCCCTGTATCCATCTCTCCTTCACAGTGACACCAGAGTCACCGTGGCCGTATCACATTAACAGCTGCATATTCAGTGGCTTCTGTATTATTAAGGAAGCTGGATTGTCTGAAGGTGCAGTGGATGAGTTTCAGCATGAAGCTGCTCTGTGGTGTTATTTGGTTTAGTTACCACAGTGGTGAAAACTGCAAGACTTGAATACTCTCTCAACTCCACCCTAAAAATACAACTCTGTGTAGACATAGATTGGGGTTCTGCACTCAAGGGTTTTCACGATTTAGTGCAAGGTGGGTTTTTTTTGTTTTTTTGTTTTTGTTTTTTTACATTTAAAAAATAAGAACTGTCTTTTTTTTCATTTTATTATTTTTATTTATTTATTTATTTTTGATTGTTTGATACCTTACAGCAAATTCTGTAAATTCTAATAAAATATACATTAACTTTCAGGATTTTTCTTCTTTTTTAAATTATTTAAATCAAAATTTTTACAGCTTTAGCATTTTTATTTATAACATTAACTACTGGCAAATAACCTTTTGCATTTCCTTTTTGTTGTTGTTGTTGTTGTTTTGCAGATTTTGCAGAGCTGAGAGTCCTGTCCTCAATATTACTTAATACAGTATTTAGCATAAGATTTAGAAGCAGTGAGATTTTTTTCAGATATATCTTCTTTTTAAAAAAAATAGCTGTGGACTTCACATATGAAGTAGAGCAGGGCGATATGGCCAAAAATATTTATCACGATATATATTTGAAAATTTGCAATAACGATATAACCGACGATATAATTGATGCGAGACAAAATACAACTCCACAACATTACTAGCGCAAAAAGACAACCTTCCATTTATTTTCACTTAAGAAGCTGGTTTTTATGTACATTAAAGCTTTATAAAAATGTAACAGTGCAAATGCAAATTCCTTGCTGAAAGTTTAACCAAAAGGCATTTCCAGTAGAAATGGGCTGACATATCCTGAGCATAACCATGTATAATATCCACTGAAGTTAAAAAGAGGTGCTTTGCAACATTAAACTGCAGTGTGCAGTACGTATTTTTCGGACCATAAGGTGCACAGGATTATAAGGCACATTAAGCGAAACAAAGCAGTCAGATAAATCAAACTTTATTAAACTCATTCTTCTTGCTTCCTCCACTTCTGTACCATTGATTCATTAATGTTGAATTCTCTGGCAGCTGCTCTATTCCCATGTTGTTGCAGTATATTAATGACTAACCTCGTATTGTGGATGGATTATCTCAGTTGTTCTCCTGACTGAAGTTTGGTCCGTTTACAGCATCCTGCCATGCGATTGCATTTGTCTCTAACCATGAAGAACCTTCACGTTAACTTTTATAAGTGGAAAAGTGTTAGTGTTCGTCCTCCAGCTTCACTGTTTATGTTATGCTAACATAGCTGTGTCGCTAGCGATCACGTAGCACATCATTATATACCAGCTAGCCCAACTTCAGTAACCCTACAAACGTCACTGCTGTTTAGTTTCCTGTCTTCATTTATGTTGGAAGTGATAGCAGAGCTGTACGTTTGAATTTTTTCAGAAATCTCTCAGTCAGAACATGCTATATCATGCTTAGGTAACTAGCGAAACTAGCGAGCTAACTTCCGCTAGCTTCCTGCTAACTTCTAACTCCGTTAAATGTAATAACTTTTGTTTTCATGGATGCCTGGAAGTTAAACTTTATAGTTACACCTGGTAAAGCAGCAATGCTGATCGTTTTATTAAAGATGAAAGAATTTAGACAGTTTTTAACTCTAAGTGATGCTGCAGTGTTGTTTGACCTGAAGCATACGGAGTTTAGGACCCAGATTACTCCCAGATTTAAGAGCATCTTAGTCCGACAAATACGACAATAACAACGGCCGCTTGCATGTTCTGCAAAAAATGTGCTTTGTTGTGTATCTGACGGACAAACACCAAACCAGTTCCACATCACGGAAGTTGCACCATTTTTACAAACCAATTCTGGTTCATCTGTTTCACTCAACAATCGGCCATGTGCGTATGAAAACAAAGGCACTGCGCACGCGCGTTTTACTCCCATTCTATCGCGATATTTCATTTTCCTATCGTTGCCTAACATTATACCGGTATTACCGTGAACGGTATAATATGGCCCAGCCCTAATATGAAGTATTGTAATTTCAATGTAGTGGATATACGCACACACACAGCAGACTGAAGATATAATAAGAGCCAACCCCAAAACTTTACCTGTTCTATTCTACATGGATATCGTGTATATAGCTCTGTGGTCGGCATGAAGCTGGACACTCTGGTGACAGTGGCAGAGAAAAGGACATTAAAGAAACTGATGGACATTATGGACAATGCCAGGCATCCTCTGCACACGGCCATAAACAACCAGAAGAGTCTGTTCAGTGACAGGTTGCTTCTCCCCAAGACAAGAACTAACAGACTTAAAAACTCCTTTGTCCCACACGCCATCAGACTGTTTAACTCCTCTCTGGAGGGGAGAGGGAGGGGAAACAGGAGGACAAAGGAGGGGGGAACAACTAAGCTGTAGTGCCTCTGCACCTCACTGTACAATACCTTGTGCAATACTTTTTGTAAATAGTCAACAGTGCAATAGACTCAATACTTGAAATGTGCAATTCACTTGTATTTTTATTTTTTTTATTCCTATTTATTCTATTTATCCCCTTTGTATATTTTATTTATATTTGTCTCTGTATTTATATGTGTGTGTGTGTGTGTGTATGTATGTATGTATGTATGTATGTATGTATGTGTGTATATATATATATATATATATATATATATATATATATATATATATATATATATATATATATATATATATATATATATATATATATATATCAGTTCTGTAACTGTAACTTCGGTCGTTGCTGTGCTTTTTTTGGAAGTCGAATTTCCCAGAGGAACCCACCCGAGGGATTAATAAAGTTCTATCTTATCTTATCTTATCTTAGATAGCACTTCTTGTGTTTACAGTTGACTGCATTACATTAGTGTGACTCAAACTGGCAGTAATTTACACCATTAGTTCATTTTCTGTGTTAATTGCTTTATTTCACACACATCCGTGATATGTGAGATGCCAAGTTGGATACATTAGAGCCTGCCAGAAATCCTTACATGTAGGAAGTAGACATGGCTTTTTTACACAGCTTTTGAACTCACCATTTTCTACTGAGCTTTTGGTCTGTCTCATTTTCTGCTGTACACATATTTATTTTTTTACATACAATAGTGGACCTTCTGCGTCTTAGCAGTGGAAAATCTTCCTCACACTGAGTAGATGTTGTCTATCATAATCACTGTGGAGAAATGCTGCGAGTGAAAGGATTAAAAGGTTTAGTATTTAGTATTTATTTATTTATTTATTGTCATTGTCAAGAACAATGAAATTGCGTTTGGGGCTTCCATACAACCCAAAAAAAAGAAGAAAATAATAAATACCCCTTAAAACCCAAGTG
This sequence comes from Diplotaxodon limnothrissa, assembly GCF_057381915.1. NCBI lineage: Eukaryota > Metazoa > Chordata > Actinopteri > Cichliformes > Cichlidae > Diplotaxodon > Diplotaxodon limnothrissa. The sequence goes on along the minus strand of NC_140602.1, from coordinate 53,074,273 downwards.
TACATATTTAACCCAGTGTGACTCCAATGCAATAAGACAATCCTTAGCAATAATGTTCGTAGAAATTCAGACAAAGACCTGAGAAACACCATTTGTTTCAAACAAATGCTAGCCAAAAAGAGGGACACGGCCTCAGTTATGATGCAGTTATTATTAAAACACTCTGAAACAAATTCTCTTGTACATGAAAAAGGCAGCCTGCTTTGATTTTTGACCTGATTTCTCTCAAATTTATTCTGTGTAGTTAATCTTTGGGCCAGGCCTTGTTTCATAATCGCCCTTTCATCGAGATAGGCGTGCTGTATTTGACCAGTTTATTTGATTTTCGTTTATTTGTTTCAGAACAAACACAGAGCACAGTTGTAGCGCTCACGAGACCTCTTTCATTCTGTGTTTGTCGTCCTTTTGCATTCGTAAGTTTCATATTTTCCACGTCACTAAGCAGCTTACACATGACAACTTTCCCACACAACTTTCGACACTGAAGTGGCTGAACTGTATTAACAGCTTCAGCCGGATGTATGGGACGGATTATTTTCTCTATCACGCAATGATCTGCTTCTGTGGTGTCATAATAACAGCCCTTTGCTTTGTGTTTTGTCCTGTCCAAATCATGCAGCCTGTGCCATCTCAGGAGTGTGGAACTGTGTCACTGTGAACCCTCTAAACATTGCTGCTGGAGTGTGGATGGTGTAAGTCCCATTAGTGTCGCACTTTTGTAATATTCACATGCCACACAGCTAGATAGTTTAAAGGACAGTTTAGAGGTGGAAATGCAGTAAACATAATACCAAATGACCTCTTTTTAGGCAACACTGTGTGTTGGTGATGTAGCGCATTCAAGGACAATCAGAAAGTTGCCTTTTCTGGTCCAGTTTGTGTAAAGTAATGATTAAAAACACCAAATGAAGAGCCTTTCAGCGAACTATACATTGATATTGAGCAGAAGTCTCATATAGCACCTAACCACACCTACTCTAACAAAGGAGGTATGAAGAGTAAATTGGAGCATCTTGCGCCAAAGTGCCTTAACAATTCTTTATTTTAGGTAGGATTTTTAAGTTATAAGCAGGTTAAGTGGTAACTGTATCTCCAATTTGGCTAGCTGGCTCACTGTGAGAACTTTGTTGTTGTTTCCATGACAGCACAATACGTCTTTTCCAACTAGCTGCTGCTTTTAGTAAAAGGAAAGGGCAAAGAATGATTTCCTTGCCGTGCTTACGTATCCTCTCCTTCCTTCTCAAGGTTGAACGCTTTTGTGTTGTTCCTCTGTGAAGTCCCGTTTTGTTGTCAGTTCATCGAGTTTGCTAATGCGGTCGCAGCTCGTGCAGACAAACTCAAACCCTGGCAGAAGGCCTTCTTCTATTGTGGGTGAGGATGATTTATGCCACTGGAGACAGAAATGAACTATATGGGGGGAAAAATAAAAAACATTTGGAACTTGGGTTTTCTGATAGTTGTGCACATCGCATATAATCTTGGAAATGTACTTAATCAGATTCAATGACTTTGCCTGTTCTCAGGATGGCTCTGTTTCCTGTATTCTTGAGTTTCTCCTTTACAACCTTGTTTGGGAACGCCATCGCCTTTGCTACAGGAGTGCTGTACGGCCTCGCTTCTTTAGGCAAAAAGTAAGAAAGAAAATATAATGCATCTGAAATATCTACACAGTACAGACTGTGCAATAACGTGTTTTTTGATATCTCACCCACATTATATCCCATTGAAACAGGCTCTCACATTAAACATTAAACGTTTCATTATAACAAGTTATCATGTTTTTAATCTCAAGTTTAAATGCTCTAACAGTTCTAATGTGATTTATGTGGTTTCTTTTGTTGTTGTTTATTCACGTAAAGTAACTTTTCACTTTTCAAGATGAGCTGTCCATTAACCTTGCAGTTAACAGTGTCATCTATTCCTGTCATTCTTTCTTTCTTTTTTCCTCCCCACACTTCCCTGAACTTAACATTTTATTATTACCATCACTCTCCTGCACCCCTGTCTTTCCTTTCCCTCCTCTTCCAGGGGAGATGCAGTGACTTACGCTAGACTGCAGCATCAGAAACAGGGGGATGAAGAGAGGATGACAGGAACGACAAACGGGGCTCCAGAGTGAGGCCTTTTCACCAGCTGTTGTTTCTTTCCCTCCTCCTCTGTTCTACACTTGGGATTTTTCTCCTGTCCTCTATCCATCCTACCTCTTTCTCCGCACCCCTTTCTTTACTAAAATGTTACATTCTTGTTGCGCTCACCTGCAAAACAGATTCAGCCTGTTATTTGGTACTTGCCCTATAAACGGGATTCATGATTGTGACCTGATCACTTATATTTAAAACTTAGTTTTTATGTTTTGTTGTGTTTTGCTGGTTTCAGTCATACAGCCTTTATTTTTCTCTCTTTCTTTTTTTTAAACTGACGTTGTTGTCGCCCATAAAGCCTTTCAGGAAATCTGATCAGAAATTAATGTGATTGTAAATTGTACATATTTGACTTCAGGTTATTCACTTTGACTTTAAGGCTGCAGTTCAGAGTTGTGTGTCAGAGGAATTCGCCCCTTTGCATTCTTTGCGTGTGAGTGTGCCTCCCTGCTGTGGCACCGTGTCTCAATGCAATTTAACAACCGTGTGGCCAGAGTGGGTATACTTTTGTTTTGGGCACAGCGTGGTACACAGTGTCAGCAGTGCAACACATCAGCGGGTTAAAAAAAACAACAACAAAAAAGTTATTACACTTTAATAATGCACAATGTCCCAAGGTAAAGAACCGCGTGTATCAGGAGCAGGAATTGTAGCAAACAGAGCTGCCCTCGCAGAGCTGGGAGAGTGGAATTATTGCCTGGAAGAACGTGACTCTTTTCTCAGCTGTCCTCAGATCAGATTCGTCACATTTTGGGATTCTCTTCAGCCTCAGGAGGCTACGTTTGCAGCTGCGAGGCATGATGTGCATCACACATGTGTCAGATCACACTTCAGTAATACTCAGAATCAGTTGGGGAGGGAAGCCTTCTCAAGTTGCGGATGAGCCACAGCTCATCTAGAGAGACACAGGTTTATTTTCTGTATCCTCTGAAGGCTGAGACCGGATCTGCTAGAGAACTTTGAGCTATGTTTACTTGCGCGTTGCACCGGCACAAACTGGGTTTGGCGTTCAAAACAAAAAAATAACATTGTCAGCATTCACAATGACACTGCAGCGACAAGATTGCATTTAAGTGGTGCAAACTTTTGCGACTGGCCCTGTTGCGTATGTATTTCTAGAAGTTTACTTTCTCAACGCACAAAATACAAGGAGGAGAATATTTAAATCACATGATACACAGTTTACTGCTACCTGCGGCAATATTTAACGCAGAAAAAACACTAACCACACTTATAAATACTATCTGAGGATTTCACTCATGTGCGAATTTGCTTCACTTAGTAAGTCTGGACGATAAAAAGCGATTGCGGGGATAAGCGCTGTCACTCCAGAATGTATTATTGTATTTGAGAATGTTAAGGACTATCGTCTTCTGACGATAATTAACATTCCTCTTTGGTTTTACTGAGTTAACAACATATGATTTGCGTGTAATATTTTTGTATGTGGCTATGTTTTGATTTCATGACCTTTTATCAACAATCTAGAAATTTCTAGACCAGGAATGTCAAAGTCATTTTATGTCATGGGCCACATGTGACTTGTTTTTATCTTAAGTGGGCTGGACCTGAAACTCCTTGTTCTGTCAGTGTAAAGACATTTTACTACACATTTAAAAATCCCTCAGATGCAGAAAAGTGCAGATTTTTCTACATGATCAAAAAATGTTGCTGTAGTACATGAACGAAATGCATGAGCACAAATAAATGTGTAAAATTACAGAAAAAAATGTTCTGGTAACTACAAAACTGAAGGATTGTGCTGATTCTAATGTGGACTCATTGTAGAAAAAAAATTCTGCATTTAATAGTGAAAAAACGCAATCTTTTCTGTGATTTAATTGTTTATCTATTACTTAATTACTTTAGGGTAGTATGGATGGCAATCGGGGAGGTCCTTATGTGTATAAAAAGCTCTAAAGCTCATGAAAACACAGTTAAAAGTCCAATATCAAAGCCATTCTGTGGGCCAGATTGGAGTCTTTGCCGGACTGATTCTGGCCCCCAAGCCTTATGTGTGACATCCTCAGTCTAGGCACTTAATGTCTGTCAACCAAAACCTTTTATAAATCTCTGGCCAGTGATTTCAGTAGCATAGCTTCTGAGCACACACAGGTCTAAACTGCAGCTTGACGTCATATCTGAGGGATATTTTTAACATTGGAGAATGTATCTGGTGCATCCAAAGATAGAGACCTTTTATCTTTATTTTTGTTTTGTGCTTTTTATACATTAACTTTTCAGTTGGCTTAAGTTCAGTTGAGGTATTTGTGTAGCTTTCAGTTGAATGGCAAAACCTGCTTGTGCTGCTAACGGACAAGAGACCAGTCGCCAACTTGTGGCATGTAGATTTTGTGAAACGTCATGAAACGAGGAGCAAAACTGTGCACTCATTTGGGAATCTTTGTGTAGCTGGGGTTTCTTTTCCCGCTTTAGAATCCGTTAATAAGTATCTGCTGATTTCTTTGTGTCTGACATACTGCTCTCTTATGCTCTACCAAAACCCATCCACAGTTTAATGAAGGGAAGTGTCTTGATTCAGGGAGTAATTGGTCTGTATCCCACACAGTCACCACCGCAATGGTTTCACTCAAATGAGGTATGCAGTGCTCACCAGTGTACCGTGTGTGTGGTTTGTTTTTGGGCCTTGCCATTGTTATTTTAGCAGTAATAAGGATGGAATAAGTGTTTACACATACCTCTTACAGCTGTTTCTACCTTAAGTCTTGATTGAGTGAATTATTCATACCATCACCATCAGCTCTCAGGTATCATAGTTAACAGTGCACAGCACACACAACCAGCCTGTGCGTAGGTCCTAGTCGAAGCCTGACTCTACGATTTTACTGTATCACCCGAGTCAACGTGAAAAGCATTTTGTCATGCAATTAAAACACACACAAAACAGCCTTCACACACATCCAATCCAGTGATATGCTAAAGTCTAACACTATAAAAGCGCTCCACTGCTGTTTAACACTGCTTTCTCTGTCCATGGCCATCCACAACAAAACAAATTGCTGCAGGTGTTGAGTGTATCTTGTGCTGTAAGGGATATGTGAATAATGTGTGTTGTGATGTGAATCCTGATCATGTTACAAATTAGTGAATAAACAAAATTGCTACTACTGCGTGGTGTTGGCTTCTTCTGTACCTTTTTGTATCACTCTCAGGTTTGTATTTCTTCTATCACGATGATCAGGTCAAAGTTTACATGTTTATATTAATGTCAGAGCCCATCTAACTTAGTAACTGCAGTTCTGTCCTCTGTCATTTCAAATATTTCGTGTATAAGACATAATAAAAAACTGCTTTTTACCAAATCCTCTTATTAGGTAAATACTGTACATGACATGCATTACTTATTTAGCAAAAATGACGGCCTAACATCTCCACTTTGTTCTCATCTGTCCAGAGGACTTCCAGAAATCTTGTAGTTTGTTCAAATGCAGCTTTACAAACTTACGTTGTGTTGCCATGTTCTTTTTAAGAGAAGAGGCTTTCTTCTTCTTGTTTAGTTGCTTTCTACTTCTGCTGTCAAAAGTTTTCTCATATAACATCCTAACTAAAGAGTTGGAGATGTAGCTCTTTTGCAGAGTAATGCACACTTTGACCTTGGGGTCATCCACTCGTGGGAAGATTGGCAACTGTGTTGAATGCTTTTCCACTTGAATAATCTTTCTGACTGTAGAATGACACGCTATTTCTAAGTGGCTGTATAACCACACCCAGATTGACTGGCATTGACAAGATCTTTGCTGATGTCAACAAGCTGCCAAAACTTCTGTTTTTTAATGGAGATGCACACACCTGAGCTTCTCTATAAAAAGTGGGAGAAAGTATTAAGGATGTGTTTAGTATTCACATGCTGCTTCTTAGTTTTGGTTTGGTTTCTGTTTAATAAATAGTGGTGTGGTGTAATATATCATGTTTTGTCATTCATCCAATTTTAAGACCTGCTAGGGGTCCTGGTTAGATTTATCATGTTTCCTCCCCTCATCCCAAACCAGGCTGCCTCTCCCTGAACTAGGTTCTGCTTGAGGTTTCTTCCTGTTAAAAAGGAGTTTTCCTTCCCACTGTCAACAAAGTACTTGCTCATAGGGGATCATATGATTGTTGGGGTTTTCTCTGTAGAGACTTTACCTGACAATGTAAAGCGCCTTGAGGCAACTGTTGTTGTGAATTAGTGCTATATGTATAAAACTGAATTAAATTGAATTGAACTGCTGTTCTCATATGCAAAACCTTAGAACTGGAAGTGTTTATTTTAATTTATTTTGTTTTTTGCCATTAATGATTACTCTTGTTAAAAAGTTGTACACCTGGGAAAAGTAAGTATGATATGTCACAGTCACGCGTGGTTCTTTTCAGTTCTTTTTCAAATGTTATTTCCATTTACTGCAGCTAGGTAGAACCTTTTTCCTCTTTAAATTATTCAGCTGTGGTTGAATCTGGGCAGAACATCCTGCTCCTTCTGAAAGCTTCAAAAGACAAAGCATCTCTCTGTCTGAAGTGTGGAGTTAGGCAAGAAGATGAATACTGATGAAAGACTAAATTTTATAAAAAGATTTCTGTACGCTGGGGGTTTGGGGGTAATTTTGTTAAGTGTTAGAATGTTTTGGGGCACCTTTGATTGTGTTTTCTTAATAAAACAATTTCCCACTGACATTTTAAGATCCTTTCAGACAAATAAGCCTTACTTTGAATGATAATCTTGGAAAAAATGGCCCCTTTATGTTTTGAAAAACCAAATGAAAGCAAGTAAAATTTGTTTATTTTTCATGAAGTCCTCTCTGCCATTTTTTTAAACTGCACAAACTGTGTTTGTGACAACTGTTTATTGAATTTCATTCAGTTACAGTTTTATTTATACATCACCACATCACAAGATTCACCTCAAGGTGGTTGTAAGGTAATGATTCTGCAATAATACAGAGAAAACCCCAAAAACCAGACAACCCCCTTTGAGTTCCCACTTGGTGACAGTGGGAAGGAAAAACTCCCTTTTAACAGGAAGAAACCTCTGGCAGAATCAGGCTCAGGGAGCGGCGGGACAAAAGACACACTGTGTGCAGATGATTCATAGAAAGGTTTCAGTGTCACATAGATGATATTGATAGATATTACTGTTATCATTAAAAAGAGATTTCAGTGTTATCTCTTATGCTTCCGCTTTTTGTATTGTTACAAGCAAAAATATTTGGGCTTTTTAAAAAACATTTTTTATAATGCTATGTGTCATCCAACCCAATCAAACCACTGTGTTTGTAACTGTGGTTGATCTTGAGTGGTGGCCCTTTACAGTGGCAAGCTTTTGATATTTCTTATGCCCTGTCAACATGGATCAGTGTCTGCAGGTGAATGGAAATTGAAACCAGACTGTTGATCAACCACACTGAACTGAGTTAGAAGGAAATAACCTTGAGGATTTTATTAAAACATACAAGCTTAATTCTTTTCCCAGACGAAACTAGCACTCCTATTTGATTTCATCAAGTATAGTTTCTCTTTCTTTTGCTTAGCCTACTGACTTTAATATTTCTATCACGAGCTTGCAGTAAAATCAAACTGCAATTTGTTTCCCCTTTTTTTGCTGTCATGTCGGACAAATCTAAATCACATATAATTTAAAAGCAGTGATCAAAGAAAAATTAAATGCTTCACATCTCAGTGTCACACCACAGAAATTAAGGATACTCCAGAGTTCCCTGTTTTTTTTACATTTTGCCATACACTATTGCTTTTTTATTAGTTTTCTTTGAATTATTTGTATCTAAAAACTCATGAAAAATAAACCCAGTCTGACTTGATTTACCAGCACTTCCCCTAAAGTATGCTGTATAATAAATTACCTATTTATTAACTACTATTTAAATTTCCTTTGTAGTGAGTCATTTCACAATACATCAGTATTACATTTTGCATTGCTTCCTGGAATGTGCAACACATAAATAATGCTATCTGTAAAACTGCTCTGAGAATTCTGAATAAAGTTCTCATGTTTGAACATGTGATTCTATTTTCTATTTTCTTCTGGCCACTAAAGAATTCATGTCTTTGCCTTGAGAAACTCTTGGGTAGTGTTTACAGCATGTTTTGACTCATTGTCCATTTGTATGATCAAGTATATCTCTGTACACATTAGAGTTCATCCTGCTACTCCCAGCAGCAGCTACATCATCAATGAAAAGCCATAACATAGCCTTCACCATGTCTAACAGACGATGTAGTATGCTTTGGATCATGAGCTCTTCTTTCCTTCTCCATATTTTTTTCTTTTCCAATCATTCTGATACAACTTCATCTTGGTTTCATCTATTCTAAATAATTTTTTCCAGAACAGTGCAGGCTGTTTTAGATGTTTTCTGGTATTATCTAGTCTGACACTCTTGGACTCAAGTGTAACTAGTGGTTTGCACCTTGTTCTATGCTTTCTGTATTTAAATTCATGATGGTGTCTTTGACAATGATACACCTACTCCCTCAAAAGTGTTTTTGATGTTGTGAAACCGCAATCATCTACTTTAATACTTTTGTTAAATCCCTTTAATTAAAGCTGAACTTCAACCAGATCTTGACTGTTAGATGAGAAAAAACAGGCGCAAAATTTCAAAAAAGTATGGCCCTAAGCATATACATACATACAATGATGCTTCACTGCAAACCTGCTCCCATCACAAGCCTGTTTATGTCTTGTGTAATTATGTCTCTGCATGTTTTCATTATCTGAACTCTGTGATTTGTCACAGTCTGAGTCTTCTGTGTGGTTTATGTTTAATAACAGCTGTTAAAGTCAGATGACTAGACAAGGAGTTACCTGATGTGTTCTGCAGATTAGATAAGTGTGAAATAACACTAACACAGCCAGATGCAGATCAGCTGCACCGCATGTGGATAAGATCAAACAGGAATGTTTCCATTAGTCTATTACATCATTAATTGTGAGACCTTTTCATATTCACAATGACCAGATACTAAGATTACAGAAGAGCAGACAGTGGACAGAGATATTTACAAAGCAAATAAAAATGGCCTAAAGCACAGCTTGTAGCTCAGGTGGTAAACATGGATGCTCATTTAACTGCAGGTTAAATCCCAGAAACGATGTGGGCTTCATAGATAATTGGCAAACCTTCTGGAGGAAACCTGGTCTTATAAGGAGAGACGGCATCCATCCCACTTTGGATGGAGCAGCTCTCATTTCTAGAAATATGGACAAATTTATTAAACCCCCCAAAATATGACTATCCAGAGTTGGGACCAGGAAGCAGAGTTGCAGTCTTACACGCCTCTCTGCAGCTTCTCTCCTCCTGCTACCCCCCCAAAAACCCATCTCCATAGAGACTGTGTCAGCTCCCAAATAGACAAAAAACAAACTAAAAACCAGCAACAAACAACTTAAACATAAACAATTACAAAGAAAGAACAATAAAGTATCCACATCTGAACCAAAGAGTAAAACAGTGAAATGTGGATTATTAAATATTAGGTCTCTCTCCTCCAAGTCTCTGTTAGTACATGACTTAATAATTGATCAACAAATTGATTTACTCTGCCTTACAGAAACCTGGTTGCAGCAGGATGATTATGTTAGTTTAAATGAATCAACACCCCCGAGTCATTCTAACTACCAGAAATCTCGAAGCACAGGCCGGGGGGGCGGTGTGGCAGCAATTTTTCACACCAGCCTATTAATTAATGAAAGACCAAGACAGACTTTTAATTCATTTGAAAGCCTGATGCTTAGCCTCGTCTACCCCAGCTGTAAAACTCAGAAACCAGTCTTACTTGTTATCATCTATCGTCCACCTGGGCCTTACACAGAGTTTCTGTCTGATTTCTCAGACTTTATATCTAATTTAGTTCTGAGCTCAGATAAAATAATTATTGTGGGTGATTTTAACATCCATGTAGATGCTAAAAATGACAGCCTCAACATGGCATTTAATCTTTTATTAGACTCAATTGGTTTCTCTCAAAATGTAAAAGAACCCACCCACCACTTTAATCACACTCTAGATCTTGTTTTAACATATGGCATAGAAACTGAACATTTAACAGTGTTTCCTGAAAACCCTCTCCTGTCTGATCATTTCCTGATAACATTTACATTTACAATAATTGATTACACAGCGGTGGAGAGTAGACTTTATCAAAGTAGATGTCTTTCTGAAAGCGCTGTAACTAAGTTTAAGAATATAATCCACCCACTGTTATCATCTTCAATGCCCTGTACCAACATAGAGCAGAGCAGCTATCTGAACGCTACTCCAACAGAGGTCGATCATCTTGTTAATAATTTCACCTCCTCACTACGTACGACTCTGGATACTGTAGCTCCTGTGAAAACTAAGGTCTCTAATCAGAAGTACCTGACTCCGTGGTATAATTCTCAAACACGTAGCCTAAAGCAGATGACTCGTAATCTGGAGAGGAAATGGCGTGTCACAAATTTAGAGGATCATCATTTAGCCTGGAGAAATAGTTTGCTGCTTTATAAGAAAGCCCTCCGCAAAGCCAGAACATCTTACTATTCATCACTGATTGAAGAAAATAAGAACAACTCCAGGTTTCTCTTCAGCACTGTAGCCAGGCTGACAAAAAGTCAGAGCTCTTTTGAGCCAACCATCCCTTTAACATTAACTAGTAATGACTTCATGAACTTCTTCACAAATAAAATTTTTATCATTAGAGAAAAAATTACCAGTAATCATCCCACAGATGTAATATTATCTACAGCTACTCTTAGTACCATTGATGTTAAGTTAGACTCTTTTTCTCTAATTGATCTTTCTGAGTTAACTTCAATAATTACTTCCTCCAAACCATCAACGTGTCTTTTAGACCCCATTCCTACAAAACTGCTCAAAGAAGTCCTGCCATTAATTAATTCTTCGATCTTAAATATGATCAACCTATCTCTAATGATCGGCTATGTACCACAGGCCTTCAAGCTAGCTGCAGTTAAACCTTTACTCAAAAAGCCATCTCTAGACCCAGCAGTCTTAGCTAATTATAGGCCAATCTCCAACCTTCCTTTCATATCAAAAATCCTTGAAAGAGTAGTTGTCAAACAGCTAACAGATCATCTGCAGAGGAATGGTTTATTTGAAGAGTTTCAGTCAGGTTTCAGAGCTCATCACAGCACAGAAACAGCTTTAGTGAAGGTTACAAATGATCTTCTTATGGCCTCTGACAGTGGACTCATCTCTGTGCTTGTCCTGCTAGACCTTAGTGCAGCATTCGATGCTGTTGACCATAATATCCTATTAGAGCGATTAGAACATGCTGTAGGTATTACAGGTACTGCACTGCAGTGGTTTGTATCATATCTATCTAATAGACTCCAATTTGTTCATGTAAATGGAGAGTCCTCTTCACACACTGAGGTTAATTATGGAGTTCCACAGGGTTCAGTGCTAGGACCAATTCTGTTTACATTATACATGCTTCCCTTAGGCAGCATCATTAGAAGACATAGCATACATTTTCACTGCTATGCAGATGACACCCAGCTCTATCTGTCCATGAAGCCAGATAACACACACCAATTAGTTAAACTGCAGGAATGTCTTAAAGACATAAAGACCTGGATGGCCGCTAACTTTCTGCTTCTTAATTCAGATAAAACTGAGGTTATTGTACTCGGCCCTGAAAAGCCTAGAAATATGGTATCTAACCAGATTCTTACTCTGGATGGCATTACCTTGGCCTCCAGTAACGCTGTGAGGAACCTTGGAGTCATTTTTGACCAGGACATGTCCTTCAATGCACATATTAAACAAATATGTAAGACTGCGTTCTTCCATTTGCGCAACATCTCTAAAATTAGAAATATCCTGTCTCAGAGTGACGCTGAAAAACTAGTTCATGCATTTATTACTTCCAGGCTGGACTACTGCAATTCATTATTATCAGGATGTCCAAAAATCTCACTGAAAAGCCTTCAGCTAATCCAAAATGCTGCAGCAAGAGTCCTGACAGGGACTAGAAAGAGAGAGCATATTTCTCCTGTTTTGGCTTCCCTTCATTGGCTTCCTGTTAAATCCAGAATTTAATTCAAAATCCTGCTCCTCACATACAAGGTCTTAAATAATCAGGCCCCATCTTATCTTAATGACCTTGTAGTACCATATCACCCTATTAGAGCACTTCGCTCTCGCTCTGCAGGCCTACTTGTTGTTCCTAGAGTATTTAAAAGTAGAATGGGAGGGAGAGCCTTCAGTTTTCAGGCCCCTCTTCTGTGGAACCAGCTTCCAGTTTGGATTCGGGAGACAGACACTATCTCTACTTTCAAGATTAGGCTTAAAACTTTCCTTTTTGCTAAAGTATATAGTTAGGGCTGGACCAGGTGACCCTGAATCCTCCCTTAGTTATGCTGCAATAGACATAGGCTGCCGGGGGATTCCCATGATGCATTGAGTTTTTCCTTTCCAGTCACCTTTCTCGCTCACTATATATTAACAGACCTCTCTGCATTGAATCATATCTGTTATTAACCTCTGTCTCTCTTTCACAGCATGTCTTTTATCCTGTCTTCCTTCTCTCACCCCAACCGGTCGCAGCAGATGGCCGCCCCTCCCTGAGCCTGGTTCTGCCGGAGGTTTCTTCCTGTTAAAAGGGAGTTTTGAATGGCAGTTCACCCATGTCCCTTATGTCAGTCAGCCTATTCTCCAATCTCATCATTTAGCCTGATATATTCAAATAAGTTCAACAATATTTTTAAAAAAGAGGAAAAAGAAATAAGAGGCTTATGGGATCAATAACGTCATGGGATTTCTGCTGGATGCTTGGCAACCAATTAGCAATGATACAGACGTACACCATTTAAAGTCTACTAAAAATTTATGTGTTAATGCATTTCAGGGTCATTGGGGAGGTTGGACGAGACTGGATACACCCTGGACAGGTCACCAGTTTGCCACAGGGCTAACGCAGAGAGATAAAAAGCCATTCCCACACATCAATGGGCAATTTAGAAATAACCAATTAATCGAACCCCACTAACGGTATGTGTTTGGAAGCAAGCTGGAGTACTCAGAGACCAGACATGGGAGAAGTCTGTGAAGGTTCTCAGTCATCCAGGTCATTGTAGTCAAAGGAGCTTGCAAAGAAAAGCGTCTGGACTTCTTTAAGTTGCTTGAAGACGTTTCACCTCTCATCTGAGAAGCTTCTTCAGTTCTAAGGTCAAATGGTGGGGAGTCCCAGATTTAAAGAAGTCCAGACGCTTTTCTTTGCAAGCTCCTTTGACATGGGAGAAGCATGCAAGCACCACCAGATGGTGGATTCAAACCCAAGGACTTCTTGCTGTGAAGCAACAGTGCTAACCACCACACCACCCAGTAAATTTAGTAAACTTTTTTCTTTTAATATAATTTGGCTTTTTAATTTAATTTGGTTGATGATCCTATAATTCATGTTTTAAAATTAACTGTGTTTTAAGAATATTCATGGAATTGTATGATAAAAACTGTCCAACAATAAAATACAACAGAAAGCACAAATATTCACATAGACCATGGATCACTAAGGGTTTACAAAATGCATGTAAAAAGAAAAATACACTCTATAGGGAATTCCTAAAACAAAGAACAAAAGATGCTGAAAATAAATATAAAAAATACAAAAATAAGTTGACCAATATTATACGTGTATGTAGAAAGGAGAATTATAGTAAAATATTGAACAACAATAAACATAATATGAAGGGAATATGGGATGTTTTAAACGGTATCATTAAAAATAATTCTGGACAACAAAGTTATCCTCAATACTTTATCGACAATGGCAATATTATGGAAAACACTGCTGATAAGGTCAACAGCTTTAATCATTATTTTGTAAATATTGGACCAAAACTGGCAGAACAAATTCCTGAGTCACTGCCATCAGTAGACTGTAGTGAAAACCTGATTGATAGGAACCCTAACTCAATGTTCCTCACATCAGTGGAGGAAAAAGAAATAATTGACATTGTACACATGTGTAAATATAAAACATCTACTGATTGTAATGATATTGACATGAAAATCGTCAAGAAGGTCATTGAAGGAATTGTAGGACCTCTAACATATATATGCAACTTATCATTTCAGACGGGAAAAGTGCCAAACAAAATGAAAATAGCTAAAGTTGTGCCGCTGTATAAAACCGGAGATAGACGCCACTTCACAAATTACAGGCCTGTTTCTTTACTACCACAATTCTCCAAAATCCTAGAAAACCTGTTTAATAAACGATTAGACAAATTCTTAGATAAATATAAATTACTCTCTGACAGTCAATATGGATTCAGATCAAAAAGATCAACATCTCTGGCATTAATCGAATCAATTAAGGAGATTACAAATGCTATAGATCAGAAACAGTATGCAGCTGGAGTATTTCTGGATCTCAAGAAAGCATTCGACACAATCAATCATGACATATTAATTAATAAACTGGAACGGTACGGGATCAGGGGGGTTGTACTGCACTGGGTGAAAAATTATTTAAGTGACAGGAAACAATTTGTGAAGCTGGGTGTCCATTCCTCATCATGCTTGGACATTGCTTGTGGTGTTCCACAAGGCTCTGTACTGGGTCCAAAATTATTTATTATTTATATAAATGATATTTGTAAGGCATCTGATATATTAAAATTAGTATTATTTGCAGATGACACAAATATTTTTTGTTCTGGGGGGAATCTAAAGGAGCTGCTGGATACAATTACTTCAGAAATGTGCAAAATTAAAAAATGGTTTAACAGGAACAAACTATCGCTAAATCTAAGTAAAACTAAAATAATCTTATTTGGGAATTCCCTTAGAAATGCACAAGTGCAGATTCATTTAGGTGGTGTGGAAATTGAAAGAGTACTTGAACATAAGTTTCTTGGTGTGATTATAGATGATAAATTAAACCGGAAGTCTCATATAAATCATATACATAACAAAATTTCAAGAAGTGTTTCAATCTTGAGTAAAGTAAAACACATTCTGGACCACAAATCACTCCACATTCTCTATTGTTCCCTGATTGCACCGTATTTGAATTACTGTGCAGAGGTTTGGGGCAATACTTACAAATGTTCCCTATCATCAATCTTTCTATTACAAAAAAGGGCCATAAGGATAATCCATAAAACTGGTTACAGAGATCATACAAATCCACTATTCTTAAAATCAAAAATTCTAAAATTCACAGATCTGATTCATTTTCTCACTGCACAAATTATATATAAAGCAATAAATAACCTGCTTCCTGACAATATTCTAAAAATGTTTTCTAAAAGGGAACGGGGATACAATTTGAGGGGGGAATTAAATTTAAAACATCCTCGTATCCGTACAACATTAAAAAGTTTTTGCATCTCTGTGTGTGGAGTGAAGCTGTGGAACAGACTAAGTAAAGATATGAAGCAATATCCGAGCATGGCGCAGTTTAAAAAGCGATTTAAAGATATGGTTTTTACAGGGTACAGGGAAGAGGTAGAGATTTGATAGGGTGTTCTTGTCTAATATTTTCATGTGTGTGCGGGTGCACGGGTATGTTGGTATGGGTATATATATATTTGTAGGTTGTGTATCCTTTGAGGTGTTAATGGGGTTATTGAAAATGTGTATATGTGCGTATGTGTATATACGTATGTATGGATAGATAGAAACATATATGTATATATATATATAAAAATGAATAATAAAAAAAATACACATGACATATAATGTAATTGCAAGGAGGTATTTCTGTAGTCTATTGATTACTAGATAGTGGAAAAGGGGTGGGATTAAATACCGGTAAGCTTATGCTTCTTCCTGCTCCTTTTTGAACATGAAAGTTATTTGTAGTTGTGGTTGCTCGTTTTCCTTTTGTTTTGCTTTGTTCATTTGTCTCTTTTAATTCTATGTTGTTGTACTTTTTCAACATGTTCAAAATAAAGATTCAATCAATCAATCAATCAAAATAAAAACCCAGGCGTATGACAAGATGACTGCCAAGTGGCGAGACTTGAAGGGTTTTATCAGCTGTGGCTTCACATTTGTCACACAGACCTGAGAGAAGCAATGCTCATCTCAGCTAATGCTCAGTGAGAAAGAAAAGACGCATGTTTGACGTTATCAGTCAGAGCACACTGACCATCCAGCTCATTTTAATCTGACGTTTTGAGAATGCATCTTGTCTCACACGGACAGACTGATAGGCTGCGTAATAACCTGCAAAAGTATTAAAAAAACCACCACTCCGATAGCTGCTGCTACTGATGGAACTTTTCTGTCTAACTGGATGTCATTACCATAATAGCAAAAATACAATACTTTTAATTACACACTGTGTAGAGAGAGGAACACGATAGATAGAATGCAATAAAATGGAAGACACATGTTCACACGTGGTGAGCTGTAATGGAGAAAGGGGTAGTTTTAGTTGTGTTTAGTTTCAAGGTGTTCTGTGAATGACTGTAAATGATAACTAGGGCTACCTAAACTAACAATTCACACACCACGGTCACGCAAACACATGCGCTCAACGGCAGAACATTTACAACAGCCTCACAGCGCACACAGACTTATAGGACACACACGCAAGCCACGCTTATTCATATTAGTGAATATACACACACATAGTCAGACTTATGGAGCCTCTCACCACACATTTTTTTTCTCTTTCTATTTACAAACAAGTGATGTTTCCACATTCTCTTTACCCGTCTAAAAGAAGCTCCCAGCGTACATCATTAGACATACACACACAATTATGGGCACACTAAGGTTTGTCACATGGAATGTAAATGGAGCTGGCACCAGGGAAAAAAGGTTAAAGATATTTAACCAGCTTAAAAAACTACAGGCAGATGTTGTTTTATTACAAGAGACTCACAGGCCTGTCACAGGTTTAAACGAACTTAAAACACCTGAGTTTCCTAATATGTTTGCAGCCTGTTATAATTCTAGACAAAGGGGAGTAGCAATTTTAATACATAAAAACTGTAATTTTACAGTACTCGATACAGTTATAGATCCAGAGGGTAGATTCCTTATTATTAAATTATCAATATTTAACAAAAAGCTATGTAAGTATATATGGTCCAAATGTTGATGAACCCTCATTCTTCCACGGATTTTTAGTGCACTCTCTGAACACCTTGATTGCACACTTATTCTTCGAGGCGACCTCAACCTTGGACTAAATGAAGAAATTTAGTCCAAGGTTATTATAGTCTTCATATTTAGACTATAATGACACTCCCGGAACATCAGCATCTGTTCTATGGGAAGCAGGGAAAGCTGTGATGAGAGGTAAAATAATTTCTTTCTCATCACACAAAACGAAAGAAGAAAACAAAAATATTCAGGAACTAGAAAAAACCATCAAATCCTTAGAAGAAGCCTACGTGTGCGACCAAGATAAAGAAATAATGAACAAAATATGCAAAACAAAACTAGAATTAAATGAAAGTATTAATAAAAAAAACACAATTCCAAAGACTTCGCTTGCAGAATTTTGAACACAGTAACAAATCAGGTCGATTTCTAGCTAACCAGTTAAAAATAAATAAAGAAAAAACAACTATATGTGCTGTTAAAGATTTATCTGAAAACACAATATATGACCCTGGAAGAATAAACAGCATTTTTAGGGATTTCTATGAAACTCTATATTCATCACAAATACACCCATTTAAAAATGAAATTGATCAGTTTCTTGACAACACAACTCTTCCAAAATTACTAGACAGTCAAGCAATGGAACTGGATTCACCACTGACGCCAAGTGAACTCCAGGAAGCCCTGATAAGCATGCCCAATAATAAGGCTCCAGGTCCAGATGGCTACCCTTCAGAATTCTACAAAGAATTCTGGACAATTCTGGCACCAGTATTCCACGGAATGTTGCAGGAAATCGAGGAAAATGGCAGACTACCACCAAATATGAATTCTGCAAACATTAGTCTCCTGCTAAAACCAGGCAAAGACCCTTTATTTCCCTCAAGCTATCGTCCAATATCCCTTATTAATGCAGACCTCAAAATAATCTGCAAAGCTCTCTCAAAAAGATTAGAGAAGATAACCCCCCTTTTAATTCATCCTGACCAAACTGGTTTCATAAAAGGTCGGCACTCATTAACAAATGCACGTAGATTACTTAATTTAATAGACTACTCATACAGTAAAAAAATTGAAACCACAATATTATCTCTAGATGCAGAAAAAGCGTTTGACAGAGTTAACTGGAAATTTTTATTTGCAACTTTACACAAATTTGGTTTTGGAAACTCTTTCATAAACCGGCTAAGAATATTATATAATTCCCCAACAGCTTGTGTCAGAACAAATGACCAGACATCCTCCAGCTTCTGTCTCCTGAGGGGCACCAGGCAGGGATGCCCACTCTCCCCCTCACTTTTTGCAATTTTTATCGAACCACTAGCAGCAGCATTTAGACAGGCTGCAACAATTAAGGGCATAAAATGTAAGAACATAGAACATAAAATCAGTCTCTATGCGGATGATGTGTTGCTTTTTCTCCAAAACTCACAAACCAACCTTTCTGAGGTAATCACTCTAATAAACTGGTTTTCAAGAGTTTCAGATTATTTCAATTAACTGGTCAAAATCTACAGTTCTTCCAATTATCTGCTCCTTCCATAATTCTTCTTCTGCCCCACTACAATCTGGAAATATTAAATATTTAGGTATTAATGTCTCTCCTAAGCTTTCAGACTTAACTAAATTAAACCACATCCCATTTCTAAAGAAAGTAGAAGGCGATCTGACTAGATGGAAATCTCTACCCATATCACTCATGGGAAGGGTCGCCACTATAAAAATGATGATCTTGCCAAAAATAAATTACTTATTTTTGATGATCCCTAACAAACCATCACAAGATTGGTTCAGATCTCTTGATTTGTATATTTCTAAATTCCTTTGGAAAGATAAACCCCCGCGTATCAGCTTAAAACCGCTACAAAGAACCAAGGCTAGAGGAGGATTAGATCTGCCTAATTTTCAACAATATTTCTTAGCCAACAGGCTTCAGTACATCTCAGGATGGTTAAAACGTACCTTCTTAAATGAGCCCTGGCTAGATGTTGAACAGGCACTATGCAATAATCTAGAGATTTCTGACCTACCATTTATCAGCTCAAACATCAAAAGACATGAATGCTTTAAAAGCATCAACATCAGCTCTTCTCTGACAGCATGGTGGGAGTTTCTAAAAATAACGGAGTCTTCATTAATCCCATGCAAACGTACACCTATCTGGAACAACCCTGACATATTACAAAACAATAATATGATTAATTTTCCAGAATGGAGTTGTAAAGGAATTAAATACTTAGAACATATAGTAGAAGGAACAGACTTTATTCCATTTGACAGACTAGTTATACAATATGGGATCAACAAGAAAAGATTTTTAGAATATCAACAAATTAAATCCATAGTAAAAAAGAAATTTAATCCCAGTGAAGCCGAATTACAAACACCACCAAGTGTGGTACACTTTCTTACACTTAAATCCCCTAAATTATTGTCTAAAATATACAGAACACTTTCTAAAATAGATGAATCAATATCCATTCCTATTGCAAAGTGGGAAGCAGATTTGTCAGTTGGCTTAGACCAAAACTTCTGGTCTCAGATTTGCTTAAAAACCTTTAAATTGATTAGAAATCCCAGTCTGCAATTAATACAATACAAAATACTACATAGAGTGCACTATACAGGTCATCGGATGTTCCAGATGGGCTTTACATCTTCCAACAACTGCTCACACTGTCAAGGCAATACACCAGACAATTACATCCACGCTCTTTGGTTCTGTCCACCAGTGCAGAAGTTTTGGCGCGAGATATGTGAAGACTTATCAAATTGTCTCAAATGTAAAATTCCAACCTCCCTTTAGTGTGCTTGTTGGGCAAATTGGATGATGTCACTACAGAAACTAATACAGTCCACATGGTTTTTACTGCCCTATGCATCACCAAGAAAACGGTCCTCATGAGCAGGAAAAATAAAAATAATCTTAATTCTAGCCAATATAGAAACCATCTAATAGATCACATTAGTCTCGAGACAGCCTCTACCACCACATTAGATCAATCCCTCTGGGCTCCTTTGATCGACTCCATCACCTAGCGGGGGTGGGGGGTCGTAGTTTGGTCCCGCCTTCGCCATTGTGGTTGATGTGGAGGTTGGGACGGCTTAGGGCGTCTGAAGAACCCCTAGGGACGTTATCCCTGGAGGGCTTAACCCAGGGGTTGTGGTCATAACCTGGTTAGTGGCTCTGGTTGCTCTTAGAGGGTGTTCTCCTTGTGGCTGCGTGCAGCAGGCCTGGGGGAGGGTCTGTGCTGGAGGACGTAGGGGGCCTCTGGATGTCTGGAGCCTGGATCTCCTCCATGCCTGCTTCATGCCCTGGGGGACGGGGCTATGGCTCTCTACATCCTCTAGCAGACCATTACATGGGGAAACCTTTTGAATACAAGCGCGCTGATCCACACAGGTGTGCACACGGGTGTTCACTGTTCATAGACATAAACTACACCTTTATTGGCTGCTATTTCCAAGCACATTGTGCGCTGTCAGTCCTGCTTGCTACACAACAACATTCAATATTTAGTATTTACTGCTGTTTACACTTAGCTACATTAACGTGATGGTGTTGTGTTTAGTATGTTGCTTTGTTTTGTTTTGTTTTTTTCTCTTCTTTTTCTCTCAACAGGTGATCCAGGAGATTTTTTTTCTCTTCTGTCTCTTTTTAAGTGCCCTTTCTCACTGTCCCTCTTCCCTTCTGTTTTTCTTTTCCTTCATCTTTCTTTCTCCCTTTCCTATCCCTCAGTCATGTCTGTCCCATCTGTAACAACTGAAAATAAAATAAATAATAACAACAAAGGTCGATCAAATGGACCAATACGGCAAGGCCATGATGATCCGTTTGGCAAAGTAAATCCATTAGGTATCCTTGTTGGTCTTCAGACAACAATTCTGACGGCTAAAGAACCAAAACACATACAGCACGGTGACTGCCAATTTAACTTATAAGAACCAGAGAAAAGTGTGAATACAATCAAAAGGATTTAGCTGCTAGCAGGTTATGCAGTTCATTGTGTCTGTATCAGGTGTGATCCAAACTCACCTTCTAAATGGCCAATAGGAATGCAGTATTTTTATCATTAATGGAAAAATTGCATTTTACTGTCTTTGATATTTCTTCAAAGTAGTTTTTTCCCCAAAAAATTTCCAGCTTAACCACAACCTCTATGGATTCTTTGCTTGGATCCCCCCCCCCATCAGCACTGACCTTACATGGAGGTTTAATAGATGCTTAATGCCTGTTTGATGAATCAAGGTTAATTCTACCCATCTGTCACCAATTAATTAAAATGGCATTATGTGAGAAAAAAAGTGTTGTGTGTCACAAGACTTTCTTCTCTCACTTTTAAGCTCTTGCCCTTTAAGTGCCGATTTAGTGGGATTTAGTTGTGTCACCTGGCTTCCACTTTCTCACATTCATGCATATTCATTCATTCAGTCATTTGATTTACAAGGATTAGTCTCTATAGGTCTCTAGCTCTGCTGTCTCTGGAGAACAAGGCGACAAGTTCAAGAAAAAGAAGTTTACTTTTTCTTGAAAAACAGCTGGAAAAAAGGCAAAGTTACCTTTAAAATTCAGTAACTTATAGTAAACGGCCAGCAGAGGGCGATAGGACATAATTTAATTTGACGTCTGGAGGATTTAACTTCGTTTTTAACGCAGTAATTAATTATGTAATAGATTAGCGGCTACTACTAGTACTACAAAAGGATGGCTCTCTTTATTATTGATGCTTTAAATACTGAACATGATGTTCCTCTTACAGACTGCTCACTGGGCTTAACGTTAATTTCTCAGGACGCTCTTATCAGCTGTCGGTAGCTGATAAGAGCACCCTGACAATTAACCCTCTATTCACTGTTTCTCACATCACGAAACCAAAAACTGATTTCCGGTATTTGTCATAAACAAAACAAAACAAAAAACGACAGAGTATATTTAAACTGGTGTAAATGACTTGATGGCTCACAATGTGTGAAACGTGTTAAATCTATTTATTAGGAATGATATGAGGCAGGGGCGATTCTAGGTTCAAACTTTTAGGGGGCCTCAGCTCCCACTCATAATGTCACGTTATTAATATTAATGTAATATGCTGTTTCCAAATGTAATCAGTCCTTTTCACATTTGCAAACCTCAATTCAATTCATTGACATTAAAAATGTTTTTTTAAAGAGTCGTCTGGCCAAGAGGGCATCAGAGTTTGCAACAAATATAACACTGCTGTTCTATAATGTGACCAAAAAGGATTGGGCTGATTATAATGTAGGTGCAATAAGCCATACATTGTGTAAAATGACATGCCACTGTGCAACCATCAAAAACTATCATGCAGGCATGCAAAGGGGGCTCACTGAGCTCGTCTTATAACAGACTCACAGAGGCTCTGGTTAGAAAACTCAAAGGGCTGATGAAAACGAAGGGCTGATGTGTGTGAATCCCAGCCATTTAATCAGCAGCATGAGCTGATCAGACCTGAAAAGTGTCTTTAATGTGGAGAAAAACAGCCCAGGGCTCATGGTCCAACAGAGCCACTGGATGATGAAATAAGAAATAAGCGGATATATGGCATGAGGGTTTTGAGTGGTCTGATGGTTTTCCAAACTGTATCAGTCATACTTTTAAGTGGGGTTTCATTCAATGCATGATATTTAACAGAACTTTTGTGCAAGTGGATCTATTCTATAGCCTACATCAAGTGTGTCAAACATAAGGCCCAGGGACCAAAATCTGCTCAGCAAAGACTGAAATCTGCCCCACTGGATGATTTTGGAAAGTGTGAAGGAGGGCACACGTTTTGGACTTTTAGGTAAGTTTTACAAGCCAAGCCATCCATACTACACCAGAGTAAATAAGCAATAAATAGACATGGGTTTTTAAAATGTTTACAATAGAAATTTCGTTTATTTTAACAAAGAGTCCACAGTAAGTTCCTTGAAATTTAGTTGCGAAGACTCGCGAAGACTGCGAAGATTTTTTTCATTTATTACATTAGCATTTCTTTATCATGTAGAAGACACCTGCTGCGAATATTATCAGTCAAATTCAATGACCGCTGAGAAGTGGGTGTAGAAGAACTGAGAAATACAGATGAAATCTCACCTTTTTCCCCCTTAAGATATCTCTGGCATTAAACGCATAATTGAACTTCTTCACACTGACAGAACGTGCAGTCTCGCTGGTTCGACCCACTTAAGATCAAAATGTAAATGTGAGTAAATGTGATCCAGATGTGATTAGCAGCTAATTACAGTTTTATTTCCACAGCAGACCCACCTTCGGTTTCCAAAGGTTTCTAAGGTTCATGTCCCCAGGGGAGGACCAACTTAGTCGTCGGCCTTCCTCCCAGCTCCTGGGTTGCGTCATGCTTGGGGACTTCACTCCAGTGAGGGACCTGCTTTGTGCTTTGTGGAGAGAGAGAGAGAGAGAGTGAGAGAGCGGCGTTCCCACCAACAGGACGGGATTCAAAAAAAGGGGGAAAAAAGCACAGCCAGCAGGCAACATCACCTGCAGAGCGAAACAGCGTTGGATTTCCCCGGTGGGAAACAGACATCCGTGTTGTTTTCCTGTATGTCAGAGGCTTACTGCGTGTAGAAGAATTCGCTCAAGTGTCTTTTCGGTGTTTTGTATCAGGAAAAAAAAGAGGCGCGCAGTTTTGTCCTTCTTGAGGACCCGGGACCTTGTTGACGCTCGGAGCGGGTACGATGGACCGCGTTTCCGCCGGGAATTCGCTCTTGGAGCCGGGCCGTGCGCACACATGGGGACTGTAGCGCTTCCAGCCCGGTTTGTTTAGCGGTTGAACCGTGTTTACTGTGCCGGGAGCGGAGGTCAGGAAAGCCGCGATGCCCACCAGGAACAGGTACAACCTGGTGGATGATGTGGCGGACTCGAGGGTGCCGCTCCACAACGAGGAAGCTTACCAGCACGGGATATATTTCCAAGCAAAGGTGAAGTCCGGAGAGAGCCCGAACCTCCTTAATATGCAGTGTTTTCAGAGTTACATGAGCCTGCTGTGTGCTGCTGGAGCGGCAGGTGCACTGGGCTGAAGTTTGAACACATGGTAGCTTTGCCTGCAGGTCCTCAACCTCACACATTTATTAGTGCACGCATACATCTAAAGTCTAAAATGTTAAAGACGGGACTCAGAGCAGATGTGGGATGACTCAATCGTCTAAAAGCCGATAAAGATAGATGATCGTTTTTGATGCTTTGAGTGCATTTGGGAGCTTTTCCCAACTTGCTGAATTATTAAGGTGATCGCGAAGAAACCAGACAGTATTCAGCTTTAATGATTGCTTTTATAGTGGAGATGCAGCTCGTGATTGCTTTCATCATTGGTTGCTTTTTTTTTTTTTTTTAAGATTATTTCCAATAATAGCAGTAATGGTTTGCAATAGATGCGAACAGATAATTAAAACAAAATCTGTTTTCTTAGATGTGGAAGTGATGTTAGATCCCGCTGTTTTTGTCAGATTAACAGTGCAGGACTTCAAAAGTTTCGGTTTCCGTTTATGTGAAACAGGAAAAGAAGCTGAAAATAGCAAATATCTGGCACTTTGCACAAAGTCATATTGATGGACCAATCGCTGTGTGAGTCATAGGCACATGCGTCTTTAACTGTATTCTGAGTCTGTTTGTTGTTCCGTTTGATCAGCAAACCGAAAGGGTTAAAAAAAAAAGGGAGTGTTTCTGGTCCAAAGTTCATTCACATGGGTGCTTGTATCTTGTATCTCACTGGGCCTGCTCAGCAGCAGGGTGATGTCACTGTTCCTTTCTTTCGCTGAGTGTCCCATAACTCCTCAGCACAAACCTGATATTTACTGTGAATATACAACACTTTTCAGTCAGATAAAAACAGTAAAATATAAAAGATGAATCCCCCCCCCAAACAAAAACCAAACAAACAAACAAAAAGAAAAATATGCATGATGCATTTCTAAATTCAAACACCATGAGCTGCAGAATGTACACAAGACAATGAGTTATTAAATTTAAAAAAAGGAAAATCCTATTTACCAAGTAAGCAATAAATTAAGGCCAGTGTTGCTGAAGATCTCAGACAGTTTACTGTAAAATGATAGAGACATCAAAGGCGTCATTGTCCCCAGAGCCCCTTAATTACACAGGCGCGTATTCAAATATATGCAAGCCACAAAGAGCTCATTAAAAAGGCATAGCTTTGCTTTGTTTGGGTTTTTTTTGTCATACATTAAACACATTTTGTCTTAGAGACACCCTGTTTGACACTTTGCAAAGAAAATCTGTGATTGGCTGTGTTAGCTGATCTGGGGCGAGCAGTACCACATGTTGGAGGCTCGGTGAAGACGGCTTTTTTCTTTTATTGAAGTGAACAGTCTAAGTGATCCCTAATTTTGGTGCCGTTTGATAACACCCCCCCCCCCCCCCCCCCCCCCCCCCTACTTGTCTTCGGGAGGCTGTTTATCTTCCAAGGATGAAAATGGAAAAAGAAATTGCACATTTAATCTTGTGAAGGCAGAATGGCTTTGGGAGTAGAAGCACGAGGGATTGGATACACTGATCTCAGTTTGTGGCTAAGGAATATTAATTGTGCAGCTGTTTTCCATGGGACAATACCTGACGCTGATGCTTTGTGTATGTGTGTTTGCGTGTTTATTGCAGTACGTGGGTAGTCTTGACGTGCCCAGGCCCAACAGTCGGATGGAGATCGTGGCAGCCATGAGGAGAATCAGGGTAAGAGCCAAAGACAGTGTCATCCTATGTTTAAGCCTGGAAGCAAAGACACACACACACAGACTCACACACTCATCAGTGTGTGAGTCCAGCGGTGAGTGGGCCTTGATGGAGGACAGAAACTACCTTTACAATAATAGGAGAATCGCACACACAGTAGAAAAAAAAAGAGCATGCTGTTGTCAGAAGGTATTTGTTCCGAGGAGGCAGTGACGCATGTGGTGCCTGGACAGCGTGTCACGGCTTCTGACGTGGGAAAACAATGCAAGGATGAAAAAGTAAAAGGGCTGAGGTGGATTGTGTGGCTCTCTTTGCTGTGTCTCTTTGCCTCTTTGAAAAATGGGGAGGAAGCGTATACATACATGTTGTGACTGCCTTTGAACAAACTCAGCCTGTGGCTTTTGATTTTTGCATTCTGTTGAGCGGATAGTTTTTGTTTTTTTTTCCTCAAATCAGCTTTATAGTATAAGATGATGACCCCCCCCCCCCCCCTCTCCACCCCCCTCCTAGCTATAAAATCATATCATTGTTACTATCATCTTTGCCCCAGAAGGCCGGCGGTTTCATCAGGAAGCTAACACAAAGCGAAATCAGACAGCCAGGCTGGTCCTGTAATCTAAGTGTGACTCACTAGATGTGCTTGGTTCAAACATGACAAAGCTCTTAGCTTTAGCCGAGTGTGTGTGAGCTACTAAAAAGTCATAATGTGTATTTACCCCCCTGAAAAATGCACAAGATTTAAGGACACTCATGCAAGCATCTCTTGGGGGTTCTATGTTTTACCCTTTTCGGGTAAATTTAAAACACTGCAATAGTGTGAACTTCAAATTTGTATAAACATTTGTACAACCGCATTTGTATAAACATAATGCAACCCTACATCTGGAAAAAAGCAGGGTTGCTCTATAAACCTGTGAAAGCTGTTGGGGGGTGACGATAACACACCTCTAAATTTACCACAATTCCAGCAAACCTGTAAATCAATAAAGGTGTAGAGTAAACATGATCATAAGGGTGATACAGCACAGGCTGCAGGTACAGACAAGGAAGGAAGATGCTGCTGGTTGCTACAAGAAAAAGATCATCTTGTACATTTCAAAAATGTACAACACTTGCAACACAGTGAGATCTGTTTACTATGTATTTATGAAGCTCCCATATAAAAATACACAATTTGTCATTAGTGATTATTCATGTTCATGTCTAAGAGTGCGCTCTCATTCGGATGCATACATGTTGGGGTTGTGCATATCTGTATATTCACTTCCTTTCAGAGCCAAAGAAAGCTGCTAAAGCTGCAACTATTAGTGTATTTAAAAAAAATATGACGTAATAGGAAATTATTAAAGCTCTGATTTGTGTCAAATAGTCTCCTGATGACTGTAAATATGATAGTGTGGCTGTCAAACAATTTGGTATCATTTTTATAGATTTTTTCATGTGTTCACAACTACATGCATCAACATGCATGGAAGTGTACCCAGGCACAGGGAAAGCATGTAAACTCCCCATAGAGAGTGCCCAGCTGAACATGGGACCCTCATAGTGTGAGGCAACAGTGCTCACCACGTTACCACTGTACCACCCTATTTACCTGATTATTATTCTTTTGCACTTATTTCAATTCATTGCATAGAAAAAAAAGTAATCAAAGATCAAAAATCCATTTTATAGAACAGTCCCACTTCAGCTCTTTTAGAACTTCGCTCTTCTCTGCAGATGGTTGACAGAACAACCATAGAACAAGCCGGAATCACCCACAGACCAATCGTCAAACATAGTTTTGATGCCGCCTCCATCTGACAACAAACACTCTCTGCAGGTAGACAGGCTGTCCACGAGGTTGCCTTTGCACTAGCCCCATTCAGGCGTAAAACACACTTAAGACTGATACACATATTTGTTCCAAAATATGGGCCAATATTTTTTCTTTTAGACTCGTGAAGCATAAACATTTCTCTAGAATTTGTTATGTGTAGTTATTTTTGAGGCCTTGTTAATTCAATTCAATTCAGTTTTATTTATACAGCGCCAAATCACAACAACAGTTGCCTCAACATGCTTTATATTGTAAGGTAGTAATCATACATATGGAAAAACCCAACAATCATATGACCCTCTATGAGCAAGCACCTTGGCGACAGTGGGAAGGAAAAACTCCCTTTTAACAGGAAGAAGCCTCAAGCAGAACCAGGCTCAGGGAGGGGCGGGGCCATTTGCCGCGACCCGTTGGGCTGAGAGAAGGAAACCAGGATAAAAGGTATGCTGTGGAAGAGAGCCAGAGATTAATAACAAATATGATTCAGTGCAGAAAGGTCTATTAACACACAGTGAGTGAGAAAGGTGACTGAAGAAGAAATACTTAGGACAATATAAGAATGCAGTTTAAAAATAATCTTGCTTTATTGTCACAAGACATGGATTATCTGTTTAAACTGCCCAGCTGCTATGTTGCCAGCAGTGGAGAAACTATGCAACATCACCACTTCTTAACTTTAGAAATTTGCATGCAACGGCTGTTATAGATGCCAATACTGATATATTGCCAAATAGCTAATATCGGCCAATATATCAGCCCTAAAGATATATCAGTCGGGCTCTAAGCTATTCCAGCATCCACAACAGTTGTAGAGGAACCGAGTTGTGTGACGTACACATGGTTGCCTACTCACCAGACCTTCTAGAGAAAGCTACCATTTTTAATCAAACTTGTTTCCTTTATGTAGATTTTGTCAGCAAAAACTAAACAGCAACCTAAAAGAATAAAGTCAACACAGATGTGCCAAATACTCCTGGAGTTTATGTTTTAGGTCTGTTTTCCAAGTGAAATGTAATTAGCGTTGTATAGATGTATTTTGAGTAGCCTTCCTTATTTTCACTTCATCCTTTTTTACAAAAGCAAAGAGGCTCGTCTTTGATTTAATGCGCGACCGTTTGGCTGAGGCACTGAGCAGAGACTCTGCGGTGCGAAGCATGATTAAAGAGAGTGAGGAATAAACTGATGGCAGCGGGAGAAAGACTTGGGAGAAGGAAGTCCTGGAATCTAGCAGGGTTGTGCGGTAGCTGGCAGAGCCGTAGTCGTTTCATATCCCTCGGCTAATCTCTTTGGTCTCAGTGGATGTGAGAAAGCAGGCGCAAACATGAGAAGGGAGAGAGGAAGGGCAGACAGCACAGACCATCATCTTTGTATAAACAGTGGATCTGGGTTTGACAGAACGCAGGAGTCGTGCTAGTTTTTGGGTGTTTTTTTTTTCTTGTTTTTTCACACACCTGCCATTCCCACGGAGAGAAAGTGAATAGACACAATTTTGTATCCTGTGGATCTTTTCAGAGTCGCTTTTTTTGTTAGACGTCCTCCCATTATGGCTGACTGGTCATACTGTGTTGGTTTTGTCTGAATTTGCTTCATTCAGTGTGACCAGTGACATAGAAAGTTTGCGAGTCTGTGTGTGTGTGAGGTTGAGTGCTCTATAATAGTGAGACCTCTTGTATTCTAACAACCTCCACAATCGATTAACGAGGCAGAATAACAAAGGCTGGTGTTGCTGCATCCACACGGAAAGATTTGCGGTCTTCCACGGCTCACTGCCTCAGAAAAAGGGCGTGTGTATGTAATGGAATTTCTTTGGGAGACAAACATGTGCTATTTACAGGAGGCCACAGACTCTCTACAAAGAAAAACAAGTTTGAGGCTATTCTCTCTCATTTTCCCCCGACCCGCCTCACCCCCCTCTCCACTGCTGTTTTCTTTCCATACCCTCACTCTTCCCCTACCAAAATAGACTGCCTCGATTTAGCCCATCTCTGGCTATCTACTCAGTGCTGACAGGAATAGATTTTAGGCTGAGGGCAGGCTACGCATGCTTCTCTTTGAATTTTGATCGGCCCTAATGGGATTTTAAGCCTCCCGCACGTGTCTTTCAGGATGCATCTTCCTTTCCCAGACCGCCAACAGTCAGGTTTTTACATCCTTTCTTTCTTTCTGCATTTGTCTCTGCGTCTGTCTGGATCATCTCATGAGAAGAGCCCCTGTCTGCCATGCGAGAAGGAAGGATACTTTTTTTTTTCCACGTTCCTGCTGTTTTAGTTTGGCTTCGCTGATTCTGTTAGTCTTCTGAGAGCTTGCAGAACTGTCATGATTGTGTCAGATGCAGATATTGGGCTGTCGAGGGGGATGAACCTGTCACGGGGTACAGCAGAACTTTTTACATGAGTTAGTTTTACTTTGTTGAGTTTTGTTTATCATGCCTATTTTATAGTCAGACATAACTCCGACTGTAGGTAGAACAACTGTTTTGTTTTGGTTTTTGACATGACAGTAGCTGATTGTTGAATAAGTAAATATTGGTGTGTAGTACTGTCATTACTTCTTCCAGTTTCTCCCAGCAGCCCAGGATTTTGTCAACAATTATCAAGCTGCAACTTCAGGGTTTAACAAAAGGACACCCCAAAAACCGCAGTACCTCTAAACACCACGTGAGGCTGGTTTCAAATATGACTCAAATCCTACAGACTTCCATTCAGCTCATTTACACCTTCATAACAAAAGCATGTGCTTAACATAGATACTGCAGGTCCATGGGCACTAACTGAGATCTGTCTATGCTACACCTGCACAAGTCTGAGCCATTTAACTGGAAGTCTACAAGTTTTTTTTGTGTGTGTATTGTACCTTTTTGAAACATTTCCAAGACAATATTATAACAAGCAATATAAACTGATCTGCAGTTGAATGCACAAAAGGACGGTGGCGAAAGTTATCTAGGATGAATTAGCATTTGTTCTAGAATTTGTGATATTTTGTATGATAGCAAGAAAAAGCTAGCTAGTATTTGTCAACTATCAGCTTCGCTCAAATGATTTCTTTGGAGCCCTTTGAAGACACTGATACTTCAACACACCAGAACCAGGAGATCTGGCTATCTTTTATATACAGTCTATGTCAAAAACCATCAAGTCACCAGACAAATTGAAGGAATCTGCAGTCGAAAGCATGTGCGTTTGTTTTTAACCATCTTCTTTAATTCTTCTTGTTCATTCACTCAGTTGTCATACAACATACTGCATCACTGTGATACTGGTCAACTTATTTGGCAGTGGCACAAATCATTTAGAGAATGACTGAAATATTAGTATTCATTTCCTTCCAGTCTGTTTCCATCGTCCATTAATTCTTAAAGGTCAAATTTTGGCAACTAGCCCTAACAACTGTTTTCCCGTGCCTGAAGGCTCCTAAACATACCACTTAGTCATAGCACTTGTGAATGAGTGTGACGTTCATAAATGAGGCATTTCGCTCAAAGCCTCTTGTAGACTCAAAGTTAGATTAAAACACTTCAGATAATCACATAACATGGCCAGGTATGACTGAACTGCAGTCAGGACTCAACATGAACAGTTCCTGAGTTACAGTTTTGCAAAACAGTTACACACCCTGCATGTCCCAGAAAGCCGGGGGAGAAATGAAAGCACAGCTTAATTCCAGGCAGTTGTAGATCTACAGCAAAGTGGGGGTGGTTGGTCACCACGTGTGAATGGGGGGGATACTCTGTTTCCAGAGAGGCATGGACAATAATGAGAGGTTATTGTCTTTTTTTTACTTTGTATTCATGCTAGCTTAATGGCAGATGTACAAGAGCATAGTCGGTGACCTATATGTGTAGTGGATTAGACGTGATCTCAGCTTTGAAAGGGTGCACTCATCTTTTGTTTACCCGGGGTGAACAGTGGTACCGTCTTCTTGATTAACAGTAAAAAAGTTACAATTTGTGACCTGCTGCGTTTGAGCCTGGTAACACTAAAAAGTGGCACAGAAGAATTTTAGCTATAGAAAATCTATATTTTGTAAAGTTGATGTTGCCAAGCTTGAGTCACTGTGCAATTAGTCTAGTACCGATACCTTTGTAATGCCACAGTTCTTAGTATTACACGTGCTACTAAATATATTTTAAATCAATCAAATGAACACATTCCAACAAAATTTTTAAATATACTCAAACTGACAGGATGAATGCTATTCTTTTCTGCAGCATCTGGTTATTTTGATGTGACAAGTTGTCTTTATCCTTTGTAAAAGTTGTATTCAGTACTGCAGTTTGCAAAAACTAATAGCAGAATTTTAGGATGCTGAGAAACAAGGCAGAATGTGGAGCAGAGGAGAGAGACTAATTTGTTTCTAAATTGTCACAATCAAACCTTTTTATTCTGAAGGTTATTTGTACCTTTGATCCTCGTCATATGTAACCATCATTCAGAATGAACCAAAGCTGACCCTGATGTGAAGCATTCATCCAGATTTGCTTTGTCTCCTCACAAAATCCACCGATTGTATAATTCAGTGGAATTCGGTTGATTTTGTAGTAAAAATTCAACAGTTTGAAGTGCTCATGAGAGCAGCTTCACTGTAACGTTCACTGGAAATTAATTCACGGAAACTTTATTCCACATTCAAAATATGCAACACAAGTGAGCACTAGCTATTATGTAATATTTGATTTTGTCTGATAGTGTGGTGTATATTCCTGGTGTGTGGGGTAGATAAATATCCTAAAGGGACAGCAAGTCTTTCTTCACATGGTTGGACAGACGGCTAGTAAGTGGTCCCTGTCTCCAGTACCAGCTTCACATGCACAGACACACAAGCTTCTCCTTTCATCATCATCCCTAAGGCTATGCTTTCTTTCAGCGCCACAATTAGTCAAGTCTTATATACTCTGATGTCCCTACACTCACCCGAAGCAACGGAAAAGACATTTCTAAAACCATGAACTCAATCCTGCTGCACAGCCTGAAAGCACAGTTTTCCATAGGCATTCAATGTCCATTAGACTCTGTACCTCAGCACACAGTTCAGGTTTTATTATATTAACCAGTTAAACTCATTTGGAGTGTGTTTTTAGATATAAAATGATTTACATTACGGTGGTATGGTCTCTGAAAGTGTATAGCCAGAACCTGAGCGGTCCTGTAGCCTGCCTATTTCCACTGTTAATGCTGCCACAAAGCCTGCCGTAGCTAATCTCGAGTACAAACACAACTAAAGTCAACGAACCAGCAAGTGGATATGCTTCTGTGTATTGTTGGAACACATATGCCAGGTTCCTGCCAGAAAAGACACCAGTTCTAGGTGGATAGGACAGTACAAATGACCAAATTACCCCCCCTGCTAAAACACTCATTGTGCTAAGATAGACAGAACAGCCAGTCTGCGTATGTGCAACTCTCCAAGGAGAAACGGGGATGAACACCATCTGACAGGTACAGGTTCGTAACATTTGTCTTGTTCTTCACTGACTTTTTAAAATTGTATTTTTTTCATAATGAAAAAATGGTTACCTGCAGTAGCATGGTTCAGTGACATGTGGTGACTGCTGTTGCTGTTTAAGGTTGAGCTCAGTTTAAATACTTTGTACAGTGCTGTGCCCCTGTGTCACACTTACATTTAGATCATCAAACGTATTTTAATATTAGATTTATTAAGGCAAAAAGGCTATTCAAACCTACCTGGCCCTGTATGGTAAAGTAATTGTCCCCAAAACCTAACAATTGGTTGTCTCACCCTTGGCAGCAAGGACTGCAATCAAGTCTTTGGGATGACTGGCAATGAGTCTTTCACAACTCTGTAGAGAAAGTTTGGCCCACTCTTTTTCACAGAATTGCTTTAATTCAGCCACATTTGAGTATTTTTAAGGATGAATGGCCTGCTTAAGGTCATGCCAAAGTATCTCAATTGGATTTCCATCCCAGTCTTCACTAGGCAAACAACAGTTTTTAGCAGGAACAATATGCTAATTCAGTGCTGTAGGAATTCAATTTTATGGCGTATTTTCCAATTATGTCCACAAAAGTTTAAATAAGGCAAAACTCAACTACAGTTAAGTTGTCAAATGATTTAAAGGAGCATTGAGAGAAGCAGGATGTGCCAGTCTAACTTGTGGCATTGCCAAGAGTTTAAATATTCATGTAAATGTGTTATTTCAGTCTTATTTAACAAACTAATAAGCATCCCACAAACCTGTTTTTCATCTTCGATGTGGAGGAGAGTACAGTTAAGACTGAGAAGTGTGTAATGAATGTTTTTAAAGATGAGTCAGAAACATTGTAGAACAAACTGTGAATGTGCTGTTTTCTATACAGGGAGTGCAGAATTATTAGGCAAGTTGTATTTTTGAGGAATAATTTTATTATTGAACAACAACCATGTTCTCAATGAACCCAAAAAACTCATTAATATCAAAGCTGAATGTTTGTGGAAGTAGTTTTTAGTTTGTTTTTAGTTTTAGCTATTTTAGGGGGATATCTGTGTGTGCAGGTGACTATTACTGTGCATAATTATTAGGCAACTTAACAAAAAACAAATATATACCCATTTCAATTATTTATTTTTACCAGTGAAACCAATATAACATCTCCACATTCACAAATATTTTTTTCCCCTCCTTGTAAATCTCACATTTGATGATGGACCACAGGTTCTCAATGGGGTTCAGATCAGGTGAACAAGGTGGCCATGTCATTAGTTTTTCTTCTTTTATACCCTTTCTTGCCAGCCACGCTGTGGAGTACTTGGACGTGTGTGATGGAGCATTGTCCTGCATGAAAATCATGTTTTTCTTGAAGGATGCAGACTTCTTCCTGTACCACTGCTTGAAAAAGGTGTCTTCCAGAAACTGGCAGTAGGACTGGGAGTTGAGCTTGACTCCATCCTCAACCCGAAAAGGCCCCACAAGCTCATCTTTGATGATACCAGCCCAAACCAGTACTCCACCTCCACCTTGCTGGCGTCTGAGTCGGACTGGAGCTCTCTGCCCTTTACCAATCCAGCCACGGGCCCATCCGTCTGGCCCATCAAGACTCACTCTCATTTCATCAGTCCATAAAACCTTAGAAAAACCAGTCTTGAGATATTTCTTGGCCCAGTCTTGACGTTTCAGCTTGTGTGTCTTGTTCAGTGGTGGTCGTCTTTCAGCCTTTCTTACCTTGGCCATGTCTCTGAGTATTGCACACCTTGTGCTTTTGGGCACTCCAGTGATGTTGCAGCTCTGAAATATGGCCAAACTGGTGGCAAGTGGCATCTTGGCAGCTGCACGCTTGACTTTTCTCAGTTCATGGGCAGTTATTTTGCGCCTTGGTTTTTCCACACGCTTCTTGCGACCCTGTTGACTATTTTGAATGAAACGCTTGATTGTTCGATGATCACGCTTCAGAAGCTTTGCAATTTTGAGACTGCTGCATCCCTCTGCAAGATATCTCACTGTTTTTGACTTTTCTGAGCCTGTCAAGTCCTTCTTTTGACCCATTTTGCCAAAGGAAAGGACGTTGCCTAATAATTATGCACCTGATATAGGGTGTTGATGTCATTAGACCACACTACCTTCTCATTACAGAGATGCACATCACCTAATATGCTTAATTGGTAGTAGGCTTTCGAGCCTATATAGCTTGGAGTAAGACAACATGCATGAAGAGGATGATGTGGACAAAATACTCATTTGCCTAATAATTCTGCACTCCCTGTATTCAGATTAGCACTCTGTTTTCTATAATGTGCCGGCAGTTTTTAAAGACACACAAGGTTAAAAGTCTTTTTTTCATAATCGCAACAAAAAAGTCTATTTGACCACGTGTCCGTTTGTCATATTACTTAAAATATACGTGCCATCTTTGGAAGTTGTGCTTCTCTGCCTGGGGGCATTCTTCCTTAGCATGAGTAGGCAGATAAAACTGGGCCTATCGTACTTTAGTATCGTTTGTTGGATAATGATTGAGGAAAGTGCTGCAGGCTTTCGAGCTGGCAGGATAGGCTGCCCTACTTCTAAATGTGATTTGGAGTCGCGTGTGCGTTTGTGTGGGTGTGCGCGCCTGCACATTCATTTCACTTCTCTCATCTTCTTCCAAAGTGCTACATATAAAACCTGAAGGTCTCAATCTTCCATTCCCCCAATTCAGCTCCCCAAGACCCTGATCTTCTTTTTGTTTTACTACCGTATTACTCTCCCTCTCATCATTCCTCTCCTGTCTCAGATGTGCCGTGGTTCAAATATGCACAAAGCAGTTAAGGATTAAGCTCAGGTTGATGCAAACGTACCTCCATCAGTTAGTTACACATTACTCTTGCTCCTTTAACAGCTTCCTACTGCTTACTTGGGATGTCTTGATACCTTTAATGTAGCAAATTTATGATTTCCATATTTGGAGACACAGCTAAAGCATGGCTAATTTCCAGTTTGAATTGAACTCATCAACTCAGGTGAACCAACACTCCTCCTGACATGAATGTGGTTCAGTGTTCTCATCAGTCAGTCAAGCAATAAATTATTTCCTTCCTTCCTTATCTCATCTCACCTCATCTTAGTCACCATCTCTTTCCTTCCCAAAGCTGAGCTCTTTTAACCTTTGTCTGTGACAGTGATATTTAACTTGTATTTATATGGATTTATAGGACTTGCTTGCAATTAGGGCTGGGCCATATCATACCGTTCGATATAATGTTGGGCAATGATAAGAAAATGAAATATTGCGATAGAATATGGGTAAAATGCGCATGCGTAGTGCCTTTGTTTTCATATGCACATGGTGGAAAAAGCACGGCGGCGACGGAGAATGAGAAGGGCGAAAGCGGATCGTTGAATGAAGAGGATGAACCAGAATTGGTTTGTAAAAATGGTGCAACTTCAGTGGTGTGGAACTGGTTTGGCTTTCGTCCGTCAGATACACAACAAAGCACAATTTTTGGTAGACCATGCAAGCAGGAAATACGGCACACTTAAAATCAATCCTTTGATTTTCTGAAAAATTGACAGTGCCCCTTATAATCCGGTGTGCCTTATGTAGGAATTCTGGCTGTGCTTACTGACCTCGAATCGATTTTATGTGGTACACGACGCTCAAAAATCTGTCAAAAAATTTTTTAGTACGATACTACGAAGCCGCACCGCTTGATGGATTTTCGGAGCATTACAGTTATCGTAGTCAGGAGCCTCGCAGAGTGATACGTACTGTGCTTCAACATAATACTGCCTTATTGTGTGCGTATAACCTCTTAAGTTTTGTGGATATTATACATGGTTATGCTGAGGATATGTCGACCAATTTCCACTGGAAATGCCTTTTGGTTAAACTGTCAGCAAGGAATTTGCATTTGCACTGTTAAATTTTTAGCTTTGATGCACATAAAAAACAGCTGCTTTAAGTGAAAATACATTGATGGGTTTTTTTGCACTAATAAAGTTGTGGAGTTGTAAAGTATTTTGTCTTGCATCAGTTATATCGTCAGTGATATCGTTGTTGCAAATTTTCATATGTATATCGTGATAAATATTTTTGGCCATATTGCCCTGCCCTACTTGCAATTAATATATACCTTGTTTTAAGTTGCATGTAAACCTGTTATGCAAATCTAATTGAATTAAAAGCTGTGCATTTTCAAAAGGCAGTCCCACATTTATGTGTATTATGGACTGATACATAGAAAGCACATTCGAGTGTTTAATTGAAGTAAAAGGCACCTTGTTTTTAGCCTCATTCACCCAATCACAAAGCACTTTATTCTGTGTTTGTCTAACATTCACTCACACACTCACATGGGTGGAAACTTAGGGTTCAACATCTTTCCCAAGGATAATTCACATGTAAACATGTAGACCGGAGCTAGGGATTAAAATAGCAACCTTCCAATGACTAGATGACCCACCACGGCTGCTCCACGGTATAATGAGCTCTAGTAGATGTTTCTTCTTTGTGGACAGGCTGTGATCACCTGACCAGTGATACTGGGACTCTGAGGCTTACTGCTCTTTGTGGATATATGAGCAGATCTTACATGAGCTATCACGACTGCTTTCCAGACCCTAGCCAGTATAAAGTTAGTATAAAGGTGGAATTTGCACATTACACTACAAAGTGTTATCAGCTTAAATTGAAATCTATAAATTCTGAGCTAACCTGACACTGATGATGGACACCGCAACCAGTAGTTGTAAGATATTCCACGCCTTAAACTTAACCACCTTATTGCAAATGCACTCCTTTGTCCATTGTAGCCTTGGAATAACACACAAATATTATGTTTGTTATTATTTAAACAACAATTCATTAATATTAGATAAAACTTTAAATTTCCAGTATCATGTCACTTGCTAAGCAATACTATTTACCTTTGAAAATGTAATAATCATGTGAATGTAATATTATGTGTATGGCGATATTTGTTCAGCTGTTTGAAATAACCTGCCCATTGAAAAAGTGTAACAAGCTAGGTTCTGAACGTAGCTTTATTGACATCTGGATCCACGTACTCAGGATTGATGTAAAGAGGATAAAGCATGTGAGTGTGTGCAGGCAAGACGTTGTGGTGCCACTGCTTTCTGATTTGAATGTATGCTTGGCATCAGCTGGTAGAATCAGCCTGCAGCACAAGAGAAGTTGTAAAATGATGTATAAAACTGCCAATCAGATTTAATAACTTAATAACTGAAGGTGCCAGATTGACATTACTTATTGTTCCCACTCATTTGTACCTCTGACGGCACCCACAAGCCAGTGAATGCGATCAAACTAAAAGCAATCTAGCATAATTCTCCAGTTACTGTATCGCACATTGGCAGAGCCAATGATGTTCAGTGGGAGATTTTGTATTAACATAGATATCTTTGAGGCCACAACCTAACATATAATATATATGTTAAGTTGTTGCAAACATATATCAAATTGTTCAAATACTTTGTAGCACCAAACCTCTCAATCACAGCTTTTTTCATGTTCACTTCAAGTAAGACGTTTGTTTGGCATAAGGTGAGCACAACGTTCCTTTTTAACATTATTAATTATTGTTAATATCTTGCTCTCTTCGACAGTGCATCTTTTATCCTCTCTCTTTCCCCTCGCCTCCAATCGGTCGCAGCAGATGGCTGCCCCTTCCTGAGCCTCCAGCTGGTTTTGCTACAGGTTTCGTCCTGTTAAAAGGGAGTTTTTCATTCCTACTGTCACCAAGTGCTTGCTCATAGGGAGGTCATGTGATTGTTGGGGTTTCCTCTTTGTTATTGTAGGACATTTACCTTACAATAGAAAGCGGCTTGACATGACTGCTGTTGTGATTTGGCGCTATGTAAATAAAATTGAGTTCAGTTTAGTTTGTCCTTTACTCGCAAATTTGTGAACTCACCTAAATTTGATGTCTGTGGCACCAACGGATGTTTAGTAGGGAAGCTAGAGCTCTTCTTTCTTTTAAACAGAAACGTCGTTGTCACTGGATCATTGAACAGTTCACAAACTAGACAAAGCTTGATTATAAACATAATCTGCCCAGCTTTGATGCATACTCTATTACATACAGTGCTGAGAGTGTTTTAAACAATAGTCTAAGTCAGTCTACTGGATGATCTCACCATTTGTGAACTGTGAGTTTATCCAGTT
The DNA here is from genome assembly GCF_057381915.1 of Diplotaxodon limnothrissa. NCBI lineage: Eukaryota > Metazoa > Chordata > Actinopteri > Cichliformes > Cichlidae > Diplotaxodon > Diplotaxodon limnothrissa. The sequence goes on along the minus strand of NC_140602.1, from coordinate 53,034,926 downwards.
TATCATGTCAACATGTATTATCCACAGTAGCTGCTAATACCACTCTGTGATTGGCCAATACAGGCTCATACTTGTCTATTAACAATATCTTTGTCTTACAAAGAACCGTGTTCCTGCAGCATAAGCAGTATAGGTTAAAATACAGATAAAATAAAAACTGTTGTATTTTTAGTGGACTGACTGAAGACAAAAACATCAAGGCTTTCATGTTTTGTGATTTCCTTTACAGATTTTATGTAACAAACTGCTGCAGTGAAAGTTGGAGAAACTGTTTGCTGCATTCATTGTTATCTTCACAAGCATCAAGCCATCAGGGCAGAAGAACTGAATAAATAATGAGGGAAGAGACAGCCCACAAGCTGTATAATGATATGCACTGGAGGCTTTAGCTTATTTTGGGAGCAGAATCTCAATTTCCTAAACTCTGAACTCTTTCATGTTTTCTTGTGCTTCCTTTGAATAATTTGATCCCAGCTGAATTTCTGTGTAATCTTTGACTGGTCTGGTTTCTCACTTTCTCTGCCTGTCTTTGGTGGCTTTTGATAAAGCCTAAGCTCCTTAGATCTTGTTCTTTTTTCATGTCTGTTTGTCTCTATTTCCTGTCACCATCACCTAGATTAGGTACATCAGACAAGTGCAGGAACATGTTGTAGCTTTCCAGAATGATCCTGACTCCATTATACCAGCAAGCAATTTCATTCTGCTGACCATCTGTAAAAGAACTTTGGACACAGTCATATCAAATGTCAGTCATATCACCAACCTGTGTCTCTGTTGAAGAGCCAGCTATTTGTGAAAATCTAATGAGATGCCCACAGCAGCCATTGGGGAGCACTTGTGCCCAAACTGAAAAATCCCATGAGTAGATTGCCATGAAACTTGTCTCCAGAGAATAAATCCTTTACTTCTAGTGCCTCGTTAAGTCCAATAAACTTTATATGGAATGCGTCTGCAGTTACTGATTGTCTTTAAAAAACTAGCACAAACATGAATTCACCCAGAAGGCCATCAGTCAGTAATTTACTTCATTTAGCACCATGATCAGATACAAGTGCAATTTTTCCTTTATGGTGGTTGCTCCATCACGTCCCCCAAAGAGCCAATTAGAGCCAATCATTTTTATGCATTCATGCACAAGAACGGTAGAGGGTCTGTTCTGTTTTGGGGGATTTCACTGGCAAATGTCTAGATGTGGTATTTATGAATACTTTATGAATGTTGGCTCTCTTTTCCTATTTTTTGCATAGGGGACTTGCTTCTTTAAGGAGCTAAACTAAACTAATATTGCCCCAGATTAGAGCTTGGCAATTGGATATATGAGCTATTTGCAATCAACTGAGTTCATCAGTGTAAGAGTAATGTAGTTCTTCTGAATCTGGTAATGTATGGTTAAGTAATGTAGAATGGAGCGCCAGTGTGGAAATCTCAATTCTTGTCTCTGAACAAGTTATCTCAGCGCTTATGCTAAGCAAGCTAGTTACTTGTAGCTCCTGACTGAGCCTGACTGATATATTGGCAAATATTGGTTATATGCCAATATACTGATATTCGCATATATAATGCTGATTAAAAAAAAATAAAGAAGAGAAGTGAAGACGTGGGAGAAACACCCTTCAGCGATTTTATGACAGTTGCATAGTTTGTCCACCAGAGGGGGTTGGAGTCGAGCCAAGGCTGCTGCATTTAGCTTTGCAGCAAAACACCCAAGATTATTTTTTAACTGCACTGTCTAGGGCTACTCGATTATGGCAAAAATGATAATCACGATTATTTTCACTGAAATTGAGATCACGATTATTTGACGATATTTATTTAACCCTTTAAGACCTACTATAGAACCAAGTCCACCAGAGCTTATATTATTTTTTTTACATGCTGTAGTGCCATTTGTGGGAGCATTTCAAGTTGCTATACATCAATACAACTGTTATAGCCCATATTTTAATAATATGTATGCATTAAGTCCATAGTAATTACATAAATTGCAAAAAAGTGCAATAAACTACAAAAAAAATTGAAAATCGCTTTTGTTTTGTTTACATATATTTCTACTTGGAGAAATTTAAGAGGTTTATCCCTCAAAACTTTAAATACAATAAAGTTGCAAAAAATAGTTTCCCACCACAGGAAATTTATTTTGAGTGTCTTCATAGTTTTATTTTGGAGATACAGCAATTTTTATATACTGCAGGAAAAACAAAAAACAATCCTATGATGCAAATTTGCAAAGAAAACAGCATGTGCATCATTTCACTGTGGGAAGTGTTACGAACAGCTGATAGGAACGGCAAAGCGTGTTTCTGGAATATTATGTTTTTGTTCCTGCAAGCGCTTTTTATGCAATTTTTGCAAAGCTATATGTGGAACGAAACCGTGACCGAGGACAAGCTGATGGCATCAGATGTAAGTACAACTCCTCCGGTTTCATATGCAAAACAAATTATTGCGCTAGCTTACACAGTTCAGGTTCTACAGGGATTTAACAATAGTTACGCAAAACGGAGCTTACTGCTCTGACCGGCTTTAAAGGGTTAACAATGACTTTAAAAAAATAATATAAAATAGTGTGCAACACCACTGAAGTTTTTTTTTTTTTAAACTCTCTTTTCAACCAACGGCAGTCACTCTCCAAATAACTTCTGCTTAGCTTTCCGAGCTTCCCTCGGGTCCTCTTAATCAGCGGTCTCCAACCTTTTTTGCGCCACGGACCGGTTTATGCCCGACAATATTTTCACGGACCGGCCTTTAAGGTGTCGCGGATAAATGAGGGAGGGGCTAATAATCGGCTCAGTCATTTTTAATGATCGTTGAAAGCCCAGATCGTAATCGTGATTAAAATTCGATTAATTGAGCAGCCCTAGCACTGTCACATTATCTTAGTAATATGCAATTTTTTCAGATTTTTGTGTGTCTAAGAAGAAAAAAAACCTTTTGCTAATATATAAATACAGCTGGGCTCTAAACACCATCATACATCACAGATTGTGAGGTTTTAATGACTGCTGGCTTTTTCATGTTTAAACCCCACCGGTTAAATCCCCCAAATTGGTAATATATTCTTTTACACGACAAACAAGTGTGTATGTGTGTGAGCAGCGTGGGTCCGCTGTAGACTTTCTGGGTAATAAGTGAAAAGGACAGTACAGGAATAGTCCTGGTTATCAGACTGCACACTGCTCATCTCCACTAAGTCCTTTGATTCTGCACAAAAGGCATTCGGTGTATTTGATCTCTTTGATTGCGTCCAATCTTCTGCAGTGTATTACTACTGAAGGACCTCAAAGACTCAGGGCCGCGAAATGAAAACACCAAATAAGATACCTGATTAATTTAAAGAAATGAATGCAGGCCAGATTCAGTCTCCTCTTTCTCTGTGACTCCACTCGACCCCTGCCATTTGAGTTTGTAGTTACATTCCAGGTATTGTGGGAATCGTACAATGATTTAAACAGTTCACTTAAATATTATTACATACAGTGTTAACCCTGTCTTGTGGAAGGATGCAGTCAGGTTGGAATGAAATTTGCAGACAGCACTAAGCTGACTGTCATCAATCAATGCCATGTGGTGGCACACTTTGCACTGCCTTCTGTTGTCAGACATGTTGTTGCTGGTGTAGTGGGCTGCATGAGAAGCTGTCTCAGTCATAGATTTAAGCTACTCACGTCTGAGCTTCATGAAAGCTCTCGAACTCTCTTAAAGCCTCCTCAAGGGGACTTTTTGGGGGATGTTTGCATGTAAGGCACAGATGGTGGGCAACCCTGATTCACAGCCCATGTTTGCCTCCCTAAAACAGGGTTAGCATGTGATTAAGCACTGACCTCAAACCTTGCATTGTTCGAGTAAATGGTTCATCACATAGTGTTTCCCCAACACCCAAGATGATTTGTTTTTAGCCCAACAAAGAGACAGCACACAGAGAACAACTACTGAAATGATTAGTATCCATTCATCCATCCATTCTCTTCTATCCAATTAAGGTTCACAGGGGGTCTGGAGTCTATCCCAGCTGCCATAGGGCGAGAGGTGGGGTCCACCCTGAACAGGTCGCCAGTCTGTTGAAGGGTTTGAAATGAAATGCTTAACAGATTAACAAAAAACTGTTTTACCAGCTATTTTGACAATCAGTTATCAGTTATTCTTAAGATGCTTTATATTGTGAGGTACAGACAATAACAGAGAACACGCCATATGAGCAAGCACTTTCAACTGTGGGAAGGAAAAACTCCCTTTTAACAGGAAGAAGGACTCAGGGACGGGCAGCCAGCAGCCATGAAGGGTTGAGGGGAGACAGGAAAAACTACACACAGTGGAAGAGAGCCAGAGACTAATAATGACTAATTATTAAATACAAAGTAGTGTGTAAACACACAGATTTCTAGAAGGGGAAATCAGAGCCTTATTCAAAAAAATCTAAAAATATCAAAACATTTTTTCTTCTGGGTCTCAGCTTATTTATTTATTTTTTTCAAAGCAGATGTCAGATATTACATACACAAGTGTTTATTAGTCAGCCTATAGTACCGTACAAGCTCTGTTACAGTATGGATGTAGATCGCTGATGGTTGCCCCCCTGCACTGGGTGCTAAGGGGATTTTATGGCTTGTGATCTGACAGCGTTCATCCCAGTAATCCTATTACTCTGACTGCTGCTTTGCCAGACTACTGCTTTGGACAGAGTCACACTCAGCATCCCTGTATCAGCCAGATGCCTTCGTTTACCCCCTTTCTGTATGATGCCCTGTTGCCCCAGTGGCTCCACCTGCCATTTCAGACACACAGTTTGGTTTCAGTTTTCATTGGTGCTTTTTTAAACAGAAACACTCTGGCCTAGATGGCGTCTTTATTGTAATATAAACCCCTGGCTAAATCGATCCTGAGTGGTATCCAGACAGCCGTGCGCTTTATAAATGACACAGAGGGCTATTATTTGCATCACTGTTGTCAACCATACCGAGCAGGTAAAATTATCCAACAGATTCAGCTGTTCAGATTCATCATCAGGGCCAGATTTCCTTTCCTTGAGAACTGTGTTTAACTATAAAGAATGAATAATTTTTACCCACACTCTTTGGAATAAGTCTGATTATGACCTTCAAAACACCAACAAGTGTTCATAGTATCACATTTAATGTAGATTATTTCCATAATTTTAACAAAACTGCACAAGTTTCAGACACTGTCACTGTCTCTTAACCTCCTAGGACCTGCGTCCACATATGTGGACATCACATTTTGGGTTATTTAGACCAAAATACTCAATTTTGCTCTACAAGGGCCTGATATCCACTTACGAGGACATTATGCTGCTACTGTTCTATCAAAATTTTAAACGAATATCCTCATATGTGGCTCTTATTTTTCTTAAAAACAAAAATAAGGTAAAAAAAAAATAATCTGGTAATTCTTTGGTTTTACATTCATCGGGCTCCAATATGCACAAATATCAAAGAGAAATTAAAAATGCATGCTGTGGAAGAGTTCGGGTCCTAGGAGGTTAATGCAGCACTGGGTACTGAGATGCGTGTTGGTACAGTTCGCCCTCGCTTCCATTTTTTCAGATGTCAAGACATGCCTGATTAATTCCTCTGTTTTACACAACGTGTTAAAGCGCACCTGAAACACAAAGAAGTGTGTAACTCACTCTTTTAAGATAAGGGTTTTTCTAAGTTGTGAAATAACATGAATAACAGCCTCAGCTCCTCGTTCACCTTCAGCCTGTTTCTCATTGAGTGCAAGTGCTTGGCATGCTCAGGTTGTTCCTTTGTATTTCCTCCCTTCCCATGTGACTAACCCCGAGTAGCTGCCGTCAGCGCCCTGGGACTGGCTGTCCTTTCACCGTGCCTGTCAGTGACTCACTCAAGCGTGCGCCCATTCTCACTCCAAGGGCGCCAGCGCTCGAGGAGTGCCTGCCTTGGCCCGCACTGGGGCTTAGCTGCTTCTTCTGACAAGTCTGCCTCAAGTGTAGTTGAATCCTCTCCAAAGGTACTCACATCTCACGTCACGCTCGCTGCTTACCATCCGCGGAAGGTTTTCATCTTGACCTTGCCGCTTTCGTTTCAAACGTAACGACACGATGGCGATCAATCCATGCGCTCCGTTGTATTCGCTTCCCAGACTTTCATTCTTTTCCTCTCCCCCCTGCACAGATGCACGAGCACGAGCTGTGATGGTCAATTCTGTCTGTCAGTCACTGTAAACAGACTTGCGGTGTAAGTAATGAAAGCCATTTATCTAGAAAAGTAACAGCTGGAGGTCCCAGATGGAGCTGGTGGAGAGTCGGGACCAGCTGGTGAAGCCTGTATTCCTGGTAGAAGATTGTCACTAAAGTCCCAAAATAAACATGCTGAGGTCAGGTTAAAGAAGAGTAAATGACGGTGAAGCAGCGTAAACAAAGCCCTTCGATCAACACTGTGCCATGTTCTACTGAAGAAAAAAAGCTGCAGTTATTTAACAGCCTCCCGTCTTGCGCGTAAGCCCGCTGTCATGGAGGAGCCCCTATTTAGCAGGCCGTTAAGTATTCTGTTTTCTGCTAACACCCGCTCTCTCTTGAGAAAAGACTGCTGCTGCTCACTGGGGGCTGCAAACAGGAGTAATATCATTACACAGTAGAGAGCAGTCAGCACACGCGTTATTTCTCTTCATTTTGTCCCCTCAAACACACATATATATCTATATATAGAGAGAGAGATATGTAACGTCGCCGGGGTAAAGAAAAATAAAACTCCCCTCCATTTCTGATCTAGGCCAAGGTCATTTTCCGGGGTAATTGCACCGACACACACATTCCTGCTGACTAACGATGAGACGTGCCAGGAGGTCTGGGCATCTCTGCTATCGTGAGAGTCACTCTGTCCTCCCTGTCTGGCCTCAGGAGTGACCGGCAGCAGCAATTTAAGCTCCACTTTCTGTTCAACTCATGCAGCAAAGTACATTTTTTTCATTTTTAATTGAATTTCGTTTTTTTCCCCCAGTAATTTGATTTCCCACCCCTCTTCCAAAAAAATCTTTATTTTCATGTTAAATGTTCAGCTGTTGGAGTAGCTAGTCTGTCTTCCTGCCTCAGTTCTGCTCCCAACAGTCATCTCATTGTACCCTGAATCCAGGAAAAAAAGCAGTGAAATTCCTTGGAACTCCCCAAATCTGGGGAATTATAATGAAGCCGTTGCTAGGTTGCGATCTATAGGGCCTATTGTGGATTCCTGTATGGATTCAATGGTACAACGGGGAGCATGAGTGACCCACAATGCACCTCGCATTCCACTGCTTTTCAGGATTGCTGAAAGCGGGGAAGGGTTGTGAGTGGGAGTCGGGGGTGCGCCCTTCTCATTCCATGATTTTTATTTGCCCAACCTAAAACCCTCCTCATTTATTCATTCTTAAAATGTCCATTAACATCAAGCAGGAGGGGGAAAAATGTCCTTTTCCAACCTCTCATTTTAATTTTCTCAGAAGCCAGAATTTGAAACATGAATCGAGTAATGTTAACTGTAGGACTCGGTGGCCTTTCATTTAGAGGTTGCTGGCAGGTACCATTTGGGACCCGGAGGTTTATTTACAGTATCTGCAGTGTAATTACTTCCACATAATGACTGGGAGCTCTGTTCTTTGCTCTGCAGCCTCTCAAGAAAAAAGGGATATCAGTCACATCTTTGTCTCTTTTTCGTCTTTATATATGTACAGTAAGAATACTAAGAATAGAAAGATTACTGATCACATTCAGGGTGAAAATGGGCGTTACTTGTATACAAACACTATCTGAATTCTCCCATGATCACCATACAGGGTTAATTTAGGTAGCAGGGTCTATAGTATTATAATGTTTCTGATATCTGTATTTAAGGTAATCTAATGGTTTAATGGAGATTTTTAGCATGTAGCATGGTAACATTTGCTCATTAACACTGAACTAAAGGTGCACCTGACTGTCCAGGCCAGTCAAAGTCCTGGCTAGTCAAAGTCTAGCAGACATTTCAGTGATAAAATGTAGCATCACAGTGACGCTCGAGGGAAAATTAGGAAAGGTAACAGGATTTGTCTTTTGGACATGAATGTCAAAGCTGCTGTAATCCATCCACTAGCTACTGAGATATTTCAGTCTGGGACAAAGTCGTGTACTAACATTGCAGGCCTTAAAACCACATGAATAGATAGTCTTACATATTAAAGCTATTTTCCAAAATTTTAGTATCATTCTGAGGGCATTGCAGTTTGTCAGATAAACAATCTCAAGTATCTGATCTGGCTGCGGCTCTCATTGCCTTGAAGCTATTAAATATTTAATTACTCACAAATTGAAAATGCTCTGTAACCTTTTTTTGTCTTGCCTTCTTATACTTTCCTAATAAAAAGTGATTGATCTCTCTCCTTTGGTTTAATCTTCCTCTGTGTTTCTCTGTTGTAAAATAGCTAGCTCAAAACAAAATATAACAGTGATCTGAAATGTTCTACTGAGAGTGAGTTTTCCCTTCCTCGTTTTGTGCACATAGCAACTTCCATCACTATTCTTTCTGACACTTTCATAATAGATTGCAGAGAGGAAACGCTGACTGGAATTTGTTACGCTGTCTGGGAAGACTGATGAGTCTGAAGGCTTAAATGCTCACATCCAGGCTGAGAACGGTCTGAAGTAAATGCTCTCAGTATGTTCGCCTTGAGCTTTTACATTGCTGTAGTACTGCAACACTCACTGTCAGCATTGCAACTAAAGTTTTATGGTTAAAACCTAAGTCTTTGAAGGGAGATTTTTAGCTCATGTGCCTTTGCATGTCTGTTCAGTCTTCATTAGTCATGCACCTTTCATTACATTTCAGATCTTATTCCTCTCACGTGAGCCTGTAAATCTGGTTACCTAAATTTCTCTAACCTAATTCAGAAAGTTTCAGCATCCGTAGCAGCGCGCTAAAGTGAACTAAGCTCTTCTCTGGAATATCCTGAGGGTTTTCAGAGCTGACATATGCAACGGCTTAGTGCATCTTGTGTCATGAGCTTTTAATTGTTTGTTCTGATGTCAATACCGGGAAAACCATAACAATGCAAGTGCATTAAAAAGCCTTAATATTTCAAAACACTTTGCACGTAAGCAAAGAAAATATAAAAATTTCATACTTTGGATGAAGTTGCAAAATCCCACTTTGCTTCACCATAATTCTGGCATAAACTGTGAATTATAAATGAGCTGTGTGAGTGTTCTCACATCCTTGTGCAAGTACAGTATAAAGGTAGTTTCGTGTCTCCTGTTTTGGTATTTATTAGACCTCACAGTGTAGATCAATGTATGGAGGATATTTTTGTTCTATTTTGTATTCCTCTGTCTTAGATTAGATTGGTGTTGCAGATTTTTGTTAGGCTTTGGAACTGTTAGTTAGTGTTAGTACTTAGGTAATTCAATTTTCAGTTCAATTCAATTTTATTTATATAGTATTTATATAGGCTGCTATCATGACCGGTTGGGGGTGAAGGGAGGAAGGCAGGACAAAAAATACTTGGAAGAGTGTCAGAGATTAATAATAACTAATAGCTCGCAAGCTAAAGTATTTTAGTCATTGTCATAGCAGTTGTGTTGTTTAGGTTTTAATTTCTGGTTTATGACCAGACACTAGCCTCATGATGCTAAAGTATGACTCTGATGCTAGTTTGCTGCATGTTAGTATTTAGCTCAGAGCACCTCTATGACTGTGACAGTCCTCTTTTTTTTAGCTCTCGGTTTTTTTTATTCCTCAGTCTTACATTAGAAATCTGTTGCAGATAATCCGTTTGGTCTTGGAGCCCCAAAAATCTTTCAGAAGTTAATTCTGTTACTTTCAGGACTTACGTTTAGCTTGTAAGCTAAATTGCTTTAATCATTGTCATAGTAGTTGTATAGTGTAGTCTGTACTATCTTGCTGATAGTGATTTTTTACACAGCGTGGCTCTCAAAAAATAAAGAAATGATTTAAATTCTGGTTTATGACCAAACACTAGCCTTGTGATGCCAAAATATGACAGTAAACACCAAGAATGCATGCTAGTTTTTTTTTCTCATGTGGTGAATTTGCCCTGTAGAGTCTATTATTTCTTGCATGCTCCATTTGCCTGTCACTTTGTTGCTGGAACGTGAAAGTGAATTTCCCCAATGAGGGACAATAAAGAATATTTCTATTCTATTCTAGTATTTAGCTGAAAGCACTGCTATGGCTGTGACGGTACTCTTTTTTTGAATCCTGACTAGAATTTCTTTCTGTTTCTGCAGTGCATTTCTCTGTCCTCTTCCACTTTAAAGACCTATTCTCTGTTTAATCAGCTCTCTCAGGACTCCTTTCTGTATAATTAGAGACTGAAACTTTAATCACCATGGATCCAGGGCTGAGAGAGCAGGGCAAATAGACACAAGGAGAAAATCATCACAAAACACGGAAACGGGTGACAAAAATGACTTCATCGAGTCACAACAGTTATTTACTCTGTCTTTGGAGACATTCAGAGTGTGAATATATATAAGGTTAAAATACAACACAGATGTGACTCAGAATCATATCTGTTAGGTCTTGAATTCATAAGGCTCAGCTAATTGCTATTTACTACCATTGTGTAGCTGAATTAAAAGGTCACAATTTCCGGGGGGTCCTTACGTAACAACGGTTGTCTCTTAACCTCCTTTCCGGTTGTCTCTTTGTATCTGCTCGCCTCTCCTCCTATGTTCTCTCTTCCATTTTATAGGCTTCTTACCCTTCTTTGTCTCTATACTTTTATTCACATTTATTTTGCATGCCAACATCTTATATTCTCTTCTCTTCCATTCTTTTTACTCATTCAACGAACTGAAGTATAATCACATTTGCAATATAATATAGAAAATTTACTTTTGTCAGACAAGTTTTTTGCTGAGATTTAGAAGAAAATATATGAATCTGACTGCATTTGGATACATGAGTGTACTTTGGTTTTGGTACAACTAGATAAGCAACTTCAATGATGCTGAAGGCTTTTTTTATATTAAGATGGAGGAAGGGGAGCTGTGGAAGTTGTTTAAGTTGAGCTGAGTTGAGTTTTCTAAGCTAATCACAATCATGTTCAACTCCAATCAACTCCAGGCCTTGAGGGCCGGTGTTCCTGCAGGTTTTAGATGTGTCCTTGAACCAACACAGCTGATTTAAATGGCTAAATTAGCTCCTCAACATGTCCTGAAGTTCTCCAGAGGCCTGGTAATGAACTAATCATGTGATTCAGGTGTGTTGACCCAAGGTGAGATCTAAAACCTGCAGGACACCGGCCCTCGAGGCCTGGAATTACCCACCCCTGTTCTAGATAGTAAGGTCTCAACATTTCCCCTCTGCAGCTGAATTTCATCTCATATTGCAGGCATATGTTACCAAATATAGTCCACAAAATATAGGCATTTTGGGACATGAAAGATGGATGTTTCCTGCGGCCTCACTGTAAGCCATTATAGCTGGTAGCTCACAAGAGTTGCTTCTTATTTATAACTGATCTGAGTCGACAGGCCAGACTTGCTAACTTCCTCGGCAGAGTGCCTGGCCAGCTGATGAGGTGGAAATGTGTTAGTCACTCTGTGCAGACACAGCTGTTGTGTACTTCTCAGCTAACAGAATGGAGACAAACCCATACCCAAGGCCTTGTACTTAAATGTTGTTTAATTTAGTAGGATAGTTTGTGTTCCAAGAAGAGATGTGGTTCAGCTCTGCAAGGCCACAGTCTTTATAACACGATACTCGATGTACTCGACTTGCATTGCAGCTGAGGGGCTGTTTTGTCTGTCTCTGAGAGCTTTGGCGAAGTGTTTTTTTTCTTGGCTGCAAATGTTTATCGGACTTGATCAGAATTCTTATTGCAAACTGCCAAGCCATTAAAAATGCTGATAAATTAAAGTGCACTGCTGTTTTTGTTTTAATGCTGATAGATTGTTCTCTTAATGCTGCCACCCTGCCAAAGCAAGACATCTCTCACTGCAGTGAAGAACTGGAGTTGTTGGTATATGTGTGCGATGCGACTGTATAACAAGTATGAAACACAATGTCAGAGTGAATTTTAAGTGAAATACAACAACCAAAATCCCTCTAATCACGTTCAGTGTTGGGTTTGAGCACGTGATTGACTGATTCGGTAGATGCATTAATGAGCAGCTGAACAGGTGTATGTAAAAAGTGACTGGTGAATGTAGTTTCTAAGCATTTTTCCAAAGGTATCTGATTTCATCCTGCATGTGTCTTCAGATAATCATCTGCAAGCAAACAGATGGAATTAGGAAATTGCTATAAAAGACTTATTTTCTATGATCATTCACTATTGTGCAGTCTAATTCTTTTTTTTTTTTGCCTGTCCCGTTTGGCTCTTTTGCCATCAGAATTGTTGTCTAAAGGCAAAGAAAGATGCCCAACGGATTTACTTTACCAAATTAACCATCCCAGCCTTGCCGTAATGGTCCATTTGATTCACCTTTTATTGTTTATTTTATTTTCACTTACTGAATACGGTACAGACTTGACTGGGGGAAAGAAGGGGAGAAAGAAAGAGGGAAAGAGAAACAGCTGAGAAGAGGGACGGGGGAGAAGGGCAAAAGACAAAAACCAACAGAATGAGCAGAAAAAAAAAAAAAGAAATAAAAAATGCATATATCGATCACCTGGATCACCTGCTAAGAAAGAAAAAAGAAAACAAGCAGAAGAGAACAAGAGTAATAGAATAAACAACATCACAATGATATATGGGAATATGACAGTAAATACTAAATATTAAACATTATTGTGCAGCACATAAGATCAACAGCACACAGTGTGCTTTGAGGTAGGAGCCAAAAAGGGTGTAGTTTGTGGGTGTGAACACCCGTGTGTACACCTGTGAGCATGGACGCGCTTGTTTTTTTAAAAGGTTCCTTCATGTAATGATCTGCTAGGGAGTGTGGGGGGGCCACAGCCCCGTCCTCCAGGGCATGAAGCAGGTATGGAGGAGATCAAAACTCCAGACATCCAGAGGCCCCCAGAACACAAGAGACCAAGGAAGACCAACAGAGGGGCAGCTGCGCCACTGTCCCGGAAAGAGCTGAGGAGAGTCCCAGATGAGGGCTCACTCAGCAGCCGCGGAGCAGAAGCCAGGGGGAGTTGCAGTGACGCGCCCGTGAGCTCCGCCGGCAGCCAGCTGTGCCTGAGTGACCGAGCCCCAGGCCGAGAGGCCGGGGGCACCCCACCTCCGAAGTGGCCCGAGCGAGCCCCAGGCTCCAGGCCCCGATAAGCGGCCGCCAAGGAGTGAGCCGGTGTGTACCTGGACGCCCATCCCCGGACACAAAGAACCACCAACGCACCGATGTCTGAGGGAGTCCGCCACTGGCAGGGGAAGTGGTGGTAGGGGGAGATAGGCCTCCAAACCTTGGAGGGCCTGAGATGTCCCCAGAGAGGTGGCGCCTGACACCCAACCTGACATATAGACACAGACATACAGGCACACACATATACAAACATCCATTCCCACCCTCATGCTCTCATATGCTCTTACTCCACACTCAACCAACGTGGAGACAGACATAAAGAGACGCTGTACACACGATCACACTCCCCAAGCGTACTCTACAAACCGGGTCTAGGTACCCTTTCACCTGGAGGGGGAACTGCACCCAGACCCAGGTGGTGTTACCCTTTTCCCTGCAGTGGGGGGAGGCAGACCGCCCCGACTCCGCAGCAGCAGGGAGGCCCCACACTCCAGACCGCAGTCGGACGGCCAACTCCTCCTCCTAGCCCCCCCGCTCCAGCAGGCCGCAGAGAACGGGGGTGAGAGAAGACTCCAAACCTCCCTCCACCCGCTCATTGTAGTGTTGATGCATGTGTGTTCTAAGGTGCATTTAAAACCCAGGAGGGCTTGGAGCTACCTGCCAGAGAGCAGCAGGTAAGCGCATGGTCCCTCCTGCTGGCCCTCAATGTCTACGTGTATTTAACCTTGAGAGGTGGGCAACGACGCCAGGGGTGGGGTGTACACCCTGATGGTACTTTTGGTGCAGTCTAATTCTTACTTAGTTAAAGCTCCACTACTGCAGCAGTCACATTTCTATCCTGCAGAAAAGATAAGATGCTCTTTATGTATGCATGATTAATATTCCGATCTACTTTTTTTCATTTACTTTCCCAGTACGAATTCAAGGCCAAGAACATCAAGAAGAAAAAGGTCAGCATCGTGGTGTCTGTGGACGGGGTCAAGGTGATGCTAAGGAAGAAACAGAAGGCAAGCTACCAGAATCCAAAATGACCGTTTTCTCCTGGATTCAGAAATGAAGCACCACCACGAGAATATTAGAACTGAGATATAAGCTCTTTCTTTTCATTCACAGAGAAAGGAATGGACATGGGATGAGAGCAAAATGCTGATCATGCACGATCCAATATACAGGTCAGTGCACCCCTCGAAACAAGTTCATATCTTCATATATAAACAAGCAATAACATCTCATCTTCCCTTTTTCGGTTATAGACTCAGAGGATAAAGCTGCCTGATATTCAGCACAGTCTGTTCTTTGCTCTCTGCATCTTGATGTATGCTTTACCCAAAGTAATTGCTTTGAGTAGACTACAGGTTATACAGTGTACCCCTCTAAGTGGATATTTTGTCCTTTACTGCGGGCCCAGTGGATGCTTTACATGTCCTCACGTGTACGTTGCTATACATAATGGGTGGCTATATATGGAAAACGAGGCCTACATTCATAATACATAGGGGACAGCTTATGCATGCACTGTAGTTAGTGAAGCATGTTTCTGTCATTGTTTAATTTTTTTTTAGTCAAACAGTCACCAGTTGACAAGGTGAAGATGTCACCTGCTCCCAAGCGATTTAACTGTAACGTGTCAAAATTGTACTGCATATCAGATGCTAGTAGGAGCAAGGTTTGTGTGCAGTCAGAGATTTGAGTGCAAGTTCATGTAAATTATGGATAAATCTGTGGGAGGATCTCATTTGGCAGAACCACACCTCACCAAGGGTCTTAGTGATGTTCAATGTAATTATCCTTTCTGTGTGTGTAAGTGTGCTTTTTGAGCAGTAGGTCGCTATAATTTGTTTGCCTGCTTCCCAGTGGAGACATTTGACAGTAGAGGAGCTAGAAACAGATGAAACATTGACCTGTGCCAGTTTACTGCACTGGCAGTAGTGTAGTATCAACCACGACATAATGTCTGTACAGTATAAGCCACAGTAGTGTAGTACAGTAGCAGGTGTCTTTGAAAAAGCACTTTGAGCACAGTATTGCTCTTTTACTTGATTCTGAAGAAGGTGAATTATTTGTGCTTGATTAATGGCTCCACACCCTCATGATATAGGATTTTAAGACCGATAACAAAGCCAAGGTTCTGCGATCACGTTAAAGCCACTAATATTTTTTTCTTTTAGAAAAAAAAAGTCCCTTTCAGTTGTTATGTGTAGTTATTTATTAATTAATTTATTAACTTATTTATGCTCTGCCTGGCTCTGCTGATTGTTTGTGACACTCCAAACACACGTTGCCAGTGGGGAAGTTGCAAAGTGCCCTCCGGTGGACAAACTATGCAACATCAACACAGACAAAGTAGTTGAACGGTGTTTCTCCTGTTTTTTTCAGCCATAATAAACGCCAATACTGAATTATTTGCAGATAAGCAAAAGGCAAATATCCTGGCGCTGCTAAATCAGTGGGGCTCCACTCATTTATTTGCTATTAGATACAAATGCCTAATATTAAAAGGCAAGAGAGTTTTTTTTAAATCAGCTGTTGTGTTTTCAGGATTTTCTACGTATCACATGACTCCCAGGACTTAAAGATCTTCAGCTACATTGCAAGAGATGGCTCCAGTAATTCCTTCAGATGCAACGTCTTCAAGTCAAAGAAGAAGGTACAGTTTGACTGGCTCACACGTCTTCTAACCAGACTCATGAAAAGCTTATTATGGGTCCCCGCTATGTCCACTATGATAGTTACAGCCATTTGAAGTTAGGGCCAGCAGAGCTTGGTTACAGGGGCATAGCCGCCTTTAGAGGCAGAAGAAAGAAAACACTGTGCAGAAGACATCAGGTCTGGTAGTTTAGTATTCTGTGATTTTCACTTTGCTGTTTCATTCAAGAATATTTCATTCTGATGATATCAGCTCTGTTATTCGATATTTGGTTTTAAATTTGATTTAAGATTCAATTTGTAGTGGCTTATTTAATATTCGGTGGCTTACCAGATCCACAGCATGCTGTGAATACAGAACAGATGCACTCAAGGACAAAGATTACAGCTGCATATTTGAGACAAGGATTTCTTTACTTTTCCCCATTTTAGGTTCTTTTTATATGTCCGCAGTTTTTTTGCAAGTTACTGCTGCTCTGGTTTTTACATCAGTCATGAAAATTGTGCCACAAAGGGGATTTTGTTTTTGTCCAATTCATAAAATGTCAAAATTACTAATAGTTCATATTTAAAACTTGTATTAGGCTGATCAGTGTAACTGACTTATTATGCTGTACTTCTGCTATAAGCATTGATTTCTATCACAATGTTCCTCTTTTCTGTGGCAGACACAGGCCATGCGTATGGTGCGAACAGTAGGTCAGGCGTTTGAGGTGTGCCACAAGCTCAGCCTGCAGCACGCCGAGCAGGACGCTGACGGGCAGGCTGACGGAGAAAGTGACAAGTCAACAGAGGAGCCCAGCAGCCACGGTGAGGACAACATGATGAGATTTACTAATTTTTCTGTCAGTTCTAATTCAGCTTACTATCTACACGTTTATTTATTTATTATAATAAATATGACATTAAAATGGAGCAGCACTGTTACCTCACAGCAAGATGTTCCTGGGCTCAAATGGCCATGGACACTCCGTGTTTGGGTTATCTCAGAGCACTCCGGCTTCCTCCCAAGACATGCAGTTAGTGAAGTTAGGTTAACTGATGATTCTAAATTGCCCATAGGGCTACAGGTGAGTACTAATAGTTGTCTCTCTCTGTGTTAGCCCTGCACCAGATTGGCGACCTGTCCAGGGTGTACCCCGCGCTTGCCCTATTGCACCTGATCTGAATGCTATAATATACAGTTGGTGCAAAATTTCCATAAAAACATCAAGAGAAAACTGAAAATATTATTACGGTTTTACTTAAGCTTACACTTGATTGAGATGGAGATGTTGATATATACATAAAAGTAGAGGAAGGTCGGGAAAGTCATCAGTTTGGCAAGTTTCTGGTCATAAACCAAAGCTGGGTGACATGAAAAATCAGGAGATTGCCAGCATAATCAGTATTAGTGCTTAGGATTTTCTGGAAACATGACTGTTTGTGTATATTGTGGACTACAGTGTATGTTTTTAAGGACTTTAAAGAACATAGATTTTTTTTTAAAGGCAAGCTTAAAAATAAGAAAAGAAACCATTCCACGTTAAATTTGGTGAACACTGGAAAAGTGAGTATTTATGAGCGACATTGGTCACTTAGGTTTGACTTTGCCTTTCTTCAGTCTGATTACATGCTTTTTCATGGCATAAATTGAACTGTCAAATCTCACCATCCGATTCATTTAGAACGGTGATTGAATGGTAACAGGCACATGACTGGTTACACCGGGATGTAAATGAATCTAAGGAACAACTTTAAGATAATATGTAATGTTTGAGTGTTTTCCAAGGCCTCGTGCTGAGTACAGTTTGTGTAGGTAGGATGGGGGAAGCAGTGGGAAAGATTCCCATGATTACAGCTTTCAGGTTACTGGAGAAAAAAAAACTGGGTGATTGCCAGTGTTGCATGTAATGAGGGTAATTTTCAAAGTGACTGAAATGTTATCTGACATAAGAGAGCTATTCATGATGTGTGTGCTTGAAATAGCATTATTATAGAGTTATATAAATTTGGGCCGTGTTTGTTTGATAGGCGCTTGTTCAGTAAATGACTCTTTAAGTTGGACATGTGAGAGAACATCTAGCATGTACCAGATGTGGACATTTTTGTGTATTCCTCTACAGGTCGCACACTGACGGGGGCAGAGCGAGGGGAAGATGAGCAGGACAGCAAACATGAGGGACGGCGAGGAGGAGAAGATCCTGCAGCTGGCAGCTCTCTGTGTGAGAAGGCAGTGAGCGAAATTCTCCAGAGCTTGGCTGAACTCAACGTCGTCAAGCCTGGACAGACCATCATGGTAAGATACTGTAAGACAAAGCTGGAACAGGTTTGACATATCAGGTACATGAACATACAGAAACATGTTGTTTTATTATTCATGAAGCTCAGGATATTTCACCTAATACACAGGTTTTTATTTTATGATATATTTCCCTTTCTGAAAAGCCATCAGTCTTACTCTGTATTGCACACAGAAGTTATGGTAACATTTTGTATGTCAGCATCTTATTTATTTTTCAAACTCACACGATTACATTTGGACAACACGTTAGAGCTGGAAGGGTTTATTTCCCATTTCCAGCATTAAGAGAATGAAATAAATTCCAGCCGAACAGCCTCGTTCACATACAGTCTACTGCAATAAGTGGACGCATACATTCATTTGATTACTGTAGAGAGGCAGTTTTTGTTGTTTTATTGGAGGTAAGGTAAGATGAGCATGGGAGCCAGTCGATGGTATCGGTTCCTTCATCCTCCAGAAACGTGCATATTTTTGCCACATGAAGCCCAGCATTGTCAGGTGGAGCCCAGAACTCATTGCACCAACACAGGGTCTCATGATGGATCCAAGGATTTTATCCCAATACCTAATGACAGTCAGGGTGCCGTTACTTAGTTTGTAGCAGTGTATGCATCCCTCCATGGATATGCCTCCTCAGAGCATCACTGACGCACCACCAAACCAGTCAGACAGATAACATAACGTTCTCCATGGCTTATCCAGACCCTTTCATGTTTGTCACATGTACTCTGGGTGAACCTGCTGCCATCTATGAAAAGCACAGGGCACTAGTTTTAGCTCCACTTCTGATATTTCATGACAACTGCCAGTCGGGCTCCATGGTGTCAGGCAGTGAACACAGGGCCCACTAGAGGATGACAGGCCCTTAGGTCACCCTCGTGAATACTACTTCTGATTGTTTGGTCAGAGACGTTCATGCTGGTTGTCATTTTGTAGCTCTGGCAGTTCTCATCCTTTTACTCCTTACACAAAGGAGCAGATACCTGTCCTGCTGATGGGTTAAGGACCTTCTACAGCGCTGTCCAGCTCTACTACAGCAATTGTCTGTCTCCAGGAATCTCCTCCATGCTATTGAGACCGTGCTGGGGGACAGCAAACCTTTTGGCAATGGCACGTGTTGATGTTGAATCCTGGAGGAGTTAGACTCATGCTACCATTTCAATGGCCTCCACCTACAAAACAGTCAATAATATAAAGCGCCTTGAGGCGACTGCTGTTGTGATTTGGCGCTATATAAATAAAATTGAATTGAATTGAATTGAATACAAAACCATTTCTGTTTTGTGTCCCATTGTTCCCCCTCTGTCGATAATTTCATTAACACCAAAGCAGCTGAAACTGATCAACACCCCCCTAACTCACCTGATCCATATCCCACAAATTAACCGACTTGATGCTGTACTCTGATTAAAAATTCCCCTTTCAATTTAATGCAACAATGAGAAACAAGCTAAAAAAAAAAACTGCCTTAATTGGCATCATTCATAAGCACAATCTCAGTTATAACAAAAAGTCTGTTTGTTTTGAAAACTCACACAAAGAAGCAGCACAAGCCAGGTCTTACTTACGGAGAGTACAGGGACTATTTCCCAAGTACTTCTATGAAAGAGTACTAACTCTTTAACTATGCCAATATTTTTATTAAACTTGACATGCAAAATTCCCTTACACTGCAGTTTCACATTCACAAACTTGTACTATAAATGCCCGTGTTTTATACGGGAGTATATATTTCCACCACATTTTCCATGTGGAAGCTCCTGTTTTATTTCTGACACTGGCTGTAGGGGTGAGGCAGGAGCTTTCACACTGTAATGATGACTTTCATTTTTGCATCAAACGGCTTCTACCTTTGTAGCTGCAGGGCATCAACTCTGATTCATTGCTTTGGCTCTAGTGGTGTTTTGATACTATAATCTAGGCATATCACTGCCAAATGGCTCATTGAACTAAGTAAGTACAGTATAGTGCTTTCTCATCTACTGCAGTACCTGACCACATCACTGACTGCAGATCTTCATGACTAATAAAAGATGCTATTTGGCAGCCTATTGTAGACATAAAATAACCTGATAACTCTTGCATGAGGTGGGAAATAATAGATTTTGGTTAGATTGTGTTTAACATGTGGCAGAGCTTGAATCCCTGTGAAATTAAAAGCTGACAATGATCTTTCTTTATGGTTTTGAGAGCAATAGGAGGAAAAGATGCAAAGGCTTTGGTGTGTTATGATGTCTTGCTTTTGGATTTGTCACCAGGACCAAGTGTGGCAGGCACAGTTGTTATCATGCTACTAAAAGAGAGAGAGTGCAATAGGAGCAAGGAACCTGAATATTTTTGCTGGCTGGGTACGGGCGACACTTAATCCCAAAAACCCAGCGTGTTCCCTTTGATTTTCTGAGAAACGCCACCGTAATCCCATTGAGGGGTTCACCAACATCTGCACCATGAAGATAAGCAAGGAGGGAATAAGAGAGAGTGAGCAGCTAGTAAAAAAATAGATGAGGGAAGGAATAATGAGAGATATTGGATATCAGGAAAGACGTAAAGTAAAGCTGACAAAGGGACTGGCTGTATTTGAATGCCAGGATGATAACACTCACCACAAGGGTGGGAAAGAAATGAACAGAAATGCCCCTGACACCATCTGAAGTGTTAAATCAGCTTGCTTTTTTGAGTGTATTTTTTGTTAGACAACTACTAACACTGATTTTCATCAGTTTGAAGCTTTTTCATAACTTTTTTTAAGCTAATAATGTACATTTAAAATGTTATTACCTTAAAAAAGTCTTCCTTAACTAGAATTCTTAAGTAAGTGAACATTTGTTGCCCAATAGGCTGTATATAAAAGATGGACATGGCCACTGTGATCACCTACTGATTTGTAGACTACCATTTTACTTATAGTTTGTCATCTTATGCCTCAGTCACACAGGCCTAGAGACGAGTCGGGGACCCTCTGACAACCTCTGGTCACTGGTGAAAAATGTGTATTCCCCAACTGGTTTGAGAGTGGTTCCTGGCTATTGCTTTGAAATTGCTTATAAAGGGGGCACTGGATTAAAAAGCTCTTTGTGGTTGCTAACACTTTGTTGCCTGTAGTTCGTATGAAAGAAAGCTTGTCTGCAGGCAGTAGTAAAACCCACGCTGTTTGACACAAACCTCTTCAGAGTAAAAGTTGTGCCCAACTTTTACTTTCAAGGCCAACGTTTTCCATTTCTAGTTTGTGTTGCACTTTTACCAGTATCCGCTCGTAGAGCAGTTAGCAAGTGTTTGTAGACATGGAAACTTACATCCAAACCATGGGTAACTGCGGCAAACAGCTACCAAACAACCAAAGATATCACAGAGAATTTTTCAGCACAGCACTTTGTACCTCTTTGAAACCAATTTCATCTACCAAGTACCAACAGCTTCCAGCAACTGTTTGCCTACTGGCAGGGGATGGGTCACTGACTGGTTGTAGGCCTATGCAAATAAAGTTTTAGCAATCAGTTTCACAGTGTCTGCCATCAGCCTCTTACCATTTGATATGTTTTTCCTCTGAGTCTGTGAAACCAGGGCCTTATGTCGCCATCTTGTTTTTTGGTTTGCTTGTTTGCCTCTATTTGAACAAAAGAGTAGCAAAGGTGATGCGCTCTAGCTCTAGCTAGCTAACTTCCCGTGTCCCGTGTTAACTATGATGATTCCAATTTTAATTAGCCAAAAAACAGACTGTAAACAAAATGTATTTTTTGTTGTGCATTTTGTTGGTTACTGGTTACTAAGGTGCCGGCCATAGCCTATCCCAGTGGTGGCTTGAAGCATGTGACATTGTTTTTATTAATTCCCATCAACTTCAAAAATAGCAAGGATGTTAGAGACTAAAATGGAAAGCTCTTGTGTAAAATGGACAAAATGGTGTGTTCATAAAGTTATGATCACTATAGTTTGTTGCTCATAGTTGATTAAAAATGTGGTAAAGCAGACTTGCTATGTGTCAGTGTCAGAACCTGTGAGAGCAACATTAGATACATTGATACATTAGAGCTAAAACCTCATCTTTAATGTAATGCCAGTGAGCTGCCTCTCATAAAAATCTGCCTGAACTTGAAAGTACATTACAGTGTTCTGCCTGCCCTCTAGTGGTGAGATGTGGCATTTTCTTTTCTTTTCATTTCATTTTAGTAATAATAAGTGGTGTAATTATACACATATAAATCTTGTGTTTTATATGTTTTACATGTATGTTCTGTCATGAAACCATCACCACACATACAGACACACACACAACCTCCATTTTTTGATGACTGCAAATACCCCAGATGCAGAAACCCACAACCTATCTGCCCTTCTTACTGTGCAAGGCAGGAGGGGAAGTGAAAAGCTACTTAAGGAATGCCCTATATCTCCAGGAAATTTTTATGCTACCAGAGATCATCTGGAAAATCGTTAAAAATGTGTTACAGGACAGATGGAGGCAGGATGGAAGGAAACGAGAAAATCATATGGTAATGAGCATATAGCTTATAGAAGTGGCATTACAGCAGGGGCCCCTCGGGAGCTCAGTGGATGACTATCTTGATCTTGGGGACAGAACAGGAAAGTCTATATCCCGCTAGTATGGTAATTGCATTAATCTGTCCAAGGTCTATAAATAGGTCATGTTATGCAGCTAGGACATGCAGCTAGCAGCTCCGTGGGTTCTGAAGGCTCGAACCTCATACCTTCGTCCCAAGCCAGCCTGTTTTCATCAATAAGTGTGTTTTTTTCTCTCCGTGTTGTTTGTCTGGGGTTAGGACTTCGATCGAAGGTCCCTCTTCACTGTGACATCCCAAGGCATTACTCCCAGCAGCCCTTGCTCTCCTTCTATTACTCCGCTGGCATCACAGCACTACCTGCAGCTTCTTCAGCAGCAGCTGCAGCAGCAGCAGCAGCACACACACGTGGCTGTTGCTCAGGTAAGAATCATATACACACAGTCTTACAGGGTGTACAGCATTAGACACACACAAAAATCCCAAAGTACAGAATACTTTTTAATCCTCTGCTGTACATGTAATAAAAATACAGATTCAGAGCTTTATGATGAGATTCACTGTAACTGGACTTAGCTGCACGTCAGATATTAAGTGGTAAATGTCTCTATTCACACTTCATAAATAACTAACATTTAAAAAATATTCTTTTATGTTTTTTATTATCGTCTTCTACCAGCAGGATTTCAGATTATTAGAGGCACTTTGAAGATGGCATTTCATTACTCAGAATTAAAATAAATGATTTTTGCTATTGCCAGTAACTTTTTAGGTTGATCCTGGCTCATGCTGTGAATTTGCCTAATGGCAAAAATGACTAAACTTCCTTTGGCCTATTTAGAAACGTACATGGATAATGCACAAAAATAAGGTAGACTTTTCTCTGCTTCACCCCAGAGCACATTCCGAATTTGCATAATGAGAAAACAGCAACAAACAGTTTATTACCTGCTTCTCTGTGTTTCTCATATTAATGTTGTCCCACTAGAGGGCAGAACTGACACAGTAATGGAAGGACAGTTATTGCAGCTTAATATCTCACTGCCTGGGCTGAAACATAGACACACAAATGATGATAACAAAACATTTGAATGCAGTAAGTCTTCTGCACCAACCACTTAGTCAGTCTTAGACCCAAACAGCCAGAATGTCAGCACTTCCCATTGCAGTCTAGTTATTATAAATATAGAAAGTAACGTAAATCTAAATTTGTCTCCGCAAAATTCTGGAGCTTATGCCGGGTGCGATGTATAAGAACACTGTTTATGTTTCCATTTTGCACGCTCAGGTCAGAAATGTTCCCACTCAAACAAAACACACCTCGGCCTTTGTTCTCTCTCCAGGTACAGCTGCTGAAAGATCAGATGGCAGCAGAGACCGCCGCTCGTATCGAGGCTCAGGCCCGCGTCCACCAGCTGCTGCTGCAGAACAGGGATTTGCTGCAACACCTGACCCTGCTCGTGCAGCAGCTGAAAGAGCTGGAGGCCCGCGCCCTGAAAGCAACACACCCAGGGCAGCCGCAACAGGAGCTGCAAGCTAATGGACACGGTAGGCGACTGGAGGGGTGACTGCTGAGAACAGCATGTTGCCTTTTGAGTAATTTGTTGTCAGGTCAGGTTGTCTATGTGCTGCGGTCTTGATTGCTCACTCCTTTTTTTTTTGGCCTGTGGATGAAAGTCACGACACAAGCCACGCTCACTCACCGATTTCCCGCGCCTGCCAGCATTGTCATCTGTGCTTGTGGTGATGGAAGATGAAATTTCAGCATAAACTGTCGAGCAATTCAGCCTGGAGAAATTTAACCAAACTGAAAAGGAGTGTGTGGCTGCCAGCCCGACAGATGACATTTTACGTTGAAAGGACTACTGCGCTTTTATACAGGCTTGAAAATTAAAATCGAGAACCATGCATCAACCCCATACTGTGTTATCCCCCCCCCCACGCATTCCCGTGTAACGCACAGTGGCATAAATCATACTGTGCGCAGTGGATTAAAAACACTTCCCCTCAGCAATATCTTACTTCTCAGTGAGAAGGTGATGATAACAGCCTTTATTCTTTGTTCTTTTTCAGCTAAAAGAATGAAACTAACTAGAGGCAGAGCTGTCAGTCTCTACATTAGTTGTGTTGGCTTAGAGAAAATCTTGCTGACCTCAGGTGCGGCTGGCCTGAGATCAGTGCACAACCAGATCTTTTTCTATAATGAAAGTTAGAAATCTTAACAAACTATTCTAAAAAGTCTGCATGCTGGTTACAGGTGACTCGTGTCATTAAACCTCTTGTTGATTTGTCTCCCATTTTTTCTGTTTTTCTCAGATGGCCAGCAGTCATCAGGTGGCTTAGTTTCAGCATCAGCAAAGTCCCTGTCCTTAAATCTGAAGAATCACTACAGTCAGACCCTGGACCACCTCATCACCTCCACGCCCTCACGGCTGTTCGAAACCTCGCCCCTGTCGCCCACCCAGGTGGGCTGTGCTGAGTCCTACCTCAATCTGCTTAACATGGAGAGCGGCGTCAAACCACCAGCCTCAGCCAACAATGACCTGGACCCCTTCATCAGAGCAAATGGCGCTGTGGAAGACAAGGAGATGTCCGGCAATGAGATTGTCCCGTTCACATCCCGAAACTCTGCCAGCATGGATGAAAAGTAAGACTGCTGTCTTCATGTTTATTGTAAAGAAAAAGACAATATTGGGTGGCTGGAGTGAAGCAATTACATATACATACATACAGAAATTTCTGTTTTGCTGTAACGCTATTACAAACAACAAATTGGCTTATCCCAGCATTGGGAAATTGTTCATATCACTTCCTCAAATACACAAGAGTGAGAATTCTTTTATACAAGAATTCAGAGAGTGGAGGACATCACATGCAGTTGCCTGAGGGGGGAATTTGGTATATGAAAATTCCTTGGCTAGCTAGCCTAGGCAAAGCCCTGCCACTAACAGTTCAGAGTCTGTGCCTTCACAGCAGTGTGATCAACATAGCACTGTTTGTTGGTAATAGCAGCAGCGATGTATCCACCAGATAGTGGTGGGGCGTGGAGATTTTGCTCATCCATCTCCCATGTCCATGATGACAGAAGAGAAATACGGCTTGTATAGTCAATCAGTCGTTTTACATATCAGGAGATAAGAACAAAAATTATGTGGCTTTTAAAATAAAGTAAAATTCAGATGAACAACTACAGATGCCATATTGCACTGTGTAGTTATTTAATTAGTAAAAGTTCAAATGCACATGCTGTGCATAAAAATTTATCTACACCTTCATTGCTTCTAAAGGAGTTAAGAGGGTAATTAGCAGCCGGGTGCTGCTAATCAAATGCATTTGATTTATTCATCATCAGCAAGTGTGAGCACCTCTCTAAAAGGAAACGTTTTGGCAGTTTTGCTGGTCTCGAGCATGCAAGTGTGTGTGTTAACGAAATGGCGAGGAGGAAGGACATTAGCTCTGATCTCAAAGAGGCAATTGTTGCTGTCATCAATCTGGGAAGGGTTATAAAGCCATTTCCACACAAGTTGTCCATCATCCTACAGTGAGAACGATTATTTAAGAGTGGAAAATATTCCACACACTTGCCAGCCTTCCCAGGAGCAAATTCACCCCAAGGTCAGACTGTGCAATTCTCAGAGAAACTACAAAAAAACCCAAGAGCTACATCTCAGACTCTACAGGCCTCAGTTGGCATGTTAAATGTTAAAGTTCATGATTGTACGATTAGAAAAACGCTGGAAAAGTATGACTTGTTTGGAAGGGTTGGTAAGAGAAAGCCTCTTCTCTCTAAAAAGAATGCGTAAGCATGGCTTAAGTTTGCAAAGTTGCACCTAAACAAATCTTGAGAATTCTGCAAAAATCTCCTTTGGACAGGTGGAGGGGTGTTTGGTTTAATGCACAGTGGCACATTTGGTAAAAAACAAACCAAATTGGAACTCATTCCAACTGTCAAGCACGGTGGAAGAGTGGTGAGGATTTAGGCTTAGTGTGCAGCCACAGGACCTAGTCACCTTGCAGTCAGCATTAACTCTGTATACTAGTATTCTAGAGTTAAATGTGAATGATGTGGAGTATTATAAAAAACTGAAAAGTAATAACAAGCAGAACTTTGTTTCAAAGAAGTTGATTGGATTGGTAACCTTTAACGACGCTAGCAGGCGGGTTTTGCTAACTTTGGACTGAACAGCATTAGCTGTTTCTCCTGTTAAGTTAAACTAAGGAGTATAGATTGACATTTAGCACACATATCCTCGTCCAACTTGCTGAACATTTCCCCCGAACGTTAAGCTCCTTTAATGGCTTCTCAACATGAGTTTGTTTCATGAAACAGAAACACGAGGCCAGAGTTTAGAGCTGATGGAGTTTCGTGTGTTTCTCTTAAATCTCATTCCCTCTCATGAGCAACTCCAATCCCCTCTTTGTTTGTCTAACCCGAAACCTTCTCTCCCCCGTGTTCTGTAATCCCCTGACTGCAGTCACACTTTGATTAGCTGGAGGCGTTTTCTGCTGAGTCGAGCTGTTCCCCGCTAATAACACTGAAAGCTAGCGGATGTGTATGTCGCTGCGTAGCCTGGTTACCCCAAACACAAACTGACATAAGCAGCATGCATGGCCATTAAACCACACATCGAGAGAATAAGGACAGTAAATGTGATCGTTTTCTTGCAATAATTCATTATTAATGTGTTTTGCTTTTCAGGCTTACTCAAGGCTCCATTTCTCGCTTGCACATTTTATCTTGTGAATTGCTTTTACTACCTTACCTTTGACTCAGCATCTAAATTGTCTGGCATGCCGCCCAGTGATACCTGTGCACGCGCACACACACACACACACACACACACACACACACACACACACACACACGCCTTGCAAACATATATAGAACTACTGTGTATAATCACTTTTTAATTAGGTTTAAATGCTCTTAAAACCCCTCCTGCTCTAAACTTTTACTACAAAAGATCCAGGAGAGTTCTCAGTCAGGATAAACTCTTTTAGTAATTTCCTTTTTATCCAGTTTCCTTTTCCTTTCATTCACACACTTAAATTGGCTCTACAGAGCATCTTTAAGATGATTTCAAAACAGTGAAGGAGGAAAATGGGAAGTTGACCTGGCAGATTGCTTGTGCTTATCCAGACTCATAGCCTGTGGTTTCGTCCCAGCCAGTCCCCACTCACATCCATTCACAACCTGAAACTCTACCCTGCTACTATCTTTTTTTTTTTGCATAAGCAAAAGAAAAAACAAAGGTTAACCTCAGACGTCTTCCAAAGAGAAGCGTCCTGTTACTGTACATTTCCATCTGAATATTGAATTCTTCTGGGAGTGTGCGGCTCGCATGCAAGGCCCTCTCGCTCCCGCTGTTTCACTGCCCCACCACATTTTCTATTTTAAAAGACGAAGTAGCTCAGGAACTTACCACCAAAGTGACTTTTCTCTGGCTGCCACCCTCCTCCTCAT
The DNA here is from genome assembly GCF_057381915.1 of Diplotaxodon limnothrissa. Taxonomy (NCBI): domain Eukaryota; kingdom Metazoa; phylum Chordata; class Actinopteri; order Cichliformes; family Cichlidae; genus Diplotaxodon; species Diplotaxodon limnothrissa. The sequence goes on along the minus strand of NC_140602.1, from coordinate 53,006,814 downwards.
CCTCCTCCTCCTGTATTGGCTTGTGTTAGCGTCCTCTCCTGAGTGACATCATCTTTATGTAAAAAGCAATCTTGAAATTTGATGCCCGGCTCTTACACAAACGACATACAAAAGGGATGAAAGTCAGGGTTACTGCTGAGCAGAAGAAATACACAACAAACAGTTTTGACCTTTTTTGCTGTTTAGATTAGGTGATGTGATGAAGCTTATGTAGCCCAGCCAGATCTTGTAAATTTGCTACAGCATAGGAAAAATAGAGGGGAGGTGGGGGCGGCAGTGGAAAAATGGAAACTTCATCTCCTTTGTGTTATTGTGCCCCCCCACCCCACCCGTTTGCCAAACTCCTTTGCATTACCTTTGACGCAGTGAGACGCCTCCTGTGTCTGCCCTCCCCCACCCGCTGCATAGCAAATTTTATTGCTTCCATTTGCTTTTGTTTTCTGGATTTCCCCAGCGGATCAATGTTTACAGCCTGAGTGGCCCAATTTTATGTTCTGCGAATGACTAGACAGGTCCTCCAGTGCCATCTTCTCCCTCCCATCTCTTCTTTACCCCCCTCCCCGCCCTCCCTTGCTCCCATATCTAGCACTGGTCAAGCAGAGTGACAGAATCTATTGGCACTGTTAATGCAAAATCACCACGCATTATCCTACAAATTCATATGTGTGTTCTTCAGCTCGCCAGCTGTCCCCGGTGCTTTATGTTGCCGCTTATAGCGTTCGGTGTATAGCCAGCCGTGTAGTGAGTCAACCTTTACACAACACGAGTGGGATCAAAACAGGATGTTATAGTAGGCTTAAAATACACTTTGTTGCCACAACTTTGAGCTGAGTAAGAGGATGACTAAAGTGAGCGGAGACTCCTGAGTGCACGGACGTTTGTACAAAATGTTGAGTCAATCCATACGTTAGTGAGATATCTCTACCTGGACCAAAGTGGTAGACAGACCAAAGATTGACATCCCTTGAGCCACAATGCTGCTAAAAGCTGCAGCCTGCCCACACAGAGCTCAGACAGAAACATATAGTAGCCAGCTTATATTCACAAGTGAGTCATACTTTCCCGTGGCATACACTGCACTGTATACACTGCATTCTCTTCCACTCTCTCCGACAGGACTGCATGTTGCATAATCACATTTCCTGACCTATCTCATGATATTCCTTTCTCCTCCATCTTTTCTTCATTTTGCTGCTTCATCACATCATGGTCTCTGTTTCCGAGCTGCACTATCAGACCTCGCCGGCTGATAATTTGATTGCACAAATGTGATGGGAGCGTACTGGATAATGGTTTTAGGCATTTGGGCAGAACCCATACTGTCCGCTGAATTTGCATGCTGTTTTTCACAAACAGTTACTGTAATGTTTTTTGACAGTTTTTCAGCAAGATTCATTCGTGCCTTCGGACTCAGATTGGGCTGAATGTGATGTCTGCAAAGCTGGAAAGTTTGTAAGAATGAGCTTTGACAGGCACTCAAATTGGCAGGTTTCTGCTTTTCAGAAAAATTAGTGGAATTTTGAAGTTTTGCAGACTTTCACGTTCGTCCATCTACAAACTTAAACGTCCCACACGGACATCTAACCAACACCCTCGACTGGGGTTAAGTGTTAGTTTCTGTAGAAAAACAAGATGCTTTTACAAAGGCCCAGCGTCCCCTTTGAGTTTACACGTCCTACTTCTTTTCTTCTTTCTCTTCGTGATTGACTGCTTTGTTCCTTTTTATTTAATGGTTAAAAAATTAGTCATGTGTACTTAGGTTGTAAATAAATGTTTTAAAAAGCCTTTGCTCCTCTCTCCGCTCTGTTCGTTTATTTTCATGTGAGATTTATTAGTTCAAGAACAGACAGTGAAAAGGCTGTCACATATCTTTGGTAGTAAAATAATTCAGGGAAAAGGCACTGGTACTCCATCTACTAACCATTTCTTAAGTAATAGACTTGTCTGTGGAAAGTTTTTTATTAAGAAGATATTTTGTTTTTGTGATATTTTTGAGTTATGGAAGGAAAATTAATCACTACTTTGCAGATTTATCATGTGCCACCAAGTAGCAATGCACCAATCCAATCTAATGGAGTCCAGTCGTGAGCTCAGTTCAGTCCTGACTCGAAAAACTGGATTGGATTGGATGTCAGAGCTGGCACATTTCAGTTCAAACCATGCATCATTAGCTGCTAGCAGGATCGCTAACGTAGCATGTAGAAAGCTAGCAGCAAAGCGACAGCAGCTTGGAGATATTTTACTGTAGCTACACCAGCAGCTTTTGTTTTCTCTGCAAGTTTTTAATTTAACCACAAATTATTTTCAAGCGAGGTAATTATTGACATTATTTATGCATGCCTAAAGTAGTTGACTTGCATTGCTGTTCTAAGGCAATTGACAGGCCTCAAGGTTTTGTGTTCTGTCCAGTTTTTACAGATTACAATACATGAAAAAAATGCAGTAACTTATAGTGCCAGAATAACCAGCACAGTGAATGACAGTAATCCTTTCAGTTTTAAGTAAATTCCAAATTCCAAAAATGTTAGAATTGCTGTGAAAATGTAAATAAACGAACAAAATTCTGTAAAATGGTATTAGCGCTTTTTGAATTTGACAAAAGCCAAAAAGGCTAGAAAAGTAAGTAGCACTACAAAGAAACAGCTGTTGGGGGGAATAACTAGGTTAACAGGTCAGTAACATGGTTTTTACAGGCAGTGGTTTCACTGGTCTGCAAAAACCTGGTGCTACAAATTGTGGAAAAGTTCAGAATAATGTAAAATTGTGAAGAATTTGAGAAAAGCATCATCAGTAGTACATAGCATTGTCAAAACATTAAGAAAATCTGGAGAAATCTCTGTGCGTAAGAAAGAAGGATAAAAATCAATACTAGATTTCCATATCTTCTGGCCTTCAGGAAGCAAGGCATTAAAAACAGGCGTGATTCTGTCTGTAAAGTCACTGCGTGGGCTCAAGAACACTTCCAAAAGTATTTGTCTGTAAACACAGTTCATTTTGCCATCCACAAATAGAGGTTAAAGCTCTAACATTCAACAAAGTGCCCATATGTGAACACTGCTCAGAAATTCTGCTGTCTTCTCTGAACCAACGCTCATTTCAAATAGACTAAATTAAACTGTAAAATTGTTCTGCGGTTGGATAAACTGAAATTATTTTTGGAAAACGTGGACACTGCATTCTCTGGAGTAAAGAATAGAAATTGCATCTCTGATTGTATTGGGGGTGCATTATTGTCTGCATAATTTGCAGTTTGCACATCTCAAAAGCATCATGAGTGCTGAAAGGTGCAAACAGGTTTTGCAAGGAAGGCATTTCATATTTTAGATAGACAATCCTAAACCGCTTACTGCAGCTATTAAACAGCACAGCTTTGTAGTTGAAAAGTCCAGGTGCTGCCCTGCCTGCTGTCCAGACTTTTTACTAATTTAAAACATTTGGTCCATTATGAAATAAAAATGATGACAAAGAAGACCCAGGACTGTTAAGCAGTTAGATTCATATATCACAAATAAAATGGGACAACATCCCTCTCCCAAAAGTCCAGCACCTGGTCTTTTCAGTTCCCAGATGTTTATCGAGTATTGTTAAACCATGGTGAACATGGCCCCTTCCCTACTTCACAGCTTTTTTTAAAAGATGTGTTGCTACTATCAACGTCAGAATGACCCTATTTTTTGTTTAAATTGGTACATTTTCTCATTTTAAACATTGGTTATGTTTTCCACATTATATTGCAAGTAAAATATGGGTTTGTGAGATTTGCAGAGCTTTGCTTTGTGTATTTATTTACATTTTACACAGCACTCCAGGTTTTTTGGAATTGAGGTCATGCAGTACTTTGCAATGCTACCTTTGGATTTCAGGTCAGCTAAAGGTGACTTTTGTAAAATGCATATTTTCCACAAAGCATTTTGAATGCGCTATCTCTCTGATTTTCACCTCTTGCTGGCATTTGCAGCTGTATTCAGCGCCACGCACCAAGTCAGACTGATGGAAAAACCTTTGGTCTAGTCAGGGAAGTGCATGTTTCCACCTTATGTAACACCGAAGTTATTATTGACTTGTTGAAGCTGAGTTTAGAATGGGGGAAAATACTTCCACACCCAGCTGCTCGACCGAATATCTCCATTCCTGTCTGCTACTGTGTGGTATTAGATATTACCACGGAGGGTACCAATGATGGAAATGTTCAAATCCAAAACCTTTTAGCTGTTATTCCTTCCACATGCATAGCTCCCCGACTCTCTGTCGTCTAATTGTGGCCTCTCTTTGGTACAGGTGTGAGGACCCGCTCCTGCTCATCCTCTTCTTCCTCTAACCATCCCTCATTTCCTAACGAGATATCATCAGCCACTGCCTTAAACCCCCCCAGCTCATGCCTTTCATCGCCCTGTCCCCATCCCCATCCCTCTCATCGTTTACCGCACCAACCTGCTTCTCCCTGGGAGCCCGGGGAGCTCTCTGCCACTGCCTAAGCCCCCTTCCTCTCTTCCTCTTCCTCCTCTTCTCTGCCCCTTCTCCTCCCTCTATGTGAGTATTACTCATGGTAACCAGCATGTGGAGCATGTGTCTGTGGCACAAGCATGAGGCTGTGCATGCAGTGGATGAACAGTGTGGGTGTTCGCTGGCTCGTGCGTAGGTCTCGCCAGTGATTTCTCTGCTAATGACTGCGTAACCTCTATTTACATTCAAATGTGCTTCTGCAAATTTAGAAGCCGCATTAGCATTGAGGTAATCAATGAGTCACAAATGTTTTATGCACAGCACTTTTGTCTCTGTTTTCCACCTTTTGTTGGATTGTTTTGTCTCTCCCGGTTTTGCCAGAAGAGAGGAAACGTTCTTGTCAAGACGTGGTATTATTTTATCTGTGGAGGTTTGGCCTGAGCTGTAAAACTGTCAGAGCAGGGCTGGAGGAGCGGCACATCTTTATGTACCTGTCTTAGACTCGATCTGTTAGAGTCGGCTCTGTGAGATATTTTAGAGTGTGAGTGTGTGTTTTTGTCACATGCATGTTTTGATTTACCGAGAGAATCTGAGAAGACCATCCACCGCCATAAAGCACCAGAGGTCTCACGTACTGTTCTGCTGCATGTGTGACAAGCAGCTATTAAAGAAACCATCAGAAATCTTGTAATTAATCAAGTTCAGTCAGGACCACTACAGTCAAAACAGAACTGTATTTACATCAGAGTTAATTTATATTAATCAGCATTTATGAAACGTGGAAAGGCCAACCGGGAGCATTCCTCCCATAGCAGCAGCAAGACCTGCAGCACAGATCCGAGTGGCATTCACTGACCAATATGACAATTAAGTCACACACAGCACTAAGGGAGGAGCTGGGGTGGAATCCAAAGCAGCTGGCAGGTGCACAACAACTAAACTAGTTTTAATATCACACCCTATATGAGATTCCAGTTGGATGCGTAGAAGATTGCTGAGGAGTCATTTGCTGCTGGTTAGCTTGGGATCAGCCGGGAATTGTGACTGCGCTTGTCTTTGTGCCCTGCCTCAATTTAGAAGTAGTGGAAGTAGTAGTTTTCCAGCTGCATTGTGAAAAAAAGATAAATCCACAGTGAAATCAACTGAATCTAATTGCTGATCAAATGATACACCAGAAGTAAGCACTCATGTTCTCTTTTGAACTGTGTTTGTACTGTCATTGCAGGTACTCTCATAATAATCACTTGACTTTATAGGATAATGAGCACTGGACGACTTGATCACTGTGGGCTACTGTGGGCCATTTCACAGTCAAAAGTCTGACCCCAGTCCTTAGCTCATCTTGTATTCTGTACACCTAACGGGACTAACTGAGCATTGGATTTTTAAAGTTCAGTGACCTATTTTCAGTATTTTCTTGCTAAAGTATCTACTGTTTAATCACTAACACTCTGTAGCTCTACATAATATAGAATGAAAGCTGTTATGTTACATAATAATAAAATTTAAATTAGCTCTTCAGACTCAAGATGTGAAGGATAATACATGTTTTATCCAGCAACAACAGCTGGTTATAAGCTAACGTCATGCCAGCTAATGTTAGGCTCATGTATGTTACAAATCACGCTTTCGCTCTGATAAACAACTTGATTACATTCTCATAATGTATGAGAGTTTATTTGCTAAATGTCAAAGTTTCGCTCACAGCAGAAAGGGTTAGCAGACTGACACTCAATACAAATAAACGGTGGCCACCATAGCTAGGATTGTGCTCTTGAATTGGGAAGGGTAAAGAAATCTACTGACGTCTAGTGGTGAGATTTTACACACTGTAACTTTAAAATACAGACATGGTGTTGGCAGAGTATTTATTTAAAATGTTAATATTAGAAGTTGTAATGTTATATACATTAACATTAGTTTAAGCATTTATTGAAGCAATAATTTACTTTAATTTAGCCAATCAGCTAGGGCTGCCACGATTAGTCGACTAGTCACGATTACGTCGACTATCAAAATCGTCGACGACTGATTTAATAGTCGACGCGTCATTTGGATCCCAAAAGCAGGAATAAGTAGCAGGATTTAAGAGTGTAATAACGGACTGAAACAGAAGATGGCAGCACTGCATGTACAAGGATGCCAGCTGCCGTTAAACCCCGAAGAAGAAGAAACTGTGTCCCAGAATTCATAGCGCGGCCCAGCGCAGTTGTCAACAATGGCGGCAGCTAGTTAGTTTTAATATTACTCTTATTATTCTTTCTGGGTCACAAAATAAACGTTTAACATATTTTCAGGCGAGAATGTAGCTGTGTAAACCTCAAATATCTGCTCAGTTTATCAAGACACCACATATTTTCAAAAGCGCTCCGACGTTTTCGGAGGCGTCTGTTACCCACTAGCTCGATAGCTAGCCGGGGGCCATGAGAGCACCGGACTCCCGGCAGATCGTTTTCAAACCCACCGCCCTACTCAGGTTAAACATATACAAGTCACTTAGATAACTTAAAAATGTTATTGTTTGGCTTTTTTCAGTATTTTATTTGTTCCTGAGTAAATCGGCTGAGTTTATTAAACTCCACCGAAACAATCTGCACATTTAATTAGAATTCAATTAACTATCATCTTGTCTTTATTTTTAGTTAGCACAGACCTTAAACACTTAAAGCTGTAAGCTAATGATAGTTATATAAGAGCAGATGCTGCTGGTGCAATAAGCTGTACTTTTACGTTCAATGGATGATGATCTGATTAGTCGACTAATCGCAAAAATAATCGGTGACTAGTCGACTATCAAAATAATCGTTTGTGGCAGCCCTACAATCAGCACTATAGCTGACTTAACTTTGGATGCTGTTGAATGTCAGTTGTTTTAAGTGGTTCGCTAAAGTATTGGAACTATTTCCTCGTCCCTTGCAATGACATGACAGCATTTTTACATTTTGCCTTTGGCGAATTGGTTGACGAATTCGTTGGTCATCTACCTCGAATACTAAGTACTTCCATACCAGCCTTCTTATTAATGAGCGTGGCAAAGCAATTACAGCAGCTGTACTAGTCACAATCTTCCAAGTGTAGTTTATCCTGTGCTTGTGTGTGTTCCTGTTTTATTTCTTTAGCAAGTGAGGATAAACTAAAACACTTCCTGGCATATTTCATCTCGTTCAGTTCCAGAAGATTCACAGCTTCAGTACAAAGGCCTGCTAGAGTACTTAAGGCAAAAACACAAAAGTACTGTCACATTTTCAGCATTTTGGTATTGAAAGATATCAGCAGTATCTGTTCTGTTGACAACCCCAATCCCAGTTGTATGTCCTGGTCTTCCAGAGTAGTGCTAAATCAAAATAGTGACAGAAAGTAGAGGAAAAGAAAATAGCCTGATGCTCAATCCAGCTGGAATCCAAGCCACAACTTGGCAGCACTTTAAAAATAACACCATTTAAACCTGCTGCGGAGTCAAACCGTTAAATGAGCAGATTGTGCGTGAACAGTGAACCTACCAGCCCAAAAAGAAGCTAAATATGAGTAAGAATCAAGTGGATTCATTTGCCTTTAGGGCTCACTATGTGTGCTACTTTGAGTATAAACATGAGTATAAACCAAAAATTTCTTAACATCGTTTCATGGAAAACCACAAATGTTAACCTGCTAACCTCATTAAAACTCAGCCTGTGGCCACCGTTGATGCAGGTGCCACATTTTGTGTCAGTCCACAAAAACAGTTTCCAATACATTTAACTGAAAATAAAAAAGTTACCACATGCTGTCCTTTGAGGAAAAGTCGAGGGATCCTAAAGCAGTCGGCTCTATTCTCAGGGAACCACAACCTTTGAATGCCGGCCCTTTCATTGCTACATTTTTCTTCATCTGCATTGCAATCCCCACAGCTACACTGGCTTACTAATGATACCCCCCTGTGCCTTTGGAGTCAGTGGAGTTCAGGTTGACTTTTACCTTCCTGTGCTACGTTGTGCTGCTCCATTTGTTAGTGTAGGAAATGGCGGATAATTATCTCAGGAGATGTTTTCCCCATCATTACTGTAGCTGTCATCATCATCCTCGTGTGGAGACGGCAAATACATCATTAGGTCACATAAGTTCATTACTCAGCCCAGGATTCACCCACGGACCAGATTTCTCGGGGGAACGAAGTTAGCAGCCACAGTTATAATGTAAATGGGAGGAGTCGGGGAGGAAGTGAGGCTTGTTATCGGATGTTTGTCAGGAATCATTTTCCAAGAGAATGCCTATAATTGAGTGTGGTTGTGAGCACTGGTGCTTGTCATGATGTTATGGTGGTAAAATCAGAGTGAGCAATGTAGCTATTTCTGGTTGGGGGAAAGCCTGCAGCTTTTTCCTTGCTTCTTTACGCTTCCCCTCCCGCAGTCTTTGGCTCTTTTTCTTCGCCCGTCCCTCCGTTTCCCCCGCAGAGAAGCTGTGGGACGTAGATAAGTTCCTAGACAGCCGGAACAACAGGGAGCCAGAGACAGAGTCACTGTGTCGTGTAGTAGCAGCTTACACCACAGTGCACTCAGGTTAATGGAGTATAATGTGACTGATGGAGCAAAACTGGCTCAAGGTGCATTCTTCTACTAATAATGTAGAAAATTATGCTGAATATAAATAAGCAAAAAAAAACCCAAAAAAAACCAAACAGAAAATGTGCTCATGAATCTACTGTTTCTCAACATGTTAGCCGGTTGAAGGCTTCACTAACCGGTGCCTCTGTTTTCTCACCGACAGGTGCAGGCAGATAATCCCCAAACTCGACCCTCCTCCACCTTCTGTAAACCGCAAGAGAGCTAGCAGGACATTGTCTCCAGGGTCAGAGGTCGCAGCTGCGCCTACGCCCGCAGAGGTCACCTCTAACGACGCAGCCCCCAGCCGCAGCAGCAGCGTCTCGTTCCCTGACATCACCCCCAGCTCGCTGTCATCCGGTGACTTCCACTCCCTGAGCAACGGCGAGAGCAGCTCCTGCTCCACCAGCGAGGACTCGGGCGTGCGCTCCGAAACCAAGTCCCTGCTGTCGCCCCTGCGTGACGACGACGACCTGTTCGGGGACCGTGGGACATTTTTAACAGCCTCCAGTGGCTGTAACAGTCCCGTGGAGGAGAGGGGGGAAACCGTTCTCTCAGCCGCTGAGTCGTATCCCACTGAAGCCCCCACCCTCACTTCACAGTCGGACACTTGTGGCCACCCGCTGCCCTTCTCCCCGATGAATGATACCTGCCTTCACATCAGCTTTTCTGAGGATGAGCTGCTGGAGAGCAGCCAGGAGGACCCTAACGTCCCTCAGCGGAGCTAGGAGCTATTGATCTCCTGGAAAACTTCCATCATCTTCTGCAATCAGCTTTTAATCTAATATTTACTATCAGACCCTCCTATGTTTGCACTGGGCTCTATTTCAGGGCCTTTAATCGTTCCACCCACTTGTGACACAGTACAGGCACACAGTAGCTGATACCAGTTCCTGGAAAGTACTCTATTGTACAGTTGATTAGCCTGTGGACAGATTTAGTATTTTTGTAATAAAATAATGAGCTAATTTACTTTTTAGTGACTAGAATGTTTAGCAGAATACATGTAGCACCTCTTGCACCGTTAAAGTCAATTTAGCGTAGAATTCAAAGCCAACGAGGGAACACGTTTTATTTTTGCTAGTAGTCGACGTTAAAAGATTATTTTGTATGATGGTTCACTGTGGTACAAACTAAAGATACACGATGACCATGCAAGTGCTTGTGATTTTGATGTTGGGAGAAGCCTCGATTTCTGCAGGAGCACCCGACGGGTAATGGTGGGCGGAAAGAAAAGAACAAGAAAGTCAGTAAAAATGGAAAATGATGTGTTGCGGTCTGCGCACAGCTGTGTAGCGCTGTGCATTATGTTTTTGTACTCTCAGAGGTTAGTGGGTTTTAGAATGGTTTTTTTCTTACTTGCATTTCGTGGGCCTTAAAGCACTGCTGGGAAAATGAGTGGAATGTCTGCAGGTATTCCGTGTATTCAATTGATTTGTTTTGGATGCAATCCTTTAAAACCAAAGGGGATTTTTGAATTAAAAGCATTTTCTTTTTGAGAAACTCGACATGAAGCTAATGACCGTGAAAGTAATGGATTGCGCCCGTCTGAGTGGGGAGTCTGTTACAAGATACTGAATGGGAAGATAATTGGGGAATCAGAGAGGACCTTGGAGAAAGACAGCTTGGCAGATGGATTTTCTCTTCTTTGCTTCTATCTTTGTCAAATCTTGAATACCCAACAAATCTGCTTTCGTTTTCAGGGTGAATTAACCTAAACGGTGGGAACATTGTTGGCATTCAATCGAGAGAAAAGGACCTCGAGTAGTTTAAAGTGAATCAAACTTCACTCTCATCCCAACAGTTTAGTTATAAAAGAAATAATTGTATGAAGTTGAAATGAAAATGCCAAAATGTTCCACCATAGATCAAACCAGATTGAAAAATTCAATAAACTGAGTTACTTTAAATGTCTGACATTTTATAAATGAAATCATAAAATGTTGAAGAAAATGCTAGAGATAATAATCGGAACGACGGACGATGAAAAGCAGTAGCTGTTTAACTTCACGTTTATAAGGTTTCTGTTGCCTTGTTAATGGTGTCGAATAAAGTGCCACCTTCTGCGAGTCGAAGTGAATATAAATGGAGATGAGGGGTAAAGCACACAAGGTCACAGGGGGGGAGTGTAAAGTTGCAGGTGTACAGGCAAAACACAGAAATCAGGCTTTTCCCAACATTACACGTGGCAGGGAGCTTAACAGCAATAACATGTGGATGAAAAAATAATAAAGAGAAACAGCTGAAGAAAAATTTGTTTCTGGTTATTTGTGGATCACTTGAAATGAACTAAAGTCTTAGACCCTTACTTCCTGTTACCTTCTGCACACAGGACACCTAGGGAGAAGAGTGCTATGGAAGGAGGGGGTTCAAAGAAAACCTGTGCTTACTGTACTGCTTACATTTCCTGTCGTTGCACATATTTTAATCTGCTGCCGATCTTTGTTCACACGCCTTTTCATTCAGTGTAATTTCCTGTAACCGCTGTACAGTCAACATCATTTGAACCACAGCCAGAGCTGAAGCTACATTGAGAAGATTACACTGCAAATAGTAACGCAGCGGTGTAAGATATCAGCGCACAGGTGCGGCTCTGAGGAACTACTGTAGCAGCTCACGGCTGGATTCCAATAAAGACTGTGCTGTTGGTTTCGTCTCCTCGCTTTGAATGGAAAGCAGAACAGACAGATCGTCCGCTCTTCTGGCCTGTTTGGCTATGCATTCATTATATCTCATTACAGTCCCATTTGACATTAGGAATTCATGCCTCTCAAATTCTTTACCACACACTTAACATTTTCAAGGCTTGACGACACTTCCTGTCCCTTCCTCCAAGGCGTTGTGCTCCCAAGGTGTCCTTTTGAAGGTGAGCTTTTTCTTCTCTCTAGTCCACGAGTCTGCAAACTTCGCTTCTACAGTGTGCCCTGTCACTTCAGGGTGCAAACATCTGACTGACAGGCTTATTAGCCTTCAGGGCCTCAGTGTAATGCAGCTGTAGCAAAGAAGGCAATGCTGTTATTTCCCTGCGCACCTCTCTAATCTAAGGACTGCAAACACCACCTCTGCTACAGTCTGGAGATAAGAAATTAGCTGTGTAGTGTCCCTGCGTGCCTTCATTCTCACCTTCAACATGGAATTCCCCTGCTGGATAATCAATAATGCAGGATGCTTGTGCAGCTTGTCCCTCCTCTCTCTCCTATTTCTCTCCAGAGAGGTGGTTTCCATCCTGTTCAGTAAGCCCATTCAATACAAGACTGCATCTGATCTGCGATCAATCTAACGTAGCCCATAGAAGCTGGAAGGCAGCCTCACGCCAAAGCCCCAGCTCCTCGGCTTTACATAGCCGTTTAAAGTAGATGTCCCTCGTCCTTTATATGCCCATTAATGCTGCTGAAAAGTCATTAGTCTGTGTACGGACAGGAGCGAGCCGGTCAGTGATAAAAGCTGTGTGTGTGTGTGTGTGTGTGTGTGTGTGTGTGTGTGTGTGTGTGTGTGTGTGTGTGTGTGAGAGATGCTGGTGATCACAGGCACAGGGACCGACTCATTATGCAAAGCCTGCTGCTTTTAACAGCTGCCAGTAGAAACCAAGATAAAGAAACAAATCAGATCTTGTTACCTTTTTTTTTAAAGAAATCATCCGAGAATGAGGAAGCCCAACAGTTTAAGATAAGATAAGATAAGATAAGATAAGATAAGATAACCTTTATTAGTCCCACACGTGGGAAATTTGTTTTGTCACAGCAGGAAGTGGACAGTGCAAAAGTTATGAGGCAAAAATTAGAATACAATAAGAATAAATACAGTACACAACTGTACAGAATAGAATAAAATAAAATACTATATACAGTAGAATAAAATAAAATAAATATACAATAAGATAAAAATAGAATACAAATACAAATACTATATACAACTGAGTAAAAATACAACGATGACAGAAAGGATTATTGCACTTAGTATTATTGCATATGTATGGATGTGTGTGCTTGATCAGTTAAAGTCTTTATTATGGAGTCTGACAGCAGTGGGGAGGAAAGACCTGCGAAATCTCTCCGTCCCACACCGTGGGTGCCGCAGTCTCCCACTGAAGGAGCTGCTCAGTGCTGTCACAGTTTAATTCTGACATCAACACAACAGGGTTGTGAAGATAGCAATTCAGCGCATTTTAATTAATCTAATGTTTAAATGTTCAGCTGCATTTAGTATTTACAGGGCAGAAGGCTCAGAAAAGTAAACAGAGAAGATAGAGGGTGTGATAGTGTCATCTCTCTTTAAATGCAAATTTGTAATATCAAAGTCCTTGCTGGATACCATCAGTTTTTCTCGGGTCATAATTATGTAGCAAACACATTAGCAAGAAGTTCAAAGCAGAGGGCAGGATACAAGTTTTCAGGGTAAAACTCTTTTCCTTTTAAATGTTTCAGTGACTCCATTTTTATATACACAGGATGTGAAAAGTGTCTTGCTTCCTCTTTGTTATTGTTATTAATATGTATAGTGAAATCACTAAGCTGGTGCACAAAGAAGGCTGCAGCCACGTGACTTTTCACCTTTCAGACAAAGTGAGGGAAAAAATGTCTGTATTTTAATTGCTTTTTTTTATCTGTTACAAATTTAATTTGGTGTGGTATGAATGACCACAGGAGAGTTCTCTATCAATAGGAAAAGCTGTAAAATATCAACACATTCTCACTCCCTAAGCTTAATATTTTACGCCAGGTGACAAATTGTCAACATTTTATGCTTTTGGGTACCCAACGCGTTCCTAAATGACGACATCAGAAAAAGGAGAACATATAAGAACCGTTTGGACTCAATCTACACATGTTCGGTCATTTTCTTGAAATCGCTTTGGAAAACACTATTTTACGCCATTTAACTGCTGGTTAAGGTTCGGAATAAGGTTATGGTTACGGTTAGGGATAAGGTTAGGTTTAGGGCTGGAACACATGGCTGGAACATCTATTACCGTCATTCCACTGGAATTCAGCCATAACCCGGTGGCTGAAAATATATGGAAATACAGTTAAAAGTCCAAATGTTATGCCCTCCTTTACATTTTCCAAAGTTGTCCAGTGGGCCAGGTTGGAGTATTTGTTAGACTGATTCTGGCCCCCTGGGCCTTATTTTTGACACCAATGGTTTAGATATTGCTCTGTAGTTATTCCTCATAAAAAGCTGAAGTTTAACATACTGATTCAACAAAAAATATTTTTAAAGCATAAACACTAGCTGTGTATTAAATTGCAGAGAAGAGTTGTATGGGAAAGACTTTGGTTGGCTTCACCATCTATACCACAAAGCACATCTAAAAGAAAGTAACTTGATTGATTTCGACACTGGTTGGAGTGTAGCTGTGGCAGGGTAGCGTTTTTAGGTAAACATACTATGGCAATGCAAACCAAACCAGTGTAATATGTACACATCCCTGCGTTTTATCACGTCCTGGTAACATTTGTGATGATTACTTCCAAGGTCGGCTGCAGATGACTTTTGCTCTTATATTTTTGAAGAGATGCTTTCAGGCAGAAGTGATTGTCTCGCCCTTTTAATGTAGCACCGCTCCAGTTTTCTTGGGTCCTTGGATGGGTCCTTCTTTTAGCTTCTTTAGTGAAATACTTTGTGAAATCTACCCTTGTCTTGTTTTTGATGAATGAGTCAAGTTTGAGGTGCCCGTCATTACCAAGTGCAACCGAATCAGGTATCAGACTATGTTCTGTAAACTTTTTTTGATTGTCCGGTTATACTGTTGTTCTATAGTGTCGAATATTTTAAGTGAAACAGGAAATAGGGGCATGGTGTGCTGCTTGTCTTCCACTGCCCTTGTGATCTCTTTTACAGCATTTTTGAAAACACCTGATGCAAATTCTCAGTCCTGCATACAAGTTTATGATTGGTTTTCTGGAGGCTTGTTTATATCACAACTTCAGTTCAGTTCAGTTTTATACATAGAGTGCCACCTCACAGAAACATGCTTTATATTGTATGGTAAGGACACTACAATATTCAAGAGAAAATGAATTGAAATCCACTGTGAACAAGCACTTGGTGGTGCTGGCAGTGGCAGTGGGAAGAAAAAACTCCCTTTTAACAGGAAGAAAGCTTTGGCAGAACCAGACTCAGGGAGGGGAAGCCATCTGTCACTGGTTGCGGGTGGCCTGCTTGCCTGCAGTTTAAATTGCACCAAATCATAGCAGTCCTCTGAAGGCTCTTTATATTGTAAGGTAATGACCCTACAATAATACAGAGAAAACCCCAACAATCAGACAACCTCCCACTGTCCCGTTTGGTGACAGTGGGAAGGAAAACCTCCTTTTTAACAGGAAGAAAACTCAGCTAGAACCAGGATTAGGGAGCAGCAGCCATCTGCTTGGTTTGTTGGTTGGTTGGTTGGTTGGTTGTGAGGGGAGGAAGATAAGACGAAAGAAGAACAGCAGGAAACGGGCCCCCTAGAAAGTTTTGAGAAGCAGTCAGGTAAGCAGATAACAAATTCAAATTCAAATTCAAATTTTATTTGTCACACACACACAACCATACACAGTATGACATGGGGGTGAAATGCTTGTAGCTGTACAATGCCCGACCATTAAATGACAGAAGAAAAGTTTTACAATATTTACAATTTACAGTTTACTACAAAAATTTACAAATTAACTTAGGAATTTACAGTAAAGAATGTGCAAATAGCAGAAGAGGAAGAACATTGTACCCAAACCTTTATTTTTTTATTATAGTAACTAGCATGTAAGTCTTGGGTTGTGGCAGGGATAATAACAGCAGTCTAGGCTGACCTGGAGAAATACTGGGAAAAATGTTAACAGCTAAGAGACAGAAAGGCCAGCAGCTGCCAAAGTAGTGACCCTGGCTCCAGGATGGTTCCGGCTCATGTGATCCAGCCCTAACTTTGACCTTTATCAAAGGTCAAAGTTTCAAGCCTAATCTTAAAAGTAATATGTATGCATTGTATAAGGCAGGGGTGGGGGAACTCCAGGCCTCAAGGGCCTTTGTAACTAAGGGCTGGCTAAATTACCTCCTCAACATATCTTGACATTCTCCAGAGGCCTGGTAATGAACTAATCATTTGATTCAGGTGTGTTGACTCAGGGTGATATCTAAAACCTGGCCCTTGAGGCCTGGAATTCCCCACCCCTGGTATAAGGGTTATATTTTTTAGTAATATATAGGTTACACCAGGACTCCATATCTCTTGCCTGTTGTCCAATAAAATTGTTTGTTTAGAACTAATGTATATTAACTATAAGCTAAAACAGAAATGGTTAAAAAGTAAAAGCCTAAAAAAAACTGCTTTTTTACCCTGGCACTACATACTAGGTCTGATATATTTCTAAGTCAAATTTGCTTTTGTAGAACCGATCACAGCAAGCAAACAACAGGATGCAGTGAGAGAGCACTGACGCTGAATTTCAAAGAGGATTTGACTTTTGACTGTCCCACAGCATGTGAATAAAGTACCCAGCTGCCCTCAGCCAATGCAGCAGAGATCAGGAGAGGCTGAGTTAAATATGGTGACTCCAAAGTTCCCCCTATACGCTGGAGAGCTGAGGTCACAGTGAGGGAGAGGCTGAGTGCTGAATTTCTTGGCTTTTCCCTAAATAGATATGTAACTGTAATGGATTTAATGATCACGAATAAGTTAAAATATCATGAAATTCAATCCAGACAAGCACAAGAATGATATCTGTGGTCTTGTTTATATCAACATATGTGCTTTCACATAAAGCCCAAACCAGACACATTGGAGCACTCCTCTCTGGTCCTTTGTAGCCAGAGTCTTCTTTCACTATGTCATGGCTTTATTAGGAAGACAGACATTTCAGATATGTAAACAGGCAGACAGATGGAGCTGGGAACAAGAGAAAAAGTGATGGGACTGTGGAGACACACAACAGCTCACTGGAACACAAGTGTCATGAAGCTGTTGGACTGTCCACCTTTTGAAATGTGCGTGTAGATGGTCTTGCATCTTAATGCTGGTAAAACCCTGTTATCTTTTTTTGGGGTTATTTTTACAATGAGAGAGCCATATGCGGGAGTTTAGAAAATGCAGATTTTATTCATTTATTTTTTTGTCTCTTGGTTGTCTGGAGGTGTGTAGCACAGCTTACATTTTCTGTTTTTCATTTCTTTTTATCAGCTTTGAGCACATGAATGTTAAGCGGGCAAAAACTGCTGCTGTGTGCTGCTTGAAGAGCCTGTGCAGAATATCAGAGCGAAAGCTTTAGGTGAGCTTTTTGTACAGCTAGACCCTGGAGCCGATAAAATACTCACTAGTTTCAAACCATTTCCTTTAACAGATGTTTTTTCTCCCTCTCTCTTTTTTGGTAATGAGGTCAAGCAGAGGAGTAGTAATACCTATCACATTTGCAGTGTGCTCAGAAAAGATCAGCTATGGTCTGAAAGCCAAGCAGCCCTTGTTATTTGCACTCCTGCAAGCTGATAAAGCCAGGCCCTTTTGCAAAGTTAAATATAAGTTACAATGACCACTACTTGGAAGTGATGTTTGATTTTAAGTTAACAAAGGTTGTCCAAACAAAGGAAGCTAGATGATGAGTGTTCTGCAGAAGCTGTTGCTTGGTTAATCATGAAAACTGCACCTGTAACATGGCAGTAATCCAGTCCACTCAGTTAATCTCACTGTTGGAGAGAGGTTAAATTACTCATACTGTCTCTCTTACTGGAAAATAATACTGTGTTATGTTTTTACAATAAATATCAAGCGGTCAGTTAGTTTTGCTATAGCAGGTACTGGAAACACATCCTGGGCCACCTTAAATTTTCAGATCATCAAACACATTTGAATATTAGATAGAGGTAACTCGAGTAAATACAAAATGCAGTTTTTAAATAGTCACTTATTGTCCAGCAGGTAACAAAAGAACCTAAATAATGCCAGGCCCCACTTGTCTCAGTTAAGGTCAGACTTGGTTATTTAGCAATAAGAAAAAGACTGAACAAAAATGGTGTCTATGGGAGAGTCCTAAGGAGAAAACCACAGCTGACCAAAACAAAACGAAATGTTCTTCTAACACTTGTCAAAAAAAACACACTTTGATGACTCCCAAGACTTTTGACTCTTCTGCGGACGAGACAACAGTTCTACTCTTTGGTTTGAGTCCATTTACATCTGGGGAAACTAACACACCATTAACACAGCATTTCATAAAAAGAGTTTATTTGTGCCGGTAGTACAATGGTCTGGGGTTGATTTGCTGCCTTATGAGCTGAATGTTTTCCCATAATTAATGGAACCATGACTTCTGTTCTCTACCAGAAAACCCTGAGGGAGAATCTCTGGCCATCAGTTCATGCTATTAAGTTCAAGACAATGATCTGAAACACACCAGCAAGTCTGCCTCTGAATGCCTCAACAACCCAAAACAAAGGTTTTGGAGTTGCCTAGTCAAAGTCTAGACTTTGAAGGCATGACCTTAAACAGACTGTTCATGCAGTCCTTCCACTGTGGCTCAATTAAAACAATTTTGCAAATAGGAGTGGGCCAAAATTCCTCCACAGTGATGTGAAGGAATTTTGCCGGTTATCACAAATGCTAAATTGCAGTTCTCGCTGCCAAGTGTGAAACAAATAGTTGTTAGGTTTAGGGGGCAATTACTTTATGACACAGGGCCAGGTAGGTTTGGATATTTTCCCCTTTTAGTAAATTAAAAAATAATTTATCATTTAAAGATTCAACATTTAAAAGCTGTATTTTGTTTAATGATGTGAAACATGTAAGTGTGATAAATATGTAAAAGACTGAGAAATCAGGACAGCACTGTCAGGTCATCGTTATTGTCTATAGCATTATACTGTCTTGATCATTACCAGTATAATCCAAACACTGGTGCGACACATCGACCAAAAAATGTACAGATGAAAACTGCAGAGAATATTTGCACTTCTACTGTGTGACTAACAATAAAAGATATATTTTGTTGAAATCAAAACATGCAGAGGGACTTTCAGGAATACAGTGATTAATGGTTTGCACAGAGAGTAAGGAATATACGTGTACAGCATAATATTATCTCTGGCAGTTTTGCCTGCGGTTTTTCCTGGCTGCTGCAGACGACGGGTAAGAGCCTGACATCTTTTCAGCAAACATCGGGGGGAAGACAAAAGCAGAAACAAAGATTAGGCTACTGCATGTTATGGAAGAATTAAAAACAGGGTCTAAGGTTTGGCACTCGGTGGCCATTGTGAGCTTGTGAAGTTCTGAATGATGCTGTATATTTTTCTGTGCGTGCTTAAAAAGAAGGGATTCAGCACCCATGCACTTACTATACTGTATCACCGAGAGAGGCTGTTAGACTCAGATCATTTTTCGTTTCTGTTTTCATAACTTTTTAAACCTTCACAAGATGAACTTTAGGACTTTAATTAATCCTCTCGGCTCACAGCATAGCAGGAAGAGAAATAACCTGCTTTCACCGGATGATTAAACATTCCACGGCTTTAATTAACAGTGCTCATCTGCAAACTACCTACACGTAGTCTATAAGATCTATATCCTTGGCTTTCCCCATGCTATTATGCACCACAATCAGCACACTTTGAAATTCTACAGGCTTTACAGAGTGAAGATGGCTACTTCCCGCTGCACGCATCATTTCTCATATTTAACCTAATACGTCAACAGCACCCATTTTGACAATTCGTGCTGGGGTGAACTTAGGTGTAGTTACTGACATGAATTATGGTCCCATTTTTATTTAGTAAGTCACAGCCACAGTACAGTGAGTCAATGTGCACAACACCAGCTTCATGGTCCAGTCTAAAATCAAATGGTCCGTGTCCATTTTTCAGCTAGTAGTATTACCTGAATTTCCCTCTGACTCCTAGTGAATTACCACAGTGCTTTTAGTATATGCATCAGTGATTCACCATTCATTCCAGTCTATTTTTAGACTTGGCTATAGCTTTCTAGCCTGCATTTTGTGTTGTGCCTTGTAAATTAGCTGAACCCAGTAAACCTCAGTTTACACCATGCTTTTAGATCCTTATTTTCTGATCTGTGACACAGACGTGTGGAGCTAAGGCTGAAAGCAAGATTATTACCGGTAGTTTAGCATATAGGTCATAAGCTATAGTAAATACATTAATGCAATTTGTTCTATTTAATTCAGTTGAATTTGGTTTATAAATAGCACCAAATCACAACAACAGTCACCTCAGTGTGCTTTATATTGTGAGGTTTAGACTTCAAAATAATACAGAGAAAAGCCCAACATTCAGACAAGCAACAGTGGCAACAGTGGGAATAAGAAACTCCTTTTTAACATTATATAAAAAATGATTGACGTTGTCAACTCTATAATACTGTTCAGTTTCTGTGGGTACAAACCCAATAAATAACAAAGGCCTGTGCATCAGGGGTCCATTCAGTGTACAAGGAGTAACGTAAATCACATTGTTAATAATTTGGCGTGATATTTTCCGTTCTTTAAATCAATAATTAGATTAATTGTCACAGCCACAAAGTCATACCTACACTCAGTGTAGTAAAATGTGGTTTATAGTTCTGCCAATCCACATATATATCATTAGTAAGGACTAAGAGCTATGCTAACCCAATCTCACAGATTAGCTCTCCTAACTCTGGAGAAGCATTAGCTGCAAAAAATATCAGCCTAAATGTGCAAATGCAATCTTGTCGATTTTACGCAACAGAACGCACCAAGTCTTTCGTCCATGTTTATTATTAGTACATTATCATGCACACCCATGGAAGTAAAGTAATCTCCACCCCAATTTCATGATGGCTTCAGCTCAGTTTCACTTCCTCTTTGTAAACTCCAGAGTTCAAAGAATTTTCTCAAGAAGGCTCCTTCTGTCTCTCTGCTGTCTTGTAAATTCTTCCAAGCACTGAAACATTTAATCATCTTCATCATCCATCTTCAAAAGTGTTCACTAGAGGATGTGACCGACGTTCCTATTAAAATGATACTGTACTTATGCAGTGGTACTTAAGATCGCAAGACCCTGAGTTTGTTGTGTTTTAGTATGACTTCATTATTCAGTGTTGTCACTAAGGCTACAAATCTTTAGTGCAGCAGCGTCTGAGAGTAAGGGAGAGAACACCACAAATACCACAGAAAAGTGAGCTCAGAGTGACCTGTGTCTGACCCTGTATGCAGGGCGGTGACTCTTAGCTATCAAAACAGTGACTGTTAAAGATGGAAGATATAGCCCATACTGAATGCACTGAATGCATGCTTGTTTAATAAATGCTAAATAAGACCACAGTTTGTTAAATGTGCCGTCATTTAAATATTTTTTTGTTTGGGGGGTCATGTGACTACTTTTGTGTCAGAAACGGTTTATCCTGCACTTATAATCAGAGATGGGTAATCCGATTACTTTTTTCAAGTAACGAGTAAAATAAGGGATTACTATTGCAAAAACGGTAATTAGATTACCGTTACTTTCCCGTAGGAACGCTGTGTTACTGCGTTACTAAAACCGTGATTTTTTTTGCGAGAATGTCTCATGACAGTGACGTAAGCGAGTGCGATGTTCGTGACAACAGCTGTGTGCAGATCAACAGTGGATGAGAGAGTATGAGCGTGCAGCGTTTAAAGCGTGGAAGTACTGACCTTACTTTGAGTTTGATTCCATAAAAAGTGACAAAAACATTAGCGTCCATTGTGTGTGGGAAGAAAACTTCTTTTTACAGCGAAAAACCCCCTAAACTTCCAAGCAAGCACCGAGTGCGCTATGACGTAATGGGAAACTCAGAGAAACTCGCGGATTCCTCCACTGACCGCTGCGGCACACCTGCACCAGGGTATACCTCCGCCTACCCGACTCCTGCTTTACAGGTGAAAATAGAGCAACAGGACTGCTAGTCTTTGACTTTATTTTTTCTGCTGTGTTTTACTTGCATCTATTTGAAAGAGTGAGTGTAAACACAAAAATATATATATATATTTTATGTGCTGGAATGTGCAGAAAATAGGTTTAAATGTTAAACAAATTTCTTCCAGTCAGAGAATGTTGCATATAATTAAATTTTTGCTTGATGCATAAAGTTAAAAGATTAAAACTAATAAAATAAGTTTTAAAAAGAGACTTTTCCATTTGATTACATTTTGTATGATGGATTATGCAGAAAAAGTTGAATTGGACTGAAAGATCTATCGCTTTATCACCTCTTCAGGTTGTAAATCGTGTTTTTAAAAAGTAACTAAGCAATTAATTACTTTTAAAAAAGTAATCAGTAAAGTAACGGGATTACTTTTTTGGGGAAGTAATCAGTAATTAGTTACTGATTACTTTTTTCAAGTAACTTGACCAACACTGCTTATAATGCACCCAAATCCTTGACCCATGAGTCCATGCACTGAAGGGCTAATGGATGCACTTTCGAACTACGCTATTAGTGAAGCAGACACATTTTTCACCTTTTCACATGTTTTCCTCCTCCTGTTATTTCAGTTAGACTAAATCCATAAAATGACATCATGATGTTTAGTGTCATTTGTTATCACATCATATCCAAATGTCTGTAACATGTACATTTCTTAGAAAGTTTGTCATATATCCACTTATAGTGTCCAGTGGTAAGATATACTATTAAAGCACTGATTTTTCCATTAGCTGCCCCCCTCCACAGCCTTCCTTCTTTTCTTTTTTTCATTGCTTGCCTCAGTGTTGTTAATGTGTTTCAGACTTCTTCTCATGGTTATCAAAACAGTAGAGTACTGAAATGAATTCTAGCCAGCAGACCCTCATTGATTTTCCAGCAGAGAACAATCATTTCATTAAGTTCCACCGTGTTTATCTGTGTGTGTGTGTGTGTGTGTGTGTGTGTGTGTGTGTGTGTGTGTGTGTGTGTGTGTGTGTGTGTGTCCTTGTTCACAATCTGCCATCTGGACAAAAATGCTTAGCTCAGTCTTCATACGCATGGACAGTAGGAGAGAATGACTCACTGTTCGTTGCACAGACAATTGTGTGTTGATACAGTGTTTTCAGTTGCACTCACAAGTGTCCCCTCCCTAAAACAGCTGAGGCAGATTGGCACCATGCTCCAAAATGAAGAAGTAACATGTAATCAGTTGTGTCTCCGGATTTCAAAGTGTTGCGATATTTAGCTGGGCGATGCAGAGCTAAGAAAAGTGCATGAACTATGTTTAAATTTTTTTATACTGTATATGTAAATGAATACCAATGGATTACAGTAAAGCGAAATTGAAATGAAGCTTTATGTGTAAATTCAGTAAGGAGGATCTATAATCACTCATCTGCCTGCTCATCACCCGAGTGTTCGGCTGCTTTTCTGTTCTTTACATGACTACCGCTTTCCCACGCTGTCAATCTCAATACTGATATCATTTCTCTAGTCCAATCACCTTCTCGCCCACCTACTTTGCCCACCTATCCAATCAGCCTCTGCTTTGCATGGATTAAACCTGTGCCCACCATTATTCTCCCTTTCAGATTCTCTTTCGTACAACCCACCTCCTCCCCATCTCCACCTCACAGACACCTCAGAGCTCCATTCAGCCCTCGGTCTTCATCTTCACCACCAGCGTCTAGACCAGGGGTGGGCAACTCCAATCAACTCCAGCCCTCGAGGGCAGGTGTCCCTGCAGGTTTCAGATGTGTCCTTGAACCAACAACACAGCTGATTTAAATGGCTAAATTAGCTCCTCAACATGTCCTGAAGTTCTCAAGAGGCCTGGTAACGAACTAATCATGTGATTCAGGTGTGTTGACCCAAGGTGAGATCTAAAACCTGCAGGACACCGGCTATTGAGGCCTGGAATTGCCCACCCCTGGTCTAGACTCTGGGCGGCTCCTGTCCTAAATCCTATCACACCTGGGATGACCATCTGCCATGATGGGTCATGGGAGTCTAATCGCCAAATATATTCATTTCTTTAACTCAGTAAATCATGTTCAGTTCTTCCAAGTGATCTTATAAATGAGCTATATTTAGTGACATTTAGAAATCGTCACTAGTGTGTTCTCAAATAAGGGACTTTGAAGGAATGCTGGACTGTTTTTTTCCATTTTAGCTAAACAATACCCATCATTTATCATTTAAATCATTTATCTGTCCCATATTACAGACGCTGATTCATTTGGATGGTAAGAAATCAAGAAACCACAAATAATCTTTCAAAAAGAAAGTATGTTGGAAAAGTATTTTAAATGTGAAGCACAGCATTGATTATATATGTCATTGTCCTGAGTCTGTCGACTCAGCGTTTTGTGTTTCTTTATATTATTCTATGTGCTTGTTTATTCTGTTATATCTTTTGCCAAGGTTTACCATTTGTTGGGGTTTTGTTCTATGCCTGCCTGCTCCCACTTCTCTGTGTCTGTGAGTTTCCTGTTTTATTCTGAAGGTCTCTGTCTCATGTGAGTGTGTTCAGTTTGATTTCTCTGATTTCTCCCAAGTGTGTTCCTCTCCTGTCTCTCATCCCTTGATTGCTGCTGTGTGTATTTAAACCCTGTGTTTCCATTGTTCTCTGTTGCATCGTTAATGTCTACTCACCCTCAGTCTACGCTCTATGTTCTGGTCCCTGTTTACCTGCCTGTTAGTTTATATTTTCCCAGTATAGTTAGCCTTCTGTTCAATCTGCAACCTGCAAATAAAGCTGTTTACTTTGAGTTCAACTTTGCCTCACTGAATCCTGCATTTTGGGTCCTTCCTCCCTGCCTGCCTACACACAGCCATGACAATATATGTGTAAACGTGTATTCTTTATTTTTACCTTTTATTTAATATTCTCCTTTATACTAACGTGAGAAACAGTAAGTCAGTTCTCCTGTATGCCTATATACGTAGTAAATTAACAATTCTTTGAAAAAAGTCATTACAGCAGACTAGTGCTGTCAGCGTTAATCACGTTAAAATGACCTTAACGCCATAACCGCAGTAACGTGGCAAACCTCTGTTAGCGAGTTAACGCGGATCACCCCGTATGAGGGGCTGCGCGGCGCTAACGTATTAACGAGCTAACTGCACTAATGCGTGGACGCCATGCAGCCCTCGCACGGGGCGATCTGCGTTAACTCGCTAACGGAGGTTTGCTGTGTTAATGCGGTTATGGCGTTAACGTCAATTTAACAAGATTAACACTGACAGCTCTACAGCAAACCCACGTTAACAGCAATCAGAGATTGATATAAAAAAATTTACCGATGGCAAACAACATATGTAATATGCAGAACTAGCATAGTGGTAAATCCACACAGCTAAATTATATGCATGCTAATGCTAATAAAAGCTTTTTCTATACATCTTCATTTTCCAGACAGACACTGACCAAATATCAGAAAATCTGGCATGGCTTTAAAGTGCTGTGTTTTAAATATTGCAGTGTGTGTGTGTGTGTGAGAGAGAGAGAGAGAGAGAGAGAGAGAGAGAGAGAGAGAGAGAGAGAGAGAGAGAGAGAGAGAGAGAGAGTCATAATGTAAGTGACACAGAGCAGCCAGTTAGTTGGTATAAGCTCATTCAGCTGTTTCAGCTCTCTCTAAATCTGTTTTCACACTCAATTTGTCACATGAAGAGGGGAGATGAGATTTGAGGCTGCCTTCACAAGAGGGAATCCTTTTTTAAGGGAACATCAAGCAGGGGGGAAAAAAGACAACCGAAGCTCTCAGCTGTAATTTACTCCAACCTTTTGTGCACTCCTGTAATTCTTCTGATTGTGGTTTTAAATCTGCACAATAAACTGGAATATTTCACCAAAAAGATGTTTTTATTTTATAAACTCAACACTTTCCACCAGTCACACTTAAAAAAAAAGAAGAAGAAAAAAAAGAGATAACAAAAAAAAAATCAATTCCTTCTTTATGGAGATGAATCAGATTATTCACACTGTAGTGACAAATTGATTGGAGCAGTGCTGAAGCAGCATGTGCACCACTCACCGGAGAGACACGGAACGGAAAAGCATCCCGTCTCATTTGCTGCGCTCAATCTCATACTTGTCATGAAGGAAGAATGTGTAGGCAAGGACGCAAACCCACACACACATGAAATACACACATGATGCCATAAACTCAGACCTGAATCAGGGATAAATCTGACTGATTTATGTTTTTAATATATCTCCCTCTCTTGCTTTATAGCACATACGTTGCAGTCCCATTCGTTTACCATCCTCACATCAAACTGCACAGCAGCAGGTAATTTTGTTATGGTGGTATCTTAAAGCAAATATGAGTCTCCGGTTTGGCATTGCAGCTCCATTTGCCGACCCAGAGGCATCATCAACCCATCAAATAGACAGCTGTGTTTCGTCCATGACCTTGAAGAGTAATTTACCTCCTCATTCATAAAAATTGCCATCCTGTCTCATTCTAACCTCGTTCTAGCTTTTTCTTTTCTCCCACTCCTTCCCCCCCCCTCTCTATAAGTGCATCTCTAGCACACCTGTTTGCATTTCCCCACCTGGGATTTCTTTGATGGATCGAGCTCTAATTGAAGCCAGCAGATGAAACCTAAATGGCAGAACATGAGGACTTAATCTGTTCAATCTGATCAACTCACAGAGGTATTCCACTCACAGATGCAGCTCAGAAGAGTGCACAGAAGACGAAATACCTCAAGAAATCCTTTAATGTCACGTGAGGGATGTTTGATGTGGACTTTGATACGCAGTGGTGGAATACCAAAGCAAAGCATTCACAGGCAGACCTCATTTTCCTTCTGACATACAGATATCTGATTTACAGGAAAACAACCATATGTGCAATTCTAATAGGATTTTGGAAAATTTCCCAGTTACAGTTATATATATATATAAAAAAAAAACTTCAAGAAGTCCTGTCACATGCTTTCCAAGATCTTTGGACTGTCCACACTCCCCATATACACAGTCTGTGTTCCAATTCTGGTGAATAAAATTCTGGGGGTTGTTTGTATTTTGCACTAACTAATAAGGTACTAATTAGTGTACTTACACTAAATAACAGGTATCTGAGTGTGTGATGCTAGCTAGCATGCAGTGCTCTCTTCTAAATAAGGTCTCTCCCGTACACGGTAACAGCCACAAAGCTTTCGTTTAAGGATAGCCAAAACGGTGGTCCATGAAATAATGAGTAACATCAGGATGGCTACATCTATCATTCCTAAGCCACATGACTAATTCTTTCTCATTCTTCCAGATATTAATCACAAATCAGACCGTCAGACATGTTCAACAGTGAAAACTCTGGCACAAAAAAACAGTCATATCTAAGTCTGAGACTGAGTCAGTATCTGCAAACAAGCGTCTCATCTTCATTGTGAATCTCACTGGATCCCTCTCTTCAAGCGTAGGCTCTACATATCAGATACAGACATTAAGACCAGGACATGGTCCCACAGCAGGTAAATTATAGAACGTCTAGATGTAACTTAAATGAAATCCGCACAATTCAACTTTGAAGCAGTTGCTAGCCTTTTCACTGTAGATGCGTGTGTTCTTCATATCACTAAAGTGTACCACTCAAAATCTTGGCCATTGTGTAAATAACAGATGCTCGCCACCTCCGCATCACTTGTTTCTAGGACTGAGGCAAAAATAGAAAATTGACATGAAATGAATTTGCAGAAAAGCTCCAAAATAAAAGTCCAGAAGATTAAAAGAAACATATTAAAAACTAAAAAGATGAAATGAATCGCACACTGAACACAGAGAAGGAGAGAGACGGTACCGCAGCTCATTCGACTTAAAGGTTTATCAGCAAGGATAGTAGATAAAAACCCTGTTGTTGGTCTCTGCGTGCCTTTCCTATTGTCTCATCTCTGAGGATACTGTCGCATCTCTCACATCAAAAATGAGCCACAAGAGAACCTTCTCTTATCCTCCTCCTCATCCTCCACTGTATGAATTCAAGAAAGGAAGAGACACCAGTGCCTGCATGTGTGTACACTTGGAAGAGGAACATGTAAGAAAAAGAATAGCTACGTGTGCGACAACTAAGCCTTTTCAGCAACCAAAGCAATGAAAAACAGTGCGCTTTAATCACTTTTTTGGTGTTTTGCTGTGTTGCCCCTGTGATCAGCAGAGTCATATATATGTAAATGAGTCTACAAATTCATCTTCAGAGAGTGAGAAACAGGAACGAAAGAACAGCTGTAGGATTTTCTGTTAGGGGGCATTCAACCTATGTGTACCTTTGTTTGCAAGCAATGAAAATGCATCACCTAATACTAAAGACGCCAGACACTGGGACGTCAACGTCAGGCACAGTTTTAACTGTCAGCCTGCGATTGTTTGTAATAAGGGAGTGAGCCTGGAGCTGTATCTGGAGCAGCATGAGTGACAGTTTCCACCCAGTCTTTTCCTGTGTGAAGACAGTCAGATGTCCAAGCCTACTTATAGATTATATATTGCATTCAGCTAATATCAGCGTATGCACACCTATTAATGGTAACTAGAAATATTCATGTTGATAAAAGCTTCAGTTTACTGATGTCGCTTCTAGCTATGACCAGTGGCTGACTCTGTGCTACTCTCAATGTGTCGTGCGTTAAATCATCTCTTATTTGCCTCTATAAATCCACACTCCTGTTACATCCACACCATCTTATGTAGTTGGCCACTATAGAGGCAAAGGGACAGAAACAGATGCTTCAATTTGTTCTGTTAAGTCGAGCAAAGTTTTCATTAACATACATTTCCATTTTTCCATCTATGAAGAGCAGTGTTTTTAAGACATAAGACACAGAATACTAAACGTGGGCGAGTGGGAGGAATAAGAGGCTAAGAATAGAGGTGACAAGGACAAAGAGAAATTTATCAGTGAGAAGTGGGCTGCAGAAATTATTACTACACATTTAAAAGAGGAAAAAATCCATCTGTCCTTCAAGTTTCTTTTCCTTTCAATAATACATCTGTATCTCCGTGTGGAGGCAAGGAAAGCCCTTCAGGTACATCCTCGCTTGAGTGACTGACAGATGTGGTGACTGGGAATCCCTGCAATCACAGATGGCACCTGCCCACCTACCGTCCTCAGGGAAACAGCCGGTTTGCAGTTCCCCTCATGTGTATGCATTTTCAGGTGCGCATCACACAAACAAATATAACAGTGTGCCTCCAGCTGCGTCGCCACATGCAACTGAATGCCGAGAGAAATTGATGTTTCTTATATCCAATAATCCAGACAATGAGCGACATTTAACAGGAAAGATGTGGTTATTGCACGGATGCATTAGACAATCCTAATCCAATATCTGACAGGATGCTGTGACACAGACACATTATGAATAATTGACATCTGTTCCTCCAATCCTCCTAAGGTCACAGAAAGCCACCAAAGGCCAGGGACGCTGAAGAGAAGCAAGTGATTTGCATGAATTTCGTCTTGTATGGCTTGTTGTGTACAGGTGAGAATAATACTTTGATCGCGCTATGTAACTGTGCCCTGCATGCACAGGCAGACTCACACTACACCATCAAAACATCGTAAGTAAAGCTGGCAGACACACGATACAGAGCTGCATGTATTCATTCAATTAGTAATCTATGTTTCCATCAGAGGGACTTCCTCTGCATATACACAGCAGCTCACTTAACATCTGCTGATGAGGCTTTTTCATGTAAAGGGCACGTCCAGTGACTAATGCTTGTAACCCAAAATATCTGCAGCTCGTTACTCTTAACCTTCACTGCTGTCCAGAAAGTACTGCTAATATTATGCTTCATTTATTAACATGATAACTGGCAGTGTTTTAATCTGCACACCTTTCTGCTCTAAATACACTGAATGTGTATTGATCCAACAGCCTTCAGCAAAGGCAACATTTTCAGCTATTCAAGTAACATTTGCTAAAAAGCATAATGGCTGGCTGATTTAGGACATTATGTTTTTACCCAGGACTAAAACCTTGCTCCAGTCGGCTATATCTTTAAGCAGCTAATGCTAAGATTAGCATGTCCACTTACTCGT
The DNA here is from genome assembly GCF_057381915.1 of Diplotaxodon limnothrissa. Classification (NCBI taxonomy): domain Eukaryota; kingdom Metazoa; phylum Chordata; class Actinopteri; order Cichliformes; family Cichlidae; genus Diplotaxodon; species Diplotaxodon limnothrissa. The sequence continues at coordinate 52,976,884 of NC_140602.1, read as the reverse complement.
GATAAAAATGTGATGGAATAATTATCCTGACATTACGATTGCAACTTGGAGCAAAGCATGAAGTACAACTCGAATCACTGTGAATGTCATTTGATAGAAAACTGTCTCAACAATAAGGGACAGTCATAGACTGCATAAAACAGATGACGACATCCACAGTGTCTATCTCTCTTTATCTTTATCTTTTTTTGAGCTAGGAATGACAAATGACATGAGGGTGGAGCGCTAAGTTATAAGCTAATGCTAGCAAACTTGGTAGACAAATAATGCATGGGTGTGTTGGCCAGACACAGACAGGCCTACTTAATTAGTGGCAAAAGCGACTGACAGACATCTGGGAAGTAAGAGAATTGAATTTAAAATGCTCCAAAACAGGGCAATGCTTAAGTCATGTTCATGAGGCTCCGCTTAGTGATTCACATTAGCTGACATAATTGCCTATCACACAGCAAGTGGCCAAACCTCTTAAAAGTCGTTTGAGAAGTGGAGGATAAGTTTAGCTTCAGAAATTGTAAAACTTGAATAAACAAATGACTAAAATAAGACAAAAACAATACCAATAATAATAATTCAGTTATTCAGTGTAAGTTTGTATTTAGGAGAAATAAGAAACCATGAAAAATTAGATTTGTCCATTGTCCTTTGACCATTAAAGTAATGACACTCACCCTCATCTCAATTTCAGATAAGCCTTGAATTAGAATATTTTAAGGAACGTTGAGTAGCACCATCTGCCCCATTAAACACTGCTACTCTTGGTGACCCCAACCTGTGAGCTAAGTGTTGTTTTTAAAAAAAAGGAAAAGAAAGAAAGAAAGAAAGAAAGAAAGAAAGAAAGAAAGAAAGAAAGAAAGAAAGAAAGAAGACTTTCTGGCTTCCTACCAAGGACTTGGTGTTTGTGAGTTTCTGTATTTGTTTGTGCGTTTGAGTGTGCCTCCTTCAGTAATAAGCTAACACTGTAATAGGCACACAGAAAGCAGTCAGAGTTTACTCAGGATCTGCAGTGAGTCAACTAAGCACTCGTTCTTCAGGATAAACTCAAGTAAATTACAAAGACCCATTTCTTTACATCAGTTCATTGAATACATATAGTGCAGTGCTGTGTGTTAATGTTTCTGCTGACATTTCTTTTTTTACAAACCTTAATGTCAAAACCAGCCACACTGAAGAAAGCATACTGAGACCTTGCATTGTATTTTCTCAGCTTAGCACAAGGAAAACACATATTTAAGTGGGCAAATGTTAACATTCGCACTCACACGCTCACATGGCCATTAGGTCGACATCAGTGATCACAGACCACCGGGCTGTAATTACTCTGTCCCTTTGTCTGCCCTGTTGCAGATGGGGGCTTGGGCTTTTATTGACACTTGAGTAGATAAAAGAGGCTTGGACACCTGCACCTAATCGAATAGAACAGTATTATGATAAATCCACACTTTGAAGGCTTAATATTGAATTTTTCTTGACTCTGTCTTATAGGTGTTGATTTAATTCTGTGTAATACTTGGAGATGGAAGTTAAAATTGAAGCAGAAAAGCTTACAACTTCGCTGATTATAGGTTTATCACATATATTATCAATAAACTGCAAATATTCATGTTTCTTGGAAGATAAACTGTTAATAACATATTCCGCACTCACAGATCATAATATTGTTTATTATATCATGGCAATAAGAAAAAATATAATAAAACTAAATGAGTTTAGGCCCCATAAAAGAGACCTAGGGAATCGTTGGCAACTGTCTGGCAGCCGCCAGTCGCTAGGGAAAAAGTTTGCCAACTGGTTGCTGGAGGTTGCTTGCTAATGCTCGGGGAAAGATTAGTTTTTGGCTAACACTTGCAAGCTAATTGAATAGCTTGGTAGTGATTGGTAGGGAAGTTTTTAGTGTGGCAACCACAGCCAGCAAACTTCAGGGACCACTTATTCATTGGTCCATTTAACGGTGCTTGTGACGGGTCAGATAACCATCTTCCAGGCCCGTGTGTCTAAGACCTTAGCGATCAACTTCACTGAAATATCTCAGCCAGCATTAGCACCTGCCATTACATCCGCCATTGTTTACAATTGCAAATGATCATATAATTTCGTTTTGTCCTTTTTCTTTGACTTTCTTTCTTTCTTTTTTGCAAAAATGTACTGGCTAGTTTGACAAATCTTTTTATGATCTGACTTTCTGACTAGACAGAAAGAAGAGGCTTTATTATGGAAACCATGAATAGAAAAGGTTAGGAAATACTCATTTTAGTCTTTATCAGTTTACTTGTTATGTTTTAGTTGTCATGAATCGCTGTGCGGCAGGCAGGAGAAGGACCCAGGATGCAGACTCACAGACACGGGGATAAACTTAAAGAACACAGCTTTAATGCTGGCACGGCAGAATACAGGAAATACAGAACTAACTGGGAAAAAGTAAACTAACATTCGCAGGAAGGCACAGGAAGATCCACACAACATGAGGGACGACGTCACGCTGAACAGAGGGAGACGCAGACAGAAATACACAGAGGGTTAACGAGGAAAGTGGGAACACACGGGGAACACAGGTGACACTGATAATCATAATGAGACAGGGCGGGTGAACTGAACATGACATGTACGGGCGTGAGAGTCACAAAGTAAACAGGAAGTGCACAGAGGTTCAGACAGGAGGAGAGAGAGCACGGGGAAAACACAGACATAACGGGCTGGGAAAACATGAAACAACCACAAAGGGAGACGAGGGCTCATAAATACATAGAGGGCACACAGGGGGAAGAGAGAGCACGGGGAGAACTTGGACATAATGGGCAGGGGAAGCATGGAATAAAACATAAGGAGAGACGAGGGCTCACAGATACACAGAGGGGCACACAGGGGGTAAAAGCCATGAAGGGAAAACACTTAGGGAACAACACAACAGGGCAACTCAGAAAACATGGCCTAAGCAAGGAACAAAATACAAACATACAAGAAAACTAAGAACACTGGGCCAACATGGCCCAGGACCATGACATTAGTAATGTATATGGTTTTACATATAATATTAAAGTCCGTAGCAAACTAAATTCATGTAAGTAAACTACCTAAATGCAGTGCTGTACTTTCACTCTCAGATAATTTATGCTACAAAGTACGAGGGTAGCGATAAGAGAGCACAGAAATCCAGAGAAAGAAAGAAGGAGTGGAGTAGCAGAGAGGTTTACGGATTAGCGTCAAAACGAAGTAGCACTCTGGGAAAAAAAACAAAAAAACTGAAGCACATTCAAGATGACTAGCCGGCAAAGTACGTGCAGCTGTGAGAGAATTTGTAGGAGAGCGATGAGAAGGTGACTGACAGCCTGCCAATTAATACATGAATGTATTCGTGAGCAGAGAGGGGTTTTTTCTATCTCCCTGTGACGACTGAGATTAAACGCATGTATGAAAACATTACAATTCAGAAGTCGAAGCAGCCTTCATCTTTAATCCATGGAATATTAATCAATCCATTCATTTTAATTCTAGTTTGGGGATGTGGGATCACCGTGTTCAGACAAAAGGATGCTAATGGCTATTCTACAAACATCTTTGTGCTATAGCCATTCACATACCCTCGACACAGCTGGAAGAGAAAAGACATTCAGACTAGGTTTTGTTTGTTTCACATGGGGTCAGAAATACCTGGCAGAGAGTAATTTTCCCCCCTCTCCTTAGCTGAAGGAGGATTTTGACATTTTGATGTTTAGACTTTTCATCCTTCAACTGTTAATGGCTTTTGAAAGCAGAAACAGCTCTGTCAGTGGCTCAGCAATTATGAAATGATGGCTTGAGCTGTGATTTCATAGCAAATTACTGCAGGACATCAGTATTCAGACACTTTAATGCGCCTGTCTCTGTGATTGCTCAGATTTTGCTCCTACGTTATGCATTTATCAGTGTAATCAGTTGCCGCAGGAAGCGTAAAGGTGTAGGAGATGTTTCTTTTATTTGATTTTGTAGCTGATGAACAAGTGCAGCACCTAATAACATTTGCTCTTCAGAGTTCCTCAGTTTCCTTTGTTATCATGATTTCCATCTGCAAAGTCATTTCTCTGATTGGCTGTGCGATCTTTTAATCAGGCAAGGGAGGGAGAAGCAAAGAAGTAAATAAAAGGTTGTCCCTTCCTGCAGTAACAGTGCCCTTGACGTCTTTCTCCCTGTGGCCTGAGTGAGGGCAGTCAACCCCAACGAAACCCCTGCATCTGTTCATCCTCGGCTACATGCAGACGCACACGCTGTCAATTGATCTTTAGCTGAGAGTCTCCTCTGAATTGATTTGAATAATGATTAGGGCTTTTTGCAAGGTTTCTGTTCCTTTTTTACATTTTAAGGACTGATAAAGAGCGGCACTTTAGCTTAGTCTGCAAAAAGAGGTCGCGCCTTTTCACACTTTTTTCACACTTTAAATGTGAATACCCTTTAAATGTTAAAAAATATATTCCCCCCCCCCCCCCCCCGCCATATTTTTGAACTGAACAGGCATGACTCACTAAAATGAATAAAAGATGCTTAATTATGATGTGTGGAATGAGAGGTTGCTTTTGTCATAGACATTCGTTGTCATTTAGACGTAGGGTATCCGAGTTAGACGTTTTTTGGCAAGTCTTTAGGAAGTTAGAAGAGTTGAGGATAAACCAGACAACATGTCCACAATCCAACACTTTGGTAGGTGACCTCAGGAAAAGTGCTTGATGCTTTAGCAGTTCTTGTTTGCACATCACTGTCACTGCAGTTGTGCTCTCTCAAGCATGAGCCCCAATTTGTGAAGTGAGTAGCTTGTTCAAGGATACTTGATTTGAGCTTTATATTTAAGAGTCCCTGTTCTTTGTTGGTGTGCATTACTTCTGTGTTTGGCTTGATTACTTCCTGGGCATATCTGTCTATTCCCTTAAGAAAACATGAATATTGCTTTTTATTCAAGTCAACTACCGTACATAAAAATGCTTTTAACGAAACAGTAGATAGACTTTGCCTCTTAAATGAAAACTGATAAATTAAGAATCTACAGCCTCACTTTCGTATTTCTGAGGCAGAACCCTGAAGTTATACAGGGAGTGCAGAATTATTAGGCAAGTTGTATTTTTGAGGAATAATTTTATTATTGAACAACAACCATGTTCTCAATGAACCCAAAAAAACTCATTAATATCAAAGCTGAATGTTTTTGGAAGTAGTTTTTAGTTTGTTTTTAGTTTTAGCTATTTTAGGGGGATATTGTGTGTGCAGGTGACTATTACTGTGCATAATTATTAGGCAACTTAACAAAAAACAAATATATACCCATTTCAATTATTTATTTTTACCAGTGAAACCAATATAACATCTCCACATTCACAAATATACATTTCTGACATTCAAAAACAAAACAAAACAAAAACAAATCAGCGACCAATATAGCCACCTTTCTTTGCAAGGACACTCAAAAGCCTGCCATCCATGGATTCTGTCAGTGTTTTGATCTGTTCACCATCAACATTGCGTGCAGCAGCAACCACAGCCTCCCAGACACTGTTCAGAGAGGTGTACTGTTTTCCCTCCTTGTAAATCTCACATTTGATGATGGACCACAGGTTCTCAATGGGGTTCAGATCAGGTGAACGAGGTGGCCATGTCATTAGTTTTTCTTCTTTTATACCCTTTCTTGCCAGCCACGCTGTGGAGTACTTGGACGCGTGTGATGGAGCATTGTCCTGCATGGAAATCATGTTTTTCTTGAAGGATGCAGACTTCTTCCTGTACCACTGCTTGAAGAAGGTGTCTTCCAGAAACTGGCAGTAGGACTGGGAGTTGAGCTTGACTCCATCCTCAACCCGAAAAGGCCCCACAAGCTCATCTTTGATGATACCAGCCCAAACCAGTACTCCACCTCCACCTTGCTGGCGTCTGAGTCGGACTGGAGCTCTCTGCCCTTTACCAATCCAGCCACGGGCCCATCCATCTGGCCCATCAAGACTCACTCTCATTTCATCAGTCCATAAAACCTTAGAAAAATCAGTCTTGAGATATTTCTTGGCCCAGTCTTGACGTTTCAGCTTGTGTGTCTTGTTCAGTGGTGGTCGTCTTTCAGCCTTTCTTACCTTGGCCATGTCTCTGAGTATTGCACACCACTCCAGTGATGTTGCAGCTCTGAAATATGGCCAAACTGGTGGCAAGTGGCATCTTGGCAGCTGCACGCTTGACTTTTCTCAGTTCATGGGCAGTTATTTTGCGCCTTGGTTTTTCCACACGCTTCTTGCGACCCTGTTGACTATTTTGAATGAAACGCTTGATTGTTCGATGATCACGCTTCAGAAGCTTTGCAATTTTGAGACTGCTGCATCCCTCTGCAAGATATCTCACTATTTTTGACTTTTCTGAGCCTGTCAAGTCCTTCTTTTGACCCATTTTGCCAAAGGAAAGGACATTGCCTAATAATTATGCACCTGATATAGGGTGTTGATGTCATTAGACCACACCCCTTCTCATTACAGAGATGCACGTCATCTAATATGCTTAATTGGTAGTAGGCTTTCGAGCCTATACAGCTTGGAGTAAGACAACATGCATGAAGAGGATGATGTGGACAAAATACTCATTTGCCTAATAATTCTGCACTCCCTGTATGGATCCGTAAGCATCGAAAGATCCACTTTGGCCTTCAAAGTGTCAAATATATCATCGCAGGATGAACACGGGGCTCAGTGAAAACATGTGGGTACCCTCCACACATACACTGGAGTTACACCAGTTAAACTGGAGTCCTTCAGGTGTTTTTCTAACAAACCTAAAGTAATACAGTGGGGCAAAAAAGTATTTAGTCAGCCACCGATTGTTCAAGTTCCCCCACTTAAAATGATGACAGAGGTCAGTAATTTGCACCAGAGGTACACTTCAACTGTGAGAGACAGAATGTGAAAAAAAAATCCATGAATTCACATGGTAGGATTTGTAAAGAATTTATACGTAAATCAGGGTGGAAAATAAGTATTTGGTCACCTCAAACAAGGAAAATCTCTGGCTCTCACAGACCTGTAACGTCTTCTGTAAGAAGCTTTTCTGTCCCCCACTCGTTACCTGTATGAATGGCACCTGTTTGAACTCATCATCTGTATAAAAGACACCTGTCCACAGCCTCAAACAGTCAGACTCCAAACTCCGCCATGGCCAAGACCAAAGAGCTTTCGAAGGACACCAGGAAAAGTATTGTAGACCTGCACCAGACTGGGAAGAGTGAATCTACAATAGGCAAGCAGCTTGGTGTGAAAAAATCAACTGTGGGAGCAATCATCAGAAAATGGAAGACATACAAGACCACTGATAATCTCCCTCGATCTGGGGCTCCACGCAAGATCTCATCCCGTGGGGTCAAAATGATCATGAGAACGGTGAGCAAAGATCCCAGAACCACACGGGGGGACCTGGTGAATGACCTGCAGAGAGCTGGGACCAAAGTAACAAAGGTCACCATCAGTAACACACTACAACGGCAGGGAATCAAATCCCGCAGTGCCAGACGTGTTCCGCTGCTGCAGCCAGTGCATGTCCAGGCCCGTCTGAAGTTTGCCAGAGAGCACATGGATGATACAGCAGAGGATTGGGAGAATGTCATGTGGTCAGATGACACCAAAGTAGAACTTTTTGGTATAAACTCAACTCGTCGTGTTTGGAGGAAGAAGAATACTGAGTTGCATCCCAAGAACACCATACCTACTGTGAAGCATGGGGGTGGAAACATCATGCTATGGGGCTGTTTTTCTGCCAAGGGGACAGGACGACTGATCCGTGTTAAGGACAGAATGAATGGGGCCATGTATCGTGAGATTTTGAGCCAAAACCTCCTTCCATCAGTGAGAACTTTGAAGATGAAACGAGGCTGGGTCTTCCAACATGACAATGATCCAAAACACACCGCCCGGGCAACAAAGGAGTGGCTCCGTAAGAAGCATTTGAAAGTCCTGGAGTGGCCTAGCCAGTCTCCAGACCTCAACCCCATAGAAAATCTGTGGCGGGAGTTGAAAGTCCGTGTTGCTCGGCGACAGCCCCAAAACATCACTGCTCTCGAGAAGATCTGCATGGAGGAATGGGCCAAAATACCAGCTACTGTGTGTGCAAACCTGGTAAAGACCTATAGTAAACGTTTGACCTCTGTTATTGCCAACAAAGGTTATGTTACAAAGTATTGAGTTGTATTTTTGTTATTGACCAAATACTTATTTTCCACCCTGATTTACGAATAAATTCTTTACAAATCCTACCATGTGGATTCATGGATTTTTTTTTCACATTCTGTCTCTCACAGTTGAAGTGTACCTCTGGTGCAAATTACTGACCTCTGTCATCATTTTAGGTGGGGGGACTTGCACAATCGGTGGCTGACTAAATACTTTTTTGCCCCACTGTATATCACTGACTACACATCCATGCTTTCCCCTTGATCCACAGGCATGTCCACAAGCAAAACACTAGCAAATGCTAATCCCAGAAGGATAGTCTATCCAGTGCTGGGTTTTATTTCCTGTTTCTGTGACCAGTTTAACCAGTAAATGAGAAATAACAAGACTGTACTAGGACATTTGAATATTTTTAACAAATTAGGGCATGAACAGAATAATAATAATGGATTGGATTTATATAGCGCTTTTTTTCTAGGCACCCAAAGCGCTTTACAATGCCACTATTCATTCACTCTCACATTCATACACTGGTGGAGGAAAGCTACAGTTGTAGCCACAGCTGCCCCAGGGGCATACTGACAGAAGCGAGGCTGCCATATCGCGCCATCGGCCCCTCTGGCCAACACCAGTAGGCAAGTAGGGTAAAGTGTCTTGCCCAAGGACACAACAACCAGGACAGAGAGCCCAGGGATCGAACCGGCGACCTTCCGGTTACAGATGCGATTCCCAACCCCCTGAGCCACGGTCGACCCAAAGAACCTAACGAACCTTTAGAGTTGTTCGTGGTGTCTGGCATTAGAGTGTTGGGATGTTTTACAACAGTTGATGCCGTGTGGCTGGGATATTGCTCTGCTGGGGGAGGAAAATTTGTCCCTTCGTTATAAACTCCATTATCATGTTGGATTTTGACTCTGACTCACTCACAAAAGGCCCTGCTTTGAGCTGCCATGCCCACTGAAATAAAAGATCATCTCCAAATTTGTTGCTTTATCGTTACACTGTAACCACGTGAGACTGAAGGATAATACTGGCAAAGGTTAAAGGTAACACCAGTGAGATGCTATTGTTATGTAATAACACGGAATATGTTTAATTGTTAGGAAAAAGAAAATAAATACATTTTAAGACATTTGTCCATTCAAAATGTGACATTTTGTTATGTCGCATTATCATTTGTTGTTTCATTATGAAAGTACCATCATCTCAGCTCCGGTGGAAAGGCAATTTTCACATAGCACCCAATTGGAATGAGAGAGGCACAATTACTGTTATGCTCTGGAGGACAATTCTCTTCTCCAGATTGGAAAATATTATTATTTGACACATTTAATTATGCCGTAAACATGCAGAATGAAGATGCATGCGTACTGTTTATCAGATCTGCTGTGTCCGTGTTAGTTTCTAGTGGAAACTAGTCTCCGACTGACTTGCTTTCATAAGCCATGGCTGATGTGTGAATGCTTTTACGTTTTTGGATGCATATAACTTTGGGGTAAGATGATAACTTCTGCCCTGTAGTTTGTGTGCTGTCTCTGCAAAACTGGATTCAAAACAGATATCATAGTAAATGTGCATACAACTGTAATTAACTTAAACAGATTAGTTATTTAGCGTACCACAAGGTGCTTTATATTGTGCTTTATAATGTAAGGTAAAGACCCTACAATAACACAGAGAAACCCCCAATGAGCAAACCCCTTGACTACAATGGGAAGGAAAAACTCGCTTTTGACCCCCCTTTTTTTACAGGAAAGTGCAACTATAGAGAAAAGGTGACATGCAACGCCTCGCATAGTGGCATAATGGTGATCGTCAGCGTTACATTTCACATCTTTTATGGATTGCACAGAGGTCATTGGGGTCACAGTAGCTCCATTATTTAATTTCGAGGGGGGTCACATGTCGAAACTGTTGAAAACAATCCCACAATACATCCTTCTGTTCAAGATTCAAAGCGTGATGGAGTCATTAAAGTCAGATTCGGTGTTAAATAACAGCCTCTCTTTCGCATATAAAGCGTGGTGCTCAGACATTTGTTTGTTCCTCCTCATCTCATCTCTCCACATTGCTCAATGAGTCTCCTCTGGGGGACGACAGGCTGCCGACGTGTCCCTGCTGCCAACCACCATGCAGCCACCTAGCCTCTTAAACCCTGGCAATGATGCCAGTTTTGGCATCGTTCTGCTTGATTTCACCACATGGCAGTTTAGGTTCGGGATGCTGTTTCTGCTGGCACTGGACTGCTGGCACTGGACTCTGTCATTGATAGACTCACCTCTGTTGTGCTTTGGCAACACGTTGCAGCAACCCCCACCCCTGGTTTCTTTATTGCTCAAGTCAGCAAGACACGATGAATTAGTCAATATACAGGCAGCTGAGGCACAAGGTAAAGAAATATGGACGCGGGTCCAATATTCATGTTGCCAGATTGCACTTTTCTCTCTCAATCACTGCATTACAACATTAGAAGCAATAGGAGGGGATATCAGAAATTATTTATTTCAACTACACAAATGTAATTAATGGAATCGACAGAAACCTTTTCCTTTTACCTAACCGTTCAGACAAAACTAAATGTAGATATTACTATGGATAACAAAGATCCTGACAAATACAGTACTGTTGAGACTCTGGTACGTTGTCTCATTAGCTTGATCGTCTGCACCTGTATGTTTCCCTTGATTAGCTCTCTGTGTGTAGATACAATGCTGTCTTCCTTTTGTTTCCTGTCTGCATCTGTCTATTGAAGGTGTGCATATGCTTATGCCTGCTTTTGGGCCCTTCAGCCTTGCTATTACAGTTACATATTCTATTCCTGTTGTTGAAGCACTCTGTCTCTTGCTGACTAATCAAGGCTACTTTCAGAATTACGTTGCCATTGTATGATTGGAATGACTGTAGAGGTCAGTGGTTTGTCTGGTTGTAGAGAAGGAGCCATAATCCGAGCCGAAGGCTGACTACAGCTCATAAGCCATGCTCCCAGTGACTCGTGTATTGTCTGTGTTGATTAAGGTGATATTCTTTTCACATTGTTTCTGTTTAAACTGGCATTCAGACCATTTCATCTGCCTTGTAGTCCTGAATTTGGGTCAGAAACCTTGGCATGCGGGAAACAATAGAAGCCAGGGGTTAGCTTTGTTAGGAAATCCCTTCAGTGCCTTGAGTCTTTTTTGATTTTCTGTCTTTAATAACAACAACAAAAGCTCTGCAAAGGTCAGTGTGCTATACCTGTCGGACTTCAAATAACTGTTAAGAGCTAAAATGTGAATGCACTTTACAGAGGGATTTATTACTACGCAGTCAGATCTTTCCCACAGGAGTAAGAGGCAAAAAGTAGAACTACTACTGGACTTCAAGAGGCCATTGATATTTATTCAAACAAATGCTAATCTCAGTGTGTCTGAAACAGCCAACAAGCAGTTTGTCATAAAGCACAGGTAAGCAAACCTACTTTAAAAAATACGACTTAAGCTTCTTTTTTAAAAACTACTTTCCTTATTTTTATTCCTCGCTGTGGTCCACAGCAGCACAGGATTTGGAAAAGGCCAAAACATGTTTAGATTTTCGTTACATCCTGCTGCAGAGCTGATGACTTTCTGTTCCTCGCAGCGTTATCTGCACCTGTTCAGTAAACACAAAAATGAACCACTTACAGACGGCGTAATCTCTCTCTCCCTCACATCTGAATGCAAACATTCACCTTGAATGTTTGCATTTTATCGACTCAACAGTCTATTCGACAGCGTAACATTAGGGGTCCAATTGGACATGGAATTTTATATCTTCCTACGATAACAAAACGTCTTTGTAAGGTCACAGTCTGCAGAATACCACAAACACCAACAAATGAGCTATTTAAAGGTGTCTCTTACCACCTTTAAATAGGAAAACTACTGATTCACAGTAACTCAGAAGGTTTGAGTAACAAAACTGAAGCCCCTTCCGATCACACAAACATGGACGAGTCTTTCTTTGAACGCAGCTGTGAGTCACGTTGTGAGAATTCCCCATCTAAACAGTGGGTTGACAAATTGGACATGCTGTGTGTGTGTGTGTGTGTGTGTGTGTGTGTGTGTGTGTGTGTGTGTGTGTGTGTGTGTGTGTGTGTGTGTACATATTTTCGTGGGGATTCAGCTTACTTTTCCTTTTACTGGAATAAGAAAGTGAACCATGCAGCCAACAGGTGACTGTACTTCTCCATTTCCAGTTATAATGTAATGTCTTCCAGATGAAAAGTTAAACTGAATGATTGTAGTTATCGGCTGCTATTTATGACCCGTAGTTCTTACTTTTTACATTTAAAACGACAAAAATACTTGCTCACAGATTATTTTTCATGAATAAACATTGACAACTTAATAAAATAAAAGACAGATGGCTGGATAAATGAACTAATCCTTTGGGGAATTGCATACAGCAGCTGATTAGTAAAAAAAATTCCTCTACTGCTCAAAATATCTCATCACAAGTGGATTTCTCTGTTTTTACCTGGTCAGTTTTACAACCCTTCAGTCAGGTCACATGACATAATGTCGGTTGGTATTGAAAAAGAGATGAGTTTTTCAATATCAGCTAAGACGTAACATTATCAGAGGAAGTAGGTGTAATGTGCCATTACTTGCAGTTGTGTGTATTTCATTCACCATGGAGGTTTGTGTTCAGTGTCATTTCTCTGTCAGTCAGGAAACGTTACACAAATGCCACAGGGCTGAATTTCATGAAATCTGATGGACAGGTGAAGCACGGGTAAATTAATTTGCTTTTAGCTTGAGCTGCTTATTAGTAGTAGCGAGGTGAGTGCTAATACTAATGTTATAAGTCCATGCTTCATTCAGATGACTTGACAAATAACTGACATTGGCCTTACGTGGGTTCACAGCATACCTTCTAAATTTGAAGTAGACTGCATATACAGCTGTTAGGAAACGCTACAGACTTTGTGTGAACTCAAACACAGTCCGTATTATTATTATTATATGTCAACAGTTCAAATATCCTCATTATTTATCAATCTATGATTTGGTTTATCGTTACTTTTCTTAAAATTGATGTTTTGTTTTTGTTTGCTTGTTTGTTTGGATGTCACCGTGACCTCATTTTAAAAAGACAGCATAACCACGCTCTGACTTCACATTCTGAGGACAAGACAACAGCGCAGAAGATTTTCAGTAGACAGCAGCTTTCTCAAGAAGTCCAGAATTTTCTAGGTCTGTTTCTGGCCAAGCTTGGAACAAATCTGCAAATGTTCAGACAAATTGTATTAATCTGACCCACAACAGCACAGCGTACACCTACAGACAGCATCAGGGCCAGCTCCCTTCCTTGTTCTCGCCCTCCCAATAGGGCTGTGACACATTCGGAGATATACATTTATGCGTGGAGACATTATCAGTGAACTCAGACCTTTTTAAGCACAAAATAGATTAGTTTTGTTTCCTTTGCAGATTGATTCAACAAGGCCATTATTTTAAACTTTCCTAGGTGGCTCCAAGAGGTCCACTGCTCTAATGCATTTTTCCTATGCTTCATTTTAGCTTTCCTGATTTCATTTTCCACTTTTATGCAGACATCCTTTTTAAGATGTCTGTAATAGATCCATTTGGGTTCTAATTCTTAATAACTGTTTTACAACAGCATCTTTTTTTTCTCTAGTATTGCAATTGCATTATGTTTCACATCAGTTCTTACATAAAGGGCTGTGAAGGGGGTTAGTAGGGTTTGGTGGGGTGGCTGAATGGGGAAAGTGGTATGGCTGAAGAGGTAAAAGGCAGAGGTGGAGGGGCGGGGGATAAATGGATGTGTTCTTTTTGGGGGGTTGGTAGTAAGATTGAAGAGAAATAAGAGTATCAGAGAACATAGAGGTTAAGGTCCTGAAGGAAAGGCTAGGAGGGTAAAAGGTTATGAAAGTGGCAGGTGCGGTTAGAAGGAAAACTAAAAGGTAATACTGGATAGAGGAAGATGGCTGAGAGGGTGCAAGAAGAATTTGTCATCTTTTCAGCCTCTTTTGTTGCCTTTTTTGTCTTGGCCTTCTGCTCGCTGGACAGTTGGGCAAGATTCTGGAAAGACAAAAAGCAAACATACATTCATTAATTCGTCTGCTGCAGACCGAATGTGACACAAGAACAAGCTGCTAATCCACCGAGTCATCACTCCAATAACTTCTGAAATCTCTGTATGTGTCTGTGTCCATCTGTTCTTTTTCTTTCTCTACAGCCGGTCAACCAATCAGCTTCAGACTTGGCAGGTGTACCAGCAGGGTGTCGAATGTGAGGTTTCTGGATAAAGGCCAGTGACCAATGATGTCATAGATTGAGATTTTACTCATCTTGTGAAATAGCAACTAAAGATTTTAGAATTAGGAGAGTGACCAACGTGCACTAAAACGATCACTTGGATGTTTGCAGCTCTTCTCTTTTTCTCTCTGCTGTCCTGTAGCAGTTCCTGAGGTCTCTTCAAGCTCACATCTTTTTCTTCCACCTTGTGTTTCATGCAATGCAAATCCCTGATTTTGATTTGACCTCTCCGCTCTCAGAGACTTGATTTCTATTACTGGTAATTCTCCAGAAACTCTGTTTCAAGAACTATGTATTAAAATTTTAATCAGGCAATAATATTGTCCTTTTATTCATGGAAGTCAGGTCTTTCCTTGTTTTCATAGTTAAACTAGGCTGCCACCTTCTCCTCCTGCCTTAAAAACCACCAGTTTCCCCGCTCTGTATTGAATGGCATGAGATCTTTTTTGGAGACCACATGAAAATGTTTAGGTTGCTTCTTCTGGGCCTGGATTCTGTCTGGTTTATAGTCTCTGACTTCTGAAAAGAGAGACATGCCAAAAGTACTTAATCTCTTGTTCATTCTCTCTGGGTTTTTGCACCAGGTCAGAAGTTTTAGTTACTTTCTGACTGCTGGTTCTTGCTGACTGCAGAGACCTTCTTCCGTCTTCTCCTCTCCTACTCTGTGTTCTTTGTGGATCATTTGATTTTGGGCATCAAGGAGGAATTTACTCAGGCAGCTGGGAGCGATTTGAGTGAGTGGCACCTGATTTGGTCAGGACCAGAGATGGGCAGTAACGCGTTACTTTTTAACACGTTACTGTAATCCGATTACTTTTTTCAAGTAACGAGTAAAGTAAGGGATTACTATTGCAAAAACGGTAATTAGATTACCGTTACTTTCCCGTAGGAACGCTGCGTTACTGCGTTACTAAAACCATGATTTTTTTTTGCGAGAATGCCTCATGACAGTGACGTAAGTGAGTGCGACGTTCGTGACAACAGCTGTGTGCAGATCAACAATGGATAATATATCGAGTGCAGGAGAGAGTATGAGCGTGCAGCGTTTAAAGCGTGGAAGTACTGACCTTACTTTGAGTTTGATTCCATAAAAAAGTGACAAAAACATTAGCGTCCATTGTGCGTGGGAAGAAAACTTCTTTTTACAGCGAAAAAACCCCTAAACTTCCAAGCAAGCACCGAGTGCACAACGATGTAATGGGAAACTCACAGAGAAACTCGTGGATTCTTCCACTGACCACTGCGGCACACCTGCACCAGGGTAAACCTCCGCCTACCCGACTCCTGCTTTACAGGTGAAAATAGAGCAACAGGACGGCTAGTCTTTGACTTTATTTATTTTCTGCTGTGTTTTACTTGCATCTATTTGAAAGAGTGTAAACACAAAAAAAAAAAAAAATTTATGTGCTGGAATGTGCAGAAAATAGGTTTAAATATTAAACAAATTTCTTCCAGTCAGAGAATGTTGCATATAACTTAATTTTTGCTTGATGCATAAAGTTAAAAGATTAAAACTAATAAAACAAGTTTTAAAAAGATACTTTTCCATTTGATTACATTTTGTATGATGGATTATGCAGAAAAAGTAGAATTGGGTTGAAAGATCTATCGCTTTATCACCTCTTCAGGTTGTAAATCATGTTTTTAAAAAGTAACTAAGTAATGAATTACTTTTGAAAATAAGTAATCAGTAAAGTAACGGGATTACTTTTTGGGGGAGTAATCAGTAATTAGTTACTGATTACTTTTTTCAAGTAACTTGACCAACACTGGTCAGGACTAAGCCTGATAGCCAGTCGTCTGAGTTACTTAAAGGTACGAACATACAAGGAAAAATGAAAAAAACAAACAAACAAAAAAACAAATTCTACCACTGGATAAAGAACAAGCTTTAGTTAAATAAGCTCACTTTCTTTCTTCAAACCTTGAAATTTTTGTACACTCGTATTTTAAAAAATCAAAAACGTAACAGTTAATATTTATACTTCGTTTTTAAATCTACAAGATTTACATGTCTTACAAAAGTCCCCCTTTTGTATTTCTGTCATACATTGTAGTGTAAATGAGGCAAATGAAATGTAAACATAACCAGAAGCGAAGGATTTGTAAATCATTTAACCGAGATACAGGCACAAGCCTCAGGGGATTGTATGAACAGACTCCATGTGTTAGCTCTTATAATTAAATATAATGAAAATATATTTTTGTTAATGTGTGGACATTTTTTTTTTTAAAAAAAAGCTCAATTTGTGACAATTTCCACTTATTGTTTTGACAACTTGAACCTTCATGAAAGAACTGGACCAAAGAAAAGAATACAACCAGAAAGCTTTTGGATGAATTACCTTTGTAGCCTTTTCCATGTTATCTACAGGGCTGGGCTTCGATACACAAAGTTTTTTTCTTTTCTTAAATACAGCTTCAGTTCTGTGAATTTTAAAATGCTTCTAAAAATGTGCCAAAGAAGTTGATAAAATGTGATCGTTAGACAGGAACAATAATCTAAAGCACAAGATTACAGTTTTTCTCAAATGTTAAAACACAAAAGCCAATCCTGTAACCCAAATGACCAGTAGTCTAAACACATTTTTCCTTGCTAAAACACATGTTGCAAAACAACTCTGCTCATATTCTCAAATGAAAGCCCATGTGATGCAAAATGCTTGCCACAGTCACCAATCTTTGAACACAGGGAACACACCTGGCGTCAGTCACTACACACAACGACTCAAAATTGAAGACACCTGTTGCTAATGATGTGACCCCACCTATAAAAGCATAGTTTGGTGAAGATGCCAAACAATCACAATGGATGAAGGCATTCGAGCGTGCGGAAGGAGAAGAGCTGCAGGCCAAAGAGGAAGAGGGGTTGAGATCAGAGGAGGAAGAGGTGGAGGCCTAAGAAGAAGAGGAGTTTGGAGTAGAGGAGGAAGAGAAGGAGGCCAACAAGAGAGGGGAGAAGGTCCAGGTGGGAGAAGAAGACAACCTCGCACCATCATAACAGATGATGTGCGAGCAACAGTAATTGATCATGCCATTGTCCATGGCATGACAATGGCTGAAGCGGGACGAAGAGTACATCCAAACCTGAGTAGGTTCACCGTGGCCACCATTATCAAGGCATTTGGACAACACAACAGGTATAGTACGCTATAGCTTTCTTTGTCACACTACAGTTTTACAGGCCTGTGAAAGTGGTCTGTTACTTTACATGTAGTTTTACATATAAATCAGTCAATTGACAACACATCTTTCTTTAGAGCTGAAAGAATGCCACATAGAGGTGGGAGGGTTGCCATATTCACAGCGGCACAAGAAACCCTCATTGCAGATATGGTCCGTGAGAACAACTGCATTAGACTCCGAGAGATCAGAGACAAAGTCATTGCAGATAATGTAAACTTTGAGAACACTGATGCTGTCAGCGTGTCCACAATAGACCGAGTTCTCCGGCGCCAACAGATGAGGATGAAACAGGTCTACAGGGTTCCCTTTGAGCGCAACTCTGCGCGACACATAGAACAACGTTACGAGTATGTGCAAGTACGTATACATCCATGTCCACAGTACAGTTAGTGGAGATACTGTGTTGCTTAGTGGCCTACATTACTTCTGGACAATACTGTGCTACCTGATTGACCGTTCTGAACACCTGTACGCTTTTCCATGTTCACAGAGGATAATGCAGTTGGACGCGATGGCCAGACCCCATGAGTACCTCTTCCTGGATGAGGCTGGCTTCAACCTCCAGAAACGAAGGCGAAGAGGCCGTAACATCATTGGCCAAAGAGCCATCACTGAGGTTCCTGGCCAACGGGGGGGTAATATTACTCTTTGTGCAGCTATGGGTACGGAGGGGCTTGTCCACCGGCATGCTGTCCTTGGGTCTTACAACACCCAACGTCTCCTCACCTTCCTAGAGGAGCTAAAAGACATCCTCCTGGACCGTCAACAACACCATCCTAGGCTAGCACATCACATGTATGTGATCATTTGGGACAACGTCCGCTTCCACAAAACACACCAAATCAGAGAGTGGTTCACCACCAACAGTGACCACTTTTTAAACGTCTGTCTGCCACCCTACTCCCCTTTCCTGAACCCTATAGAGGAGTTCTTCTCATCATGGAGATGGAAGGTGTATGACAGACAGCCATACACAAGAGAGAACCTCGTACGGGCAATGGAGCTGGCCTGTGCTGACATCCCAGTGGAGGCCTTCCAGGGATGGATTCGCCATTCCAGGGCGTTTTTCCCGCGGTGCCTAGCAAGGGACAATATAGCCTGTGATGTGGATGAGGTGATGTGGCCCAATGCAGCTCGGCGACATGATGCCGCACAGTGACTGTGTGTAATACTGTAAAAAGACCGTGTAGACAATAAAAAAAGACTTCACACCCTGATCATGTTTCCGAGAGTACTGTTGTGTGCGATAGATTCTGTTTTTGCATTGAGTTGTGTTACAGTAGTGTATGTACATGCAGGATGTTTTTATAGATTTATAGTCTTCATGTGAAACTCACAAATCTAAATGCCTAATCCTCTGCAGGGTTCTATGACGATCCGTTACTGTACAGTTTATAAAAATATGCATTGGCAGTTATGAACCAAAGAACCTTCTCACAAATTGAGCATTGTGTTTTCAATTGTTTTGCTGTAGTGTGTAATGCTGTGTATGGTGTTTACAGTTTTGACAACTTCGAGCTGCTCTCTTGGTGTGGGAGTTTGAGTTTTGCAGTGGGAAGGTGTGGTTGTGTTTATGTAGCTTTAGAGAAGGGTGTTGTGTTTGGACATTGGGGGACCTGGTGGTAACGTTTGTGACATGTGTTTTAGCATTTGAGAAAGTGTGTGTGTGTGTGTGTGTGTGTTTTTTACTTAATCTTGTTTGCTCATCAGCAGCTGTGGTCGCAATTACAGGATAATGCAAAATACATTAATAGCAACATCAGTAAGGATGAGTAATAAAAGTGAAAATCAAAGTATATTACTAACACTGGCAAATATGAGATAAAAGTAATACAATTGTAAGTCCAGTTGCCGCAGCCTTACAGATGGGGTAAGGAGCTTGGTCATTAGGGAGGAGCTCTGAGGACAGCCTCTACTCCTCCACACTGAAAGAAGCCAGAGGAGGTGGTTTGGGCATTTTATTGGATGGGTGCCACCTAGGAGAGGTGTCCCAGGCATGTTCTACCAGGAGGAGCCTTTGGGACATGCTGGATAGATTACTCTGCTTTGCTTGGCTTGGTTCTGCCTTGGTGTTGCTTTAGAAGAGCTGCTGGAGGTGGCCAGGGAGAAGGATGTCCCAGCATTGACTGTCAGGGCGACCTGGAACCCAATTAGTGTCGGGATGGATGATTGGACAGATGCATGTGACAGCATGTATTAAAATGATCAGGGGTATGTTTTAATACCTAGGTATTAAATCATACATTCATATTCTAACTTTTAGTTTCAGATTCTGTGATCTTTTCTTTCACAAACGGCACTGCTCTTTTCAACAAAACAGATGCATTAGTATTGTTTTGACTGATTTTTTTTTATGACTGTTTTATCGCAAGTCTAATTTAGACAACAGCAGAAACAAAAGCACAGCGGGACCAGTCTGCTGTCATTCTCAGGGTATTAAATAGTGTCTTGTTGTCAGAGCTGCTAGCATCTACCACATATGCACAAGACAATAAACTTCCAAATAACTCCTGTGTGCCCTCAATAGTTAGGTTGAGTGAAATGTCCACAATTTCACATAGAACATGCAGGTTCTATGTGAAAGTGCCCTCACTCTCACTAAGAACAAATGTTCATTCTTGAAGTGACTGCTGTTCTTCAGTCAACCTATAGCTGCTACAGACCAGAACATATTAGCGCTCTTACTCCAAGTTTAACACATTTGTTTCTTATGCTTATGTTTGTTAGGAATCATGTACAAAATCAGGCACATCATGTACATCTCCCACAGATGCATCTTAACAGCAAAACTCAAGTTGCCCACCCTTAAACCCTTCAATGAGTTTAAGCCATTGAAGACATTTTTTATTTATAAAACTTATTAGTGAAAAACAAAAAAACTATTAAAAAAGAAGAAAATCAAACCAGCAGATAAAACCTTTGTCTGCACATGTTTGAAAAAACAAAACAAAAACAAATCTGTGCTGCTGGCAACCATCAAATGTTTATGCCCTTGTGCAGCAAATTCACGAACATGTGTTACTGAGCCAGTCTAAAACTCAGCACATCAGTCTCCTACATGTTTGGTGGAGAGTGCTCTCAGTTTTCCTTTACTAAGATACAACACGAGTATAAATCACGTTCGCGGTTCAACTCTCACTTCATCAATTTATCTTCCTTTCTCACGCGCAAATAACTTCATTTGACTCAATTCTCGCTCACTCTTTACTCTCTCTCCCTCTTTCTCGCTCTCTCCGTCGGGTTTTATGAGGTCACTGACGAGCAGCCACTCAGTGCTGGGCTGAAGCTGAAGGAGCGCTGTGAGCTCCACATTAGTGGATAACAGGATCGGGATCTCTGGAGCGACGGAGACTCCTCAGCGCAGTCCGCTCAGGGTGACGACTGCAGCAGCCCCGCTACAGCCTGCTCCAATAAGCGCGCATGAAGTGAAACCAGCCCCGGCAACATGCATCTCTGAAAGCGTTCAGCAGGCAGTCTTTTGTCTAGCCTGAGGAGAGGAAAGTCTGCAAGCCCACTTTCCTTGCTCCACTGAGGTGAACTGAGCGTCAACAGAGCCTTTTTTCTACCCCGTTTTTCCCTTTCCCCCCTCGCTCTCTCTCTCTCTCTTCCGCCTCTCGCAGTCCATTGCTCGATATTGGACATTTTCTTTTTTTTTCTCTTAAGCGCCGCGGTTTCCCCGAGTCTACCTGTTTGCCCAGCACCCATGAATTCAGAAAAAAATGTGTATCTTGGGAAAGACAAAGGCATCATGCGGAAAAGAGCCTTGCTCCTTCGGAAGGGTTGCAGCTTCGAGATTTCCAGGTAGGTCCTCTTTTCTATTTTTTCTTAACGGTGGGCGATTTTATTTCTGTCTGGGACATGAGGGCGATCAAAAAGAAATGGCCAGAGTATCCCACTGGAGCTGCACTCTCGTGACAAGAGCTAGCACTTAGTTTCTGATCTATGTTTCACCTTGTGGATCGGGGATTTAACCGGGATCTGGCGTGTGCGCGCGAATTGATGAGCAGAGGGATTCCCCGAGAAAGGAAAAACAAGCATTGTTGATCCAAAAAAGACCGTACATTCATAAACATGACAGGTTTTAACCTCTGTTTCAAATGAAAAGATGCATTTTGGGGGCCATCATATCGTTTCCATCTCAGCACCGTGCGTTCACGTTTCTTATCGGACCGTGGAAGGATGCGTTACGCACGGGCTCTTTTTGTCTGCGCCTGACTCTGCATTATTGACAGAGCTGCCCAGCTGCAGGACGCGGTCTTTGGTGATTTTAGAGCCCGATTCAGGTGCTGATCGTGCAGCCCACCAACATGCATTGTAGAATACAAACAAATCCACGTAGCAGGTATTTGATCACATGCGGTAGTGTTATGCCAGGAGGCACCTGTGAGTTCAGACATCCAAACAGGTGAAGGCGGGGAGGGCCTTGGTGACAAATAGACCACAGGCTGCGGAGCTAATATGACTTGGCTGTGTGGTACAGCTGGGTTTAACCTCCCGCTGGTGCTTGAACATGTGGCTTCCTGTGGCAACCTCCTACTGTGGTTTATCTGCTGCAACATCATTCATCAAATGGTTTGGGTACCTTGGTCAGGGCAACTAAGCTGCAGTTTTACTTAAAAGACTCACTTTACTGATGTCACACCAGTTCCTTCCTCTTTACATAATCGCTTTTTTGTTGACTATACTTCCATGCCAGGGAGTGTTTGTTGAGAACTTGTGACAGCAGATCTGTTAGGTGGTCGTTTTAACTAAGGTAACTTTCTCTGTTAATTGTTTGGTGTATAAAGCAAAACGCATATTTATATATAAATGGAAGGCTCACAATTCTGAGCTTTTAGGTCCAATAGTGTGGCAGTATATCCTGCAGGTACTCAGTCACAGTGCTGTGTCTGTGCAATATTGAGCCAAGTCACATTTTTGTTCATTAAAAACTCGTCTGTTCGTTTTCCTAGAGACTGAGCACAGACTGATATTAACATTTAATGAATCCCCCGTTTGATCTGTGTTTGATTTTCCATTATCTACCACAATGCGAGGCTTGGAAATGCAAATAAATATACATATTTAAAAAGGGATTCCTATGATTGATTTCCATATTAATGATGAATTGTTAGGAATCATGTTTTATCACTGTGGTCATATCATCTTGACTACTCCTACCTTCACTCCGATTTCCTGCCATTTCAGACGAGCTGTGGAGGTGTACACAAGTGCAAGATTACTCACAGATCTCGCTTCATTGCTCTTATGGCTTACAACTTTGTCCCAGTGTGTCTATTGATGGTGAGACTTCTGTCAGGGAGATGGCTAAATATCTGACTGCACGTCTGACTTATGGCAACAGAGCCATGTTTTGCACACAGCGTGCATATGTGGGTTGAAATTTGGCTAGTTTTGTGTCCACTTACATTCAAATTACACATCCCTTCTAATGAGCCAGACCTATCTCGTGCAGTGAATGAGTTTCTTCCATTTCTATGCTGTTCTGCGCTGGACCCAGAGTCACACTGTAAAGCTTCCTGGCACTCTGTCTCTCAGACACTAGCAGTTTAACAGACAATCAATCAGAGGCAGGCCTAAAGTGGGACTGCGTGGGGAAATAGATTCTCTGCTGTACTGAGAGGTGGAGGGGTGGATATGGAAGACACTCAAGTGAGAGGCTTCTGCTGAGAAGTCTGTGTATAATTCATTGCACTGCAGAGAGGCAGTGCAGAGTGTCACATCTGACCGTACAGATGTGACACATTGTGACCACTTCTTAAGCACACATGCTGTACGTTAGAAACATGCTGTCACAGGCAGGATCGGGCTTGCGCTCTCTCACACAAACTGGCTGAGTTGTTCTATATGTATGTTAGCAAACTCTATTATGAAGCAGCATTATCTAGACATTTTCTCCTTCGTGCTGCAGACAGTGGGAAACATCTTGCAGCATTTGAAAGGAGTTCCTTAGGGCACCAGCTAATGATTCTGTTGTGATCATTTGATCTTGTTATTATTTTCTCAGTTGATTCATTCGTTGCTTGGCCCATAAATCTGAAAAGCGGGAGAAAAAAAAGCGATGAAAGATGAAGATCGTAATTTCCCAAATTTCAATGTGACATTTATCAAATGTCTGAAAGCATGAAAGTCCCCACGATGTTCTGCTACAAATGGTCAGTCAATCGTGTCGTCATTTCACAACAAGTCCAAAAGCTCAGTTAACGGTGTAAAGCTGTCGTGATCGGTGCTAAGCTGCTGGAGTTAATACACTCTGGTATAAACATGCCACATCCCATTAATATTTCCAACTGTGATCTGGACACTGCTTCATCATGACTAAGCCTTATCTAACAAAGTCAGCGGAACACCAGTTGGCGGATATTCTCACTGACAGCATGTAGCTGCAATACTTAGATGGACCACTGAAACCAATTACAGGGCCATTTTCCTCTGCTGCTCTCGATTTATTCGGTGAGGGATGCAGGTGGTTCAGCTGGTGTGTGTATTTCTGTGCATCAAGTACAGTTGTGCACATGTCTGAAGGTGTCTGGACTCTGAAGGGGAAGTCAGCCAATTTTACACTCTGGTCTATCTAGGCTCCATAGCCTATCATGGACCTCTGTGCCTTGTGGCTCAAGCCTACATTGGCTATAAGCATAATGCTCTCAATTCTCCAGTTCAGCAATGAAATGTACAGTAACTAATTTGGGCGTTGCTAGTTAGTCGAACTGGTTAAACTAACTTGGACATATGTGCAAACTGTGGACGTGAAGCCCAGTGATAGACTGGTGGGCTGTTTAAGGTGTGCCCTGTTCATCCAGTGTTAGCTGGCATAGACTCCCGGACAACACGGGTACCAGGTTTTCACAGAAAGGGTGCTTCTCTGAAAAAAAGAAGGGAAACAAAGACTATCTCCAGTTCTGCTGAATCTGTTTGGATCCAGCCTGAGACTGGCAGTGTTCTAGAAATGCTCTGCTAATCTCTGGAGTATGTTTTAAGAAATATGAGGTTAATTATGCTTGTGCATACACTCAAAGCAAGTACATAGAAAGCATTGTCTTTGCCCTGGAGCTTTGAGCCTGACAGAGGGAGAGTCTGGATATCCTCCAGGAATAACAAATCCTTACCTAATTACAGTCGTTTTCCATTGTTTTCCAAAACAATCGCAACACGTCTGTTTGTCAAGTCCGCCTGTCACTAAACTCTTGGCTCTGGTTTGTCTCAGAGCACTCCCCACCAGCATTGGCTAATTGTGCCTCAGCGAGATTAGGCTAGGTGTCACTTCAAGGAGCCAAGAAAGAGCTGGCTCGACTCTGACCACGAACTGGCAGAACAATCGCAACTTCAGGAAATAGTGCAAGAGAGACAAAGAGAACTATGTGAGCACTCATTGCTAGTAGTAAGCACAAAGATGAAAAACAAAGAGGCCACAGGGAAGAAGACGTCCCCTGATGAAGCCTGAATCAAAAACTCAGGGGAAACTTCGCTGTGTAGAATTTTTTGGGGGGGGTTTCACTTATCAATCCCTCATCAAGAAGCTATAGTTTATTTAAGTGGTAGCTGCATGTTACTGCAAGGGAGACTAACAGAGACCAACAGAGAACAACATGTGAGTAAAAAAAATAGATTACTATGGTTTAATTTTGTAACACAGACCAGTTCAAGATAAGAAGTCTGTTTGCATTATAGGCAGGGGAAGATTAGGTTTTCACAGCATGGGTTAGTTGTTTTGTGCTGTTCATCAATCACTTTTCTGTTGGCTTATCTGCCTGTGTATGCCTCTATTCACTCATTAGACTAACAGTGCAGTACCAACTTCACCTGTGCAAATACAGTAGATCTCTGTGGTGGCCTGTGAGCTGTGAAACTCTTACACAATGTTAGTCGCACGCCCTTTCATCCTCACTTGCCTTGAACTTCTCACTTGAGTGGTTATTCGTGTGTGTGTGTGTGTGTGTGTGTGTGTGTGTGTGTGTGTGTGTGTGTGTGTGGAGTGGGGGTGGGGGGTTGCCGTAGCTTGCTGCGCATCACATTGCCTAAAGACCGAATCTAGGAGAAGCCGAAATCCGCTGCTCTCCGTGCGCTTCGTAACTGAACTGGAGTGGGAGTGGTGAGCATATGTATCTTTAAGAAGAAAAAAAAGAAGGAAACATATATTTGGGTTTGTCCTTTTGTGGTTTCCTGGTGAACTTTTTATAGAAGGCTTCAAAGCTCAATGCAAATGAAGAACATACACTTCAAATGTTAGATGCTTTCCTGTAGGTTGTTTTTAGACCTTTCAATACACCAACCTTCTGTTTATGTGCAGAGGCAATGCTGATGCACTCTCATGCAGACTGAAAGTGGTTGTGATAGGCTGGCTTACTGGGGTCTCCCCCTGCTTTACAGTCTGTCATAACGCACCCAGCAGGAGGAGGGGGAGGCTGGTTGGGTGGACCATTTGACATTTTTGCTGACTTAAGGTACTCCTCTGCTTTGCATACTGTGGACGTTCTCTCGCACAGATGTAAACCTTGTTCGGCACAGTATGTGTTTGCATTGAAAGATGAGCGCAGGAGCGGTGTAGACAGTTGGAATTTAATGCATTAAAGGTTAACTGTAACTAGGATTGTTTATGTCCTGCAAATCAAACAACTAAAGCCGATGATTTTGTTTTTAATGACTCACAACAACATTTTAAATATGGTCTCCTTGTTCTCAGTTTGAGGTCCAGGGCGCGTCTCTATGCAGAGATGCCCAGATGTCCCACTCCCCAGCTTGCTCCCAGATCCCTGGGAAACCACTATGTTCAGTTTTCTAAAATAAATAAAGAAGAGCATTTAATTCTGACATAAACCTTTAATACACCGATATTATCATTCACCCGATCTATCTGTCAGAGTCATGTGACAGAGCCATGTTTATGGTTTGTTTAGGTTCAGTCTCTTAACCTTTCGCGGTTTAATGGGCCTTTATTGTCACAGATTTTTAAAACAAAGCAATGTTGATTGTGGTTTTAAACAGTAAGTAGCCTGTGGTTTCTTAATCTGTGGGTCAAAGTCATTTTGTTGACCTTTTGATCAGACACCTCCTCTGTCATTGGCTCCTTTCCTCTATTTTCATCACATGTCCAGAAAGCTAGCAGCTAAAGAAAATATCCAAAATCCTGTTTAACCTAAGGTGTTTGTGGTTAATGGAGGAAACTAATGTTGACAAATTTAATAAGAGACGTATTTAAAATGCGAAAGGAATCCAGTGTGATCATTTCAAGTTGTTATCTTAATATGGTTGAAATTTTACATTTACAGCCAGTTTACAAGAGTGCAATAAAGGTTCTTATTTCATACGTTCTTCAGGTTCATCAAAACATTACTCCCAATGCAAATTAACTGCTGCAGATACATTTACTAACAGATAGGGAGTGTATCTTAGAGTTCAGCTAAACATACTTCCTTCTTACCCATATGCAAAGGTTTCATATTTACACTCTACAGTATTGTGCAAAAGTGTTGAGCCACCCTTAATTTCTTCATACTTTGCTTCCAAGGAGATTTTCTTGTCATTTTTAAAGAGGTCTTAAGCAATAGTTTTCCAGTCTTTATCTCAGTCTCTCAAAGTTTTTCTTTAGACATTGGTTGTTTTTTCATGCATTGTCAGTCGACTTCTTGTAACTGTTTATCTTCAGGGAAATGTTTGTTTTCTTTTTAAATCACGTAACACTGACTGATGAATGAGTATAAAAATCCAGGGGATGGACTATGTTGTGCTTTTTGACAACTAGGCAAAGAACCAGTTTTAAGTCATATCTTTAAGCACTTTGTTAGCAGACGTCTGTCACAAAAACACACAATTTTTCCCATTTCTGCAGTTGAATCTACAAGAAGCACCACTGATAACAGTGTTTGACAGGTGTCTGAGAGATGTGTCTGGGCTTTCAGTTGATCAATCTATTGTTCACTGTAGCTTCATCACAAAATACTTTGACATATGCTTAGCCATCTAGAAGCCATTTTTAAGTAAAGGAAACAGAAAGAAAAGCCTGAGATGTGTCAAATTACACACAAAATTGAGTAAAAATGACTTTTGGTTGAAATCGTTATCAGCATGATGTACAGACTCTGTTTTGGCCTTTATATACTGCATTCCCATAAATTCTTGCATATGTTTCAATAAGTCAGTGCACCTTTTTCCCATTTTCCTGCAAAATATAAAGAAATCAGGCATGGCTCCAAACATTTGGAAATACTTGCATGACAATAAGACGTGTTTTGACATGTAAAATTATATATACGTACTTTTTTTTCTAAAACAATTTTACAGTTGCTTTCACTCATGGGTGAATCCACATCCCTTGATTTGTTTTTGTTGGTTTTTTATATTACATTTCCAAGTTCACACAGCTCCCTCTGGAGACACGAGCAGCTTTTTACAACTGTTCTCACATATGCAGCAGATCTGTCAACACACTTTGAGGCTTTGAATTTTGGCACCTTCCCTGTTTTTTAACTATAGTATGGAAATGACCGTGCATACATTTCCTATAAATGAATTATCCAACTGGTAAACTAACCAGTTATTTCAGTTTCTGCTCCCAGGAGTGCCAATCGCACGCTGTTTTGCTGTATTGTATTACTTGTCTGATTTCCCCTACAAGGTTGTAGGCTGGGAACTGAAATCATGTGCACACGGCTGGTTCTGCTCTGCTCAGCCACACAGTCGGTCTCTCAGCAAGGTCTGATAAACACTGGACTGTAATCGCTCCCATATGTGGCTGCATAGCTCAGCACAAGCCAGCTCAGTTCAGCCATGCGCACGATGCAGCGCACCAGGCTCATTTTGACAGTAAAATAGACTCAAATTACTACGAAGAAGAAAAAAAGAAGAAGCTGAAAACGAAAGAAAAGTCCCTCACTTGATTACAACCCCATGTAAACTTTTATTCTTTTGACTAAAACATCTGCTTCCATTTAGGGTTTTTTAGACACATACCTACACATTAAAATGCACTGTGCACTGTTCCAGGAAAGCTTGGAGTGGAAAACATTTCCCATTATAGTTGGCCGGAATAAGACCAAGCATAGAGCGAGTTGTACTTAAAGCCGGGTATTGGTTGAGATGTGGCCACCTCAAGCTCAGCCGCAAGCCACATGCACACAAGACTCATAATCTGGGGAGCGTTTTATTTTTTTTCGCAAAGTATTACAAACTGCCTTTATAGCAAGGTCACTTTCAAAGTGAAAGTAAATGTTTGAAAGTTGAAAGGAAGTCTGCACATATAGAAAAGCTGTGAGTATACAACATATGCTGTTTCTCACCCACCAGCTGTATCGTGGTCATCCTTTAAAAGTTATCCAGGA
This sequence comes from Diplotaxodon limnothrissa, assembly GCF_057381915.1. NCBI lineage: Eukaryota > Metazoa > Chordata > Actinopteri > Cichliformes > Cichlidae > Diplotaxodon > Diplotaxodon limnothrissa. Next base: position 52,947,931 of record NC_140602.1, on the reverse strand, counting down.
GAGATGGTGTGAGAAATGGAGCGTGTGAAGGGTTACTGTTGGACATTTTTACCCTGCGGTTTTTTAGGAGGCCAGCCAAAACCACTTCTTGGTTAGCGGGTGAGCAACAGAACAAGACATGTAAGAAAGAAGGAGTTGGAAGTGCACTTTAAATGCACTTGTAGAAAAATAAGGGCATGCAGAGGTTGTGAAGGCAAAGCTGAAATAAACTCGCTTAAATTTGAGCTTGTATTTCAGAAAACTGCTCAAAGGAGTTGTCGCAAACCCCCCACTCCACCCCACTATAGGTCTCATACTGCAGTTGCGTACAGATTGCATTGCATGATGCTATTTCTCCTGTGTTGTTTTGGATAAAGAAAGCATGCATGTTGGTTTACACAAACACAGGTGCATACTCACAGATGCATTTTCCCAACAGTGCATCACTATTGTTGCCGAGATGTCCGACACAGAGTCTTTAAGACCCCCTCTGAGAAATTTTAGGCTTTAGCACCTCATGTGTCATAACCGGTTTTCTTTTTCAAATGAGGAACGGAAGTGATATACTGTTGCATTTTAGTGTGGGAACACCCTTTGAGGAAGTTGAGACAGCAATGATATGGCCCAAGGCAAGAGGAGGTTAAAGTAAGTGGGACTGTTTAATGCTTTTAAATTGAGATAACCTGTTGAAAAATAAGAAAATTAGGCTTTCATACTTTTTTTGTCTGGTAACCACATTTTTTAAAATGACCTTTGGTGTGATGTTTGCATTAGTTGGAAAGTTAAGAGACTCAAGTTAATATAGTTAATTCTGATAACAAGAAACTGAGTACAAATGTTTATACGCAGGCGTCATCGATTACTGTGATGAGTCGTTGCAGCCTCACTAAACTATGAAATCAAGTACATGCAAATGTGCAATGCTAAAAAAAAAATGAAAGGAACACTTTGAAAACATATCAGATCTCAATCTAAAAAACATGCTGGATATCTACACTATTGGGGACTGGGTAATGCGTTACAAATGAAATGATGCCATTTAATAAAAATGAAAATTAATGGTATGAAAAATGGTGCTCAGTTTCCTGACAACATCAGGACATGCTGTGTGTCCCTCCATGGATATGCCTCCCTACACCATCACTGACCAGCCACCAAACCAGCCGTGCTGAATGGTGTTACAGGTAGCATCGGGGCAAACCTGCTCTCATCTGTGAAAAGCTCAGGCTGCCACCTGCCAATTCTGGTATTCTATGGCGAATGCCCTCAGGCCACACTCATGAAGTTTCTGATTGTTTGGTCAGAGACATTCACACCAGTGTAATGCTGGAGGTCACTTTGTAGGTCTGGCTGAGCTCACGCTGTTCATCCTTGCACAAAGGAGTAGATACCAGTCTGCTGATGGGTTGGGAACTTCTACAGCCCTGTCTGTCTGCTTCCTAGAATCTCCTCCATGTTTTCTAGACTGTGTCGGGGGACACAGCAAACCTTCTGGCAATGGTGCATATTGATGTGCCATCCTGGAGGTGTTGGACTACTTCCTGCAACCTCTGTAGGATCCAGGTATCGCTACCAGTAATGATACTGACCCTAGTCAAATGAAAAACTAGTGACAAAACAGTCAGAAAAGATGAGGAGGAAAAAAATGTCAGTGGCCTCCACCTCTACCTGTGCTTTCAGCACAATTTGTTGTCTCATTGTTGCTGCTCTATTGCACCTGTTGTTAATTTCATTAACACCAAAGCAGCTGAAACTAATCCACAAATCCTACGAGTTTAATTGACTTGATGCTATATTCTGATTAAAAAGTTCAAGATTAAAGTCAGAAGTCATGTATTCTCAGAAAGACAAACATCAGGGTGGGGACAAAATGTAAACTCAGTGACTTTGATCGTGGCTTTAGTGTTCTTGAAACTGCTGATCTCCAAGCAAGACCGTTTCTGGAGTTTAATCCTCATGTTGCAAACGAGCAGTAGTTGTGCATGGTTCAGAGAATAATGTGTGAATCGGACACAACAGCTGTGAAACCACAGATTATGTCAGAATGCAAAACACCTCACATGAACAGAAGAAAATGATGTTGGGCTCCATTGTTGTCAACCAAAAACAGAAATGTGAAACTACAGTGGACACAGGCTCTTTAAGACACAGCAAACAGACAGTCAGATCAAACTCAGTTTCTGCTGAGGCTGAAGATGGTAGGCTCAGAAAATTTGGCTTCAACAGCATGAATTCATGGACCCAACCTGGCTTGTGTAAACAGTTGCTGTTCCCACTCAGTTTACTTTAAAGGCCAAAGCTTATTTGAATATTGCAGCTGACCGTGCGCATCTTCCAAAGGTTGCCTGCAGTATGATGATGTAAGTTGTCTGAAATGGCTCTTATGAACATGACAAAGAGTTAAGTGGACTTCAGTGGCTTCTGTCTCCGATTCGAGTCTATCACAACTCCTTTGGGATGTAGTAACACAGCAGTAATGTGCAGCTGCAATATCTGCGGACTTGCTAATAATATTTCCTACATCTCACAGAATTCGTGCCACCAAGAACTAATACTTGGTGATTGTGCAGTTTTCCTTCTCATTCAACTGTGATAAAAGCTAAAACCACAAGAGGGCAGACTCTCCCTGTAAAAACAGTGGGACCATATGGCTGCATGATATAGGCTGAAAAGAGAAGGATTGAAGAATTCAGAGTCACACACAGGCACACACCTCTCACAATGTGAGATTTTATAACTGCTCACATTATGTGAAGATGAGTTCAAATTCACGTTGAGCAGCATGTTTGATATCACGTCTCTCCACTAGGAGGAGGGTGTACATTAAAAAGCAGTGATATCTGTGAGGACACCAGGAGGAGTCCGCCCAGGGTTTCATATCAGGCATCAACTTCACCGGGTTTATTTTCGTGAAAAAAGCTGAATTTATCTCATGTCTGTTCTGCATTCAAGCAGTGCACTCATCTACACGGTGTGTCGGGAGCTCCATACCTCTCATGAGCCTAAAAGCAACAACAAATATCCAATAAGGAAATTATAGAATAAGATGTTTTTCTTTGATTTCAAGGTTCAAATTCCTAACAGTGTTTATGGTAATAGAGACATATTTTTGTTACAAAGGGAAACATATTAGATTCAGTGATTATAAACTAGGAAATCAAAGGGGTTCCAATATCAGCTGTCACTAAATCTGTCACTTTGGATACTGGGCATAGTCTATTATATTTTGCTCTCTTGCATTGACTCCTGTTGCTTGAAACGGTCATACTGTAAGCGTGGGTACATTACATGTTTGAAGACATAGGAATTCTCATTTCTCTGTAGTACTTTATTTATATAGTTAATATTATTTCTCTATTGTAAGTTTTTAACTGTGGATATGGCACTTTTTAATAACGATATGTTTCTTGTGGGCCAGCCCTCTGCATTTTGTCAAGCAGTTATGTTCTCTCTTTTTCGAGTGGTGTTTCTATACATTTTCCCATAAATCTGAGGGTAATAAAGCTTTTGGCTCTTGTTGTTAGTGCCAGTGTTATTTGGTAGTGAACTGGTCTGAAACACAGTTTTGGCATTAAACAAAAAAATACAAAAGCAGACATTCACATGCACATGTAGCTAAAGTGCCAAGGGCACAGAGGTGTCCAGGACCGGTCTGAGCGTCACAGGCAAAAGGTTAATTCACCTGATTACATTTAACAACATGACTGCCATCATCAATCGACACAGCCTGACATAGTGGCATTTCACTGAGGCCACATGGTGACCGGCTGGCATTTGAGATGCACTAAGAACAGAGAAGCCAAGGCCTGAATCCAAATCGTGTGTGTGTGTGTGTGTGTGTGTGTGTGTGTGTGTGTGTGTGTGTGTGTGTGTGTGTGTGTGTGTGTGTGTGTGTGTGAAGCATTGGAAAAATTTATGAAAGGGGAAATATAAATATAGTGGGCTACTGGAACTCATAATCTCAGTTAGGGAACGACTCTTTCATTGTCCTAAAGTCACTGCATTTTGACATGCTTCCTTCTCTGATAGGTACCTAAGCAACTGTAACTGTAATGTAAATGTTGTGCAGCAATATGCACAATACACAAACCTGATGGTGAAGCTGGACTATAAGTAGCAAGCATTTACAGTATCTTGATGCATTCTCAATCATCCAGGTAAGTAAATCTCCAGAAAGTTGATTCTGTTCATCTTGATGTAGCGTTTTGTGGGAGAAACGTTTCGTCACTCATCCAAGTGACTTCTTCAGTCTCAGCTGACTGCAGGTTTCCCCAAATCTTATAAACAGTACATTTGCATAATTACTGAAACCAGCCCACTGGGAGGTCAGTTCCTTAATCTTAATTATGCAAATTCTCATGACCATTGATCAACAACCACTGACCAAAACCCACTGATCAAAGACCACTGATCAATTGCTAAAGGGTTGAATTTTGCTGTCACACCGAGACAAATCCCCCTAGTGGAGCTGATCACAGCCACAGAAACAGCAATTCGTAACAACAATATTGCAGAAGTGTAAGCAGGGCAACTGCGGACGAAAGTTTCGGCCTGTCTCAGCAATGCAAAGCCCCCAGCATCCAATATCACCATGAAGGAGAGGAAGGCACTCACATCACTTAGTGATGACAACAACATCATCCTAGGTGCACAGTATTGCTAAAACAGAAAGACTATCATGAGAAAATTTTGTCACTACTCAGTGATGAAAATACTTATGAGCCCCTGAAACGAGACCCAACGAGACACAGAAGAGCCACCTCGTCAGGCCAGGACTCTGCAGTCTATTTACACCTACAGGCCAGTGGACACTCTTCCAAGGATGAGGATGTGCACATCTTGGACAGGGAGGAAAGCTGGTTTGAGCGCGGAGTCAAGGAGGCCAATTACGTGAAAAGGGAAAGACCATCTCTGAATCGAGGAGGGGGCCTAAGGGTACATCTTTTGCCATCTTGGATGAGTGATGAAACGTTTCTCCCACAAAACGCTACGTCCAGATGAACAGAATCAACTTTTGGAAAAGCATTTACAGTAGTTCATTTACACCATTGATAAAAACCTGCACAGTCCAAGCTAGTTCAAGCTCCTCTTCCAGTGTGGAAATCATTATAATCGCTCAAACTTGCAATAATGAAAGGGAATAGAGGTGGGCAGAACGATCCAAATATCGATAGTATTGATGCTAACATTGGTACTGGATTGATACTAGCATGATAGGATTGATACTTTGTGAAAAAAAAAACATTTTTCACTATGAAAAACGTCTACGTGTCACCTGTGGAACTCTCTCCCACTGAGCATAAGATCTCTGGACTCAGTAGCTTCTTTCAAAAACCAACTAAAAACTCATCTTTTTAGAATTGCATTTTGTTAACTGTGGTCTGTTTTGTTTGTTATCCTTGTGTGAAGCACTTTGTGATCTTTTATCTAGAAAGTTGCTATATAAATAAAGTTTTATTTACTTACTTACTTACCTGTATCGCCTAGTTTTTGTTTTTTTCACAGCCAGTCATATTCTAACAATAGAAGCTTATCCAAAGTGTTTGAAAAACGGGCACATTTACATTCCAGGTTTTCAAAAAAAATAACGCACTTTTAGAATAGGTGAAAAACTGGAAGGTGTGTTTTGTTGCGTGTTCTAATTATTGTGGAAAGTATAAATCACTGTGATGTGATGGACATTAAAATGTGCTGATGACTTGCAAATTTATGATCAACTCATAAATCATGACACACTGCTCTCCCTTACTTTAAACTGACAAAGGCAACTTGTGTATTGGTATTGGCAGTACTGTATTTACTTGGTATCGGATGTATTCCAAATTCTGCAGCATCACACAGCACTATCAAATGGAGCCATCTTTAATGACTGGTTCCTCTTGCAGGTTACACATTATCCACAAGCAGCGGCTCATCAAAGAAGTGACATCACGGCAGGTGTTTTCATTTGCATGTCGCGTACATGACAGATAATAACCCCACTGTGCATGTCGTCCACTTTTGCATATTATTGTCTGCAGTGTTTACATTTTTCGCTCATTTTCATCCATAGCAATTTATTTATAGAAGATACTCCCACTGGATTTCATGTGATGTAGCCATCACTGTATATTATACACTTTCAGACAAGCCTTGTTTATCCTATGTGTGGGAAAAGTGCCGTGGCTTAGATCGTGAGACTGCAGGGCCTGAGTGGCAGCTGTCCAGAGAGAGGGTGGTGGAGCTCAAAGGGATTATCGCACTATTGAGTCAAGAGCTCTTGATCCCCACCTTGTAGCTAGCTTCATGTGCTTCAACTGCCGTGGCTCACCCTGCAAGTGAATAAACAATTAGTGTACCTCTGCACCTCAGCCTTACTGGCATTGACACATGGACTGTAAATCCACACACTGTAATGCTTACGCCTACATATACAATCTGATCTTTAAAGTTCCAGTCGTCTGGGGAACAAAGAGCCTGAGAAAGTCCACTACTGCCGCGTCCTGCACACATACAAGAGTTAAAAAACAAATTCTAAACATTGATTTTTAACTTTCTGCTGAAGTCCTGAAGACAAAGCTTAGTAGATTTTTTTAAAAAATTGAAGCTCTGCAACATAAAGCAGCTATAATTTAAATATTGCAGCAACTCTTTGCAGCTAGAAAAAAAATAGTCCAGTAATTATGTTTAATTTTCTTTGCTTATGCTAATCAATTTCCAGTTGCAAATGAATTGGACAGTTTGCCTTGCGGGTAGGAGGCAACCTTTCAAACTGACTGCAAAGCCATTTAACACTGACCATTTTAAATTTTGTCTTTAGGGACTTTAGTAAATGACCTGTTGATTCATCTACTATTCATAGAAACCTCATCAGAAATTGTCTCAATAGAAGGGTAGAAAAGATAGAAAAGGCTGAGGCTTGCCAAGTTACACAAGAACTGGACTGAAAATCAGTGACAATAGGCAATCAAATACATTTTTGATCATCAACATTGAGTTGACAGTCAGGAGAAAGGTACAACAGTGATTGTCTGCAGCCATCTGTAGACCACGGTCATGGTGTGGGGCTGCATTTCAGCCAGTGGTGTTGGAGCTCTTGCAAAGCTGATGGAAATATGAACACTACAGGATGGTATGTTCCTGTCTGATCCAACGTGCAATACTGTCTAGAAAGCATCTTATTGGCAACACCTTGATTTTTCAGCATAACAATGATCCCAAAAGAAGTAAAAGCATACCTGAATAGAACATCATAGAGTGGGACACTATCAGTTATGGATCGGCCCCATCCCAGAGCCTGCATCGCAACATTATTGAAGCAGTGTGGTGTCACCTTTACAAAGAATGGAATAAAAGGCAGCTGAGATCCAAAGAAGAGCTTTGAATATCCTTCAAGTAGAACTCTTCCTGAAGACTAGAAGCAAGCGGCCTAAAAGAGTGCAGGCTGTGTCAAACTTATTAGAACTGCACAAACTAAAATAAAGGCAATATTTTGGTGGATTCATGTCCTGTATTATTTAACTTTGTACGTAAGCTGTGCATTATATTCATCACCTCAAGCAGGCTGTTGTTACATTACACTTACTGTAGTGTTTCTTCTCAGCCCGTTTTGTTATGCATTCAGGATGCCCGCCCTCCAACCCCACCCCCCTCTGCCGTATTAGCAGACTGATCTGCGAAGAGGAAGTCTATCCCTGTTCTCACTTCCCTTGTTAAAGAATAACTTCATAAGCATCCGTTAAAAGAATAAACCCTTTATGCAAAGGCCACGGACGCCAGTGCACGATATGGTGTGACAGTGGGAGGGTGTGACAGAGCTGTGTTTATGTAACTTGTATGACTGCCTCTTTGTGCGAGTTATTGGCCCCTGGGCTCTAATTAGAGCTTAGGGGTGTTGAGCTATCTCAGGTTGGCTCATTGTAACTCAATCCTGACCTCAGAAAACTACATACACGAACTCCAGTCTTGTTTAAAAGGGTTTTTTTTCCTTCTTTTATTTTGTTTTTGAAGCTTCAGGCTGTGGCAGATTACAGCTGCATTTCAACATGAGCTATTTATAAAGGTTATCACATCCAGAGAACGAACAAGACAAAATGCCACGTGTGTTGGTAGCTTTAGGTGTTTTCCTGTAGCATGGCATGTCACAGAGGGGGGTTTCTGCTGATTAAAAATTGATGAGCAGCTGAGTGCCATGTAGCCTGAGCCGAGCATTCCTGCAGTCTTTCATGTTGTGTGTGTGTGTGTGTGTGTGTGTGTAGGCTGAGCTTGAGACACAGGCTGTAGCTGCGCTATTGTGAAGGTATCATATATACTAAAGATCACATTTCACCCGCTGTGTCTGTGTGTTTAAAGGGAAAAACGCGAGAGAGCTCAGAAATAAGATTTAAAATCCATCTTCACATGTTTCTGGTGTCATTATTGCTTACTTTTTGTGCGCCATCCATGTACTGACCTGAGAAGTATTTTCCTTCCTTCCTGTTTCCGATTACAACATTCATCTGTTAAAATAGAGGACCAGATCCAAAGTTATTGTTATCTTTAAAAAAAGGATAATGATGCAATTTTTGTAATTTTCCTCTGTTCACCCATTGAATATATTTTTATTTAAATAGTGCCACAAATGCAACAGCATAAACTAAGCTAAAAGCGTACAATAATACAGAGAAAACCCCAAGAATCAAGAGTGGGAAGGAAAAACTCCCACTCATAGGAAGTGACAAACAAATGGGAGACCACACACAGGCTTTTAAAGACTGTAAGACACATTTAATGAAAATAAGGTAAAGCAACTTAAACACAAGTTAAAGGACATAACAGCCATAACTGAAACTTCCAAATAAACATAACACGTGCCAGAGGGAGCCAAAAGCCAGCCACCCTGGTTCAGTCAAGGTGTCTTTATATACACTGGGACTGGCCTCTCAGGTGTGCTGCATCAATAATTGGGTCAGCTCCACCTACCTGCAAGAAACAGGAAAAGGAAAAAGAAAAACACAAGGCCAGCCCACTGGCCGTCACACTTCCCCCCCAAAGAACAGGGTCTCACCCTGAATTGGCAAACACATTTACATTATGAATTTGCAGCTAGAAGAACTAACATATTTTAAATTCATAACATATACACACATGCACCCTCACTTTCAACACCTTTTGTATGCTCAAAAATCATCTTCAGCTCAACTCCAACCTCAGCAACCTTGGTACCTAGGAAGGAAAACGATACTGGAGAGGACATACTTCAAGCATATGAGGAGTGAAGCTGCTGGTTACAAAGGGGCACGGGACAAAGCATCTGCCAAGACATTATCTTTGCCCTTAATGTGCTGGATATCCAAATTGTAAGGCTGCAGAAAGAGAGCCCACCGCATGAGCCTTTGATTTGGGTTCTGCAAGGTGTTCAAGAAAGTGAGAGGGTTATGGTCAGAAAATACCTCAATTGGCCGAGCAGAATCTAAATATACCCTAAAATGCTGCAAGGCCAAGACTAATGCCAAAGCTTCCTTCTCAATGACCGAATAATTCAGCTGATGGGAGTTGAACTTCTTGGAATAGAAACTAACTGGATGTTCCGTACCTTGCTTGTCAGCTTGGACTAGAACAGCACCTGCACCAATGTGGCTTGCATCCACATACAGCTTGAAGGGCTGATCCAGACGAGGGGCTAAAAGCACAGGTTCAGAGCACAGTAAAGCTTTTACATCCCAAAAAGCTTGCTGGCATGCTGCAGACCAAATAAACTTTACCTTGGCCCTCAACAAATCAGTCAGAGGAGCAACCACTGTTGAGAAGTTTCGACAAAAACAGCGATAATACCCGACCAGACCCAAAAATCTCATGAGTTCTTTTTTTGTTACCGGAACAGGGAACTCTTTGATGGCCAACACCTTTGCATCAACTGGCCTCACATAACCTTGGCCCACAACCTTACCAAGATAGGTCACAGTTGCTTTTGCAAATTCACATTTTGCCAGGTTGATAGTCAGATTTCCCAGAACTAATCGTTCAAACAGAGTGCGAATGCGATCCAGATGATCCTCCCAGGTGTTACTATATACCACCACGTCATCTAGGTAAACAGCACAGCCTTCCAGCCCATTAACAACCATATTCATGAGTCGCTGAAATGTAGCTGGAGCATTGCGTAAACCAAAACCCATGACTGTATATGAATAAAGACCAGATGGCGTGATGAAAGCAGATATTTCCTGAGCTCTGGGAGTCAGCGGCACCTGCCAATATCCCTTCAACAGATCAAACTTGCTCACATATTCTGCTGCACCAACTTGGTCAATACAGTCGTCAATATGAGGCAAGGGGTAGGAATCGGGTTTGGTCACTGCATTTACCTTACGAAAGTCGGTGCAACAACGTGGTGATTTATCAGCTTTTTCAACCAACAAGCATGGGGAAGCCCAGCTTGATGACGACGGCACTGCAATGTTGTTTTCCAACATGTAATGAACTTCCTTATCGACTATTTTCCTCTTTTCCTCAGAGACCCTGTAGAACCTCTGCCGAATTGGTTTTGTATCACCCACATCAATATCATGCTCTATCAAAGTTGTTTTCGAAGGTGTGTCTCCAAACAAGGTTGGATACCTTGTAATTAATGCAGACAATTCTGCACATTTGTCAGCAGGCAAATGGCCCAATAGCACATCCAAGTTCTGAAGAGATTCTGAATTCTTCAGACGGCCAAGCAATAAGGGATCATCAGGTGCTGCCACATCCTCCCCCCCACAAACTGACTTCGCCACTGTACAAGCCGACAACCCTGGACTCGATGTAGAAGGAGAAACGAAAGAGCCCGACAGACCGACGGATAAGGGACGAACATGATAGGGTTTCAACAAATTAATATGGCAAAGTTGATTTCTTTTCCGGCGATCCGGGGTATCAATCAGATAATTCTGTTCAGACAGTTTTTGTACCACAGTGTAAGGCCCAGCAAACCGTGCCTGGAACGGTGACCCTGCAATCGGCAGTAAAGCCAAAACCTGGTCACCTGTACTAAACTGCTGCTCTTCAGAACGCCGGTCATAAAAATATTTCATCTTGACCTGAGCCTTTTCAAGGTTCTGTTTGGCCAACTGACCTGCCACATACAGTCTGTGCCGAAAACCATTAACATAATCTATCAAGTTCACTGGTGGTTCACCTGACAACCACTTATCGCACAGCGCTGTCAACGGTCCCCGAACTTTGTGGCCAAAGACCAAGTCATTTGGGCTAAACCCAGTACTCTCCTGGCACACTTCACGCGCTGCCAACAGAAGCCACGGTAAACCTTCCTCCCAGTCACTCCTCATTTCGGTGCAATAGGCACGTAACAAGGACTTCAGTGTTTGGTGGAAGCGCTCTAAAGCACCTTGGCTCTGTGGATGATAAGGAGAGGCTTTATTATGCACAATATTCAACAGCTTAAGAACTTGTGCAAAAAGATGTGACGAAAAGTTTGATCCCTGGTCACTCTGAATAATCTTCGGTATGCCAAATACAGAAATAAACTGTGTCAAAGCCTTCACCACAGACTTAGCTGTGATGGTACGCAACGGATATGCAGCAGGATAACGCGTAACTTGGCACATTACAGTTAACAGATACTCCGAACCAGATTTTGATCGAGGAAGAGGGCCCACACAGTCAATGATCAAATGTTCAAATGGGTTACTCACAGCAGGGATGGGACAAAGTGGAACAGGTTTAATAGACTGATTTGGCTTACCTACAATTTGGCAAGTATGGCAGGTCTTAATGTAAGCTGAAACATCACGCTTAAGACGTGGCCAAAAGAAGTAGCGCAAGATGTAATTATAAGTCTTCGTCACACCCAAATGCCCAGATTTGTCATGAGAACACTTCAACACCTCGTCACGGTATTTAGTTGGAACCACAATCTGGACAACTGGACTCCCAACACAGTCCAACCCTTGCGGAATCCACCTACGGACTAGTACCTCCTTCTGCAGAAAATAACCAGAGGCCGCACTTCTAGCGTCATCACTAGGTTGCACTTTGTGAAACAGCTCAGTCAGTGAAGCATCAGCACGCTGTGCCTGAATTAACTCTTGCTGGGAAACTGACAAATGTTCAGGAACAATCAAATCTGGTTCAACCTGACACTCTTCTGCTTGAGTTACAGACTCTGCATCCCTTTTAGCTGCAGCCCTCGTAACAGCACAAGCTGCAAAGTCAGAAAAACCCTGTTCACACTCATGGGACTCATTCAGAACTCTAGATTTAACAGGTAAAGAATTGTCAGCCCAGACTCGATTTCCAGCCAAATCATTCCCCAAAATCACATGTACGCCCTCAAGTGGCAAAGCAGGACGAACACCAAGGCAGATATCATCATCCACAAAACTGCATGACAGCCTGACTTTATGCAATGGGGCACAGATAGTGGTTAAACCCATGCCTTGAACAAGCACACACTCACCAGTAACCTGTGAAAATGGCAACACGGAGGCTAAGATAAAAGAATCCTTCGCGCCTGTGTCACGCAAAATCTTTACAGGAACTTTATGATCATCACCCGGGAGTGATACAAACCCATCTGACACAAAATCCTCAAACCCCGAATAGCTCTCTGAGTCAGACTTAGTCGAAACTGGCGTCTCCCGAGAGACTACTGAAATTTCCCGAGCAGGAATGGTAAGAGCCGCAGGCTTAACCTGTTTACCTGTACGTGCCAACTTGCTTTTCAACAAGGGACATTCTGCTTTCCAGTGTCCATCGCCATGGCAGTAGTTGCATGCTTGACCAAACTTACTGGGCTTCACACCACCAATGGCCTTCGCAGGGTCCGATGCCATAAACTTAGTTTGACAAAAAGCTCTAGCGGGAGCACCAACTGGAAAACAGTTTCTACCAACCTGCCCCTTATGTGCCAAGATATATTCATCTGCCAATTTAGCAGCGTCAGAAACGGTTGTCACTTCCCGTTCGGCAATGTAAGTGGCAACCACAGGAGGAACACACTCTTTAACAAAAAAATCATATCACATAATCATGTGGAGGTATAGATTAGATAAAATGGATGCACTGGGGAGCGGGCTGGATTCTTTTAAAGATGAAAAATTAGATAAACTGACCTTAGGACCACCCAGGATGAAGAGAATTTTAACATAAATATCATCCTGTGGGTTTTAGTATTGGGTAGCTTCATTGAGCTGGTCTTTTAAATCCACTTTGGACAGCCTGGCGGTCAGTGGAATGGTCTTGGTTTTATTATAATTCCCTGTGAAAATGTGTTTTAGCTTATTAATGCATTTTTTAACATCGTGAGAGGTAGAATAGGCTTGTGTATTAAGGTTTGTTTTTTAGATATAATTATTTATGTTTTAATGATCATTTATGTTTTTTAAAGTTTTTATAAGTAAGTCCAACCCAAGTAAGGGGACTAACAAGATTACCGATATGTCAGCAGATCTTCCTGAACCTCCAACAATGTACTAACATGGATGTGTAAATAAAAGTGTTGAAAAATAATTGTGTTTGCTGTGTTTCATACCAGCTGCATGACTTCTTATATTTACTAACTCCAAAAACTAAAATTAACTTTCTTATAAAAATGGGTGAGATTTCCCCTATGGAGGTGTGGGAGGGTCTGTTCGCATGTTGGTTTTTAGTTGAGTTTTTTATATATATATTTTTTTTAAAAAAACTTTTTTTTAAGACCTGAGCACTCTTAGCCATTCCCTTGATAAAATGCAACCAAACAGGGACTATATATTGGCATCCTCGCCATATGCCATCATGAGGGATGCCACCAAGACTCACACAAATGAAACTGAGGTGAAGCACATATATCATGCTATAAGATCACAAGGAGAATAAGGGTCCAGTCAGCCACTAGGACCGTGCACTGGAGCTCCAAATGGAGACCACTAAGACTCAATCTCCTATAGCAAACTGCATTTCGTTGCCCTGTACCTGTGCATGTGCAATGACAATAAAGTTGAATTCTATTCTATTCTATTTAAACTGCTCCAATACCATCAACTCACATAAATCCTGGAAAGTTGTCACTCCCAGTGCCGAACACCATCTGTTGAAGTGTTTAGTTAAATCCCTCGCAAACTCTATATGCGACTGCTTATCAGACTTCCTCCATGATCTGAAACGTTGACGGTAAGCTTCTGGTACCAACTCATATGCCTTCAGAACTGCATCTTTAACAGTAGCAAAACTCTGACAATCAACTGCACTGAGTGCTGAATAAGCTTCCTGAGCCTTTCCAGTCAACACAGACTGTAACATAATCACACAGTCAGCTGCTGGCCATCCTCTCAAATCAGCAATGCGTTCAAAAAGGGAGAAAAAGGCATCTGGCTCTCTTTCATCAAATTTCGGCACCAAGCGCAAATTACGCACGACATCAAAAGTTTCAACTCCTTGTGGAGAAGACTCTTTAGCCTCAACACCACCTGATAACTTGCCCGCTTTGATTAGGTCTAACCGATACTGCTCTAACTCCAACTTTTCCTTTTCTAAAGAATACCTTACACGGTCTTTCTCCATTTGTAAGAGTAACAACTCCTTTTGCTGCTCAAAAGACAAAGCAACGGCAGTTGAGACCACAGACTGATCAACCTCAGCCACTAAGGTCTGCATTTTACGTGACAACACGCCTTTCTTTACTAATGCAGCCTTCAACACTCCTTTAATCTCATCTTTCAACCGTTTATCTCCAATGTCGACATCATAATGTTCAGCAAGTTTCAGGAGTTGTTCTTTAGTACAACTATTCAAGAGTTCCTCCGATGGAGACTGAACAAAAGCATCAACAGTAGCCATAACAGCAAAGTATTGATTCTCGACATGCAATTCAAAACAGCACTTTCCCACTAACTGCCTAATCAAAATCTACTTAACTAAAGCCTAGTCTTCATGCAGTTACTTACGGTGGGTACTTATGCACTAAAAACCGCCAGGAAGAGAAAGGCAACTGCACAAACAGCGACCCCCTCAATCCCGGGGACGTGCTCCCGAGACAACTGCTCTAACCGTGTTCACCGCAACAGAAATTTCAATGAATGTTTCTCGAGGGAGAAACACTCCTTCAACCTAACAGGGAAAGCACTGATTTTAACTTTGCATATTCAATAATCAACACAGCTCATACGCTCCAAAGTTGACACAAGACAGCACATCAACACTAGCTCAAGTCTACAGTAAACAGTATTAACATGACTGCCTCCACTCAATCTGCCTAACCCAAATGGCCTCCCAAACACAATACACAGCAGACCCAAAATATCAAAGCACTACAAATAACCAAACTGATCAGCAATCAACTCAACAATTGCCTACAAGGCAAGACCTAGCCAAGACAAGCAGCTGCAAACAGACCAGCTCTCAATCAAATGTTAGAAAGCTTACCAAACCAGGACGATCCCGGACGAGCCCCCATTTGTCACAACCCGGCTCATAGGAAGTGACAAACAAATGGGAGACCACACACAGGCTTTTAAAGACTGTAAGACACATTTAATGAAAATAAGGTAAAGCAACTTAAACACAAGTTAAAGGACATAACAGCCATAACTGAAACTTCCAAATAAACATAACACGTGCCAGAGGGAGCCAAAAGCCAGCCACCCTGGTTCAGTCAAGGTGTCTTTATATACACTGGGACTGGCCTCTCAGGTGTGCTGCATCAATAATTGGGTCAGCTCCACCTACCTGCAAGAAACAGGAAAAGGAAAAAGAAAAACACAAGGCCAGCCCACTGGCCGTCACAATGAAGAAACTTAAACAAGTCCAGTCACTTTTCTTTCCAAGCTCCTTAGATTACAATGACCTGGATGACTGAAAACCTTCACAGACTATTCTGAAAGGATTCCACAATTTGTAGATGCATTGTTTGCAGATTAGAGAGTACAGCCCCGTCTGCTTCACAATTCATCCTGCTACTGCTTAGACCAGCAGTCAAAATCATCAATAAACAGCAGTTGGTTCCACTGGTACCATCGCTGTCAGGGTGCTGGGTCTTTTGAGTTTGACTTTGTGTTTTTGTGACCCTCTGTATTACAATCATGGTTTAAGTTCAGGTTTTATAGTTTAGCCTCGAGTCTAGTTCTATGTTTGAGTTTTCTGGTATTCCCAGTTTATGGTTCGTCTGAGGTTCCTCGTGTGTGTTTGTCTCACCCCTGTGCCGCTTGTGAGTCCGTCACGTCATCTGTGTTTACGTCGCCCTGTGTGTGTGTCTTTGAATTTTATCTCCCGTTCCTGTTTGTGTCCCCCTCCTTGTTTTTCATTCCATGTCTCTCCTGTCTGTCATGTGCATCAATGTGTGATCTCCCCAACCCGTCATGTCTCTCCTCTCTCCCTCCCTCCGTGTCTCGTCTCCCTTAACTGTTTCCATGTTTCCATGTCTCTTTGTGTCTCCTCCCTATGTCTCCCCAGACTGTCTTGTTCCTATGTACGTTCCTTCCTTCTGGCCCTGGTGTCTGAGTCTGTGTTTTATTTTGACAGTCTATCGTCCAGTGTTTAGTGTGTTTAGTTTTGCTTTCCCCATCTCTTATGCCTATTCATTCCAGCTGTGTTCCCATGCATTTCCACTTTCCTTGTTTTCTCTCAGTGTATATATTTTGTCTCTGTCTCCCTCAGTTCCTTGTCGGTGCATCCGTTTACACTCCCTCATGTCTCCATGGTATTTCCAAGTATTTAACAGTATTTAGTTTTCCCAGTTTAGGTTTTTCATGATTTGTTCTTCGATTAATTTGGTTTCCCTGTTTTGTTCATGTATGTTATCAGCCACAATAAATGTCTTGTTTTTTTGTTAAGTCTAGTCCATTCTCCTTTGTCTGAAATTTGAGTTGTATAGAAGAAAATGTTGATAATTCCCAAACACTTAATTCAATACTTTTGTTAAGTGTAAAAACTGATGGATCCAGCTGTAGCTAACTGAGATGTCACTGGTCTGGTTTACTCAAATCAGCTGGGTCTTGCACCTAGCCACAACACAGTTTCTTTGTTCTGTAACCAGTTAATCTTCACAGCATCACATTCATTTAAAAAAAAAAAAAAAGATTTAATCCAGTGCTTGTTCATGCAAAATAAAGAATGTGGAGTTAGACCCTCATTACTTACACTGGGGTATACCATACCTGGTCTATGGCCAGATTTCTGTGAGTCCCCCAGAGCATGTTGTGCACTAGTGATTGACTTATAGAGCGAAAGAGAAAAATCTCTTTTAATGTTTTCACTCATTTACCAATACTTTATAAATCGGCCTCTATCCATTATTAATAATATCATTTTAGTAGCCAGGTTGTCGAAAAATACTTGGCAGGATCTTTTACTACAACTGGCAACAACAGCGGTATTTTTCACAACCTGGCAATCCAAAACTGTTCGTCATTTATAGACAACCAGTGAGATGCAGTAACATCAACTCTTTCAATAATGAATCTTTAAGTTAAAACTTCCGAGCCTGTGACTTTTGAGGAAGTAATGGCAGCCAAACATTTCCAATTTACATGTTTAAGCTGACTAAAGCTACACTGGAGACCATTTCCTGCTACGTACCAGGAGTGATACTTAAGAGATCGAAAATTTAATTTCCCTCCACATTTTTTTTTTCTTAAGTGAGCCTCAGCCTGAAGTCATGCATCTTGAACATCACTTTGCGGGATACCGAGAAGCTTGGCGCACGGCATAATTGTCAGTGAGGTAACAGCGGCATCAACCTGGAGAAGAATAAGCCGCTCTGAATGGTGCTTTTTGCTGCAGAGCCTCAAGCAACAAATTGTGTCCACTTGAAATGCACCATTGATGAAGAGTCTATGTGTAAGAGAGAGAGAGAAGGGGGAAGAGAAAGAGAGGGAGAGAGCGAGGGCGACCACACAGTAAACGCACAGCTCCTATGGCAGATCCGTTCCGCTTCACTATCACGCAGTGAACAGTTTTTTGGCTCTGAAAGAAGAGCTGCAAAAAAAAAAAAAAAAAAAAAAAGCAGTTGGGGCTTTTTTGTTTTTTGGTCAGCAGTTGTCGGAGTTTGCGCCGCAGTGATGACCAAGCGCTCTTAGCGGGTTAGGAGTGGAGGAAGACGTCCGTTTGCCGTTTGCTGTCGCCTTGTCCGCTGGACTAACATCGCATGGGGACATGAGCAGTGTGGATCCATCCTCTAACAAACTGTTGACTTTCAATCAGCGGTAAAAAAAAAAAAAAACAAAACAAAAAAACAACCTAAATCCCACTCATACCTGTGTGAATGCCGCTCACTCATCTGTTGATTGCATGCTATCGTATCTCCTCCAGCACTCGCATATTTTACGCAGCTGAACGCAAATTAGGCTGGAAACACCTGCTCTGGTGTCTTCCAGCGTTGTCACCATTTGTCGGTGCGCATTGGCACCTGCTAGATCCGCGACTTGTTTGTGCACTAACTGACAGGTTTTGGTCGAGTTCTGGCTACTTTACGTGTGAGGTGCATGATTTATCGGTCTTTGCTCGTTTACTTCTGTTAACTAAAAGCGCCGCTGAATCCACAAGTCTCCAGTCTGGAAGTAAAAAGCTTCTCAACGTACAGCTTTTAATTAACGAATTACTGTCGTTAGTTTTAAAAAATTAAAAACAAACAGAAGCAAACCAAATTGGTTCATTTATTTTCTTTCATTTTTGCCCGAGAGAACAGACATCACAGGCGCTATGTGCATGGAAAAATGTGAATTATTCATAACCTGCTTTTCAGTTCAAGGTGTGGAGGTGCATTCGGCATTCTGGCTTTGTGTCAGTATAACATATGTGAGACACACAGAAGGCAGGCATCTGGCTTAAGCTGAGCAGCTGAGTTTAGATGTAGTCCAAGGCTGCTTACTGTGTGGAAGCTCATTTCCAGCTTCTTCTTCTTCTTCTTTTTTTTTTACAGATGGGAAATGCCACCGCTGCGGCTCTTTTAGCAGCTTAAAAGGGAAAGCTTTGGGCTGCAGTGACAGCTGAACACAGAGACTGGGTGTATAGGAAATACTCTGAGGTGCCAGCAGCATACTGCAGCGTTTGTGTGAAGATGACTGTGAAATGTCCATTCTTAAAATGATTTCTAACATCGCTGATCTGGATTTTTTTTTTTTTTTTTTGCCCCATTTTGTGTGATTTCTGCATCATCTTAGCTTTCAGTGATCACTCTTGCAAATTGTGACTTAGTTTTATTGGGAATAATTCATAAGTCCTTATAGAAAAGTTAATGAGTAGCAGTTACTTTGCATACATATACTGTAGTGTGCTATGCAGCTCTGTCAGTAACTTCACTTTGATATTTACATGCAAATTTTCTATATCACATCCTGGAGTGCACAATATGAAATTATAATTGGGATACTGAATGCTTAATTGACAAATTAGTTTAAGGAATTTCTCATACTACCCAAAAATAGTCTTCCAGTTGGTAGTATAACATCATATTTTTGCAGTAATTCCTAATATTTATAGTTTTTCTTCATGTGTTGTTAGACAGCCTGTGTCGGAAAGCCTTCAAAAAGTAACATTATTTCTGAATTGTGTACCAGCTAATGGATATTTTATGTCGGCCCCAAAAGTCTTTTGTTTGGCATTGTTCCTGCTCCTGTTGGCATCTTTTTCTCTCATAAACAAATCCCATTTTGTTGTGATTAAAGAGTCACACAGTGCTTAATGTAATAGGAAAAAATGACTGGTTTAGTCTCGTGGAGCAGTTGGAGGTTTCGTGTGATGGGTGTACTCTACATTTCACTCCATTTCAAAGGCTGCTGTCCATTGTCTTGTGACAGAAACCACAATTTCCAACCTCTCCTGTACTGCATTACTGAGGGCAGCACTTGAGTAATGAATATCCATCTTACCTTGTTCGTTTCGAAGCGATTTCTCTTTGCTCTGAGCTTTCAAAGTCATTTTGCTTTGGCTAACAGCCATTATGCTGCTGGAAAGTGATTGTCTGGACTGCTGTGGTGCAGAGTTCAAGCTATGATGTCTAAACATATGGGTGGCTTCAAATGCGGGACTATAATTTCAGCTGTGCTATATCTCAAAACCATGTAATGACACACCATGTCAGGAGAGTGAGGTAGCTTGATGGGCTTACAGCCAGTCATACAAGCCTGAAAGTGGACTAGCTGCTCTGATGCAAACAAGGTGATGTGAAGCAGATGTAAAGTTCATCATGTACACACTTTTAGTACACTGCATTACAGGCACAGACAGTAGGGGTGGGGGGATGGTATATAGATTAACTATCTATATTGATTTCAGAGTTAATGTTGTTATGAAATATATAAATACACTCACTGGTTACCTTACCGGATACACTTTACCAGTACACCTTAGTTGGACACCTTTTAGTTACCAAACTTCCTTAATTCTATGTGCTCGAAACATTCCTTATACATGATCATGACTGACATGATGGCATCACACAGTTGCTCCAGATTTCTTGGCTGTACATCCATGATTTGATCTCCTGTTCCAACACGTTCTATTAGAATGTGATCTGGTGACTATGGAGGCAGTTTGAGTAAAGTGAACAGACTGTCATGTACAGGAAGGCAGTGTGAGATGATTTGAGCTTTGTGACGTCGCACATTATCCTGCAGGAAGCACCCACGAGAAGATCTGTACACTGTAGTCATAAAGGGACAGACATGGTTAGCAGCAATACTCGGGTAGGATGTGGTGTATAAGAGTGGGGTTTAAAGTGTGCCAAGAAACTATTCCCCACACTATAACACCACCAGCACCAACCTCAACCTTTGCTATAGAAGGCAGAATGGAGCCATGCATTCCTGTTGTTTACAACTGATTCTGATCCTACCATGTGAATGTTGCAGCACAACTCGATACTAATCAGGCCCTGCAGCCTTTTTCCTTTTCCTTTTTTCTTCTGTTGTCCAATTTTGGTGACCCCGCATGAACCATAACCTCAGTTTCCTGTTCTTAGCTGATAGGAGTGGCACCTGGTATGATCTTCTCCTTCTGCAGCCCATCTACTTCAAGATTCGACATGTTGGGATGCTTTTCTGCATACCTTGGATGTAGCCAGTGGTTGAGTTAGTATTGGTTCGTTATCGACTTAAGGCAGTTTGGTCATTCTCCTTTGACTCCTATGGTCAATAAGGCATTTTTACCCAGAGAACTGCTGCTCACAGGATTGTACAGGATGTAGAACTGGCAACATTGAAGCCACATTCAAATCTCCTTTTTTTTCATTCTTCTGCTTCTTCTGTTTGAATTTCAACAGGTCGTCCTTTGCTATGTCTACATGTTTATATGTACTGAGTTGCTCCCATGTGATTGGCTGAAAGAATAGCTATATTAACAATCAGTTAAACAGGTGTACCTTATATTTTTCCAGTGAGTATGTGTATAAATTGGAATATACTTGAAATCCTGTCTGTGTTACACTCCTGCAGCTCTGTTCTCTGACAGGTACATGTTCCTCATCACATTCAGGGCACTTCACTCCCGCAGCTTGTTCCACCTCTCTAATAGTTTGTTAGCACAGCATGAATGTTGCTTATCTGTTTGGTCTGACTGAAACCACATTGAGCACAAACAAGCAACCGGCTACACCTCACACATGTGTTAAAATACCTTTCATTTTACAAGTGTTTTCCAGAACATACGAAGATGTAGTCTCGGTCTGGCAACAATGTTTTTCCCTTTGAGCATTATGGAGGTTATGAGATTTTGAAAAAAATAAACAAATCAAAATAAGTCAAAAAATATCAGTTGTAAAGATTTGATTACTCTGCATGCAGAACCACTTGTACATGCATCTTTCGCACAGTTCAGCCCTAACTTAAAATATGAGAATCGTCATTGGAAGCACCAAACTAATAAAATGAACAAAATGAGCTTCAGTGGGAGATGCAGTGGTTCTCATTAAGGAGATGGTTGAGGTAATTTCACCTAATCACCTTCCTCCAAGATAGAGTCCCTTTCATGACCCTCTCTCTCAGAGGTACAGTGAAGGGCAGCAACTCCCATTATGGGCAGAAAAACCCACGGCACATATAGTTGAAGGTATTGTTGTGCTGGACCACTTTCTTAATCGCATCTCTGTAGAAGAGGCAAGAATGAGGGATGGGAGAGTGTAAGGAGACGATGATGGATACATCCTGTAGTACACACACACACACACACACACACACACACACACACACAAATGCAACCTTTAAGCCTGAGTGGGCATTATGTATTAACAGCCCTACATCTGCCTTTAGCTTGTCTGCAGAGACAAATAAACCTTACCACAGAGTGAGGAGTTAAATGGAGGTAAAAGGGAAATAGAGGGTGTTGGCCAAAAAGGAAGAGGAGGCTAAACATGGGGGTCATAATAGGCAATCGTGGTACATGATACACAGTAACACAAGATATTCAAAATGTGGAAGGTGTACAGCTAATAGCACACTGTTATTCACTGAATCAAGCTGAGCACCCATCAGCTAATCGGTTGAGTTAGCTTTCAGGAACAATGGCTAATATTTTGGGGCTTCTGGTGTCGCCAGTGGATCTCTAGGTGAGGACTTCCTGTACCATTGTTTTCTATGCAGATGACTTTTGAAAAACTAATAAAAGGCAGCAGCATCGTGAGACTATATATGGTTTTGATGCCAGAACTTAGTAGAGAAATCCTTGTTCACAGCTGTAAGATTCTTCTGGTAGTCTGTCACCAGGTTTGCAGACATCCCTGGAGGGATTTTAGCCCACTCCTCTTTACAGAAACTCTATCAATTCTTTTGGTTTCAGCGTAGTGTGTTCCCAGTGATGTTCCTGGTGACTGTCTCTAGTCCCTTCAAATCATTAACAAGCTCCTGCTGTGTAGTTTTGGATTGATCCATCACCTTTATCATGATCATCCTCGTCCCAAAAGGCGAGATCTTGCATTGATCTCCAATTTAAAGGCAATTGATCATTTTATACTTCTTTCATTTTTGAATAATCGCGTCAATAGCTGTTAAGTTCTCGCCAAGCCTCTTCGTGAGTGTCTTTTAGCCCATTCCAGTGTTGTGCAGGTTTGGTTGTAATCTGTGTGACACGTGTACAAAGCCAGTCAGAATATCAACCAAACATCCAGAAAAAACAAAATAAAACACTTTCTATCCATTAAAATGAAACTATCATAAATATTAGAGACTTCTTATCTCTGGAAGTGAGAAATCTTATAAATTCGCCAGGGGATCAAATAATTATTTCCCCCCACAGTGGAAATAATAATTTGGCAATTGCAATCTTTATGTTTTTTCCTTATTGTGGATTGTTTACTGCACCCAGTATGATCCCGTTCAAATGTGATTGGTTATCAGAAGATGGATTACCCCTTGCCTTCTAATCCTAATCTCATAAGTTAAATGTATAAAATCATGAAAGCCTTTAAAGATTTAAGCAGTTCTGTGATAGGTCACACACACTTGTGCTTGTGTTTGAACAATTTGTCCTGAAGCACCAGCTAGCATACTGTACCGATGAGAACATGCAACTTCAGTTTTCACACAGTTGCTGCGTGACAGCCGAATAACTTTAACTCCACACAAACTTCCTCCCCAAGAGTTATATCTGTAGTGTTACTGCAAGTTGTGAGATATTTGCCCAGATCCGTGTGTACTCAGTGCGTATGCTTGTAAAGAAAAACATGTCTCATATGTGAGCATGAACTGGTACTGTAGCAGCATCCATCTATCCAGCTCTCTATGTTCAGTCTAATCTTATAAAATTCTATAGACAGAGAGGCATTGTTTCTGCCACTCTTCTCTTCTTTCTGGAACTTCTCTGATTAACATTTGAGGAAGGGAATGACGCTGCACGGCATGACGAATTGCACTGCACATCTATTTGGCAGTGCCATTGCTTCATAAATGGTTTTATTGCTAATGGGATTTAACTAGATTCTTATGACATTTAGCATTCCAAAGAAATAAAGCGTCACAAAGGGAACTTTGAGAACGCTGCCTGCTGTGAATAGACAAATTAATTGATCGTTTTAGAATTCTACTGGGCTCGCTTTGTCTTTTCAATTCATCTTTAAGATTTGAGGCTTTTTAAATTGCTACTAAGAATATCTTCTACATGGATAACGTTGGATCGATAATAACACGATTGTCATGACTAAAAATAAGCAGTGATACATGGGTGTATCAGCAGTACTGTAGGGCAATTCAGTGCTGTCATACTGAGAGTCTCTTAGCAAAGTTTTTGTAGGGACGGAAAAAAATATTCGGTCTTTTGTGTGGAGCACCGAGTGTCAAACCTGACATTTATAATCACAAAAACACTTGAATGACTGACCAGCTTTCACTGTAATTTACTTACCACTGAGAGGAAAGAAATCCACTTGTTTACTTCCTCTCAGTGTTAAATGATGACATTCATGAAAGTGCAGTGTACGTGTTAAATATGTTATAGCTGCGAGTCCGAGCTATGCTGTGATAAGCTTAGTGACTCAGATCTCTTTTGCTATTGCTCTTTTCATCTATATCTCAACTAGAATGAAAATTGGAGAACTTACGCTTGTGCATGTTTTAGTGTTTTCAATTTGTCATCATTTTATTTTTCCTTAAACCAGAGAGAAAACAGCTCCTTATTTTCTGTCCCTTCTGTGCAATACTACTTTATGTCTCCATTATAATGCTTTTAGGACCAGATAAGGTTATTCATATTGGAGAAACACTTAAATTTTTTGTATTAGTATTTTTTTTTAACTTTTACGTGTGCGTGCGTGCGTGCGTGCGTGCGTGCGTGCGTGCGTGCGTGCGTGCGTGTGTGTGTGTGTGTGCGCGCACTGGTTTGAATCTGTCCCTGTGTCAACTCTGTGCGAGTGTGTATCACCAGCAGTCATCTCTCCACACCAATCTCCATCTATCACTCGAGCCTAATTCAATCAGGACCCCCATCTCAATCAGAAGTGAGTTGGACACAGCTCCCGGGTCAGTCACTGTGCTGCTGGCAGCCACACCATACTGAGAAACAGACAGAGAAAAGAAAAGAAAACCATAAGAAGGAAAGACGCAATATGAATTTAATGCCAATGACCAAAAGGACAAGTAGGATAACTGAAAATGGAAAGAAGTGCCCTTTGGGTCATGGCAACCTTTTCGCTGACTCCCGCCTGAACTCTAAGAGTCTCACCTTTGTACCCCTGCCCTCTTCATTGCTTTCACCCGCCACCCCAGTTTCTGTTATTCCCCTCGGAACTTTTGATCCTACCTCTAAACAATATCCTGTGCAAAGGGCAAGAAGCAGTAGTTAAAATGGTAAATTTGGAAAGGGCAAATAATATAAAAGCACAGACAGCCCCACATAGAATTCCCATATTACAGTACACAGTTCACATTTACTAGTAATCCAATGTGAATACAAGCAGAAGATGATTACTTACCAATACTCATGTTGAAGGAGTGGCAACAAGTGGAAAATATGGATTTGATTTTTTTTTTCTTTAGACACTCACTGGCCACTCGCCGTGAGAACTACCTTAAATCTTCAAGGCACAGATACAACATGGTGCTGGAAACATCCATCAGAGATTTTGGTACATGATGGCTCAGCAGCATCATACAGTTATTGAACATTTGTCAGCTGTGCATCCATGATGCCAACCTCCCATTGCATTACATCCCAAAGTTGCTCTATTAGACTGAGATCTGGTGATTGTGGGGGTTCTTTGAGTATAATTAACTTACTGTCATGCTCAGGTAACTACAGTGGGGCAAAAAAGTATTTAGTCAGCCACCGATTGTGCAAGTTCCCCCACCTAAAATAAATTCTTTACAAATCCTACCATGTGAATTCATGGATTTTTTTTTTCACATTCTGTCTCTCACAGTTGAAGTGTACCTCTGGTGCAAATTACTGACCTCTGTCATCATTTTAAGTGGGGGAACTTGCACAATCGGTGGCTGACTAAATACTTTTTTGCCCCACTGTAGATTGAGATGATCTGAGCTTTGTGACATGGTGTGTTATCATGCTGGGACAAAGGGATGGGATGCAACTATCCTCCAAACCATTAAACCACCAGCACCAGCCTGAACCTTTGATACAGAGCGGGATATCATGTTGTTTACACTTCTGTTGTTGACAGTGGTCTTCTGCTACTGTGCCCCATCTGCTTAATGGTTGATCGTGTTATGCAGTCAGAGATGCTATTCTGCATACCTTAGTTTGAGTTAATGTCGCCTTTCAAAGTCACTTAAATCACCTTTTTCCCCTCCTATTCTGATACTCAGTTTGAACTTAAGCAGGTTGTCCTGACCATGTTTCATGCCTAAATCCATTAATAAGCAGTGGAAGTAGCTGGTGAGTGTATAGTAAATACTTAATAAATGATATTATAGTCCTTTAGTGAGCATAGTGCATAAAAGAAGTAATAGGCAACTATGAATAATTAAATGGCTCTATCCTCTGGCAGCTCCACTGACCTAGTCACCCTGATTTTCCTACAATTATCCAGGTGGTGCTTAGATGAAAAGTGAGATAGTAGTGTGAGAGGAGCCAGCTCGTGGTGTGTTATAATGCATTGATAAATACTTAATACTTTGATAAAGCCAACTTGAAATTGTTTATATGTGACACAAGACTGACTGGTGGCTTGTGAGTATGGAGGACACGATGCATTAAGCGGTTAAGTGATGAGTACCAGTAGCCTCAGGTGGCTCCAATGACTTATTCTTGTAGTGTGATTCACTACTGCCTGTCCTCAAAGCATGTAGCTGAAAAGTGAGTGTTTCAAATGCAGTTGTCATTCAATAAATATTTAAAGCAGTAAAAGTACATACCTGAGACCATAGATATGCATAAATAAGCCAAAATATCTCACGGTGTGATGAAATAGCTGGAAATTTAAGCACATTGATGGGCAGGATCATTGTATCAGCGCACCCAAACATAGGTGTTAGCAGAGGAAAATAAGCAGGACGTGCATGTGGAAAGAGTTAGCAGGGTTAGGGTTACCTGTGGTCTCCAGCTTCTCCATTCACGGGGCCTCGTAGGACTTTACCAATCAAGTCAGATAGCTCTTCTTTTTCTTTTTGGTCTTCCTCATCGGTGGAAAACACAGCTCAGTAACAGAAGCTAAAGAGGTTACCGAGTTGTGCAGACGCCTTCTTTGCATGCATTGCCTTGTAACCATGTACTGTTTGAATGTGAAGAATGGTGAGACACACACAAACACAAACAGGTGTTCTCTAGTAATACTATACTATGTATATTATGATAAAGAGACTGTAGAAAAACAGATGCTGCAACTGCCACTTGTGTATGAACAATGTCACAGTTTATGCATTGTATACGTATGTGATGAGAGCACATAGGACATGCATCTGAGTCTGACCGTTCCTCTGTGTTACAGCTCTGCCTCAGAGGACTTGGGGTGCAGGCGTGGAGACTTCAGCAGGAAACACTATGGTTCGGTCGAGCTGGTGAGTCCCACCCACAGTGCGCTCACGTCTTTGTTGCTCTCTTTTGTTTCTCAGCATGAGCATCTCTTTTTCTTCTTTCCCCTCATCCTCATCATTGATTCTTCTGTTGATGACCTCCCCTCCTCTCTCTCTCTCTCTCTCTCTCTCTCTCTCTCTCTCTCTCTCTCTCTCTCTCTCTCTCTCTCTCTCTGTCTTGCTCTCTCTGTCTTTCTCATTCCCTTCCCACTCCCTGTTGGCATGGATGGACAACAGAGGGGAACTGATGAGTCATGACATGCAGGGCGTGGTTCAGGGATGTGCTTTACCAGTGTGGATCACAACAGTTCTCCACTCAAAGTCATTTAATTCAATTTTGTTTTTATTAATAAAGCACAGTGTATTAATCTAATGGGATTTTAAAGTGTAAGGTAAACATCTTACGATAGTATAGGGACAGATCTGACCATGGTTTGTGAGCAAGAGCTCTGCAACAGCAATGCAGGATGCTTTTTGCCTACCAGCCTCCAAACTTAATTCGTTTTGTTTTGATGCTGCTGGTGTAAAGCTGCGGCACAGTGTGTGTCTTTGTGGTTGATTACTAAGCTGTTGAGTCATTGTTGCCCTGGGGGAGCATGTGTGTAAGTGTCTGTGCATGTGTGTAAGCGTACGCCCCTCCACTGTGAGCTGAGTCTGTACTTCCCGATAGCGCAGAGGGACAGGAAGTCCTAGGGTTTTCACGCAGCAATCGTACTTCCTACCAGAGACATATTGCGGGTTTGTCCATGAGTGTCGGGCACCACGTGCTCAGCAGATTAGTGATGAGGAGAAACCGCACTGTGCCTATCAGCACTAGCATACAGACAGTATGGACAGTGAAGTTGTGTGAGTGGAGGCTAGTATCCAGAAACTGTGAGTGTGAGACAGGGTGAGGTCACTAGCTTCAGTGACTTGTTGCAGCGGGTCAGTGGTGTCCTCTCATTTCATTACCTCTGCTACACCTTAAAATCTATTTCTCTAGCATTAGCTCGGACCGTCACTATGCGAAGCAAGGTAAAAAGTGACTCTGACCTAGCATCAGGGATTTAATAGTAGAAAAACAAAATATGTAGATTCCGTATTTAAATGTAATTTATAAACAGCCTTTTTAAAAATATGGATTGAGTTTCTCTGTGGGCAGAGATGTATTTGACTCATCTGAGACTGAAGTTTACAGCTCTTTTTTTAATTTAGCCAACTACATCCTAGAATATACTGGCAGGTTTTGTATTGATAACTACTGTAAAATCAATAATAAAATCTAACGATAGATTAAAGGTGGAATTTGACAAGTGATGCTAAAGAGCTTAAACTCAAATTGATGACTTCTAGCCTTCTTCTGCATTAGTCCAGTTTAGTTTTTACTGTAAGCCTTACCACAGATACTGCAGACTACTTAGTTCAGTAACCTCACATTAGCCTTTTGACCAATGCAACACAGTTGATCATTTGATATATTAGCAAAAACCCATCCCACAGGCAGTTTTTCCCATGCCGGCATCAAACTTGGTATGTCTTGATGCATGCTCAATCATCCAAATACCAAAAGGTTGATTCGTTCATCTGAACAGAATCAACCTTTTGGGATTTGGGATCCCAAGATTTGGGAGTTTCACTACATCCAGATGAACAGAATCAACTTGGTATGGTTACATGAGCATGGCTCTTTCAGTGTAGCAAGCAAATGCCTGGAAAGATTCTCCTCGATCTCCCAGCTATCGTGACCCTTTATCCCCTTCAGTTCATGCCATGGAATTGTAAAGGGGCGTCAGATAGAAAATAAAAACCTGCCTGTTTTTGAAAATTAAACCCTATCATAAGCTTTAAATTGTACGTGTAACATGCCTATGAATGTGCAAACGCTATGTTTGTACATAAAAACAGGAGTGTACACTCATAAACCATTGTTTTTATATGCTGATACAAAGACAGAGTACTTTTATTTGAAGTAAATATTTTAACCACGTAGATGTTAGAAATATTGGGATCTTAGATTGTACCAATCAGTCATCAGGAGGAGTTTGGGGATAAACATACAGACATGCATACTCTGCAGTTATTATAGTATGATGATAACGGTTACGTCACAATATGAATTAATAACCATATAACTCAACAAGATAACCCTTCTTCTTCCTATCCACAATCTGTTACAGGCATGTGAAATAAAATGAAAATTGAATTTTCTTATACTTGTGGACCTCTATTTTAAACAATGAACTTGCAATCATCTGCCACTACAGAAAAAAAAAAAGCAATGCAAAGCAGTTCTGCTCGTTTTAGTTTTGTTATTTTGCCAAATGCTAAAATACAGAAACTGCAGCTTTATTGACATTTAAATGCATACAAAATGATAACAAGAAAAGAAATAATGATTTTCTGACCCACTTAAACCCCTTGGCTGCAGCTATTTTGAATATTTTATTGATTTAATAGCATATGCTTAAAATAATTACCATGTTATGAAAGTCCAAAAAGTTGCAAATCCTGACATGTGAGATCTCAAATGTTTAAATAATGTCTTACATAATTGGTCTATAGTATAAAAAAAATCTACTCACTGCCGTAAGATTACTAAGCAACATCACAGTGTATCTCTTGTGAAAGCTACAGTTTTCATTATAGAGTTAGGTGTCGGAACAATTTCTTAGCCAGGTGCAATGGCTAATTGCTCAGGTGTTCACGCTTTCCTGGAAACATCACAATGAGAAGGACAGAGTCCCTCTAGCTGCTTGCCTATTCTGCCAATTTCCATGCTAAGCTAAGCTAACTGGATGCTTGCAATTATAGTATTGTACTGTTGATCATCTCATCAGAGTCTGAGCAAAAAAAACAAACATTCATAATATGCATTTGTTTAACTGCCATGAGAATATGCCCTAAGTCTAACTTCTAGAGATTTACTTTTGAAGTTTAGTTTAACAGAATGGTTAACAGCTTCATCCATATGCTCTGAAGGAAGCTGGATAGGCTGTGTATGTTAATCATAATAAACTTTAGTACAACCACCTTTGTGCTTTTCTAATGCTATTATAGTGTATTACAGATTTATTACAGGTTTCAGGTTACATAATTCAACTAATTATTGGTGCTCAAACAAATTCACATAAAACTTCAAAATAATCATTTCATCCAGGATGATTCGGTTATTAACACATGGCAATTTCAGGTGTGATAAAAGGCAAAATGGCATGGTTAAGAAACGAGGAAGTGGGCAGAAGGAAATTAAATACAGGGCTTGATAAACCACCTTTATATTCACAAAGGACCTCAGGGAGTATAACCACATTACTACATTACCTGTGGTATATTTTTGCGCCTCAACTCCGTAGTGAAATTAAGCTCTTGGCTTTCTGTGGGAGAAGAAATATAATTGCGTGTGTGTGAACATACAGCAGAAAGTGTTTTTGTCAAGTCTGGCACTCATGCTGCTTAAGGCTGTATGTCTCTGGGGGAGGCTTGTGCAAAGGTCGGGAACGAGTCTGTGGTAATTCAGGTTATGTTGCCTTTTAGCCAACAAACAGCTCTTTGTGTTGACAGCATTGAATCGATGTGCTCTGTGTCTGTTTGTGTCCCTATTGTGGTGTTGGAAGGTTATTAGGTCCTGACATTTCCTTCAAAGAATTATTCAATTGTCCTAAAAGTCACATAATTACCAGTCATGTGTGTGATTGTTAAAATGATGTAACTCATATTTTATGTCTATCTTTGAGATGCTTCAGTGCACGTCTGCTGGGCTGTCAGAGCTGCAAGCACTCTGTGATGGTGATGCTGTGGCTTCACCTGTGGCGCCTATGGTGGTGTGATGTTAATGTGGGCAGAGTAGTGTCCAGCAGAGATGACAACGTTGAGGTCAAAGCTTTCTGCAGAGACTAAGTTTGGGGCTCACTTGCAATGACGCACAAGAAGGATGAAGTTAAGGCATAAAAAAGCTTTGTTTGGGGAGTTGCAGTGTTTTTGCTGTGTTCTCTGTCAAGATGATCCCACACTGCTTCAGCAATGTTGAAGTCCAGGATCTAGGGAAGCCAATCCATGACAGATAGTGTTCCATTTTGTGTTTTTCTATTCAGATATGTTTTTACTGGATTGGCAGTGTGTTTGTGATCATTATCATATTGATAAAACAAAGCTGTTGCCAGTTACATTTTTTCCAAATGGTGGATCAAAATCTAATGGTACTTTTCTGCATTCATAGTTTTGATAAGACTCTCAATACACTGGCTTGAATGGGCCCTAAACCCCACATGCATGGACATAATTATCGATTATCTCACCATTTGCTGCATAAGGAAACGTGACTACACTATATGCATCATTACTCTGTGTGGAGTTTGCGTGGGTTCTCTCCGGGTACAGTGCAGTTAGCGGGGTTGGGTTAAGTGATGATTCTACATTGTCCATAGGTGTGAATATGAGTAAGGATAGTTGTCTGTATCTTAGTGTTAGCCCTGCAACAGACTGGTGACCTGTCCAAGGTGTACCCTGCCTCTCCCCCTATGACAGCTGGGATAGGCTCCAGTGGCTTCACTCTTCGTATTCTTTCTTTTTGGGGCACGGATTTGATGGTGGTTTATTTTAGTTCTTTTAGTACTAAAGAACATGTTTTCAAATGTCACAACTAGAAGATATTGATTCAAAGCAGGGACTCCCTAATAAGAGAGACCAGCATAAGCAGAGCCATGACTCACCCTGTCTGTTTTATTTTTGGCATCATGGAAGCAGTGGTAGCAGGGCTCCCTACAATGTATGATATGATTCACTCTTGAGCACACACAACTAAGACACTATATAGATATGTATAGGATCCAGTTTCATTTCAGCCTGCTTGCATTATAAGACACTTTGTACTGTTAAAATCATTTGATGGTGAAAACACCGAAGAGTCACTAGAGTGCTCTGCTGTTAAAGGTGGACATCAGCATCATATTAAACGGGGTCCTTGTTTGTTTTTTCTTATTTCCTGTGCATGTTTACTGTTACCATGGTTGATGAGTTCAGTTTCACTGTGTGTGCACCGCCTCACACCGACATGCATCACATGCAGTGTGGAATAAACCTGACAAGAGTTGTGACGTTGCAGTGTGTGAAAAGGTTTTTGCTCCCTTCCTGATTTTTTATTGGGGGTTTTGACATATTTGCACACTTTCAGGTGATGATCTGAAACAAATCTTAACCTGATAACCCGAGTAAATTTAAAAAAATGCTATTTTTAAATGATTTCATTTATCAAAGGAAAAAAAAACTATCCAAACCTACTTGGTTTAGTGTGAAACAATAATTGCCTTCTAAACCCTGATTGGGTTTTGGGAGCAAAAATGACAATTTCAGCAATTGTGATAACTGGTAATCAGTCTTTACATCGCTGTGGAGGAATTTTGACCCATTCTTCTTTGCAGAGTTGTTTTATTTCAGACAAATTTAAGGGTTTTCAAGCATTAATAATAACTGACTCCAAAACTCCCAAACTGTTTTGTTTTTTAGCCATTCAGAGGTGGACTTGTTGGTGTGTTTCAGACTATTGTCCTGCTGCATAACCCATGTGAGTTTGAGTTTCAGGCCATGAACTGATGGTTAGATATTCTCCTTGAGAATTTTCTGTTAGTTGTCCAGGTCCTGAAGCAGCAAACCAGCCCAGGCCATCACACTACCACCGCCATGTTTGACTGACTGAAATCCTGTGTTACTTTTACTCCATATGTAACGGGAAGCAAACCTTCGAGCTTTCCACCGAATGTTTTCCTTGGAACTCTCCCATTGATGTCTCTGTGAACCCAGCTTTCCAAAAATCACGGCTAAAATAACGGCCAATGATGGTTAACCCATGATTTAACATGGGGGCAATTACTTTTTCTCTAATTGCTTTTTTCCCTTAATAATCTTGTCTTGTCTTAAATTTGTTTGATGATCTGAAACATTTAAGTTTAACAAATATTTAAAAAAAAAAAAAAATAGAAATTAGGAATGTGGCAAATACATTTTCATAGCACTGTAAGTGATATTAAGTCAATATATGTTAGCTGCAACAAAACAACTTAGAACGAGAGTTAAAGCAAACAAGGCACGGCCAGTTTGCATTAAAGTCAAAAACCACACAAAGAAAAGCTGATGGGCTCCAAATGTTAGCTCTCCTCCTCGCACTGTAGTGAACAGATGAAATATGGAACTGAATTCAGCAGATCAGATCTATAGATCAGCGCAGTCTAGCTTTAAGAGTCCGGATGAGTAGAAATGAGTAGAAATATTGGATTGCTGAACTCATAACCAGCACACAGGAAGGGGATACACAACACAGTCACAAAAGCGACGCCCACCCTATCTTGTCATTTCATTCTGCAACAACGCCACCGTCCACTTTAAAAAACTTAATTGTGCATTGTTTCATCCTGACACAACAGCTCGGAAAGCATGGAATTTTGTTTTTCCAGTGAACTGAATTGTCTTTGAGGCTGAGTGATGGAGTTGGTGACAGTGAGGTGGGTGCTGGCAGTCTCTGGTGAGCCAAATGGAAAAAAGAATAGGATAAAACCCTTCAGACACACATTCTCATGGTAATTTTTTCTGCGTGCGGACATTGTATTTGCCTTAGCTTCGTGCTATTTGATGTGCCGCAGTGCACAACATTAAATGAGACTGGCACTACTGGCAGAATCGGTGCGTGTGTGTGCTGAGAGGTTAGCTGTCAGTCTTGCACAGCGACTGGTGAGCAGACGGCTCCGCTCCCACCTGCCTACCAGTGTTACTGTCATTGCCTCAGAGGCTTTTGACTGCACTGTCACACTGCATTTATTCCCACTCTCAGCGTGTATCACACTGTTTGCGACGCGTCTGTTCGTCTGCTTATTAACTGCATAAATTCGGCCGAGCAGAAGACACTTTGGCCACAAGTGGCAATTAAGATAAAAGCAAATAGATGTATGCTGTGTGTAGTTTTGCTTTTGTGACGCAGACACTGAAGTGTTTATCCATTAAGCCAGAATCACACGTACGTGTTTCAGGCTTCGGTCGTCTCGAGTCGTAATCATTTTAAAAGGGGTGACTTGTTGCATTGCTAAATTGAATTGTGGGCTCTTTGCAGAAAGTTGAGAAAAGATCAAACAGCCACAAATTGCCTTTTTTTTTAATGTTCCAGCACAGTTGTGTTGTGTTATGCAAATTATTGAAGACAGGCTAAGAAGCCTGATGTCGTGGGTGGTTGTGCTGATCCTTTTTTTCCCTTCTTTCCAAATCAATGCACTGCTGGTGACCCATAGTGTAGTAAACTTAGAACAACACAGATTTGAATTAAATGGATTTGCTGCATAGATTATCCTTTTGTCGTGTTGAGTCAGGATTGGACCGATATCTGATCTGAATTTGAATTTGATAGGTGTGACTGATATTTGGGTCGTGAGTACAGACTCAAAGTGACTCATCCACACGTTTGACTGTTATGTTACTGGTATTCATGTTATGGAAATAGTTAAAAAGTCAGTAATGAGCAGAGGTGGGTGGGTGCTGTTTTTTTTCCTTTTTTGTTTAGCTTATATTTACTGAATAAATCACAACTATCACTGATCGCTACATTTTGCAGAATGGCCACGGGATGAGGGGAGGAAACCTTAAAAGTATCCGGTTGAAAATAGTCAAATAAGGCAAGTTCACAACAAGTTATATCACTGCAATAGACTGGTGACCCATCTGGGGTATAAGCTGCCTCTCACCCCATGATAGATGGGATAGGCTCCAGGGGAAGCCACTACATCTATCGAAAACCCCAAATTAAAATTCCAAAGAAAGCAAAACATTTTCCTTTGCACACAGCCACTCACTGTCACTCACAACATTGAAAATGGCTCACTGGGGCTGCCTGTTGTTCTCCCAGCTTTTGTATTCTGTGCTGAGTCACCTGAGTCAGCACCACAGGAGAAGAGGGGGGCGCATAAATAAGGGGGGAGACAAACAGTTACCAACACTCATGGTTCCTAGGATATTTAAAAGTAAAAGATTAGTCTTAAAGCTTTTACTTTTTGATAAAGCTTATAGTCCGAGATGGATCGGGTGACCCTGAACCTTTCCTTAGCTATGCTCCAATAGGTGTAAGCTGCTGGAGAGTTCCCATAATGTACTGAAAAGTTATTCTCTCCATATGTTTATACACTGCTTTGCATGTAGTTATTACTAAAATCTGGCTTCACAGTGTGTCTTTTGCCCTGCACCCCGTTCATGTTTCATAAAAAGTGAAAGTGAAAAGAAAATTCTCCTGCTAACAATTCTATGTAGCCTCTTATAGCTTAATCCTGTGTACCAATAATTACAAAAAAGCACAAAATGGATATCTGTCAGAGGAATCAGACTACCAGCAGTGTTTTTTAGAAGATCGGCACCTTCTTAAGAGCTTTCAGGAATATTGCATGGCAGAGTTTAGTTTGCTCAATGTCATATCAGTACCACATTATTTTGCTTCTTTTGCAGACTAACAGCTTGTACAGCTGATGTTTTTTTGTTTTTTTCGTGAGCTTCAGTTTGCATTTCCTGACTGAATTTGGTCTGATTGAAGAAGGAGGGTTTTATGCTGATCCAAGCTAATGAAGTGCTTCAATTTTAAGTTACATAACTTATTATATGGGAGCAATTAATAGTGCTTCAACTCCTTCCACTGTGCATCTGTAATTCATCTGAATAAAAAACACAATGAAGAGTTTTATTACCGTAGACCAAGAGGAAGGTGAAAAGAAGAGACTGAATTTCCATGATTCTTTTGACAACTTCTTCCCATTCAGTGACTTA
Source organism: Diplotaxodon limnothrissa (assembly GCF_057381915.1). Classification (NCBI taxonomy): domain Eukaryota; kingdom Metazoa; phylum Chordata; class Actinopteri; order Cichliformes; family Cichlidae; genus Diplotaxodon; species Diplotaxodon limnothrissa. Next base: position 52,911,797 of record NC_140602.1, on the reverse strand, counting down.
TTTTTAATCAAGGAACTCTGTTTAATCTTCCCGTTTTTTCGCTCAGTCCTTTTCTTTAGCAGTTTCTGCTTCTCTCTTTTCCCACTCCTAATCTCCATCTTAATTCTTTCAGTGTCTTTTTTTATATCTTCTCACTGAGTGTGCACCTGCCTCTCTCCTTTTTCTCCCTCCCCGTGCTATTCCCTCCTCGCCCTCTTTCACATCCTCTCCTGCTCTACTGAACTACGCCTCTGTGTTTCCTGCTTTCCTGGAGGGTTGTGGGTGTGCATGAACAGGCCCGCTGATGAGATCAATTATCTATCAGCAGTCACAAAAGTATTGATTTAACAACCCCCACACATGTCTCTCTGCACTGCATCTCTTTTTTGTCCCGTGGGCCTCGGGGGAAATCAGAGGCTCCGGTACACTCTAAGAAATAAAATGTTGTATTTACTCCACCCAGTTATGTCAACCGGTTCCACACAACTGGGTTAGTGAAATATAAAATGTATGATATATTTAATTTGAACAACAAATTTTAAGTAAATCTGATAAATCTACTCACCCAAAACACGCTCTACTGAAACTATAGGATTAAATCACTTTAACAGAATTGCAACTTATTCTATTTAAGTTTGTAAATTAAAAAAATTGAACACCAGTTTATTCAGTTAACCTAACTTTAATAACACTTTGTGTAAAACTTGTTGAAGCACACTTTGAGCAATTCAAATGCTTCTAGATCTTTTTTCTTAAACAATCTTTACATATATTCAAGTGCATTTTAAGTGCAGGAAGACAAGATAAAGAATGTCATGTTAAACTGAAATGATTAAAACTGGAAAGTGTTGTGATTCCAACATTTTTAACATTAACATGACTTAATGTAAACTTGATTGGGCTACAATGAAAAGCCCACAATACAGCCCTGCAAACAGCTGGTAGAAATTACTTTAGTGTCATTTTTGTCCATATTTACAAAAATAACCTTTGCTTCAAAACTTAAACTGAAGTCCAAAGTTAGGAGCAGTCTTTTTCAGTGTAGTTGGATGTTGGTAAAGGTTCAAGAACAAAGAACGCAGAAAAGTGAAAGGCCTTGCAGAAGTTCTTGTGGCAATTCAAACTGAACAGTTTATGAAGTGCAAGGAGAAGGGTTCGAGAACCTTAAAGTTCAGTGTCCTCTATAGTTCAGTGCAGGCTGTTTCACTCAAGCAGTTTGTTTTTCAGAACCTGCACCTTCATGGATAGGTTGTTCCCATCCAACTCCATCAGCACCTTCTGAAGAAATTCAAATGTGTATTTCAGGTGCTTTGGGTAGCTCAGATTTAGACTGTAGATTAATCCAAGCAGGAGGGCACAACCCTTTGCCACATCACTAAGAGCTTGCAGCACAGTGCATCCTTCTACGATGACACCAATGTCCTCAGGTGTATCTGCAGAGTTTGCTCCTTCATGTCTGAACAACATAGACTCCCAAAGTCAGCTTCTCTGTTTCTCTGCTTGCTCCAAGATCCACATAAATAAAAATAAAAGAAAAAGATAAGTTAATTGCGTACATATACATATGGACAAGTAAGTCCACCTTCCATTTCCAATCCCAAATTAAAAAAAGGAAAATAGCTGATCATTTTCCTTTTTTAACTTACCAAGAATTCCTTGAACAGGTCATCTGGCTTTTCATTTAAGTAGAGACAGACAGCTTTCAGAATGCATTCCCGTCGAACATCAATGCTGGGATTCTGGTGGAGATAAGAACTCAATATGAGGGAAGTTTCCTATTTTGGTTCCTTTCAACCTCTTTACAAAACAAAGTCAAAAATATTAACACATAATCCAGATAAGTGATTAAGCAATGTTTCATAACTCACATCAGTGACGTGCAGTGAGGTTCATGATTGGTAAGGCACTGACTCCTCTGAGTCAGATAAACAAATATATGAACTCAAAAATCGAAGCTTTTCAATTTTGACATTACGTGAAAGCTTTCATTTTTGCTTTAATAAATTCTAGATTGTTCAACAATATATTTAATAATTGTGCCCCTAAAAATATTCAAATTAAATAGAAGATTAGAACTGGGCAATATGGACTTAAAATCCTATCATGACATTTTGTGGTATTTTTTGCGATAACAATAAGTCTGTGAAGGTTCTCAGTCATCCAGGTCATCGTAGTCTAAGGCGCTTGGAAAGAAAAGTGAAGCTTCTTCAGTGAAGAAGCTTCTCGGATGAGAGATGAAACGTCTTCAAGCAACTTAAAGAAGTCCAGACGCTTTTCTTTCCAAGCTTCTTAACAATAAGAGTTACAATAAAAGATCATAATAGTATTTTTGCCTATAAATCTATCAATGCAGCCTCACAAATACAAATACTGCAAATTAAACTTAGCAAATGTGCTATTTAGACAAACCAGCAGTTATTTATCTTGTTGAATTGATAATAAGTTTGACATTAATGGAAGTAATAGTCTCAACTAAATTATCATATTTTTTTTAGAGGTTTGAAAGCAGTCTATCATTTTAATCACATAGGACGTGTTTTATCACAATATTGATAAGCGATGCAATAAGTGCCCAGCCCTACAGAAGATGCATTAAAATTTATTTAGGTTTGGTGTGTCTCATTTTTTGTGTGTAGTAAATAAATTGGTCAAATGACCTGGAAACAATTATAGAAAAATCATTCATTTTACATCAATTTATTAATTTATAAATAGGAGATGCATTAAAATAAAATTGGTGCGTCTCATTGCTTAGGACTGATTTGGTGTCAATTTGTCCTTTGTGAAATTTACTGATGCTCCCTAAGAGTGCTGCTTTATCCACTGTGTCAATGGCGCTCTCAGTGTAATGTGATTACACTGTGAATCCATATACGTGTACCTCTTATACATGTTGCCTTTAGGGTTCAGCACTGCCCTCCATCAGCCTCACTCCATGCATTTTTGCAGCACATTTATGACCAATAACATTAAACATGTAACACAGATTCGTCAAATACATTAGGTAGTCTGCAAGTCATCATCTGTATTACATGTGTAATCAAACATGTACGTTGGCAATTTAGAGAAACAGCAGTGGGATTGCGCATGTGTGTGTCTGTGGTGAGACACAGCATCATCATTGCCTCCTCTCAGCGTTTTACCTTGTATTTGAACAGAAAATCTGTAATGACAGCAATTTTGACCATAAAAATATTGAAATCACACAGAAAGCAAATTTAAAATCTAGTGTACAAATTGAATTTCTCTTTTGTTAGTATTTTACTTCTCATTAAGGTGCCTCACTTGACTGCATGTCACTGATTCACATGTATCTACAAAATATTCAAATTTACACATATTCAGTTGAAAAAAAATTCTGATTAATGACAGACACAGAAGTTGAAGAAGCATTCAAATAATTTCAGAGCTCAATCAAGGTCAACTAAAATACATACCCTATCCATGGCTGCCATGATTAAGTTGATATTGCGTTTAGCTGTTCCCCCCTTCTTTTTGAACACTCTAAGGTGGTCAGCGTAGTGGTCCAGCTTGGCCATGAAAGTCGACAACAAAGGGACCATGGTGATGCGGGCGAACTCCGCAACAACCTGAAACATATTAAAAATTACAACTAGAGAGTATTCTCTATTAATTTGATTAGAGGCCACATGCAAGAATGTTACAACTTTCAGTCAAACATTTTGTATCTTTTAAAATTAACAATTTACAGTACTTTGTTCTTCAAATACAAGTTCTTATGAAAATGACTTCCAATAACAAAGTTAGTAAGAATTACCTCAGTCTCTGAAAACAGGGCAGGCCATCTGTTTTTGACCTCTGCAATGAATGGCATGTCTTTGATGATTTCCTGTCTTCGGTAGCGATGATAGCCAATGGAAACTGATACAAGGAGTTAAATGGATTATATATAACAGTATTACACATTATTCTGCACTTCAATGACAACAGATGAACGCATGTCTTATACTTTACAAATCAAAATGTTAATCGCTTAAATCCCTGCGTTTGACACTAAACCAGAAATCAACATGGAGTCGAATTCTTTCAAACAATGTAGCAAGTTAATTGAGGCACATTTCTAAAATACACTATACATTCATTTCATTCTTCAAACTACAGGATCGCTGGCGCTCCCGGTGGTCATTACTGATGTCAGGGAGCAGGTGCGGTAGATGTTGGGAGTAATTTTAAAACTGTCGGTCTTAGTAGGCAAGTCTCACCTTAACAGGAATCGCAAAAGATTTTGGAAAATTACACCGAAGCAGGTTCAACAATATTTGTTAAATGTCTTCATACTTCTAACACGTGAGAGAGGTATACAAACTAGAGTGTTAAAAAATTTACCAGGCATCATTTGTTTAAAAAAAATGCAAAAGTATTCCCGAAAGTGTCAGATGTTTATCAGTTAGTATACATTAATCAAATTTGTCATCCTTAAATTGTTGTACTTACCAAATAATCCTCAGATGGCGATGGATTCTATCCAGGATACTAAGCATATGCAAGTCTCAGTTGAAAATGGCGGATGATCAAACTTCCACACTGCACATGTGCAAACTTAGAAGTATGGAGAGCCTATTAGGACAATCCTCTTTAAATTAAAGTGCTCTTCATTTTAAATGAACTTTTTACGTTGGATTTAATTTACTGCATTTTGTTGTATTGAAATCTTATGTTGTTAATTAAATTCAAAACAACATACTTGTGTTTAAAGTTAAAAATCAATTGGTGGCATTAGTTTTAACATAAAACATTTACATAATGCTACCAACATCAGTGTGTCATTTCTTAGAGTGTACGAGCTCGATTGTGTACGTGTGAAATGCTCAAGTCGTGCCCTAAAATGTGAGCTGTTTAAGTGTGTCTGTAAGAGGGAGTGTGAGTGTGCTTCATCCATAAAGCCTCCAAAGCCTCTTAAGTTCATGAGATTAAGAATTGTGGAGATATCCATTATTCTTTCACCGCTCAACTTTGTGTTGTCATTATGCACCTCTCTTGGCTTCTAACGTTTTTTCCCTTCTATGTAGTGGGGAAAATAATCATTTGATCCCTTGTTGAATTAGTAAGTTTGGTCACTTTAAAAGAAATCAACAGTCTCTAATTTTTATGGTAGTTTCATTTTGTTGGAGAGAAAAAACACATTGAGTAAAAGTTATAAACTGATTTGCCTGTCATTGAGTAAAATAAGCATTTGATCTAAGTTGGCCCTGATTATTCAGAAATGAAAGAAGTATAAAATGATCAATCGCCTTCGATTTGGAGCTCAATGAAAGATCTTCCTTTTGGGATTAGGATGATCATGATGAAAGTGATTGATCAGTCCATAACTACAACGGAGGAGCTTGTTAATGATCTGAAGGCAGTTGGGACCGCAGTCACAAATAAGACCATTGTGACCACACTACACTGTAATGGACTGATATCTTGCAGTGCCTGCAACATCCTCCTACTCAAGAAGGCACATATAGAGGCTTGCCTTAAGTTTGCCAGTGAACATCTAAATGATTCAGAGAAGGCTTGGGAGAAAGCGCTGTGGTCACATGAAACCAAAATGAAGCTCTCAGGCATTAAATCAACCTACCGTGGTTGGAGGAGGAGAAATGCTGTGTACTGTGAAATCTTGGATCAGAACCTCCTTCCCTCAGCCAGACACTGAAGATGGGTCATGGATGGGTCTTCCAGTGTGACAGTGTCCAAAAACATACCACCAAGGCAACAAAGAAGCATATTAAGGTCATGGAGTTGCCTAGTCGGTCTCCAGACCTCAGTTCTGTAAGAAATCTGTGGAGGGAGCAGAAGCTTCAAGTTGCCAAGCTGCAGCCTCTGTAAAGACAAGTGGGTCCTCCTGAGATGTCTGCAAACCTGGTGACCAGCTACAAAAAACGTCTTATCGTTGTGCTCGCCAACAAGGGTTTCTCCGCCAAGTATTAAGTCATGTTTTACTTGGTCATCCAATACTTATTTACATATAGTTATAATTTTATATACAGTTACTGACTTGCAAATCAATTTTGTTAACTCTTATGTAATGTGGTTTTTGTTTTTTGCATTTTGGATTGGTATTCGGCATCGATTAAAATTTAATTTCCATCAAAATTAAAGACTGTTCATTTCTTTGGAATTCAGCAGGGAATCAAATAATTACTTCCCCCACCGTATATAGGTTTGGTCCTGTGTCTCCAGTATTGTTCCCAGCAGTGTCGAGGTGTTTTATGAGTTGTTTGTTAAAGCGTAGAAGCATAACAGGCTCCCCCTTTTCCCCTGTTGCCCCTCATTTTGCCTCCTCCAGCCCACCGGGTATCGTTGGAATGCAGCTTTTTCTTCTTTGCCACTCTTCTGTTCCATGATTTAAAAGCAGTGGCTACACAATACATAGACACACACAGAAACACACAAAAACACACACACAGACTCCCCAGAGAGCTTAATCTCTCTTTTCTTCTGACATTTTTCTTTCTTTCACCCCATAACAACTGAAAGCCTATTCACACACTGCAGCACAAACACTTACCTAAAAACACAATTAATACTGAATGTCTCTCTCCTTTTTTCTTCACATCCAGCCACACACACAAACACATCCACCAGGGAGGTAGTGCATTGCTCTGTATGAACGCTACATTGGTTTCCCCTCCATTATCTTGCGATTGGACAGTTAATGTTGCAGGAGGCACGAAAAATAGAGGAAGATGGTGGCCTACAGCTTCGACATTTACTTTCCATTTTCAGCACTCGAATACAAAATACAGATGTTAACAGAGTCGCAATGCTCATTCATTCACCCATAAACATGGGCACGTACAGGTCCATACCCCGGCATGCGAAAATGTGCAGGGAATTTTGATGCCTTTTAATATGCATATAAAAAGAGAGAACATCTTATTTTCATCAGTTTATTCTATAACAAAATGAGTTATTGCAAAGAAGAGCTTCAGACCTGCAGTAAACATGCTTTGGTCTGTATTGATTTTAATATGCCATTATATACACTTACCTAAGGAAGTAAATGCAGCTATAGTGCTGTACTTGTGTGCACATTAGGGCGGAGTGAAATCACTGTCATATTAATAAGAAAAATGTTGCAAATATGTTGTTAGAATTCTTTTTTGAATCACCAATTTAATCAAATTCAACAAGCCTACAGTATAGTCTGCATAAATGCACATAACACTTACAGGTCTCCCATTTCTTTTGCAATGAGTCTGACACTTAAGGTGTCTCAGTTCTTTGAGTTACAGCAAACAGACGGACTCATTTTCCACTCATGCAAGGTTAACTGTTTGCTTTCTGTGGTGGTTATCAGAATTTACTAGCATCTTTCATCATGACCTTGCAGTTGAGCTAAATTGGTTCAACTGCCAGCACCTTCAGACAGAGCCCTTAATAAAAGATCGTATAGCTTTTACTGGTTTGAGATTTATTTCACTTAAGGGTTAGGGTGACTGTGATTTTAAAATTGTGTTTTAGCAAGCGTTGTAAATAGCTAGCTAGATATTAGCCAGGGACGCTTGTTGTTTTCCGGTTGAGCTTAATCTGAAGATGCTTTTTGTAGACTTCACATATGGAGCCTACTCTCCATCACCTGAGTCATGATGCTGGTGCTTCCAAGCATGCGAAAGGAGTTGTTAAAAACTGCTTCGCAAAACATCCTAAATCCACACAGCAGATGTTTCCGTTCAGATATTAATCATAGTGTCATTTTCTCATTGCTTTCTTGTTACAGCTACCTCAGTTTAGAGTTTCCATATACATCTACACAGTTATAGATAGTACTGAATGCAGTATCATAACTGATCTCTGAACAGTGGAAGCTGAGGGAGGTACAACTCACAAAATTGTCTGTGGTTAGTCTCTTGACAATCCTCCATTAAGGATCACAGGTAAATCCTTGATGTGCTCACAAAAAGAGCCAAAATACTGCTTCCCTTGTTTCAGTTTGCAAGACTTCTGCTCTTGCTAGCAGCGCCCAGAGACAATAGTCAAGTATGGCCAAAAGATGGCATGACGTTACACGATGGATGCAAACTAGAGCTGGGCGATAGAACGATAACAATATGTATCGCGATATAACTTTTACTCGATAGAGAAATTAAGCTATCGCGATAGACCTCGCCGCTCTTGTCCTCAAAAAAAAAAAAAAAAAAAAAGGTCAGCCAATCCAAATTAAGTAGCGCAGAGCCGAACCAATCACAGCCGCAGCGTCACGTCGCGTGACTTGTTACGTACAGCACAAGTGCCAAGCCGCACGTGTGTTTGTTTGGGAAGCAGCCAGCGGGTAATGGAGCCAGCGCGTAATGGAGGAAATGAGTGTGCCGACTAGAAAAATCAACCGAGCGTGACCGAAGAGAAAACAGATGATGGTTCCAATGCCAGAGAGATTGTCAAACGGAAGAGCCAAAGAAGTTCCGTAGTGTGAAGGTATTTCGGCTATTTCAAGTCTGACAAAAATAGAGTAGCGTGCACTGTAAATTGTGCCGAAAGCAAGTCTGGAAATACAATAAACTGGTGCATGCGTCACACTGTGCGCCACGTTATTGTTTCGGTGAAATGAATTTCTACAATACTGTTACTGTTAATTCTACTCTCTGCAGTGTTTAAATGCTTACATATACACACAGTTACTGTCCCTCCACACTTACGACTCGGTTCTGCTTCTATGCCCCAGCTTTGTTTACTTTTTCCCACCGAGGCTTCTAGACTTCTGATTGGCCAACATTTAGGCACGGTTAGGAATCTAGCGCCACCTGCTGCTTTGGCATGTTCATAGCAGCGTTTTCCTTCATTTCTGCCTTTATGTGTGGACGGGATTATTTTTTAAAACGAAAATGGAAAATCTCCGTTTTCAAAAATACCCGTGTATGTGTGGACGTAGCCTCAGTCTCTGACTGGAAGCGCTAATTCGTCATTCGGCTTTTGTCAGACTAAAGTAACTGTTAAAACTGTTTGAAAAGCTCAGCTATACAACAAGGAGAGATTGAGAATTTCCTTTTAGTTCTCAGTTTATTTGATATTGACAAAAGTTAGTCAGTTTTGTCTGTTCTTCTGTAAAACAAACTAAGATTTATTTTTAGAATTAATATTTTGTTTCTAAGTGGAATTGACAATTTAGTCTGTTTTGTTTGTTCTATTTTGAAACTTAAACGCTTTAGCGGCTGCCTTTTGTGTAGTTTGCAATATTTGCCTTTATTTATCTGAAAAAGTCTCATGTTCCTTAAGTACATCTACCCTGTTGAACTTATTATGGGAAATAAATATTTAAATAAAAACAAGCTGCTGATTATTTCACATTTTACTTGTGAGCAACGGCACATTTAAATCTTACAAATATAGTTATTTGGCTTATATCGTGATAGATATCGTTATCGCCTGAAATGAAAAAAACATATCGTGATATGAAAAAATCTCATATCGCCCAGCTCTAATGCAAACATGATGTCTGTTTTTAGCAAACACTGCTTGCCTCACTTATTCTGTTGGCATCCCCACTGTGTACACATACCATGTCAGAACAGCATTTTTAAAATTGTTTTGCATACCACTTGGATAAGCAATCACTGAAACCAAAGGATACAAGGGTCTCACTTACAGAAGCATTTATAAAGTTTATTATTAAATCAGCTCAGATTAAACTTAGATTAGTCAGTTATTTGAAGAAAGCCCAAAAAGATGAAGACATCCTTTATCACGAATGACTTTTGCAGCATACAATGCACAAAACACGTGAATTTACAGTTAATGTCACAAAGTAACAGATACAGAAGAGTGGCTTGTATGCTCGATAGGCAAAAACTCTGAGGATGGCATATAAATAAAACCCACAATTTCCTTACTAGCCTTGTTACAATGCGAATGCCTATTTTCAACCCAACCCAATGTAGAGCCAGTTGCAAAATTTAATTTAAGAGCTTTGCACCAAAACCCCAGCTACAGTACTCCATATCAGATTTAATTTAGTGTGAACAATAAAGTCAGAGTGACGGTTATTAATGATTTTATTTAGGATGCAAAGCTCTTGCCTTTTATCCTCACTTACCCACAGGAATGTTTTGAGTGGACTTGAACCCTCTGTCTCTCTCTCTCCATGATAAATGCTCTCTCATCACTCTTGTTCATCATTGCACTGGCCGTCATGATCTAATGAGCTGTTGAAGTGGGGCACACCACCCACTCTTCATACAGATCAGCATTGTGCCTTGTCCAGGTTTTGCACAGGCTTTGGCAGCCACTCAGAATATTGTGTTGGTTATTAGTTTATCATTGTTCATAACCCCTTACAGCATCACACTCTACTTTGAGCTTTATCTGAGGTAACGAGTGCACAGTCCTGCTTTATAGTCTTATTCTGCTTTTGACCATGATCTTGTTGTGTATAGGTGATTGTTACACTTGCTTTCCTCCTGCTTCATGCATTAGTTGTGAACTCTTTAACTTTGTAGGTCAGCGACACTGGATGCTGTTTATTAGTTTTCTGTATTTGCTCCTTACCTCTCAGGACCTAGCTTGTCATCGTCTTTTTGCTTGGCTTCTCCAAACCATTTCTAGCCATCTGGATGTATCACAACACATGCAGGAATACACATCCACGCCAGATCTGTCTTTTTTTTTTTTAATGTATTGGCAGATCAGAGACCTCTGTTGACGAGGACAGTAAAATAAAGCACAGCAGTCAACAGGATCAAAGGGCAAAGGTCAAAGGAAGTGCAGTATGGGAGGAAAGAGTCTCTGATGTGTTGCCTGATAACAGAGCATCAGTTACCATGATGGAAATGGGGGTTTAAAAGAGGAATCAGGAGGTGAAGAGTAATAGACTGAAAGGAGTTTTACATGTGTCCACACGGACAAGAAGAAAGTAGTCAAAAAACAGCAAAACTGACTATTTTTCTTTATATATCATTGATCTTATTGATATTCTTGATCTTTTATAAAGATAACTTCACAGCATTTGTTTATACACATTTATAAAAGATAATCATAGAAAGACACATATACACATTTGCAAACAAAAACAATTCTGCAAGCCAAGTGTAATGGGCTTATATTAACACCATATTACTTTAAGATATTGTGAAGGATTTTTCAGTGTGTATTTTGTGTAGTTTGATGTGTAGTAGCAATTGCTTAATGACTTAGTTTAATCGAGATTAGTGGAAATGTTCAATTTGACTGTTGTTTGACCTGCGCAGGCCATTCATCTTTCCTGCTAGACTCATGGACTCATTATAAATGCTTTAAAAGACTCAAATTACTGTCTACTGCTATAGTCGTCTGAAAAACCTACACATCTGTGCTGCGTTCAAGGGAGTTAGGAGGGCCTAAGCACTTGTATTAAAGCGAAAAATTTGGTGGCAGCATTCAGATGTGTGTTGTCACAGTGCAATAATCTTCCAAGGAGAAGACATCCCAGAAAATTCTCCCAAGATCAGCCTGTGCAATGCTCAGAGAAACTACAAAAAACCTGGAGAGCTACATCTCAGACTCAGTTAGCATGTTAAATGATAAAGTTCATGACAGTTCAGTTAGAAAAAGACTGAACTAGTATGTTCTGCTTAGAAAGGTTGCTAGAAAGAAGCCTCTTCTCTCTAAATCCAGCACAGCTCATGTTCACAATGGTACGTCTGAACGAACCACAACACTTCTGCATATCACCACAAACACCTCACACTAACTGCCAAGCACAGCGGTGGAGAGGTCATTATTTGGGTTGTTATACCTCCACCCAAATGAAATGTGATGTTGGGATCTTAAGCGTGCGGTGAATGGTTGCCTGAAAAACGTCAATAAACTGATGCAATGTTGTGTAGAAGAGTGGGACAAAATTCCTCCAAAGCGATGTGAGAAACTGTTAAATTATTGCTGCTAAAGGTGGTTCTACAAGTTACAGAATCATGGGCTGTTTACAGGAGTGCACACTATAACTACACCTCAGGTCTGAAATGCTTAAATTGAAATGGTGACGTGATGATGATTCTAGGTCATATTTGGAATCACTGACTTTGCACAAAAATCAGCTGCAACTCTTTGCAAGAGAGTGACTAAGCATCAAAATTTGCCCAAATATGGGACCGGTTTTGGAAGCTGTACACAGTTAGACAGGATAGCTGAGCTGCTCTCAGGCTTTGTCTTCTCTTGTTTCACTCAGTCTCCGCACTATTAACTTTCCCATTTCATCTCATGATGTCTCCTCTCTAGTGCTGCAGTAGTAAGAGGTGAGTCAGCATGAGACAGATAATTGTGGTGATAAGTAGAGGGTGCCTGAGGAAAATTAGGAGAAAAGTTTAAAAGTTAAAAACTGTTTCTAAAGTGAAGGGAGACTTGAGTGAATAAGGGTGAAGAGGGTTAGTTGGTAACATATTCATGGAAAGGGGTTGCTAATGCTGCTGTTGTCACATGGAGGTGATGTTTCACCACGGTTCCTCTTTTTTCTGTGAGTGCAGCGGGCTCTGGTGTATTTATAGTCGGTTTATTACTGTCTGCCACAAGTCACTGTTTATCAGGTGTCTAATTTTGACCATGTCTCCCTCTCACTATGTCTGTCTCTGTCTTCCTCTCAGCTGATATCCAGTGATGCAGATGGGGCCATTCAGAGGGCGGGACGCTTCAGGGTGGAGAATGGCTCCTCAGACGAGGTGCGCACTATATCACACACAAGCCTCTTGTCTCAGTCTGGCTCTCAAGGTTTTCTTGTGCTGATTTTTGGATCCGTAATTGTTTTGAGGGCCTGTTTTAACTCAAGCTGATTGAAGGTGACAGAAAATTTCATAAAATAATATTTTAAGCTCTTTTTCATTTGCCATTCTTTCACTAAATAGTATTAAAGCTAATTTAAGAGGTGGCTAGAGTAGAGTAATATAAAGACTGGAAGTATGGGAAAACTGATTTCCTGGTTCTGTCCAAAGTTACAAAAAATACCTTCCAGGTCCTCTAAAACTCCTAATTACGATGTTATATAAAGGTGGTATTGATTTTCTTATCTAATGCTCAGCAGAGAGGACAATAAGTATCCCTTTAACATGACTCATGTAGCTGCCGCTACGAATTGCTTCTTCATGTGGTTCCCAAATTTGGGTTTATGACTCATCCATTAGGTCAAAAAGATATATCTAAGGGGTCACAAGATGAATAACGGATGATTAAACAGGCCTGTTTCATAAATTCTGGCTTTTCTCCCATAGTTGGGTTTTTTTTCTTGTTAAATGCAGGCCAGTTTGCTTTCTGTAGCTGCTGAAATTGTTCACATCAAGCAATCTACACACTCCTGGTGGACACACCATTATTTTATAGTGATATGCACAGGGGTTAGTGCGGTGCCAGAGCACAGCAAACACTTTTTTTCTCCCCTGAGGAAGTAGAATTGCCACATTTATCATAAACCTTATTTTGTGCCAGAGAGCCCATGAAAACAAACTGACAAATTGGTCAGAGCTGTCATATTGATGTGATGATTGATTTGCAATGTCAGCTCGAGCACAGCAAGCAAACGTTCCAACTTTGAAGCTGCCGTTAGCTGCAGGCTACCTTCAGAGGGTACAGGGATTTCAAATTTTTTTTTATCTCGTCTGTCTAGTGGGGTTTTTTGTGGGGAAAAAAAGATGAAATTTAAACATTTTTTTTCGCTTGTGGCAGGTCTTTATTTACCTCACCTGCTTAAACTGATCATATACGTCATTCCTTTTTTTGACAACTATAGTCATATTTTAGTCCCTTTTGAGTTAGTGCTTTATCCTGTTTACACAGCCTCAACATTTCTTTTTATCTGTGTTTAATTAAATTCCTTTTATACTAAGCCATCCCATTTCTTATTAAGGCTTTAATTGTGAAACATTTGTTGTGGAAACATCAGGAAGATTTTTATGTGAAGAAATACATGCACATGTACATAAAATTATTTGTGGCTATGGCATTTGTCCTCTGTCAGCTGTATGTATGACAAGAGATAACTTGAGTGAGCAGAACAAACGCTGACCAGTACTGCGAATACAGTAGCTCCTGCATTTGCTGATCTTTGTTTCCTTTTTAAGTCAATTTCCAAGAATGCAGCAACAATGCATCTCTATCATGGGGCCGCCCTATTATGATTCACTGCCTCGATTTTGTCCAACATTTTGGTATTATTTAGGATGTGATGCAATCCGCAAAGACAAAGGTTCTCTTAATCTCAAACCTTAGTCCTCCCACATTTTTAAATTGAGAGCCATGATACAAGTAATAAACAGTTACATTATAGCTTGCTTTTGCTGTATCTGATTTCCTGCCCTGTAATATAATCAGTACTGTTTTATTGTGTAACAGTTTTCCACAATGAAGACTGCTGTGACTCAAGCTGTGACTATCATTATAACATTGTGGCATATGTTTGTGTGTGTGTGTGCGTGTGTGTTTGAAACAGACTTTGGACTACACTCCAGGAACCTGGAGGAGAACCGATGTCCATCTGGAGAATCCAGAGTACCACACCAGATGGTTCTTTAAATACTTTTTGGGAAAAGGTCAGTGCTTCTCTGCTGTGCTCTGTATAAAAAATACACTCACGCACAGAGCTAGCATGACATAGATCAAGAAATGCCTCCATATTTGGAAGCTTGTTATCAGCCTTGTCCTCATGCACCGCTTTTCATTCATCTAACCATATCCCCACTGAGAGTCTTAACTACATTCCAGCCCAATACGTCACCCAAGGAGAAAGCTCACTAAGGACATACAGTATCACTAGACAGACAACGCTGCACAAGATAGCACAATTAAAATTTTACCCTTAGCTTCTGAAATGAGACTGTGCAGCAACCTAGCAACTGTGAGAAGCTGTTAGGAATTATTTGTATTGGTCACCTGTCCTGCACCTTTTTCATAATTTCTCCACCCGCATTATTCCCACTCTGCATTACTTCCATAGTCTTAAAAGCTCATTGCTGAGGCTTCCCTGTAATGAGTTTAGTGAGGAAGATCAGCTGAGAGGTGAGGTAAAGAGCAGAGATATTTGTGAAGGAAAGTTAAGACAGGAAAACTATCAGCTATGGAATAACAGAATAAGAGGCATCTTTTTCCTCTTCTGGCCAGGGTCTAATCATACTATGGCACGGGCAGTTTAAAAATGAGCCACGTCGCAAGAAATTTGGCTCGACCTGTTTTGGACCGCAGCTGAGCCATCTGTGTCTCACAGCCCGGGCAGAGTCGACTGCATCGCACAAAACAACACATTATGAACTCGAGGCCAGCTACTTTAACACAAGCTTCCTGTTTGATGAAACACCCACAGTGGCACACATCTTACTGATAAGAATAAATCTTTCTGTGTCTGTTTCCCTGTTATACTCCATTAAATATGACAATAATTCTTGAGGCTGCTCAAAAAGAACGAGGCTCAGTAGTAAGCCAATAATTGGAACGCAGCTTCACGTTACTGCTTACCTTAAGCTTAAAAACATCACCGATTAGGAATAAACAGAGCTTATAACCAAATAGAATAAAAGAGACACACACACACACAGGAAAAGAAAGCATTAGCTGAGGTGAGGACGAAGAAAGAGGCAGCAGAGAACCTGCATCTAATTGGGTTTGGATGGCTGTTTGGCATTGTTTGGATATGTTACCCTGTCAACCAAAGAGGCAGAGACTCTGCTGCGATCTGTGTAACTCTAGGTTTTGAATGAAAGAAGAGAATTTAATGAAAGAAAAGGCAGGAAGGAAGACAAAAAATGAAAAAACATCAACAACAAAAAGACTAAAAACACAGATAAAACAGCAGAGAGATGACTGGGCCCCTACTATGACAGAAAAATCTAAATTTTTAACTTAAACTAATCAAAACTTTAACACCAGGAGAACCAGCCTGGAGGTGGAATAACATGGGTCAGTTCAAGTAGATAGCTTACTCTGTCCATCTGTCAAAGTCTTCTTGGATTTTATGAATCAGTGGGGTATGAGCGTATATTCCAAGGTATAAGTCCCAGCGTCCCACTGTGTATGGCTGAAAAGCAGAATCTTGGATTTCAACCAGAGGACTGAGTAGCCATAGAACTTTCCAAAGCAGTTGATCAGAGTGTGGACTGACAGAAAGTGAGTTGTCAGATTAGTTAATAAAGAAGAATGTTATCTGCATATAAACTGAATTTTTGATTATGTAAATTTGTTGCTATACCTATGATGTCATCAGTCTGTCTTATGGCTGAGACAAGAAGTTCAATGAAAAGTGCCAGAAGAGATGATGATTATCCTTATCTCGTACCTCTGTTTAAATTGAATGGGTTGGATATTTGTCCATTAGTGATTACAGATGCTGTTGGAGTGTTGTGTTGTATAGGATTAGCTGTTTATGTAAGGACCAAATCCAAAATGTTATAGGAGGCAGAAATTTCCAGCTCAATTTATCATTTTTTTCCTGCATCTAGAGTAAAAATTATGGCAGGGCTTTGATTTAATATCCATTTTACTATTGTATAAGTTAATCAGTTGAATAATCTTGATCTCTTAATCTTAATCATATCTGTAAATGATCTCTGTCCACCATAGTCCACCAAAATTATGTGGGCACGGATGCAGAGAAGAATCCCTTCTACCTATCGGTGGTCCTCTCGGACCAGAACAACCAACGTGTTCCCCAGTACCGAGCCATCCTCTGGAGAAAGACGGTGAGTTCACTGTCTATGCACCTAGCAGCAGTAATTTTAAATGCGTCACATCTCTTAGACCTTCAGGATGAGTGTTGGGGAGTAACAGAATACATGTACCACCGTTACGTATTAAAAATACAAAATATGAGTAACTGTAGTCCGTTATAGTTACCGTTTAAAAAGGTGGTATTCAGAATACAGTTACTTTGTTGAAGTAACTGGATTACACGGCGGTCTTTTCCTGTTTCATATGTCATGCTGTCCCCTCTCTATTTTTGGTAATTCCACGCCGGTGGAAACCCAAACAAAACACGCATTAAGAGGCCTGTGTCTCAATCTCTCGACCCATGTCACCCCTACTTGCGGCCCAAATAATGACGTGACGAAATATTTTCACAAATTATTGTTCAAAAACTTATTTAATATGAATGCAATAGGCAGAGTGTTATTGGCATAGCCCTAAAGAATGTAGCCTCATGGACAGTGTAGCCCAGCAAGCTATTAAGACTCGACTTTACACCGTGTTCGTGTTTTCCTCCGAAACAATAAGTTCCGTTGCAGCAGCCTTTCAACGCCTCTCTCTGTCTCTCGCTGGCAAAGTTGACGCAGGCAACAAAGTAAAGCTAGTTTTCGGCTACGAGCCCGACACAGAACTGACGTATTAGCCAGAGGTCCCTTTTGGAGCTGTGGGCCTGTTTTATATACACGCGGAATAGTTTTCTATACGAGATCGCTCCAAAAAGTGCAGCCTTACCTAATGTCCACCTACTGTTACTCATTTTATATTAAGATTTAAAAATCTGGTTGGTATTAGTATGGCGAATAACCTTCAGTAATAGTAATAAATCACACAGCAATAGTACATTCATGTAGTTGTAAAAAGCTTGATAATATATTAAGTAATCCAAAGTATTCAGAATACGTTACTCTGATTGAGTAACGTAACGGAATACGTTACAAAATACATTTTGGGGCATGTATTCTGTAATCTGTAGTGGAATACATTTTAAAAGTAACCTTCCCAAAACTGTTCAGGATATATGCAATTTTTTTTCTGAGTAAAATGATATATAAGGTTTTATATTTTTGCAGGTATCATTAATTGAAAGCATTTTCAGCAAACTGTATCATATGACATGACTGCATTTCATTGTATTGTAAGCAGTTTCTCACTGTTGGACCTATAAATGCTGAGATACTTTTCAATAGTTTCATCAAATAGCTGCAGCCCAATGACATGATCAACAAAAAAATCATCATGTGTAATCTTAAAGAATAATTCACAAACATTTATTCTCTTTAAAATCTTAATCTTTAAAGCAAGTTAGATAAATGTAGCGGCAGTCGTGGAGTCTAAATTCCCATAAAATATAAAGTCTCCAACTAAAAGTGCAGGTATTAAAAGTTTTAGCACACTGGTGCAAAGATTAATCCTGAACACAGACATTTTCTGCTTAATTAAACAGTTGTGGGAGGTGTGTTTTTTGTTCCTCAGATCTAAACACGGAAAAGCACAAAATGTGCAAAGTCCCTTAAAAATAGTCTTTAAGGCACTATGCTACTCCACTTTTGAGTCACCGTTTGTGTAGGTGTGTGTGTGTGTGTGTGTGTGTTAGAGAGAGATGCATGATTATTATGGTGTGCATCTAGTTCTGTGATTCAGTTTCATGACCAAGATAGCTTGGATCTAATTTTGCCCTCCAGCCTCGTCTGGAACCTGATTAGGGTGATGCACCTCCGCTGCCTGATCACATTGATTTATGTTGTTTCTGTCAGACTCTAACTGGTACAGGATGTTGTTGTTGAACAGAACAACTTTGTCTTCTCTTGAATTGCTTCTGTTTAATCTTTTAAGTCCTCTGTAATTATTCTGCGAGTAGTTGAAAAATCTCTTTTGTGGTCTGAATTTCTAAATACACACACCAAAAAATGTACTAATTATTTCCAAAATGAACAGATGTATAAAACCCACTATGTTATAATATGATAATCACTGATCTGTGTCACTCTTGTTCACACAGGGGACTCTGAAGATTTCCCTTCCCTACAGCCCAACAAAAACACTATCAGTCAAGTCCATACTAAGGTGAGACGTGCAGCTCAGACCTTGTAGTCACTACTCTTTATGCCCTCTTTCCAATACATGAATGAGATTTTATATTGTTGTTTTCTCATTCTACAGTTCAGATGTAATTATTTGCATTGCACAATCTAACTGAACTTAGAACAAAAGAAATATTCAAATCAAATCAAATCACAGCAATACAAGGTAAAGATCTACAGCAGTAGAGAAATAACCCCAACAGATGACCCCCTATGTGCAAGCACTCGGTGACAGTGGGAAGGAAAAACTCCCTTTTAACAGAAACCTGCAGCAGATGGTTGAGGGGGAGGAAGACAGGGAAAATACACACTGTGGAAGAGAGCCGGAGTTTGACGTGAACTAATGATTAAATGTAAAGCAGTCTATAAACAGACAGAGAGTAAAAAAATGTGAGAGAAGAAAAAACAATCAGTGCATAATGGGAAGCTCCAAGCAGCCTAGGCCTAGTGCCGCATAACTAAGTTAAAGTTTTAAGCCTAATCTTAAAAGTAAAGGGGCTGTCCGTGTCCTCTAGCCAAAGTGGGAGCTGGTTCCACAGAAGAGAGACCTGAACGCTGCATCAGTGACTGGTAACAAGATATTAAAATATGTAGAAAACAGAAGGTTTGAGATTTTAAATTACTCAAGGCTAAGTTGCTGCACAAACTCTAAATGAATACAAATGGTTCAAGCTAGATGGGAAATCCCCTGTATCAGGTTTTAATGAGTGTTAACCTTTGGGCTGTTTGTCTTTCGTCAACACTAAACACTTGGGGTTTTAATCTCTGTTTCTTCCACTCCTCCTTTTTCTGCTGCTCCTGCTTCTGCCTGTACAGTGCAATGAACATGGACAGGTTTGAGAAAGGCCCCAGGGAAATCCTCAACCCAGAGATTCAGAAGGTGAGAATGACACCAGCACAACGGCAGGCTCTTAATGAAATATAGCACCGACCCATTTCATGCCAACCCGGATCAGCAACATCTAAACTTCATAATGTCCTTAGGCTGTGTCATCTCTAGCTGTAGTGCTGGTCAGTGACAGTTGTTGTGTCCTCTTTCCCCAGGACCTGTTGGTGTTGGAGGAACAGGAGGTATGAATATGATATGTTTTTCATGGGATAAGTTAGCATGTCTGCAGTAATCCTGGAATTTTCTGTCATTAATGCAGTTTGATTTTCTTTTTTCTAGTGTTCTGCATGTTTGAGTCTATATGCTTTTATATGCTGAAATGGTTGCATGTGTACAACTACAATTGTTCTTTCAAGTGTTATGCAGATTAATATTTTTCTTTCTTGGTCATCAGTATTTAGCCTTTCTTGTTACCTTTTGTGGATCTTTTGTTTAATCTATTACATGTTATTTTACATTTCTTTAAAAAAAAAACGTAGAATTTATTTTGAATTGTTAATCTCTAATCTAACTCAATTTTCTTTTAGGGTTCTGTCAATTTTAAGTTTGGTGTGCTGTATGCCAAAGATGGACAGCTCACAGATGACGAGATGTTTAGTAATGGTAAATTCTGCTATGCTCATTTATTATTTAGTGTTCGAATTAAAGACTGTATATCGTTAGCTTCATAGCATAATTGCCTAAGTCATTTGACTAAGTCAATGACTTAGGCACTTATGCTATGAAGCTAACGATATTAAAAAGGACAGTCACTGTGACATCAACCATTTATGAGTGTATTATCATGTTGAAGCTTAATATGAACAATTAGGTTGCTGCCATCTTTGGGCATCATCATTTTTGGTCACTAGCGCTAGCTTGTTTAGCCCTTAAACGCCGATGGGAGTGCCCTTAATTCCATTTGCGTAACTATTTTTAAATCCCGGTAGACCCACAATCAAATAAGATGAGGCATTTTGACATGAAAACAGAGGAGTTTACTTACATATCATGCATTCAACTTGTCCCTGGCCGCAGTCTCCTTCTACTAATGGGTTTGCAAAATAGCGTCAGAAGAAATCCAGACACACGCTTTGCGGATCTGATCAACTTTCCATTGCACTTCCTATGCTGGAATAAACATCATCACATTATCAGCATGAACTAACACGTCTGCGATTTACTGCGAAAACCAGAAATTATGTCATTTTTGCAGGAATTTTTCTTTTTTTTTTTTTCAGGGCCATTTTAAGATCCGCTAGTGATAATGAAAGTTATGTTTGACTTTGTGCCTTTTTTACACTTAGAACTTTGATTTCACTGTTGGAAATAGTTTTACAGAAGAGGATTAGGGCTACCGAAAGAAAAAAAAAAGTGGGCAAGTATTTTTTTGACATTAAAGTCAGACTTCTGAGAAAAAAATAATTCTGATGAAAAAGTTAGAATTCTGACTTTTTCATCAGAATTATTTTTTTCTCAGAATTCTGGAAAAGAAGAAAAAGAAAGACTTGCCCACTTTTTTCCCAGTGGTCCTAATCTTCTTCCGTATAGTTTATTTTGATGCACATGCAGGGTTTCTTTGCACATTAATATCTATTTTTGTTTTTGTTGCAGTTTATAAAAAATGTAAAACTGAAATTATGAAGTCCGAATGAATTTCCTGTGGTTGAAAACTATTTCATTCAACTTTCTTTGCATTTAAAATTTCGAGGGCTACACCTTTGATATTTCTGTAACTAGAAAAATGTGTAAGCAAAACAAAACCGATTTTCAATTTTTTTGTAGTTTATTAGAGTTTTTAGTAATTTATGTAGTTACTATGGACTTGATACATACATATTATTCAAATTTGGGATATAACGGTTGTATTGATCATAGCAACTTGCATGCATAGCAATGCTCTTAAAAAAGGCACTACAGCATGTAAAAATATAGAAAACATAAAGTAAGCTCTGATGGCCTTGTTAAAGGATAGGCTTAAAACAGTTAGCAAGATGACAAGACTTTCTATAACCTCATTAATGTTACTAACCAAGCTAGCTTTTTCACCTTGTTTACAGTTTTCATGTTAAGCTAAGCTAAACTAAGCTTAGCATATAAACTTAAGAGTGGCGTAGATCTGGTCACCAAAAGTGTACTTTTTCCAAAATGTCAAATTAAAATAAAAAACACTACATACCACAATAGACGATATCTGCTTAGTGACTTGTGTTGTTGCAGAGACGGGAAGTGAGAACTTCGACAAGTTTCTCAGTCTGCTGGGTGATACCATTACACTGCAGGGATGGGCAGGTTACCGAGGAGGGTTAGACACCAAGAGTAAGAATGTGCACCGTTTGATCACATAACAAAACATCACATTCAAAAGGAGGCCATCCATTAAGGTTTTTTTTTCTCTGTGTTATGTTATACTGTTTTTGTCTGCAGATGACACTACAGGAATTAAGTCCATCTACACAGTGTATCAAGGTCATGAGCTCATGTTCCACGTCTCCACGATGTTACCCTACTCTAAAGAGAACAAACAGCAGGTGCGTTACAAGTGTGGTTGTACACATTTGGTCTCTGTTTTTTTGTAACACTTTTAGTGTTTTCTCGATTTCATATATTTTTACATCGTTGTTTTTTTTACAGTCAGCCACTATGTCTCTCCGGATCATTGGTCTAGATCAGGGGGTGGGCAATTCCAGGCCTCGAGGGCCGGTGTCCTGCAGGTTTTAGATATCACCCTGGGTCAACACACCTGAATCACATGATTACTTCATTACCAGGCCTCTGGAGAACTTCAGGACATGTTAAGGAGCTAATTTAGCCATTTAAATCAGCTGTGTTGGTTTAAGGACACATCTAAAACCTGCAGGGACACCGGCCCTCGAGGCCTGGAGTTGCCCACCCCCTGGTCTAGATGAAATATTGTAGTATGGATACATGAGATAAGCATTTGTACAAACATTCATGATGTTCAGAAGAATCATTCTAATAGTTTTGGTAAAACCTTGAAATTGTGGTTTTCCGTGAAATATCTTTTTTAGATTTTTAGCCAACATCAGCTGATGGCTGACACTGGTAAAGTATTTGGGTTGCTGATTTGGCCTAGCAAATCATAGGAATAATGTTTCTATAGCTCCAGAACCTGCCCAATAACTACCATGTTTCAAAGTCAAAGAATTCATTGGTCATCATCTGTACATGCAGTTCTGTATTGCCATTTATTAAAATAACAATTATTGGTAGATAATTCCTGTGACACATAAATTGCAGGGTGCCGAGGTTAATTTGCCGTGTTTTTCCTTATCTCGGTGTCTCTCTTGTTCATCTATTCTGTCAGGTGGAGAGAAAGAGGCACATTGGAAATGACATTGTTACCATAGTATTCCAGGAAGGCGATGATGCCTCGTCATCCTTCAAGCCGTCTATGATCCGATCACACTTCACCCGTATCCTTCACATGGACAGCGACTGTCACAGAGATTAAGTGGTAGCCAACAACATGAGCCATGTTTACAGCAGCTTGAGATAATGAAGTCACATCCACATCAGAGCAGTGGAACTGTATGTGTTTGACTGTATGTGGTTTAATTGTTTCCTTTACTTTCACATCTAGATATTTTTGCATTAGTTAGGTACAATAGCCAGAATGACAGTTACAGGTGAGTGTGTTTGGTTTACAGAAGAGTCGATGAAGTTACTTGATCTGCGGCTCTTTACGATCTCATGTGTGTGCTCTCTGCCGCAGGTTAAAGATCTTCTCAGAGGAAAGCGTTCCACTGTTTGGACCCCCTCTCCCATCCCCGCCTGTATTTACCGATCACCAAGAATTCAGGGACTTTTTATTAGTCAAATGTATGAAAGTGTTCAAAAAAAGTTCATCAGATATGCTGACATCTTTGCGTCCCCTCTGTCTCCCTTACACTGATCTTCCCTCATTTCCTTCAGTAATCAATGGAGAGAAAGCCACACTGGAGACACCGACGTTTGCCCAGAAGCGTCAGCGGACCCTCGACATGCTGATCCGCTCGCTCTATCAAGACCTCATGCCTGACCTGCACAAGGTACAGCAGCGTTTCCGTCCACGACTCTGCTGCAGAGACCTGTTGTTGTACTTTTTTTGCCATCAATCCACTCTTCTCCTCCTGACTCCTCCTTGTCACTTCAGTCACTTGCAGCGACTGGAGTCGCTGCTGATTTGTCCTCTGCTGTATTCCACTGCAGCCTCCGCATACTGCACCACACTCCACTGGATTCTGCTGCAATGCTGACTTTCTCAGCAGGGCTCTCTCTCCTCACATCACTTTAGTTCTTATATCTGTTGTTTTTTCCCCTCCTTTCACTGTTGCTCCTAATACAGCTTAGTTCAAGCAGTGCACTGTTCACTCTTGCTGTTCTCACTTCACTTCTAAGACCCTTGTTGCTTTTCTTTTTCTCTCTCCGTGTGGCTGCGTGTGTGCGCGCATGTGTCACATTTTGTGCGTTCCATGTTTAGGTTCCCTTTTCTCCCCAGAACATGTTAAACAGACGGTCCTTCAGCGATGTGTTGCCCGAGTCTCCAAAGTCGGCACGTAAGAAGGAGGAGGCACGCCAGGCTGAGTTTGTCAGAATAGGGCAGGTAACTAAGTACTGAGCACACAAAGACATGTAAAATAGCCTCATGTGTTCTGTGAGAAACTCCAAAGAGCAATTCTGTGCAAGTCTTAAGCCACCTCTCATTTTCATTCATTTTGCTATGGGAGAAAGGTGCAACAGTTTATTGAAATATGTGCAAACATATATGGAAATACAGCATATATAAGGTAAAAACATAGTTTGTACAAATTTAATGAGCTTGAAAGTCAATATTTGGTATGACTACTTTCAGTCTGAACTCTCTCAGGCGGTCCTCAGGAACAGTTCTCCAGGCTTGCTAAAAGCCATTCAGAGCTCTTATTTGGACATCGGCTACCTTTCCTCTGTTAAGATGATCCCACACTGTTTCACTAATGTGGATTTCCCCTGACCTCCTGCGTACATATTCACATGTACAGAATTGAACCAAAAGTTTCAAATGCGGATACATCGGTTGCCACTGATTTGTGGTCCAGTTCTTGTGTTATTTGACATAAATAGAGGGAGGGCCTGAAGAGATGTATCTGCTGTAGATAGATTTTAGGTCTGGCACTTCTTTTGTCCTCCACTTATCCAGTTTCCTCAGATGTTTTAAGAACAAACTGCACACCATGCCAAGAGTTTGGCTAATAGTTATTTGGGAATCACCTTGTTGTTGCAAAAATGCTATTTTATGCCTGTCAGACTGTGTTATCATTAACATTTTTGTAGATTCACTGAAGAAGTAGTCTGAAAATAGTCAGGTAAAAGGACAAAACTGAAAAGGAGAGAAAAAGCTGCCAATGTCCAAAGAAAAGCTTTGAAAGATGTTCAGAAAGACTAAAGAGCCATTGCTCAGCTCCATATACAGTGGGGCAAAAAAGTATTTAGTCAGCCACCGATTGTGCAAGTTCCCCCACCTAAAATGATGACAGAGGTCAGTAATTTGCACCAGAGGTACACTTCAACTGTGAGAGACAGAATGTGAAAAAAAAATCCATGAATCCACATGGTAGGATTTGTAAAGAATTTATTCGTAAATCAGGGTGGAAAATAAGTATTTGGTCAATAACAAAAATACAACTCAATACTTTGTAACATAACCTTTGTTGGCAATAACAGAGGTCAAACGTTTACTATAGGTCTTTACCAGGTTTGCACACACAGTAGCTGGTATTTTGGCCCATTCCTCCATGCAGATCTTCTCGAGAGCAGTGATGTTTTGGGGCTGTCGCCGAGCAACACGGACTTTCAACTCCCGCCACAGATTTTCTATGGGGTTGAGGTCTGGAGACTGGCTAGGCCACTCCAGGACTTTCAAATGCTTCTTACGGAGCCACTCCTTTGTTGCCCGGGCGGTGTGTTTTGGATCATTGTCATGTTGGAAGACCCAGCCTCGTTTCATCTTCAAAGTTCTCGCTGATGGAAGGAGGTTTTGGCTCAAAATCTCACGATACATGGCCCCATTCATTCTGTCCTTAACACGGATCAGTCGTCCTGTCCCCTTGGCAGAAAAACAGCCCCATAGCATGATGTTTCCACCCCCATGCTTCACAGTAGGTATGGTGTTCTTGGGATGCAACTCAGTATTCTTCTTCCTCCAAACACGACGAGTTGAGTTTATACCAAAAAGTTCTACTTTGGTTTCATCTGACCACATGACATTCTCCCAATCCTCTGCTGTATCATCCATGTGCTCTCTGGCAAACTTCAGACGGGCCTGGACATGCACTGGCTTCAGCAGCGGAACACGTCTGGCACTGCGGGATTTGATTCCCTGCCGTTGTAGTGTGTTACTGATGGTGACCTTTGTTACTTTGGTCCCAGCTCTCTGCAGGTCATTCACCAGGTCCCCCCGTGTGGTTCTGGGATCTTTGCTCACCGTTCTCATGATCATTTTGACCCCACGGGATGAGATCTTGCGTGGAGCCCCAGATCGTGGGAGATTATCAGTGGTCTTGTATGTCTTCCATTTTCTGATGATTGCTCCCACAGTTGATTTCTTCACACCAAGCTGCTTGCCTATTGTAGATTCACTCTTCCCAGTCTGGTGCAGGTCTACAATACTTTTCCTGGTGTCCTTCAAAAGCTCTTTGGTCTTGGCCATGGCGAAGTTTGGAGTCTGACTGTTTGAGGCTGTGGACAGGTGTCTTTTATACAGATGATGAGTTCAAACAGGTGCCATTCATACAGGTAACGAGTGGGGGACAGAAAAGCTTCTTACAGAAGACGTTACAGGTCTGTGAGAGCCAGAGATTTTCCTTGTTTGAGGTGACCAAATACTTATTTTCCACCCTAATTTACGAATAAATTCTTTACAAATCCTACCATGTGAATTCATGGATTTTTTTTCACATTCTGTCTCTCACAGTTGAAGTGTACCTCTGGTGCAAATTACTGACCTCTGTCATCATTTTAGGTGGGGGAACTTGCACAATCGGTGGCTGACTAAATACTTTTTTACCCCACTGTATAGAAATCGTGGTATAGTGTTGTAGAAATGACATTGCAGACCTTGAACAAGTCATAGTATTTTTTTTACATGATTATTGTTCACAAAATCCTTTTTTTGATCAGCTTCTATTGTAGTGAACACTTCAGACTTGAGCTGTAATCAGAGGCTTAATTCAGAAAGAGGAACAAATTGCTGAAAAACATCATTGAGCTTTATACAGCCCTATACACTCCATTTCTCCATATTTGGGCTTTTTTGGTGGGGGCGTATTTACTTTATGGGTCATGTATTTTTGATGTAATTTCCAGGAAACTTTCTAAATGATTTAGCTACTCAAAGAAATTAAAAAGGGTGTTAAAATTTGTCCTACTCATAAGAGAAAAAAGTGCTTCCACAGTTACCAGCTTCTTCTGTTTGATGTTTTAAGAAGAAAAGTAATAATTTGTAAGGCAAGTGAAAAGTAAATGCTAATCGGAGTTGCCTGGGAAGTCAAACAATAATCCTAAACTTAACAGAAAAGGTACCCGAGTCACTTCAGTCTGGTCTTTAGAAATGAAACTGCCTAGCATGGGTTAGTGTATTTCACTCTATTCTCTTTGTTTCCCTCTAAAAATGCAGATGTAATGAGTGCTGCCTACCACTGCAGGAGAAACTACCCTCTCTCAGTCATTAATGAGGAAGCTCTTTGTACTGATTGGGTTTCAAAGGCTGAATGAACTGAACACCTGCTTGCAGGAGGATAAAGAAGGAATAATAATCTAAGAAGGTCACTGTGTGGCTGATATACCTGATATAATCATACTGGGAAAAAACCTTACAAAGCACCATACATGGCAATGAACCCGGATGACCATTTTTTGTGGGAGGCTGGGAGATAGTGGGTATTTTTGATGTGATCACTCATACAGTTTCAGAGTAATGTGACTGTCAGCATGAGTTAAATTATAATAAATAAATAATTGCCCTCATAAACCGAATACATCAATAATTTTACTACAATTTGTTCTTTCTTTTTTTTTTTTGATCAACTTGAAAATCTATCCAAAGTCCAAAGGTTTGAACTGAGTAGTACTAATAATGCCTTCATCGTCACTCATTGTTTTATAATAGTCTATATGAGCCTTAAAAACTAGACACTAGTTATAACAGCTGTACCCTGTAGAAAAAACCTGTTGGAGGAAATTAGTTTTTAAAGTCAAAACCATTTATAGTCGACTCTAAACGAGCAGCTGTTTATTAATCTTAGTAATTCTCTCTTTTTCTCTTTGTTGTCCTTGTTTCCTTTTCTTTACGTAACTGTTCTATCTCGTTTCTACTGTTCTCGACTTATAAATACAAAGCTTAGGTATCGACGTGCTCTTCTATAAAGCATTAAAACAGTGGAAGACTAACATCTTCGGTCATTGATTGTTCAGTTATTTTAGGGACAAGCCATTTGTCAGCTAAACTGACTCACAGTGGGGTCAGTCACTGTGTTGTGCACGTCGTACACAGTGATGTCATGTTCCCCATTAATGTCTCATAAATCTGAATATGATTTCTCATGGATCTGTTCTGAAGGATGCTTTAGTATGCTGTATGGCTAAGCCACCGCAGTGGTGGTTTGTATTGATCTCATCATCTCCAGATTGCCTGTTTATGCAGGCATGGTAATGCTTTGTGCAGCTTGGATTGGCACTTTCAGTCAGATGGTTGCAGCTTGCACATTTGTACGAACTGTGTTTGAATTCTGAAACGGCTTTAACCTTTGATGCATTATGACTTTTCTTTTTGTACAGTCACCTTCTTGAGCCGTCACAGATCTCAGAACCTAAATAAGCATGAAAAACAAGCAATGTCAGTCCAAATAGCAGTAATAGAAAACAGCATGCGTATTTCAGCAAGTTAGGGCTCATTTATCTTGCGCAAGGTCCACGAGTGTGAAAGCGTTATTTAAATAACAGATAAATACCGTAAAATGCAATTTCCTCCACAGAGAATGACTGTGATAGATGCTAGCTCATTGGCAAGCTACCTGTTTACAGCTACATGATGGAGCCCAAAAGATAGAAAAATACATACCAGTTCATCAAGGCCTCATAATAGCCACATATAACATCAAAATATATGTTTAAAAAATGCCCCTTTAGTAGCACATAGATTGATCCTGTTTATTGAAAGAACTCAAACCCAGTGGCTGAAAAAGAACTACTTAACTCTTTACCCCTGCGCGATTTTGCATGAAATGGCAATGTGTAGCGTTTGTCTAGGGTGTTGTTCATTTTCCTAAATCCCTCGTTTTGCACAGTGTTGATGGGAGCCATATCTTTGGTCAGGTGATAAGTGATAGCCTCCGTAATTTCTTTGTGCCTGCGGGAGTTCGACGTGTATAGGGAAGCGCTGTATAAGGTTCCCGTTATTGATGTTTGGGTGGTTGACCGGGACGGATTTTCTCCTGTCACTTTCTCGTCATCCCTGACGTGCTCTCCGTTGTTTTTTCCCTGCCAATTTTAGCATCACACGGCACAGCTTCTGTATCACGTGGTATAAGGCTCCGCCCTTGTCATTTGTTGAGCAGGAAGAGTGAGCGCTTGTTTTCATGCAGATTACGTCCCGGATCAAAATGCGGTACAATCGTCATCTTTTTTTAAAAAATCGTTGTCATTTGGAAATGAGATCGCACATAAGTATGAATCGAGATCGCGATTTTCTAACGATTAATCGTGCAGCCCTACTAGATACCCTGTTAGAAGCAACCCTCTGATTGGTTCATGTCATATTTCAGCCTGCCTATTGAACAACATGAGTGGATGTGCATCAGAAATGAGTGAGGATGGTCTCTATTCATGCAGGTACCCTAGGGAAATCCATTTATTCTAATGGTCATTGAACCGCATCTTTATTGATATTTACTAAGGCGTCAAAACTTGCCATTAATGATGCAGGGTAGATCGTCAGATCATCTTAATGGGGAAAAGAGTTCAAGAAACAGAAATATCTCAAAAAATGTCTATATTTGTGTAGGTCTGAACTTTATTCTTCATTCTGTCCTGCCTCATTTGAGGTTGGAAAATACAGAGTAACTATAACTCTGTTTATAAAAGAAATCATCGTTACCTCTAACAACCACAGCGGTAAAATGCCACCTTCTCATCGTGGCAACAGCGTTAATTTTATGCTAACATTAGCTACATGGGAGCAAATCTTGATTTCAGATGTCAGACACTGTGGTGATGCAAGACTTCAGACTTCCATCAGTGCAGAATTCAGAGGTGTACGCCGTGTGTCATATCTGATGCCGTTTCTTCCCCAGGCCCTCAAGTTGAAGACCATAGTGAGAGGCGATGCGCCGACTAGCCTCGTCACCACAGGCTTGTGCAGAAAAGAGGTGAGGCTCACATCTTTAAAGCGTCTCACCGCCTTGATCTTAATACTTGAAAGAACCTTTGAATTTTTTGCCGTTACAAAACAACTTCATGTTTGAAATGTTTAAAAAGCACTTAATGAACCCGGGGGGGTTAAATTTATGATTTATTTGTAGTCCTATCAAACCAAGTGAATATTAATCCTATTGTGCGCTGTATCAATATGTGTGTTGCAGCCATGGGAGTCCCAGTTGTTCTGCAGCACATTCCCCTATGATATCGTGTGCGCTGACTCCTGGGGTCAGTCAGTGCTGGTTGCCACAGACGCAGCAGGGGTCATGCTGCTCGATGGTGAGGTCACTAATCAATACGCCCTGTGCCATCTAAATTAAAGCACCCATGCATAATTGTTCAATACTCAGCAGAATGTCGAGAGCAGCAGCTAACATGATGATGGTAATGATGTTGTCCCTCTTTCAGGCCCTGATCCAGCAGGGTTAGGCATTGGTGAGTGACACAATCAATATTTTCTTATTTAAATGCTCTTTCTTTTTTTAATCCCTACTTGGGGCGGGGATTTTTCAATTTAATTTTCTTTAATCATGTGATTTTTGACTTGTCTTTCAGAGCCACAGAGCCTTCCCCCAGTGAACGTGTTCGACAGAACCATGGTGGTGAAGCAGATGCACGTTCTCGAGCCTCAGGACCTGCTTATCACCCGCACTGACAAAGGTAGGCTTAGACCACTGGGAGGATACTGCTAAGCATGTTTGTTCTTTTTCTTCGCCTTACATTTCATCTGTCTTTTCCTGTGTACGTTAGTGTGTACACGTTTGCCCACCTCCACTGGTCCGGTGAAAACATCGATCCATCGCCGAGATTTAAGGAAGCTGACCTGCACAGAACGAGTCCCTAAAGGGGTTCTGTGTGCATGTGTATACAAAAGAGTGTCTGTTTGTCTGAAGAACCACATAGACTGTGAGAGTGCAGGGGGTTATAAAGTACTAAGAGATATCCAGACAGGCAGACAGATAAAATTAAACACAGAGGGTGACTAAGATTTAAAGGACACACAAGTAGTTCAACCGAGATGTGGCTGTGTACTAACAAACAGCAGTTGGACTTGTCTGATGTTTGCTTTAACTGTGAAAGAATGTAAATGGTTGATCTGCAGATGATAAGCAAGTAGGGATCGTCCAGGTTTGATAGTCATTATGCGATGGCAGGCATTTGTCACGACTGTGTGTGGGCTTTGATGAAGCTTCTGCGAGTGCGCCAGCTTTAAGAAGCCTTCTAGTAATCCTCCTGCAATATCACGCCATTGCATGACCGTGGGAGGATGCTAAATAAGAGCTAGCAAATTGAGGGTAGCCTTCGTGCAGAAAAAAACAGAAGAGCTTTTTGTTTTGTTTCCAGGAAAGGATGCTCGGCTTTATGTGTTCAGACTCAGCACGATCAAGAAAGGCCTGGAGGAGAGGCAACTAATCAGGGGCAAGTGCGACAGCCGGGAAAACAAACTGGAGAAAACGAAAGGTAACGCACAGGATCTGCAAGAATATGCACACAGTTGCACAGAATGCAAAACAATCCTCACAGTGAAAAAGGTAAATACACTTATGCAAGATAGAAAAATCTGCTTGAATTTGACAGAAGTTGAAAGCATCAGATAGTTCCCCATCCGAACACCTGTGATAAATTTTTCCCCCTGTTAATACCTTTAGGTTTATTTGAGGATAATATGAGACTACAAAATTGCTCTTTTTGTCAGCATCCTTCAACAGCAGCTCTAGTGTGAAATAGACATGCATGCTTAAATTCAAGCCATCATGAAAATAAATGTAAAAACATTTAAAGAGACATTTCCAAGACATTTAAATGTTGATACATATCAGCTACCTAGCTTAATCGTTTCTGGCATAAAAGGAGCCTGAAATGTACTTCATACATTGGTCATTCACGACTCCTTGGCTTTAAATCTATTATTTCCCCCTGCTGGTAATGCAACTTAAGCATGTGGTGGATTAGTGTGTCTGTTACCCCTTAAGGTGCTTTAAATTGTAAGGTCAAGATGCTAAAATAACACAAGAGAAAATCCCAATAATCAGGCAACCCACTGTAAGCAAGCATTCGGCGACAGTGGGAAGGAAAAACTCCCTTTTAAGAGGAAGTAACCTCCGGCAGAACCAGGTTCAGTTGGGAGTGAGGGGAGGGAGACAGGAAAAAAGGCATACTGTGGAAAAGAGCTAATTTGGTGATGAAACCTCTTACATTCAGATCAACGTTAAAACCTATTTTAAGACAGATTGGATCGACTGATAGCATCTCGCCATGCTCCTGTTGGTATAAACAGGAGATAAAGAAGTTCCTACTTGGGAACCTACTTCTCCACTGGCCTCTGGCAGGTGTTGCTTACTATCACACTCCAATGTAGCTCCAGAGCCACAGCCACCCCATAAATGTGGAAGAATGTGGTGGCTTAAGTAACCAGCACAGCTTGAAGTAAACAAGTAATCTAATTAGCATCTGTAACGACATAAACTTCTGCAAATTAACACATTTGATTGTTTTGCTATCAATTGCATGAATGTGGAAATGAAAGAGAGATTCAGTCAGCTGCATTAGGCACAAACCTAGGGGAGGAGTCAGAGAGAAACTCTGGGTTTGTTAAAGAAAATCTGCCAGCGAATAGAGTCTGTGAATAGCCCAGGGATTAGGGAATCCTCATCTCAGGGTTAGCAAACTCTGTTTTCTGGAACAGGCCTGTGCTTCATCATATTAGGCGCAGCCAAAGCCACAGTGCTGGCCTGAGATGGACATATGAAGAAATCCATGCCAAGCTGACAACAGCTCAATACAAGTAGAAAAATTTGGAAAACAAGCTTTTCGAGCAGATTGAAACCTGAGCTTTTGGCTTACAGACATAAAAAAATGTCTTTGAGCTGTAAATACTGTTCATCTGTACAAATGTTCCTAAAGAAGTAAACATCTACATTTCTGACCTGTTGAAGGATTATCTGAATATGTTTATGAGGTTGTTTACAAGGTTAACAAGTATCTAATCAATTCTGAAGTGCAACCTTAATGAATCTCCTTTTTACAGTGTACACACAAATACACACACAGTGTTATATCCACTGGTGTCATGCCAGCTGTCTGAGCGGCATGCATTGATCTGCGGGACGATGCCAGGGAACGACACCTGCAGCAGTAAACATCCATTATAGTTTCCATCTCTTTGTCAGCCTCCCCTCTCATCCGCTTTGTCTTAGGTTGCCATTTGTACTCTATTAACACCCACCACGGCTCAGAGCTGAGGATAGTAGCAGCCATCAGGAACAAACTCCTCCTCATCACCAGGAAACATCCGCGTTTCAGCGCCGTCGCCACAGGAGCGGATTCTCCAGTGGAGGAGTTTCAGTACATACGGGTAAATCAAAGTCCACATGAGCAAAGAGAAGGTGGAAAAACAGCATATGAATCAAGCATGCACATTGTATTCAATACCCAAATGTAATGGGGGCTAAAAAAGAGTCTAATTATCTATCAAACAGAAGAGGGTGAAAGAAGAACGAAGACAGGAGTGTAAAAGTAAAGAGTGCTAATGTTAACCACGTGTACCACGCTCCCATTAGGAGATCTGTCTGTGCGACCCGCCGGTGGTGATGTCGCTGGTGGACGGTCCAACCGGGGAAAATGATAATATGATTTGTGTGGCCTACAAACATCAATTTGACCTGATCAATGAGAGCACTGGAGATGCCTACCGGCTTCATCACGCAGAGGCCAACAGGGTGAGGCACACAGGCACACACACACATATTAGCGGCTTTCTCTTTGCTTTCTTGCATTTCTATGTGATGTTTATTGAAGCCAAACGGGACTGAAACCTTTAGTTAGCGGCTTTATTTACCTGCTGATTACCAGCCTGCTTGGGTGAATCAAACATTGTCATTCTCAGCAGGGAGAAATGGATGAGCAGGCTGTAGGATGAACAGCTGCCTTAATAAAGCATCTCATTCTGCTTTCTATTTAGAGAAGAGTAAATCTGTAGCTGACATGCAGTGTATCTTCTGTATTGCCCTGAGGGTGCTGACCTGACATTATTTGTTAAAAACAGTGTCTCCTATTTGACCTTTCGCCTCTGAACCGTCTTTGATTTCACTAAACTGACTTCTTTGTGCCTGCAGGTAAATTTTGTAGCGGCCATTGATGTGTATGAAGACGGGGAGGCAGGTCTGCTGTTGTGTTACAACTGTGAGTGCCCCCCACCACCATCCCTCTCTTGACTCCAGACATTTCAGATGTTGTGTAATGTCGGCTATCTGCCTTTTTCCTCTGCGACTGGAATAAAAATAATTGCACAGAGACAGCTCCAGAATATTAAGAGTGAGGGAGCTTTTTATCCCTCTGCTTCAGCTATATAAAAGGACAAAAAGCTGTCTGCCCTCTTCGACTCACAATAAAAGGCTGCTGTCGATCGTGGTGTAACATAAATACCTTTAACCTGAATCCTGTGTGTCTTTTGCAGATATTTGTTACTATAAGAAAGTTTGTCCGTTTAACGGCTCCACACCGATGATCCAGTCCAACACCTCGGATTTCCACTTCAGCTGGAACCAGATGCCTAATGCTATTGGTAGGTTGCCACGGCAACAGTTCTCGGGGCCCCACCCTGCCCATTGCCGCTGAGCTTCGTGTCACCATGGAAACGTCATGTGTAATCACAAGCATCCGACTGGCCCAAGTGATTACTTGTGCGTGTGTTTCTGTGTACGTTTTATTATTAACACAGAAGGTGATGAAAATTTTAAAAAAAAAAGCTGGTGTTAAACCAGTAACCCTGGCACTGCTCATAACAAAATGCTGCCCCTCTGGCCTCCTGTGCATCCGTAATGTATCCTGCTTTAATATGCACATAGACACTAAAGCCAACAGTGCAGAGTAATCGCACAAATGTATTAAAACATGTGGAACATCTTCAATTTAAAATCAGCTCACACCACTGGCATATAAAACAGTAATTTTCATAATTTAAAAAAAGTAATCACACCCTTTTGATATAGTATGCTGGATCTTATCCTCCTGGTGTCTTTGCAGTTTGTGCATTTCCTTACATCCTGGCCTTCACCACGGACTCCATTGAGATTCGACTAGTGGTCAATGGCAATCTTGTGTACACAGCAGTGGTCCCGGAGCTGCAGCTGGCTGCTTCGCGGGTCTGTATAAATGACAACATATACACCCACTGAACAAGAATCCTCAAGTTTGTGAATTTAGTTTCACTGTCAGGCTTCACTCAGTTGTAGAAGAAGATGTCTGGGAGCTCTCATTTCAATCCATCTTTATTATCCCTGTGGGAAATAAGGCTGGTAATCTGCATGGCTGCAAAAGCAATAATACAACTATGATTTATACACTCCGATAATTGCAAACAGAACAGTGCGCCTGAGATCCAATGATTCATTCTGATTCTTTGTTCTTTCTTTTTCACCTGCTGCTTCAAACCTTTCTGTTTTCCTGCCTTCTCTGCACGTCCATCATTTCCCTCTCATTTCCCTCTCTGCTTGCATCTGCTTTTTCCACCCACAGTCAGACATTTATTTCGTTTCATCGGCTCCAGTGAGCTCAGCCTCCAACTGCAGTTCGAGAGACACCAGTTCCCAGAGTTCCCCACAGACGCCCACCGGCTATGAGATGCCCATGTTCCCCTCGCCGCTCGGCGATGGTAAGACCCACACAGGATGTTTGACTTTGGAGTCTCTCTTAGCTTCAAGCGCTGCAACATTTGTGTACGTTAGTTCAGGTTGATAACCTGCAGTTTTCTGTGACAGTAAGTTTTTCTTTAATCACTTCTGCCATCATCTTTTTTTTTATGAGAAACATTATAATGTCCTCATTGCTGGGTATTTAGAGTAGCAGTAGACAAATAGGTATCCTGTCAACGGCCCTTTAACCCCTAATTTTACTTACAAATGTGGTTACTTTTATTTATTACCGACCTTCTTTCTTACAATTATTTCAGAGAAAAAGTCATTCATTCAACAAATTTTATGCTTAAAAAATGACTTTTGCGGCACTTAAACATGAGGTAGAAAGACTTAGGTGCCTTTGTTTAATTATCTTTGTTACCAAGCCAAAACCGGTACAAAAATGTTGCCTGTTGGTGTGTTCAAGGACCTACTCATAATCTGAAACTTTGCTTTAGATTAAATTTGCTAATCTATGTTGAAGGGCAGGGATGGGATGTCAAAAACGTATTTTACATTGTGAACCAAATACATCCCACTTTGATCTTAAGTGGGCCGGACAGAAACCCTTTCTGTTAGTGTAAAGAACTTTAACTACACATTTAATCCCTGGAATAGTTTAATATAAGAAAAAGGAGTGCAGTTTCAACAACACATCTCAGTTTTTCTATATGATATAGAAATGTTGCTGTTGTAAATAAAAGAAATCTGGAAAACCTTTGGCTTAAAGTGTAAGAAATGTGTAAAATGGCCTAAAACATTCTGGTTCTGTCATTGCCCTTTATTTGTAAACCCACTGGGGAAAAAACAAAAAGAGAATTTCCTGTCGGTTAATTATTTATATATTCATATATTTTCTTTGGTGTATTATGCCCATGGGGGAGGTCTTTATCACGCTCCAAAACCTGTGGAAATATAGTTAAAACTCCAAAATGTATGCCTTTTTATTCCTTCACATTGTTAAAATTGCCCAGTGGGTCAGATTGGAGTCTGTGTCTAATTCCAGCCCTCAGGCCTTATGTTTGATACCTCTGTTGTAGGAAACAGACAGATAAGCACAGCGAGTATTGCAGAATATGCCTTCTTTTATTTCATTTAAACACTGTCTTTAAAAAAAAAAAGACCAACACTTACAAAGTGTTATTCTGCCTTGTAACCCTCTGTGACTCCTCTTTGTCATTTTTATTGTTTATTTTTCCAAGATTTCTTTTTTAAGGTTGACTGCGTATAAAAATGCTGTAATTACTGAAGAGGTAATGCAATATTTTGTTAGATCTCTTGAACTGAAACTGAAGATCTGCACTTCAGTCACATCTTGATTGTCCATCATGGTGATGTATGGAGGGAAAATTACAAAACTGTCTAAATACTGACAGATCTGGCTGTAAATCATATTTATTCTACTAAAGTTTCACTCCTTATTTTCCCACTGGTTGTCCACCACACTCTCCAGTGTTTCTGTCTCAGACCTGACAGTTTGAGAATCCCTTTTTTGTTTTAAGGTTGTCACCAGGCAGTGAACTCTTGAATTTTGGAGGATCCTTGAACACACCCTTTTTCAAAACAGGCATCCACATGGCCTCCCGTTCATTGACATACTGCCAAGAGATCAAGGGGACAAACTTTTTACTGAGATACGACGTTCCTTACTTTCAAGCATCATATGATTTTATACCCATATGTAGTATGAGGTGTATGGAAAAAAGCTTGTACCTTAGCTAAATGTGATTTGTAGTTGAAGGACAAGAACATTTAAAAGCATCATTGTGATCTTTTCGATTGCGAATTATAGTTACAATATAATTACAATATAGCACGCACACTCTCCCAGACATCTTTCATTGTATGTTTGACCATTTAATACACACACCCCCACCAGCACCACCGCCTCCCCATCCTGCTGTTCCTGATCTCCTCCAGATTAATACAGCTTGTACAAGATTGTCATTCACTGTCTGTCAGCTGACTGATGGACAGTGCAGTCTAGCTGTTAAAGACACACAAAGGTTTCCATGTAAGTCTGAACTGCAGAAAAGAGTGAGACTTAGGAAAAATAAAAAGCTTGTGTTCCTGCTGCTGCTGCACCATCCAGGCAGTCTTTTCCTGATGGAAGTGGGTATTTACAGGTTCCATTAAAGCTAATGGGGAGGAAGGTCTGGCTGTTGCTGCTGCAATTAGTCAAGTGCAGGATTTCTGCTTATGTATGTCATTTTTATTAAAGGAATTCTCTTTTTTTTTGCAAATAATTCTGCATTACTGGAAGATGTAGGCATAATAGAGAACCTACTATGTATGTGTGTGGGTGTGTGCGTGTGCTCCTAAATGTATGTTACTGTGTGTGTGTTCAGTTTGTGTAACCCTCTTCTTCATCCCTGGTTCAGATTCTATACGGATCCCCTATGGTACCAAGCTTTCCCTGTACATGTCTAAGGATGCTGAAGGTACTTTAGGATTCTCCCACAACTTGTCCTCTGTCCATAAAAACACTCATAACGCTGCCCTACTAACATGCACGTGCACCCAGAGTGTATCACCCCTGTCTGCTCCGAAGCAGCATGTTGACTTGAACGTTGGTTGAATGTTAAGTGAACATTATGTCTTCCCCACCCCCACTCACCCCCCTTTCTGTCTGCCGACTAATTAAAGCATTAGCGCGAGGGGAGAATGAGAAGGGAGAAAGGAAGGTGCTAGAGCTCAAAGTACAAAAGTGAGGCAGAGGTGATGAAGATAGAGAGTTATGAAATTACCAGGAAGGGGGGGAGGAAGAATAGGTATGCAGGCAGTGTGAGCGGAAAGGGAGGGGTTATGGAGGCTTTGGGGGGTGCAAAAAAGGAGCAAGAAAAGGGAAAGAGGGAAGGAGAAGACACGTCTGCTGCAGCATGATTTACAGATTGCACTGTCGCCATGGAGACTTTTGTCAGCCCTCTTTTTCGATCCAAAGTAGTCCAAACAGCGGTGCTACAGTCTGATGGTGGGTGGGTGGTCGGGCGGGGTGTTTGGAGAGTGGAGGGGGGGTGGGGGGGTGGAGAAAGGTGGAAGGGTGCTGACAAAAATCCCATCCTCTTAACTGCCTGTGCGCCTGCCGTATCTGCTCCTTGGGAAGGTTTTCATCTGACGTAATCACATCAGTGATGCGAGCAAGATGTCACTGATGTGGCTGCTAGCCACCATCCACCTCCACTGGCTTAAAGACGCCACGTTGTTCTGATGAATTTGACTCTGTTTAGTACTAAAAACATCCCTGACAACTGTTTATTTGATTTTTGATTTTTTTTTGCCAGTGTGCAGGAGTGTGACACTTCCCCTGGTCCAGAAACGCATGTGGAATATATTGATCTCTGCAACTATATATTCCAAATACTTGCATGCCTTGCCGCATCTTTGGCTATTTCCTTTTGCCGTCGGACGACACAGCGGCAAGTGAGAGCTGATCTGTAACAGCACTAACACAGTGTACCTGTCAAGCATCAGCAGTGACCCTTTGTTTTTCACAGTGGCGCTTTAACTCTCCTCTCACCCGCTGACATTTCAGATGAGACAGACCCTTCCTTTTTTTTTGCAGCATAGTCTCTGCCTCGATTCACTCTCATTCACTATCACCAGCCTGCCTCATCGGAGCAGTGTGCAGTTTCTGAACTCCAACACTGCTCCCAAGTGGAATGGCTTGGCACTGCCAGTGGGCACACTGCAGCTTTGCGGGCAGATTGTGTCACTTGAAAACTTCCAAACATCCATTCAATGCATCTCGAGCAGACTTTGTTGTCTCTGTTGAATAATAGATGGCCTGCTATAAATGTCTACTGAACAGTTACATTAGCTCGCTGTTGTAAGGAAGATTAATTTTAAGACTGCGTGCTGTTTCAATAAATAGCGCTATAAATCACTTTAAAGTGGCTTCATTTAAATGTGGATGTTTGATTCTGTTGTATCAGCATTCATAGAGTCCTAATTATGTACAGAATTAATATTACAGCTGACTGTTTTGCAACGCATGCCACATGTGATGTCATAGATGTTTTACTGCGCTACGAAAATACAAAAGTTAAAGACTTGATCAAGCTGTGTCACCTTTGCTTTTTCAGGTTTTGTAAGCTTTTGCTTTTGCTGTCATTATCTGTTTTTTACTGGTCCTTACTGGTGCATTCAAAGACTTTTATTTCCAGTGAAATAAAATTATTTCTTATTATACCTTTACAAAATCGACAACATGTTGGAGTTGGAGTGGCTGGCACACAGAATGCAAGAGCAATGTTAATAAGTTGAATCTTTGAGAGTCCCTGAATGCACCGGAAAGGCGGAAATATGCCTCTAGAGATTATATACAAGATAGATGCCAATATTTACATGTCTGACGCCAGTCCCTGGTTATTTCAAGTGTGTTTAGTGTAAAGATTACAAATGTGCATCTCGTGTAATGCCGTTCGCTGCATTAGAGTCTCAGAGGTAAGAGTATGTTTCATAATACCCAACAGCAGAATTTCAAAAAAGCCTAATCTTTGAGTCAGGTGAGAGTTTTGGAGTATCCTAAAGCTGCACTGAAAATGCTTGCAGATGATATGTATGTGAGTGTGATGTATTGTAAATTTAGTTCAAGTTAATATATAGTGCATATATTAGTGATCCTAATATATATAGCCTGTGCAAAAGGCTTGAGCCAGCCCCTCATTTCTTTATATTTTACTAGGAAATGGGAAATGTTTGAAGAAATCTATGCATACCATGATGAAATATGCCAAGGTTTGAGTCAAGTGGAACTAAAGAAAGACAATCTGGCCCTGAGAAGCAAACCACAAAGAAATGTGGGATGCTTCAAAATCTTTGCACAGTACTGTATGAGAGGTAGAAATTTGGAAACCACTAATGTAGTCACATGTTAATGTTTTACCACCTGGGTTTTTGTACAGATTTTCAAAAAAAAATCAAGAGCACAGGCAGCTCTTTCCCTCTGTTTATCATCTTTACATTAAGCTAAGCAGTAGCTTCCCAGTGGTAACTTATGCAGCCAAATAGTCAAATATAAAGTATTTAATTTTCATTGCACTGCCATACAAAAGTGTTGAAATATTGATAAAAATAAAAGGTTCAATTGCTAGTTGTAAAATCTGAAAATATATGGTATGTTTTTGAATTTCTAAAGAACTAAAGCCAAGCCTTCTTTCTTTTTTTGTTTTCATTTTGTGTGCTCTCATGTCATCTACCACAATTGTTCTTCCTCACTGCTACCTCTTCCTCTGGCTTCCTCCTAGGTGAAGCGACATGCAAGCACATTTTTAAGATCCCTCTGTGTAACTTGGTGGGCCGCAGCATCGAAAGACCCCTGAAGTCCCCTCTGGTCAACAAAGTGCTGACGACACCAGCCCCCACCATGGTGGCCCCAGCTCCCCTCATCTCTGCAACACACTCGCTTTCCTTATCCCGCATGGAGATCAAAGAAATAGCCAGTCGCACACGGAAGGAGCTGCTGGGTAAACGGAAAAATTATTTTGCACCATATAGGAAATTTAAGTTGTTTTTATGGAACTAGTGCCCACTGGTGCAGTTTTGGATTATCCCTCACATACCTGCTCCTTCATGGTACGGCTACATTTGAGCATACTTGCAACAGCAAAGCTACATGACGTGATCACAGTCAGTCAAAAACACACACAGAGATTCCTTTATTTTTAGTTAGATCTAGTTGTCGTCTCTGTGTTTCATTCTAAAATCTTCCTCAAAAAAGCTAATTCCACAAACACATTTTGGTTTGCAAGAACAGCTATATAGAATCTCAACAGGCTCCTATTAAGAATCTTTTATCTGTTTATTTATTCATTTCTGGTTGTGTTGTTTCAGTTATTACATTATATGTGGTATCTTCGATGTCTAAGGCAGGACAGGCAGCCATTGCCCAACTCCCTGTGAGTGGTTCATGTTCATTGATCAGTAGCTGTTGATCAGTGATCAAGAAAGTGACCTCACAGCCTCCCAGTGGAAAGGCTACGTCCAGATAAACAGAATCAAC
The DNA here is from genome assembly GCF_057381915.1 of Diplotaxodon limnothrissa. Classification (NCBI taxonomy): domain Eukaryota; kingdom Metazoa; phylum Chordata; class Actinopteri; order Cichliformes; family Cichlidae; genus Diplotaxodon; species Diplotaxodon limnothrissa. The sequence goes on along the minus strand of NC_140602.1, from coordinate 52,870,109 downwards.
TTTCTGGGAGACATCACTGTGCTAATTCTAAAATCTTTGAAGTACTCTCCAGTATTGGTCTCAGATGCTATTGCAGTTTAGTGGCTCAGTCACAATAGAGCAAAGATATGATATAAACCTCCTTGCAACTACTAAAAATTGGTGGTTGCCCAGTGAGTCCATTGAATATTTTGAAATTTAGCAGCCGATTACAAGTAGTTGCACTGACCAACTGGTAACCCAGAGGTTAAGAATGCAAAACCCACAACCTGTAGCTGACCACACAGTGATTGCACAGGTTCCCTGGAGACAGATTGGCAACAGGTTGTAATCAGTGTGAGTCAGTCTGGACACATCATCTACGTGTGTGTTTTTAATAGCAGACCTGCCTCAACTGGTTTCCAGCTGGTTGTATTCTGGTTATATTCCTATATAAAAGCACCTGTGTCATTTTGCAGTTAAATTGCTGGATTCTGAATGTAAATAGTTAATGTGAATTTCTGTTAAATGTTACATTTCTGTGTATGTAGTTGGCGACACATTTGTGATTTTCAACGATTTACAGTTAATCGTATCATACAGTTTCCAAGCTGACCTTATTCAGTCACAAACTGATAGCAGACTGACTTCGACTTATTGCTGTTTTCTGACTATCTTGATGCACCAAAGTTGCTTTCAAGACGTGAACTGTGGTTAAAAGCAGCACTCAAAACCACAGAGATCACACAGTTACATTCATTTTGGTTGTGCAGCATCTCTAACTACTGTTTTCGCCAGCGAGACTGTAGCATTAGAGACTATATCTGAGATATGAAGTCACCACATGGCTTTACACATTTGGCTTTGTAGGAGAAGATCCCAAACAATGTGTACCTTCCAATTCTGAAGTAGACCTGTTTTGGGTGTTTTTTTTAACATAGGCAAAAAGCAAAAGTTTGATATTTGGAAAAATGTGCTTATTGGCCTTCCTGTTGTGTGAGGAGATTCATCCCACTGTCATGTGGTACTTTTACACTAAATGTAAACTTACAGCAACATTAGCTTAACATATGGAGAAACATTTACTCTTTTGTCTAAAGAAGCCATTTCTATCCGTCCCCACCTTCAAATACTTTCAAATTTCATATTCATATACTTTGGATTTATTAAACTGAAAAGTTTAAAAAATTAAATGAAATCCAAGAAAATTACTACTTTTGGTTTGAAATCATCTAGCTCATAATTATAAATGGGATATCGACCATCCTGCTCTCAGAAGGAAGGCAAAAAAAAGCATATTTCTGAGTTTTCCAATGCATTTTCCATTGTCTCCTACCAACAAAGGCTTGACAGAGGAACCAAGTGGGAAATCAGACAGCGGATCAGTGAAACAGAGAAAGATGAGCAAAAAGAACACAGAGGACGAGCCCAAAGTACGAGCGCTGACGTCCACAAACAGCGACAGGTGATAAATCTGAACAGCAGCTGCACGTTTGATGTTTGCTTAATGCTAGCTTGAGCTTGAGACATGAGTCTTTCTGTGCACAACAGGCTAGCCTCACAGTCCAGCGAAGTGGATCAGGATGTCCAGCTGCACTGTTCATCCAGTTCGGAGGCGGAGCCAGAGAAGGCGGTGCTGCAGCCAGAGAGCCCGCCCCTTACCAGTGCGTTCTCCCTCTCCACATCCTTCGAAGAAGATGTCTTGGACCTAAAGTGAAGACAATCCCATCGTGCACTTCTCTGCCCGCCCACTTCTGTACTGTCACCTTTACTCTGTTGTTTTGGTTGGTCTTCTTTTCTTTTTTGTTTTTTGTTTTTTTCTGTTGTTGAGCTCTGATACCTTGGCGCTTTTTCCTACATACCCTGGGATTCTGAGCCCCCGTTCAGCGGACGAGATGGGTGCAGTGAAGGTTTGAAGTCATGTTTGTGTGCGTGTGTGACTTTTTTCATGAGCAGTGCCCCCCCTCAGCCGCCGTGTGTCAGCTGTTTGTGTCGCCCCGCAGCAGATAACCCAAAGAGGTTGCGTAAGATGCCGTGGTGCATTCAGACTTCTGCAAGAGCTTTGAGATGCCGGTTTGATCCTAAACCACAAACTGAATGTAAATCTGTGCACCAAGGCATGAGAAAACTCTCTGCATTCTCAACTCCCTCTGACGTTGCAAGAGCTTATGTGTTGTATATTATGTGATTATTTCCGATCCACTTTCAAGTATTGTATGATATGCATATGTGTACATCTGTTTATACACAAAAGTGCACACATGCAGGCGTATATGCCTGTCTGGCTTGTGATGCATATTTATAGATATATTATAAAAATCAATTTTATTCCCATATTTAGTAAAAGTATGATTTTTGATTTTATGCTCTGCACATTTTCGCCCATATTGTTCCCCTTATCTGTCGTAAACAGGTTAGACAGACCTGGAAGAAGTCTCCCACAAGTGCCGTCTGCCACTGTCCTCCATTCAAGTAGACGTCCAACAGCCACCAGATTTTGGTGTCTGTCAGTAGCAGCCATGATTGTAGTCCATGTTCGATTACAGTGGTAACCAACGACTGCAATCAGCTCGGGTGATTTCACTTGCTGGCGGCAAAATCTCAAAGGCACATGCACAAATCATTTTATCCCATAACAAAGACCTGACCTTAAATTTGCATGACTTGCAAGTGTTGTGTTTTTTGCAGCAAAGAAATCACTTCTTTGGAAACAGTGCGATCTGTAACATGATACCAAATTCCGAACAAAGTAAAGAAACAACAAACTGAGACAAGAAAAAAAAAAGTACAGGAGTATCTATAACAAGACGGTGGCTAGATGGATAGAGGAGGGATGATAAAAACAAAACCAAAAGTGTGAATTACTTTTACTTTGTCTTTTTCTGTGTGTGGAATGAAAAAGTCTTTTATTTTGTAGAGTAAAATGTGCACTTAGTTAAAAGATAGTTTTATCTTTAGGAAAAATTAGACTTTTACTGAACTAAAATTAAAGCCTAAATGAAACTAAGAATTTTAACAGTGCAAAACAAAACATCTCATTAAAAAATACTAAATGTATTTATACAATTAGTATATTTGGAAAGCATAACCATGCTAGCGCTGTTTAAATCACTGAGTCTAATTTGGAACTTCAAGGCCCAGAAGCCCTGCTGATTTTCACCTCGAGGTCCAGAAATACACTGATTTACAGCTGGGGTTATCGGTTAGGGGATAACTCACTGCAGCACACGGTTAAATTCACAGTTTAGATATCCTTTCCTTACTGAGTGTAGAGGTTTATGATCAGATTGTTAATTGGCTGCCCATCTAGAAAATCTTTTGTTATTGTCATACAGATAAAAATCTAGTCCATAAATTTGGAGGGCTCAAAAGAGACTGATAAGTCTCTAATATTACATATGCTCTAAAAACAATCCTTCATTTCATTAAACCCTCTCGGCCTTTTAAATGTCTCCTCATTTTATACTCCACACATTCAGATTACAGAGTAAAGCAATCCATTAAAAATAAAACCACTAATGCTCAGTTACTGTAGAGTTGACAACAGGGAAACATCAGTATCTACAATGGCTCTTATTATTACATCAGTCTGGGATGCCAAACAGCTAAGGATGCACCACATCAGCTAAAGGGTGACATTCCACATGATTAAACCCAGCTTGAGCACCTTTGGGCGTTAGAGCAATCATAAAAATAATTCTGAGAGCAGAAACTTGGCAAGTGAGAGTGCATGGTTTTAAAAAAAGGTCAAACATGGTCAAACAAACTTTGTGTAATTACTGTCACAGCCAGAGGAGGGAGACAAAACTTAACCACCACAGGTTCAACATGGGAAACCTCCACATCTGTACCATCCACCCCACTTGTGATGTAAATGCACCTCCAACACTAATAACCTTTATCAGGATTACTTTATCTAGAAAAAGTTTCATACAGAATCTCACAATCCGTTCTAACACAAAGGGTCAACTACACTTCTCATTTAATTTTAGTAAGAATCCACTTTATAACACCTAATTACAGCACTGAAAAGGTTAAATGGTGCTTTGTGTCAATGTAAAAGCTAATCAAAGTGACAGTAATACAAAGGGAAATGTTTGGCAAAGGTGACTAGCCTGATGTAGGTGTTAGTGCATCTCTGTATGCTTGTTTCACATCATAGCAGCCTTCAGATTGAGCATGAGCCTCTTCTTTTCTCATTTCTTCACACCTTTGCTCTGTTCTCCTCCCTGCCTCTGCGTGAATCCCTCTAACAGCAAAACGTAACTCAGAAAAAGGGGTAGAGGAAGAAGAAGAAAGAGGAGGAAGAGGAGGAGGAACCGGGATGGATTTTTACTCTTCTTTAGTGTCTAAATGAGGGTGGATGACTCGGGGAATGCTGCTTCTCCCGCTTTGCGTTGTTACGATTCCTTCTGTATTTTTGTCTTTAGTTTCTACCTCCCCTTGGCATTTTTACTGTTTTGTTTGTTTTGGTTGGTATTTTAGTTTGTTTTGGGGGGTTTTGTATTTGAATCTATATTTACTGTTTAGACTGTTGCTGAACCTCTCTGTGATATCAAAATGACAGAAAATTGACAAAAAAAACACCAAGTGTCTTAAAATATTGTATCGCCATCGTTTTTAATGCCAAGTAATACTTGTAAATGTTTGTGTATCAAATGTGGCCTCAAAGGAAACTGAACTATATTATTATTAATATTAATATTATTTGAGCAGTTATTTTAAACAAGTGCTGTAGACCACTGCTGTGAAAGTAGTTGATTTTGTTCATTGATATGTAATAAATATTTATGAAATTTCTGTTGGGTGGTTTCTTTGGCTTACACACACACACACATAGATATAGATATATGCAGGCTGAAAGCAATGTAAGTAATGTTAAGGTTAAATGCCAACATACATTTCTGCTTTAACTCTCTTTTCTGTAGCTGACTGAGTCATAGGTCTGGGGTTGTTTATTCATGAGTTGTTTAAATGGAGCATTTCTTTCTGTTTGGATTTTTAACCCAGCAATAATCTGATTATGAGGTTCAATGTAAATGTTTACCTTTGTAGTACATTGCGAAGTACACACAACTACCAAAGCCCAGCAGAACACCGATACTAGCATCACACCACCTTTTACTCACTTGCCCTTTTCAACGCCCATCACAACGTGGCCAATGCTGCTTTCTGTTGCTTCGTCAGCCCTTGTGGTTTTGGGGCTCAGCACAGACTCGCTGACCAGACCCAAAATCAACGGGGTGGGATGCATTATTATGCATTCAGACACCTTTCTACTACAGCCTACATAGAGTTTTTGTAGGATCATACATACACAACACTTTATTAGATACACCTGTTCAACTGGTGTAGCAACTCCTCAATGTATTCAAATTGACCTGCTGAAGTTCAAATTGAGCATTAGAATGGGAATGACATGACTCCTGGTGCTGGACTGTTCTCAGTATTTCAGAAACTGCTGATCTGGTGGGATTTTTCTGCACAACCAGTTCTAGGGTTTACAGAGAATTGTCGGGAAAAGAGAAAATATCCAGTAAGCAGCAGTTTTCTGTGCGATTACGGCTGATGTTAGAGGTCAGAGGAGAATGGCCAGACAGCATGGAGATGATAGGAAGGCAACAGTAAGTCATACCAAGGTATGCAGAAGAGAATTTCTAAATGCACACAATGTTAGCCCTTGAAGATGGGCTACAGCATCAGAAGACCAGACTGAGTGCCACATCTGTCAGCAAAGAACAAGAAACCAAGGCCACAGTTCACACAGGCTTAGCAAAACTGGATAATGGGAGAATAGAAAAACATTCCCTGGTCTAATAAGTCTCACATTTCTGCTGCATCATTCATATGATAAGGTCAGAATTTGATCTAAACAGCATGTAAGCTGGATTCTGATTTCTATCAACAGTTCAAGCTGCTGCAGATACTGTAATGGTTTGGTGAATATTTTCTTGGCACACTAACAACTGAGCCTTGTTTAACCTCCTAAGACCCAAACTCTTTCATGGCATGCATTTTAAAATTTTCTTTGCTATTTGGGTTGATTGGGACCTGAGGAATGTAAAAACAAAAAATTACCAGATTTTTATTTATTTACCTAATTTTTGTTTCTGATACAAATGAGATCCACGTATGAGGACATTGGTTTTAAATTCTGATAGAACGGTGGCAGTATAATGTCCTCACAAGTGAATATCAGGCCCTTGTAGAGAAAAATTAAGTATTTTCGTCTAGACACCAGGTCCTAGGAGGTCAAACACCGACCCTTTATAACCACAGGGTACCCATCTTCTGATGGCTGATTCCAACAGGAGAGCATGCCATGTCATAAAGGGGAGATTCATATCATGGAGTCACATCTGACAAATCTGCAGCAGCTGTGTGATACCGTCATACCCACTCAGACCAAAATCTCTGCATTTTTTGGTTATGACTACAGTGAATCTGAGAGAAAATCTCATAAAACACTAGCAGGAAAACGCTATGAAAGAACACAAAACACAGCGGAAGTGTTTCCGGGGGGGGGGACATTAATGTGACAGAACAGCTGCAGCAGTGACAGAAACCAAAACATGCGAAGGACTGAGCAGAGACATGATTAAAAGAAGCGTGCAATTCATCTGTGACTCAGAAAAAGGTGAAACATAATTGTATTTTAATCACATAGTTCATATAATACTGCAGATAGATGTTTGCTATTAGCCGTTTACTGTTAGCTTGCCCATTCCGCAGCTGGTCCGTCACATTATTGTCTCCTCAAAATCCCCATTTTTTGTGAGCAATGTTTTTTCTCCTTCCGTTGTGTTTTATTTAACTTCCGTTGTGTTTTGTGTGCTTTAACACTATGTTTGCATGTACTGGTGTTTTTTGAAGTTACTATGCATTGGGCCCTTTCAGGCCCACATGTTGCCTATATTGACATTAATATGTAAAGTTAAATAAATCAGTTTAACTGAAATAAGACACAGAACAGTGGAACATCATAGTTATACAAGTTTAGATTCTGTGGTGTTAGAAAAGTGTTAGATAATTATTTAGCTGGTGTGAACTATTATTTTAATAACTCTAATAGGTGTCTATGTACTGTTACTAGTCAAAGTCAAAAATTTATAATAATAATAATAATGATTGCATTTATATAGCGCTTTTCGGGACCCTCAAAGCGCTTTACAATTCCACTATTCATTCACTCTCACATTCACACACTGGTGGAGGCCCTGGGGCAGACTGACAGAAGCGAGGCTGCCATATCACGCCATCAGCCCCTCTGGCCATCACCAGTAGGCGGCAGGTGAAGTGTCTTGCCCAAGGACACAACGATCGAGACTGTCGTTGGGTCCGGCAACCTTGGAACCAGCAACCTTCCGGTTACAAGACAAACTGCCAACTCTTTGAGCCACGATCGCCATTTGGTTGAAGAGTGAAAGCTGAAAAGATCTGGCTGAGAAGTGCTCTGTGTGTCCACAAGGTGGGGGTAAATATTTATGTAGCTTTACTAAAATGACCAGTTTGTTTTTTTAATCTCACACAGGAGAGCCTGCACTTCTAAAACAAAAGAAAGTTTGGTCCAAAGTAAACTGATCTCCCTTAACAGCGAACAGCAGCAAAAACAGAGCTTTTGTCAGCGTTTTCCTCCAATCCAGAAGTTTAAAAAAAAAACAGCATGCATGGGAAACGAAAAATATTTTACTTCACACTGATCTTATTCAGAATCAGAATACCTTATTGATCACTAGGGGAAATTATGTATTACAGTGAGAAGTGTAGGTAGGAGGTCAGGAACCACATTTCCTTTTACCCTCGAGGGCTGGGGGGGGGCACGTTGAGACTATGACAACACTGACGCATGCAAGGATACAGACACACCCCTGTCACTGGCATGCCAGCTTTATGTTTCAACCAGATTACACATATTGTTAATGCTCTGTTATTAAAAGCCAAGGATTTTCCCCGTCCTCCCACCTTGTCAGTCATTTTGTTTAAATCACAAAAACACCTGAGCTCCTGTAAGTTCGAGCTTAGTCATGATCACTGGGTTGGAGGAAAAAAAAAAAAAAAAAAAAAAAAAAAAAAAAAAAATCACTGGAAACGAAATTACATCTTCCGAGAATTGGGCAAAAAGTTTCACGCCAGAGTGAGAAAAGCCAAATCAAGCGTAATCACTGATGGAAAAACATTTTATGTTGGCGCACAAACTTTCATTTTCCTCAGTGTGGAAGCATGACTGGGCACCTTCTGTAAATATTTCTATATGGCCTTCCAGCACCTCCCTCCTGGCCTCAGGGTGAAAATAAAAAGAAAGGGAAAATGAGCACAGCATAGCAGAAGGTCTTACATAACAATCAAAGGAATGCTGGAACTCTGCCGGTGCCTTTTGGATCATCTCACTCTCGCACATAAAGTGGGGCCCCCTATCCCCAGAACATACCAATTCTGCAGCACAAGGCTATCTAAAAGAACAACTCATTTAGCACAAAGTGAAGGTAGAGGCTGGGTGTGCTTAGATGTGCATAGTTTTTATTGTCTACAAGTTTTCCTTTCAAAAACATTAAATTGAATAAATTACAAAACTCACCAAGTGCCTTCACAGATACATTTACACACAATTATACGCTAGAAAATTCCTCAGAAGGTTGTTGCAAGGCGTGTACTCTGAACCCGTTTCTCACACACACACACACAAAGAGCATCAAGTGTATTTAAACTTTCAGCATATCAATCATCATACCAGGATCCATCATGCTGTTGTTGAACAGACACAGGAACATGCATCCATCCACAAAGAAACAAAAGCATGGGGTGGCATGACAATACATGAATAGTGGTCTATGGTTTGTGTAAACACAAAAGATCAGTGGCCAAAGTGGAGCGCAGAGGTGGAAAATTATCCCAGGTTGTTTGAGTTCAATCTCTGTAGCCTGTTCTAAATTTCAGCATTTCCTGGCTTTAAAAAAAAAAAGAAAAGAAAAGAAAAGAAAAAGGGAGCAACAACCTCGATTGCATCTACTGCATGTGATGTCAGCTTCAGATATCTTTATAAGACACTGTTATATTTCAAACTTTGCCAAAAAGAAGAAAAAAAATACTGATAATCAATCTCAAAACCCAGCACTGGTGTTATCAGAGACCTTGTATTGCACTTCCACTTGTCTTTACAGGAAGTGCAACAGGAATCCTTCTCCCACTACTTTCTGACACAGGTCACACATAATGAGCCGTCTTGAGTCTCAGATCACAGCTGTTAGTTCAGTCCCTTGTTCCTGGATTTATTTTGTTTTTGATTTATTAGTGTTTTTAGGCATATGATTTGACTGCCATCAGGATCTGTACGGCCATGGACACACAGGGAATCTGAGCTAAGGTGTAGGCCACGGACCGGGTCGGTGCTTGCAGGGCCAGCAGGTAGGCAACGCTGTGCAGCACACGGCAGATGAAGAAGACGAGGAAGTGAAGCCGTGCCACCCACAGTGAAGGTCCGGTCATGGAGTAGATGGCGCCCAAGAAGAGAAAAGGGAGGATGTTCTCCATGTCATTAATATGAGCTCTGAAAAGAAAGACAGAAGTCAGCACACGGAGGCTGACACACAACTGTTTTCCACAGTTGTGTGACTCAGCTACCTATGATGCAGTAAAGTGACTACATCGCGTGAGTGACTATGATACGGGGTAATGATTTCCTGTGATATTCCTGGAAGATTTATATTCAGGGTGACTAAAATAATATGCATTTAACCCACACTAGCACTATCTCAAGCCAAAGCAAGGGCTCTGCAACCTTCTCTAATCACCTCTTTCCTGTTTCCCCTCCACCCACCTGAAGCAGCTTTTTAAACAATATTGTTCTAGGACACTCGCCATCATAATCCCCTTTTGCCCAGAAAACAAACAAAAAAGGGCACATAAAAGACATGATTAAGGTTGGACATGGAATACGTCGTGCTGCAGCCATTTTTATTAGTTATTAATGGAAATTTTAAATGTGTTTCCCCCTGGTGCAGAGTTGATTCCCACCACAAGCTCTCAGGAGGAAAAAAAAGAAAAAAAGAAAAAAAAACATTTCAGGACAGACAGAGGGGAAAGTTTACTAGTAAGAAAAACATCTGCTCTCCCCTGTCTCAGATCATATTCTGACAAGTTTAAACAAATCTGTCGCACACAGTGCTACAAGCTACTGAAACATCAGTGGAGGAGTAGCCCACAAGAAAAGAGAACAAATCCGCTGGAAATAAATCTACACTTTATCGGGTTTGCGACAGATATCTGCGCGGGAGAAAACTTGCGGCACGTCATTCATGTTCTGTAGAAAAATTTTCATTTTATGATGCAAGGGTATTTTACTCGAGTACTTCAATGCTGTGCGCATTTGAAATCTACCTGAGTGAACCAGTTTTCATGCAGTGTACTGAATTCCTTTTTAAATCAAAAAGTAAAAGCTATGCAATGGGAATGCATAGTATAACTAATACTTGCCATAAGCAGCAAATACAAGGGAGTTTATTTGTTGTTGTTGTTGTTGTTGTTTGGATTTAAAATCCAAAAAGTTTTTGGATTTTAAATCCAATCCAAAACTTTCTCTTTTTTTCCCCTTTCCTTTCCTTTTTTTTTTTTTTTTTTTTTTTTTAAATCATCCTCCTGCGACCCTCCATCCCCCTAAACACAAGCAGTCTAGTCTTACAAAAAATACCCCGTCTGCACGCTCACCTCCGGCATCTTTCCACATATGGATCTTCTCTGTGATACTGTAAACCTCCGTGTCTCAGCGCGTCCTCGGGGTTGGCAAAAGCCTTTCAGGGAAGAAGCGAAAAAACAAACAATAAAAAAAAAAAAAGCTTTCCACCAGAGAACAAACAGGAAGAAGAGAAACTTACACAGCATTTAACTTCAAGCTGCATATACAGGAGCTCACTCACCTTTTTACGCAGTCTTATTTGTCCCGTTATGACCGCTATTACGTACATCTTTAACACCAGCAGCACGCCGTAGAAAACAAAGCAGGAGAAAACAGAGTTTCTTAACATGACTGCTGTAATCCACGCAGAGTTGCAGCGAGAGCAGGGGAGGAAAAAGCACTTAAAGGAGGACTCTGAGATTGCAGCGTGCTGCTGAAATAAAAGGGAGAGTGAGAATGAGGGCAGGCCGTTTTGTAGCACTGCCTCCACCCACTCACGGTAATGATGAAAGCACTCTCATTCATGCACAACTTCTGTGAATTCCAGAATTGCTTCCTGGAGGCTACACTTAACATGTTCAGATGGTGGAGGTACGTTTTGTTCTTCTGCTTGGAAACAGGTAGCACATTTAATCATTCAAATTGAGCCTGATAGTTTTCTCCTTCCGTTATCTTGGAGGATAAATACCAAAATTTGACATGTTCACGTATGATTTTTACCTTTTCCCCCCAGAATTTAGAGCAGGTTTGCAACTATTTAGAGGGTCAGGTTTGATCCCCAGCTCCTTGCAGTCTGTATGTTGAAGTGTCCTTGGGCAAGACACCCAACCCTAAGTCCCTCCTGATGTATGTGCATGAATGTGTCAGAGTCTAAAAACTGTGTTTGTGATAGCAGGTTGCAGTGTGATGATGGAAAAAAAAAATCCAACTTATTCATTCTCACAGAAGATTAGACGTGTGGCCCAACTTGGGGTATGAGTACGAGTTAGCCAATATAACGAGAAGCCTCGCAGCACTGTGGTTCAGTTCATCTTCATTTTATTCATATAACACCAAACCACAGCAAAAGTTGCCTTGTAGGATAAAGACCCTATAATAATGAGAGAAAACCCCAACAATCACATGACCCACAATATGAGCAAGCACTTGGTGACAGTGGGAAGGAAAAAACCTTTTTAACAGGAAGAAACCTCCAGCAGAACGAGGCTCAGGGAGGGGCGGCTATCTGTCGCAACTGGTTGGAGTTGATAGGAGTAGAGACTGTGGTGCAAACGTTGCTTTGCAGCAAGAAGGTTTTAATCCTGAACTTGTTCAAAGACCTGCTTTTCAGGTTAAATTGTGTTTCTATAGCAGCTGTGGAGGTAAATATGCCGGCCGTCCACGGTATATCTGATATCTCACCCAGTGTGTGGGATAGGCTGCCATGAACTCGGTGCGGGCATGAGGCAGCTGAATCAAGGGTAAAGGAAATTTTACGTGTCAAATACATGAATGTTTTTGAAACAGTAACTCTATTGCCATTGGTGAATGTGTGAACCTAGCTGTATACGTCACAGTGCTGTCAAAGGCTTAAAATGGAATTCCACAAAACTGTGCAACTAGAATTACCGTAACATCATTAGACGGAACACTGACGAAGTTTTTCGATTAAGAAATTTGACCCACTTTTAGTCAGAGTTAATGCTCTGTAATTTATCCAGTGGATGAAATTCTGCAGCTGTTTCTTAGATGAAAACAATGGTCAGATTTTGAAATTTCCTGTGGCTATTTTCTTTTTAAACATTGGCTGGACATACCGTTTTTGCCACTTGTAGGGGAGACCGGGGATAGTTGTAACATTTTTGACATTTCTGTCTGTAAATTGGAGCTCTTTTAAGGTAGTGGATTCAAAATGTAATGCAAAGTATTTACATGTCTCTGCTATTAAATAGTACAGCTATTTTCTCTGCAGCACAATTACCCATTGCATGGTATGGTCTCAAACACAAAGAGTGAAATGTTACAATTAACCCTATAGTCTGGGTTAGTTGTAACATATCCTGGGGTAAAATGTAACACAATGAAATAAGGGTACTAACAAAATATTAACATGTAATCTTTGTTTATTCAACACATGAATGCACTTACATCCATTTATGTAGCTGTGTGTGTGTGTGACAGAATGCAGAAATCTAGCTTTTGAACATATTCCAACCCCCCAAAAAAGACAAATTATGGAATTTTCTGCAACTGAATATTTCATTAATTTTGGTTGGTCTTCCTTGAGTTTGGCCTCATTGGCTCAGTGGGCATTATAACCTACAACTCTTGCACCAATTTTGAACATAACAATGAAGCTGAAAAAATGTAGTTGTTCACCAGCATCGCAATTCCATTACTTTTTATCATACCTTGGTGTGGTTTGCAAAGTGCTTCAGAAAGATGAGGAAATCTGTTTCTTGCACCCATCCTGATTTATTTCCACTACCAGTACTTCCTACTGGTCCATCTCTGACACAGAGGTCTGCATAATGTATGTGTGGGAACACAAACAGTGGAGGAATTGTGTTGCCAATGGCATTAACCACATATACAAATGCGACCAGTGAACCTCTCTCTGCTGATGTCGTTGCCCCAACTTGTTTAATATAAGTTAAAGTAATAGTGTGGTAAGTTTTAACATCTGCATTATTGTTACAACTAACCCAGACTGTTGCTGTTACAACTGACCCAGACTCCTATAGCCATGAACTAGCTAACATTACAGCCAACGGCTAAAACATTAGCACTAAAGACCTACACAGAATATATCCCCATAGACATACAAATAACATAATTTAAGTTTGATGACTTTAACTGCAAAGCAGATAATGCTATTAGAAATTGAAATAAAGTAGAAAAACTTACTTTTTGGCATACAAATTACTTTTTTTGGTGTTAAATTGTCTGTTTTTGACAAAATGTGCTGATTTTTCACATGTGATAGCAGAACTGAATTGGGCATGCACAGGATGAGTCACATCATTTGAAACTTAGCCCTGATTGGAGAAATTTGAAGTGTTACAACTGACCCACGTTACAACTATCCCCGGTCTCCCCTATTAACTTTTGAAAGATTGTTTCAGATATCTGCTGCACTTGATTCTAATTTGCATGATTCATGTGTTGCCTCACTCTTTTCTACCCGCCCTTAAACTTTGAAAAATTACTTGTTACTTACGTTGAGACAGTTTGTCCTTGTGGTCTGAGAGCTTTGCAGGGAGAATGGGAGGATTTGATTGGTGCACCGGCTTGATTTCCCTCAGGTGTGGATAACGACTGGGTGGATCTCTGCTGAAGCGTGTCACGTTTCCTCCTTTTATGTTCACTGCCAAAACAACATGTACTGAATTAATCAAAAGTTGTTATTAGTCAGCAAAATGTTGAGTTTTAGATTACTTGATCCTCTTATATTGTATTATTAGTTTTCTTGAATAGAAGCCGGTATCTGAAGAAGAATAAACCCTAAACTAATGTGTAAACACAAGTGATGAAATAATATTTTTTTTAGTTGCAGTGTTCCCATAACAACCATGCTTTAAGCTAAATAAGTAGGCTAATGTAGACAGTCTTACCTCCTAATCACTCTTTTGTTGTTGCTGTTTTTCATTTTCTGCTAGATCCTAGCACCCACAAAAAAAACCATGCCCACTACTGATCACTGTTGTATTTACACAGCCTCCCCTCCCAGACCCACGCACTTTAAAATGCTCTGCATACTGAAACACTAAGAAACAACGCCTAACAACAAACAGAACTGAGTTTTTCTAACAAAAGCAGTGTGGAGTCAGAAAGAGGCAGAGGTTTTTTGTTGTTGTTTTATTTTAGTGTAATGAGTGAATAACTAAACCTCTGGGCCAAATCTTCTTCTCTGAGAATCAATCAAAAGACCACAATGAGAGGGATGGAAAACTGTCATAAAATGGGACTAAATGCCTAAAAAATGGATAGAAAATGACCTCAAAGGGTCGCTAAACAACGGCAAAACAAAACAAAAAAAATTAACCAAAAAGCAACACAAAAACTACTGAAATGATCAAAACACACGACACACCGATATTAGCTTCATGGGAACCATTTACAGGAGTTTGTCCAATATTTTTGGCCCTGTTTTCTTCTAATTCAATTCAGTTTTATTTATAAAGCACCAAATCACAACGAAACTCAGCTCAAGGCGTTTTATACTGTAAGGTAGACCCTATAATAATACATACAGAGAAAAACCCATATGACCTTCTATGAGCGAGCACTTAGGTGACAATAGGAAGGAAAAACTCCCTTTTTAACAGGAAGAAACCTCCGGCAGAACCAGGCTCAGGGAGGGGCGACCATCTGTGTTGACAGTGTGTGTTGAGACTGTCATTTTTAGCATCTACATGAATGTTAAAAATTTCCACAATAATTATTTATTTTCTGAGCTGAGCACTAAATTAGATAAAAAGTCTGAGAAATCAGACAAACTCTGTGTAAGTCCCAGGTGGACGATAGATAATAACAAATAAGACTGGTTTTTGTGTTTTCTAGCTAGGGTGGACAAGACTAAGCATCAGGCTTTCAAATGAGTTATGTCTGTCTTGGTCTTTGGTTGATTAATAGCCTGGTGTGGAAAATTGCTGCCACACCACGTCCTCAGCCTATGCTTTGAGGATTCTGATAGTTATTATGATTTGGGGGTGTTGATTCATTTAAGCTAACATAATCATCCTGCTGTGAGCAGGTTTCTATAAGGCAGAGTAAATCGATTTGTTGATCAAGTTATTAACTCATGTACTAACACAGCGGTCCCCAACCTTTTTTGCATCACGGACGGTTTAATGTCAGACAATATTTTCATGTCTTTAAGGTGTCGCGGATAAATACAACAACATAAAATGATACGACCAAGACAAAAACTGTATTGGTACTTAGTGAATTTGCGTTTATTGTTATATTTACAGTGTAACTTAATTAGCAGCGTCCTCCTTAAATGCGCCAACAACATTGAGAGTAACGTCCTCCTCTCTGCCCCTTAATGCTCTCCGGTCGCTATGGTAACGCGTAAATATTTCTTTCAAAATAAGACACACAACTACAACACGGGAAAAGACCCAGGGAAAATGAGTTAACGATAAAAACCCTGAAAACCATAAATTTCACACCCGAACCTCAACTCTCACGGCCCCGTACCAAACGGCCCGGGTGTTGGGGGCCGCTGTAGGCTACTAACAGAGACTTGAATGAGAGACCTAATGTTTAATAATCCACATCGCACTGTTTTACTCTGTGGTGGAGATGTGGATACTGTATTGTTCTTTCTTTGTGATTTTGTTTTTTATGTTTAAATCGTTTTTTGCTGGTTTTTAGTTTGTTTTTTGTCTGTTTTGCAGCTGACACAGGGGGGTGGAGATTTGGGGGCATAATAGGTCCACTGTTTATAAAGATTTATTGAGATATTTAAACTTGTTAGCATTCATCTATCACACAATAAATGCAATTAATTTTTTCCGATATATCCAACACCAACAGCTTTATATTTAAAACTGTCCCTGCCTGTCCTCACCCCCACCAATTACTTTTTTCACTCAATTATGGATGGCTCTGGTTCAACTCTTTTGAAAGAGTGTACTCCACAGAATGATCTGAAACTGAGTCATGTTATGTGACTCCTTCAAAAAAAAAAAAAAAACATGCTATGAACTTTTTAAAGATAATTACTTCCTGTAGGACTGCTAGCAAAATACGCCATCAGAGGTTACAACAGAACATTTCTGATGCAATCCAGCTGTGCCCTCTGTTCGTAGCCTAGTTGCTCAACACCATGATTAGTCATCATTTTACATAGACAAGTTTTTTTTTTGTTTTGTTTTTTAATGAATTAATACTGCACTTAAGTGTGTTTGGAGCTACTTTTACTGTTTTACTTTGTTCTCTAATACTTTATAATTAAATATTGCATGCTTAGGGAGTTACTTTTTTAAATAACTGTATCTTTTCATACTGTGTCTCTATGGATGTTAGACAAGAGCTCTATATAAGTACCATTTACTATATCTATACATCAAGGAAGCAGATTGTCTGAATCTGCGTGACATGGTGCGTTATCTCTCTGTAAGCAGTCATCAGGAGATCGGTACGCTCAGTCACTTGAACCGCTGCTACAAGACTATATGGATCCATGTCTTCATGCCACACCAAATTCTGAACGTTGCAGAAGAAATGGAGACCCATCACGCCAAGCAATGTTTTTCCCAGTCTTTTATTTTCCTACGTTTGTGAGGCTGTGTGAGCTCTAGGCTCAGTTTGCTGCTGTTAGCTGACAGGAGCGGTGTGCTCGTCTGCTGCTACAGAATTCTCTCTTTTTCAGATGATTCTCTGTAAACCCAAGAGATGGTGGGACAGGAAAATCCCAGTAAATCACCTGTTTCTGAAATACTCAGAGCCAGCCCTTCTGGGTTCACCAGCCATTCAATGTCACTTTGATCATTCCCCTTCTCACCCATTCTGACATCTTGACCACGTTGTCATATTTGAATACATTGAGTTGCTATTATATTATCTCTGGTGCTCTAATAAGTAAACACTAACTTAATGTTAAAGGAGTCTTAGTCTAAAACCTGTATTAATTACTAAAAACATGTAAAACCTTCATTTGCTTTTAAGATTTTAGACAAATGTTTGGACATCATATTTTTCCTTTTGTCTGAGAGTATAGATTTGAAAGAAAACAGGAAGCATCACCACATTTACTGTAAATACACATTTTCTGTGCACGAATCCACGTTTATTTACATGTTTGGATTATAACACTTCTTGGATGAGGGTCAGCCGCCTGTTCCTTGTGTCTGCCAGTCCAGCGTGATTGAGCTGCCTGAGCTGGTGTCGTCGCAGCAGTCCTCGGCATCAGAGAAGGACGACATGTAGTGGAGGCCCGTCACTCTATGGTAGTCTCCCTGGAGCATCTGCGGATAGGCGGTGAGCTCCATAGCCCTGCGGCCAGTCCTGCTCACCCTCACAGTCCACATGTCAACCAGATGCGTACACATGGCACAGCCCATGGTGTTTCCAAACAGTGGAGGGGACAGATTACACAGATATGCACAGTGACTCTATACAAGAACGCAGGTCTCAGGGTAAATAGTGACTTACTCACCAACACACTTGGCAGGTGCAGACAGGACCTAAGACGTATCAACATCAATCATTTCCATGCCTTGTCTTGGTTCCCGTGTTTTTTCTGCCTTCAAAGTGCACGGTGTATTTTTTTTGTTCAGGTTTTGGCATAAAAATATAAATACTATCATCATCATAAATTATGCAGGTAAAATGCAAAATGAATTTGCAGTGTTAAATACATTTGAATAGTTATTCTATGTCATGTTTCTGAAGAGGAGCTCTCGAGTATCGAATTTCTGCTAATGAGTGTAAAACACCATCAGCGTCACTGTAAACCCCTATGCTTGTTTCCCAAGAATGTGAATCAGTATTTTCTTCTATAAAAGGCAGTGAAAAAAAATAGATAAGTGGCAAAAAGGGTGGTTCGCCAAAAAATGACGTAAAACCAAAAGTGAAGCTACTTGTCAAGCTGCATGCACCGCACAGATACACAACAGATTCACATGCAACCCTGCCTGCAAGGCTCGAAAGGCTTAACCACGAAGCAAAAAGCCAGAATCATAATTGGTGTTCTCCATCTCATACAGCTGCCAGACACGGCATGTAAATATTTACTGCGGTTGCTTTTGGAAAGGGGGGAAAAAAAGAAGAGTTCACAGAGAGAAGTCAGACACAGAGATGAGTCAGTGAGCTTCTTTCTCTCCAGCAAATCGCACTCATTTCAGAAGAAACAGTTCATCTGGTGACGTGCTCTTCGAACTGGTGGCACTTTGATTTGGCCACAGGGCGTCTTCACACTGATGATTTGATAAATGAAAGCCTTCCTGTGTGATGCCTTTTAACTTGATTAAGCAGAGCTGTCACTGCAGATCTGAAAAATGTGTGAAGAGAGAAATGGATGAGAGGTTAGCGAGCGGCAGATAAAAATGTAATTTTAAGTTTAGGGGCAAAATATTCTTTTTTTTTGTACACCACTCAATCAGCAATGAAATAATTTCTGTGAGACTAAGATAAATACAAAAGTAGACAAATATGAAATGGAAAAAGGAAAATCAAGACAAAAACTAACAGATAAAAAAAGGAGATGTGACTCAGTTTCTGGTTTATATTTATGTTACAAGTACAGCCTCTTTCAGTTGTAATGTTTTATATCCCATATAAATAAAAATCCAGTAATCTGGTCCTTAGCAGGCTCTTTAAAAGCAACCTCTGATGAACAAGAACAGATGACATATTACACCACCTTATTATTTACGTAACAAAAACTAAACCAAGTGGCAGAAGCAGTGTATAAAAATGGCCTACACCCTGACTGGACAGGTAACAGCCAGAAGCTGATAATCAAATGAAGTTTGATAAACTGAAGATCTGGCAGTTTGCTGGTCCCAATCATTCAGATGTGTGTTAACACAGCACAAGGGAGGAAAGATATTAGCCATGATCTTGGAGAAGCATCTGTGTCTCCCCATTAATCTGGGAAGGCTTAAAAGACTATTTCTAAACACTTTAAGGTCTATCATCTACAGTTAGAAAGATTATTCACACGTGGAAAACATTTAAGACAGCTGCCAATCTTCCCTGGAGTGTTCAGAACATGCAATGCTCAGAGAAACTTCAAATTAAGTAAAAAACAACAACAAACCAACAGCTACATCTCTGACTTTACAGGGCTTGGTTAGCATTTTAAATGTTAAAGTTTATGGCTATATTAATAGAAAAAGACTGATGGGTCAATATGGGTCAAGTTTGTAAAGCTTCATCTGAATAAACCACAAGACTTCTGGAACAATGTCCACTGGAGGTGTTTGGCTGTAATGCACAGCTCCACGCTTAATGAAAATCAAACACAGCATATCAGGACACCCCAAGTGTCAAGCACGGTGGTGGAGGCGTGATGATTTCGCCTTGTTTTGCAGCCACTGAGTCGCTCATCAACTCCTCTATGTACCAAATTATTCTAGAGTCAAATGTGAAGCCATCTGTCTGACAGCTAAAGCTTCGATCAACAGAACAACAGCATAATGACTGCAAACACAGCAGCAAATCTACAACATGGCTGAAAAAGAAAGACTCTAAGTCATGCAGTGGTTCAGTCAAAGTCCAGACCTCAACTTGACTGAAACGCTGTGGTGGCACCTTAAGAGAACTGTGCATGAACAAATACCCACAAACCCCAATGAACTGCAGCAACACTGTAGAGTGTTTAAAGTTATATTTGAGGAATTGTAGAACCTGATGAAGCCCAAATTATTTTTTTTATGTCCTGATATGTAAAAATCTTAGAAATGTAAGAGGCTGTATTTTTGTTTTTACATAACTGTATGTCTGAAAAACATGAAGGTTCTGCAAAAACAAATATACACCTACAGGGGTGCTGTGAGGACAGCAGAAATGGGGTAACCGCTCAAGTGTTCGTAATCTGAATTAAAAATACATGCATGAACCAGGCAGGATCCAGGTTTTTTCCTTATAGCTATGGGAAAAAAACACAGGGCACTCCTACAAGAGTGATTCTGGCTAATTACATTACATTGCTGCTTTCATATAATGAAAAACATGTTGTTTCTGTGCACTCTATAAAATAACAACACAATTTACAACCAAAAATAAACTAAATCTGTGCAGCTGACCCAGGCTGTTCGTGATATGAATGTCGACATTCATATTTCCATGCTCGAGTGAAATTTTCTTCTGTACCAGACCACCCGAATCTACTGTCAAAGCTCCATCAGCAGAATCTGGGTGGTGCACAGAGAGCCATTAGCTCCAAGGGTGAAAAAAAAATGCCTGTTATGATGAGGACAAGTGGTCTGCTGCTACATGCCACACCCATCCCATCCCAGTGAATGGACACAGCAGGGGCCACCCTCTTTAAAGCCAGGCTTTAAGACTCCTCTGCTGTCCTCATTTGTCACTGTACTGATACTGGTTTATATTCAACTGCTCCTACGGGACACTTAATTATTCATCAATACATGTGGTGTTTCAATAAATGCATCCCAGCTTCAATTTAACCTTCACATCCGTAATGATGTCAAAGCTCTGTGTGTATTCATGTTCAGACACACGCGTAGTGCAGGAATCATGCCAGTGTTGTGTTCCTGTGATGAGGATGGATGCTGCACATGCTGCTCTGTGTGTTTGTATAGCTATATGTGCTCAAGGCAACCCCCTAAAACACATTTTGGCTCTTACCTGAATACGGTGTGTCGGTTCTCCCATCTGCATGAATCAGTATGTGCGTGATATCCTTGGAGCAGCCCGGCGTGTTTCCCTCTTGCTCCGTCTCTGTCTGGGCTTGGAGTCGGCAGAGCTCAGTATATGTATGGGACTTGAGATGACATCACACCTCTGTACTTAAGAGCAGCTCTCTTCCTAAAATTAAAACGGGCAATTCTTTCGTCTCTCTCTCATGCTTATATTTTTTTGGCATACAGCAGAAGGTAAAAACAACAAAAATAATAAAGTCTATGCATCATTTTTCTGTGGCATTTGCAATAGTTTTAGCACATTAAAATATACTGATGTAAAAAAAAATCTCATGCAATTTGGGTCTTGAATTACTTTGTTAGCTTTTTCCACAATTAAGGCAACCATTTCTTTTGTAATTTATATTTGCAAAGTAAGTGCAGCTTTTGGTTTTTTTTTTAGTCAAACACTAGAGTGGCCCTCCAGTGAGATGACAGTGCCAGCAGTGGCCCCCAGCTCATCTGAGTTTGATCCCATAAAGATCATGCCAAGAGTGTCTAAATGAATAAAGTAAATAATTATTTAACTTGTTTAAAATTGGATGTAATCTATTAAAGGCATAATTAAATGAAGATTTAGTAAAATTATGTGTTTATTTAAAAATATTTGGTGCTGTCAGCGTTAATCTCGTTAAAATTATGTTAACGCCATAACCGCATTAGCGCGGCACATCTCTGTTAGCGAGTTAGTGCGGATCGCCCCATGTGTGGGGCTGCACGGCGTCAATGCGTTAGCGCCGTGCAGCCCCACGCACGGGGCGATCCGCGCCAACTTGCTAACAGAGATGTGCCGCGTTAACGCCATAACTGCATTAATGCGGTGAGGTGAATCATCCAATAATTTAAACTGCATGGAGTCTCATTGCAGTGCTGTCAGTATACTTTGAACTAAATCATTTGTTTGTCCATGTTCAATTGTGTTATACGTATTTGAAAAAAATAATCAAACATATTTTCAATTAAAATTAACATAGGGAGGGAAGAAAATGAGAATATTTTACCGAGAACAGAAACATCTGATCTAGCACACTGAGGGTATCTGCATGGATACCCTGAAGAGTGCTGTCAAGCCTGCTCCAGAAATGATCAAATTATCTGTCTTCTAGATGGCAGCTGTTTGTTAAAAGTTTACTAGAATTTTTTATTTTTTTTTAATCTGATCTGTGTGAACAGTCTTCATCAAATTTAATATACTGGTGTACAGTTCTTTACCACCTTCTTCCCAATCAGTCTAGCATTTTTGGGCTCTCAAAATAATTTTACATTCATGTGCCTTCTATAGCTGAGTTCTTGCCTTTAAAATTGCACATACATTTTAAAAGAACACAAGTAATACAGTCAATTATGTGTTATTTCTATTAGAGCTATTAATCATAAGCATGAAAAGGTAGTGAAGTGCACAGTGAAGCCAAGCTCTAGTTATCAAATATGCTGCTATCAACGTGTGGGCTGCGTCCTGCCATCCTCAGAAGTCTGGAGTCTTCAACTTGCCAGGCAGGAAGTATTTGTACACAAATACAAACTCTGTGTACTTGGAACTGAGAAACAACTAGAAACACTGGGGAAAATGTGTATTTAAAAAAAATGAAAAAAGAAAATGCAATGGCTTGGACCACCCTGGAGTTAGCCCCGCCCCCTGACTTTGAAGGGTGAGGTTTAGATTAGATTAAATAGATTTATGATGCACTGCAACACAGAAACCATTAAATAATTTAATGTTTTGATATTTTAATCTAATAATGACACATTTAAGTAATTATTTTGGCACAATCCCAAGTGGCTACATTTGAAATCCATCACTGGTTCATCCCTTAAAAAGCATGGAAACTTCACTGCTCATCATTCAATGCATTTTTTTGCATAAACCTCTGTTTAGCAAACATAAATCTTTACAAAGCAAAAGATTTGGAAAATTCGCTTCCTTATAGTAAGAAGGTCTGACAGCTAGGATGGATGGATGGATGGACGATAAGAAGGTTGATGCCACTCCAAGCTTGATCTGTTTAGGTTAGCTTAGCATTAATACTTAAAGCAGCAGAAAGAGCCGTGCTTTGTCAATGAGCAAATTAGGTTTTAATGTCCATTTTTGTACAAATTTAAAATGTAGATAATGTGATTATTAGAGGGTATGTGCTGGTAGGGAGGGAACGCACTCATGCAAGCACATCCAAACATTTAACATGTGATGTACCTTTAACAGAACCATGAAAACGACTTCCTCATTCGACTGTCCTTCTGAATAAGGAAGTTGAAAATTAGGTCCTTGTTGGTCCTTGACCCTACTAAAAGGTGCCATGATGAAGAGATAATGAGTGTTATTCACTTCACCTGTCATTGGTCATAATGTTATGCCTTATCGGTGTAGCCTGCTTCAATGCAAAAGTCTTGAACCACCCTCATTTCTTTATATTTTGCCTCAAGGAGCCAGACGGTGGGGGGGTGGGGGGGGGGCGACACTGGCTGCTTTTTCACTCATTTTCACTCCAATCCTTGTGTGTGAGCATTTTTACAGATTTAGAGTTTTTTTTTCTTTTGTTTCTTTATTAAGCCTGTCAATGGAAAATTGTACTTAGTAGTCAGTATAATCTTTTAATGATATAAGTTTGCATATGGTAGAATGCTGCATGTAATTATTTGTGTGTAGAAGTATATAGTTGGTGGCATATTGAAAGGATGTCTCATCCTAGGAGGTCTGTAACATTCTAGGGTGTTCACCCCCACATCCTAGGAGCATGAGAGTTCGTACCTTGTTTTATTGTTTTATGGTAGGATTAACGTAGCTACGTCTGTTCTAGTCTAAGTGTTTTAACTGCTGGACTTCCTCACCGTGTTATCTAGGGTGAACCATCTAGGGTGGGGGAGACTACCCTCTTTGTGACCAAGGATGTAGCTTTTGTGCTTTCATAACCCTTTGATCAGCAGGACACACACACACACACACACACACACACACACACACACACACACACACACACACACACAGAAGTACAAAATAAAGACCGGGGCAGTGCTCAGCGCGAGTCTCTCAGTCTGGAGACTGCCCTTGCTAGCAAGAAGTTCTGTGTGTTTCTCTTCTCTGGGTCTTTACTGAAGAAGTGTTTTAGAACATTTTCCTTAACAAAGCCATATAACACTAGCCTATGAATTCTTCAAGCATAAAAAGGCACCTAACAAACCAGCACTGTGTCTACATGTGACAGACCATTTCCAAAGAACCAACAAAGTCAATATTAAAGAGCCATTAGACAAAACCTTGGCATGGTATCTAAGCAGGGTGTGTTCTTAACTGGACAAGTGGACGACAAAAGTGGCAGGCCTAAAACCTATCTACACCACATGAACATAGTGAAATAGAAAAAAAAAATCTGGAGAACTATTGCTCAAGACCACTTGAAAAAATTACATGACAGTCTGGCTCCTTGTTAGCGAAATATAAAGAAATGAGGGGACTTTTACACAGCTCTGTAAAAATGCTGCATCAGTTTTTTGAGGCTGATAGGAACACCCAATGTCCTGGAATCAGGCCACTGGTGTTCCTCTTGAACAATTGTCAGTGAGGTTTCAAATATTTACCAAAAAGCAGCTGAAAGCAACCATCAGTACCTTCTTGCATCACACACACACCAAAGAAAATTGGCATTTTCAAATGTAATACGAGGGAATTTTAATC
Organism: Diplotaxodon limnothrissa; assembly: GCF_057381915.1. Lineage (NCBI taxonomy): Eukaryota > Metazoa > Chordata > Actinopteri > Cichliformes > Cichlidae > Diplotaxodon > Diplotaxodon limnothrissa. Next base: position 52,845,454 of record NC_140602.1, on the reverse strand, counting down.
ATCAAACTAGTCATAAGTTATTACATCAGTTATACAGATATTAAGACATCTCATTGAATTTAGGCCAACCACTTAGGTCCCACGTTATCAAAGCAACACTACTGGCATGAGCACACGAGCCACACATTAGAGGATACAGAGAAAACAAAAGTCAATGAGATCCCGTTGTGTGTTTTAACATTTCCGATTAACTGTCCACATTTTTGAGTGAAGTGAAAACTCTGCACGTGTAGCTACGCACTGTAACACAAACAAACAAACTCACAGATGAGGATAATTAAGTAATCACCATTCACGATTTCTCTACACTGCAAAGAAAGTTTAAACAAAAATGAAACAAAAAAAAACGCTCCAGTCTTCAGGTCAGCGGTTCAGACTGTCAGCATGTCAAGCACATCTTTGATGATAGAGCTGAGATTGCACTAAGATTTGTCTTTTATTTCATTGCACTTTCCCCCCCCCCCCCAAAAAAAAAAACATGTATCTAAACATAATACACATATCGCCAATAACACCTCTCGTGGATACAACATGGAAATGTGCTAAAAGAAAACACATTAGAAAACAATGAACAAATCAGTGGTGTAAACAAAACAATGGAAAAAAGTAATTCTGCCTATCATGTGTTAGGACGCGCCGTTCAAAGGTTCCTGTTGTTTTTCATATAAAGCTGGAGAACAAAGGAATGATTACCTCCTGAGTTCTCATCGCTTTCCTTAATATCTCTGCATGAATGAGAGCTTTCTCGATTGAGCTTCCAAACAAATAAAGCTGTTAGAGTTAATAGTACACTGCTAGACATACATGACTAATGTAAAGGTGGATGAATGTTGGGAAATTTCCCACCTTAACAAACAGTGTGTAGGGGATTGAAGGCACTGTATTCAAAAGCAGGATGACTATAGTGCAGATAGAGTTACCCCAGCTATTATTAAGGGAAAAAGCACACATCAAACACTTAATTTTTGATCGGTATTTGTCAAAGTTTTGTTTTATTCTGCTAAGATGACTCGAACACATTAAAGGGAAACCCTATTTCTACTTTCTTGTTAGAGAGTAAAAATGTCCAAGGTCTTTTTAAATATAAAAAAATTTAAATAATTGATGAATCTGTGTCTATCTGAACTACTGTCGCCTATTTCCACAATCAAGTTTCACATTGGATGGGTGTATTGCTGACTATACAAGCACAGTGCCAAATGTGAAGTTGTTTTGGATAAGGGGCGCCTCACTTAGCTGGAAGGCAAGAATGCCACGGGAACCAAAAGGTTAGTAGATATGTCACAGAATGAGATATTAGAAATCTGGAAAATTTAGAGCTGAACATGCACAGTAGTGAGTCCACTCAATAGCCATGGCAAGCCAAGACACCTTTCAGAGGAAGCTCATTTCCACTGCTTGTATCCACAATCTCGTTCTTTCGGTCTTCACGCCCAGCTCTAACCATAGGTGAGGACAGAAATGTAGCATGACTAGTAAATCTACAGCTTCACCTTTACACTCATTTCTTTCTTCACCACAACAGACCGGTACAGCACCTGCATCTCTTCAGACAATATGCTATTCCCATTCTCTAGATCTAAAGATACTTGAACTCCCCTATGGGAGAAACTACTTTCCAAAGTGGAAAGAGACCTGCACCCTTTTTCGGTTGGGAATTGTGGCCTCAAACTTGGAAGTGCCAAATGTCATCCCAGTTCCAAATCGTCCTAGCGCAATGTATGGCACTTGAAAACAAAGTGTCTGGACTTCTTTAAGTTTCCTTGAAGACTTTTCACCTCTCATCCAAGAAGCTTCTTCAGTTGTAAGAGCAAATGGTGGAGAGTTCCAGATTTTAAGCCCTATTGGGAGTGTCCCCAAGAGGGTCGTGGACCCCCTGTTGATCCTCTGCCCCACACCTTTGAAAGCGGGTGTGAGGCACAATCAGTCAATGTTTCAGGTGAACCCACTGTGAGACTAAGCCCCACCCTATCAGGTGATTTACTGAGGTCAAATGGCTCAGGATGTGAGTGGTCGTTAAGGCGTCTGGGAAGGGTTCTCAAAACTGGATTATAGATGGCAGACTGTTGGTGTCTTAAACCACCGCCTCTGTTCAAAGATGGTCGTTCACAGTGGACATAGATGCTTCCTTCGCTCTTCTTTCAAACCATCTGTCTTCTCTGTCCGAAATGTGAACATTGGCATCTTCGAAAGAGAGACCTGTGTCCTTTAAATGCAGATGAATAGCTGAGTCTTGTCTTGTCAAGGTGGCTCTTCTACTCTTCACTCTTCACCAATTGCTCTTAGAACTAGAGAAGCTTCTCGGATAAGAGGTGAGATGTTTTTAAGGAAACTTAAAGAAGTCCAGACGGTTTTCTTTCCAAGCTCCTTTAACTACAATAATTTGGATGAACTGAGAACCATCCTAGCAGAAGGTCACCACCTAATGAAGTCAGAAGGACCATATGATCTACCAAGCGATAGAAGTGATCTGGGCCCACCCAGCCAGAAACAATCTACCACTTCTGTACCTGAACTCTGGTGGAGCCCTGGTTGACCATTAATTCTCCACCCCCCAAAAAAACAAACAAACATTAACTTTGATTTTATTGGAAACCTAGATATATAACTACATGTACAGAGGTGAGCCAGTTTTGGCTTTATGGTTGAATTCACTGTCAATTTGTCCTGTGCCTCTATTTTGGCTCTTCTATTTGGCAAACGCAACCGGGGTGAATGATCATACTCTATTATTGAGACCCATCTGTTATGCCTCAAATTATAGCCAAAAATGATTCCTTGATACAAATGTGAAGAAATTCAGACGATTACTCCCAAATATGTGTGGGTGAACTCGTCATCAGGGAAAAATAGTAATTTCACTTAGAGGAATTTTTTATTTTTTAAAAAAAAGCAAATGACACAGAACGGGGAACACTCTGGAACAAACACCACTTTGCACCTTCATCTTACATAAAAGATTAAATAAGCCCTCACTATTATTTTCAGTCATTTGGCCCTGAAAATTTCGTTATCAAAGTACTTCTAGCTACTTTTAAACCGGCATCAGCTGAGTTGCAACATTTACCCACAGTCTACTTCTGGAGGTTTTTCACTGCCAGTCTAATACATATAATTTCTCCCTTAATGATTACTGATAGAGATTTAAAAGCAATGTATATGCACTGACACTTTATGAAAAACACCTATGGAGACTTCATGTCATGTAAATTGACAAAAAAAAGAAGAAGCATGTAATAGCTCATTAACACCATTTCTAAACCTGATTATTATTAACTGACAGTAGACTAGACTAATATAATGTAATGTAGTCTAATATATTAAAGGGAAAGAATTAGCTTATTAAAATAATGCCAAGCATTAACTACTTAAAATGTGGGGGCAACGTTTGGCAAGGGTTAGGGTTCCATTATTTATTTATTTTTTAAAAAGAACAAAAAAGGCAAGCGTGTGGTTTATCTGAAATGAGAAAGAGGATGACTAAGTTTACTCAGCTAAGCTTCTTACAGATTTGTTATCGAATTATCTCTCTTGCATTTCTGCAACATGAATTGCACACTTCAGGAAAATATCTAACATTTTATACTTATGCTAAATTTTTACAAGGTTTTTTTTTATTTACCACCTTCAGATTGGAGTCCAAACATTGCACAGTAGTAGAAAACAAAATAATAATAATAAAAAAAAGTATACATACACCGAATCAGTATAAGGAGTAACCTTATTGGTGCGACATGTTTCTTTTCTTCTTTTTTTTTTTGCATATGTGATATCTGTTTGTGAAGCTGTTGTGTTATTTCTGCTAAATTTTTAGAAGATGGTGGGAAAAAGCACTTTGTACTTAATACTGCCCTTTAAACAAATACTGCATAATGGTCTATTGTAATAACAGGCATCTCAAAGTTAATTTACACTTAGAAATCAAAAGCTTCTGTCTCTTCTCGTCATAAAAACCAGCTCTGATGTTTTGTTGCACAAGATTCTCTTCATTAATCCTCTCTCACGCTCAACTTTCTGTTTATGCCCCATGAAAATTCCCATTTCCAAATTTCCATCTGTTAATATTCATAAACTCCTAAGTATTGATAGCTGCTTGCGTAAACTAAACAGAAGCGAGTCAACACTTCGATCATTTTGAGCACACAAAAAGATAACGGGTTGTCTGTTTGGGGTATAAAAATAAAAAATAAAAAAAAACTCAACCTGTCAGTGAAATGTCCTCACTTGAGCAAAGAAGAACAAAAAAACAACAACTTTTTTTTCATGCATTTATACCCAAAGTCTTTTGGAACATGCATTTTTGTAGTCTGTAAACCCTTTTAAACAAATTCAAACCTGAAAAGACCCACAGTCCTGAGTGCTTTTAAAGAGGACATATTATATACCACTTTAACATGTTGATGCAGGCTTTACATGTCCCCGAAATGTTTAAGGTTCAGCTTATACCCCCAGTTTTCAACAGACGCTTTCAGTGCCTGTAGCTTTAAATTAAAAGTGCTGCTGGTGCCCAATCTCCTTTTCAGGAAGTGGTCTGTAAGACACACACGGGAGCAGCCGAAAGCACCACCCAGTGAGAGCAGTACAGCACAGTGTGCCACATAGACGTGAACGAGAGACTCTGATGTTTCTATCATTCTCAGTGTGATCATTTTACATGCAACACAAAGCAATCACAAACAACCACTGATTTGAGCTCATGATTATGAACCATGGATCAATTCAAAAACTGAAACTTTAGCAATGCAGCTTTAAAAACTGGCTCATAACTGGCGACAGGTTACAAGCCAGGTTGTAGTTTGTGTCTTCATATTTCACACTCATTTCATTGTCTGTAAACAAAAACTGAAGATTATGTAAATGAGGTCAGCTGTAGTGGGATTTTAAACGTGCTGAAATGCAGTACAGGGTGCGATGAGGAGAGATGCAAAGAGACGTAAAGGACCGAGCTGAGCTTGGACTAAAGCAGTAAAGGTGACATGAAAACACAGAAATGTACACCGGGGCAGGTCTGTTGTATTCAGGTGCATCTATTCACCAGTGGGGCCTGTATGTAACTACATGCAATATCTCTAGAGATGCTCTTTTGCCATCTTTTGTGGAAAAACAAAGTAGATATGCATAATACGTCCCCTTTAAAGATCAAAGTGTCCGACTGTGATTTATCTGACATCCCTCTCGTCATGGCCGTACCTGCTGATATGTAACTAAATAACAAAAAGCACTGTTAATGTCTCTGGGTTTGCTTCCAGGGAAGAAGAGAAGTCCTCAAAAGCAACACACTGTAATTCTATTCTCCGCAGCATTTCGTCTTGTAATACTTGCAGCCATCTGCCCGTTTAGCATTATACAACACCATGTCACTACAGCGGCCACTGAGACACCACAGCTACCAAAAACAGCTCCAGGGATGTGACAACATCTTATTTGTACACCTCAACATTAAGGATCAAAGTTATCCAACAAATAAACCGTGTTGTTTTTAGGTAGCGTTTTCTCTTGCTGCAACATGGCTTCAGAATAACATGCTGCTACATTTACAAAGTGCTCAAGATGGGGCTTCTTCACCGTGGTGCAAATTCCTCAGCTTCCTGTGAGGACAAGAGTGGAAAAAGGGCTCAGAAGACCTGGGGATGATAAAAGTTGAGAAACAGTTTGAGAATGAGCAGACCCTTGGTGAGGCATCATCTCCAACTCTATATTTTGGATTTATAGCAGTTAAGAGACCAGATATCCTTCTTTCTGCTGATTTACCCAAATACACTAAAAGGCATACCTGAATCCACTCTGTGTATATACAGCATATATAGGGATATGTATGTTTATAAGTACAGTGTTGTGCAAATGTCTTGAGCCACCTCTCACTGCTATATATTTTCCAAAAAAATTCCAGACATTTATTGAATCCTGCAAACATACACGGAAATACAGAGTTTGTACAGTTCTAACAAGTTCAGCAACAGAGCTTCAGGCCTTTTGTTCTCTTCTCTGTCAAGATGATCCCACGCTGCTTCAATAATGTTGAGGTCTGGGCTCTGAGGAGGCATTTTATTGCGATTTTTGAATCACTTATTGCTAAAAGATGAAGCTGTTACCAATCAGACACTTTCTAGATGGCATATCATGGTGAATCAATATCTGACAATACTTATTATATTTGTTTCATCACAAATCCCACAAACCAAGGCAGCAACTCCCCCGTGTTTTACAGATGGCTGTAGACACTCACTGTTGGACCTCTTCTGACCGCCACCATACATGTTGATAATAAGTTTTAAATGTGGATCCCCTGCTCTGTGATCAGAATTTACACCAAAAATACAGAATCTGAATTCCTTTGTTTATAAGACCTGTTGCCACTGATTTTCACTCCAGCTCCTGTGTAATTACACACACCTCAGCCACTTCAGATAACAGGAGATGAAGTCCAGATGCAACTTTTAGGTCCATTTTTTCACGTTTTTGAGGCCTGCCAGGTCGTCTTTATCCAGGTTCCTTAATTTTTTTTTAGGACACACTGCACACCATGTGGAGATGTGCCAAATTTAAAGCTAATAGCTCTGTGTTGTGTAACTGTCTTATGTTTGGATTTGGGGTGTTTTTTTATAGATTCAACTCAAGGAAATGGGAACAAATAATCTTCGTGACAGGCTCCTAATAACAAAGTGCCTAAAGATACGATTTAAAATTAAACAACAAACATTAAACAAATTTCCTCTGAAAATGGTCAGGTACGAGGACTGGACTCAAAATGAGGCCAGAGAACTATTGCTAAAGATCACTTTTAAAAAATTCAAAAACATCAGTCTCAAAAGTTTTGCACAGTAATGAAGCAAAGTGTAAAGATTCCAACCTCTCTTTATCTCAAAGTGCTCTCGTCTCTGCCTCAATCTTCCTCTCTCCGTGAAGGGTGTCGGGGTCAGCCGGGGCCACCGTCTGTCTCACTGCAATCTCAGGGCCTCCGCCATAAATTCCCAACAAGTACTGCCAAGTCTCCTCTGAGATCTGACCATAGTCTGCACCTGTGGTGAAAAAACACGCAATGTCTAAAAACAGTACATTGATTTTCTACCTTTATGTCCTTTTCAACCTCCTCAGACTTACCTTGCTTTAGCTGTATATGTCCTCCTTTCATAACACCGATTTTACTGTTGTCGATGGGACCGGGTGGCTCTGGGAAAAGGAAAGTATAAAAGTATTTGGTAAAGAGAGAAAGATGGGAACTCGAATGCGCTGCTACTCATCGTACCATTGTCTTTGCCCTTCACAAAGCTCTCCCACTCTCTGAACCACTGCATGCTGATACACAGGATCACTGTTGGAGCCTCCTCAGCTTGAAACTCTTTGTTCAGCTACACACAAGAGAAAAAAAAAGTTCATTCAACACAAAGACACTTTAGCACAAAGGTAAACTTTTGCATAACACACACGTTTACCTTGATGAAGGTGTCAATTTCTGTTTTTCTGCGTTTAGCTAGAGCTTCAATCTCCACCTGACAGATTGCACACATGTAGAGGTGGTTGACTGCTGGGCCACCTCCGAAGCTGAAAGCAGAAAAAATCCGTAACAGAGAGATTAACACATGATTTGATAAGGAAGTATAAGGCCTTTTTGTTGGTCTTTACATCAATGCTGAGATGCATGTCATCTTTAAATGGGTGCTGCTGCCTAATATAATCAAAGTGGTCAACAATGTTGCTACATGACATAACCATTCAGCTCTTATGCCGAGTGACAGTTTTGGTCATTTTGATTCTAAACAGCAGCAGCGTCTGGTTTCTTTTTTAATACAGACAAAAGTACTGAGTGACACCTCTTCAACCTTTTTCAGGTATAAAAATCAAGCACCTAACCACGCAGCTTGACTTTACACACGTTGGTGAAAGAGTGGGTCATTCTAAAGCGCTCAGTGAATTCAAGTGTGGTGCTGTAATACAATGCCACCGTTGGAACAAGTCAGTTTGCGACATTTCCTTCCTCCTAGCTCAACCTCCTTGTTCTAAGTGCTATTACTGCAAAGCAGAAGTGCTTGGCACCAAAGCAACTCAGCCACAAAGTGACTGTCACTTTTGTGTGTCTGATTTCAAGAGTGCTGGTCGAGATCTGTGTAAATAGTTTTGTAAATCAGACAACTTGTTCTGTTTCACTGTATATACTGAACACTACAGGAGTGAGAAGCCTTTAATCATTAAAACCTCTTTTCTCTTGTTTACTGGATAGGGGTTTAGGTGAGCAAATTGTCTTTTGTTTGACTCTTAATTTGGTCAGGGAAGATTAGGGACCTTTGGAGATCTTTTGTTTGTTTCATTGCCATAGCTCACTGCTGAAGTCAATAAATAGCTGCATAGCATTTGCAATTGCTCTGTGTTTTGGCTCTTTCTTGGGTGGAGTTGGAGTGGGGAAATCACATTTCTTGTTACGCCCAGGTTATCCCAGGCCAAGGTCGTAACATAGTCATACTGAGGTTTGTTTGGCAGCATGGAGCACGTTTACCTGTTGTAAAGGTATTCCCACACGTTCTGGGGAACAATCACAACCAGATCATCTATGTAGTGGTATTTATTAGGAGGGATCCCTGCACAGAGATGAAACACGTTAATAAAGACAGTGCAGGCATGTTTTTCTAATCAAGACAAGTCAGTGGACGACTTAATAAAAATATTTATACCAAGCTGCAGGCTGAGCCATGAAAGTAAAGCGAGCAATTCTGATTTTAAAGAAGAGACTTATTAACCACACATACCGCCATGTTGACAAAGAAACGTGTGGTTGCTGATGGGGCCTGGCTCAGCGAAGGTGTTGAACTTGTTAAGCCATTCTCTGGAGATGTAAAACTGCAGCAGGCTGGGCTCCTTCATATTGGCCAGAGCCACCACCTTCTGCCTCTCTCTCACAGCCTCCTCGCTACTTTTCCTGCACGAGTACAATAGAAATAAATCACTTAACACATCTTGGACGAATTAGCGTAGAGTCTATGTAAATGACGCCTTTGCTCACCTATAGAACAACACATAAGCCTCTGCGTTCTGCACCACCGTCTCATGGACTTCGGTAACATACTGGTCATCAAACTCATACCACTGGCCGTTGATTACATTCTGACAGTAAGCTATGTAGTGCCCACCTGCACCCATAAACAGCATGACAAAACATATTAGAGACAGATGCTAATCGGATATGTGTTTTGCTCGCTCTGTGAGAAATATTGCCCACGGGGGAAATAATATATCAACAGGAAACTTTGTGGTCTCATACTTCCTGCAGTGCCATGGTGGCAAATGACTGACAGCAAGTCGTAAGTGGTAACTTGCGATGGACTCTCTTTAGCCAGGAAAGGTCGCATGTCGAGGCCCTCGAGCGGGAAGGACACGTGGCTGCTTATCTTGAACGAATACATGACCTCGTGCCGAAAACGTTTCAGGTGAATGCACAGAATCTATGCAGCAAATACAGGACAAAACAAGGAAATTAAAGATGGCATTATGCAGCAGATTGCAAATGAAACCGATGTGTTATCTACTGAAAGAAAGTGCTGAGCTAAAAAAAAAAAAAAAAGAAAAAAGAAAAGAAAACCGCACCTCTGGAAGTCTAAGCACTTTGCAGTATTTGACACCATTTCTCAACCTGTAGAAAAGAAAACACTGTGTGAATAAATGCATACAAGTACTCTCCTTTTAAATCAAGGATATATATTTCAAGCATTTAATTTGACGCACTTTTTACATCTCTCACAGCTGTACATGTTATCCCCTGGGAAAAAACAAAGAAAATGAATGGAAATTGAAATTCTGACATATAAACTATGCTAGTATTGGAGCATTATTAGAGCACCAATTACCTTTGAGTTCATCTGCAGCAAAAAAAGCAGCAAGGCAGTCCTCTAGTGTTACCATGGGCCCCCAAAACCAACTGGGGATACATGAGACTACAAACCTGCACAACACAAACACAAATACTCATAACAAAAAAAAAACCAAAGCAAGCTGGAGAAATATTAGCTTTAAAAGGCAACTCTAAACTTCAGCGCAGTTGATCACATAGTGAAAATGTTTCCCCTTTTTCAATTAGTCATTTTTAATCATTCTTACTAATAAGCCTGAATATTCTTTAAGCTTGATTCTCAGACAAAACAAAGTGAGTTAGAGGATGGACTGATGTGAAAGTTAGAACATCTGGAAAACTGCAATTCCTTGAAATGGCCGTTTGGGGCTGGCTCCAAAAGCGAGTCAAAATTATATTTATTGTATTAAGAATTAAGGTTATTGGGGGCGTGACTTAATAACTGGAAATCTTAAGGTTACAGATGTCCGCTATAATCACTAGAGTCTTTGCAAAGACTCCACCAGAGCTAATTAAAGCTAACTGAAGTCACTCGCCCTTTCTGAGGCGACTTTGGGTTAATTTGATAAGAATTACCTGCCAATAACTAAAAAATGGAGTAACAATTCATCCAAAAGCACTCATATAAATAATTATAAATCACTCAAGTGTTTTCCATTGTAACCACCAAATTTCCATTGGAGAATAGCTTCAAATCATAATGTAATTTTGTTGCTTTTATTTTGAAGGCGGATGTCTGTTTTTTAAGTAGTTTTTAAAAATGACTTTGACTTCTAAGAATTTATTTACTGAAGTTGGAGGTAAAGTTGTATGCTTAGTTTGTGTAGAGCAGATTAGTGTGATTCACCACTGAATCACCACGATGAAAAGATGAATACAAGATGAAACACGTAGACTTGATAAAACAGCATTTGAAAATGTGCAAACTGTTAACAGGAAGGAACGAGGACATTTCGGGGAAATCTAAAGCTTCGGCTGAAAACAAAGCAGACAATTTTGACTTTTTCTCCTTGCCACCGGATGAGAAATGTGATATCTGCAACACAGCCCAATATAAGTCTATGTACACGTGAAACAAGAGAGTTTGACATCATGGAGGAGCTGGAGTGATTCGTCCATGACGGTAACCGCATGCTTGGATAGGCTGGAGCTGAAACGGCACAAACTGGCAGGTGTTACAACGAATGGCTGTCTAAATCTGAAGAAAGATAAAGTGACTGAAATGAACACAGAACTGAAATTGATGTTTTTGCACTGAATTATACACCAGGAAGTGTTGTGTAAGTCATTGCTAAAAATGAACCATGTTGCAAGAGCAAAAGCACCGAATCATTAGTATTTCACATCATCATCACTGCTGGATCTTTATTGCTCTCTCATAGAGGAGAGATTTCCGTGTATCAGAAGACGCTCTTTGGCTCTACCTTCATATGTCAATAAATATGCTTAGTGACTAAGTTTAACAAATCCCCTCTCAGTGATGATCACCTGTCTGCTGTCCTTCATATTTCTACCTGCAGCGCTCCACAACAGTCCCGGTTTCTCATGGGGAAAAAGCTGACCCCTGTGTTAGCTGATAACAGCATTGTCAAAACACGGCCACTTCTGTTTCCATAATATCAAGACTGCAACAGCCGTGAAGGTAAAAGTCAAAGCTTTGAAACAAGACTTCATAAACTAGTCTGTGCCATCACAGCAGAGTAGTAATGTGAACATGAATTTTTGAGCTATGATGACGCAAACAAAGCGTAGGAGTATGACCTTATAGGTCAGATCTTATCTGCACTCCTTCCTGAGGGAGATATCTGGCTCTTTAGTCTCCGGATGCTCTGCCTGTATAGTGCCAACATACGTGCACAGGTAGTTTGATGGTGATTTTTGGAAAAATACACTTACCAATGAGACCGAACCAAAAGAGTACCGTAATTGTCGGGCTATAAGCCGCTACTTTTTGCACAAGCGTTGAACCCTGCCGCTTTTAGTCAGGTGCGGCTTTTCTATGGATTATCCATGAGTTTTGTCATATCATAAGACGATTTTTTTGTTTGTTCCGCTGTTGTACGGCACTACGTTGCCTGGCGGAAGGGCATATGATCAGACACACAGTATCGGGGTTCAAGAGTGGTATGTTGGTCACATGTCCATCCGCCAGGCAACGTAGTGCCGTACGAAGTAGCGCGAAAAACAAAATTCAAAGTAGCGCTACGCGTTCAGCGGGAGGCGTGGATGACGAGCGGCGATAAACTTGCGAAAAGCAAGTTATGCTCAACTCCACCAGTGGATTCTGACAGCGTGGAAAAGTGTGAAAACATCCACGATCACCAACGGATTTCGAAGGGCTGGACTGCTGCATGATGGAGAGGAGGACACCGCCACGGCCCTTCAGAGGGTGTTCGACTCTGACACTGACAACGAGGATTTCTTTGGTTTTGAAAGTGACAACAAAGGAGAAAAGCGGAGAGTGGATGACGAAGCCACCCTGAGCCTGTTCGTATCCGACACTGGAGGAGAGGACTTTGGTGGTTTTAGTGCGCAGGAAGAAGAGAAAGATGGTGAATGACTGACTTTTCTTCTTGTTAAAGCCGTGTCACTGCACCTGAGCCTAAAAGGTAGGCCGAATCTATTTTTCTGGTGTGCTGTAGGTTATTGTTATGTACTACATTTGTTACTCGTTTATGAAGCACAGTACATGTTTCGTACTTGTAATTACCGCTACTTGTACATATACCTAAAAAGTTGTGCAAATATGTACCCATAACTTGTTTTTCAAAATATTAATAAAAGTGATGTCTCCAAACAGCCATCTCTTTCCTGACAATTCCCTTTGTGTATATTCTCTTACATATGATAAGTCAACATTGAAACACCTGCGGCTTTTAGTCAGGTGCGGCTAATGTATGTACAAAACAGGATTTTCCCCTGATTTTAGCTTGTGCGGCTAATACTTAACACACTGTTTGCTGCTATAACTACACATGTTTCTTTTTCAGCTATTTATTTATGAGTGACTTATGTATGTATGTATGTATATATATGTATATATTGTACTATTCTTAGTTAGTGTATTGTCTGTCTTGTCTTAATGTTGGTTTATAATGGAGCACTGTAACAAAAAATAATTTCCCCCAGGGATCAATAAAGTATTCTGATTCTGATATTCAGGTGCGCTTTGTAGTCCGGGAAATACAGTAATGTTTTAAGCCAAAAAACAAAAACAGTAATGAGTTCAAAGATGCTCTAAGTCAGCAGAATTTTTTAAAAAGAGAATAAATCTGGGTTAAACAATAAAAGCCCTCTTCCACCATTGCTTGAGTGTTATTATGAAATCAAAGGAGTAGCTTTTAAAGGGAACCCCGGCTATTAACACATGTTTGCGCTAAAATATGCACTGTGCTTCCAATAACATATATGTGGTATTAAAATACGCCAAATGTTTTCCTTTTAGGCACATTTTATACAAAACCGATTTACCAGTAGGCCGCCATTGTTATTTACTTCTCAGTGCACTCTGGGTCCCTGTCATGGATGCATAATTTGGCACGACACCATTGCCATTGGCAAGCAGTAGCTGCATAGACACCAGTAGTTTTCCCTCACTTTCACATCCTCGTGTGACGGATTGTTTTCATCTTCATCTAAACTAAGTATTGGTTGACTATTTTCATCCTCTCTCAGATTGTTCTGGTTCAAACTGGAAAGGTTGAACAGAACCCATTTCCAGGGGACTGCTAACTGTTAACTCGATGCGGTGCAACCGTGTGACGTCACTATCCAGAGTATTTTTGCTGAAAAGTGTAAGTGTAGTGCTTTTCAGAGCCACCTTAAGTTTACCAAATCTGTCCAACCAATGAGTAACTGAGTGACTCTAGATGGCCTCTCTACATGTCCTACACACAAACTTTATCTGTTTATCAGCACATTTTCAGAAAAAAATGTGATAAATCATTGAAGGAAGTTATCTATGAGGCATCACCTGCAATACACTTCCTCTAACTAGCAAAGTGATTGCTAGTTAGAGGAAATAAACTATTCATTTTTTAGATCTATTTAGTTTATAGATCTGGCATAGCACATGCGTTCATCTTCATCATCGAACACACAGACACGTGTTGCAGCACCTACTGAAAAGACTAGCTAAATAAGAAGCTTTTGTAGTTTTATGATTCGTTTTCAGGAAATACACAAAGACTTTGAAAAAAACCGACAGGCCAAGCAAGTTTCTACTCGCTGTTAATTCTGTAAAAATGTTACCTTGCAGGCATATAGAAAGCTTATCTAACTACATCTGAAGTTACAGGAAACTAAAGTCAGAAACATACCAGATTAAAAGTATATCGGTAACATCAGCAGTCAAAATTATGCACAACTAAGGTTCAAACATGCAAACGTCGTCTCAGCCTTTTTCAATTATATTTCATTCACTGACCGCCGTATGGAGTCCATGATGTAGGAGATCCACCCCTGCGAGCCGTAAGTGTCAGGGCACACACCAGTCTTCACCGGCAGGTTCTGATGGATGGATGAATGGAGCTTTGCTAGGTCTTCTTTACCAGGAATAGGGAGGGATAAGTCCTGGAAGGTTTCCACTGTAGTTGAGACCTGTACCAAATTCAGAGAACCAGTTTAAACAGCATACCTCTAGCAGTAAAAGAGCAATTATGAATGTGTTTTAATCACTCTAATTACACAAAAAAGTCTGTATAATACTGAAATGAAATAATTGCACAAGTCACTTCATTTCATTTAAACCTGCTTTGATAGGAAATGTAATATAATTTAACAAATAAACATATTTTATCAAGCGTATACTCTACCTCCCCCTTGTGTTCAAATATGTGAAGTGCATCTTACCCTGTCACAGGTCAAACACTGGACTAGACTGAGGATCGAACCATCAAAGATGTCCGAGATCACACTGCGATAGTGAGACTGTTTTTTCTTCCTGGCACTGAGCAGCAGCTGAGCTGGAAGACACATGATGGGAGGGAGGGCTGGCTTCAGAAGACAAAGGCAGAGAGCATCTCAAAGAGTGCCACCTTAACTAACATCTTTGTAACTGTGTATACTCAAACTGAAAATGACTTTCAGATACTATTCATCAGCTACACATACCTTTTAATGCCTGCCACTAATTCATTCATCCTTCACTTGTCCAGTTTTCTCATTTTTTAAAGGCCACACTGCACACCATGATGAGACATCCCAAGTTTTCAGCTAATATGTGTCAAAGTACTACTTTATGCCTATCAAACTGTGTTATCATTGACATTTTAAATTCAGCCAAAGAAATGGGAATAAATTATGTGGTTTTTTTTCAACCGACTGACGGTTTGAATGATACACGAGTCACGTGAGCCTCCACAGTCACCTGACCTAAACCTTGGAGTGAAAATGAGTGTAAAAGCAGCCAACATCTCCAAAAATAAAAAACTTAGAAAGACTCAAGAACTCCACTTTGGACAGTGTGATTCTACAGGCAAAGACTCGCCTGCTTCATATGTGAAACATTAAGAAGCATCCTATGTTGTTTACTTACAGTTCTGTATATGCGACTACCACGGTAGTGCGGTAAAAATGTGTTTTACCGAGGCAAATGTTTCTCAACCTGGGGACTCTGTTAAAATTGTGAAGCATCTTGAGCAGTCTATGAGAAATTTTCTCACCTTTTTTGAAGGAGTATGCAGGTCCTGAAGAGCGGAGAGGGCTGGACCGGGGGGGACTGGAGGACAGTTTGGGATGCAGCTCTTGAAGGGTGCGCACAGGACTGCAGGGAGTGGACTGGGGCTGGGTCATCGATGCTTCATTGTCTGGCTCTAGAAAACATCACAGTGGAAACACAAACTTAATGATAACTGATGATATTCTACAATACATAACTGAATAATCCAATATATAAATATATAGATATATAAATATATAAAATCACTGTATTCCTGCTGGTCTTGTACCTGAGCTGTTGTTGCTCGGGACTTGACTTTGCCCTGTGTTAGACGTCTGATGGTTTTCCTGACTTTGGACCTCTGTGTTTGGGGCTGCAGGCTCCTCTTCATCCTCCGCCCTCCTTTCTGGAAACCCTTCCTCAACTGCTGTGTCCACATCAGCATCTTCATCCATCTCTTGTGAGCCTCCATGGAGCGGGGAGCCGGGTAACCTCCTTTCTTTAAGCCTCTCCTTCTCAGAGATCACTGTACCACTACTGACGTCCCCCATTCCACCTGCCGGTGACCGTATCCCATCACACTCATCCTGGATGAGCAGCTCGCTGTCACCCACCCCTCCTCCCTCCCCTCGGTCACTACTGGAGCCAGAGTCACAGGAGAGGAACTCATCCTCAGAGGGGGAGCGGTCTCCGTCTCTTCTGTCCTCCCCGTCGCTCCCGTCGTAGCCCACGCTACACTCCGACAGAGGCTCCTTCAGCTCTTCGTGTAGCTGGTCCATCAGACAGCGCAAGAACTCCTGAGTGTCCTGGACAACACAGAAACCTTATATTAACTGCATGGATAGGGCCGCATTCACAGAGAACATTTGTAAATGGACAATAGATAAACACAAATATTGCAAGCAAAAAGACAGAAACATTGGAGTAACAAGAAATCGGTTTGCACATTAGCGAGATACCATGTGCCGATCACAGCCACTGCGTAAACAGACAAATCAAACATTAACTAAGCCACCGAGAAAATATGGAAAAAATAACAAGAAACTGGATTGGAGATATCTCGATACTGTGTGACTGTCTGCATTTTCTCTTTAAATAGGATCAGACAAACTAAAATACTAAGTCTGACTTGAAGTTTATCCTTAGACGTGCCATGAAACATAACTGGGTAAAAATGAAGCCCTCGGTCTTTTCAGTATTCAAATATGAAGGATACAGAACAACAGAAGTAAAGCCTGTGTTATTCCAAGGAGCAGTTATCTTTCAGATTAAGCAGCCTCTCAGAAGGGAAAGGGAAATTCAATTCCTGTCTTTATGTTAAAAGAAAAAAAATCCATTTCCTATTACTTTGTCTAGTTCCCCCTCCAGACAAATGGCATTTGACGGAAGGCTTGTAGTCTAACAATGAAAGTGATTAAAGATAAAGGAAAACAGGAATTAACACTAATGTGGATTTCTCTTTGTCAAAGGCCAATCAACCATGTTTGTGTACTTGCTTTAACTGCCACAAGGGGGAGACAAACTGCAGATTTAAAACTGAGTCAAAAATAATGGACTGCACTTTAAAATACACAACCGAGTAATCTTGTGAAAAGCATTTTTTGCAAATCCAAGGGTTTAATGATATAAAATCCAATAACAGGACAGTGTCAAGATGCTGTTGAAGCATGCCGGGCAGACAGCCCTACCTGCTGAGCGTAACCACGAAACATGGGGTTCACCAGTTTGATGCCGTGGGACAGGCTGGTGGGGACAACATAGCTGGGCCTGAGAGGGGAGCAGTAATAAGAGACATGCAATTATGTTTTCATTTTAATGACTAAACACTAGTTTGTTGTCCAGTTTACATACAATCACTGTGATGCTTTAATTACCGTTTTTTATGCCAGAGTTCTGAGATGAGTTTCTGGTAGCTCTTACACAAAGCAGGCTTCTTGTCAGTCCTTACCAATCCACCGCAGTCCAGAAAAAACTGAGTGAGAGGAGGGCTAATGAGGGGGCAGAGGGACAGCTGAGGTTAAAGCACCTCTAACATTAGTAGTAGATGTAAAACAAAAGAGAAGCTTTATTGTTTGACTGAAATATGTCCAATGATTAACCTGATTAAAACCAAAACAAACATTAAAGTTGTTCTACATTTTAGGAGGAAAAGCACGCACCAGTTGGACAGGGCTTGAAGAGCTGCGTTCATGTAGCAGGAATTTCCAATGTTTTTCATTCCTGTCAACCCTACAAACAAAGATCCAAAAAAAGATCACCAATCATGAAACACTTTATCCTCTCAGAAAGCGTTCAAACTAAACATCTTAGACATAAAGACTGCTGTACAAGTCAGAGAGAAAAGAAAAACCTTCAAGGCCTGAATAAAAAGAAACCAGGGCAACTTTGACCACCAGTCTAGAAATGTTTGAAGCTGATCAAGCATGCATGCATATATACCTCTGGGTTTAAGCTCATCCTCTTCTGACTCTGAGCCTTCTTCTTCGGCCACAGCAATCGGTACCGCTTTGAGTGGGTGACCAACTGTCTGGGGAGAGGTTTCCTAGAAAGAGAATAAACAAATATTATAAGCATCTTGTGTGTGTGTGTGTGTGTGTGTATTTCTTGTTCTTATGTTAAAATGTAAATTCCACTAGTAAGACACTTAACATAAAAACATGAGCTGGGTTGAACTCATACCTGCTCTGTAGCTTTACAGAGGTGTGCTGCAGCAGCTACGGGCACCAGGGCCGGCCTGTGCTCCAGAAACACCTCTCGCTCACACACATAACACCAGATCCTGAACGTTGTCAGATTCACAGTAAGGTTGTGCTTCTTAGCCTAAAAAGGAAGCACACAATCTGCTTATAGACTACTAATTTTAAAAAAAAGGGGCTTGCAAATAAATTTTGTATGAAAGGGCCGTACCTGTGCATGCAGGGTGCTGTGATCAGAGTAGGACTCTCCGCACCCGACATACGGGCAGTCATTCTGCAAATCAGACACAATGTAAGATAGGATCTCCTTCCTTTTTGCTTCTCTGTTCAGAATCCAAAAATCAATCAACACCCTTTATCGCTTTCCTGAACTGAAGAGGAACTGCATTTTTAAGCACATTTATACTCCACGCTAACATTAATTATACAGCATTCACCTGGCCCTCCAGTCTCTGATGATATATGCTAAGCGCAGTGTTGGCTTAGAAGTTAAGCCACCTTTTAGCTTTATAGCTAACTATTTGAGATAATAACGTAAGGTATTTAACAGGATCTAAGTCCTAACCTTACCTGTAGACAGGCCCACAGGTTTGGACCACCAGCTCCACATGACTGACAAGTTCCCTACAGGCAATATTAACACAACATAGTAAAGAAGAAGAAGTTTATATGCATGGATATTACATGAGCACAACACAGCTGAAGTGCTTATTTCAGTCGCCATCCACAACAGGGTATATTTTACATCTGACAGCAGCTTCACTGTATGAAAAGCGCACCTTAGACTTCTGCAGAAGGTCCTCCTTTGTCACCTCGCCTATTGAATCGAGGTGGAGGCAAACGTCTTGTTCAGCCATAGTTACCAACTATCTTCTTCTGGTGGACGTCTGCAAACGTGACAGGCCATTAATAGCAATAAAGTCTTCAGAAAGGGGCTGCTGTAAGCTAACGCTAGCTCCATCACCTCAACACCAAATACACAGACAGACATCGCACTCACCTCGTCTCTGGCTGATAGCTCAAAAGCAGATGCAGCAGCAGCTGTAGTCTGTCATTACCGCGAAGACAACAAGCCCCTAAACAGAAGCTGTCAACCCTGCAAAGGTAAAGGCCTTCTGTTTACCCACCAAAGCTCACGAAACATCTCCTGGCCCGCAGCGACGTGCTTTACAAAGGGCTCACAAACAGGAGCGGCTACCGCGACCCGAAATCTTACTTTTCATGTCCGTGCAAACAGCTCGTGCTGAATGCGAGCAGGTGACAGTATGCTAGCAAGACACCGAGGAGGTGACGCGATATCCCGGCAAACCATCCCCAAACAACCTCCCCCCCCGCGCCACCTCCATCTGCAGAGAGGCCCGGCACGGCACGCACGACCACTGGGGACGACGTCAGCCCCGGCCACCGTTAGGTCAGCACATGCAAATTCAGTTCCGCTGATGAAAATGAAGGCTCTCTTCTTTTTTAATAATAGATCTGTTTCCTGATTAACATTTGATTCATAACTATTTTATTTGTATATATAGATACATTCAGATTCATAAACCGCAAAGTGCGCTTCGATTTCGTAAAAGTCCCTATTTACGGAAGTGACATAATACTGTACGTATGTCAGAGGTACGTAAGTTAAATGGGTCCCTCGAGTCCATCGGTTGACTGTTTACAGTGCCGTGAAAAAACGAGTGTGTCTCCTTCCCCATTTGTCTTTTCTTGTTTAGTTTAGTTTTTCTTGTTTGATTGTTTGGTTTTGTTTTGTTCTTTTGTTTTTTGTACGGGGCTCATATTTGTCACATTTTCTTTTCACAATTTCAGACAATTTAAATGAAGCTAGAGTAATGTTTGGCCTCTGGCATTCAAAGATTTCTTTACACAGATTATGAGTGGAGATAGGTTCAGGCACTAAGTAATATATGAACATATATACAATATTTTTTGTATAGATACAAAAAAATAAACAAATAAGTAGATTAAAATAACATACATGAAATTCACCTAGGACCTGCACAAAATATAATTTTACAGGTTTACCATATTTGACCCACTTATCCCACAGTTTTAATCAAAATCATTTTTCTTAAGAGAAAGAAAGTAGTCCTTTCCATAGTATAAATGTCACGTGAGTGCTTTTTTCTATGCAGCTGTCAGGACACCAAATATATATTCATCAGGGCATCTTAGCCGAAATTATCAAGCAAATGTTAATGTTATGCAGTGAAATCCCAAAATAAATATAAAATGTAGTACTTAAATGATGTTTTAAAAGTGAGTCTGGGGAAGGGGACAGCAGTCCCAACAACAGTGTCACGGTTTGGCAGAAGTAGGACCCAAATGCAGGACTTTCTGAATGTAGACAATGTGTTTATTTACAGCAAAGAATACCAACAAAAGTACTAATAATTCACAGTGTGTGAGTTCTCTGTGCGACAGTTCCTCAATTCCCATGCAGTGATTTTCCTCCGTGGTCCACGGTAAATGTTCCTCTATCCTCTGAGTCTATGTACATAGGTGCCCAGCTCCCGCCACACGTTTCTGCAATCCTCCTGGAAACAAGAGACACTTCAGTTAGTACATCTTCACCTTATGAGCAGGAGAACTGTGTTCCTAATACAACGAACCTGCGCCTAGCACTGCTCCGCTACTCTCTTAAGTAGTGCTTCCTTGACAAGGCTGATCAGTAATAGGTGATATTTCCACTGCACAAGACACTTACAAATGTGGATTGCACAACACTGGACATTATATTTCTTCATTTCCATTTAATACTTGTACGGCTGCTGTTATTGTATATATATATTTATATTTCTTCATACATTCTTATATATTTCTATACTGTGTATTGTGTATTTTGTTGTACAGTTATTTTCTTTTCAATTTTAACTTATATATTTTATCTTATTCTTTCCCAGTTAAATTTACCCTTCATTCTAATTTGTGTTGTACAGTTATTTCATTTTTAACTTTCATTTTTATATTTTATTTTATTTTATTCCTTCCTAGTTAAATTTATCCTTTTTAATTTTCGTATTTATTTCCTATCTTATTCATAGCCTTTTCTTTTTTTCTTTAGGTCATGAGCAGTTGTGTAAGCATTTTACTGCATATCGTACTGTGTATGACTGTGTATGTGACAAATAAAATTTGAATTTGATTTGATTTGATTTGAATGTGATTACTCCAGGTGTGGCTGGCTCTAAGGCGAGAAGACTCTCAAGGCCTGGTGTGGCAGCAAAACCCGAACATCACAGCACACACACCCTTACATGTACACAGGGAAACGAGGGACCAGGAGCAGACAATACCAAACAAACAACAATAGACAATCCTGAGAATCTGATAGACCGTTTTTTGGTAAACCCAATATTGCTACAAAAACTTCAAAGTAGAAGACACGTCTTGGGTCTGTGAGAGTGGGGACGGAAGAAGACCATTTTGAGACAGATTTTATGGCAACGGACCTTGGAACGGTATCAACGATGAATAGATTAACCAGCATTGCAACTATTGGACCATCAATGCTGGTAGGAAAGAAGCTGCAGAACTGCATTTGTGGCTGGTCAAAACTAACAACTGACATGGGCCAAATACGGCATGACATGGCTAATGACCTCAGGCAGATTAACAACACCACACTCCCAGAGAAACTGAAGCTCTGGTGCTTACAGTTTGGGTTGTTACCCAGACTACTGTGGCCACTGATGATGTACAGGGTCTCGCTTAATCATGCCAATCGAATGGAGAGGCTAGTGAGCACCTACATGAGGAAGTGGCTTGGACTTCCGAAATGCCTAAGCAGTGTTGGACTCTACAGCGACAGGATACTGTCATTGCCTATCCCTAACCTAGCAGAGGAGTTCAAATGTGCAAAAGTGAGGCTGGAGATATCACTCACAGACTCCTGGGACTGAGAGGCGCTGCTCCCACCCTAGCAACGGGGAGGAAGTGAACCCCAGCCATGGCTGTGCTACAGGCCAAATCTGCTCTTCTCTATCATGGGCAACGTCCAACAGGGCAGAGGAGGGTTGGTCTTGGAGCAGTAACACCTTTCTGGTAACAGGCATCTGTAACCGAATGTTGAAATATGATGGTGGAGGAGGTGCGTCGACAGGAGGATGCAGCCAGAAATGCCAGAGCTATCTCCCACCGATCACTCACCAATCACACATTTTCTTAAAAGCTTGGACTTTCCTGAGCTGGCAGACACCCACAGAGAGATCTTGGATGCGCCATTTTCCAAAAAAGAGATTTGCGCTGCAATTTTCTCTCTACAGTCAGGGAAGTCCCCTGGCCCAGACGGCTTTTCGGTAGAATTTTTCCAAATCATTTGCCCCACAGCTCGTACCTCTACTCCACTCAGTTCTACCTGAAGCATTCACACAGGGCAAACTGCCAACCTCCTGGCACGATGCTTCCATAACTTTAATTGCAAAACAGGGGAAAGATCCAACTGAGTGTGCGTCATACAGGCAAAATTTCGCTTTTGAACGTCGACTTTAAGATCCTACCTAAAGCGCTGGCCCACAGGTTGGAAAGGGTCCTGCCAGCAGTCATACCTGAAGATCAGTCTGGCTTTGTTAAAGGTGCCACCCCTTTTTCAACATCCAACGCCTTTTTAATATCCTGCACATGCCGTCCAAGGACACTCCAGAATGTGTTCTTTCCCTTGATGTGGAAAAAGCATTTGACCGTGTAGAATGGAACTATCTATTTGCTGTGCTGGAAAGATTTGGGTTCGGTCCCAACTTCATCTCATGGATCAAGTACCTATACTTGTCCCCTGTTGCGTCTGTTTGCACTAATAGCCAGAAATCAAAACCATTTCAACTTAAACGAGGCACACGTCAGGGTTGCCCCCTTAGCCCATTGTTATTTGATCTAGCTATTGAACCCTTAGCAATGCTTTTTCAAAGCAGTAAACTTGTCCAGGTTATACAAAGAGGTCAAACTGAACACAAAGGCTCTCTCTATGCTGACGATTTATTGCTTTCTATTTCAAATCCAAATACTTCCCTACCGTCTATATTGTCACTACTCATGCATTTCAGTCAAGTCTCTGGTTATAAATTAAATCTGTCCAAGAGCGAACTTTGTCTATTAAATGAAGAAGCGTTTCCAATAGATTTGTCAGGTTTCCCCTTTAAAGTGTTCAAAGAGCAGTTCACCTACCTGGGTATCACAATTACAAGAAAGTATAAACAACTTCTCAAAGCCAACTTTTTTACACTATTGAAGAATGTCAAACAAAGCCTTCAACAGTGGTCACCCCTGAACACAACTCTGGTTGGACGAATTAATTCAATTAAAATGAATATCCTTCCTAAATTCTTATACTTATTTCAATTTTTACCGGTCTTCATTCCCAAGTCTTTCTTTACAACTCTAGATTCTATAATCTCCTCTTATATTTGGAAGGGTAAACGACCTCGAGTAACTAAGGTGCACTTACAGAAACCTAAGACTGAAGGGGGTCTGGCACTCCCTAACTTCCGCTTTTACTATTGGGCTGCCAATATTCGGTCCCTGACCTACTGGTTACAGTCTGGGGAAGGTGTGGGCGCAGTTCAGGAGACATTTCAATTTGAATAATTTTTCACTTCAAAGCCCCATCCTTTCAAACCACCTATTCCTCCCACCAACTTTGGACAACTTGTTCCAGGTCTGGTTTAGAGCAGGTATTATTTGCTTTAAAGATCTCTTTATACACAATAAACTAGCATCATTTGATCAGCTGGCAGGAAAATACAGTCTTCCCAAAACTCACTTTTTTAGATATTTACACCTCAGACATTTTTTGCAGTCCCACCTCTCCAATTTTCAAGAAGCTCCAGCTGCTAAGTTACTGAACGAGCTCCTTAATTTGCAACTATCAGGCAAAGCTGTAATGTCTCGCATCTATAACAAACTGTGCAGTGTAACCCCAGCTCCCGTTGTGGGCCTCAAGTCCACATGGGAGAAGGAGTTGGGTATATCTATGTCAGATGACGTCTGGGACTCAGTCTTCTCTCTGGTAAATTCTACATCACTCTGCGCCCGTCATTCCCTGCTACAATTCAAAGTAGTCCACAGGGCCCACTTATCTAAATCCAAACTAGTTAAGCTTCATCCCAGTTTAGACCCTCAGTGTAACAGGTGCGGGTCTAATGATGCCAATCTAACCCACGTGTTTTGGACCTGCCCTGCCCTGGCAAATTTTTGGGAGGAGGTTTTCTGCACTTTGAACAAGGCTACCAGCCTGAAACTAGCTCTCAACCCCCTACTTGCTCCCTTTGGTACAGCGGGAGAGGATGATAAGTATATTCCCAGAGCAAAGAGCAGGGTGTTTTCGTTTTTTCTTCTCTCTTTTTGTTTTTTGTCTGTTTTTGTTTTTTTTTCTCGTTGCTTGTTTGGTAAATAATAAGAGAAGAAAACAATGTTCCAACATGAGTTCTGTTTTGTATTCATTGTAAACAGTTTGTGTTTTTCCATCTTCTTTTTTTCTTTGTAAACTATATCCACAAATACTCAATATTTTGAATAAAAAAGAAATGCCAGAGCTGTAGCGCTGGCCAAGCAGGGTCGCTGGATGAATTGGGAGTGTCTTGAAAAGAGGAAACTCAATGGAGTGAAATCTGCAGAATGGAGTGTAATAGGCTAAGTTTCATCATCTGAGCCACATATGATGTGCTGCCTTTCCCCATAAATCTGCAGCTTTGGTTTGGAAAGGACCCATCCTGCCCCCTGTGTGCACACCCAGCAACACCAAGAACATTTTGGTTTGTTGTAGGACTAGCCTTACTCAAGGCAGGTACACATGGAGACACAACCAGGTCCTCGGGTGTCTAGCTGAAAAAGTTGAGTACAAAAGGGAATCCATTAACACCCAACCTTTCACAAACCAAGAGGAGCATCGGTATTTGTCCGGGAGTAGGACAAGCTAAGAACTAGCTCTTCAACCCCCGGATCTGGGACCGCTGAAGGTCGCCAGGGATTGGCAGATGCAAGCTGACTTGGATGAGAGACTAATTTTCCCCACAGAAATTGTTACACCTCATTTGTGACCAGACCTTGTCTTTTGGCCTAACTCTCAAAAACTTGCTTATGTCATTGAGCTGATGGTACTGTGGGAGGATGTAAGACACATGCCCTGTGGTGGGCCTGCCTGAGCCGATGGTGTCTTGTGATAAAAGGCCGAAACACCCTGTGAAGTTAAAGCACACAACTGATGATGTGTCCTGCTGGTAAAGCTTCCAGGCTGCCTTTCCTCATAGTAGCCATCCCTCAAGACTTTCTCCATTAGAAGCAATGCAATATCAGGGATTGTAACAGCTAGTCCTTTTATTGAATCACAATATTCATTAAACCCAAAGCAACACATGAGACCCGGGTCCTGCAGCGGTGGAGAAATTGTTCTGGTGGCCTGCTGCAGATCTGGCAGTGGCAGAGAAAAAGTTCTGATGCCGACCACAGGTCCAGTGGCGGCGTGGCATGGCAGATGACCAGCGATATGATGGAGCTGCCAACTGTGGCTGAGCAGCTCAGGCTATGGTAGGTCGAATAGGTCCCCACAAAGAACAGACCTCTGGCGTGGGCATGGCAAGTCCAGACAGCCCACAGAACCTCTGGCTTGGGCAGAGCAGGTCCTTCCGGCATGCTGACCTCTGGCTCAGGCAGAGATGCGACTGGGCCTGAAAGCAGTGTAGAGGCCACAGGCGGTTGAGCAGGTGGCAGCATGGCAGCTGCAGGCATGAGCAGATGGCAGCGTGGCAGCCGTAGGTAGTTGGTGGTGTGGCAGCTGCAGGCGGTTGAGTAGGTGGTGGCATGGCAGCCGCAGGCGGTTGAACAGGTGGTGGCGTGCCAGCCACAGGCGGTTGAACAGCAACAAGCTGTGTGGTGGTCAGTTGGATCAGGTGGCAGGATGCTGGACAGACATGGCACACCCTCAGGGTTTAATCTAAAACCCTGGCTGCTAAGTTCAAAGGAAAAGTTTTAGATATCGGTAAATACACAGAACACAACTACTGGTCTGATTTCCTCAGTTTTTGCACACCATGCCAAGTTTTGGGAATCATATTGTTGGCAAAATACTATTTTATGCTTGTCAAATAGTATTAAACAAACTAAATGGTCATAAACTGCAGTACAGAATTACTATGATCAATAAAATAAAGTTAAATCAATTATTACTGTTTATTTTCTTCTACTTTTTAAGTTTTCGTTTTTAAAATAAAGTGAAACTAAACTAGAAATGTGTGGTATGACGTTACTACGTCATAAAAAATCCTATGCTTTTAAAACAAAACGTTAATGTTAATTTTTCATTCATATAAATGTTTAGAATAATATGTTTTATCAGTGCGGCAAAGAAAATTAAAATAAATCCCAATCATTGATACGTCAGTGTAACACAGATTCCGAGTCAGTATTCCGTTTTTTAAGAAACAAAGCTTGAACTGGCAGGTAGCTGTAAAATCTGACTTCAGATCGGCACTTTTGGAAGCCACGTAACACGCAGCAAGCCTCGCGGTATTTACGCTACCCAGCATGCCCCGGTCTTCCTTTCTGCCTGAACCGACATGGTGGGTACATAGCTGTTCCTTCTGGGGGAAATATGTTATCTGTTGTATCTGTTTGCATCCTTTCATACATTTATATTTTTATACTGTAGAAAGTGCCAATTAAGTCTTTGAACTTTGTGTAGGGCCGTGATGTTAATATTGTGCTTTGATGCTGTGTTGTTTTTGCGAAAAACGTAGGTTATGTTGGTCGATGTGTAACCGGTGCTAACAGTGCTGTGGCTGCCTGTGGAGTGCTGAAGCTAAAGGCGATGAACATGCTTGTTTTAGAAGCTCGTTTTTGTTTTGTTTTTATTAAATTTTTGTGTTTTTCTTTTTAATTTTCCAGACGGTTGTATGTATTTTGTAAAGTAGAAGTACAATACTACCGGGGTACAAGTTTGTGTGCCCTGCTAGTTTACTGACTAGCATTAGGGAATGGGCCTGAGCGTGGGTCGGTATTAACCTTCCTTTTGGCCTCACATTAGTTGTGTTTCTGTCGTTTATTGAATGTATTCACAAACACGCAAGTTTTACCTACGTTTTCATTGATACGTTATCATCCAGAATCGGTCTTTAGTTCAGTGTGTATGACGTCCCTTAGGTGTTGGTGTAGCAGCATGGAGATTAGTTGAGCTCTGAAGTCATTCTCTGGCTTTTGGGGTTTATTTCTTGCTTTTTGCATTACAGCTCTAAAAAGAACTAAAGTGGTCTTTTGATTGTATTTTTGCTAGATTTAAAAATTATTTTGTGGGAAATTGACAAGGGTAGTTGCTAAAGCTAGGCTAAGCAACTCCCTGACACGGTTGGGAAAGGTAGAGCAGTGTTGTAAGTTTACATGCGGAGTAACATGTTTACAAGTTAATAGTCATGTTAGGTTAAAGTTGCTTGTGTTTATGCTTCTGTAACACACTGTTCCCTTTTCCACAGCCTAAGGGAAAGAAGGCTAAGGGGAAGAAGGTGGCACCAGCCCCTTCAGTGGCCAAGAAGCATGAGGCCAAGAAAGTAGTCAACCCCCTGTTCGAGAAGAGGCCCAAGAACTTTGGCATCGGTGAGTATCTGCAGGTGCCACTTTATTGGGGGCATAAGCTAGTGGTCATACAGGTGCAGATGATGTAAAAGAATATTTGCTATCTTAATACCACTGATGACAATATTCCCACCAAGATCGCTGATGCACATTATATTAACATTAAATTAAGAGAAAGTTTCTGTTTAATGGTAGATAATGATGAATTTGTTGTGCTTTACCACAGGCCAGGATATTCAGCCCAAGCGTGATTTGACACGCTTTGTGAAATGGCCTCGTTACGTCCGCCTGCAGAGGCAGCGCTCCATCCTCTACAAGCGTCTGAAGGTTCCCCCTGCGATCAACCAGTTCACCCAGGCTCTGGACCGCCAGACTGGTAAGTACAAGCAAGTGGTTTTCTTCTGTATGGCAGTATGTCAGAGTTGTCATGTGGGTTCTAAGAAGGACTGTTTCACTGTGCAAGTGATGTGAAAGAGTATTTGCTATCTGACCAGTTATGCGGACGATTTCCACCAAGATCACTGATGCATGTGTTTGTAATCATGGTAGCTTTGTAGTAAGCCAAACTTGTTGCCCAAATTTCAGTGTTTACATTTTTAATTTTAATTGGTTTCTTCCGCAGCCACTCAGCTGTTCAAGCTGGCTCACAAGTACAGGCCCGAGACCAAGCAGGAGAAGAAGCAGAGGCTGCTGGCTCGTGCTGAGCAGAAGGCTGCTGGAAAGGGAGATGCCCCAACAAAGAGGCCTCCCATTATCCGTGCAGGTGAGTTTGATTGAACAAAGTCCTGTCTTTGTTAAGCTCCACAGTTTAGTAAAAATGTATTAAAGTTTAAGACTTGTGCTGGCCTAGTTGGCAGCTCGGTCTTATGTATTTCAGGAGTGCTGCTGGAATTGTAGGTTTGCTCCTAAACAGTCTTAAACTGTGCATTAGAACCTATTTTGTGTTCTTGTTAGTTCAGCCTCATCTGACTTGGCCTCAATGCAGTGATGACCAGAATTTCTTCACCTGAAACTTGCTGTGATGGTTTTTGAGCTTTTTAACCCTGAGCGTTGGCCAAAAAATAATGAAAAGTTTTTCTGGATTAAGTTGGTGGATCAAACATTTTAATTTCTGCCTTTTGGTTTTCGCTCTCTGCAGGTGTGAACACCGTCACCTCTCTGGTGGAGAGCAAGAAGGCCCAGCTGGTCGTCATTGCCCATGATGTGGATCCTATTGAGGTGAGATTGGTGTAATATGTGAATGCATGTTGGGTTCAGTTTAGTGTAAAAAGTGGTCTCTGGCAATGATGTCTGAATTTCTTCACCTGAATCCTCTGTGTGGATCAAAACATACGAGCTTTTTAACCCTGAGCACAGACCACAAATGAAAAACAAGTTATCATTTATTAATTTTTGTAAAAGGCAATATGGTTGCCACACTCCATGGATAAACTCAAAATTTTTTGCTTCCTGAAATGTTAATACTTCCTGTGGCTCCCCTGAATTTCTAGCTCGTGGTCTTCCTGCCTGCTCTGTGCCGCAAGATGGGTGTCCCTTACTGCATCGTGAAGGGGAAGGCTAGACTGGGCAGACTGGTGCACAGAAAGACATGCACTTCATTTGCCTTCACACAGATTAACCCGTGAGTATGAACATACACTGAACTGTGCCCAAGTGTGACAGTGAAGTTTGGCAAATGATTTTTAGTACGTGTTCAATAACTGGCTGGAGAAAAGATTCGATACTTCCTCTGGAGTGAGATCTTAGTTCACATCTTCAAATTTGCTTGGATTATTTTCTACAGCAGTTGACTTTTTAATCAGGGACCACAATATGTATAAATTTGAAGTGACTTTTCAGACAGGAAAATTTAGTCATCTGAATACAAGTGTCGGTACTGCATTGACCATCTTTTCTCTCTTTTTTTTTTTTTTCTTTTTCCCCCTACTCCTAGTGAGGACAAAGGTGCACTTGCTAAGCTCGTGGAAGCCATCAAGACCAACTACAATGACAGATACGAGGAGGTGAATAGCCATTACTCAGTTAGCAGTGTTTACATTTCACAAATCCTAAAACAAATTGTACAAATTTTAACTGTTCGCAATCTCATTTTCCAGATCCGCCGTCACTGGGGAGGTAACATCATGGGTCCCAAATCCACAGCCCGCATCACTAAGCTGGAGAAGGCAAAGGCCAAGGAACTTGCAACCAAGCTTGGTTAAATTGTTTGGAATAAAAAAATGTATGCCCTAAAAGAAGAAGACTTCTGTTGTTTAATTTTCAAACTAAAATGATAGAAATGTTAGAATCAGATTGCAGGTGTCAACACAGTGACAGCAGGAAACGTAAACATGGGAGCATTTTAAATTCTGATTGTAATAAGGGTGGAACTGACATTTTTAGGTTTCCCATGCCGAATCCTGAAGTGTCACAGTTTAAATCAAGATGATAATCTTGGGCATTATCTGACAAATTGCTTGAAATCGGGATAGTTTTTTTTTCTTTAATAACTGAGAAACCACAACTTGAAAGGTGAAAAATATCATGAACTCTGCCTTTCAATTCCTGTAAGTGAAGACGTATTGATGGTCTAAGTTTCTGTAACTGGAGTTACTGAATCTGATCGCACTGAAATTACTTATATTTAGTATCATCCAGCAGTAAAGTTAACCTGTTTAAAAAAACAAACAAAAAAAAAAACAGAAAAACTGGCTTAAATTTAACATAAGATGCTTTGTCAAAACCACATAATTTACAGGACACGAGGCGCTTTTTTTTTTTTTTTTTTTTTTCCCCAACGGTTATTATTGGCACATAGTACATACAACAAGGTAAATGACAGAATCCCCGATCTTGAGTACTTTATTTACACATGAAGCTATTTACATAATATATGTACCAGGCTGGAGCTACAAGTTAAGCACAAACCCATCATTCAAGTACCAAGTAAAATAATTTTATTGCTTTAAATCCTCTTGATGAACTTTGCATACCACATGTAGGAAGTAGCTGCACACAAACCATACCTAGAAGAAAAAAGTAATTCTGCATTTTATCAATCAAATGCACCTTGACACATGAGTGTAACAGATGTACAGCAGTCCAAAACAAAACACTCACCATGTTATTATGTACTGCATGTGTTCATTCCTCAGTGTGACCCTGGTCTGTCCACCTATTGGCCCACCAGGAATAGTGCTACCTGCGTGAGACACAAAACTTTTAATTACTTTCAAATTGAAGTGTTTCTGTTGATGTGAGTGAGATAAACAGCATACATGGAGGATTGCAGAGGTTTAATCTTAATGTAAAGTCACTGCGTCAAAGAGCACTAAACATACCAAAGTCGGCATCAATGAAGATGGGTGCGGCTCCAGTGACTTGTGCCATCGCTTCCAGGTCACGGTAATGCCAGCGGTTTCTCTCCACGTCATTGTTTGGTACAAAGGGTTTACGATTCTCTGTCAGTCTGACCACTCCCACCAACTCCACCTCATCCTCCACCTGCATAAAGGCAGCATTTCAGTGATTCAAGTGTTTACAACAACACAAAGGTGGTGTTAGTAGTTTAGCGAACAGTCAAGCGGTGTAAGTCAGTTCTGTAGGAGTAACATGACAATAAATGGGTCTTCGAGGCACTTTCACAGGCATATTTAAACTATTCAATTACTAAAGGGAGTTGGGGCCTAATTGAAGATGAATTCTCAGTGCATAAAGAGGTTTTCAAAACTGGAAACACCCCAGGCCTATACCAGGACGTGGGATTTGTCTTGACCAGGTAACTTCAGGGATGGTTCGCTTCTTACCAAGGTGGATCAACATAGTAACTTGTGCTCCAAAATAGGTTATCTGTGAACAAAGTAAGCCATACTTGTTCATTATTTTTCTTTGTGCTGTTTAACATGTTTAACATTAACACGCTAACTGGGGCCTGCAAAGTCTGGCATGTAGCTACTGGGTTTTTTGCAATTTCTCTAAGCATTGCACAGTCTGGCCTTGAGGTGTTTTGCCAGGACTTCCACTCCTGGGAAGACTGGAAACTCTTCAGTGTTTTCCATTTGTAAATAATCTTTCTCAACGTACAATGATGGATTTCAAATTGTTTGGAAATGGTCCTTTAACCCTTCCCAGATAGGCAAGGGATCATTGCTGTTATCTCTTTGGTATTCTGTTAACACACACATAAATGCTCCAGACCAGCGAACTACCAAAACCTCTACTTTTACTGAGGTGCTCATACTTGCTTATGATCAATGAATCAAGTGCACTTATTTATCAGGGTGTAGATCATTTTTACACATGCTGCTTCTGCATTTTGGCTTAGTTTTTGTTCAGTAAATAATTACATGGTGTGATGTGTCATGTTGTTGTTCATCTGAAGTTGTATTTAGCCGTTAAGACTTGCTGTCAACAAGATGACTTTTTATTATGTCGTGGTATGTAAAACCTAAGAACTGAACTGTAGTCTTAGTTCTAACATAGCTTGTGACAAACCTATTAGACTTATAAGTTAGTCTTATTAGTCTTGAAGAATAAGTTAGTCTTTGTGCAATTAACAAATCTCAAAGACTTAACACTCCAGCCTGGTGTAAAACCTCTGTGTTTACCCAGCATCTGATGTCTTCCCCTCACCTGTCCCTTCATCCTGGTCTCTGGTCTTATTTTCTGCCTTGGCACGAATCCTCTGTTCACCAGGATTGTGATGCTTCAGTGACACAGACGGTATAAATCAGTGTTGAGAGCAGCGATGTATCAATCAATGTACAGATATTGCTATGGTGAGATGTTTTATCTGGCTCCTTACCCGAGGTCGGTACAGTGGAATGGGGTGATGACATTAGCGCCGGTCTCTGCACTTGAAGAGAGCCTTCCTGCTTCTCTGGCCTCTCTCTCTGGGTCGACTGGTGAGCGGGGCATAATGTATAGCTCTTGGGAGTGATCGTAACGTCCACGTACCTTGACTCTTCTGTACTCGAGGTTATTAACCTCATAAGGACTAGAATGCAAGGCGGGAAAATGGTATGTAAATCTGTGCCTTAATGATTCACATATGTAAAAAACGCAGCTTATTCAACTTCTGCACATTAAGATATTACATGAAGTGTTAAAGAGCACCTGTTATACTTTTTCATATTTTCTGTCATAGATACAGGACCTAGCCACTCTCTGCCACTTACTCAAGAGGAAGAGGAATGGGTTCTGCCGTAGTGAGTCGGGTCAGGTCATCAATCAGCTTCAATTTCCACTGACGCCTTTTCACCTACAGATGAAGGCAATGAAGACACTGGAGTACACCCAACAACAACCAGAAAGACGTAACTGCATTGTGTGTATTTAAAAAAGCAATAACAATCAACAAATAAGTGGTACCTGCCATGTGCCGAGGCCAAAGGTGGTGGCAGGGATGAGCAGCAGGAACCATTTAAGAAAAGAGTCTTTCTCTGCAGCTGTGGCTGCTGTGGAGCTGGACTGTCGTCCAAAGCCAAGGAACCTGCCTGGATATGTAAAGAATAATAGTGAAAGGTGGATTCCTTGGAGAATCGAACAGCATATTGACATAACAGTTACAAATAATATAATGGAATAACGTATATATGCTACCCAAAAAAATTATACACAAAGATTATTTCAGCAGCCATGGAGACAGACATTAATGTAAACCGAACAGGTTTTGTTGATTTTCTTATATTATTACGTAGTAATTACTTTTTTACCTAATTTCACCATTAAAGACAAAATACCATATAACAGATACAAAACAGATTTATTTTCTAGTCTTTTTTTTTTAAGTGGAAAAAATATGTAACAGTGACTTTATTCGCTAATTATCTAAAGGTGGTGTAATTGTTGACAAGTTTAGTTTGTACCGTCTACACGTTTGAAGGCTCCTGGCAAGAAGAAAGACCTCTTGGTGTAAAATGCATGATTCTGAAATACAAATGTATAAAATAAACTCAGCATTTTTGCAAGTCGTTCACTCGGCGATGAAAATGACTTTGACGTTTTTTTTTTGTTTGAGACGAAAAACTGCGAAAACTAACGCACCTGTGTTTTTAGTGTCGGCAGCAGCCTCCGGGAGTAAGTCAGCAGAGATGTCAGAGAGACCATTCTGAATCAAAACAACGTGGAAATGGATGAAAATGGACGAGACAACCGGCTACATTACAACTACATAACTGACAAGTTTCTGCTTGGAGGGGGACCACTTCTGGTGTTACTACTTCCGGATTGGGGACGCCCCGCCCCTTTAAATTTTTACACACGTGCGTATGTGAACGTGTTGATGTTTTTATCGGTAAATATCGTGTGTGTGTTTTATCCGGATTAAAGGTGGGAGCCCGTTTCACTTGTCGACATGGATCTCGCCTCAAAGGATTCGTACATTCAGAAACTTGCAAGTAAAGTGTTTTCTCAACGAGACCAGGAGTCCAGGAAGAGACCGTTCGGTAATGTTAGCTAAATGCTTGGGTTTGTTTACATGGTAAAATTGAAGCTGTAGTGCAGACTTTAACATTTAGGTGTTATTTATTGTGGAAAAACTACGTAAAACTCAGCAAGTGTCATCAAACCTTGTGCCACGGTTTCACGTTTTACCTACTTTGTACCACAGGAGGCGCTACAGTGTTTAATCTGATGGCTTTATGCGCCCCTTGTTCATTAAAGTTACCAAACTGATAGCATGTCAGAAAAATAATCTGCTATTTCTCTTAAAATACTTTTTTTGTCCCCAAAACTGATTTAAAAAATGAGTTTTTTGTCATTTATTTATCTAAATTTCTAAAGGTATCAATTTTCTCCTTTTCACTGATTTCATTTATGTGGGAAGTTGTAGATAACAAGATTAATTTATAACTCGGTGGGAACTAATATTGTAAATGACCTTTTTATGTCTTTTAAAGTTGGCTCCATAGGTTTTTGGACAATGCTACTTTTTTGTTGTTTTTGTAGTTTTTCCTCTGTACACTGTTGACTTTAAATCAATCAGGCAAGTGCAGAGGCTCAACTTTTATTCAAGGGCTTTAACAAAAGTAATGCAGTCACTATTTAGGTGCCACAGAAGTTTTACACAAATCCCCCTTTTAAATGTTCAAAGTAAATAGACACATAAACTTAATTTAAAATATAAATAAAGTCTTAAATACTTCTGCAGTCTTCCTAAGCAGTAGATTTCTTAAGTCTACAACCTAGTGTTGTGTTTCCTCCCTTGAGATGCTCTGACAGGCTGTGCACCCAACTTAAAGACTTGGTTATATTCCATTGCAGACGCAGACAACTGAGATTCAACAGTAGTTCCCATTACACTTCTTTAATGTCCTCTTCAAGTCCATCAGCTGGGGCTAATGCATGGTTGTTGTCTAGGACTCAGATTTAAAATTATAGAGAAAAATCTATGCAATAAAAGTGACAATATGGCAAAATGGCTTAAAAATGTCTCATTGTACAAGTATGTGCACACTAGACCTCCAGGTGGACTACTTTTAAACCAAAGAGCTCATAACTTGTAGACATACATCCTTTGATCACATTATGCCAGAACAGGTTTTTTTCATATTAAGAAGTCATGAGATAAACTGACTGGCAGGTGTTTTACTGCTAATAGGATTGCTTTTATAAGAGAAGAGTCACCCACCAAATCAGCTGTGACTGGGTTTTTTTTTCTCATGAAAAATGAGGAAACAAGCTGATCATGAGTTTACCAACAGAAAATTTCAAATCCTCTTTTCTCCAGTTAGCTGACGTTATCTGAACATGTTGCAGGCCCTAGGCTAGTAACTGTAATAGCAATGTTGTAGAACTGCAGTGACACATTATATACATGCAATCGTCAATATGTGCATTGTGTTTGTGTGTGTACAGTTCATTTCAAAGCTAAAAGTGACACTGGTCCTCCAAAGAAGAAGAAAAAATGCAAAAAGAAAGATGAGGCCACAGATGGCAAGACTCCCAAACCCCAACAGAAGCCTTCACCCTCTCCAGCAGCACAGAAAATCAAAGCTGCCGTGA
Organism: Diplotaxodon limnothrissa; assembly: GCF_057381915.1. Taxonomy (NCBI): domain Eukaryota; kingdom Metazoa; phylum Chordata; class Actinopteri; order Cichliformes; family Cichlidae; genus Diplotaxodon; species Diplotaxodon limnothrissa. Next base: position 52,809,720 of record NC_140602.1, on the reverse strand, counting down.
AACCAAACGGGTCCAACACTGAGGCCGCAAATGGAGCTGCACACCAGAAGCATCAAGGTATACCAAGCCTACGCTGGTCCTGTGTGGAGGTTTTTCTCTTTACATAACTGGGTCTCATTTAATGCTTATTTTCTTTTTCTTTAAGGAGGAAGTGTAGACTCCAGCTTCACTACAGTCGATGTATTACGCAAAAGGCTCCATGAAAAGATTGAAGAGTCCAGAGGACAGGTATGCAGTTTTCAGAGATGGCACAGTATGAAAGACAGAGACTGTAGGGGGGGAGGGGTACTGAGGATCATCTAAAACAGGAAGTGATGTCACCGCTGGGTGCCCTAGAATTATTGTTGAAGCTTAACCATGTTAACCTGTCTTTTATCAGGGAACTCCAAAGGATGCATTATCAGAAGCTGTCCAGGCGAAGCGAGCAAAGCGAAAGCTGGAGCGGGAGCGCAAGAAGAGGAAAAGAAAAGAATTTCTGATGAAGAAACTGGCTGAAAAAAGTGGGAAAGAACAGCCGTTAGAGGTAAAACAGGAAGAGGAGCACGTCCCTGCCTCGAGCAAAAGAAATGAGACTGCTCTGGTCTTCAACAAGGTTGAGACGGTGGACGAGGGTTATATAGACAAGAAACAAAAAAAGAAGATCAAGAAACAGGGGATAAAAGGCCAGATAACTCCTCTGACGGGGAAGAACTACAAGCAGCTGCTCAGCCGCGTGGAGGCTCGCAAAGCCAAGCTGGAACAGCTGAGAGAGAAAGACGAGGAGAAGGCCTGCGAGATGGAAAAGAAGATCATGTGGACCAACATGCTCTACAAGGCAGAGGGCATCAAAATCAAGGACAACGAGGAGATGCTGCGCGAGTCGCTGAAGAAGAAGGAGAAGAGGCGCACTCAGAAAAAGAAGAAATGGGAGCAGCGGAGCGAGCACGTCCTAGAAAAGATGCAGCAGCGGCAGGACAAGAGGCAAAAGAACCTGCGGAAACGCAAGCAAGTCAGGGCAGAGAAGAAGAAGGACAGGGCGCGGAAGAAGGGCCGGGTGCTGCCTGAGGACTTGAAAAAAGCCACAGTTTAGTCGAAGGAAAGACAACTTGCATCTTGTTTCAGTTTCTGTATGGCACTGTGATATTCACATGATAATAAATGTTCTCCTTGTGCAGATATTGCCTGACCCTAATGCCCAGGAGAAATACCTTGTTTCATGGTCAATAAAATGGTATTATGAACATGATAATGAATATAATTCAAATTAACAGGCTCTGTGTGTGTGTTTGTGTGTGTGCCTGTTGACCAAAAAGACGCTGGTTAGCAAAACATTTGCATAGCACAAATACAGCCAAGTAAGCCTGGTTTTCTCTCAGGCCAAACGCCAATGAGCGCCAACTCATTAAATATATTTTTTAATTTTATCGATGTAATTTTTTTAATTTGAACTATAAAAAGATTAATGACTGTGGTTTAACTTTTTTTTCGGACTACTTTGTCACTGGCAGTGATAAAAGTCAGTCCTGAGGCTGCTGGAGGATTACCTGAGTAGGGGAGACCGGGGATAGTTGTAACGTGGGTCAGTTGTAACACTTCAAATTTCTCCAATCAGGGCTAAGTTTCAAATGATGTGACTCATCCTGTGCATGCCCAATTCAGTTCTGCTATCACATGTGAAAAATCAGCACATTTTGTCAAAAACAGACAATTTAACACCAAAAAAAGTAATTTGTATGCCAAAAAGTAAGTTTTTCTACTTTATTTCAATTTCTAATAGCATTATCTGCTTTGCAGTTAAAGTCATCAAACTTAAATTATGTTATTTGTATGTCTATGGGGATATATTCTGTGTAGGTCTTTAGTGCTAATGTTTTAGCCGTTGGCTGTAATGTTAGCTAGTTCATGGCTATAGGAGTCTGGGTCAGTTGTAACAGCAACAGTCTGGGTTAGTTGTAACAATAATGCAGATGTTACAACTTACCACACTATTACTTTAACTTATATTAAACAAGTTGGGGCAACGACATCAGCAGAGAGAGGTTCACTGGTCGCATTTGTATATGTGGTTAATGCCATTGGCAACACAATTCCTCCACTGTTTGAGTTCCCACACATACATTATGCAGACCACTGTGTCAGAGATGGACCAGTAGGAAATACTGGTAGTGGAAATAAATCAGGATGAGTGCAAGAAACAGATTTCCTCATCTTTCTGAAGCACTTTGCAAACCACACCAAGGTATGATAAAAAGTAATGGAATTGCGATGCTGGTGAACAACTACATTTTTTCAGCTTCATTGTTATGTTCAAAATTGGTGCAAGAGTTGTAGGTTATAATGCCCACTGAGCCAATGAGGCCAAACTCAAGGAAGACCAACCAAAATTAATGAAATATTCAGTTGCAGAAAATTCCATAATTTGTCTTTTTTGGGGGGTTGGAATATGTTCAAAAGCTAGATTTCTGCATTCTGTCACACACACACACAGCTACATAAATGGATGTAAGTGCATTCATGTGTTGAATAAACAAAGATTACATGTTAATATTTTGTTAGTACCCTTATTTCATTGTGTTACATTTTACCCCAGGATATGTTACAACTAACCCAGACTATGGGGTTAATTGTAACATTTCACTCTTTGTGTTTGAGACCATACCATGCAATGGGTAATTGTGCTGCAGAGAAAATAGCTGTACTATTTAATAGCAGAGACATGTAAATACTTTGCATTACATTTTGAATCCACTACCTTAAAAGAGCTCCAATTTACAGACAGAAATGTCAAAAATGTTACAACTATCCCCGGTCTCCCCTACTCTCCGGAAAAGAAAAAAAAAAAAAAAGCAACTGCAGGAAATGAAACGTTCAGGAATATTTCTCCTAAATTCACGGCTACTTTTTAAAACAGTATTTAAAAAAATAAAAACTAGCATATGGTTAGTTGATGACATATACGTCAACAGAGCTGAACCGCGGCTTGAGTTTTGGGCCCGTGTTTGTCTGTTGTCCGTGACGTTTCTAATTGTAATATCTCGCCACGCCCACACAGGAAGTAGATATCAAAACACAAGGAGGCTGAAGGGGAGTTGCTGGGACCTTCGTTATCAACTCGCACTGGTCCCAAACAACAGCAACCCTGGATTTTCAGGTGAACAGAAACGTCTACAGATATTTTTTTTCCTTCTGCAGGGACTCAGTGACAACATTAAATGTCGTCTGCTCCTGTGAGGCTGTGATCATTTATTAATGGGAATAATCAGGAACATTGCAGCAAGTTTGGTCCTACTTCGGCAGAGTTCAGTTAAAAACAATCATAAGGTAGGCACAGCTCCGTTAAACTGAAGACAGAGGTCTCCAGCATGACCGCGTATTTTAAAGCTTGTTTTGTTGCTTCAGGTCATAATGTCCAGGCGACTTCACGCACGCAGGACAGACGGGGTGGATAAGAATGTCTGGTGAGTAAATACACTGAAATGTCCGTGTTTTTGGGGGGGATGATTACTCAACCAAAGGTAAAGTATCATATGTGTAATATTTTAACTATAACAGCAAAGTAATATTTCACAACAGAGTCTGCAGTTGCTGAGCACGTTTAAAGTTGCATTCAGGTACCTGCTCATTGGGCGATTTATGGTTAAAAGAAGAAGAAGAACAGAAACAGAAAGAGAAATGTTTTTGTCAGCATATTTCACTGAACTGAATTAAGCTGACCTGCTTTCTGCCTTCTCCTAAACAAATTGTTTAACTGAAAAAAGAAGAAAAATAAAAATAAAACTCTACCAGTTTGTTGCTTATGACCTGCCTCCTACCTCCACCAATCGGATGTATCACCTACATCTGATTGGTTGAGAGCAAGGTCGCACAGTTTGGAGCTGAGCCACTTTCTTTTTTCTTTTTTTTTAAGTGTCACAAACTAATAAAAATGTGCTTCATAGTGGAATCCATATATGTCATTATAGACAGCAGAAAAAGTCAGGTGTTTTATTTAATTAAGGTTTTGCATATTTTTAATTATTGAAATATTGCCACATTTAGCCCACCAGAGCTGTTCACCCAGCCCCTAGAATATGACTGAATACAGGAATAGCCTAATAAGTAGTATCTCTCATTTAACATTTCTTGTAGTGTTTCATGTGCACGTTTTATGTCACCAAGCTATAAAACCATTTCTATGACCACCAAACACAGCTAAAACGACAAACAATTAAAGAGCGGGTAAACAAATTCAGTGAAAAGATGCAAACACAAATTGCAGATTCCCAGACTCCACAATGTACAAGTACATTGCATGTGTAGGCGATGATTATCTTGAAAGCTTCACAAATATGAAACCTAAAATAGTGTATCACAATCGCCCTTTAGTGGCTTGCTCCAGTTCAAGTAATGCAAGTATTAACAGTGACAAGGGATAAGGAATAACGTAAATTTAGAAATAGATAATTAGCATAATTAAATAATATATTACCTATGATACTATTTTTATTTTATTTTATGAGAGCTACTCACAGTGTCTCCTGAGAAAAATTCTGGCCCTTGGATAAATGTAGTTGTCCCCAGCCCTAGGCTTAATGGTTGAGCTAGTAAATTACAGTTTGCTCAGATGGGCCCCGAGTGATCAGATGTGTGACTTCATGAAGGACTGCACTGCATTTTTAACCCTTGGACTCCGTCTCAAATACTGAGACACTTCCACATTTTGATTGCGTCTTGTTTACAAAGGTCAGCATTGAACACTTTCATAGTTTAGTGTTTAACTTTTACCCAAGTCTGTCATCGTGGGTCAAGTGCAAATGTGTCTGTCACAAGCCAAGCAGATTTCTGCAGAATATAATGGCAACTATCACAAAAAGAATGTGCATTAAATACTTATGTATGATACACGTTTTAATAGGACTTATTAAAAAAAATGTCAGATCCCTGTCATTTTTAAGGAGTCATTTTTTGATTCACAAGTCTAGAAAACTAATTAAACTTGGTCCTTCAAATATTTTAGGGTAAAGATGCTACCACTCTAAAATATAGATTCTCAGAAGTGTAACTCAAGCTAAAATAGAATGATGGATGCTTGAAATCAACAATCTTCTTAACTGAGATGAATTGAAATGGAACAAACCCTCTGATTGTTTCATTCTTACTGACACATCTCGTAACATCATTGCTTTGTCTCACTCACCTCACGCCCACAGGGTTGAGTTCACACAGCTCGCAGCAGATTACAAAGCAGTGAACCTCGGCCAGGGATTTCCCGACTTCTCCCCTCCGCAGTTTATCCAGGAGGCCTTCTGCAAGGCCATCAACGGAGGACCTCAAATGCACCAGTACACCCGAGCTTTTGTAAGCACAAAGGCATCCCAAAGGGGGACCCGATTTCAGTCATTTTTCTGAGGGATTAAAAGGACAGATGAAATTGAAATAGTTGCAGAGCAAATAATGAATGGCTTTTTTATTATATTCTTTCCTCAGGGTCACCCCCCTCTTGTTAAAAGTTTGGCTAAATTCTTTAGTAGGATTGTTGTACAGGACATCGACCCTCTCGAAGATATCCTGGTGACCGTTGGTGCTTATCAGGCCCTCTTCTGCGCTTTCCAGGGTCTGATTGATGAAGGGGATGAGGTACAGAAATCAACAAAGTGATAAGTAGTGCTGTCAAAAAACAAGAAACTAGTGATCAACGTTCAAGTGAAAATATAAAGAACTGAGAGTTGGGTTTTTTCTCTCTCTTAAAAAAGTAATTTACGTTTCAGGTCATCATTATCGAACCGTTCTTTGACTGCTACCAGCCCATGGTGGTGATGGCTGGAGGAAAGGCAGTTTATGTTCCTCTGAGACCAGTGAGTGGTTCATGTTTCTAAAAAATAGAATAGAAACTGATAATTTCACATTTTCTTTTCAATTTAGGATCCTCAATGTATGGATCCTGTACATATTTCTTCTCTTTTGTGTTTTCCCATTTGCAACAGAGAGAGGGCAGTGCTATCCTATCAAGTGGAGACTGGGTTCTTTCTGCTGACGAGCTGGCCAGTAAAATTACTCCTCGCACTAAAGCCATTGTTATCAACACTCCCAACAACCCATTAGGCAAGGTAAGATTAATTATGCCCTCACGAGGCCGTTACCGTGCACATAAGTCTGATTTGGGTTGTGGAATTTTCAACTAATGGGATTTTATTTTCTTGCCATTTTCTATGTTTTCATTTAATATATCGACTTTACTCTCGGATACAAACATGCATCCGTGTGTGTTACAGGTTTACAAGATAGAAGAGCTCCAAATGATTGCCGATCTGTGTATTAAGCACAATCTGCTGTGCTTCAGTGACGAGGTGTATGAATGGCTCACGTATGATGGAGCCAAGCACATAAAGATAGGTGGGATAGCAGATTACACACAAACTAGCTAGCGACAGTGCCGACGTGTCATCTAATGTTTGTTTTTCCTATTCTTTGGCAGCCAGCCTTCCTGGCATGTGGGAAAGAACTGTAACTGTCGGCAGTGCCGGAAAGACATTTAGTGCTACTGGCTGGAAGGTAACACACAGTCTGTAGGGTCATTGTCTTTGCAACACGTTGTTAGTGTGATCTGATTTGTTTTTTTACTCATATTTTTCAGGTTGGCTGGGCCATCGGCTCTGGAAATATCATCAAATACATGAAAACCATCCATCAGAACTCTGTTTATCACTGCGCAACAGCCGCTCAAGTAAATGCATACTTTCTAAATTAATATTAGTACTACTTTAGTAGGGCTGTGAAATTATAGCTATTTGAGCAGATCAATTTTGTTTTGTTTCTTTCTTCTTGTGCTTTATCTAATCAGAATTGCTTGATCAGGTTAAATTTTAAAACTCTCTCCATCCTTCTTCCTTACCACCAGGAGGCAGTCGCTCATGGATTTGAACGGGAATATGAGCTGTTTGGGACTCCTGAGAGCTACTTCCAGCAGCTTCCCACGATGCTGCACCACAAAAGAAAGAAGCTGGCCTCGTGTCTGGAGAGCGTGGGGCTGCAGCCTATCATGCCAGAGGGAGGCTACTTCATGGTCACAGACATCTCCTCAGTCAGTGAGTGATGAACAGTCATCTTTGTTTTATACATCTTTCATCATCTGAAATCAGTATTTACCTTTTTGTCTTTTTTCCTCAAACAGAGGTGGACCTGAATGACCTGAGCACAAAGGATGAATTGTATGACTTCAGATTTGTTAAATGGCTCATTAAAGAAAAGGTAAAAATGTAAGGTTTTATTGACGTTTGTTTGGAGTAAATGTGGGGATATAAAATGATTGATCTGGGCACATGTTGTAAGGTCATCCTTAAGATGATCAAGGGTGGAGGGTGGATAAAGAAGATGGAGCGAAGATCGAGGTAAAAAAAAAAAAAATCCTGAAAGGTGAAAAACAGTACTGAAGATTCAAACTCTCAAATGTAAACCTACACCACATTAATGAGACATAACCAATCAAGTCCTTCTGCTTAGACCAGCGATTAAAGTGCGTGGTACATATCTGAAGGGTGGGTAACAGAGACATAAAGAGTTGCATACTTTTTGATGAATGCTCCCTGAGCTTGGCGAATTCTAGAAAACTGTTGGGGATAGATGCCCCCATGTAAGGAAACTGATGATGAACAGGACAAACTTTCAGCATCGATTGGAGACAATTGATGCTAAGTGGTCAAAATCTGATCCATTGCCACAGATTTTGAGTTTTCTTTGTTGTTTTTTCCTGCCTTTTCTATCTGCAGGGTTTAGCAACAATCCCCGTCTCTGCGTTCTACAGTCCAGAGCACAGCAAGGAGTTTGACAAGTACATCCGATTCTGTTTTGTTAAGGTAAACCTGACCTTTCTTACTGAAGTGGTACATCTCAAGAAACAACTTCCTGTTTGTCAGTCTTTCTGTCTCTGCTTTCTCCTCACAGGAGGACTCCACGCTGGATGCTGCAGAGGCCATCTTGAGAAAGTGGAGTCAGAAAGAGTAAACTTACCACTGATGTGAGGCTTTATCCGTCCACCCAGATTCTTCCAGTCTGCTTAAACTCAGGTGTTGACCTGATCCAGTTAAAGGTGCACGGACAGAGCATCCACTTGCACTTGAGCAATCACTGAGGAAGTATTTTTCAGTAAATATTTTTAAGTTAACAATATACCTCTACATCACAGTTTACCTCCAGGGATATTTGCCCTTACTTTGAAGTAATGAAATCACTGAATAAAAGCATCCATTAAACTGGTAAAATAAGTGCTCTGTGCTCAGTAACCTCATCAACACTTATGTTGCACTCCTGCCAGATAAAGGAATTTGTTTAGAGAGAATTTTTATTTTGTAGTCATTTCTAGATGGATGTGAGTATTGCTGAACCAGGCTTAATGTATTAGTCACAAATAATCAGCCTAATTTAATCATCAGTGATGAGAAGAGTCAATATATTCCTGATCACTTTATGATTGCTAATATTAATTGTTCTCACATGAGCCATTGGCTGAGGAAGACTGGGAACATGAGCCACCCATTCACTCTGTAACAGCCACTCTCCCACCACAAGTGGGCACCAAAGCTGGTACTTCCACTTGCTTCATTTGGCAGTGCTTTATACTGGATGAATAAAACCATCCATTTTCTGTCTCTGGCTGGAATTAAACCAACAACTGTTGGTAAGGATTTATACAATGAAATACATTCACTAATAGAAGGTCTCATTTTTTGCATTAAGAATTGAGGCGTATGAGTGTTGCACTAAAAATGGGAATTCTGTTTTCTGCGAGTAGATTTTTCTATTGATTGGATGTAACTGCCATCATTTTAAAGGCTGTTATTCATTTTACATCAAAGGACTTTGGTGTGAAAATCTGACATTAGCACAAGAAACAAGAAGTGCTAGATAAGGGTAGAAAGAGTTGTATGTGTGCTTTCAGATGATGATGATGATAATACCACTACTATTACTACTAATAATAATAATGATGTCAGGAGGGGTAGCACATAGAGCAGTATTAATTCAAAATAATAATGGTGGCATACTGTGACACGGCTATTAATTTGTCAGTTCATTAAAAATGTATTTCAAAGATATCAGTGTCTCACTTCTTGTTTTGTGGTTAAGGGTGCGTCCTGAATGTAAAGCCATAAAACCAGTTATCTACCCATTTTTGAACTTTATATTAATATCAGCATAAAGCACTTACAGTTTTATAATATACATGTTTTTGCACTGTAAAGTGTTTGTCATCTTCAATAAGGTTTGTATGCACTGTGTTACCTTTGGTATTTATGCTGATTTTGTGCCTAAAGACACATTCTTAAATTGTTTCTTCAAAGACACGGCATCATGCTGGACTTTGCACATGCCACAGTAATTTGGGCTGAACCTTGCCGTTACAGAAATAAGTGTTTTTAATACCGTGGCTTCTATTTATTACAAGCAAGTTTACACACATGTATAAATGAAGAAAATAGCATCTGAGCTATGGTTGTTTCCAACAAACAGTGACAAACCAGATGACTTGGCATCAAAATCAATACGGATCTCCTCTGGGATTATCGGTATGTTGTATCTGTTTCGGAACGCTCTGTACCTGCAAAATTAACTAACATTGTTGAACAGCTGACTTATAAAGGGGGAAAAGTACTTGTTTATGGAAAGTGGAGAGGTTAATTGGGAATTTCTGAATAATGTAGCTCCAAATGAAGATATGAGATTTCTGAGATGCTTTTTGATCCAGTTTATATTTAATAGCAGTTTTAATAACAGCTTATTTAAATAGCTAGAATCAGTCAAATTTAAGACACCATTAGTTGCTAAGAATTACAAATTTATGGATGTAAATTTTTACTTTTTTACCCCCACGGGAAATGATCTAATATTTTATCATTTTAAATGTTTTATATATTTTTTAAATATATATTATTTGTACAGAGAGTGGTGTTTTATAATAATTTATATAAGGTCAAAATTAAGGCGGTTGTAGGCAGTGACTGTAGCATGAGAAGCACAACTGGATCGTCACGTGGTTAACTTCCCGGAAGTGCTTTGCGGGCAACGCAGAACATGACCTGGAAGTAAAGACTGTTCACGTGTTGGTACATCGACGCTTGAATATGTCTTCTAGCTTTGCAGTGAAGCGACCCAATCTTGGGTCTTCTCAGGTATTGTTACTGTTTGACACTTAAAACAAACAAAACCACTGATGCGTGTCTTTATTTACACCTCTTTTCTGTCCTTTGTTCGTGTTTGCAGCCAGTCGAGAAGGTGGACTGGAAGAAAAGGAAAGCGGAAAGTGAGTAAACAGCTAACTAGCTGCATGTAGCTAACAGGTTTTTAGCCACATATTTTTCTTACATAGTCGAAAAGAAACTCATCTGCCGTGACATTGTTTCACAATGCCGTGACCCGGATTCGAACCGGGGTTGCTGCATTTTTTTAGCTGCATCCCTGCCAATACTATACGGCTGTTTTGGACATTAAAACAGAAAAAGAAAGAAAGAAAAAACTTTATTTTTGTGAGAATTAATGTGCATATCCATTTTAAGGTTTGTCATGTATTGACAACATGCTTAATGCAGATTTCTTTATTGATAAAAAAAAAGCACATAACAATGTAAGTCTGCTCAGCAGTCGAAAACCGGAAGAGGGAGTTTATTAAAACACAATATAAAATGTAGCATGTTCGTCTTAACTATTAATCAAAATACTTTGTTTTACAATATACAATTATAGTGGAAACATATATTCTGTATTTATATATACATTATGGACAAAACTGTTGGGCCATTTATTCAGCACCATTGCCAAAAGTGTAAATAACCAACCCGTTTTTGCAAACATTTGTGAAAGAACAGGATGTTTTAAAGACTTCCTAGATCTCTTCCCTCCTAGAGGGTCAGCTGTGAGTGGTGTTATTGCAAAGTGGGAGCATTTAGGAACCACAGCAACTCACTTTTAAAGCTACAGAGTGGGGTCACCAGGTGCTGAGGTGCATACTGTGTAAAACAACACCACTGACCAAGTAACTGTAAAGTTTCAAACCATTAACATCAGCGTAAGCACTGTGCTGGGAGCTTCCATGACCAAGTAGGTCATGTAAATGTAACCTATAGGTGGCCCAGTACTTCTGTCCAGATAATTAAGATTTAGGTATTCACAGTGATTATTTAGAAATGAGCTCTTTTTTTTTGTAAATGTCAATGATTCTTCCTGAATACCAGTAAAGGAGGCTAAGAAGCAAAGGAAAGAGGCCAAGCTGATCAATCGACTAGAAAAACAGAAACAGCAAGAGGCTGCTGAGAAAGCAGAAACTGAACTGAGCCAGAGCAAAAAAGGTAACAACATTATACTGTTGATTTTTCCTATGTAATAGGTGATGAGTGCTATAATTACTAATCTGTTTTTCTCTCAGGTCGGGCTTACACGGTGAGTCTGGCTCTGCCGGGGTCTATCCTGGATAATGCTCAGTCTCCTGAACTTCGCACGTACCTGGCCGGACAGATCGCCCGCGCCTGCGTTGTTTTCTCTGTTGATGAGATCGTAGTGTTTGATGAACGAGGGGAAGATGTCAAGTACGTTTTCATAGAGTGCCCACTTGCAGATTAAATATGCCTTGACCCACATGACAGCTAATGGAAAGGAGTTTGCTTTTTGTTTGTGTTTCACAGGAGTGTGGAGGGCGAGTTTAGCGGTGTTGGGAAGAGGGGACACGGTTGCATTCAACTTGCCAGAATACTTCAGTATCTAGAATGTCCACAGTAAGTTTGGAGAAAATCAGATCACCATTATTGATTTGATCAGTACATTTTATCTCTTTTGATAGTCCAGCTTTTCTTCTCCATCAGATATCTGCGCAAGGCCTTCTTCCCAAAGCATCAAGATTTACAGTACGCAGGTAACTTAGTAACAAATGGAAGAAAAACAACAACCTGATAAACAGCTGTTCTTGTGATGAGTCTGAAATTAAATACGGTGTGAAATATTTCATGATTTTCATGATCATCAATCAGGAATCTTTTTCTCCCTCTCTCTCTGGTAGGTTTGCTTAACCCTCTAGACAGTCCTCACCACATGAGGATAGACGAGGAATCTGACTACAGGGAAGGCGTCGTGGTCGACAGGCCTACCAAACACAATAAAGGGTCGTTTGTCGACTGTGGAATGAGAAAGGTGAGCTATTCTGCACTGGGAGCACAGCTGTTGTTAGTGTACTCTTTATTTATTGGTAATTATCTAAGAATATAAACTGAACGATGTTCACTTTCCTGGTCCCACAGGAAGTTCAGATTGATAAGCAGCTGCAGCCTGGACTACGAGTCACAGTACGGCTCAGCAAGACACAAAATCCAGGTACTTTTCTTCACCAGAATCTCAAGGTTCTTTTTTATTTTTTTTTAGCACATCAGTTAAGTTTGGGTCCATCTATCTGTGAAACTGTCTGCAGAAGGCAAAGCATATAAAGGTGTTGTCGTGGCTCCTCACGTGCCCAGGACTGAAGGTGGTTATTATTGGGGCTACAGTGTTCGTCTGGCATCTTGTCTCAGTAGGTTTCCCATTTAACTCTCAACATTGTGCTTTGCATTCATTTGCAGTCTGTGTCAACGACTACTGCCAACCACTGCTTTATCCACACTCTTGTCTATTTCCCGTTCCTGCAGGTGCAGTTTTTACTGAAAGCCCCTTTAAAGGAGGATATGATTTGACTATTGGTACATCAGAAAGAGGCAGCAATGCGGACCAGGCATCACTGACGCCATTCAAGTAAGTTGCTTGAAGCGGCCTTTAACCGTTAGCGTGCAAACTTAACATTCAGAATATGTTAAATTTGGTAAGCATTAGGGCGGTAGAACAAGTGTCTCTGAATACATCCTCTCGGAGGTTGTTTTATTTATTTATTTTTTAACTGTGCAGACATCTCTTGGTCGTTTTTGGAGGTCTTCAGGGATTGGAGGCCAGTTTAGATGCCGACCAAAAGCTGGATGTAACTGACCCCAGTGTTTTATTTGACCTTTACCTCAACACTTGCCCCGGTCAGGGCAGCAGGACCATTCGTACCGAGGTGAGACCAGTTATTCAAAATTTGTTTGAAAAGCATTTTTCAAATTATAAACCATAATAAACACTTTTGCAGCTTGACTGTGTTTTTATTTGTTTCCTTCTTCCTGTCACCAGGAGGCCATCTTAATTTCCATGGCGGCCCTGCGGCCGAAGATCACAGCTGCCGTTTCCAGCAGTAGTGCTTCATTAGAGAGTTGAGGATACAATAACACAAAAATGTTTTAATGTCCAGATCTGGAGCATTTAGCATTGCCTTCTGTAAGAATATTTCACCCAATTTTTGCATTGAATGCAGTCAGCAATAGATCTGCTAATGTTGTCTGATGTTTATTATCCCCGTTGCTTCAAGAAATTGCACATATTGAACCATAAATACTATTCAGATGCATGAACTGGTGTGTTTTGTGTCAGCAGTACAAATCTATTTCATGAAAAACAGTGCAGAGACCATCATGGACAAACAAATGGGAACAAACTGTTTATTAACAGATTTTGAACTTTCAACTGTATTTTCATAGATTTTAAAGGTTTTCCTAATGATATAGACCTCCAACATTGCAATTCACACTACTCCTAAATAATTAAGTAACAGACAACCAATAGTTATTAAACCATAGTGAAAAACCTCTCTATATAGAATTTTGTATTTATTTACAGTGGGTCCACTGGGGGAGATTTTTTTTAGGCAGTGAACTAGCAGGCCCATTTCTGTAATTTACCACATTTATGTGCTGACAGATTTGTGGTTTTTACTACAGAAAAATTTGTTTTTATTGTGTAGTAAAGAAAATGACATTTTCTTTTTAAACTTGCACAAATTTCAATATTAAATGGGATTAAATGTGTCTTTAAAACATGTTGTTTAAACATCTTTCGCTGGTTCGACATACTTGATATCAAAGCAGGCTATATACACCCAACAATGTAAACTGAGCGTGATGTTCCTGTAGTAAAATATTTCTACTTACAAGTTTATTATAACAGTTTTAAAAATGGGACCTGAATGAAACTGAAAGTTGACTTTATCTGGTCCAGGCCAAAGATCGAAAAACGTATCCATACCACGACTGCGATGCATACTGTGGATGAATTGAACTAAAGCTGCATGTAGCGTGACATTGAGTTAAAAAGGTTTAAATGCCACACAATTAGTGGGTCCACTGGGGGTGGACACAATTCCGGGGGCAGGGTTAGTTCAGTAGGTAGAGTGGTCACCCCATGATTGAAAGTTGGAGGTTCGAATCCACTGAACGGCTATCCTGAGGTACTCCTGAGCAAGGTACAAATGACTATAACGGACCTCCATCGCCTCCAAAAGAACAGTGTTATGGATAGGCGTAGCTTTGGGTCACGTGGTGTCTGTAATAGTGATTGCTATATCACCTGTTCACGGCCCGAGGGAAATTTTGTGAATGAGTGGGTGATGGGGGAAGTCGACTTTTGCTGACCGCTCAAGCTTGGAATGTTTTTGATCACTGTTTTTCTACGGATTTTAAGGCTTTGATAACAAATAAAGGAGTTTTAACTTGGAACTTTGACTAACGTTTTAAACAGCGGGCGCGTCAACATTATTCCCCTATTCAGCTGCTCGGCGACTCAAAGGCTTGAAAGTCGCCAACATTTGTCAGCAAAAAGTGCGACGGCAATGGACCGTCCCGCAATCAGCGCTGAATAAACGCCGATGCGAGCCCACACACCGCCGCCACTACACCCGTAAAAGCGGCTAGACCGACAGATAAGGAGAAGACGACGGTGGTATGTAAACTGTGTTTTTGTGCTGCGTATTGTTTGTTTGAACGCAGTTTGGATTCTGACCATACGAAGATGTTTTTGTGACACGCCCACCGCTACGTTTGCTGTTGGATTTGGTGTGTGTGAGTTGTGGCTCTGCAGGCGTTCAACTGAGTTTGAAGGAATTGCTGTTGCCTTTGTTTTGGATTTTGGCATGCTGCTTATGTTGAATGCTTAAAATGAGTGGATCACAGGCTGCATCTGTTGTTGGAAAAACTGAAAAGGATAAAAGAATAACTTCCCTCACTGAGAAAGCTCTTGCAAACAAAATTGAAACCATCCAAACAGATCGGAAAAGGCATGTAAACAAAATGAAAAGTGTTATTATGTCTCTTAAAGAGCTAATGAAAGATGATAAAAATCATTCACAAGTCAAAAAACAGTTTGATGAGTTAACACACCTGTTTAAGGATGCCAGTGCATTGCATGAATCTTTACTTTCTCTAATCTCATTTGATGAGAAAGATAAACAAAATACATGGTTCTCAAGCATCTCTAAATACAATAAAGGGTTTATGGAGGATGTTAACATATGGCTTTCTGAAACTGATAAACATTCAGGGAGGCCATCATCTGACAAGGCACAGTCACAGGAAACTTCCCTGGGAGGTTCGAGAGCACACTGGAAAAGAACCACAATTATCTCTTAATCCTCAGAATGATGTTAATGATGACGTGTTGCCATCCGACAGTGTGTCAAATCAAGGCAGTAGGTCAAGCTCAAGAGTATCATCTACTTCATCTGCATGTCTCAGGGCAGAAGCTGAAATGGCTGCCTTACTCGCATGTCAACATATGCTGAAAGAAAAACACTCTCTTGAAGAACAAGAGGAACAATTGAGGAGAAAGAAAGAACAACTTCAGCTTGAAGCAGATATAGCTGCAACTGTTGCAAAGGTGAACGTGCTGAGAACTGGATCCGCTATGCGGAGCGTCGCTTCACGGAAATCTAATGGAATGGAATCATATTTTAAAACAAAGGGAAACAGCCTTGAAATTCTTAATGCGGATGCAGAGACTTTTGTTCCTCAGACGCTTACAAAAGGAAATGCAATCACTGGGAATGCAGAGCTTCAAGTAAAAACAGTGCAACAGAATATCAAAAGGGAAAGGCCTGCACCAGCTTTTATGGGGCCTTCTGATGCTTTTGGATCAATTCCACCTTTGCCTAAGCTACAAGCTGCTCTTCCAGTAGCCAATGAAAATCTGTTGTCCATTATGGAAAAACAAAATGAATTAACTTGTATGTTGGTCCATCAGCAAAGTCTTTCTTCACTGCCCAAAAGGGAGATTCAAACCTTTGATGGTGACCCTTTACATTTTCAGGCCTTTATGCGCTCGTTTGAACAGGTCATAGAAGCAAAGACTGGCGATGCTGGTGACTGCCTGCATTATCTTGCACAGTACACCAAGGGGCAGCCCAATGAACTTGTTAAAAGCTGCCAACATATGTCTGGAAGTGCTGGATATGTAAAGGCAAAGACTCTGCTGTATGAGCACTTTGGGAATGGACAGGTGATTGCATCTGCCTATTTGAACAAAGTTCACTCATGGCCACTGATTAGATCGGAAGATGGAAAAGCTCTTCAGGCATATTGTTTGTTCTTACGTGGATGCTGCAATGCAATGGAAGAGATTAATGATCTCTCTGAATTAAATACACCTGCCAATATGCTTGCTGTGATTAGAAGACTGCCATATAAGTTAAAAGACAAATGGCGAACAGTAGCATATGACATTCAGGAGAGGCAACATCGCAGAGCCGCATTCATTGACATTGTTTCCTTCCTTGAGCGTCAAGTTAAAATTGTAACAGATCCCATCTTTGGAAATCTATGTGACGTTCCAGCAACACATCTAGCAGCCAAGGGCAGCAATGGAGGGAAATGTTCTCCACATCTAAAAGCTAAAGGAAGTAGCTTCGCCACAACAGTCTCTGACGTCGAGAGACAGAATCAGATAGAGGCTCAAGATCGTCACAGCACTGTGAAGGCTTGTTTTTTCTGCAAAGGCGGACACACACTGGAGTCATGTGCTCTGCTTGATAAGAAACCTCATGATGAGAAGATTTCTTTTCTTAAAAAGAACCGCATTTGTTTTGGCTGTTTGTGTACTGGGCACATAAGCAAAGAATGCAGAAAACGCCTTTCATGTAAAATCTGTGGCCTCCGACATGCAAGTATACTCCATATCCACCACAAAGAGAAGAATGAAGTCAAACCTAATAATGAGGCAGATAACATTCCTGTTACGATCCAGACTAGTGGTCTTACTGGGGCTGGTGAACAGGAGTGTAAGCTTGCCATTGTGCCAGTTAAAGTAAAATCAAAGAGAGGTCAAAGAATAGTGGAAACGTATGCCTTTCTGGACCATGGGAGTTCAGCATCCTTTTGTACAGTGGGTCTTATGGACAAGCTGAATATTGCTGGGAGGAAGACAAAGATTCTCCTGCGCACCATGGGACAGGAGAAAGTGGTGGACAGTTTCATTGTACCTGAACTTGAAGTTGCTGGATTGGACAGTGACATGTACTGTGATATGCCTAACCTCTTCACTCAGC
Organism: Diplotaxodon limnothrissa; assembly: GCF_057381915.1. Classification (NCBI taxonomy): domain Eukaryota; kingdom Metazoa; phylum Chordata; class Actinopteri; order Cichliformes; family Cichlidae; genus Diplotaxodon; species Diplotaxodon limnothrissa. The sequence goes on along the minus strand of NC_140602.1, from coordinate 52,792,349 downwards.
ATAAAATGCCTGTAGATACTGGTAACATCCCAAATCAACAGGACCTGGATGACTGGCCACATTTGAAGCACGTTCATTTGCCAGAAATTAAGGCCAATGTTGAGCTTTTGATTGGCATGAATATGCCCAGAGCTCTAGAACCTTTGGAGGTCATCCGGAGTGTAGGTGATGGACCCTTTGCCATTAGGACTGTGCTCGGCTGGACTGTGAATGGGCCACTTAATCGAGAATGTTGTGGAAGGCCAGGATGTTTGGCAACAGTTACCGCCAACAGAGTTTCTGCTGTCATACTGGACAAGCTATGGAAACAGCAGTTCAAGATGGATTTTCCTGAGAGCAGCAATGATGAACAGATGGGGCTGTCAAAGGAAGACTTGAAGTTCCTGGAATTGGCCAGCAAGACGGTGACTTTGGGGGATTGGCACTACAGCATTGCCCTGCCACTAAAAGACCGAGACATAAGAATGCCTGACAACCGTGCAATTGAGCAACGAGCCTTAGGTTTGAAGAAAAGGTTCATCAGAGATAAAGACTTTCACAAAGACTACACTGCCTTCATGACAGATCTTATATCTAGAGGATATGCAAAGAGAGTCCCAGTCACAGAATTAGAGCGCCAGAAATGGGGAAGGATTAAACGCAACTTCGTTCCCGGAGATGTGGTCCTTATAGTGGATGATTCTGCACCTCGTGGTTCCTGGATCATTGGGAGAGTCACCGGAGCTGCACCAGATGAAAAGGGGCTTGTGCGTCAGGTCTGGATTAAGACCCCAACCAGCCATGTGTGCAGACCCATCACAAAGATATGCCTTCTTCAGGAGACTTCTGACCCATGATTATGACATTTTGACACAGTGTGACATAACTAACTTTGAATTGACTTTAATGTTATGAGATGTACATTACAGACTGACTATATTTAGGCTAAGTGCTGGTAACCTCTGGCCTATGACTGACTGACCATGTGCAGACAGAAGAGAAGACATGAGAAAATAACTTTGGTGGACTTTTTGAGTATGTTATGTTGTCTCACTGGGTGTCTGTGATATGATGAAGTGTGTGTTGTGAGTTGTGGTGTTGGATGTGTAATTATTACTGTAAAAATGTAATAATTAGGGGCCGGAATGTTATGGATAGGCGTAGCTTTGGGTCACGTGGTGTCTGTAATAGTGATTGCTATATCACCTGTTCACGGCCCGAGGGAAATTTTGTGAATGAGTGGGTGATGGGGGAAGTCGACTTTTGCTGACCGCCCAAGCTTGGAATGTTTTTGATCACTGTTTTTCTACGGATTTTAAGGATTTGATAACAAATAAAGGAGTTTTAACTTGGAACTTTGACTAACGTTTTAAACAGCGGGCGCGTCAACATTATTCCCCTATTCAGCTGCTCGGCGACTCAAAGGCTTGAAAGTCGCCAACAAGAAGAATAAGAAAAGACATTTTGTCAACACACTTGATACTCACCGGTCACATCCTGTCTCTCTTAGGAAAAGATCATCAAATGTGAGCATCTTGCTCGGGGTGACAGTAAATTAGGAGATGTCTCTGTAGGTCATGTTGACTCTCGATCCATAAAAGGCTGCTTTGGGATCTTTTCTTATCGTGTACGGAGGTCCCCAGAAGATGATCACAGAGCGGCTGTCTGTACGCCGTAGGAACTCATTGGGGTTTCAGAACACACAGGACACACTGGAGTGGCTCCCGACATCAGATTCAGTTCAACTTTTTTTAACCTGAGAAATGGCAAAAGAAAATTTAGAGTCAGAAAACATCTGAATGAATATTAAAAGTTCATATTCTTTTAATCACCAAATCACTGAAATGTGTGAGAATCCACTACAGAAAGATCAATGCTGTAGGTAGTGATGGCCCTCTTGAAGCTGATGCTCCGGTGCGTGTATCAAAAAAATCAACACACTGCTAGAAGCACTGTGTCGAAGCTTGATTCGTTTGGCCAGAGTCACGAGATCAGTGATGTCCGAAGCTTCATTTAGAACCCAAGTGCTTCGGTTTATAAGGAAGTGAATCATTCGCGGGATTTGTGGAGTGTTTTGATGGTGGCAGATAGCAAACCACTGATATTTCTACTGAGAGATTTGGAGCCAGCGAGGACTAGAGGAGTTTCTGTCGTGTGGGAGTATATTGAGTTGATTTTGGTCAATCAGGTGGGTTTTCCAGCTTTGTGTTCTTGTTGTTTGCCTTTGTTTTGTGAGTGTTTATTTTATCTGGAAACGGGGAAAACTTAAAATGACTCTTTACATTTAATGTTATAAAAAGATATATTTTATTTTTTAAATAATCTTAAACTGTTAGTTTGCAAAATGTGCAGCAATTTAATTGATTTATTCTCTAGCTGATAGTTTGTGGGGCCCAGGTAGACTATATAACTACCAGTTTTTATGCACTCCAGGCTCTTCTGTTCCATGTGAAGGGATTTTCCTTAAGGCAGGAGAAATTATCTCCACGAAAAGGAACAGGTTTGGCCATGGCAGAGTGGAACAAAATTTCTTGGTGGGGATTCAAGCTGCTCTTCATATTTTTGGCCACCAGATGCCACCAGAGAGCACTGTGTTGAGTAATGAACCGTTTTTCAATACAAGCTTCAGTGCTTCAGAAAACTTCATTTGGCCATCACTAGCTGTAGGTTTTAATGATCTAGTCAGAAAAGATGATTCTAAAAGTCATCAACTGACTCCAAATGCCCAGATCTGAACCACCTGTTTGCTGAAAACAAATCCACCAATCAGTTGTCCAGGTCTAACTACTGACTTACTATTACTCTGTGGCAAAACCCTGTCAAATCTGCTTCGGTGCACCTGTTGAACAACTGCTTCTAAATCCAAGACCCTAACTCCCATCAAAATCATTTTCAAATGGTGTCCTGAGGATTTGTTCCATACAACAGTGTGTTCTTCATGTTCCTGCTGTCAAACATTTGGCTACAGGAGCAATTAAAAAAGTGGGGTCTTTCCTGCTGTTGAAACAAACTCCTGACTGAACATACAATGTATGTCTATGGGTCAGTTAGAGGGTTATCTCTCCACTTGGATCCACACAGTTCAAAAAGTTTACATCGCTGAGCTTTGAAATACACACTGTTGGAAAGACAACAACGATGGCTACGTTTTGAGGGTAAAATGGTGGCTGTAGAGCAAACACTGTGCACACAGCAGCAGTTGAAACATAAGATTTTAAGATTTTCATGCCTTTGGAGTTTATTATATGGATGTGGTGACAGTGTAAAGACAGCCTGTACTTCTGATTTTCAGAAAAATTTTGGGATCTATTTTAACATTGGACTCTATGGAAGAGTTGGAGGGAGGTGGCTGTGCATTGGTGACATTTATGAAAGAACCATAATATATACTACAATAATAACAACATTGGATGAAAGAGGACAGCAGTGGCTACGTTTTGAGGGCAAAATCATACCTGTAGAGCCAACAATGTGGACACAGCAGCAGTTTAAAGAGAAGATTTCAAGATAAAAATTCCCCCTGCTCCCACTCTAGCAGTTGAGCTGTCTCACTCTAACCTCCAACATTCCGTCCCATACACACCCATTATAAACTCTGAAACGGGTGAAAAAAAGCATGAAACTTAAACTGGGGCTGAAGAAAAAGTATAATAGATATTGAAAAGATAAATACAAGTTGAATGTCTTGGCTTCGTTTTAAAGTTTAAATGGTGGCTCTAGGTCAACGTATGTGGAAGTAGTTGAAATAAGAGTAAGTTGAATGAGATTTTGAAGGGTCTCCCCATTGAAATACGTTATAAATTTTTGTTGAATAAAGTTGAATAATTTAAAAAATACAAAAGTTAAAAATGACAAAAATAGAAGCAGTAATGTCCAAAAGAAGAGGAATCTAACGGTAGCTGAATGGTTTTTCTAAGTTGAATGGTGTTGAAGGAGATAGACGGACAGATAAGAGTTTAAATATATATATAAAATATAATAATAACTAGAAAGTGCATTTTCTGAAGAAACTGCAGTGTGAATGCTCAAATCTGAATGTATGCGCTGAAATGAATTAATTGATGAAATTAAGTTAAAAATGAAAAAAAACCCTGAATTTTTAACCTGAAAACAAAAGTGCTGAACTGCTAAAAGCTGACGTTTACACAAAGGAAGAATTTGGAAAATAGCTGAACATGTTTAAAATGTAAATTAGAAAAAGATGAGTATTGACAAAAGAAAATTTAGAGTCAGAAAACTTCTGAATTAATATTAAAAGTTTATATTCTTCTAATCACTTAAAGAGTGGAATTATGTATTATAAATCTCCAATTCATAAAATAATAACTTATTAAAAATAAATGTAAAAACAAATTTGTTGAAATGAACTTAAAAGATGAACAAACATTCTGGAGAAAATACAAACTTTAATATACAGCATAATGTTTTTCAGACATATTGTGTATATTATGTTTAATAGTATTATACACATCAATTTGTTTTGTATGTCATAACATAAAAATCTTAAGTCATATTTTACAGCTTCTTTCTGAAAAGGACTAGTAGAATAAATAAAAATAACTAAATTAAATAACTAAATAAAAAATGTTAAGCCACATATGAAATACATGAAAATTCAACTTTTAAAACCACAATCCTGAACCTTTAAATTGTGTTGGTTTCTTAGAACATGGCTGAACAGCTGTTTCTATTGGTCTACTGATCTGTCTACACATCTTTTTATTACTCATTCTTTTTTGTGTTTTAATGTAAACAGAGTCCACACAGTTGTAAAAGAGAACTGTATAGAGATTTTTGAGTAAATTCAAATGAAAGCCTAAGGTGGTGACACAGTTTAACACATACAAATAATCAAATAAACACATTAGTCCTTTTTGTGAACATGGATAAATAAGTATCATTAGTTTACAGCATTGTTCAGCCATGCCACTAAATGCTTTTTTACACATTGTTTTAACCTGGGCTCAGACACAAAGTCCCAAATTTAGTTAGTCCCTGACTTTGAGTTGTGTTTATGACTAATTATTATACACAAGGCTTTATCTATCTGAACTCTAAGGACACAAATATGAAAAAAACCTATACTTACCAGCTGATACCCCACACTAAACACTAGGTGTGCCATGTGACCTGAAACTTTGGTACAAACTCATCATAATCATTCTGTTTACACTGTTTTTTAACACTGTTTGTGTTGCTGTTCAGCAGTTTAAAATTAGATTGGATTACATGGAATGAATTTGAGTTCTCTCGGGGGGTTTGTGTGTGTTTTGTTCTTAGCAGATTTTTTTTCCCATACTGTTGAATTCCAGTTATCACATTTCTGGTCATATGACATCCCGAGTGTCCACTTAAAAAAATCCCCACAGTTAATTCAACATTAAAACAAAATAAAAATATGTTAAATAAATAAATAAAGGTTTGCTCTGTGATGAAATATTAAATAAGCATACATTGTACAGAGCTCTAACAATGAAAACAATCCTTTAGCCTGTTGATCAGAGTGAGGCAGTCATTATGTCCATTTAAAAGAAGAGCAGAAAACAGGAACATATGTAGTTGTAAATGTGAATATCAGTGATAGTTGTCTTGTCAAAGGGAATACAATAATGAAAATGTTAACTTACAGAATCATTTAGGGAGAATCTTGACACTGCACAGAGGAGGCACAGTCAGTCTGACAATGATGGTGATCTCCAGGGATGTTTTCCTGCAGCAACATTCCTGACAACTGGCCATATGATCCAGAGTAGTTGGTTTGTAATAAACAGAAAGGTGTATATGTTAGGTAGTGTGCACTTAGAGCTGGTCCTAAGAAACAAACACACCCTGTAATAAACTGAATACCTGTAGTAGTGCTGCTGCAAATATAAAGCCCTTCTATCACGTGTGGTTTCAAAGAAGGCTCAGTCACAGAAACTGTGCAGTCTGTTCAGTCCTGAGTGTCTCAGCTCTGAAGGGGATGGATCACAGAGGGAAACACCTGAGTACAGACATTAAAATACACTCAAAATAACACTCCTAAGGTCAAGTGAAAACACAATTTAAACACAAGAATGAATACATGTTTTCATGGAAATAATGTCATTAACCCTTTATTTCACCGACTGCTTGTGGAACAAGCTAGAAGGAAGACTTATCACAGAATCTCTCCTGTGCTCCAGATGTGAAGTCTCACGCTCTGATCGTATGGTGAAGATGGTGATGATGAAGCCTCTCTGATCTGTGGCATTACAGTTTCTGGCTGCTGTGTGCTTCACACTGTTGGATTTTACGCTTTTAAGCTTGAAGAAGACACAGGAGGACTGTGTCTCTCTTAAAAAAACAAACAACCCCCCCCCCCCCCCCCCTAAAAACCTCCCACCGCACCCCCCCACTCAACTCCCACCTACCCACTCCACTCAACTCCCCAGCCTCACAAGATCCAATGTCTATACAAATGTAGGGTATCAGCTGGTAACCGAAAGCACTGCTGAAACACTTCTGGCCAGAAGTGTGCAGTTATCAACCCAGACCCACCCTGATAAATGCACTGGCTGAAACATGATAAAAGCTCATAAAAATGTGTGTTTCATTGTGTAAGATTTGTCCAAAAATATAATCATATACTTTTGATAAAGTTTAAAGATTATAACAAACCAAAATCAATAACATTTTTGTAAATAGTATTTTAAAATAAAGGCACACATAAAGCGGCTTAACTGTCATTATTGCTGTAATTAGGTATTTTAAACCTTTAGTCTGTGTTGTTCTCCCAGAAACAACGAAGAAGCTGTTGAACATTTATTTGTTGTGTGGGCAATCCTCTGGTCCACCCTCCCTCCCTCCCAGCCACAGTGAGACTGGGGCAGCCTGGCAGGATTTTGAAGCCTGGCTGCAGAGAGGATATCAGAATCAGAATCAGAATACTTTATTGATCCCTGGGGGAAATTATTATATGCCTACACTGTTCGTTTTAAACTGCTATATTTGATTTTTTCTGACATTCATAGATTACTGTAGGTGATTTTTAGATTTTCTGTAATAAATAAAATTGTCATCTTTTACTGATATCATTACTTAATTCATTTAATTGTATTTTATGTAAAGAATTCAAACATTATCCTGCAATGCAGGGTGTTTTTTCTTAAGCCAACTTTTAAATATCGCTCTACTATCTTATGTCATTCAAAAATATAGAAATTACTTACTGTATTCAAAGATCTAGATCAAGAATCATCACAGGACAAAACACAGTATACAGGGTCATGGTAACTATGGTAGGTCTTCATGACTCCAGAATGGAGACATCGCTCTGGCTGAGAAATGAAAATTAGGTCAAGCAGTGTGTTCTTCTCTGTGGTAGGGGCAGTGATGACCTGTACGTATCCCCTAGACTCAAACAGCTCCAGGATTGGTTTGTTTGCGCTGGATAAAACATTCTCATTAAAATCACCACAAACTATAATGGGATGACAGTCCATGATCTCTAATGAGTCTAATAGGCTTATCAGGTTTTTCAGGAATGGCCTCAGAGTGTAGTCTGGAGGTCTGTACACAACTGCAATCAGAGCACTGACTGGTGCTTCAACCTTTAAAGCCAGAAATTCAAGGTCAGTTACATTATGGATGTACTGTTTTTCATGCACTTGAATGTCACTTTTCACATAAACAGCAACTCCACCACCACTTCTGTTTGCCATCTGGGGAAAGTTTGTGTAGGACAGGTGTCTGTTGCATTTGAACAAATTGTAATTTTCCAAGTGGAGACTCTCTGCGACAAAAGAGCCCCGCAGGTGTGTTTCTGTTAGGCACAAAACATCTGCTAGACACAATTCATGGTGACTCTTGATGTCATTAACGTGAGCTGGCAGTCCCTCTGTGTTATGATCAACAATGGTGAAAACTTCTGACCTGCTGAGTGTTTGTCTCACGTGTAGAAGAGGCATCATGTCATCAAGGTTGGCTTGTTTCATGTTCTCAAGCGCTGCAGTGATTTCTGGGTTGGTGAATATTTTTTTCTCCTCCATATCAAGAAGATACAGTCCACTGAGAGACGTCACTCTACTGACAGCTACGTAGGCCATGCCGGGCTCAAAAATGCTCTTAAGAGAGACAACAGCTGATGTAGTTGTCATACCCTGTACCTTATGTATTGTACATGCAAAGGCCAGCTTCACTGGGAACTGTCTTTGTACCACTCCTTTCTGCTTCAGATTCTCCTCTGCTCTCTCAATGTACACCATGTCATCTGCTGGTGTGCGGTTATTCTTTCCAGATGTCTCATTATCCATTTTAAGTCCAAGCTTGATGATGTGTTGGTCGTTTTCAGAGTAAACTACTCTAAGTAGTTTTCCAAAAGCTCCATTAACCAAACCATTTTGTATGTCAATGTTTCTGGTGAGCATGACACAAGCTCCTTCTGCAACTTTCAGTGTGTCTGGTAACTCGTTTTTACCTCCTTTAAATGGTCTGTCTTGAAGTGCCATTCTGCCAGTTCTAGGATCCTTTCTAAAATCATCTGCATGGATGTCAATGACATGAGTATGGAGCAGAGCCAGTTTTGAAGAGTTGTGTGCATCCACTTCTTTATTAGTTGCAAAGATGTGCAACGCATCAGTCGGACAAAGGGCTGGTTCAATTATGGCCTATGACAACAAATTTCTATCCGCTTCGCAAAGCTCATCCAACTTTCCTTTCACACGAATTCTGTTCAGCATCTTAGCAAAGACAACATCATCTTTCTGACGCATAATCTCAGTCAGAGTGATCATTTGAAAATGCTCCCGCCACAGGTCGATCTCGGACGGGCCGTGCACACAGAGAGGTTTAGACTGTCGCACTGGGGGTAGCTGATAGAAGTCTCCAACAGCAATGACTGACATGCCTCCAAAGGGTCTCAGAGTCCCTTTGATCTGTTTGAGTCTTGCATCTACATATGCAAAGAGATGTCTTGACACCATAGACACTTCGTCAATGACGATTATTTCAGCATTCAAAAGTTCTGATCTGACTTCATCCAGCTGATTGCCAAGTCCCCAAATGGGAGGTTTTAAGCTTCTAGGGAGCTTGAGAAGAGAATGCAGTGTTGTTCCAGAAATGTTAAATGCTGCAGTCCCAGTGAAAGCAGTTAACAGGACAGTGGGTTTTGATATGTCAACGTCATCTGCATATCTGGGCACTTTGCTCAGTATCTTAGATGCTTCTGAGTAGATGCATTTGATGAGATGTGTTTTTCCTGTTCCAGCACCACCATTAATATAAAAGAAAAACTGCTCTGGATTTAGAGCACAGACTCTTTTAGTGCACCAGTCTCTAACTGCATAAAATATGCAGGCTTGCTTCTTATTCAGATTCTGAAACATCTGACGTAACAATGTGGGATCAATAGCAGGGGGTTCCCTGATGGCTCTGACTTCTGTTGAAGCATCAGCCTGACGACTGTAGTCGGGCACATCTTCCTGTTCATTTTCATTGTCTCGCTCTCTTTCTTGTTCAACAAGTGGCAAACTTACGAGATCTGATTCAGGTGCCAGATTACACCATTCGTCAGTCACACCTCTGTTCTGCTCATATTACTCAACAGCGCTCTCGATCTCCTCACTGTTTTTCTCATATTTTTCTGTTTCTTTTGACAATGTGTTGCACGTACTCAAGACGGTCAGTACCTGGCAGCTGTACACAGCCAGCACCATAGAAAGCCTGATAGGTTGGCAAAGATGGCGTTTTCAGTTCGTGGTCTGAACGATGAGGAAGGTACAGTTTAAGCAGTCTTCCGGAATATTGCTCTGGATGTTTTTCTTGTGAGCAGCGGTGAAATCTGATGATAGCAGGCTTATCGTTTTTGCGCCTTTGCACAAATCCCATCTCATTGAGAAGGGGCAAAACATCTTTACCTTTTTTCTGTTGGCCATAGACAATCCTGCAAGTAGCAGCAAAGTCTGCCATGCACATCTCCTCATACTCTGGTGTTTCAGGTCTGGCTTTGTGTTTGTCATTCAAAGATGTCATCCAAACATTGGAAGACTCAGGTGTTGTGTTGTCCAGAACTGACAGGGGACGACTCATTTTCACAGGATTATCATCAGTTGGTATGAAGATTACAGCACGTGAACATTGCTTCATGTGAAGACCACATGCACGAGCAACACACTCCTGTGCACTGATCTCTCGTTTCTTTGAGTATGCCTGCATGACGGCTCTCATTTCATCGCACTCATTTACACTGTCCTTATGGGAGTTCTCAATGACAGTTTTCAGGTACTCAGATAGCCCGCTCTCTTTTTTTGGAAGCAGTTTCAGGTTCATTCAGCAGCTGGTTCAGTGGTCTGAGCTTGTTCTTTGCCGTTTCTACCTCCAGTTCATCATCCTCACTGGGTCTTGTGATCATTGTCTCATTGCAGGGTGGTTTGGGAAAACCAAAACGGCACCTGGAGCTTATACTCCTAAAGCACGTCTTTGTGTGGTTCTTACTGTGTTTTTGCACTTCTGTTACTTTCTTGTACAGTTCAGGTTGTTTAGGTGGATCAGGCAGCTGAGCTGTGATGTATTTGTTTATAAAATCCACAACAGTTTGATCATCATCCTCCTCAAACACAGGAGCACCTTCTACCCACAGGAGGCAGTGTATGTGTGGGCTTCCTCTGCGCTGAAACTCAACTCTGTAAAAGTAGTCAATGACTTTGCCAAGTGGCTCTGCAGGAGATAAGAGTAAATCTCTGAATAATGCTTCAACTCTCTTGTCAAACATGCGCATTGTTGTGACAGGATTGCTTCTCAGGATGTCACACTTTGCTGACCAGTCGAGTCCTTCAAAATTGACTTGTTCACCTTGCTGCCTTGTTATTGCCTCAATCACTTCAGGCCAGCGCATTTCAGCAGCTGAAAATGTGCAAAAGAACCAACAAGTCTTGCAAGTAAAGCTTAATGAAACACTGCACAGAAATGCAGAAATGGTTCATGAGAATAAACAATTAGACACTAAATACAGAGAACTGGAAGGCCAAAATAAAGACTTAGAAGAAAGGCACAAGGAAAGTCTCATGAACCAACAGAAGCAGCCCAACGTGGACATCATAAATGAGGGCTGGGAAATAATGTTTAATCAAGCTCAGCAGCGCATTGCAAGCCTGATGACAGAAAAGAAGCAGAACAGCCATAAGTTAAGAACAATGTCCTGCCAGCTTCAACAAGCACAAGCTGTTACTCAGGAGCTCCATGGGAATCTCCAAGATGCTGAGAAAAAGAAGCAGGAGATGCAAGTACAGCTTGATGAAGCCCTGGAGAAAAACCAAGAGCTTCTTCAAGAGAAGAAACAGCAGGACATAAAGGAGAAAGATATGGAATGCAAACTTCACAACATGAAGAAACAAAATGATGTCTTGCAAGTAAAGATTGATGAAGCCCTGCACAGAAATGCACAAGTGCTTCATGAGAAGAAACAACTGGACACTGAATACAGAGAACTGGAAGGCCGAAATAAAGACTTGGAAGAAAGGCACAAGGAAATGCTGGTGAACCAACAGAAGCAGCCCAACGTGGACATCATAAATGAGGGCTGGGGAATAATGTTTAATCAAGCTCAGCAGCGCATTGTAAGACTGATTACAGAAAAGAAGCAGAACAGCTACCAGCTTCAACAAGCACAAGCTGTTAGTCTGGAGATCTATGGGAAACTCCAAGACGCTGTCAACTTGAAACAGCAGCTGCAAGTACAGCTTGATGAAGCCCTGGAGAAAAACCAAGAGCTTCTTCAGGAAAAAGAGCAACTGGAAAAAATACAGGAGAAGAAAAACAAGCACAATTAGAAGAACTGGAGAAAAAAATGCAAGAAACTTGAGGAGGAAATTACAGTAACAACCGAAGAACTGAAAACCCTCATCCTACAGAAAAAAAGAGCTCCAGGAACAGTGCCTGAAAAAGAAGAAGAAACACTTCTGGTTTTTCAGGAGGAGGGACCCTCCTGCTTCCTCACTGGATCATAAGGCGGCATAGCCTGGTCTTCCTCCACCGCTTTTCTCATCTCCTCACCCCTATACCTCCCCCTCTTGCCCTTTCTCTCCTTCCACCTCTCCACCATTCTCCATTTTTTCTTTCTCCCCTCCCTTCTTCATCCTTTTTCTTTTCTTTTTTCCCCCTCACCCCCCCAACTAGTCAAGGCAGACGAACCTCTCTGAGCCTGGTTCTGCAATAGGTTTCTTCCTTTAAAGGGAGTTTTTCCTATCCACCATCACCGAGTGCTTGCTCAGAGGGGATTGTTGGGGTTTTCTCTCCTTTCTATCCCTTTCTTTTCACCTCCCCTCTTCTCCCTTTCTCTCGTACCACCTCTCTCCACCACTCTCCATTTTTCTTTCTCCCCTCCAATCTTCATCCTTTCTTTTCTCCCCCCCCCCCTAACTTATTCTTAACTAACAATAAACACAATCAACCATATTTTTACTCGTGTCAAATCAATGTCTCTTCATTCAAGAATAGTTCATCTTATGAATAAAAGCAGCAAACAGGTAATAGCTGTGTATGTTGGTGGGGCGGCATATTTATGTTTTATATTTTAGCAGTATCTGTCGTGATCTGCTGGTTTGACTCACCCAATAAAGAAATGCATAGACAAAAAACACAGAGTTATATTTCTCTTATGTATGAGGACAAAATTTCAGCAGACAATTCTACAGGACAATTCTACAGTACGACAGTATTCAATGCAACTCACCCACTCACCTTGTAGAAACTAGACATGGACCGATCCGATATTACATATCGGTACTGGATCGGCTATCGGCGAGAAATAAAAAATGTAATCGATCCATTAAATATCAAAAAAGCACCTCACAAAACTTGCTACACGGTGTAACTCTGCTCATAACCGTAGCATGTTGGAGCAGTATGCATCACGGCTGTGTGTATTTGTAGGGTAGCTACCAAACCAGCATTTCATCTCCGAGGAAGTTTTCCCAGAGAGAAGTAAAGCAAGTGTGTAAGTTCATCTCTGAATGTTTGTAAAGCATTCCCACGTTAAGCTTAACAACCGATATATGGTGCGACTGCCTCTTTTCTCTCTCTCTCTCTCTCCTGCTGCTACTTCAATCCTGAAACTGCTTAATGATCAGCTGATCGGCTTTTCTGTCGTGAGTCCGTCTCTCTTCTTTGTTTTTGGCCCATTTTGCACCAGAAAGAGGAAACCAGCGGCTGAACAACAGCAGCACGTTTAACCTTGATAAGCTGTTGTTAGAATTTATTTAACATTACTTTCTAGACCAGGATCCTTTTCTATGTAGCTGGTAACTGTGCAGGGGCGGATCTAGCAAAGTTTAGCCAGGGGGGCGATAGGGCATGAACAGGGAAAAGGGGGCACAAAGACATACTTTTCTTTCTTATTCTCATTTAAAATGTCCAGCTTTCAATGAATGATCATCCGAATCTTACACCCAAAGTTTTAATCTGATGTATAGAAGTCCATTACTGTATATAGTAACTGTTAAGTCTAATATACCCTAGTAAGCTATAGTACTTTTTCCTTTGTGAAAGTACCATCTGTGAATTCTGCAATTCTGTTGAAGAAAGATGTTGAATCTATTTAATTATTCTTGAAAAATAATTTATTTCTGTGCATTTCCCCCCCTGCATCAAATTAAATTTGATTACATCGATTAAGCATCATGAGGTGGAGGGTGGGGGGTGGTTCCCTATTTTATTTTGCTGGGAGTTTGCAACCCTATTAGTTAGGTTGCTTAATATTTCTTCTAGGTACTCTTTAAATACCAGAATAGAGAGGATGGAGTAGGTTTACGTTTATTAGATTGATCAGTGTTGCTGAACTATGAATATTTTGGGCGCAGTGTATTTTTTACATACAGGTATAACAGAATAGCGTTAGTGTTGTTATTTATTTAAACTTGAGTATAAACTTATACAAAATGCAGCAAGATATTAAAAAACGTTTTATTGATTAAAAAACACTATATCGGATTCATATCGGTATCGGCAGATATCCAAATTTATAATATTGGTATCAGACATAAAAAAGTGGTATTGTGCCATCTCTAGTAGAAACGCTTGAGTCAAATGTGTGACCCACCTGCCCCTGGGACTCAAATCTGTATTAACAGTTTTGCTTCACCTTTTATTAAAATAAATAAATAAATGCATATAAATATGCAACTGTACATACTTTGAATTTCTCCTCTTACTGTGGCTCCCCTGCAGTACTTTCAAAGCCCACCAGGGGGCCCAGGACCACACTCTGGGAATCACTGATCTAAACCATTTAAGAGAAAAGGTTCCTTTAATGCCCACACAATTCTCAGTCCAGAGACTAGGATACTATGATCCACTGTGCCAAATAGCATAATCATTCGAGTCTGAGATTACTAGAAGATGAATAAAAAACATCTAAAAGTGCTTATTCTGTGCTATTGTGTGCTTTGAAACCAGACTTCTCACCATTGAAACCATTTGACATCTTTTTCCAGCACCTTGGACAGGAAAGGAAATTTAGAACTCATTCAGTTTTTCTGTTTTTGTTTTTTTGTGAGAGAGAGCTGGCTGCACTACCACATGTTTGAAGATGGCAGGGAGAAAGACATGTCCCTTTTAGAAGACAGACATCAATAATGGATAGCACCCTAGGCCTGACTGTGTCTTCTTGAATAAATGAGTGGGAATAATGTCTAGGGAGACACACAGAGAGCTTAAGATGGGTAATCATTTCAGCCAATTTAGACAGAGAAACAGGCTCAAAGTGATAAAAAAAACAAAACCAAACAACCAAGGATTTTGGGGGAACCGAGGGATCATAGGCAGCTGGAGTCATTACCGATAAAATTTTCACATATAGCTGGAGTCTCTGGAAGAGAAGTGGTAGGTTAGTGACTGATAACAGTGGTAATGGTACCAAGTAAAAAACGAAACCTGTCGCAGTTATTTGAGATGTCAGTGTGTCAGATGTGTATGTGGCTAGAGACTGGCCACAAACATATGTCTTAGAAGTTATTTTTAATTTAGAGACCACAAATAGGTTTTCAAATTATATTTGACCCTTTAGCATTTGTATGTGTATTTTCTTAATCTTTCTCATCTCCTTCTTCTCCCCCCCCCCCATTTCTACCTCATTCTCTTTTTCCTCACCTCAAGCCTCATTTCCTGAACTGCAGTCAGCGCTCTAGCGCAGAAAAACCTACTTAATCGTTTTCAGTATTTTCAGTTACTTATTGCCAGCAGACTAGACATGCAACCGTCCCATCTCCAGACAGCTGACAAGCCAGCTAAACAACAGCTGGTCAGGAGCTAAGATTATGCCTGCTGATGTCAGGCTTGAGTGTCTAAAAGACAGAAAAATCACACTTTCCCTCTGACAAACAGTTTGATTACATTCTCCTCCAAGTATCCCAAGTTTCCAACAAAAATGTTAGAGCCATTTCAAAGAAAATATGGCTAACAGCAGCTAACAATGACAAAAAAATAATGCACAGAAAATTTCAGGATATCCCCAACAACTCACCTCATTATCACTGTCATTGGACAGAAGTCAGCTTCACGGCTCATGGAGTCCTTTCACAAAGTTTTATAGCTTCCTCTGGAGTAAATAGATATTGACACTGGTGGTCAGAGGGCCCGGTGGCGCCAGTGTCCGGCAGCCTCGCCTCTGTCAGTGCGCCCCAGGGCAGCTGTGGCTACAATGTAGCTTGCCATCACCAGTGTGTGAATGTGTGAATGACTGAATGTAGTGTAAAGCGCTTTGGGGTCCTTAAGGACTAGAAAAGCGCTATACAAATGCAGGCCATTTACCATTTACACCCGAGGTAGACATCAGACTGACAGCTTACAGTCACAAAAGATGAACGATGGCCAGAGGTGCTTGTTCTTTGTCTTTGGCCACAGATTTGCTGGTACTCTTAGCTAGGTTTATGCACTTGAACTTAACCTAGTTCAAGTGTTTGTACTCCCCTGACTGCAATCTACTGACATCCAGTGATGAGATTTAACACACTGTAACTTTAAAGTTGCAACTTAATTTTAACAAATTAACAATATGAAGGAGCTAACTGTGGTAAGCTAACAGTGGATATTTAACCAGCACAACACCAGTGGTTCATTAAATAGTCAGTCAAATATTAGCAGACAAATCATACAAATGGCATTTAACACATGTTGTTTATTATCCATAACTGGGATTTTTTGCATTATCTCCTGCAGGAAGTCAATAACGTATCTGTTAATGATGTAACCTAGTCTCCATTCATTTCTAAATGGCAACAAATGTTTATTAAAACACAAAAACAATTCACATGCTTGAACTGGCACTTAAACGTTTGTTTTTTCATTAAAGAAACAAACAAACAAAAGAAAACACACACGTGGAGAGCAGAATGGACAAATGAATGTCCCTCTGAGTCTGAGTTTCTAAACCAGTCAGTTAAACATACATTTGCATTTACAAAAAACCCAAAACATGTTGCTGCCTTTCTTCAAGCTGGAAGCTTTTCTTGTAAGATTACAAGACCTTTCAGCTCTCAAACTTTTTGTATGTGTTTTGAATGTCACTGTCTCAGGTTCCAAACTTAAACTGACTAAAGTTTTTTGGTACATCTTCGCATTTATCGTAATCCTGCATTAATTCAGTCATGTTGGTTATAGCTGTTGAAGCAACACTTGACATTGTTGTACTGCATTCTGTTATATACACATTCTGATATGCCTAAAACTGTGGTTATTGAACGCCTGAAAATCTGGGTTGTATAAATCTACTTCAGGCTGTTATCTCAGTATATATAGCAGGCAACCTAGTTGTCAGCAGTCAGTACAATTTGTGTATCTTCATAGTCTATAAAAATTTATTTATTTATTTTTTACTAATTTTAAAAGAAAAAAGGCTCAGGCTTCTGGACCTTAAAATCGCATTTCATGCACAGTGATGACAGTTCAAATTCTTAAAGATAATTGCAAAATTCTTGTCACCATTTAGGAAGCTTCTCTGCTTCAAACTGAGATTTCACAGCAAGAGCACGATCTGAATTACAGCCACATGCACCACGACACCACTGAGGTGAAACTGTTTAAGGTCAGATTCAGGCAGACAGTTCACTAGTAATCTTCAACTGGCACTATACTGTAGAAAACATATTGCTCCTTTCAGAGAGGAAACGTGTGAATTTTACACTGTACATAAGTAGCTCCCTTATTTTTGACCCTCTAATATGCCCTGGTCTCAGAATATTGGTCATTTTTGGAAATTAACCTTCTGCATCTTTGTTTGAAAGTCAGCGCACAGTTAGTACCTATAACTAAAAAGGTCTTCCCATAATAAATTGGGTTCCCATGTGATTTAAGAGGTCTGATTATGTCCACAAAAGTAGCATTTCTTTTTCTGTCAGAGTTGACTCAAGAGCAGTGAAATATTGTTAAATTAATATTTGGTGGTACTCTTATTTCTAAGGAGCATAAACACTATATTATAGTTATTTTAATTGACACTAAATCTTAGGTCAGATTGTCTTATTATTTACATACAAAGTGCCGAATTCAGACTTACTAAGCTACTGTTAGGATGCTTTGTGTCAAGAGCTGAAAAGTGTACTGTATGTAGACAAATTGGATTCATCCAGCTAAGATACTGACAATACATTGTCAGTGGTTTCTTGAACTTGTGCTCTTACACTGTATCATAAGGCCCCAATATAGATTATAATATAGATTATTTGTACACTGGATTAGGGATATACTGGCTATGGCTGCAGTGATGGCAGAATACGATTCCTGTGTATGAAACAGAAAACTATAGCTATAAAGAGTACTTTATAGGCCACTTAGTTATAGTTGATTAGACATGATTGCTGATCCCCTTTCAACATGAGAAACTGCATTTTTCAATATTTAACAAAAAAAATAAACATGTAAAAAATCTTTGTAAATTCATTTTCTATTTACAAAAGACACAAGTCAGTGTGGAATATACACCAGGTTTCGGGAAAAAGGCTTGAAACTGAGCTTTTGTAAAAAACAAAACAAAACAATAATAAAAAAAAATAAAAAAATCCCATGCCTCTATTCCGAGATGTGGTCCAATATTAGGCTTTTCATCGGTTTCTGAAAATATCCATCATTCATACTTAGTCTGGTTTTTTTTTGTTTTTTTAAAGAGGTCTCATCCGGGGGGAAGTTCCAATGAAATCAAACCGATAAAGCTCATTTGTGCACCTGTTAACTCCAGAGAAAAGTCTTCAGAAAAGTGCTTTTTACCATTTGGGATGAGTGAAGCTGATGTTGTACTGCTTTCCCCAGCGTGCAAACACCTGTTTCTCTGTAATAAAGCGATGGTGGTTTCCTCTTCGGCTGCTCTCGTGCTGGATGTATGTTACACATTCATCACCGCCCCTGGGCTTGTAGTAGTGGTATGGCATCTTCTTGGATCCAGATTTTCTTCTGGAAAAACAAATTGATTTCTTTATTGGTTAACTGGTTTAAATTCCCTGTAATGGGTTGAAGTCAAATGTTATACTTACCCACAGTGATTGGGTGGAACCATCCCATATACTTTGATATTATCACATATTTCAATGGCTATGACCATTGTGAACCAACCTGTGCTCAACCACGAGTGAGATTTTTGTCTGAGAAGAAAAAATAAACATATAGGAAAACAGCATTTGGTTACATTTATCAAAACATTTTATAACCACCCTTAACACTCACCGGTCACGTCCTGTCTCTCTTTGGAACAGGCTGTCAAATCTGCGCATTTTGCTCGGTGTGACAGTGAAACAAGAGAAGTCTCTGTAGGTCATGCTGACTCTCTGGATCAATCTGTACAGGGTTCCTTTGGCATCTTTCCCAATCTTGTTTGGGGGTCCCCAGAAAATGATCACTGGGTGGCTGTCTGTATGTCGTAGGAATTCATTAGGTCTCCGGACCACCCTGAAAACACTGGAGTGGGCTACGACCCTCAGAGTGGTCCGGTTCCCGACGTCAGATTCATACCCCGTCGTAGGGGCGTCGTTCATGCGGATCACACACTCGGTGCGGTCAATCTCGTCTCCCGCTCGACTACCCAAGACGTGGCTGGAGCTCGTCACCAGTGCACACTCATGACAGTGCATGGTCATACTCTGAAAAGAAGCACAAGATGGAGCTTTTTAAGATAACATATTAAAACAATAGCTGTCCGCAACAGTGGTGTGGTGTCTATATTTTACCAGTTTAAGTGCTGATTTAATTTTTAAAAAACCTAAAAACACTAAAACTAAATGCTAAATCCAGCTGACAATGCTCATAACAATGATAATAAGTTAATATAGACGTTTTCAGCAACACGGGTCATGCAAATGTGTGTGGGTTTAGCCACACATAGTCTATGATAACGTCCATGTATCTGCCCAGTCTTAACAACTACAGCCCAGTGTGTTAGGCGGGGTTATCACTATATCAGATTCTCGCTACCTGATTAAAATAATAAACTTTATTGACATGCAGTATAAGAAAAAAACAATAAGGGTTTCTTTCAGGGAGTTTCCGGGTGTTTTTAGCTCTGATCACATTATAACGGTTGGCAGTGGGACAATTTGGAGGCAGTGCACCTTATCCCAAGTCTCTAACTTCAGATTGGGTTGACATCCCAGTCAATGCAGTTTTTTCCTGAAGAGGAAAAAAGCAACATTTTTTCTTTACTATTGGCTGGTTCAGGAAGCCACCCCTATGCACAGATAAAACTCAACTTGGATATAGCGTTCACAGGACAGCCTGAGCTGGGCCCAGTTTAATGACATCCTGTTACAGCTTCTTCCAAAATACATATTAGTAAATTACTTCAGCATCATTTGATGCACTCCATTTTGTCTCCATACCTTCACAGGTATTTAGAATAAAACACAAGATTATATATCCAAATGAGTGTCGCAGTCAGTCTCTAAAACTAAATTAATTTCACTCGCATTACCAATCGGGAAACTGACTCTATATTGATTTCTGGTTCAAAGTTCACTTATAGTTCCAGCTTTAACTTTGAGTGTTTGTGCACAACCTACTTTGTTCCCATAAACTGGCACATAGCCGTCTTTTCCTGTCCATTTCCTCAGGTCTGTGGTCTTGGTGGCATGGTTGGTAGCCACATGGAAAGAAGCGTAGACAGCATCGATGCTGCTGTTATTGTTGGAGCTGTACAGGATGAAGAGCGTCATCAGGATGAGGATGGCAGCAAAGATCACCATCTTGTGGCTCTGTTGTCCCTGCAGAGTAAAACACAATGGTGCAATATACAGAAAAACATTTACTAACATGGAAACTAGAGGCAATACTTTTACTTTTTATTGGATTAAGAAAGGACCATGAAAACCACAGTGTGTGAGAATGCAGCAGCAAAATTAAATGTTTTAAAAAAAAGTGAAACTGCACACAACCACGTTATTTTAGATTTTAATACACAAAAAGGCAAGCTCTAACTGGCCCTGATTCTTGCTATGAGTGACTTAGTGTAGGCCTAAATCATACACAGTGTAACAAAAAGATGTTTTAGTGGCCCCATCTGGCATACTTGCATACATGCAGAGTGAGACAAAAGCTGACATAAAGTTGTTTCCTGTGTACAAACAAACTGTTAATGGAGAGGCAGCAGCTAATGAGGCTAACCCTCAAAACGCACATGCTCACTGTCTGAGCCACTCACCACCGGCTGACCACTGAGTGTCTGCATGATGCAGCTGACTGACAGCATGAAAATAGCAGCCTGTGACATGCCAAGAAAGTGGTTGTTTCCCAAAAAATGGCCGCCAATATTAAAACTGGCGGAAATCACTTGCTGAACTATAATATGTCAAACATCTTGAGGCATGCCTCTCAACTCTTTAGGCACTACCAAAGCAGGTCATCTCTTTGCTTCATGTATAACCCTTTCGTAAATCCTGTTGACTACATCCTTTTTACTAATATAAACAAAGATATTAGATAAGAAAAACACATACAGCCACAAGTGCCTGCTTTTTAGCACCAGCTGCTGCAGCATCATCATCATAAAGCTGCTGGCTGACAGGCTGATCGACCGGCTGATCATTGCAGCATTATCATATGTCACATCTCCCAGAGTGACATACCACTGACCACTTATGAGGTTTTTTTTCTCTTTCTATCCAGGTATGCTTTTACTACACTGTCAATGTGATTGGGATCATTGTCATGTTAATAAAAATGAAGCCACAGTCAATCAAATGCTTTCCAAATAGTACTGCTTCGTCGAACACACTCTGATCGTAGTTTTCTGTATTACTAATCAGTTTTTATCAATTTTGTTAAAATCCCAAACTCCACTGGCTGAAAAACAGCCCCAAACCATGACAGAACCACCACTGTGTTACACAGATGGCTGTAGAAAAGGGGTGGGCAACTCCAGGCCTCAAGGGCCCTGCAGGTTTTAGATACCACCCTGTGTCAACACACCTGAATCAAATGATTAGATCATTACCAGGCCTCTGGACAACCTCAAGACATGTTGAGGAGGTAATTTAGCCATTTAAATCAGCTGTGTTGGACACATCTAAAACCTGCAGGACACTGGCCCTTGAGGCCTGGAAGTTTCCCACCCCTGCTGCCGCCGCTCATGGTTTCCCGTCAACTGAAGCTCCATATGCATCTCTCAGGTCTTTGTGCCAAAAAGTGCCAGGGACAGAAATGCTCTTGATGACCAGCAACCTTCTAGCCATCAGTCGAAAGTCACAACAAGTGCCTGCACTTTTTAACAGTACTAACAAAGATACTAAGGGCAAGAGGTATGGTGCCACCACACCCTCTAAAGGTCTTACCTTGCCACCCAGCCTGAGCCCCATGCTTCCTGATCAGTTCCAGCACACGGACTGTAATTGTCTGTCATCATACCTAAACAGGAAAAGGTAGACTAAAACAGACATGCACACAAATTCATCCCACTTCATTTAAATGGCGCCACTCGTAGTGATATTATCTAGTTAGCTGTAATTAGTCTAATAGCATGTTTAGACACGTAAGTATTTACAGGCTATGTGCTGGTGTACCTAGCAGCCGTCATACAGCTGCTAGGTACACCTGACAAATGTTAAAGCCAAATATTACACATTTTGATACAAAAACACCATCTTAAATGCGCAACCGGCCGCTTTCCGCGGGGTTACGCTTTTCTTTACTGGTTATTCTTAAGAGCAGCGTCCGGCTAACGGTGCTAGCATATCAATGAAGTTGACGGGTGATAATGGGTTAACGGGGGCCCGTAATGGTCCGGGTTTTTTACCTTTTCATGGTCTGTTTAGCCTCCGTTAACGCTCTCCCTCGTTTCTCTCGTGCCTATCTTCCTGCACCACTTTCTGACGTCATTGCCCCCGTCCTCTCTGTGTGCCTGCAGAGCAGTGAGCACAGCTGCGGACTCCGGAGCTCATAAACAAACGTTGCTACGGTAGTTTCCAGGATGTAGCGTGACATCGTCACAGATATGTCCTTTGTAATCAGGTTTTATTTTATGTCTGTTTCTGTTATTGTTTTCAGTTCATTTTAGTTTCACCAAGTTTTAGTCTTTTAAATGCTGCTCCATATTCCATAAATTAAGTAACAGATAATATGCATTGCACAAAGTCTACATAAAGCTTTGTGAAGACAGTTGATTAACAGGAAAGTAGAGAACACAACCCAGGTTGCCAGTATTATCTAAAACTAATGTGTTAAACATTTTGAAACTGAAATCAGGTAAGGAAGCATCTAAACTGAGGCACAACAGCACAGAGCTTTAAATAAAGGCAAACAACAATCTCACATCAACTGAGGGAGTTCTTCAGCCTTAAAAAACAGACAATAGTACAGAGATGAGTAACTGCTGACAGCCTCTAGGTGAGTGAGGCCACCTAGACACAGGAGGAATCCCACCTCTGAAACAGACAATCTGAGTCCACCCACTACAACACTGATTCAGATCAGATTTGTCACTGAAACCTACCTGAAGCTTTGCTGCATGTGTTTATTCAGACCTGGGATGTCTGCATAATTGTGAGTCATCTGCCTTTGCAGTGTAATGAGATGTATTGTAATATCTGTCCCAAATTTTCCAAATCTTACTTCTAACAAAAGGCCTTATAATAATAATAATAATTAACAAATTAAACTAATGAAAGCCAAACTAAAAGTAAATTCTTTATAAATAAAAACTGAACTGAAATAACTACTTCTACTCTGGGAACTAATGAAGTAAAATGAATTGAAAACACAAATCCAAGACAAAATAACAATAACATAAAATAAACTATAAATTGAGATTCATGGGTAAGTGATCTATGTGGAGTGTCAAATTTGTTTAGCGTTTCTTTTTGGGGTTTTTTTAAATTTTTTTTATATGAATCTTCATAACTTTTTCAATTCTGGGGGGAGCATAATGGCATGAAGTGACACAAATTTAGACACGAAATTAGTTGATTTCCAGCCAGACACAACTGCCCTCTGAGAGAAATACTAAATGGCCTTTGCCTTCTGCTAACTAGTCTTGTGCTGATTATTAAGCTAATTTTGAATCTGTGACAAAGTTCGGCACAAGTGAAGAGTCTCACTTTCCTCACTTTTCATTTCTTTAGTTTAGTTTCAGTTTAACACAGAAGGCTCCTCTTTGAAACATTTTCTGTTCCCCACAATCCCTATGCTATGTTATACTGGAAACTTAAACAACAACAGTATATACTTAGGACATGCAGTCTATGAGTAACACATTTGGATTTATGCACTTTATCCTCCCTTTAAAAGTAATGTTTTATTTAATCCTGTATTAACAAAATGGAGGTATTTTATACAATTTTAAAATAACAAAAGCTAACAGAAGTGAGCCAATCATCTTTCACATCTGCACACTGACTAATCGGATATTGGTGAAAGCACCGAGGGTAGACAAAGAATGTCCAAAGCACTGAACTGAATTCAGATGCACATATTCAAGTAAACAAGACTCTGAAATCCAAACTCGCACATACAAACAGAAAGTGTTCTTTAGCAGGTTTATTCATGATAACACTTGGTGTTTACATTCAAGTTTGTGCCTTCAAAGGTTGTTTTTTTTTCTTCCTTTTACCATATACATGGACTTTGGCTGCTAAAACACAAGTAAATTTAAACACTTCATGTCTGAAGTACACATCATAGTAAAACGCTTCCTCACTAGTGCAAATACTGATGCAGTCTCTGTAATAAGCCACCAAATAAGCATTATGCAACTGAAAAGGCGGTGCTATGTTTTTAATAGTAACAGGCAGCAAAATATAAATGGTAAAAAACTTTAAAGATGAAATTTAGTATTAAAACAAGACAATGAGTCTTCCTTTGCTCACAATTGTTCATTCAAATGTAACATTTTGTCACACACCCTAAAGGGTTTTTTCAGTTTCCGTGAGTGTGAGCGAGTATGTGGCCACCAAAGCAGATGTGAAAACAGCAAACTGCAGAATCACGAGTTCAACGGCACCACAGAAAGACCTGAACACGTTAATGCACATTCAATGAAATGTTGCCACTTCGAGCATTTTAACACTGTAACTCGCCCATATTGTTACAGTTACTGTGTTAGCAACAAATGCAAGCATAAAGCTTTCAGTAGAGAGCTTACAGCATAACAGAAAGAGGTTTTTACAGAAATAAACACCAACTTCAAGTTGCTCAAATATGCTTATTTGTTGAAAAAGTTCAAATGAAATGCAACACAAAGGCTTGTCTGAAAACAGCTTTCCTTTTAAAATGTCCCGGGGCCATAAATACACTATTACCTCAACTGTGCTTTAATGCTGAATCGGCATTGTCATCTTTTGATCACGATCATGGACCAAGAGCGTGTAAAACAATAATAGAAGTGCTGAAGGGATTAGTCATTATTTGTTCTAATCAGCTGGATTTTCTGGTGGTTGACTTTCTTATAATAAGTTATCTTTCATACAAAAATGCTAAAATGCCACTATCTTATGCGTGTTTAGATTTCTGTGATGGTAAAGTAAGTGCCAGTTATTTTCTGACAATTTGTTATCGATTCAAAAGCAGCATTAACCTAATTGTGACCCTACATAACTATAGGCTGTATATAAAAGATGGCCATGATGGCATAGTCATCATGACACCCATTGGTTAGTGAGGTTCTTAATGAGAAATTGAGGGACAGCGTCCACCACAAAGTAAAGCTTAATCTAATTACTGTCTGTTTTGACTCTGAGGAATATAATTTATAAAATCAACATGTTATATTCAGTAAAACCTGAAACTGAGACCACAAACTCATAACAAGGGTTGAAGGGCTGTTTTCGTGTAGACTTCTATTAAACCAGATGAAACCAGATGGGTCGCCCCCTGCTGGCCATTTGAAATGAAGCACCTTTAAAGAACATTAGCTTTTTTTAGCTAGGTATATCTTTTATATACAGTCTGTGTATATAATTATAATGCACTTTCTGTCTCAAATGAAATGTATATAATTGCAGCTTTATATTACACAGGCCAGATTGAAGCATGAAGTAAAAAAAACTGTGCAGAAAAGAGCAAAAGTCAAGGCACAGTTATAAAGAATCTAAAAGCAGCTTTGGTATTGACAGGTTTTAATTTATGGTGTTGTGTTTTAATATGTTTTTTTCTTGTAGTCCTACTGATCTCTGCAATACCGAGGGGCCATTATCATTTGTTACCAGTAAAGCTTAATCTCATTCTTCAGAGGCTCCAGGAGGGGTGTTTAAACTCTATCCTGTGGCGTGCTGCCCATTTGGCATAGATGGCTTTCTCAGTGATGAAGCGATGGCCTCCACGTTGGGTGTGCTCATGGACCTTGTACATCTTGCACTCATTGATTCTGTTTTGTTCATAATAATGGTAGGGAACAACACTGTGATTGGCTCGGCTGTTGACAGGAGGGAAACAGTAGGTCACTAAAGATAGTAATAAGCCACTGTATGTACATAGAATATATACACACATAGAAAAAAAAGATGGAGCTTGATTATGGATCATAATCTCACCTGCAGTAGCCGTCATCAATCATTCCATAAACATGGATGCTGTCGCACATTTCTATGGCCAGAATCATTGTGAAGAATCCAGTGCTGAGAAACGCCCCAGTTTTCATTCTGAGTGAGAAACACAGAATATTTGTTCTTCCAAAAAAAGTTTTGCAAATTCTTACAAATTCAAAAATAAATCCTACAACTGCCACCAGTCATAATCTACACATTAGATCATAACTGTATCATACACTGTACAGAAGAGGGTATGTAATTATTTAATTTCCTGTAGAATTTGTAGGTTTGCTCATTTTCCAAATGAAAGAGAACAGCCTCTATTTTTATGGTAGTTTCATTTTGATGGAGAGAGACAGAATATCAACCACAAATCCAGAAAGAAAAACACATAACATTAAAGTTAGAAATTGATTTGCATGTTATGGAGTGAACTGTATTTGATCACTAAGCAAAACATGAATTAGTACTTGGTGGAGAAACCCTTGTTGGCAAACACAGCGGTAAGATGTTTTGTGTAGTTGGTCACCATGTTTACACAAATCCCAGACTGGATTACTTATTTTTATTTCCTCCACTGTATTTCTTTTTAGAGACCCTCATTTCCTCAAGAGGTTTTGCCATTAGCCAGGCTGTCATTGTGTAAAGAACGTCCTCAGTAAATGACTGACCTGATTAAACAATGGGAACACTGAGTAGCTTCACCCCCTTGTGGTAAAAACATGGTATTACATAGAGCCCAGCCCAAGCGCAGCTTCAATTGATATCTCTTTGACGCTCACATTTTTGGATTTCAGGTTATAGCAGTTATTTCCTCACATTCTAACTGTAATTCATTTAAGAAAAACTTAAACTTTGAACACAAGAATTCACAATAACTTCCTTTAAAGTAAGGTATCAAGATTTAACTGAGTTGATTTAAGGCTGAAATGGGTAAATTATATTTTCACCTTTAATATTTTGAATTAGAGAACAAAGTTATACAGTGTGTAAATGGCTACACTTTCTATTTGTACAACTTACGAGTTAAACTCCTACCGTACCTGTTTTTTCCCGTTTCGTTCTGAAACACCCCGTCACAGTACTCAATCTTGTCTTTCGTCACAGCATACATTCGGACATTTGGATATTTTTTTGCCATTTTCAGGAGGGCATTGAAGATGTGTCCTTTGCCATCTTGCCTCATGTTCCTTTCAGGACCCCAAAACACATATGTGGTCTCTGCTGACTGCTGGAAATAATACTGCTCATTTTTTACCAGCAGGGGAACGCTGGTGTGAGACACAACACGAACGGTGGTGCGCCTCCCAACGTCTTTCTCAAACCCCTTAGTGGGCGCGTTATTCATCCGGATCACACACCCGATTTTGTCTATCTCCTCTCCGGCGCCAACTCCGAGCATCTGACCTGAGCTGGAGACCAAGGCACACTGACTACAGTTGATGTCCAGTATCTGTGGAGAGAAAAGGGGAAAGATGAGAATTTTTTAGGCTGTGGTTTGTGCACATAAATCAGTAATTGGATGGTTATAGCTCAGCTGTTATTCCATTGTAATTACAGAATGTGCTTTCATAATGTTTTGTG
Organism: Diplotaxodon limnothrissa; assembly: GCF_057381915.1. Taxonomy (NCBI): domain Eukaryota; kingdom Metazoa; phylum Chordata; class Actinopteri; order Cichliformes; family Cichlidae; genus Diplotaxodon; species Diplotaxodon limnothrissa. Next base: position 52,764,837 of record NC_140602.1, on the reverse strand, counting down.
TTGGGCTAATTAAAATAGACGAAATCAGAATTTTAGGTCAAGTATGTCTTGCTGGGAACAATCGGAATTGATTATATTATTTACTGGGTTCAGCTGTAGACTCTGGATGTGCAACTCAGGACTTTCACAGACTTTTTCCAAAGCCACTCCTGTGTTCTTTTGTGGTACGCTCTAGCTTTTTGTCTTGTTGAGATGCAAATGTATTCACAGTCTGACAGAAATACTACAGATCTGTAGTAATGGTTTTCACCCTAACACACACAAATACAATCAACAGAGACTGACAGACTGACAGTTGCATGCCTTTGTTATTTAGGTTAAGAAATGCACTGTATAATTAATATGAGTGGCTATCAGTTTTCACGGTCACCATGAACTAAGGGAACCAGACCTCTGTAAGCTTTTTTTTGTGTAATCCTACCCTCCTTGTGTCTCACCTGGTCCATTCTGTCGGGCTTGATCCTCTTGTAGCCCTCGAGTCCCTTCCTGGCCGCAGCAGGTGATGGGCCGTCCCGTATCATCACATGTCCAACCCAAAACAACAGAGGGAGGCTCAGGGTGAGCAGGCAAAGCCAGCGAAGCATCTGCACAGGCGGATAAGATATAGGAAATGTTAGGGTAGTGCAGCTCCGCACACATTATTAGCGATCGGATGGGTTAAATAAGCAAGTGACTCTTACCAGAACGTTCATATCAAGGCCTTCGGCAAACCCCTGCTTCCAATGGCCCGGACGACACTCATTTTTCACGCCGACTCGAGAGAGACATGCCCAGTCAGCCACCGTCGATTCATGATCACAAAGGTTCCATATCAAAAGATTTTTAATTGCCTTTCCAGCTCTGTCAAATTCCAGCATCCGTTTCTTTGTGCGGTTACTTTCATTTTCATCACGTAGCCGACCACATTATTCTAGTCTTATTTGCACCATGTTTACATCAACTACCATCCGAAATCTGCAAGCTGCCCGTTTCTTCCCCAGCTTTGTTGACACAGTACCCTACAAACAATTCCTAGGACCCGCCTTGTAAATTATAACGTAGCCCGTCTTTACAGAATACGGCTTCCGGGGCCACTATTTCGCAACAAACTATCACCGGAACAAACTTGATTAAAAAAACATTACTTACCAGAAATAACTGTAACTTTAATAACAATAACTATAATAACTATGAATTTAACTATATAAACAATGATGGTATACGTTTTTATTGTTAGTATTTAAATTCATATAATGACATTAGACATGCGGAGGGCAGTCACGCCTTTATTCTGAAAGAAACATGCTAAAACCGGAAGCAGTCTTCTCAATACTTTTGGTTACTTTAAAGTAGCCGTCCATGCGACGTTCCAGTACCCCTCGTAAATTTTCTTTCCCACAATAGAAGGAAAGTAATTTATAAACATTATTTCAGATGGTTAAACTACGCCGTCTCAATACTTTTTCTCGTTATACTATTCTGGTAGCCTGACTCCAATGTTATGGCCTTTAGCATATAATTAAGAATAATTGTGTTTGCACATCTCTGTTGCTTGTGGGGCTCGCACACAAGAATTTCACTCGCATGTGCTGTGCCAGTGTGCCTGCACATGTGATGTGACAATAAAAAAAAAAGTGATTTGATTTGATAATTATTCAATAAACGTAACCCATTTATGTCCCTTTAGCATTGTTTTTAATTATAAAGTATATACACCGCCTTGAACTTTCTAGCAGTATTTCCCCTCTGTTTGATCAAGATAGAGTGACGATATTTCAAGAACTAATATCTGATTGGATTAGAAAAGTCTTTGCCCCGCCTACTCTTTTATCTGATTCGTCAAGAAATAGGTAACTGTCTTCACACCTCACCCGACTGGCCCGTGTCCGCGTCGGTATTCTTGCGTTAACTACGTAGGGCCTTGGGAAAAAAAAGAATCCACCGTGCGACTTTCACTGACTGTGACACGGGGATGTCCTTCCTTGAAGCCTCGGATGATCACGGTATGTACCTACGCAGGGATTATGTTATTAGTTGTGCCTCTGGGGAAGCTGCACACAAAGCCGCCTTGAAGTGTGTGAGCTGTCAGCTCACAGACTTTGCTCTGAAGCCAGCTTGACCTGGTGATGCTATGATGCAGACTGACAGATAAGGCTAGCCGAATAAGCTAGCTGACGTTAGCATATGCTCATCTAAAAAGATAGTTTCATCTTTGCTAGTGCTAATATTTAGCTGTCCTTGACTTGAGCTTTAAAGAAAGACATAAACCCTGCTGCTGAATTTATGGGGAAAGCTCTAAAATAATTTGTGTCAGTTGAAATTACTGTCTTCTGCTTCCTGGACTGGCTAACAGCTAGCTTTCGCTTTAACATATTGTCAAAGTTCTTTCAACTAGCAGCCTTGTTTTCAATAACTTAAGTCTGCATGGAACATAGTTGTGCTTTATGTACACTAGTTTGCTTCAGAGACGTAGAAAGTCAACCAGTTTCTCATGTTGAAGCCACAACTACTATCTTTTGTTAGGCTTTGTCTCGTACAGTATGTTGAATGGCGTGCTTGTTGCCTATTTGCATACCAGACACTCCAGACTGGTTAAGTAGTAGCTGGCAGAGTGTCAGTCTGCTCTCCTTCCAGGTCAAACCATAAACCTGTACAAGTTAAGTTTTTGTCTGGAGAGTGGTACAGTGAAAATAGTTTCTACTAATAGCTGGTATTATAATGGCTGTGCAGTTAGAAGCACCTACACTTAGGTACAAACCTTGTGCCCTATCTGTTGTAGAACAACAAGACTGCAGTTAGCCACTGGATGAGAGAGTGGTTGATTACGGATGGTTCATCAGCAGGTCCTGAGCTGGCTGATCTCAGACCAGAGGGGAAACTTAATTTTTGCTGTGGCCTGAAGGCATTATAATTCCTGAGATGTCAATGAGACGAGGAGAAGGGATGTCCATCGCTCAGGCTTTGGCCATGACTGTAGCAGAGATACCCGTCTTTCTCTATTCCACATTTGGGCAGGTAAACACCTTTATACAAATGCACACACAGAGTGTACACTATGTTTGGTCGTATCCTCACTGCTTCTTCTGCTGTCAGTCCATATTTTCCCAGCTGAGGCTTACACCTAGCCTGAAGAAGGTGCTGTTTGCCACAGCACTGGGCAGTGTGGCTCTAGCTCTCACTGCTCATCATTTAAAAAGGCGAGGAAGAAAGAGGAAGCAGGGAACACAAGAAAAGGATGGCCAGAAGACAGTGGGAATACCAGAGTCGCTCATGAAGACAGGACGGCCCTCATCATTAAAGAGAGGTGTGAAGACAGAATATTATGTTTCTTTTTTAGGGGAGGGGGACGCTGTTTAGTGTCTTTCAGCAGTGGTTGCTGTGAAACATTCAGTGAGGAAATGTTTTTCCTTTGGGACAGCCCCATTTACTGGTCGACAGATGATGAGTCCCAGCACTCGAAGCAATGATACGATGAGTGGAATTTCCTCCCTGGCTCCCAGTAAACACTCAAGTTCATCACACAGCCTGGCATCTGTAAGTTTCATACTTTTTTTTTGTCATGTTTGCTTTATCTTTGACTTATTTATTTATTTATTTTTTTCACCATCTTTGGGTGTATATGTGTCTGGATGCTCATTTCTGGCTTAGATGCGAGTCCCAAGCTCTCCAAATCAGTCTGCCAATCCATCCACACCTTGGGAGGCAGAGCCTGTGGTGGAAGAGTCAGGGGCGGTAGAGGACGCTAATGCAGAGAATCTCTATTTAATGGGTAAGTATTCACTAAAACTCATGTTTTGTTTTTTTTGTTTGTTGTTGTTTTTATTGTTTAATATAAAAACAGCGTAAAGCCACTTTTTTTGGGTCTTTTTACTATTTCATGCTGACATTAGAGCACAAGCTATCTATAATTACATTGCAACCAATATTAATCCGTATCAATTTAATGCAAAAATGCCAGTTCCTGTAGCTCTGTGCCACTGGTACTTGTAGTGCAGTACCATTATTTTTCAACTCAAGAGTAATGTGCTTAAAACTGTTTTTGCACATGCACTGCAGCCTTTAATTTCTCTTTTAATTAACTGGGGAACTTTATGTGAGTAATAAAATCTTTCAATGAATTGGACCGACATACAACTGGTTTTAGTCTATGTAAAATCTGATTGAGCCCATGTGTGAATTGAACTGTTGTGTGCTACATTTAAGACGGGGCAAAACTGCAGACAACGTTGGGATTTGAATCTAATTTTTCGCTTCCTGTTAGGCATGGAGCTGTTTGATGAGGCTCTGCGAAAGTGGGAACAGGCACTGAATATTCGCCATCAACCCCACTCAACATCCAGCAACAACAGCCTGGCTCTGCAGGGAGCAACATGTGGAGACGTTACCACGGTAACTATTAAACTGTTATTACCAGTGTGTGGTGGGATTGCTAGTCATTAAATGATGTCAAGCAACATTTTGAAAGATACAATGTCTGAAATTCAAAGTCTGAACCTCAACATATTTTCCACTGAAGATCACTCAAATCACTCTGTGGGTCTAAGATGGGAGTGACTCCAAACCACCTGAAGCTATCGTTGGCTTCAGTTTATCAACTATCATAAGCTTTGTCGTTTCCCAAACCAGATATGCATTGGAGTCCACTTGCACAGTGGGACTGTGACTGAACTCTCACTATGAAAAGTAACTCAGTAAATCATCTCTGCTATAGCTGCCGGAGAGCTGTCATCTTTCAGTGAAGGCTGAGGTCAGAATATAAATGGTTACACTGGGGAACATTAAAGCTGAGATTTCCTGTTAATCTTATAAAGCATTTTTATCCCTCAAAAGGCAGAAATAATCAAATACTTTACGTGATGTTGTTGCAACACATCAGTGCATTAAACAACTGCCTAATAATTATAGAAAAAAAGAACTGGTCATAAACTGTTGCAAGACTTTTATTTATTAAAAATAAAATAAAATGATTAAATTTAACTATAAAATGTGATGCGGTTCCAGAAAAGCTGATCAATTTCGCTTAGTCTGCCTCCTGGATTAGAGCCCAGTGCCAGTTTAATTTAACTAAATAAACTAATTCTTGGGTTATTTATTATATAATATTAAAGTGGTATCTTTATTATTTTTATTTTACAGGGTGAAGCCCAAAATAAAGTGTTTGCTGAGAAGTTAGAGACACTACTGCACAGAGCGTATCACCTACAGGAGGATTTTGGGAGCAGTATCCCAGCAGACAATGTGCTGGCAGACTTTGGTAAGAATTTCTGTGTGACCCTATCAGACAATATAAATATTATTAATCAAAGATCATACATTTCGACTGTTGGCTCTTGGCCTCTGTCACTGCTTAGAGCTATATATGTGTGTTTCCGGTCTGGCTCTGGCAGTTAGCTTGTGTTGTTCGTTTGGCAGAAAGTGAAGGAACGCTAATCTTGCCTCAAGTGGAAAGTTTCCATAGACTGCAAGAGGACGATGCTACTACTGTCACTTCTGATGACTCCTTCTTTTCGGCTGCGGAGGTGAGCTTCTTTCCCCTGCCCTCTAAAGACCGACCGTCAGAAAACACAGTACACTCCAGACCCTTCAAAAAACCTCCCCCTCACTCGTGTATTCATCTGTGTACACACACATACAGGCTGTGCACTGAGGTATTTGTGTTTATGTGCAGCTGTTAGATCCCATGTCTCTAGGGGAGGTCTATCAGCCAGCAGCCCTTTATGAAGAAGCCCTGTCTCTGGTCCATGAAGACAAAGTGGCCTATAGGACCCTGAGGTAACTGTTATGTGAGGCATTTTTATTTGTATACTTAAAGATGCACTGACAAATACTTTTATAAAAATAGTATATATTACTGTAGATAATGCCATATGAGTCACTGTCTGTTGTATCTGTGGTCCCTCATAGACTTTCAACTAAAACTACTGAGAAACGCAGTTTAATTGTCAAACATCAAAAAGCCTTTAGCAGTTAAACTGGTGGAGACCAAAACTGAGCAAAAAGTGAATTTTTTTTTAGACTCCAAATTAATGCTGGTGTTACTTTTTGGATGTGAAAATGCACATTTTAACAAAAGGTAATAGTGGTGCTAAAAAACAAAACATCTTATACTCCAATACACAGCAGCCAAGAGAAGCATGAGCCTTTGTTGACTTAAATAAATCTTTCTGTGTTTACCAGGACTGAACTACTTGAATGTTATAGTGACCAAGAGTTCCTTGCCAAGCTTCACTGTGTGAGGCAAGCATTCCAGGTTGGTTTCAGCAAACCCACACTTCATACGTATATACATGTTTAAAACCAAATTACTACAGAAATTAAACCAGTGATGCTTTTCTTTTCCAGATCCTATTGTTAGATGAAACCCATCGTACGTTTTTCATGGAGACCGGAAAGCAAATGATTGTTGGTTTAATGATAAAGGCGAACAAGGTAAAATACTCCTCACTGGATCCTCAGTTATGAATGTCCTTTTGGACAATTTTAAAGAACTGTAATTATTTATTTTAATTGATCTCATTTGATCTTTTGCTTCATCTCAGAGCCCCAAAGCTTTTCTAGAAAGCTATGAAGACATGCTGCTGTACACTCAGAGAGAGGAAACGTGGCCCATCACTAAGATGGAGCTGGAGGGTCGAGGAGTGAGTAATCATGCTGTTATTCAAGTCATCACATCAATGTGATAGTGTATGTGTGTTTACGGTAAGCATGAATGTGACAAGTGAATACAATCAGTAGCTATTAATTGCAAACATCAGTTAACATTTGTATTTTTTTTTTTTTTTTGTTTGTTGCTTTTTGGTTTTTTAGTGAAAATATTTAAAGGGACCGATTGCTTACTTTTTTTAGTTTCTCTGTGACAGATATAACCCACTCATGACCAACACACATGACAGTGTGCTCAGCTCTTTGAGCTCTTTCAGTCAGATGTACATAATTTTAATATGTTGCACATTGCTGCCACCAGCTGTTCATCAGTAGTATAGCTTCAAACTATCCATAGGACATGTTCACACATGCTTGGGTGTGTGTATATCTGAAACAGACCGACCAGGAGCCCACTCTTACAAACCTCCATGTCACCACAGTAGATAAGAAAAAAATACAGAAGTTTTTTTTCTTGTACAACAGTTGCACAACACTATCTAGTCCTTTATGTGTTCCAAGTCAGGTATGCCTGATGCCACAGCAGTTCAAAACATTACTGCTGCTAAAAATAAATAAATAATGCCTTCACCATTCCTCATGGTCCACATTTCCTGAACATTGCAGGTGGTTTGTATGAACTTTTTCGACATAGTGTTGGACTTCATCCTGATGGATGCATTCGAAGACCTGGAGAGTCCTCCTGCCTCTGTGGTGGCTGTGCTGAGGAATCGCTGGCTCTCTGACAGCTTTAAAGAAACGGTTAATATGATGCACATGCATCAGCACAGACACTTACTCCATATTCCACCAACATGCTTATAACGGTTTCTCTAATAATAGTTTTTAATTTTCTGGCAGGCTTTGGCGACTGCTTGCTGGTCTGTCCTAAAAGCCAAAAGGCGTCTTCTTATGGTGAGTTTATACTAGTTTTAGAAATTAATACTTTTTAACAGCTTTATTTAAACCTAAAAAAATTTGTTTATTCTGATAGCTTGTTCTTCTGCTCTCTCCAGGTTCCTGATGGATTTATCTCCCACTTCTATGCCATATCTGAGCATGTAAGCCCAGTTTTAGCTTTTGGCTTTTTAGGACCCCGGCAGCACCTGAGTGAAGTGTGCACAATTTTTAAGGTGAGGCCATACAGAGTATATGGTTTAAAAATATTTCAGTGCAAGCAGACACTATCCTCTGTGCAGGAAAACCACTAGCATAATGTACAACTCTACAATTCTTACAGCACATGACACTAAATGTATAATTTATACAATTGTATAGTGAGATGTACAGCAGAGGATGCAAGATGCTGCGAGATACTTTCTTTAATCGGGTTATAAAACTTTATAGAAGTGCAGTGTTGGAAGAAAAGAGTCAGAGTGAAACTCTTAAACCTACATTTCCTTTAATGCAACTCTAAAGGTTCTTTGCCTGCTGCTTTGTTAGAGCACATTTATATACAGTTTGTGCCAAACCTAATTTCAATATTTTTTTAGATTTAAGTAGCAGCTCCTGAGCCACAGACATCATTACATGCAAGAGCCTTTACAGTCAAAGTAGTAGTAGCTGCAGTAACAATGATGGGGGAACTTGCATTCATGTGGCTCAGAGCTAACTAAGCCACATGAAGTTGTCTTCACGTGGCTTAACAACACACACATTATCATACCATCTTTTCATTTTGTTTTCTCTCCTTTCACCTGCAGCAACAAATCGTGCAGTACCTTAAGGATATGTTTGACCACGACAAGGTCCGCTTCACCTCTCCACAGTGTTTGGCCGAGGACATCCTGAACCTTTCTCACCGCCGAAGTGATATTTTACTTGGGTATCTGGGAATCGATAGCCTTCTTGAGATCAACGGTGCCCTGCCCAGTGACCAAGAGGGCTCTTCAGGGACCAACTAGGAGGAGTAGGGTAACAAAGAGCTTCACTGGGCCTTGTACCAGCCAACAGCAAAGAGGCTGACGAGTTGGGAACAGCAAGAAGTCACAGCTGAACAGTGTGTCGATATTAAGACTGGAAAGAATCATCCTCCTGTGATACACTGAGAACCAGCATTATTCATTTATTCATCCGTGTTTCATTAAACATGACGGCTTAAGTAGGACATACTTTCACTAGTTCTACAAAGTCATTGGTCCTTGTACTAAGGAGTGAGTGTAACGATCCCACTTCTTTTATGTTGCTGCTGTGTAGTCATCGAGAATACAGACTGCAGTCATGTAATGACAGACGTGCAAGGACTTGTCTTTGCCTTGTTGGGTGAGTTCTTGAAAACAGGCCTGACGGGAAGCATTACCAACCCATGAAAACTGTAACTGTGCCCGCTACACTTTTACTCCACATGGATTGAGGGCTTTCAGAGAACTCTTCATCACCTCTGGAATTAAGGGGAATCATGGTGTGGGAAACAGCATTTTGTGTTTTATTTTAAATTAAGTAAGCTTAAATGTTTAAAATGATGAGATTTCCTGAGAGTTCTTGAGCACTTTGGCCAACTGATTATTAGTGCTGCTGGTTAATGCAAAATGGGGTGGGTTTGTCTCCACACTTGTCCTTAAATCCTCTTTAATGTCTTTATTTATTTTCTCCACTTTTGGTCAATCGAGCTTAAAATGTGGTGAAACCAAGAAAGTCTGTTGAATGCAAAAAGACTTGAAATAGTGTAGGGTTCTGGCATGTTACTCATGTTTGACACCAGTGTTCACAGTTGCAGTAAACATGAGTGTTTGAAGAAGCATGTGCTAAGGGATTATGAAGGTTTACTTTCTATAAATTACAACGCAAATATTCAGATTTAAATGGCAACAAAAAACAAAACAAAACAACACTCCAAACACAAAAGAGTGTGAGATGTGAAATACCTGTCTGAAAACTATTACATAAAACACAACAGTTTAGAAGACGCTAAAGACAATAAACAATGTAAGACTTGAGTTCTCTTGATTTGTATTTGCTAATTCTAAAGTCTGAATCTGAGACATTCTCCCAGTTTAATTGCTTAAAAACATTTGGGTCTAAAAGTGTCCAGTCGCAAGTTGTACCAAATAAGCCTTTAACAAAGTGGATACTACTCACTTGTCCTAGCAGGGAAAGTACGTGTTACTAATGGTACCAGTAGCGCTGTGTTGTTCACACGACATGAACAGTAGAGTCTTTCCGTGGCAGTTTCACTGGTTAACATTAAAAATGGCTTTAAAGTAGGTGAGCCAGTGTTGGGGCCCGAGCACTGTGCATGTTTGCTCACTCACTCACTATCACACCTTAACAGCACACCTACTGAATCATTTATGTTTTTGTTTACATCTATACTTTCAGTGATAAAAGCTCGCTGTGGGGTTGTTTTGGGGGTTTTTTTTGTGTAAGAAGGTGGACACCTGTGGAGATCTTGCTTAGAAAAAATATATGTAAACAGTGACACGACCTCTAAATGAAACATTGCCATTTAGTATTCTTAGGAAGGATATTTCTGATGTTATAAAGATCTGTAATGAAGAACAGGGCATTGTACAGCTGGACTGTCATCCACATAAGTGCACTGATGATAACGTCTGAGTCTGCTTTGCTATCCAAAGTACTGTGAACTTGTTATTGAATGGCATTTATTCCGCAATTATCGCATCGATTACACCACTACTGCACAGGCGCATTTCTGATACGCAGATATATACAAAGTAAATCGTCTTCATGAAATTGAATTTAAAGATTATTTATTTACAGAGAAGCACAGTTGTCTGAGGGGAGGAAAAAAAATTTCTCTGAATACTTTGGGCCGTTTTAGTGTCAGTAGTTTATCTTATGAGTCCATACAAGTGTATTTCTTGTGGCAGTGATAATCCAAATCAAAGTCTCTTAAATTAAGAGCTTTTATTTTCTTTTATTTTGATTCAGTATTTGCAGGGTTATTTGGTGTTTCTGTCTAACATGAACCAAAACTGTAAATTGAGCTTTTACAGAAAATCATTTGGTTCCTCATTGTGACAGATGAGCATTTTGCACTTTAGCAGAAAAATCCAAGAATGTCCAATAACCCTTTTTTAATAGCTGTTGATTTATTTGTTGCATCAAAAAACTGACATATTATTGATAATAAAGAACATAAATGTTGTACAGTAGAGAAATTATCTTTCCCAGATCACTATACATATGATTATTGTTAATCTGCTATCTAGGTTTTGTTTATGTGTCCATCTTGTTCAAATTCTCCCCTTTTAACTGTTCTAGTAATTTTTATACCATTATTTGTCATGCAGGTAAATGCTGTTATGGAAAAATGCTTCTGTTTAGTCTTGTGTCCATAGATTGGTCTGCTTTTTCTCAGAAATACATCAGTGTATAATGCTACTTGTAGACCCAGGCTTAGCCTTTAGCTGTAAGTTTTAAAGATCCCAGATTACCAATATTTAGGAATTTCTAATTTTAAAAAAAATTATGCATGGAGTCTTCTTAACATATATTTGATGCAAGAATTTCAGGTGGCCAAACTATAGAGAAAGATTGGTTTTGTTTTGAAAGTCACTGCTATGTTTCAAGTGTCCTACTCATGCCTTTTGTCTTTTCTATTGTTAATCAACAGCAGAAACTAATCTGATTTTAATTTTCCATATTAAATGTTATTTTTTTGTTAAATGATATTGAGTTATTTATTTTACTTCACAAAAGTCAAACATTCTAATTGAGAGTTTTAAAAGAATATTGTTAGAATAGGTATATCAAAAAACACTGGCTTAATTTTGCGTGGGTTCCCTCCGGGTACTCCGGCTTCCTCCCACCGTCCAAAGACATGCAGCTTGTGGGGATAGGTTAATTGGAAAATCCAAATTGTCACTAGGTGTGAATGTGCGAGTGAATGTGAGTGTGAATGGTTGTCTGTCCCTTTGTGTTAGCCCTGCGACAGACTGGCGACCTGTCCAGGGTGTACCCTGCCTCTCGCCCTATGACAGCTGGGATAGGCTCCAGTGCCCCCCGCGACCCTGAAAAGGATAAGCGGCAGCGAATGGATGGATGGATGGTTTTTAAGGAAGTACATGATCATAGTAGATAATAAGAGGAAAAAAATCTAATGTGACTAAAATATTGGTCAGGAATTTTAAATCATTATTATTATTATTAGTAGTAGTAGTAGTAGTAGTAGTAGTAGTAGTAGTAGTAGTAGTAGTAGTAGTAGCATCAAAAGAGGGCAAATATCATCAGTATTCCCAATTGTTCAGGTGATTATTGTCATCATGTAACTGTCCCCTATAAAAGTCCTGAATTTAAAAAGTACAGTTCTTACATACTTTATCTTTATTTTGTCAAAAGATGATATATGCGTCCGTGGTGCTACCACCCTTTAAAAACCTTCAAGACTGATGTTATTTATTTTTTTTATCGGCCTCACGTGCAAGCGATTATTAGCTAGCATGCTAACACACTAGCACCTACCACAAAATTACAAATCTACTAACATTTAGCTCGATTATAGCACTGCTCGGGTGGATACAGGCATAGTTTAAAGTCAAAAATGTTTTTGTTTCATCATTTGCTGCTCCTTTTAAACTATTTAAAGTAATAAGAAAGAGATGGCGGCACACAAGAGGTAAAAGCTCTGTAGTGATTCAATAGTAAGCCACAAATCTTACAATAACTTTGTATAACAAGTCTGGATAACTTGTTACTTTTTATCCCAAAAGAAAGACATTTTAATTTTTGAAAAAAAGGACATAAATGGGAATCAAAAATTCCTTACACTGCATTTATGATCAGGTTTGTCTTACAGCCTGAAAGTTTGTATTCAAAGTTAAGGCTGTTTCCAATATGAACTCATGCAACCAATTTAAAATAAAATTATAATATTTGAATCATCTAATTTTAAGAGATAAGCCATGATCTTGATATTAACCTCTGTGCAATATTTGTTTCCCTCCCCTGTATAAAATGAGAGTTACGCCTGTGGATGGGTGAGGTACACCAAGCGGAGTTTGTAAATACATTTGGCTAATACAACAGCCAGACAAAGGTTATATGATCACTAATTGTTAAAGCTCTTTTAGAGAAGTATTGATGTTTGTGTGTGAACTTTATAAGCAATTTAGTTTATTTAAATTATGTTAAACTGACTGGCAAATTGTGGTATAATATACAGGTGTTCTGATTATTTTATATAATGTCTTTGATATAAATAAGGTGTACAAAATACCTAAAAAAACAAACAAAAAAACCCCAAACTGTATAGCTCCAAGTTATAGTATTTAACCATAGATATTATAAAGAATAAACAGAAAGCAGGTTGTGCCAGAGTTTTATAGTTTTGGATTTACTAATTAGTTTATATTTTGTTTTGTATTTTGGTTTTTAATTCAGTTTAGTTTAGTTTTTACTTTTCATTGCTTGACAATGTTTAGTTTTACTTTTGTTTTTATTAGTGTCAGTGTTAGGTTTAGTCCCTTTTGTATAGAGTGCATATGCCAGATGCAAGATTTAGAATTCTCAGTAGAAGTATCATTGCAATAAAAAACTGAACTTTTTTGAAAGCAGTTGACTCTCAGTCTTTTAGACATCCAAAATTTCAATAAACATGTCTATTAAAGCCTCATCAGCTCAATTATGATAACAAATTTTCCCTCTGTATTAGTATTTTTATTTTAGTTTGTTTGCAAAATTGTTTCAGTGACTTTTAGCTTTTCTTGAAAATCTAGTTTTTATTTTAGTTAAGGAAAATATTTTTCACATCTAGTTTTCATTTTCAGTTCAGCTTTATTTAACTATAATAACCTTGGCATGAGCACATCCCCTGCAAGTGTGGCATTATTGTATATTGCACACGTATAACCTGAAAGAGACTGGTCATCTATAGTTAATGTGGGAACCTATGTGCTGGAGTAGCATTACCCAGCACCTTGGCACCACTGACTGGTTTGTAAAGACCGCTGCACTCTTCATTGGCTAACAGCTGGTTAATTCCAAGGCATAAGTCACTGAGCTTCTGGCTTCCTGACATTTAGAATGATAAAAATTTGCAAAATGGACACAAATATGACACAAAAGGAATGACTGAGCCCATAAAATCATCAGGAAAGTGTTTACAGGGGTTAGAGCTGAAGGCAGTTTTCCCACAGACTTCTGTAGGACTAAAGTCTTTTTGCAACCACAGCGATTTGCCCCTTGTGGTCAAGAAATAGAAAGCTACGCCCATGTTTAGTTGTTTAATATTCTCAAATAAACCCTTCTGGCTTTGAACATTGTTCAGGAATGATGGCGGGCCAGTAAAGTGTAGGATAGTGAAAAGGCTCAAATTAATCTTAATCAGTAATGAAATTAATTCAAAATGCACTGATACCCCCATATTGGCCCTGCCATTCACCTATTAGCAATTAAGATGACATTTATGTGTTGTGTGAAGGCTAAATGTACAAATATTTCAAAACACTTCAGTTTTTAAAAAAAAAATTAAATAATCTGCTTCTTGGACACAAGGTGGAGTAGGCATCTATTCCAAATAAAACAAGTAAAATAACACAAGTAAATATTAAAAAACAAACAAATCCACAGACCACTTGCATTTGTGTTTACCTTAAAATCTTAAAGTCAGTGTATCCCTATAATTAGTTTTGAATGACAGTTCCACTTTTTAAGTGGCTTATAATGGATCTATACAGTATTAGTCACAGTTTATCAAGTCTCCTGTAAGGATAATTTATACCTTAGCCTTTGTAAAGGTTAGCTTAAGAGTACTAAATTATGTTTTGACATTTGACAATTTGGCTCAAATTAATTCATATTTTAACACAAAGAAATCTCAGATGCAAATTAGGTCAGTTATTCAAGGGGTAAGCAATAGTCTGGGTTCATGCCTTAAATTAATTATTATTATTAATTTCATGCCTTAAATTAATTAAGACAATTGTAGATCATACATGTTTTTGAATGAGTGCATTTTTGGTATTTTAATGTAGGCGGCCCGTTTTTTTTTTGTTTTTTTTTTGTTCATTCAATAATTCTTCTCTATGGACAAAATAGCTCGTCTGCAGATTGCAGCTGGGATTGGTCGTCGCTTCCACTGTCAGGGGACGTTTAAGTGCTGAGCTCCGCTCTCCATTGGCTGGACACGTGTCTGGGCGTTTCACTGTGGGACTGCCCGGTTGTGTCCGGGTAAGATGGCGTTGGAAGAGCAGTGCTCGGCACCACCTCGATGGCGGTCCATATCTTTGACACACGTAGAGTTCCCCGAGGGTACGTACACTTAGCGTCTTTATGTGTCTGCTGAAGCTCTGTCGACACTGGCTGTTGTGTAATTTTTCGGGCAGTGCGTGTTTTGTTGCTGCTGAATGAACACGGCCGTCGGTGTTGCTGCCAAATTGTGAGCTGCTGTAGAACCAGCAACACAGCGGGAAATGTAACCCGGACTGCAAAATTGTGAGACAGCGTCGCATGCGCAGTTTGTCACAATGTCCACAATGAAGGCTAGTTAGCCTGCTAGCTGTCTTTATATCGTCTTCGGTATTTTCTTTCCGCTCTCTGCTAATACGCCGTGTACTGTAACGGTTATTTGGCCAAACTCAAGTATTTAAAAAATAGGAAAAAAAAAGGTATGACTACAGTAGAAATAAATTGGTACTCCTCGGAAAGCATTGTAGCCAGCATTGTAGCTAACATACTAGCTAGTCCCATGGCCTGATACTGATCAGTGTGACTGAATCTCATTGCACGTATATGTTTGAGTTGCACCCAATAATGTGCTCTGTTAGTTTAAATATGGCTTAGCTACTTAACCACACCAGCTTCCTTCTTGTAGCCACAGTGTCTTGGTCATCCGGGTTCACTGAGAGACACAACTTGTCACTCCCACCAGTGACTTCTACTGTTTATGTGCCATTTAATATCTGTAATCTGTTAATGTGTTTTAGATGATCTGACGGGACACTTGCTGGCCTACATCAGCCTCATCCCTATAGCAATTCTTGTGGGCTTTGTTACACTCATAGTGTTTAAACGGGAACTGCACACGGTAAGTCCTGCACATGTACTTGACAAAGTTGTGGTTTTAGAAAGGGCACAATATTTAAAAGTCCGCCTGTGAAACTGTCAATTGTCTCACAGGAACTTGATCAGCATTGTCAGACAGGGCAGAAGTATGCAAACACTCATGCATTGCCTTTTTTTTTTTTCTCATAAAACTAGATTTCCTTCTTTGGAGGGCTTCTCCTGAATGAAGGAGTGAACTGGCTGCTGAAGCACATTCTCAGAGAGCCGCGCCCATGCGCAGGTGGGTGAAGGAACAAGTTTTTTCTTTTTTCTTTTTTTATGTATAGCAGGTTGGGTTGGGCAAGCATTACAAAAATGTAACGGTAGCTAGAGTTCATCTTCTGCTATCAACCACAATATCTATTCAGGCGCACAGCACTGAAACCTGAGACTACAAATTTATCTTGCTATTATCTCTTTATCTCCGAACTGTGTGATGATGGCATCAAGATGATTCGAGAGCCCCAATTTAATATAAAAATTGGCTTATAGCATCTATTTTTTTTTTCGTCCAAAATTTTTTTGTTTTGTCAAATATTGAATTAGAGCTAAATAGAAGTACCTGTAGAAAATGCCGATATCCACTTCAGCTTTATGAGTAGTTTTATTCTTTTACTAAACCCAAAACAGTGCCTGCACTGGATACGCTGATCAGCCACAACACAAAAACCACTGGTCACCTCATTAAATGGAGAATATTGGGCTGATGGCGTTTCTCTTTAGTTTGTAGTTGCAGTCCACCTAACATGCCACTCCTGCCTTATCCTCTTGGTGAAAGTACTCAGTTTGAGGCTACATAATAGATGTGGCCCAGTGGCTACACCCATCTTTTATTTTGTCCTAACCTCACTACTTGACAAAAACTCCTCAGGAACATAATAATAGGCCATATCCAGCCTCCAAATGTCCCAGGATTCTATCATCATCATTTGCTGGAATAACTGGAAAAAGCTCACTAAAAGACCCCACCCCACAGCACCCAGGGGATCATCTGCCATTGACCCAGAAATCCTGTGCCAATGCTCCATCTGTTTAACAGTGGGACGTACACATTGTTAGACACATGGTATTATACTTTTGGTTGATGAATACTTCATTGAAGGGGAGAAACGTTTTATTGGCTGATAATAATGGCTTTGTTTTCTTTTGTTTTTTTTCCCTCTTCTTCCAGGTTTTTGGACAAGAGCATTTAATTGTTTTCTTTATGCATGATTAAAAAAAAAACTGAATAATTTTTGGGTTTTGTTTGTCATAGCCGAACTGTTGTAAATAAAACCAATATTGTAAATTAATGTTTATAAGATTCTGTTGTCTCTCTGCAGGGGCTCACACAACCGTGCACACAGAGTATGGGATGCCCTCCAGTCATTCCCAGCTTATCTGGTTCTTTGTTGTTTACTTCTTTCTTTTCCTTTATTTAAGGTGAGTTATTTTGTTGTTGTGTGGGGAAGTTTAATGATAGAAACATAGTTGTGAAATAATTCAAATTGCAGCAGCTACTTGACAAAGTGAATTTAGTCTAGCAGTAGGACTAATGCAAACATGCAATGTGTATTGTGTGCATCTCAAACAAGCATTTCATTTCTAGTTTTCATCTGGTGCTCAGTTTGGTTATTTGAGGTCATTACAAGAATGGTTTGGGCTATCAGTAATTATTCCACCTTAACTTTAAAATGTGCCAAACTGCTGTATATTATTATTTATTCTTTTTCCCCGTCAGAATGCATCAAACGAACAATGCTCGATGTGTGGACCTTCTGTGGAGACACATACTGTCCATTATCCTCTTGGGCATAGCCTTATCAGTGTCATACAGCAGGTAAAATCCAATCCCTATCCTCTGCACATATCCCAGATCATTGCTAAAATCTGAAGTTCATAGAAGAGTACTCTAACAAACAGTAATATTAGTACTTGTTTTACTAAAGTTGACCCTCATTATATAGGTCTTATGCATGCACTGTACACCACATCCTTGCCCTTTTTCTTATTAACTGTTTTCTTGGCCCTTGTTATGATAAACAGGAAGGTTGTTTTATTTATTTATTTATTTTTGCTGGTTCAGGAGGTTCCCAGCATGTTATGTGATCATTTGTGACACTAGACTACATGCCTGTACTCTGTTTACAGATGCCCATTCAAGTCTGCACTTTCATGAGCCATCTTTATTTGTTGAGTATGTTTAGGACTTTAGTCCATTCATGACTGTTCAGTAGAGTTACAGAGTGAAGCTGCTTCCCTCGCAGGTGATCTTTGGGGGGGAGGGAGAAACGCGTTATTTCAACAGAAGTCGATTTAAAGTCAAGGAAGTTTTGACCTGAATTGGCAACCATTACTGATGTGATGGGGACGCAGAGCTCAGTGGTTCTGTATTGGCATTTCTGCCAGAAATTGCATAAGCAACACTCGATATACTTGTATATTCTTATAGTGCTTTTTATGTTCTCTTTTCTATAAATAATTGAGATATTGACCTTTTTTTTTTTTTTTTTTTTTTTTAAATTAGATGGTGGCAATTATTTGATGAAATGAAGGACTTAAGTTAACTGTCTCAACTTGTGAAGCATGAATGTCAGTAGTGGGTGTAAAACTCAGAGATGACATTTGACCAGGCTGCTCACACTTTGCAAAGAACTTGATTTCCTTTGTAACAGCATCACTTTTGCTGAGCCGATAACACTTTGAAATGGTTTAAAATGCATTTTGATTTTTTTTTTCTTCTTTTCTCTTACTTACTTACTCATTCTTCAGAGTCTATTTGTTGTATCACACCTGGAGCCAGGTTTTCTACGGTGGAGTGGCCGGTAGTACGATTGGCATAATCTGGTTCTTTATTACACAAGAGGTGCTGACACCAATATTCCCCAAAATAGCTGCATGGTAAGTAGTTCTCTCATTTTCTGCTTCCTTCATGTGTCACAGGGGAGGGCAACTCATCCTCTGCCTGAGTTGCATGAAAATGGTCTAGTATCTATTGTCTAATGTTCATATTTTTCTTTCTTTTAAACAATTCACAGGCCAATATCAGAGTACTTCCTGGTACGAGACACAAGCCTGATCCCAAACATCTTGTGGTTTGAGTACACAGTGACCAGATCAGAGGCACGGTAAGATACTGTGGTGGTGGTAATGGCATTTCACTCGCTTTTCTACATCTGTGATTATCGAAGCCTGACTAAAACACTTGGTGATGGTAGCAGCTAACATGTTGGCAAGCCAGGAATAATTCGTTGCTAATTAGACGTGACACATTTAGAGGTCTTCCTGTTTTCTTTCTACTGTGCCGTTAACTGAATGAAAATTTGACAGGAGTGTTGTTCAGCACTTTCAAAGCTAAGTTCAGCTTCAGTAGCGCTGAGAGCTTGAGACAAAAATATTCATGTCACATAGCTCCCTGCTTAGCAAGACCGTTGATCCATTGAAATGTTTGGTGCTTTAAATATGACTGGGTCTCCTAATATTTTGAGTTTGCTAATTTTCTTTTTTTTTTTTTCTTTTTTTTTCTTTTTTCCTTCCAGGAACAGACAACGAAAGCTTGGAACAAAAGTTCAGTGATCTACAAAGTTCATTTGTGAAACTGAGTTTAGGACCACACGTGCACACAGATACATTCCCATTTACAGACGCAAACAAATGTTCACTCAACCCCTCCCCCCCCCCCCCCCCCCCCCCCCAACCAAAAAATGGCATAAAAAGTAAACACAAAAACGACACTGGAGAACCATCATCTGGACTGACGTGGTTGCAAAGGAGTAAAGGGCAAAAAAACAAACAAACACAAAAAAAAATATTTACAGGTGGCAGGAGTGCCTGGACCTGGCCCGGAGCCTACAGCCTGAGCAAGTCCGTCCCCACGCCTCTCCTCCTTGTACAGCTTGCCTAAAAATGCTCTTCAGTGCATGCAAGACTGTGTAAGAGGCATACTATTTAATGATAGATTAATATATATATTTTAACTATAAACTCGCGCTGACAGTAACGGTGTGTTGCAAGAGCTTCAAGGGGCCAATTACAGGAGCCTTTGCTCAAGTTTCAAACAGATTGATGGGCGTCATTGCAGCATGTACTTAGTGATTCCTTTTTTTTTTTTTTTTCTTCTTCCCTTTAAAAGAAATATTCTGATGGATACTATAGCTGGTGGGGTGGGTGGGTTGATTATGGCTTTGTTAGGGGTGATGTGGAGTCGACCATTTTTCATTGTTATAGACTAGAGAATGAACAGTTTCTAAAATTGGTTATGATGTAGTATAAATATGAAATTGCACTTTGTTAAATTTACAAGTTAAAATAGGACTAACACTAGTTAAGTATCATGAATGACCTTCCCTGTCTTTTTCCCTCATTGGGTTTTGCTTTGTGTCTCTGCCAGTCCTCATAATAATGATATTAGACTCCAAAGCTGATCTGTAAGCAGTGTAAATTTAATGAACCTTCTGAACTAACAAGCTATAAGTTATGGTTTCTGTTCATATCAACCTTTAAGTGGCACAGCAGTGGGTTTGAGTTATTCTTTTGTTGTTGAACACACTTTGGACCGAGGTGTTTTGTTAATGCCTCTTGCATAGTAGCAGCCTGGGAACAGAATTTGTAATTTTTTTTTTTCTTTTTTTTTCAGCAAGTTTCAGGTCTTTTCTGCAGTTGCGGAGACCCTTTTTAAAATTTTCCTTCTCCCCACTTTTCCCAACACAACATTCCATATCAGATAGTGAGAAAATGAGTGCTGAGGGTGGACTTTTTTTTTTTTTTTTTTCTCTCAAGACAGGAAAAAATCCTCAGGTCAGTAGCAGCATGTGATTATGCTTATTCCTCAAAGCCTGCGGCAGCTGATGTTGGAAGCTGTCAAGTGAGCGCCGAAGCTGATTTTTAAGTGTCACCATTAGCTCCACAAAGGGAAGTAGATCTATAGTTTGTTTTGGGTTTTTTTTTTTTTTTTTTTTTTCTCGTATCTTGGTTTTTTTCCCATGTGTAACCTATATCAGGCTGAATAAAAATGTGTTTATGTACAAGTGATGGTCAAATGTCTTACTTTGAAATATAGTGACACCTTGTAATGGCTAACACATTCACTTGACTAGCAAAAGGTTGCTGGTTTGATTCCAGCCCTTTGGGGTTGAGTTAGGAAGGGCAAGGCCAGTGTGAAGTTACCAAATCAAACATGAACAGCTACCTGCTGTAGTGACCCCACTGTGACCATGGATCAGTGGAAAATGGTTTCATTGCTTACATATAAAATTTTACTTTGTAGCATATTTATTGAGCCAATACGGCACTTAAACAATAAGACAAACACTACTCTGTTTAAAAGAAAAAAAAATGCATTAAAAAAAAAAAGTTCAGCTTGGTTATAATTTACAATTTGGACTGCTACATCTTTTCCAGCATTCTCAGAAAAAAAACAAAAAAAAAAACATCCTCACTTTTTCCAGTGGCCCTGAACCTCTTCTGTAGCCTACAAAGTTTTACCAGAATTTACTCAAAACTTTTCAAGCTATTGTGTTTGCAGACATAATGACACACATGCAAATGATGCCAAAGGCATAACCTTGGCTGAAGCTATTACAAGCAATGACACACACAGTACGTGTCATTGCAAATTTTGCTAGGAAAATGTTAAATGTGCAGTGATTTATTGAAATTTGCAAACATACATGGAAATGCAGCAAACAAGGCAAAAACAGTTTGCACATTTCCAGCAAGTCTGAAAGTCAATATTTGGTACGACCGTCTTTATTCTCCAACATAGCCTGAGCTCTCTTGGGCAACTTTTTTTCAGCTTTGTTTCGTCTTAAGGAATAGTTTTCCAGGTTTCTTGTTGGACATTCAAAGCTTTTCTTTTGATTTTGTCTACCTTTTGTTCTTTTCTCTGTTAAGATGGTCCTGCATTGCTTTAATAATGTTGGGGTCCATGCTCTGGGGAGGCCAATCTGTGACCAGTGGTGGTCCATTGTGTCGCTTCTATCCAGCTATTCTGTTACTGTTTTAGCAGTGTGCTTGGGATCATTGTCATGCTGTAAAATGAAGCCAGTCCTGATGACATGCTTCTCAGATTTTATTGCTGGATAGATTAAAATATATTTATTTATGAGTCGATCAGTTTTGAAAGCATCTTTGACACTATCATCAGTGTCATCACTCTAACATGTTCAAACGAATCACTTGTTTCCCCAGTCCCCCTTACTCTGCTGTAAAATGACAGTGAAACGTTGTTGTGGAAAATATGTTAAAATTCAGTTTTTTGCTTCATTTGCCAGAGACTGGGGAATTTAAACATGCACCGTATGTTAACACGATATGACCCAGTGTTGGTGACAAATCCATGCATCCGTCTGTTTAGTTGAAACAACGAACAAGCTCTCTGTCTTGTTAAGGGAACTTCATGCACTTCTCTTCCTCTATTCCCCAAAGTGACTGCTGAACACTGCTGAGAAAATACTTCAGGCATATCCTCACGACTTGCACGGCTCAAAAGAAACGTCTGCCCTATTTAAACGACCCATTCCATTTTTGATTCACTTTTCAGGTCCTACCTCAGGCTATCCCCAAACACCCATCGGGAACAAGAATAGCCTAAATTATGAAGACTGCAGTCTATTTCTGTTCCTTCAAGCTATTACTTCTGTGTTGCACTGTTCAGTTAAGCAGCAAGCACTCCTGAAGAAAAACTCTTTGGATGTGATTCAGAGGAATGGCTCAGAGCTGTTTGGTCAGTCTCCACTCCAAATATGTCAGATGTTTAATTCTGGTTCTTCATAGTTCATCAAAAAATGAAGGCATCAAACTCTTGAATTAAGAGTCACAGAGGTATCTTGAACTTAAAGAAATGTAAATCAAAACAGAAACCTCTCGGCACTATTGTTATCAACTCAGCCAGACTTCTGTTTTTTAAGCGGTTAATAATGTTAAACGTGTGACCAGCTATCTCAAACAGGAGAAAGATAAAATAGTTTCTTTTAGGAAGAAAAAGCTGGTTGGGCCTATTTATTAAAGGGGAAATGAGATGATGCAAAATAATTATTCATCTTAAGTTTAAGTTTGTTTCCTGTTTTGCTTTTAAAAACTCACCATCTCCAATTCCTGCCCTTGTGTACTTTTCCAGCACTCACACCTTTGCGTATTTAGTCTACATGTTCACTTTTTTACCACAACTACTTCTTGTCAGATGCCCTGCCTTTGTACTGACAGGATCATCAAACTGTTTATTAAACCACATTGAAAGTAATGATTGAGTTTTAAACTTTTTTCATCCTACTAAACCCTTCTATTGAGTTCATATTTGTCCAGCCAACCTGCTGAAGTTCAAACAGAACATCAAAATGGACAAGAAAGGTGATTTAAGTGGTTGTTCAAACCCGACCAGCTGGTGTGAGTTTTTCAGAAAGTGCTGATCTGCTGGGATTTCCCCACAAAACAACCTTGCCAAAAAACAAAAAAAGCTAAAAGAGATGAGATGTTTCCAAGTCCACGGATCTCAAACTCAGTGGGAGGGAGTTCCAGAGTTTGGGGGGTTACTGATGCAAAGGCTTATCCCGTTCTCATCCTTGTATGACGTACAGCCAGCAGGCCCTGATTACATCACCTCAGGGACCTGTTGGGGATGCACTGATGAAAAAGTTCACTGATGTATGTCAGTGCTTGTCCATCCAGAGCTCTAAAAGTCAAAACCAGAATCTTAAAGTTGACCCCGAAGTAATAGGATACTCCGTGTATCAACCATTTGCGACAGCTTGTTTTGATACTTCTTAAATTTGACATTTGTTTTTATATTAAAACATGTTTTAAGAGCTCTTAAGAAGGCTTCTGCTCTTTGTGCAGACAATAATCAACATGAAATTTCTTCTATAGACCACTCTGTAAATATCCTCTGTTGTTCCCTCTGACGTTGCAAAACCATTATGCACCACTGTCACATCGGTTGACGTGTTCATCAGCCTAAACATGAACATTGTTGTAAATCCTACATACAGCATCCTGCCGCTGTGAATACTTGCATCGCCAAAAATGTATCAGTCCACAGATGAAAATAGTCCCAAACAAATGCATTATTTAGTCCTGCTAAAAACTACAATGCCCAGCATATTCATGGAGAACAAATGGCTTCAGACTAATGCATTTCCAGCCTTTTTGTTTGTTTGTTTTTTGGGGGTGCGGGGGGTGGATTCTGCGCACCTACTGATGTGCGCTTTAATTAGTTCCCCGGAGAACAAATTTAATTGCTAATCAAACAGCAGCCCCAGTTAGATTAGTAAGCAGCTGTGTAATTCAGCTCCTCCACAGTGGAATGATTTGTTGGGATCTTGTGTGCCATGTTAATCGCTTAACGGCTGGCTGATATGTATAAATGGTACGTACCGATTTCAGCGAGGCTTTGTATTGTGTCGTGTTAGCCTGGCATTTTGCTTTTGTAATGGCAGCTAATGACACATGTGAGTTGTGCCAACCTGTGGCTGTGCGAAACCGAGACAAACAAAATGTCAAGCTCCTCATTCCTGTACAAATGACGTAATCACATGGTGGCGTGCTCGGAAGCATAAATATTATTTGTATGCACAATCTGAACATGATAAAAAAAAAAAAAGGGGGGACAGAGAATAAATCAAGTTTACTGGTTGTATTTTACAAGCTTATTTGTATTTGTCCCCTGATTTGGTTTCTTTCTCCTTTAAAAGCTAACCAGGCTTCTGTGAATAAAGGGCTGCCTCAACATTTATTACAACAAACACAATGGCTATCTTTCTAAGTTGACATTTCTGTAAGATTTTTACTTTCAGACAAGTTACATTTGTGCCAGCAGACACTGGCAAGAATTACAGTGTGTAATCTCACTGGAGGTTGGCAGCAACTTTGAGTGTGTTCTGTCTTGGCAATGGAAGCTGTTCAACATCTCTGTTCAGATTTAAAGAAATCAAGAAGCTTATAAAGGCTCCTTTCCCTTTCTGCAGTATTTACATGGTAAGAGTCGTACCATGATTTGACACAGTGATTCCAAAGAGTCTTCAGACAGTTAAATTATCAGCAAATTTCAGTGAAGTCCACAAGGCTTATTATTATCCTTAATTTGCTACATAAACTGTGTAAAACAAGCATTTACAACCAGTCTACATAAGTGATGTCCTACTGAAATAAATCGCCCCTTTAAAATACCGGCGACCACCAGTGCTACCCCTCAGCCTCCTCGTAGACGTGCCTATGGAATCAATTTCAAAATCCTCTTGACCTCCGACCTTGAACTTGAGGTCAAGGTCACTGTAGATCCCATCAGGGCGGATTTACTGTGGTGGCATGAGGTGGCCACCCCTAGTGCCACCCTAATTTTGCATATGGCAGTGTTGTTTATGAATATAAGCTAGCGTTAACACTTAACGCTACAATTAACACTGAATATGATTTCTAAAACTGAATATATACATATTGTAACTCCCCTTCTTTGAAAAATGGTTTACTCGAAACTTCAAAATGGCACAAGGATATTGTTATTAACCCAATAAATCAAAATGAGGTTTACATTTTTGGTGAAAAATACACAATTTTGTTCATGACAGAGTAGATTTCTGACTTTCTTCTGTCAATTTAAGCACGTAACACTTAAAAAAAAAAAAGTATGTCCAACGCCGCCCATCTGGTGGGGTGATGTCAATACCCTAAACTAAGTGCTTTCTATCTAACATTCACACTGCAATGAACACACTGAGAGCAACTCAGGGTTTAGTATCCTTCCCAAGGATACTTTGGCTGGAGCAGTCAGCTTTCCAATTAGTAGAAGACCTGCTGTACCTACTGAGCCACAGCTGCCCCAGAAAGTGAGGCAAGTTAGATTAACTTATTTGTTTTTAGTAAGAATTACTTAAGGTTGATGCAGTCATTTGAAAAAAAGTTTTCACAGGGCTTAAAAAAGCTTGTAAAATCACCATAAACAGCAATAAACGTGCAGTGTTTGTTTTCTGTATGAATTTATCAGTCACTTACATTGTTATGGAGGGATTTTGGACCACTCTTCCTTAAAATATTGCGTTGGCTTGTTGATGCACAGCTCTCTTAGGGTCCTTCTACGGCATTTCAGTCAGGTCTATGTCTGGACTTTGACTCTGCCATTGCAGCACCTCGATTCTTTTCTTTTTCAGCAGTTCTGTTGTAGATTTGCTTTGTACCACTGTGCTCGATAGTTGGTTTGAAGTGCTGGTGCTAAGTTGAGATGTTCAGTTGTCTCCAAATGTAGTGCTGAGCATCATCCCCAAACATCTTCACTTTGGTCTCATTTGTATGCTGCACTGTCAGTGAACTTTAACATGCCGACTCAGCATTATAGAGCCTGAGATGTAAGCTTTTAGGCTTTTTGCCAGCTTCTCGACATTGCACAGTCTGAACATGGGGTGAATTTGCTGGTAAGATTATGGCATTGTGTGAACACACACTTGAATGCTCCAGACCTGGATTCTGCTTTTATAGCAGAGCTTACACTTCCTGATCAGGTGCATTTGATTAGCAGCGCCTAGTTGCTACTTACCCTCTTAGTTCTGATGAAAGCAATCAGGATGTAATTAGTTTTGTATCAGCTGTAGCACTGGTATCACTGGTATGAACCCAAGAGTGTAACGAGGCAAAGAAGCTCTACTTAATTACAAGTTAAATGAACGTCAAAATGAGTTTATTAAATGGTAGTTAAATCAGTGTTCCTGTCCCTGTGTGGTGTGGGGCACCCAAATACAAGAAAATCTTTACATTATATACAAAATGTAGATATTATGTTTAAGTTAATGTTATTTTTTCTCTCCCGAGGCATGCAGTGAGTTTACATTTTTAAATAATAAATAAAGGTAAGTGAATTTGTCACAGAAAGACAACTTTCTGAAAGGCAACAGCATAAATTTAGAAGAACATACCTACTGAGAATTGGACGATCTTGGAACTGGATAGTAGAATGAAACTGCAAAAAATGGCAAAGACAAGTGAAGTATGCTCAGAGAAAAGGTCAAACACAGAGAAGGCTACTCTCTTTGTCAGCAAAAAAACAAAAAGAAAAAACTTTTTCTATCCGCCACAGATGGGAATATTGTCAAGGACTGAAAACAGGCATACCCAGAAATACCAACAGCAGATTGGAGCACAATCTGAGTGAAGCATGAAAGACCGCTTTGGAGATGAACAAAATGTCCTACTAAAACCTAATGTACTCACAGTTTTATGATCAACAAGGAATAAATAATGATGTTCATGCAAAGAATCATAGCAACACTTTAACCCTATATTCATATTATAGTTATAGGAAGAATGAATTAGCAGCAAAATTTTATATATATATATATATATATATATATATATATATATATATATATATATATATATATATATATATATATATATATATATATTATAATTATTAGACACTCAAACTGCAATATTTATTGAAGCCAAATACTTTATCTTCATCTTGAACATCAATCCCAAATACATCTTGTTGCTGGATATTTTTGGTTTAGAACAGTGTGGTATCTTCCTTTAAAAAAAGTAAAATCATTTGCTTAGATGTCTGATTGCCAAATAAATTAAATTCAGTTATTGAAGTTAGTGTGTCTCATTGTATTGAAACTTTGTATCCTCATATTGGGAAATGTTGACTTTATTGTGTTATGCTGTGAAAGAACCCGATGACTGCATATGTGGACCCCCATTACTTAGAGATGTGTGACTGCTATGGAACAAAGTAATAACTTCCTGCTCATAGAAGAAGCTTAGTATATATACTTATTAGGTTCAGCAAATCACAAATGGCTAGGAGAAATTAAAAATGGATTGCAAACAGGAGCTCGGGTTTAAGGATATTAAAAACAGGATTCAGTCTCTAGGAAAAATGGAAATAATGATTTTTAGTATATTTTGTATGTTTTCCTCTATTTGCATACCTAATGAAGGTAATTTTCAGCATTTAGATAACATATGCTCTAACTACAACTATAATTCAGTCTACATGCTATGATGGAACAAACCTATGTATTCTGTATGCTTTATATTTGACTTTACTGTTGAATGAGTACCACTAGATGGCACCCAGCGCACATTGGCAGTGAGCAGGTTGCCGTCACACACACAAAGATAGTACAGGTTTATTGGAACTCACCACCAATCAAAACACAAACACTGCACCAATTTGCACCTGCTGTGTGGCACAGTTAAATTAAATAAAACACAATGGAAAAAGAAAAACCCCCAAAACAAAATACAACAAAAAGGACAGTGGAAGTGTTTTTGGGAGAGGTTGATGTGACAGAACAGCTGTGAAGAATTGCACTTACACACTTAAAAGAAGCAAAGGATTCATTGGTGTTGTGACAGAGAAAAAGCTGCAAGTTAATGTGTGTTTTAATCATGTGATTCATATAATACTGTATGTACGTTTGACATTAGCCATTTACTATTAGCTTGTCACGTTATTGTCTTCCAAAAACCACTCCCACTGTGTTTTCCAAGTTGTTGTTTTTTGTGTGCTTTTGACGCATTTTTCATTTGCTGATGTTTTTTGAAAAAAAAAAAATGCAGTGGATATGACCTTTCAGGGCCACTGTATTTTATGCTTCAGATTTGTTGAGTGAAATCCCATTTAATACTCTGTCTCTGTGCATTGCACTTGCACAGTTCTGAAATTTGCTTGTAAACTATATTTGCTAACAATAGCTGATAAGAACTCCAGCCTCTCATCTAAATATGGTAACTTGTAGCTCCCAAATACTAACACAGCATCCTCCAAAATGCTAAAGAAAAAGGGAATTCCAAAATCACTGGGTGATGGCTCTGTCCATCTTTGATATATAGTCCAGATACCACAACAAGACTGATATCACCTTAAAAAATCTAAGTGTTTCACAAAATACTTTGGCAGTATACTTGCTTGTTTCCTCACACAGATTTCTTTTTCTCCTTTTCTTGTTCAATAGTGTTTAATATGTTGGGAGCGACTGTCTTAATCCTAGCTCACTGGGTTCATTGATTAAGTCATAAGTCAGTTGATATACAGCCAGTGCATGAGAAATACAGTATGAGAAAATATGGCGAAAGTTCACCCTCACGTTGGTTTGATTTGATTATCCTGATTTTGTTTCCAGTTTGTGGATGACAACAACACAACTCTCTGTTTTATTTTTCAAACAGAAGATCTTGCAGGTGTATAAATTCTTGCTGTACTGCACACTGAGAAGCTATGGGCAGACACAACACTTGTGGAGCACTGGAACACATAATACAACCAAAACCACTGTGCATCACTGGATACAGGAAACTCCCAACAACCTGCTGTTTTGAGCATCCTGGTGTCCAGCCCTCACAATATGATTTTCACATTTTGCCTATTTTTCTGCTTCCGGCACATTGAACTGTTCACTTCCTGCCTGTTTGGTCCAAGTCCTTGATAGGTAGGATATGAGCAGATAAACAATGTTATTCTTTCCACTTTCAGCAGCTTTAATGTTGTTGGAGAACTATTTGACCAGTCTAACTGATCAAACTGGAGCTAATTTTGACTTACTGGGCATTTTAGTGTCTAGTGGTGCAAATTCTTCTATAGCTGAATGAAAAAGAAAGTTAGTGTTAAAAAAGTTAGTTGGTAAAAAGAAAGCGAAAAATGAAGATTCAACAGCATCTTGAACCATCTTTAGCAGCAATAGCATGCAGTATTTGTTTTCTGTATGACTTTATGAGTATTTTTCATTATTGTGTAGAAATTTCAGTTCACGGAGGTGAAGGCATTCATTTAAATACAGCCGTCCTAAGGTTCCACCACAGCATTTCAATCAGATTGGAGTCTGGGGGATTGTAAGATCTTGATTCTTGTCTTTTTCAGCAATTCTGTTGCAGACAGTCTGATCTTGGAATGAGTTTCTGGGAATGTCCACTCCTGGGAAGATTGTGGTATTTGGGTTAACACACATCTGAATGCATCAAGCCAGCAAACTGCAAAAACCTTTGCTTTTACAGAGCTGCTCGTACTTATTGATGATGAATTAATCAAATAATTAGATTAGCAGTACCTGGCTGCTACTAACCTTCTTATTTTGTATGGAAGCAGTCGGGATATAATTAGTTTTATATCAAGGATAACACTGGTATCAGATTGCTGTAAGTCACATCATCTCAAAAGTGTAACAAAGTAATTGAGCTCAACTCAATCTGATGTAAATGAACTTGGCTTATTTATTTATTTGTAAAAAATACATTCAGAAAATATCACATGAATGACTTTATTCATATATTCATTTGTTCCCCATTTAAGTGGGCAGAGGTCCCTGTGTGGTGAATGGGGGACCTTAATCTAAGAGAATCTTAAAATTACATACAAAATGTAAATACTTAATTCCTATGGAGGCAGTAAGGATGTACTTCATTTCGTGCAGTCAAAATCATCTGTCATATGCATCGCTGGCTATTCAGCCTGCTTTAATTAAATGTGATTTAAGCAGGCTGGGGAGTTATTTCTAAGAAGATAGACTATGGCATGTTGCTGCACTAAAATTATGATAACTGATTTGCAATTAAATACCGGAGAGAATGTTTTACAGCTCTAATGCATTTTTTTTACATGCAATACAATAGGGATTTAAATCAAGATATAAATGAATTGATAAAGTAATTAAATGCATCTCATTTTGTTTTGTTTGAATAGAAACTGAAGTAACTGATGGAAGCTTTCGTGGTAAATGGAAGAAGAGTAACTGGAATAAAAATACATTCCCATCTTAAATGTAGTGTAGTAATAGGATGAATTACCATAAAATGGAAGTACAAATATTAAAAAGTCTGATGCGCTTCAGTAAATATCATTTATGTAAGTAAACATAATTTTCGTGTAAATACTTTTAATGGCCAGACCTCTCTCCCTGTCTTTACATAGGCTTTCCACTTGGGGGCAACAAACACTCACCTGCACGGGTTGTTTGGTTCAAGGACAAAACCGCTATTTAAAGGACAAAAAACGAAGGTAATTGATATCGTCATTAAATGTTACTGAAGTCTACTATTAGTTTCACTACACATCTAACAAATGGCTGGTAGACTTAAGAAGTGAAAGACTTTGTAAAAGCTTTGATTGCTGAGATTTCTTTTTTAGACCTGTCCTCTCACCTCCAGCAGTTTTATTCTTTATTTAGACACAGAGAGAGAACACTGAGGGAAAGAGACAAGAGTCTCCGACAGGTCCCGCTCCTGGGCCAGTTTCTAAACGTGTACTTCTATTTTTACACAATATCAAGCTCATGTTGCAATTTTAATATTCTCGAGGATGGAACAAACAGAGCAGTGGTACAGTTCTCAAGCTGTGGTCTGGCACTATTTATACCAGATATTGGTGTGCGTGAAACATCTGTTTATGTAGCCTACAGCTGCTTTTGTGAAACCCCAACACATTCTTATTCCCAAGGCATCACATAGTGATGCTTGTTCGGAAACCTTGGGTGTCAAATTTTAAAGCACTGGGAAACCCTGTAGCATAAAGGTAGCATTATGTCGCATTGTAAGCAGCTGTTTTTGACTGTTTTGCTTTTTTATCAATTAGCTCTGAGTACCTATTCTGCTTGTTTAGATTACTGATAAAAAAATGC
This sequence comes from Diplotaxodon limnothrissa, assembly GCF_057381915.1. Classification (NCBI taxonomy): domain Eukaryota; kingdom Metazoa; phylum Chordata; class Actinopteri; order Cichliformes; family Cichlidae; genus Diplotaxodon; species Diplotaxodon limnothrissa. Next base: position 52,733,632 of record NC_140602.1, on the reverse strand, counting down.
ATTATATTGCCACAAGTATTCACTCAAACATCCAAATCATTGAAATTGATATGTTTCAATCACTTACATGGTCACAGGTGTAAACAAAACAAAAAAACACAGAGGCATGCAGACTTCTTCTACAAGCATTTGTTTAAGAATGAGTCGTTCTCAAGAGCTCAGGGAATTACTTGCTATTAAATATTCCATAGTCAACTGCTAGTGCTATTTTAACAAAGTGGAAGTGATTGGGAACAACAGCAACTCGGGCACAAAGTGGTAGACCATGTAAAATCACAGAATGGGGTCTGTGGAAGCTGAGATTCATAGTTAGCAGAGGTTGCCAACTTTCTGCCAAGTCAATCTCTCCAGACCTACAAACTTCATGTCATCTTCACATTAGCTCAAGAACACAGCGTAGAGCTTCATGGAGCAGTTTTCCATGGCCAAGCAGCTGCATCCAAGACTTAACTTGCCATACTCAATGCAAAGTGTTGAATGCAGTGGTATAAGCACATCGCTACTGGACCATTGTTACGCCGGTTTATTGTCGGTTTATGTCCGACAATAATTTCACGGACCAGCCTTTAAGGTGTTGTAGATAAATACAACAAAATAAAACCAGTACCGGTACAAAAAAAAATTATTCACAACACAAGGGAAAAGAAATAACGCTCAAAACTCATAAAAATCCTGAAAACCATAAATTTCACAACCGAGCCTCAACCCGGTACCAAAACGACTCACGGACCGGCCCAGGGGTTGGGGACCACTGCTCTAGAGCACTAGAAATGTGTTTTCTTCAGTAACGAATCACGCCTCCCCGTCTGGCAATATGGGGAGGCAGTTGTGACTGTGGCCACGTCCACACTGATCTCTGTGTCTTGGCCTCCCGTCCACAGCGAAAATGCAGACTTTTGAAAACGATGACGCACGTTAGTCATATGATGCAGTCATGTGAACAATTAAACTAAGATAGCAGAGGGGATTATACAGCAGTTGTTTTGTTTGCTCTCAATTTTGACAGCCCCATTGAAGCTTAATATCAGTTTGTACATGCTCCAGATAGCTTTTCTTCAAATTCTCAATTGCTTTTGCAACTTAGTACTTTTGTGTTACTCGCAGCAACAACTCCACCTCATTGTTAGTCCATTTAGAAAGAGCCAGAAAGTGAATAAGCGGCAGACAGAAATGAGGCAGGTCGAATCTTCTTGCGTTTACTGCAGTACTGGAACGTGAGTGTTTTCGGCCGTTTCAATGTGGATGTGCAACTCTGTAAAAACGACTGAAAACGCTAGTGTGGACGCGGAGCGTTTTCAGACGAAAACGCCGTTTTCAAATCTATCCGGGCTAGTGTGGACGTAGTCTGTATTGTGCCAAGCGTAAAGTTTGGAGTAGGGGGATTATGGTGTGGGGTTGCTTTACAGGAGCTGGGCCCCCTTAGTTCTTAATACTTCAGCATACCAGGACATCCCCAAACTGACTTTACAAATATGCTTCTGGAAGAATGGTCAAGAATTCCCATAAACGCTCCTAAACCTTGTAGAAAGCCTTCCCAGAAGAGTTGAAGGTGTTATAGCTGCCATTAGATTAAACCCTGTGGATTAGGAATTGGATGTTACTGACGTTCTTATACAGACAAATGAGCAAATACAGTGTAGTTTGGGTTAATATACAGCCTTTTACACTGGTTTTCAAAACCACATGTTAGAACTAACATCTGATATCTGCAAGAGGCTGATAGCATATGGTGTTTATGTAAAGCCCTTACAGTGCTGCTTTATCAAAGCTGCCCGCACCTCAGTGATATACACTATGGTCCAGATTTACTAATGTGTTTACTAAAGCGCAAACTGGGCTTTGACTTCCAAAAAACCCCCAAAAACATGCTGTTGGTCTTTACAAAGAGAGCGCAGCGAGAAGTACAACAGCTTATCGCTTACTTGCCATAATATAACTGTGACTCGTAATTTGCTTTGCACTACGAAATTTGATCCTGGTCATTTAGCTCACTGGTCTGCCCACTCTTTATTCCTGACCCCCTCTCCATCTTACGTTCGCCATCACACTTTCGCCTCCTTTGTCCTTTCTCTCTGTGCCCCCCTCCCATCTTCCTTTCTACATCTTTTCACCTGTTTTCTTTTACAGCAACACTTAACCTCTTCACGACTCCAGATCATCACTTTGCCTTACTACCTAGCCTTTTATGTCTTTTCAGTCTTCACTTCCTATTGATACCTTTTCCATTTCACAGCCGGACCTTTTTTTGTACTGCCTTCTTCCTTGTGCTGCAGTTGCTTGTACGGTTAACACAGCAGCCACGAACTGATTCAGGTGAAGGCCGATTTCTTTCAAAATTCCCCTTACTTTTGACTTCAGGGCACAAAGAAGATGTTAAAGGAACCAAACAACAAAATGTCTTTGCTAATTCACATCGCTTTAAAGTAAACTAACATGATAAATAACAGATTGCAAGACCATGACCTGTGCATTATTAAATGGTTTATACATGAGACTGAACTCAGTTAAGTTGAATCTGCGAGTAAAACTGTGCCAGTATTGACCTCGTTGTGTTTGTGCTTTTCTTGAGCTTTTGCTTCTTTGTATTATATTCACACACTTTCAGAAATAAGAAATAAGGGTACAGTAAAAGCTCCTTTCTGTCCTTACAGGAAGATGAATGTATCCCCTGGGGCTATTAAATGACATAAAGGTAACTGTGTGTACTTTTTAGAGCGCCAAAACTGGCACATATATGTTCCCAAATAGTAAAATCTACACACTTTCACTGTCTCCTCTAGATTTTATGAATAATAACAAAAATATAATATAAATAAATGGGTTCCCCTACACTGTTTTGCACCCTTTTTTAAAGGTCAGTTTTTGTAGACCAGAATTTATATGGCACTTTTCTAGTCCTACTGATCGCTGAAAGCTTTAGACTGAAAGCGACATTTAAGCATGTATTCATAAAGTGCTTTTAATCTTTACACTTCTATCCCACATTTGGCTCACAGCCAATGCCAAATCACCAGCTAAGTCAGTGGTTCCGCGCACATGCACGCACGCACGCACATGCACAAACACATCCTCCAACCACACACACCCATATGTTGCTCCATTGCGGTTTATTTCACATCTCAAACATTTAGTAAACAATTAAGCAAATACAAGTAATCTGCAATAAATTACAGGTAGTAAGGAAATAGACTACTAACTCTTTTAAGCTACGTCCGCACCTACACAGGTATTTTTGAAAACGCAGTTGTTTCATCCACACGTAAACGGTGTTTCGAATCACTGAAAACGGAGATTTTTTTAAAACTCCTTTTTTTTGTTTACTTGTGGACACAGAGGTCAAAGGTATGTGCCTTTTTTCACGTCACGCTGTGCGCCACGTTATTGTTTACATGAGATGAATTGCAGAATGGCAGATAGTCAGATTAACAGTATTTTGTCTCTATCTTCAGGTTTTACAGGCTTACATATACACACGCAGTTACTGTCCCACTATTTAGAAAGGCAGAGGCGTCACAGTGTAATTATTTTACATGTAGTTGGATTTTTCCTGTGTAATAATATTCAACATTGCTATCAATACATTTTTCAAAAAAAAAAAAGCCTCTCTGTGCAAAATGGGTTTAAAAACATAAACAGCTGTGGGATACTGTTTGTCCGTGATTTATTGTTGACTATTTTGAATGAAACGCTTGATTGTTCGATGATCACGCTTCAGAAGCTTTGCAATTTTGAGACTGCTGCATCCCTCTGCAAGATATCTCACTGTTTTTGACTTTTCTGAGCCTGTCAAGTCCTTCTTTTGACCCATTTTGCCAAAGGAAAGGACGTTGCCTAATAATTATGCACACCTGATATAGGGTGTTGATGTCATTAGACCACACCCCTTCTCATTACAGAGATGCACATCACCTAATATGCTTAATTGGTAGTAGGCTTTCGAGCCTATACAGCTTGGAGTAAGACAGCATGCATGAAGAGAATGATGTGGACAAAATCTCATTTGCCTAATAATTCTGCACTCCCTGTAATTCTGCAGGGGAGACCTACCTTTGCACTTGTGCAGGTGAAACCAAAGGGAAGATATGCTTCACCATATTTTCTAGTCTTTGGCTTAGAATGAAGTTGGTTTGGTAACATGTTCAGCAATGCTTCATCTCCTGCTTTGCGTTTGTGTGGGCGCCCCGTGGTTGCAGTGTACAAGCATTGTTTGTTTGTTTTTTCCCTTTTCATACCGCGCCCCCCCTGCAATGGCTCTGCGCCTCCCCTAGGGGGCAGGCCCCACACCTTGGGAAGGTCTAAGCTAAGTAAACACGCATGTGCTTGGACTTTGGGAGGAAGCTGAAGTTACCCAAGGAAACTCATACAGACACAGCAAGGACGTGGTTACTCTACATAAATAGGTTACAGCCATTCTTGGCTCAGGAGGTAGAGCAGTTTGCCCACAAATAAGTAGGTTTGTGGTCCTTCGTTGGCTACAGACTGTCCTTGGAAAAAATATTAAATATATAATAAATGTTTGTTTTTAAAAAACAAACAAACATATAAATGTTAATAATTACTGTGTATGGCCAATCTTAATTCACAGTTTCACCAAGATCGGCTCACCTGCTAAGGAGGAGACAGACAGACATATCTTTCTACAATTATAAGGCTGTTGTTGAAATTAAACCATATCAGCCTCGCTTCCCTAACTGTACCCATTTCTAATCTTTTCTAATCCCAATAAAAATGTTAAAATCGTCAGCTCTGCCACCTCCAGCTCAGCAAACCACACATTTTAGCCGGTCAGTCCTCTTCTCTCTAGAGCATACCTCCACCTCTTCAGGCTTGCTTGTTCCCTACGCTCACTACCAGAGATGGGCAGTAACGCGTTACTTGAAACGCGTTACTGTAATCTGATTACTTTTTTCAGGTAACGAGTAAAGTAAGGGATTACTACTGCAAAAACGGTAATTAGATTACCGTTACTTTCCCGTAGGAACACTGCGTTACTAAAACCGTGATTTTTTTTGCGAGAATGTCTCATGACAGTGACGTAAGCGAGTGCGACCTTCGTGACAACAGCTGTGTGCAGATCAACAATGGATCATATATCGAGTGCGGGAGAGAGTATGAGCGTGCAGCGTTTAAAGCGTGGAAGTACTGACCTCATTTTGAGTTTGATTCCATAAAAAGTGACAAAAACATTAGTGTCCGTTGTATGTGGGAAGAAAACATCTTTTCACAGCGAAAAAAACGAGTGCACTACCACGTAATGGGAAACTCACAGAGAAACTCGCGGATTCTTCCACTGACCGCTGCGGCACACCTGCACCAGGGTAAACCTCCGCCTACCACACTCCTGCTTTACAGGTGAAAATAGAGCAACAGGACCGCTAGTCTTTGATGTTATTTATTTTCTTCTGTGTTTTACTTGCATCTATTGGAAAGAGTGAGTGTAAACACACACACAAAAAAAATATTTTATGTGCTGGAATGTGCAGAAAATAGGTTTAAATGTTAAACAAATTTCTTCCAGTCAGAGAATGTTGCATTTAATTAAATTTTTGCTTGATGCATAAAGTTAAAAGATTAAAACTAATAAAACAAGTTTTAAAAAGAGACTTTTCCATTTGATTACATTTTGTATGATGGATTATGTAGAAAAAGTTGAATTGGGCTGAAAGATCTATCGCTTTATCACCTATTCAGGTTGTAAATCGTGTTTTTAAAAAGTAAGTAACTTAGTAACTAAGTAATTAATTACTTTTGAAAATAAGTAATCAGTAAAGTAACAGGATTACTTTTTTTGGGGAAGTAATCGGTAATTAGTTACTGATTACTTTTTTCAAGTAACTTGACCAACACTGCTCACTACAGATCACACTGTCATCTATGAACATCTCATCGATGGAGACACCTGCCTGACCTCTGTCAGAGCTGATCCTTGATGTAGTCCCACCCCTACTTTGAACCCATCTGTCGCTCCTGTCTGTCCTCATACAGGCCCTTCATGACCCTCTTGTACTTCTCTCCCACTCCTGATTTCCTTATGCAGTACCACAGTTCCTTTCTTGGCACCCTATCATATACTTTCTTTAAACTGACAAAAACATGGTGAAGCTCCTTCTGACTTTCTGTACTTCTCCATCAACACTCTCATAGCAAACATCGCATCTGTAGTTACTAGAGATGGACCGATCCGATATTACGTATCGGTATCGGTCCGATACTGACCTAAATTACTGGATCGGATATCGGAGAAAAATAAAAAATGTAATCCGATCCATTAAATATCACGAAAGCACCTCACAAAACTTGCAACACGCCGTAACTCACCTCAGAACGTTAGCACGTCGGAGCAGTATGCATCACGTGATAGAGCAGCTGTGGCATGCGGGACCTGTCGGTGGTCTGGATAGCATGTGGAGCTTCGCTAGCAACCTGGCATTTCATCTCCGACAAAGTTATCCCCGAGAGAAGTAAAGCAAGTGTGTAAGTCCATCTCTGAATGTTTGTAAAGCATTCCCACGTTAAGCTTAACAAGCGACTGCCTCTCGCTCTCCGGCTGCTACTTCAATCATGAAACTGCTTAAATGATCAGCTGATCGGCTTTTCTGTCGCGAGTCCGTCTCTCTTGTTTGCTTTTGGCCCACTTTGCACCAGAAAGAGGAAACCAGCGGCTGAACAACAGCAGAACGTTTAAGCTTGATAAGCTGTTGTTAGAATTTATTTAATATTAATTTCTACACCAGGATCTTTTTCTACGTAGCTGACGCTGGTAACTGTGCAGGGGCGGATCTAGCAAAGTTTAGCCAGGGGGGCCGATAGGGCATGAACAGGGAAAAGGGGGCACAAAGACATACTTTTCTTTCTTATTCTCATTTAAAATGTCGAGCTTTTAATAAATAATTATCTGACACCCAAAGTTTTAATTTGATGTAAAATGAATAGAAGTCAATTACTGTATATAGTGACTATTAAGTCTAATATATACCCTAGTAAGCTATAGTACTTTTTACTTTGGGAAGGTACCATCTGTGCAGTCTGCAATTTTGTTGAAGAAAGATGTTGAATCTATTTAATATTTCTTGAAAAATAATTGATTTCTGTGCATTTTTTTTCACACTGCATCAAATTAAGGTTGATTATGTCGATTAAGCATCATGAGGTGGCGCGTGAGGGGTGGTTCCTTATTTTTTATTTATTTATTTTTGTTGTTGCTGGGAGTTGGAACCCTATTAGTTAGGTTGCTTAATATTTACGCTAAGTACTCTTTAAAATACCAGAATAGGGAGGATGGTGTAGGTCTAAGTTTATTAGATTGATCAGTATTGCTGAACTATGAAATATTTTTTTTGTATACAGGTATAACAGAATAGCTTTAGTGTAGTTGTTGTTTTAAACTTGAGTATGAACTTGCAGACTTGCAAAATGCAGCAAGATATTTTAAAAAACAGTTTTGTTGATTAAAAAACACTATATCGGATTCATATCGGTATCGGCAGATATCCAAATTTATGATATCGGTATCGGTATCGGACATAAAAAAGTGGTATCGTGCCATCTCTAGTAGTTACTACAGCTAGATCAAGCTATCCTTGATCTTTAGAATCAGTACCAGTACACTTCTTCTCTCTTTGTCAGACATCCTTTCAGTCTCCAAAATTGTGGTAAACAATCTGGATAAAAAGTCCAGTGCCCTCTCGCCCAGACATCTCCATACCTCCACAAATATTGTCATGGTCCGCGGCCCGGTGTCTGAGGTGCTGATGGGATGCCCACTCCCGCTGACTCCACACCTGCATCCCATCCCAGGCGATCACCAGGTGGACCATTTAATCCTGCCCAGCCTGCTGCTCCACGCCAGTCCGTAATCGTCCTTCAGCGGTAACGCACACCTACGGGAAAGTCCTTAGGCAATCCTATCCGTGTGAACTAGTACTAACTCTGCCTTGTATACCCAGATCACTGCTCGGCGTGTTTTGAGTCACCAGCCTGTCCACCTGCCTGTCCAGAATTTGGATCACGATCAACCCCAGCCGCCTCGCCCTTTCTGGAGCTTCTCCCCACGGACCCTCACCCCTCCCTCCGGTTCCCTTGGCCCCGCTATCATCGTAAGACGCGTACACTACCTCCCCTCGTATGCTGCCGGTTTACCCGCACCCCAATAATCCTTTTTTCTTTTTCTGTTTCAGCCTCCCACGGTCCCGCTCTCGGTGTTTCCTGCGCGATTCTTCTCCCGGTCCCTCGGTTTCTCTGGTTCCGTGCGTTTTCTCCCTTCTACTCTCCCGGGACACTCTCAGTTATAATAAAGTTTATTTTTTCTCTCGTACCGCTGTGTGTGTGTTCTGCTCCTGGGTCCAGCTTGTGTGTTGAACTTCGGTTCTTGACAAATATGGCATATGGACCAAACACCTTTCCTTCTTCTTTACATGTCGCTAATCCTATGTTGACTTTTGAAATATATACATTTATATTTAAAGTAAAACTAAGCTTTTTTTGTGCTCATTGGATGTGTGTACTCCTTGTGAATTCTTAAACTCTAAGCACCTTTCCTATTAGGTTATCAGGCAGACATCAGGCTCAGGATTACAGCCAGGATCTGTCTGCATTCCTCCCGCATCTTCATAATCCTCACAGTCTGAAAGAATAGCTTGTGAGCCTTCTTGTGGTTATGTGTGTTGTCACCTGTTCATACTTCTGTTGTGTCTTAACAGGGATGTTGACGCTTCCCATTATAGCTTCTTATTATCATCCTGTACCGTAGATGGGCTGCTACAGCACTCTGATACAAAAGTTGTCTTCGAGGGAGTTTGAGTGAAAACCAATCAAAGACAAGAATTGGCGTAATCCAATTCAGGAAAAATTTGAACTGCTATATTTGTGTAATTTGTATGTGGAGCAGCAGGTGAATCACTATCCAGTAATACACAAGAAAGAAAAATTAATGGAAATTGTAATATAATAACCATAAATGAATGCATCAGATTTGTTTTTCTCTTCTCTCTCATGGCAGATTTGTCCTTTATAACTCAAATATAACAAGACTTTTTGCCTATATCCATCTCCTATGTTTTCCACTGTTTACAGGAATCACTCAGATAGGCTTTGTAATGTTAAACGACTCAACAGCCCAATCAAACTGATGAAGGCTTCAAGATAGTGAGCACTGGACTTTACTAGATGTAAAATTATTATGATGATTTCAGTCTCACATCTAAAATATGACAAATCTTTGGTTCAAGTTAAAGTTTTGTGCAATCTAATGTTCTCATTTTTGGTTTTTGCCATGATCTTTGCAGGTTAACCTGAACAGAATGCTGCCTGTGTGATTACTCAACTTTAAGGGCAATGCCGCCAATACCCTAAAAATACCCCAAAATCTCAGTTTACAAGTCTCCGGCACTCATTTTATCAGACCACAGTCTTTTGCATCATGCACTTAGAATCTTTCAGTGCCTTTTTGTAAACTCCTGTCTTCTGCCATCTGGCCACTCTCCCACACAGTCCAGATTTGTGAAGTGCAGCACTGACTGTTGCCTCTCCAGAAAAATGTCTCGTTGCAGCCAAGCAGTGCTGTAGCCCGGTTGGGCAGGTCCTGGGATCCCTGTCACCTGCACGACTGGGGCTGGCCGTTGCATGTCCGGATATCCAGTTGTGGAAAAGAAGCTGAACTCTATTGACGTCCATATTTCTTACGTTCTCATCATCCATAGTATTTTTCATGCATTGGCGTATGAATTTACCAAAACAGTGACATGAATTTTCTGCGCGTGTGATTTGGTGGCTCGGTTTTGTTGTTTTTCACTGCAGTACTTCTGAATACTGCACTGAGTTAAACAGTAAGTTATTCCTGAGAAGCTCCTTGTCATGCTTTGTGTTTAACTGATGGTACGTGTCACAAAGTGTGCAGTGATGGACAGCAGAGATCCATCTGAGAGCTGCGGGGAGCTTAGTTCACATGCTTTTCTGATTTCTTGAGCTTTCTGACAGCATCATGAATATTTGCCCGTATCGACACCCTTCACCACTGCAACGTTTCTGAATGTTTCCTGAATCTCGTTAAATTTTCAAACACCACAGGGTGTGCAGCTTTTAGGCAAGCTCTAGTTATTTGTTTATTTATTTTTAACAGCAGCAGGCCAGCAATTAATAATTTTCCACCGTGAAAATCAGAGCAGCAGTTTATCCTCGAGGATTTGCCTTTGTACATCAAATCGTCATTTGAATCAACACATTTATCGATTCCCTAGTTTGAGGTCAAGCGCAAGGCTCAATACAAGGTAGTTATTGGAAGGAGGGATTAAAGGAGAATCGCAGCAAAGCCTAAAAAAACAGAAATAGAGTGCTAGTAAGATAAATGTTGCTCTGTTATGCTTCAGTCTGACTCTTGTAAATATATATATATATAATGTGTGTGTATATAGATCTATGTATTATTATTACTGCTTTGACCTACATCTCAGTCTCCTGACCTTGAACTTGATGTCAAATATGACATGATATTTTAAATCTTTATACAGTACTTACACCACAATTTCAAAGGTGTAAGGCTTTTTATCAATTTTTGACCAATAAGTGATTACGTTGACCTTGGCTGCGGACTGTTAACATGAGCACACTCTACACCCCTACAAAGTTTTATCAAAACATTTTCAAGCTATTGTGTTTACAAAATTTAACCTCGTAACAATAACACTGTTACATGTGTTGGCAGGAACTTTTGTATGTGTAGTATGATGTATAATTTTTTTTTAGAAATTTTTATGGTAATATTTACAGACTTTGATATTTTTATGGGCATATTTTTAAGCATTTTAAGGTGTTTACATTCAAAGCAGCAACAGTAAAGATATGATAATAATGAGGATGGTGATGATAATGATTATTTTTAAATGAGCCATTATCTAGGATTAGTTACTCCTTTTTTGACAAGTCAAAAAGTTTCTATTAGTAATGGTTTAACAGTATAGAACTGCATGGAGCACTGCTGCTCTATAAATGCATTAAGGAAATGCTTCCAGTTTGCAACACTTCAATCCATCTGATAACGGTGTGCAAGCAGTTGTAAATGTTCATTTTAAACAGCAGGTACAACATCGGGTTTTTGCGGCATATCTTGCAGTTTTACAGAGGACTTTATTTATTTATTTGTTATCTTACCTTTGTCAGAGCTGGGTAATAAGAAAAAGGAAACAAATGACTTAATAGGCACTGGTCTAAAACTAGAATGCTCCTAAAATAAATGTCACTTTACTAAATTTGGGCCACTGAATTTTGGTAAAAAAACAAAACAAAAACAAAAAACATTTTAAGTGTGCAGAGCAATATGTGTGAAAACAGCATTTCTCATGGCCACCAGGGTGTTTAAAGAAAGAAAAACAAATGACGCTATTTCCTGTTGGCTCTTATCTGCAGCTCTCCTGCTGTGAAAGCACAAGTCATGTGCTCCAGTACGTCGCCATCGTCAATGGCAGTGGTACAGCATATGATGGCATGGCAGACCTGGTCACAGATGGTACACTTAGGCGCCCCAGAGGCTGCCTGCTGGCAGGACACACACATTACACAAGAAAACACTGTTATGTTCTGCTTCCGCTTCAGACACGCTGACCAAACACCTTCGTTAGGTCCTCGCCTGTACAAATATCACTGATATGCTCTTTGGGTATCTGGCAGATTCTTCATAAAGCTCAGTCTTTCTTTCTTTCTTTTTTTCTTGTGTTGAGAGCGGTGGATATGCAGTGGATTTACAGCAGTTGTGAATGAAGTCTTGCTTTCCCTAATTGTTTTGAACGTGCTAAAATCAGATCTGCAAAACATATGCCGCAGCATGCTGCAAAAAGAAAACAAAATTCTAGCAGTATGCAGTACATTTTAAAAGCTTGACACACAGATGAGTGTATTAGTATTTTCTCATATCCTCAAGATTGAAAATCTTACATTTTTGAATTATGTTGATTTTTCCGAAGAGCTATTTTAAACACAAGCAGAGTTTTATGTAAAATCCAAAGATGTTGATAACCGGTCGCGCGACAGATAATTGCACTCCCTGGTGTTAGTTCTGAGTTCGGGTTCCTAGGTCTGCAGGGAGACGCTGAACAGGCTGCCTTTCTTGCTCTTTTTAAATTGACCTTATTGACTTCATCTCTCTCTTTCTTGTGATAAAGTGCTTTTGGCAGATCTCATTAAAGCTAGACTTTACATCTAAAAGAGGTATATAGCAGATCTCCTCAAGGCTTTGCATCTCTTTAGCAACACTGAAAAGTTGTTGAACTACTCAGAATTTTTAAAGTCCCTCCGTTTCTTTTCCTAACCTCTTCAGTCTTGATATTTAGAGAGTTCAGTGGTGACGCGAGCTCTAAGACGCCAAAAATAAAAATGCAGATGAAAGGCTAAATAAAAGTAAGGCTTGTAAGTTAACTCATTAGCAGAGTGAAAATGACTGTGATTGCTTAGTTTCCTCATTTTTGGGGTTGTTCTATGGATTATAATGGGTCCCAATTAGCACACCTCCTCTCTTTGATTTGGACTGAAAACTCTCATATATTATTGGAAGGATTTGTGTCTTCAGAGTGAAATCTCTTGAGAAGTATCGGATTACCATGAAATTTACATATAAGTCTCCTGTAAAGTCAAATAACAGCAGCTTCGCCAATGCCAAATTCAAATCCAAGTCACATGTTTATTCCTGCACAGCAGTGTGGACTTTGAAAACCTGCAACTATTGTTTTCTTATTTTAGAAACGTATTTCTTTTTCCCCCATCAGTATACAGTAAATGCACATCTGAAGCTTTCATTTGATCATTTAGACGTGTGACAGTAGCTGACACAGTGCTCTGCCATCCATGAAGAAGCTCCAAGAATGGGATGACTGTGAGAGGAGCGTTTGAGAGAGGCACGCAAGAGCAGAGACCGCAAAAGGGATGGAAATATATTTCCTAACAGAGTGTTCAACAAAAGCAGGGCAACTTGGGACGTCCTTTCAAAAACTGTTAAAAATGGAAAGAAAACAAATACATTGAAAAAAGGAGTCTTTTCTTGAAGAGATACAGGAGGGCAATGTGCACTCAAGATTTAATATAGTATTTAACACCCACAGGTTAAAGAAAAATAAAGAAATAAGCAAACAAAAAAATACTGCATTAAAACAGTGGAAGCATATATGTTACCCTGGTCAAATATTTTCACAGCATCACTTTTACTGACTTTTTGCATGCCTTCTCCAGTTTATGCTGACAGTTTCACTGAGAAGAGACCGAGCTGTTTTGTATTTAAGGCAAAATTCTCAGTCTTCAGGTGACCTAAACGACAGGTAGCGATGATGTTTACTCTGCAGATATGCTTTTCTTAAATCCTGGTGATACTTTGCTCATGTACCAAGCTTATTTAGCTGCCACGTTGTCTCTCTTGTGTCTGTTTCTTTTACAGTATAGTTCTTGCTGTGCTTTGTTTTGACCTCCATATTGCTGAGTGGCGCAGTCCTCTCGGATCTCATTTTTAATCGGCTCAGTTGGACAGGCTGAAATCAGAGAAGCTGGTTTGTGAATTCCCTCTCGGTGCTTGCACTGAATAAATGTGTAAACCTAACTGCCTTGATGTGTGATGGTTCAGCGGAAGAGGACCCAAACACGGGACACCAGAGAGAGATAAAAATAGAAAATCCAATTCTTTACTGCCAGCCTTAGGCGTGAGATTTTTAAAATAAGAGCGTTAAATATGTATCTCTATTCTTCACAGAATATTTCTTATTTTCTGCAATAAAATCTCAATTTGTCTTTTTTGTTTCGTGACAGAGTGAAGTCAGTTCATTTTTTCTGGCACATTTTTGTAAGCCTCTGTAAGCCATCACAGAGGATTTTAAATAAGACAGTCAAGATGTGATCGAAGCGCAGACTTTCAGCTTTAATTGAAAATGGTATCGCAAAATTATCTCATTAACTGTTTAGGAATTACAGCCATTTTTATACACAGCTCACACATTTTCAAAGTTTCAAAAGTAAGGCGACAAACTGACATCCGTTTAAATATAAGGGTTACTTTTAATACTCGAACGAAGATCTTTTGCAGTCAAAGACGAAGAACTGTCTGATCGGGTTTGCAGCATTTGACTGAATTTGAGCAGAGACTACAGATGTGTACACTTCACAATTCCTTCTGATACTTCTATTAGCTGTGACATCATCAGTAGACACCAGCGAAATGGCGGTGATACATGCCACCATGTTTAACAGACGATGAGGTATGCTTTTGCAATACTTTTATCTTCCCATCACTCTAGTGCAAGTTAATATTGCATTTTTTTCAGAAATGTCGCCTTCCTCTTCTTCAGTGTAACCAGTTGAGTGCACCTTGATGCAAACCTTTAATATAGAAATTAAAACATCTCTTGGTTATGGACTTTGGCATTGCACATCTATCTACTTAACAGTATCCTTGAGTTGTGATGTTGTTTTTCTTAACCAAGGAAACAATTTTGCAGTCGTCTACTGTAGCTGTTTTCTGTGGTTTTCCCCACCTTTTGATGTTGCTGAGCTGGCCAGTGAATTAGCTTTGAGGATGTGAAAGATTGTAGATTAGGCCACACCTAGCATGTCTAAAGTTTATTTGGCTTTTTAAGCCCAATAATGGGCTGATTCACTTGTGTTAACAGTTCGACACTTTCCCTTTGGTATCTTGTACAGCGCTTTCTGCTTAATTTGTCATGGTATAATAAAAGGACAGGCCTTACCATCTATGACCCTTATCGTCTAAACTCTTGATAAGTCACCAGTCACATCTTGTACATCTGATTTAAAGGCTCTGCGTCTATCTGCAAAGGTATAATTACAAAAAATTGTGCCGCTGTCTAGCTGTAAACATTAAAGTACATGGACTCTGGAACTTGAATGTGGATGATGGGGAATGACAGTCAGGTCCCTGGTGTCCCTTAATGGCTAAAGTTCCCTCATATGAATAAAAGTGTCTAGTCTGCAGATGGCGGCACCCTGCACCTGTGATTTTGGCATATCATTGCCAAAACGCATACCAGATGTATCAGTGATAAAAATGCAAAAATATTCATGCTCAACATTTCATGCAAACGTTGAAATCCCGCTGTAGAGCTTCAAACATTCTCCTTAGAACCATTTTATCAAGTGCAGAACTTCTGTCTTACATTGCAGAGACAATGCAGATGACAAACAGTGGAGACATTTTCTCCATGTGTAGAATTGGATCAATGAACTCACCACACGCTACAACAGACTGCGAGCGTGCAATATTCTCAGCACATTTCTATTCCATTTGTTTTGCAATTTTCAAGTAGGGTCATGCTTTAAAATAGCTGTATTAGCTCATGAATGTCCTCTTTTTAGTTTCAAAGAGACATGAGGTACTTCCCAAAGTCTGACCTGCACAGTGTCCTCCTCAGTCATGCTAGTTACCACTACAGGATTGCTGCAAAAGCACCAAACTACAGTGAACCATCAGTAATACGGATGTTTAAGTTTACATCACCAAATGGTATGCATTATTATAACCTAAGCAAAGTGTAATAGCAGAATTCAGCTGTGGGGGAAGGGTGATTTTATTGGGTGGACCTGGACCTCTGAGCCCCGTCCATAATGTTGACACTGGTGTGGAACCAGTTTCAGATCAGATATATTGCTGTGTCACTTTGTGTGACTTTACATCATCCCGATCGGTTTCCTTGTCACACAAAAGTCTTTGTTTTGTTTTTACATTTTTGATTTGGATAGTTTTACAAAGTTTTGCAGAATTTCTTTTTCTCATTTTTTCATTACAAACTGAGAGGCAAACAGTGTTAAATTTGCATATCCGTGAAAAAAAGTAGTTAGCACATTTAGTAATGAAAAACACGATGGAGTTAGCTTGTTACTGCTGTTTTTCTGACCTCCTCGTTTTGGCTAGCTGCAGTGTTTGTGTAGGAAATAAGCCACTGCTGTGAGATGACAGCAAAAAATAGGGCATACTAGATTAAAGGACTATCTCCACGAAATAAACAAGCGTGGACTTCCACGAAAAAGTGAGTCCAATTCACACCTCGTTTGCCTTGTTTTTCCTGTTTCTCTCACGCTTTCATTATTCGTGGTTAAATGTCGTGCCATCGCTGTTTGCACAGTATTTAACTACCTGCAGTGAAGTTCCTGCGGAGGTTTTTCACAGGCCTGGGAAATCAGGCATTCATAGTTTTCCCAGTGTGATGTTCATTCAGTCACCTGTTGTCTTTGTGATGATTTATAAAATGTGCAAAAAGGCTTAAAAAAAAGTCCTAATTTATCCATTTATGTTTTGTAAGTTGTGTTTCAGTATGAGTCAGGAGCTTATATAAGAAGTCAGGAAATATTAGTATTTAAAGCTGAACCTTCATCAGTGTACGGTTTGAGTTCTCGTTCAAACTCACTCTCATTTTTATTTTCAGCAGCACAAATGAAAATTCTGAGAAGAAATAAGAAACCTGATGATGATGATGTTAATGTAGTATTGCAAGATATTAGACTTAATATTGTGAGTGCTTTGATTCACTTAATCTGTGACCCACCCTGCTCTCGTGGCCTCTGCTGCTGTGGTGTGACAAAGGCTCCTTTTGCAATGAAACAAAGCGTCTTGTCTGCAGGACATGCTTTCTCATCCGTCCTCTGCCTTCCTAATTGTCTCCTATTTTTCTATATTGTGTGTTGCTCGAGAAAGCGATGAAGTCAGCATACGCCAAAAAGCTGATTGCCAGCAGAGGTGCATTGGAATCAGTCTTATTCATGATGATTTACTCATCTATCTAGCCTGCGCTCACAGTGCCCTTGACTGTCCAGGCCAGAGTACAGTTTGTCTCAGCATCTTAACTCCTCTCTCACCCTCGCTATCTCTGTCTTTCATGCACAGCAGGGCTTTTGAAATGCACTCCAGCAGAGCTCACATTTCAAGATTTTATGCATTTGCAGTGACACACTGTCCTCTCACGTATTAGCAAAATTTGATTGGTGGATTTGATTGATTTTTATTTCAGACGCTGCTGTCACCGAGGAAGCATTGGGGATCTGTGCCTGGGCATGACATGCAGCAATCATGTCAACCAGTCAAACAAACTGGACTTCGCACTCAATCAGTCACTCTTGGGTACCGTACAGGTGGCCTAGTGTGAGTACAAACTAAAATGCTGCTTCAGCAACAGAAAACAACCCCCTTCCTTTTTCACCTCAAGCCTTGTGTGTACTTTGGTGCCTTCATTTCCCTTTATCTCTCTCTCCCTCTCATGTGACTCTTTTTTGTTTGTTTGTTTTTTAATGTGGGAAGGTTGCAGATATTCTAGTAAAATTCTTAAAATGTCAGAATATAATTTTTCAAGCAATATAATTGTGTCAGTGGAGGTGGGAAGTAATGAAGTACAACACTTTGCTGCTGAACTTTTTACTTTTACTCCCCACATTTTCTACTTTTTCACACAAATACCTGTACTTCCTACTCCTTACATCTTCAGGCTTGTTACTTTTGGTTTTGGTTATTATTTCTGGTCAGTGCAAGCCTTCAAATATCAAACCAATTTAAGTCTAAACAGAGACACATGAAAGGCAGTCCTGTTTGTGTATTAATCGCCAGGGCATGTAGCTTAAAAACAGATGAAACCTCATGCCATAGTCAGGGGCCTTGTTACTGGCTAAAGGTCCAGCAGCTGTATTTCACAGGGAGAGAACAGAACGAGAGCTAACTTCACTCAGAGATGGAGAAAGATAAGAAAGACAGGGCAGGAGAGGAAGAAGAGAGGTTAGATTTAAAGATAAGAACGGCTCAGTAGGATTTGATAAACTGGAAATGTAAAGGTTAGATGTTCATGTTTTTAAATCAGAGATTGGGTCTGTACATGTGACATTATGTTTTTTATATTGTGAAACATGCTGCAAAACAAACTAAGGTACACTAACTGTGTTATTTAAAGCTTGTATGAAATGCAATGCATGGTGCACAGTGGCTGTGGTTCTTATGGTTGGAGTTAGGTTACATGAAGTGTAGCAGAGATTAATATAGCACACATCAGCTGATCATAGCCTTTATATCAACAAAGTCTCTCTGGAGCTCTTAATAGCAATTATTGTGAGTTGTTTCCCCGTGTTGAGTCACTACAACCGATTTCAGGGTTCCCCCAAATGCTGAATCCCACTTTAACCTCGTTCCCACTCATCTTGCTGTTTAGAGGTAAAGTCACTCCCTACAATGTCGGCAACAGAAAAGAGAGATAATGTTTTCCCGTCTTTTCTTTGCTTGTGTTCTACTTCAGTGATTCAAGCTGATTACAATTAGAATTAAAAATTAGGAATACAAACTTTATTTTAGTCTCTCTACTAATATTATTTTATTATTGCATTAATATAGCACAAGTTCGTTTTTGACTTTCTTTGAGTATATTTCAAAGTACCATCTGTGTGTCGGTATAAATGTGCTGTTTATATGCATTTTACTTAAGATGCATATACAGATTAACCCTGTTCCTTAAAAGGCACTCCAAACTGTGACCAGCAGTAGTAGGGATTATAATGCAAAGAAATTAGACTAGAAAGTTTTTTTCCCCTAAATTTGTTTTCAATTTTTCTGTAGTTACTAACAACAAGTATGTAAAGTGTTAGTTTATGAAGTTCACAGACATCAAGTTGTACATTTCCACATTAATGTACATTTGCAGAAGCAGCATAAAGGCCAGACATCTGAGCCCTTAAGTTTTACAACTGGTATTCTGGAGCGTTGGTGTCAGAACCACTGCTACCCTGAGCCTGACAGCTCAGTGAATTGACAAAGATTTTATTTTCTGGCCTGAAGCACCGACAGTTTGAGGGTTACATGCTGCACAGCAGCAGCCATTTCTCAGACATATGCCAACACATTTGAAATATGGGACACTGATACTTCAGAGGTGCGAGTGCTACTAAAGGACAGTGTGAGAAATAAGAATAGGGAAGACAGCCAGTCTAAGGGCCATTGTAAGCTCTTCCCACTTGCTTATTCGTCAAACAGTCAACAGACAATAAAACCATCACCTTGAATGTTTCAGCAGGTTGTGACAACAAGGTTAAACATTTCATTTTAGGTGGCAAAAGCATTGCCACTTAAGGATCTAGGACAACTAGAGTGTGTAGCTTCATATTTAACACACTGTAATGTGTCATTCAGTGGGCATCACTGGGCGTTTACCTTTATAGAGATAATAAAGATGGTAATGTTGCATCTTTTGCAGATGTTACACCTGTGCAGGGATCCGTGAGGTTGTTAGGATACGATGACGTGTGAACAGACAAGTTTTATTGTTTTCTGTGAACAATCTCTGGCCCAGTACTTAAAAAATATATATAGGGGGACTAATAATTATGTCCTCATCTGTACATCCATAAATACAGTCATTCATTTTCTGTATGAGAATACACCACTGAGACATGTCAGCCTTCCTGCTCCTACACTTTTAAAATATCCATTATGGGTATTAGTGCTTGACATCAGGGGGTGCACAGCAGCAGAGACTGCAGCCCCAGGTGGAGACGAGTGGCTGTGTAACCCAGCAGCCAACTGATGTTCTACATTTATGACACTAATAATTATTTCAATAAACTAGTATTTACTAGAGAAATTCTCTATACTGTGGTGAAATCCCCAAAAAGTATTAAGGTATGAAAAAGGGCCCTGCTAAAGTCAGAAACCCTATACAGCATAAACTTTGCATGCTTAAAATCAATACTGATTCTGTATCATTTATGCCATATACAAGTAATAAGCTCCGTTATAAGAACATTATTAGTATTTTATCCCTGCTGTCATTAGGGATGCTTCTTTGTGACCCAGCACTAATTTGATTTCCTCTTTAGGTAGATTTCATTATTGCTGACATGAACTGGCTGCTCCTGTGTTCATGAAGTTGTACATTGTTAGTAGATTCTTTTGGACCGGCCACTCCTCTCAGCGCTTTTTGTCTTTTTTCTTTTTTTTACGGTAAATTTGCTCTGCTCAGCAAATAAGTCGCTCTCACAAACTCACATAGCCGGTGTGTCGTAGTCTTACATAGGAGTAGTGCCTAGACACCTCACTGAACTATTTCATGTGCAGAATTTTAGCATGCTCTTTCTCTGTAATGCATCTGTGAACCTGTTAATTTGACCGGTTAATTTTTTTCATTTATTTTTAAATATTTGTGTTGGATTTTGTACCCAACAGATTTTTTACCTTCTTAAATATATATATAAATATTTTGCCCTCAAAACTGTAGTGTAGCAGTATATGGGCTGTTTCAGTTTTGACCTGTCATTAGCATCACTCACCTCCACCGTACATCTTGATCCAACTCGTTTCTTCTTAACTACAATCCAACATGTGGACTTCAGAGTGTTGAAGATACGTTTATTTCAGCATTTATTTCGGTTGGTCACTCTTCATCATCTCTGGTAAGAATTGCTAAGGATTAGAAATAATGTTGAATAAAATGAGTACCAGTATGCTAATTCTGAATGTTAATGTAGAACTTATAGTATACCCACATGACCATAGGTGGTTTAGTTTGTTTGCCATTTGTTAATTAAGGTATCTCGATGAAATATGTTCGATACATTTATATGGAAGCCCGTTTCTGCCACTAAAAAAAAAAGGATCCATAACTCAAAATTTCGAGTTACTTTCTCGAAATTTCGAGTTACTTTCTCGAAATTTCGACATATTAACTCGAAATTTCGATTTATTAACTCAAAATTTTGAGAAAAGTAACTCGAAATTTCAAGTTAGCGCTGCCAATCAGTAATCTACGTGAATGACGTCATTTCCTCGTTACCTGGAAGCTGAAGCCGTCAGCTACAAATGCTACAGCTAAGCTACCGGTATTACATCCAGCCGTGAATGCACAGATTGCTGAGTGTTTTCAGCCTGGCTTCACAAATGATGAAATCCCTGTGTTATTAGCTGAATCACATGGTGTTACTATCAGCAAACGTATTCGCGAAAGCGCCAATTTGTTGGGATCCGTTTTTGAGTGCGCGTTCCTCTGCGCCATATGCTTCCAGGTAACAAGAAAGCGACCTCATTCACGTATATTTTTGATTGGCAGAGCTAACTCAAAATTTCGAGAAAATAACTCGAAATTTCGAGTTAGGATACTAGCTTTTTTGTTTTTATTTAGTGGCGGAAACGGGCTTCCATACATTTAGAACATATATTCGTAAGAATTGTTACTTCTTGCTAACCCTATCTGCTTTTGTAGGTTGCTTAACAGTTAAAAGAACTTCTGTTGCTGTAGCGGTTTAGCTATTAAGTGACTATTTCTAAAGCAAAATTCTTACGACTAAAGAAAATACAAAACTCTTTTGCGGTATTCTTGCCTTGGTGCTTTCAGTTTTTATCCTTTCTTCATGTACTTGCAATCAGTGAATTGGAGTCCTTCAATTTTATGGAGGTTACTAACTTCTAGTACACATCGGACGAAATTCAATAAAACATCTGCAAGATTTGAACACGTTTTCACAAATATTGCAATAGCAAAATACCAGATTGAACCTGGTCTCACAGACTTTTTATGTGACTTACTAGACTTGTCTGAACAGTAAACAGTTTTAGTCCGTTTTTGGTCTTAATCTTTTTATTTTGTTAATTTTATTCATTGTATATTTTATTGCTTATTTTATTGTTTATTCTTTTAAATATTAAAACATTTTACTCATGTTTTAATATTTAATATATATTCATTATTTTCATCTTTTCTTTTTTCATTGTATGTATTTATTTTATTCTTATTTTTATATATATTTCTTTGCTTAATGTATGGTTTCTAACTGTCATCTCTGTTTTTTTTTTTTTTATTACTGGAAAGCACTTTGGTCAACGATGTTGTTTTTAAAGTGCCCTCTAAATAAAGTTGGATTGGATTGGATTGAATGCACGCAGTTACATTAAACTTTAATGTAACTGCGTGCATTCAAATGTTTTTGTGTCTATGCTTTAATGATTAAAGCATAGACACAAAAACATTTGAGTGTGCATGCCTGTGGTGTATTTTTGTGAGTTGCTTAGCTCACAAAAAGACATGTATTTAAAGAATATTCCAAAAAAGCAGTACCATGATAACAAATGAAGGATGCCCACTCTAACGCTGTCTCTGTTGTTTGTGGTAGTCTCTCCTCTGAGTTTATCACAGGCTAATCCATGAAAACAGTGTCAGTCTCATTAATTGCTTACAATAAACAGATAATAAGCAAATCCATTTTATGAGCTACTTTGCTTAAATTCACAGTTTAAGAAGTAAGTTTAATAATCCGAGTCACTTCCTAGTGTTTACTAAACCATCTATGGACACCATATACTTTCTTTTACAGTGTTGCCTCTTTAATTAACAACAGGACTATCAAAATGATTGCCATGCTAATAAATCCTTATGTACTGTATCAATCACTTAATGTACCCTGACTGAATGGATTATTTTCATGGATTGATGTGGCCAGTAGTGATACGTCTTCTGTGGTATTGGGTTTTTGTGTAGCTAGTATCTCAACTTATGTTACCTACGTTAAGTTGAGATACTACGGACTTACGTTACGGATGTTATTACTGGTCTATCCCTTTTTTCCTATCAAGTGATGTAAACAGATATCACAGTATGAACAGAAATACACAGAGTTGTCAAGTCATGTCAAGTCTGTGCAAGTTAAACAAACTCCAAAAAACCCCAAAACATGAGGTGTTCTGTCAGGCTTTTTCCACGGGGATTGTATCGAGCAATGCTTTGCTAACCATTTTTGCAAAAGATGATGAAACATGAGTAAAACTTCAGAGAAACAACTGGCCCTAGAAGAGAAATCAGGTCATGTACAAGAGATGGTAGGCTGTGTAAAGAATGACTGGCAGAGATCCCTGGGCACCAGCCAGGGGGAAGGTAATCGACAATTGTATCCGCAAAACAAAAGACGTTTAGAAAAGGAAATATTAGGGCAATAAAGACGTAGAAGCCTCAAGGACCCAATGGAAATCTAAGAAGCTGAAAATTTAAACAGGAGTCAGTGTTACAGCTGGGACGACAGTGTCGAGATGACGTGGGCAAATAGAGACGGTTTTCAGCAAACTGAGTCAGATTCAGGAGTTACATTCAAGGCGATAAAGACAAACTTCAGCTGTCGTTCTTTGTCTCTGATCTTAAAAATACACACACACACCAGCCCATCTATAAGATCATAGCGTGGTAGTGATGTCGGTGGAATGTATGTGGCACCATGTATTCATTCCTTTATCTAATGGTTGGCTGTTGAAATTGAAATCTGATTTTACACAGACCCATTCTCTATTAAAACATATAAAGCATTAGCATAAATTAAAAGATTTGTTTCGTTTTCACTAAATATTCAACTATTAAGAGGTGAAGTGAAAAGATGAGCCGTCTGCTGATCAAAGAGTTTGCTCTCATTCATTTTTTTATAGATCTCTGGGTTCAGCTCAGACTAGCAAAACACAGTGTTGCTCTGTTTTAATTTAATTGGGTAGGTTAATTTGAATATTCATTAATGTCTATAATAAACCCTGGTGTTAAAAGTGCTCAGTTTTGCCTTGAATAGTGGCATCTTTTGTCAGTTCCAAACTTATTTGTCTGTTTCTAATCACAAAAAAGGGAAGTGCACTATTTGTTTTGATGAACTACAGCCCTGTTTCCAGAAAAAAGTTGGGTTATGGTAAAAATTGTCTGTAAAGGTAACACAGCAAAAGTGAGGAACCATAGTTTTCTTTGAAACATAAGAAAATTTGAGATCTAATACCAGTAAGCTAGCTTATCTGGTTTTAAATTCAGAGGTGTGTGAAGGCCCACAGATTACAGCCATTTGTTTTAGCATTCATCTTTGTACTCAAACACTAGTTATTTCAGTTTTTGTCTTTTGTTGCTTGTTTTTTATTTTCTTGCTTATTATGTTTAATCCAGTATATGTGTCGATCACTTATTATAATCATGAGTGAGTCTTTAGGTAAAATGACAACTTGTTGCTTTTTCAAGTTTGTAAAAAAATGAAACAAACCTTCAGACTTGCGTCTCAGACAGTGTTGTGTCCCACAAATGATCTCATGTTGCCTCTTTACATCTATCTTCTAAATTAAAGCTATCTTGCGACTGCAGTTATCAGTTGTATGTGGAAGCTCGGTTGACTCGGAGCTATTGGTTTTCATACTTTGTCATTTTCATGGGTATGTTTATATCCCATTAACAGAGGCTTTTTTAGCTCTTTGCACATACACATTGTGGATAAACCTGAGCTGTCTGGCTCGAGGCTGAAGGGTGACTAGCTTGCTTGCTACTCCTGACTCTGCTTTAGTTCTGATCTGTAATTCCTGACGTGTGAAAGCAGAGTAAACGTTAGCAAGTGAACAATCAAATTACTCTAATGTGATTTCTTATCTTTAAAGATATGTTCTGCTATAATTACCTATTATTAGAAAGAGAGACTTTTAAACATGATAGCAACAAAACTCAGACTGTAAAGAAGTAACATCATTACCTAGCCTATCAACTCTAACAGGTGCAGAAATCAGCTTGGTGGACCAGATGGACCAAGTTGAACTAGTATTTTTATTTCCCTGTATACAGTATACTGACTGTTAAGTCTGTTACACATTGCTCAAGACTTCTAATTCAGCTGTGATGTTTTTTTTTATATTATATGAATACATTTTAATTTTAATTAAGGTGTAGGATTGTTTTTCTGAGCTTACAGAACACCCCTGCTACTAACTTATGACAGTGCTTTAGATTACGATTTATTACCTTAGATTAAAGTGTACACAAAGCAATGTATTAAAAATTAGCTCAAACGTAACCATCTATAGCCATAATAATAACCCAAATAACACTGATGGGGAATCATTTTCTGGAGAATGAGAACCTTTACATTTGATATTTAAAGTTTGCTAGTAATACACAGGAGTCATGTGTTTTCGTAGTGTAGTGTTGCTACTTTTACTAAGGGAACAGTTCTTGAAAAGTCCTCCACCATTGCTCATTGTCATCTAATGGTAAATATTTGATGGTAAGCATGGAGGTAATAACCTTTTTCAGCCAGGCCAGGAAGGAGTGCAGAAAATACTCAAAACTGTCAGGACATATAAAAGACTAGAAGTCATTTATCACATAATCATAAATCTGGACGTTTTGTCTCATCATTAGTGCGTTAAATGTGTGTAGTCAGGGGATGTCTTCTCTCATTAGCGCTCTACAAAAGTCACTGCATGGAACTTATATATATATAGTAAATGTGTGTTTTTTAAAAAAAATTCCTGTAAACCAATTAAACCATTAAAACCATCTGGTAAAACTGTGTATTTCCCTTTCACCCATAACAGCGCTGGCCGGGTGGGATATGAGTACAGGAGCTCTGGGGAAGTCTGGCACCAGGACATTGGCAGTGGATCCTTCGGGTCCTGTGGGATACAAGTGAAGCCTCGATGGATTAATCTTTTACCAGCACATCCCACGGATACTTGATTGGAATGGGAAGTTGGCAATGCGTTGATGAGAGTGCTTCTACTGTGGGAGCCCACAGCAACAACCTTTTGGTGGGTGGTCAGAAACAGAAATGCCATAAGCCAGTGTGTCCCAACATAACATTGTGTTGCAACCAGATGATCAGTAGTATTCAATGTCGTGGCCTATGTATTATTTTACAATGGCTTGCTATTTCCTTGCGCTTCAAACGTGCCTAATAAGCCAACCTAACTACCTTCTCTCTGTAACCTTTCTGTGTATTTTCAGTATGAAGCTGATATATATATTCTTAATAAATCAAATCTGCTTATTTCCAAAATGTAAAAGTATTTCTTTAATTTAAAATACCGTGCGCTGTCTTTACAGTCCTGAACTTCACGAAGTAACTTAGTAAGGTCATGCACTTCTTTATCGTTTCAAATCACCGACCTTATTATCAACCAGACTTAATCACGTTTTCCTTGTTCACAAGGTGGATATTTGTACTGCGTCTAGTACACTCAGTCAATAATGCATTTTTTTCTCAGCATGACTATTACCTGGTCTTTGATCCACAATGAAACGTGGGCTTACATCATCTCTCAGTGTTCTACATTCATAAACTATTCCTTCCCAAGTCTCAGTTCTTGACACCGTTCAGGCTCTGAGGGGATGAGCCCTACACACAGAATAGCTAATACAGCTACCAGCAGCTCAGACAGAGGGGAGTAATACCAGAATCCCCGTCTTGTCATTTCTCACAGGCTTAGTCCCGCTTTCATCTTTGATGTACACTGTATCCTAATGTAATGCAGCATTCATGTATCTTGATCCACTTTGTACTTCGACTGACTCAGCAATGGGATAAGTGTAATTAAACTGTAGTTTTGCATAAAATAGAAGCTTTAAAGACATTTTCGCATGAAGGTCTCGTAGCCTTGAAAGTAGAGAAGAGTGGAAGATCTGGCGTCAGGGTCAGTCCCTTGGTCACTCAGGGCTGACGTGAATCACCGTGTTTATACTGTGGAAAAGATTTTTAATTAGCCCCTTATTTTCACTGCATCTGCAAGTGGCATTTCCAGATATAAAAACTCTTTTGCAACTTTTATCAGAATAAAATAATTTATATTCTCTTGACAGGAAACAGTTCTTTGTGATTGTCAGACAGACTGTCGGTGGATAAATCGGAATAATCCGTTCGTAGTAATAAGCATTCAACACTATGTCCAAAGAGAATAAAATAGATAAAATGAATGACTTGCAATGATGCCTTTTTTCTTTCTTTCTTTCTTTTTTTTTTTTTGGTAACACCCCCTCTCCGCCTGCTAACCCCCCCCCCCTCCCCCCCCGAAAAAGAAGATGATTAATAGCAAGTAACTGTGGACACCGACTGAATGAAAAAAAGTACAATCAAGAAGGCAAATTAACAGTCATATTTACTGCAAGGTTTAGACTCAGTGTAATAAAATGCTCTTTTTGGAATAGATGTAAATGTATTTCTTTCTTTTTTTTTATAATTTATTGTAACTCCAAACAAAAATAATTTCTACAAAAAATATTCAAATAATGTCATATAATATCGATACGTGGTTCATATCTTTTCTCTCTCTTTTAGACTTCTGATTAGTTAAATTCTTCTTCCTGAATACTGTGTGAAGATTAAATCTCGCTAAGTGTGGCAACAATCACTCATTCCTATAACAACCATAATAGTGACTAATGTATTATAATTCATAACCCCCTGGATATTATATAATATGTATAATCTCAGCAACTGCTAGTGGGCACATTAGATACAATGACTGAAGATATATATATATTTTTTTTAGAAAAAAAAATGCAGCAGGAATAGAATAAATGTAAAATCAAGTCTCAGATTAAGAGAAAAAAATGAAACCTGGTTAATATACTACGTAGGCCTCAGCAATAGGATCAAACAAGCGCCTCTCCGCTCGACCCTTGTCAACATGCCTTGGTCCTCACTCTGAGCCCGACCGCACGCCCTCGACGTCAGTTGCAAGTGAGATCCGCAAGTCAACCGAGAAAGAGAAGAAATTTAAAAAAAGAAAAGAAAAGTCTTGTGATAACAACAGCCATTCCCTTTGATGTGAAACAGTGGTGATTAAGTTTTTGTCTATGCTTTTTGGTTTGATGCACATTGCTCCAGCTTAGGAATAAAGGGAACAGTGGTTGGTATGATTTTTCTTCCCCCCCCTGCATCTTTTTTCTGTGAGGTTGCTCATATTTATTCTCTGTTTGTCCTTCGCACACCTGAGTGTACACCCAGTGCCATTACAGTCCTGTGAAGTGCGCATGTGTGTTTGAAACGGGAACGGGAGTCGAGTAGTGATCGGTGAGCGTGTGCGCTTTTAAGAGTGCTGCAGTGTTGGGTCCATTACAGGGACGACCCCTTCCCATTTTGGGTCACCCGTCGCCACACAAATACGCTCTTATACACATGTTTTAGGTGTGAGGCAGGGGGGTGGGCGGAGTTGGGGGGTGAGGAGGATTTTCGTGGCTCAATGGGGCGTTAATGTGGCCAGCAGGTAGGTTAGCAGAGTGCCGAGCAGCAGGGTGGCCGTGGAAGGGTGCGGCAAAGAAGCGCCGCTGCAGTCCTTGCCCGCCTCACAGCGCGAATGTTGGCACAGTACCCCCTTGAACTCTGGAGGACAGATGCACTTCAGGTTCTGGTAGCACGTTCCTCCGTTCTGGCACAGGAGCATTTCCTCGTCACAAACGTTAGCTGCAGAAAAGAAAAGAAAGGTGAGAATAGAAAGTGCAGCATAGGGAGGAAGTGGCGTAGAGGATGGAGGGTGAAGGATTTGCAGAGGTAAGGTGAACGGGAGAGACGAGTTGTGAATAAAGAGCATGCGGGGAAGTGACAGAATGACAGGCGGTAAAAGGATAGTGGGGGAGTAAAGAGCACAAAGACGAAGGAAAGATGTATGGCAAAGAGGGAGACAGGTGGGGGATGATAGAAGGGGCAATGTTAGACAAAACATGATAGGAAACAGAAATGGGGAGGAGGAGAGGAATCCAGGGCAGAAAGAACAAAGTAGAAAAGAAAGAGCAGGAAGGAAAGAGCCGAGATAAATTCTCCAGTCTTTGCCTTGGGGACTACAACAGGTAACACCTGTCTTTTTTTTTCTTTCGTTATTGCAGCCCTTTTCTTTGACTGTTTTTCTTGAGCATGCACTTTTTCAGGGTGAGGTCAGAATCACTGTATCAAATCCAGCAGAAAATACACAACATGTGTTTTATTTGTTCAGGAGTCTTTTGGAAGAATGAGCATCGTCGGGAACCATAGGTACTTGGGTAACTGTACCACATAACATACTTGACCTAAAAATGTTCTGAGGGGAAACGCGATCCAGCTTCCGTGACAAGAAGTAATTACATGTGCTAACATTTTTTTACTACACCAAAGATAATTGGTTCTGTTGCCTGGGAGTATCTGGAGTAAGATGTCACGGCTAAAACAAACTGCACGGCCTTTTAGTGCAGCATGTTCCATATTGTAATAAAAAACTCACAGACAGATGCATTTGTTTTTGTGTGTGTGTGGGTAGTTGGGTCTACTTGAGACTGAGACCAATGGCTCGATGGTAGATGGCATAAGGAAGGCGTTTCCCCATAATAGGGTTAAGGTGCGACAGGGTCATCAATTAAATAAGAGGCTGATGTCACTAATGAGCTACGTGATCTATTCCTCTGTGAGAACGGACAACATCCAGAGCTGCACGAGCTAAATGGATGGTGCACTTGCAAAGGCCCTGGAAAGACTGCAACGTTTCCTCAACTCGAAATTTTTTTAAACCACCAAAAGTCAGTATCCCCATACTCACGGTAACAGCCTTGCTTCCAGTAGTATCCTGGCAGACAGTCGTCACATTTGGCCCCCGTGGCCCCGTCTTTACACTGACAGAAACCTGTGCCGTTACACCGGTCATGAACAGAGCCCATCTGGTTGCAGTTACACTCTGGAAGAAGAGAAGGGTGGAGAAGAAGAACAGAACGAGTCAGTTATAAATGCTTGTCTCATTTCATTTTTTTTCTGCTTTTTGGGTGGGGGCGGGGTTAATCTAGACTTGAAATGAGTTTGGCTCAAAATCTACACATTTGTATTCAGACCACTGAGTTGTGTTTGATGTTCAACATCTTCAGAGCTCTGGTTCTGTGCATGTGAGGTGAAGTTTCTCTAAAGGCGTCCAAGCGTTGAAGACATTCAGGGCTGAATTTGAGGCAATTTTTCAGCCAGAAATATATTAGTGTTTAGCCTGCAGTGTATCACCTTGTTGAACATTCAGTGTAGTTTTTTCTTTACTTTCTTTTTTCATGCAAAACTCCATGATTATGTGATCAATGTAGTCCTGTCTGGGCTACCAAACTGTTATGATTTCAAAGGCATCTCACAGGTAACATTTATTCTAAAACAGCAGAGCACAAATTGAATTTGGAGACAAATTTTCTGATTTGTCTCCAAATTCAATGCATATGCTAACATGCACAGTATATAATTATGAGTATAGAAGGAAAAAACAGAGTTTGTACGATTCTAATGAGACTAAATGTCAACATTTGGTACAGCCGCCTTTACTCTCTAAATAGCCTGAGCTCTCTCAGACAGCTTTCCTGTACTTTCTTAGTAGTAGTCTTCAGGAATAGTTCTCCAGGCTTCTTGAAGGACATTCAAAGCTCTCCTTTGGATGTTCGCTGTACTTTTTTTGTGTTCATAATTCCAGCAATTTTGACAAGACCCTCAACATCATTGGCTGAAAAGCAGCCTGAAACCAGGACAGGTCCTCCACTGTGTTTCGCAGGTTGCTGTAGACACTCACTGTTACACCTCTCTTCTCTCCTCTCAATGGTTCTTGTGTAATTACACATGCCTTAGCTTTTTCTCCCTGTTTCTCTTCCTTAAGAATGGCTTCTTAACAGCTTCCACTGAGACCATTTCTGATGAGGCTTCATTGAACAGTAGATGGATGAACTGAGGGGCCAGATGTAGCTCTCAGGTCCTGCGTCAGGTCTTTACTGGATCCCCACCCCCCCACTTGTTAGAGACAAGATTTTCAGATATTGTTCATCTGTTATAGATCGTTTTTTTAGGCCTGGCACTTCTACTTCTAGCCTCCACTTGTCCAGTTTCCTCAATTCTTTTTAAAGACACACTGCATACCATGCTGAAAAATGCCAAGTGTTCATCTATTTGCATATTTTTAAAAAAATTATTTTTGGCATTATTTGTAGATTTAACTAAAGTAATGGGAGCAAATGATGGGGTTTTGTGACAGGCTGCTAGTAACAAAGTGCCTAAACATACAATTTAAAATGGTTTCTTTTGGTTCTTTGCTAACTTTTGTGTGTAGACACTACACTGGTTCTTCCCTTGAATTAGGTAACTTTTTAAATGCTCGAATGGGTGAGAAAACCTGGAGAACTAGTGCTGAAGACACCTTTAAGAAATACAAGAATGTCTGGCTCCTTGAAAGCAAAATATCAAGAACTGAAGGATGGCACAAGACCCTTGCAGGTAAGGATTTTTCAACAACTTTAGAAGCCTTCTTAAAGTGTGAGTTTTTAACGCGGGGAGCATGGTAGTGTGGTGGTTAGCACCACTGCCTCATAGCTAAAAGGTCCTGGGTTCAAATCTACAGGCTGTGATCCAGCTTCCTCCTATAGTTCAAAGACATGCACATTAAGTTAACTGGTAATTGTAAATTGGCTATAGCTGTTGTGTCTCTCCCTCTGTGGGATAGACTGGCAATCTGTCCAGGGTATAGCCCACCTCTTGCCCTATGACAGCTGGGCTCCAGTCCAGTTATGACCCTGAATTAGATGAACCGAAGAAGATGGATGTATCCCAATGCCATTATCAGGTAGTTTTTAAATTGGGTTACAAACTGCCTGTGCTGGAGAAACAGCTGCAAAGTCACAAAAATACTCCATATACACAGTGTGCTGTGAAGTCTCCCCTGCCTGCTGTAGTTTGGTTAAAACACTCTCAGTTCATTTGTCTATTTAGTGCATTTCACTTGAGCTGATGTGAGAGCTGTCAGTCAGTGCACAGGCGCCCTATATTAATATGTATAGACTAAACATAATACTATTTTTTCTTAATAAATTGCTTTATTTCCACTAGTCATTAGGATTCCAAATCCATATATCCTTGAATAATATTGAGATCAGTGACAGCTGGCAGCAGATAAAAGGCTCACAAACTGCAGAGCTGCGTATTTAGGATACATTTGTCAGTGAGTTGATGATGAACTGATGATTCTATCATAATTTGATGTAAGTCAATAGCTTGTCTTTTGAGAAAACCCGAGATCGCCTTTAGTAATTTATTATAAAATTTAGCATTAAAAATTAATAGAAGTGGGAAAAAGTCTGAGATTAAGACAACCACAGCGCTGTGGTTGGCATTCCTGTGTTTGTGGGTCATGTGCATCAGTATTGGTTGACGTATGGGAGCTTTTATCTGTGAATGTGTGTGGGGAGACTGAGTGCAAACACATTTGTATTTTACAGTGTTTGGCTTCTTGCTCTAGAGATGCTAGTTTGAACTGATTTCTGTTGCCACACTTGGTGTGCCAGTGTGCTGGCAGATAAGCTAATGGGACCTTATTTGTGCTGACTCCAAGGCCTGGCCCTGTGTGTGCCCTGACCGCAGTGAGTTTACCCTCCAACCCCCTGCAGTTCACCTAGAGATGGATCCAAATCAACACCAGATTTTCCGCTCCACAGCTATGCAAACAGAGTGACCTCTTATCAGGACGTGCCCTTAATGTGACTGACTTTAAAACAAACACACATTATCCTGCATATCACTGCAAATAACAATACAAAACTATTCTTTTTTTACAGTACAGTTATAAAATAATCCCACAGTTTCTGTTCTTCATTGTTTTGGCTTTGCATGGTAGAACAGAAGACATGATATGAGTTTAAAGAGTTGGCTTCTAGCTCAAAGGATGCCTGAGGGTGTTCGCATTAGTACTGGCTGAACAGTGTCTGACTTCTTTTATTCAAACTGTAGTCCGCCAAGCTTTAAGATAGTAGCGAAAAAGCCCTTAGAAACTCACAAAGCTTTGATTTCCAAGCAATAAAAACTTCTTGAGTGGCCACATCAGTCACCTGTGTATACTGTTCCACTTACTTAAGACCGCGCTGAAAGGCAAGAAAGCCCTGAAACAAGCAGAGATTTCATCACAAGTAGTCGTATCATCCTTTGCTTTGTTTGTTCCTATCAATTAGAGTGGCTTTAAGATTTTGTTAGAACTGTATGTTCCCTGCAGTTTGAGAATAAGTGTCTAAAACAAGGCTATTTCTTCACTTTTTCTCTGATATGGATGTAAACGCACACGGCTTGAATCTGACAGCACTATAATCCCGTAATTATCGTGTCCTATCTAAATTCAAAGCAAACATAGGCAAATATGTTTTATAAAAGTGCCGCTGAAAAAACATTTGCATTAAACACTACGCATTAAAATTTCACTGCTACACCACCAAGTGTTGGTAACTTTGTTTTTAACTTAAGATGCATCATCTTGTTGTTTGAAAATTTAAACGCGCCTAATGGATCTTCTTACCTGTTTCACTGTCAGTCACACACACACACACACACACACACACACACACACACCCACTGCTGTCGTACCGATGCGCCCCCCCCCCTCCACATATTCTCCCCGTTTCCCAGCAGACTCACCGATGCAGACGCTCTCATCATCCAGTTCGGCAGAGGCGTTGCGGTAGAATCCCAGTCTGCAGTGTTGGCAGTTCTGGCCCCTGGTGTTGTGCTTGCAGCTGACGCATGTGACGATGTTCAGGTAGTCGATGTAGCTGCAGCGATTGGAGTGGCCGTAGCACTCGCAGTCTGAAAGAAAAAGTGGTGGATTTCAAATTTCTTCTCAGGTGTAGGAAAAAAAAAGATTCATGAATGAAATGGGATAGAGGGTGGGGGGTGTTGCAGTCTTGGAGGTGTTTTTGGGTGACACAAGGAAATGATAAATGAGCTGAGCTTATATAAAATGTCTGAAAGTTTTACTTTTAGATGTCAGTGGAGAAACAAATGATGCCGTGTGTGTTTTATGGCTTTCCTTTCTCACTCTATATTGGTTCAATAAAGACAGACCACTCCCTCTCCATTACTACACTCACAGGTTTGCTGAGTCTGCTTCACTGCGCTGCACTGATTACTGATGGGAATTGCACTATCCTGGCTATGGGTGTGTGTGTGAGTGTGCACGTGTTTGTGGCTATGTGTGCAGCTGTGTGAATACAAGCATGGTAATTGTCTCTGGGAATTTAATTGTGTTACAGAATGAGCAGATTATAAGCTGTAGAATAGTAACTAAGGGAATTAGTTTGAGGTGAGTGGTACAGTGAGTGTTTGGAGACTGCGCTTGACAATATGAAAATGGTCTGACCCTGGTTAGGCTGATGGAAAACTGGCCTTTGTTCACGCCTCGGCAACGAGTCAATCTGAATAACTATTGGAGCATGTGTAAAATACCAAAAAGTCGTTATAGGAACAGTAAACTTTGTTTCTTTATTTTTAAAATGTGATGATTTTTTTTAAATTTTAACGCAGCGATGTGTAAATTCCCACCAAGGTCAGGTTTGCCCCATGTTGCATCAGGTCTTCTATCAACAAAACTCAGTTTAGGAACTCGGTGGATCAAAATGTTGACGATGCAAATTGATACCGAATTCAGCTGCTCAGCAGTTCAGGGCTTCCTTTATAACATGCATATTATTATTATTATTTTTTTGTTTTAATGAGTGAAGGGTTTGGACTGAAGACAGGCCAGTTTAGCACCTGAACTTTTCAAAGCCATATTGTTGGAGTATATAAAAGCTTTAGTTTGCCGCTGTCTTGTGCCTCAGTCACACACTTTCTTTCTGGACAAGTTCAACCTCATTTTGATTACTTTGGTTGCTAGCATCTTGCTACAGTCACCCACTGTTTGAATGTAAGATGCCGACTGGTCCCAAGCAGTAGCGGTTTTTGATATGGGCGACACGGGCGGTTGCCCGGGGCGGCATCACGGGCATCGGCAAAAAAAATAAAAATAAAAAATTGCTCGTACTCATGCTGCCCCGACATCAACCAGCGCATATTGGGAATGGCATAAGCACCGATCGGTTTTCTATCGCCCATTTGCTGGGAGTAAGGGTGCCCTTTGTTTGCGAGGTGCGCCTGCTGCTTGCGGCGCAGGCAGGAGAGGATTCTCTGGCTAGCTGGAGCAGCATCTAATAACCAACAATATTATGATACAGACTCATAATTTGCACCGATGTTTTTTCAAAATTCTATACGCAAAAAGTGAGCGCGAGAGCCCTCAGTGCGCCTGCTTGCTGCTGAAGTCAAAGTAAACTTGATTGTCATCTCCGCTACATACAGTCCAGTATATATTGTTTTATCTTGTTGTTGTTTTAATATTGGGCTGTTTTTATTTTATGTTTTATGTGTTTTATTTATTTATTTTGGTGTTTTCTGTCTTTCTATTGTTTTAACTTATTTTCTGTACAGCACTTTGTTCCTGTGCTGGGTATTTTAAGGTGCTTTATAGATAAAATTGGATTGGATTGGATATAGAGAGACGAGACGACGAGGCTGCAGTTACAGCAGTGCAAGTGAACAAACAATAAATATAAGAACAGTAAGAAAATAAATATACACTTTAGGAGGTAAAGGGATCAATAACAATTTAAAATTTATAATTTACAGTTTGATGATTTAAAGTCTCACACACAAGCCGTCGAAAGGGGAGGAGGGCAGCTGCTTCCAAATAGAGCACATTTCATTCATAATGCTGTAAATCCAAGCCCATTATGTATTCATGATTTGAATCCTGGGTTGTGTGAAATCCCAGAAATAAACCCTTGACAAAGCGAATCTGTGAACTAAGGTGTAGGTGTGTTAGGTTATGTTGTGGTGACCTCGGGTTGGGGGATGGGTGTTCATACTGGAATGCAAAATGAAAACCAATGGAAGATGGACAAGAAAAGTTCAAAGCCATCAGGTCCTCGGTTTAGAAAAAATAGAAAAGAAGAGGAGGAGAAATGAGCAAAAGATACAGGTAAGCAGATGTGTCACTGGATAATGGCAGGTCATCCTGAAACAATCAGAATCAGAATACTTTATTAATCCCTAAGGAAATAACGTGGGTTACAGTTGCTCCAAAAAGAAATGGTAAAAATAGTAACAGTAACAGACTAAACTCCAAACAATATATTATGTTACAGATTTTAATATTAATTTGTCAGTGTCAATTGTTGATTTGTCCTGTTCTCATTGTATGACGAATTATGGCTGTTTGCATACTATGCATATTCTCTCTCTCTTCATATGTGTGTGTGTTTGTGTTTCTCTGGTGAATTTCGACAACAGTCTTATGTTAATGTACAATCCTTAATATGCTTTATGTGTGTGTGTGTGTGTGTGTGAGGGGGGGGCAGAGGGAGTGTTAGCCCGGGGCGCCAAACAGGCTGGTCCCAAGCACACTCGGGCAGGAGCAAAACTTAATAATGTGCAAGTGAGTAATTGTTGAGTGTTTGCAGAGGAGTTGCAAGGTTTTCAGTGCAGCACCATGTAGCTCTTTGCAACCAGTTTTACTTTGCAACAACAGTCCCACAACCACTTGCTAACTACTCGTTAGCAAGTGGTTGTGGGGAACTACTCGTTACAGTACTTTCGCTGTTACCCAGTAAAGGACTTGAAACATACTGTCACTGTAATTACCAGGTAACTACTGAGGACACATATAAGACCTTTCTTTTAGTGTTTATGTACGAGCACAAGACAAAAAGACAAAGCAAAGATGAAAACTGGCACAAAGAGACCTTAAAATGATTGCCATGGTGATTCTACTGTAGAAATGGAGGCAATAACGCTAAAAGCCTGACTGCTCATCACTGTCTTTGTTGCTTGTTAAAGTTCAGGGTCTGGCTGCTGGGCTCGGGTCAAAATGCACTCAACTTTAACATCAATCTGAGTTTTTTGCCAGCTTTGCATTAGGACCCTGTCTGATACTTCTCAGCATATTCCATCTGTTTCTATCCTGCATGCAGTTTGCACTTCAGCAGTAATTATAAAAGTAATGCTGATCTCTCCAATGCTCAAAAGTTGCACACCTCAATGCCAAATTTCCTGCATGTGAACAAAAATTGGGAACAAAACACAAGTTTGTTTGTGCTTTTTTTTTTGTCTTTCCATGTTCCCGGCGTGCAGATAACTTAAGAACCTTTACAACCTGAGTAACAACATAATGTACAACAATCACTGAATTATGTACAGTAACTTGTTACATTAC
The DNA here is from genome assembly GCF_057381915.1 of Diplotaxodon limnothrissa. Taxonomy (NCBI): domain Eukaryota; kingdom Metazoa; phylum Chordata; class Actinopteri; order Cichliformes; family Cichlidae; genus Diplotaxodon; species Diplotaxodon limnothrissa. Next base: position 52,696,872 of record NC_140602.1, on the reverse strand, counting down.
TGCATTACCCAACACTGTAGTAATCAGGTAGTTGACAACTTCTTTCTTTATTTAAATAATCAGGACCTTGCAAAATGTCTGGCTGGCAACAAAGCTTTTATGTTGTTCAGCAATAACTGTGTCCTCACAGGTGTGCAAGTTACCTACCTGCACTACCAGCAGAAAGGTGCTGTCTACAGATTTCAGATCTCTTAATTAAACTTCGAGTTAAGTTTTTTTGTTTTGAATTTGTGTAATTTTTCTAATTGTTCTTCTTAAAAAAATCATATGTTTATATCAATGTGGACACCAGGACAAGCTGTGCATAAATGTGCAGATGCCGTTTCCTCCTTCATTATTCTATATTGTAAATATAAATCAATATAACAAAAAATGTTGTGAGTATTTTTGGTCCTACACTGCAGCCCAGCTTCCTCCTCTTTTCACTGTTGGTTTTTCCATTCACACTGTTTTAAATTCCCTTTTATAAAGTGCTGCGTAATCAGAGATCTTAATTAAAATTTCTCTTTGTAATTCATGAATTATTCGAGCGGATTTGATTTCAGGTTTTTACTCCCTTTGCTTGTACACTTGATAAGTTAAGACTTGTTACAAGTTTTGCACCCTAAAACCAAAACGAAGAAAAAAAGTGATAATGTGGAGAATGGTTTAAGATCTCTGGATAATTTTTCCACAGAGAGAGAAAAAAAAAAAGCCGGTTATAACCTAGTGTAGGATCTGTGTTGTGCAGAAGGGTGTAAGAGAGGAGAGGTTGCTCGACAGTCTCTTTACGATTATCTTGGCTGAGACTCGTACCTAATTAAGGTTTTATTAAGCTTTAGAAGTTGGCTGCAGTGGTGTGCTGCAAGGCATCACTGTCCTCTAAAGAGGCGTTTACCAGGCATGTTTATGCAAATACACATTTAAATGCACATTAAAAAGTCGGAGTTTAGCTGTTTAATCAGCCGTCACATTATTATTTTATTATTGTTTGGTTGATGATGCCAGCTGAAATATTAATGAGCTGGTTTAAAGGAAGCCAGCGAGAGGAGCACAGTAAAGTGCCTCTCTCAGCACTGAGGGAACCATGCTAGCAGTGGGAGGAAGAACTGCCTAATTAAATACAAATGGCCAATTACTCCACAGACTAGAGAGGCAATGGGACATTGTTCCACAAATGAACGTTATGAGTCAAGATGCTGCTTTATAGGTATTTATCAATTGTGAACCGTTAACATTAAACGACAGTTATATTGCAAGACTGAGAGGAAACAACCTGCATCAGAGAAGCTTCAAGATTGGTGGAATAATGGTACATTTAAATCCAAATTCTTACCTTGATCATGCACATAAACACAACCACGAAGGAGATGCATAGAGAAAGAATGAGTGAAATGAAAAAAAAAAAAAGCCCAGACAAAATACAAAGGAGGGAATTCTTCCACAGGTTTTCTACTTGAAAAGCATCATCAACAGTTTAGTGAAATGACAAAGAAACACTTTACAATTCACTGACCCAAAATCCACAGGATTTAATTAAGCTCAGATTTTCTGTCTTGTTCTTCAGACCTTGTGTTTGTGTTGGTCTCTTACCTTTGAAATCATCGTATATGATCCCAAACAACTGTTTGGCCTGGGGCTCTCCTGAGATCAAAAGTTTCAGCAGCCCTTGAGGGATGAAGCAATCTCTCTTCAAAAGTCAGCTCCAGATCATTCACTGTGCTATAGCCATCTACAGCACCATAGCTTCACACAGCAGGAGCTAGTATACCCTAAAGGTCAGTGTCAGTACTATAGAGGTGCTTATTGGAGGAGGTGGCAGGGATTCCCACTAGATCCTACCTTAAAAAAGGGGATTGCTTTGTTCTATAAAGCTGACAAAATCTTTAACTAGTGCAGTGTTTCTTCACTGGTCAGACCGCAGATTTTACAAGCATTTATATGCAGTAAAGAAAGTACAGGTATGCCACACTTGGCTTCAGCTTGGTATAGCTGACTTTTACATGTAATTTTGTTGCATAAGTACAATGCAAAATGTAAAATCTTGTGGAATTGGTCCAACATAAATGCAATTGACTGGATACACTGACTGGATATATTCAGTATATATCAAGCATATTTCCTTATTGTTTAATAACTTGAAATTAAAAAAAACTTTCATTTTAGGTAATCATCTTTTAGTTCTTTTTTTAAAAGCATATTTTTAGCTTTTAAGATTAATATCTGGTCCTGAAACACTGCCAATTAATTATAAACAAATGTGCACAAAAGTTACACAATAAATGATCATATTCAAATTCGCATTATACCAGAGGCTAAAGACAAGCCACTAATCCCACCACAGTGCTGCAGTGAGACTGTGGTGAGACTTTGGTGGTCCAAAGTAAAGAAAGGACAAGGGCGATTTCATACACATTAATATAGAAATTTTAACAGATAACTGGGTAAACTTATGGTAAATATTGTATTAACAAATTTAAAGCTACGCAGAAAATTGGTGACAACCCTGTTTCAGTTACTAGAGGCAGAGAATAAAATCCACAACATTGCGACATATTTAGCAAATCTTGTGTCCAGACAGGGACCGAATGAAACATTGCACATAATTTTATTTTCATATGTAGATAATGAAATCTGTTAGGGAGCTCAAATGAATAAAGTCATTACATTTCACGGGGTATCTTCCATGCTGGCTTTTTATAACGTTTTTATAAATTCAGGACATTGTCCCCTGTTAATCTCATCACGATAAATTTGTCTGACCAGAGATGAATCACTGAGTGATTATTTCACATTTAAAATCCCACCTCGCCTTTTCCCTTTTTGCTTCTCCTCTTCTCTGTCTTCATCCTCCTCACGACCGACTACTTCCCATTCTGCTTTTTCAATGCCATGGTGTGCTACAAATGAGCAACAACTCAGAAATCAATCTATATTGATGCTGCACAGATTATCTCAGGTTTTTGTAAAGAAACAGAGAGACTACAAAAATCAAAAAAAGATTTGTGGAAAAAGCCTTTGCTAATGCAGATTCCATTCATGCATTCTAATGTAATACGATATGTGTTCTTTCTGCATTATAATGTGTTGATCAGACAGAACACGACGGTGTTTAAAATGTGGGAAAAACACAGAAACAGCACTTTCTTTTTTTCAGGAGCATCTTCAGTGTGAAATTCATCTTCCTTTTCTACTCTGCCCATTTATTTCTGTGCCATCCTTTATGCTATTTGCTTTTTCTGTCCAGCCCTTCTGCATCATTCATTGTCTTAGATAAAAAAAAATGATTAAAAAATGGCTCTGCTTTTGCTAACAGACTTAAATTTAGCCTTATGGTTCATGTTGACAGACAGGCCATCATGTAGCTGAAGACATATATTTAGTTATTTTTTCCAGTTTTCATTTTTCACCTTAGGCTGCCAAGGTTAAGTGATGGTGAAAGTTTCTTCTACTGCCTGCATCACAAGTAATATACTCTTTCTAGCTTGTGTAACTCAAGTGAACGTCAAAAGGGCTACATATTAACAAAATGTCTTTTCAAATTTTATTTCGCTATGCTCATTCTCTTGACCGTGGTAAAATTAAATTTTTGTTTTTGACCATGAGTCTCGCATACATGTCCCTCAAATTTATGGGAGAGTGAATGACACATCAAGAAAAAATGAGCTACATTTCATGATGAAATTCCTAGCACAACATATAGCATAGATAGCTTTCCTTTCGGCTGTTGTTCATGTGAGGCTGGAGGCTTTGTGGTCACAAGTCTCATGTACATGTTTACTGTTCACAAAATGTAAAGGAACACTTTTTAACCAGAGTGTAGACTCAGCTAAGTAAACTTCTGGGATATTGATCTGGTGAGTTAAGTAGCAGAGGGGGTTGTTAATCAGCTTCAGCTGTTTTGGTTATAATAAAATTAACAACAAGTTCACTAGAGGGGAAACCCAGAGACAACCCAGCAACACAGAAATGGTTTACAGGTGGAGATATTGACATATTTTCCCTCCTTATCTTTTCTGTCTGTTTTCTCATTAGTTTTGCATTTGACTAGGTCAGTGTCACTACTGGTAGCATGAGGCGATAACTGGACCCTACAGAAGTTGCACAGGTAGCTGTTTGCTGTCTCCCAGCACAGTCTGAGGAGCATTCAGGAGATTCCTTGAAGGGGGGGGCATGACTCTAGCAGATAAGGGCCTAGCTATAAGGCCCTTAAACCATCAGTAAGACTAGTATCTACGCCTTTATGCAATGACTACCAGGATGAGCATTGCCGGTGCCCTACAATATGACCCCCAGCAGGCCTTGGTGAAGATGTCAGAAACAGACGTCATGGGTGTCCGACATCATCTAGTGGACCCTGTTCTCACGGGCACAGTGGAGTCTGACAGGGATTTGCCACAGAATTGCAGATTTGGCAATTCCACCGCTAGCGCCCCGTCCCTTTTACGGATAAGAGTAGGTTCACCCTGAGCACATGTGGAAAAACATGAAATGGTCTGGAGAAGCTGTGGAGAACGTTATACTCTGTAACATTGTTCAGCATGAGCGATTTGGGGAGGGATATCCATGGAGTGACGCACAGACCTATACAGGACGGGCAATGGCACTCTGACTGCCAATCCTTCTCAGAGCCTACACTATCGCAGTGGGTCCTGGATTCCTCCTGGTGCACAACAATGCCCGACATAGAATGCAGACAGTTCCTAGAGGAGGAAGGAATTGATACCACTGACTGACTCCCACGTTCACCTGATCTAAATCCAATAGAACATCTCTGGGACATTATGTTATGCATCTGACGTCAGGGTGTCTTTGAATTCAGCCCAGTCCAGTCCATATCAGTATAGATATCCAGAATGATTTTTTTCCCATTGACGTCTCACATGTTTTCAGTGTTCCCTTAACTTTTTGTGCAGTGCACGTCACACATGTGGTTGACAGTCATATCAAAACCAAAAAAGGGATAAGAAAATAGCTCTTTCCTCAACTAACAAAAATACTAATTGAACAATGTCGATCTCTGTTCCTTTACTTGGTCCTACTGCAGTTTCTGTCATCTCAGTTAATATGATGCTGCCATTAGTTTGAATTTTGATACATTTCTTCTGTTTAAAGTTGCCCAATTTTTAATACTTGTCAAGTGATATTGTTAACTTGTAAGAAAAGTTTTCTGCTGTATGTTTTATTATATAACTAACAAACTGACCACCATCAAATACCTTTTCCTTCTCTATGACTTTCTTCCCCCATGCCCGAGGTTGTTAATGTCATGTGCCCATGACTCTCATGAACATGTCCGGCAGACTTGTGGTGGTCTGAAACAGCCGTTGTCACTTTTAATAACTAAAACTTGGAAACATTAAAGTTTATCCATTGCATATTTCACTCACTAGCTACCCAAACACATCTACCACTATATCTAAATTATATACCTTGCCTGGGTGTATGCTCCTCGCCATGCTCAGATGAGGTTCTGTGGCCATGTGTGTGTCCCTCAGAGCTGTGCGAGACTGGCAAAATAATTGTTATCAACATTAGATGCAAACATTTCTACAATTTCCAATATGCAGTAGCAGATTAGCTAAGGTTTCTTTATAGAGAAAGACTGTTAGTACAGGTGTACTACACAAGGAACTATAACTGCAGTAAAACAATCCCAGTCACAGATACCTCTTCTTTCTGTATGCCTCTCTTCCTCCCTTCCATGTCCATGTGTTGTTATGTGGCCATGGGCCTCATGCACATGTCCATGAGACTCGTGGTGGTCTGAAACAGCAGTTGTTATTAACGCAAACAGTTTAACAACTAAAGCTTGGGAACATTCGTCTCACATCTGAGACCCCATTTCTCTCTTTTGACATTAAAAAAAATGTAATTAAAGTATATCTACTGCGTATTTCCATCACATGGGTGATCACTACCACTACCCCTATATCTAAAAAAGATATACCTTGTCTGTCTGTATGTTCCACCTCTCCATGCTCAGATGAAGCTTTGTGGCCATACATGTGTCCCCCAGAGTTGTGTGAGTCTGACAAAATAATTGCCATTGGTATTAGACAAAAACATTTCTGCTGTTTTCAGTATTCAGGTGGAATTTTCTTCTAAGGGTTGCTATGCTTTATTTATGGAGAAAGATCATCTGACAGTACAGGTGTACAATAATATACACTCACCAGCCACTTCATTAGTTACACCCATTGAGTTGTTTGTTAATAATGGAAATATCTGATCAGCCAATCACATGGTAGCAACTCTATGTATTTAAACACATAGACATGATCGAAATGACCTGCTGAAATTCAAACCAAGCGTCAGAATGTGAAAGAAAGGCAATTTAAGTGACAGTTATGTTTGTTGATGCCTGAGTATTTCAGAAACGGCTGGGATTTTGTCACACAATCATCTCTGGATTTTATGGAGAGAATCCAGGAGAATGGTTCCAAAGAAAGCCAAACTATCCAGAGAGCAACAGTTCTCTGGGCTAAAATACATTGTTGGTGAGATCAGAGGAGAATGGCCAGACTGCCCTGGGCTAATAGGAACAGCATTAACTCAAATAACCACTTGTTAAAACCAAGGAAAGCAGAAAAACTTTGAAAGCTTGAAACTGGTTGGCTTCAACAGTAGAAGACCACACAGCAATCAACCGTTGCAAGCTGAAAACAAGAAACTGAGGCTTGATTTTACAAGGGCCCACCAAAACTAGCCAACAGAAGTTTGGAAAAATGTTGCCTGGTCTGATGAGTCTTGATTTCTGCTGCAATGTTCACATGACAGAAACATGAAACCATGCATCCATCCTTCTTAACCAATGGTTCAGGCTGTTCAACCTAACGGTATAGTGGATATTTTCTTGGCACACCTAGGGTTCCAGCAGTTCCAAATGAGTACCATCCATGGACTTGACTATAGTGTACCTATCTTCTGATGGCTGCCTCCAGAAGGAAAACAGTGTCAAGAAGCTCAAATTATCTCTTTCTGGTTTGATAGATAGATATTTTTGGTTGTGACAACACTGCACTGAAATGGCTTCCAAGCTATCACGTCAATAAGAACTAACATCTCTTAGCACTTGGAAAAATTAATACAGTTCTGACAGCAAAATGGAGTTCAATCCAATACTTGCAATGTATACCTAACAAAGTGTCCAATGAGTGTACATTAAACTATTAAATACACTGCTAATCATACCTAATATATCAGATACCTTTTCTTTCTGTATGTCCCCTTTCCTCCCTTCCATGTCTATGTTCAGATGAGGTTGTTATTCTGTGGCCATGAGTTTCATGCACATGTCCCTCAGGCTTGTTGTGTCCATGTTCAGATGCTCTATGGCCACGAGCTTCTTCTACATGTCCCCCATGCTCATGTCCATCATGGTTATGATGTCCATGTTCAGTTGTTGGTTTGTGGCCAATAGCTTCTACTAAATGTCCCCCACGCACATGGCCCTCAGGCTTGTGATGTCCATGTTCAGTTGTAGGTTTGTGGTCATGAGCTTCTTCTACATGTCCAACATGCACATGTCTCTCAGGCTTGTGGTCTCCATGTTCAGATGCACTATGGCCATGAGCTTTTTCTACCTGTCCACCATGCACATGCCCCTCAGGCTTGTGATGTCCATGTTCAGATGCACTATGGCCATGAGCTTCTTCTACATGTCCTCCATGCACATGCCCCTCAGGCTTGTGATGTCCATGTTCAGTTGTAGGTTTGTGGTCATGAGCTTCTTCTACATGTCCAACATGCACATGTCTCTCAGGCTTGTGGTCTCCATGTTCAGATGCACTATGGCCATGAGCTTTTTCTACATGTCCTCCATGCACATGCCCCTCAGGCTTGTGATGTCCATGTTCAGATGCACTATGGCCATGAGCTTCTTCTACATGTCCTCCATGCACATGCCCCTCAGGCTTGTGTTGTCCATGTTCAGATGCACTATGGCCATGAGCTTTTTCTACATGTCCACCATGCACATGCCCCTCAGGCTTGTGATGTCCATGTTCAGATGCACTATGGCCATGAGCTTCTTCTACATGTCCTCCATGCACATGCCCCTCAGGCTTGTGATGTCCATGTTCAGATGCACTATGGCCATGAGCTTTTTCTACATGTCCACCATGCACATGCCCCTCAGGCTTGTGATGTCCATTTTCAGATGCTCTATGGCCATGAGCTTCTTCTACATGTCCCCCATGCACATGTCCCTCAGGCTTGTGATGTCCATTTTCAGATGCTCTATGGCCATGAGCTTCTTCTACATGTCCCCCATGCACATGTCCCTCAGGCTTGTGATGTCCATGTTCAGATGCAGATCTTTGTCCATGTGCTTCTTCTGCATGTCCACCATGCACATGTCCCTCAGGCTTGTGGTCTCCATTTTCAGATGCTCTATGGCTGTGAGCTTCTTCTACATGTCCACCATGCACATGTCCCTCAGGCTTGTGGTCTCCATGTTCAGATGCTCTATGGCCATGAGCTTCTTCTACATGTCCACCATGCACATGTCCCTCAGGCTTGTGGTCTCCATGTTCAGATGCTCTATGGCCATGAGCTTCTTCTACATGTCCTCCATGCACATGTCCCTCAGGCTTGTGATGTCCATGTTCAGATGCTCTATGGCCATGAGCTTCTTCTACATGTCCACCATGCACATGTCCCTCAGGCTTGTGATGTCCATGTTCAGATGCAGATCTTTGGCCATGTGCTTCTTCTGCAGGTCCACCATGCACATGTCCCTCAGGCTTGTGATGTCCATGTTCAGATGCTCTATGGCCATGAGCTTCTTCTGCATGTCCACCATGCACATATCCATCAGGGTTGTGGGAGGCTTAAACACCACAACAATTAATAGTAGCTGGGAATTTCAAGTCGGGGGAACAGTCTAGCCATTGTTTAGCAAAAATATAATGCAGAAGATTATTCATATGGTACCTGTAATTTCAGCTGTTCTGTGCTCAGGTGGTATATTGTGGCTCTGGGCCTCATGTATGTGTTCCTCAGACTTGTGTTGGCCTGACAAAACACATTTATATAATCAGGAAACATTTCTGTTGTTTTTTTTCTAATATTCAGATAATGTATTATATCTGAATATACGTTGGTATAATGTATATAATATGTATAATAAATTCATATTAAATTCAGGAGAATAGCTATCTTAACCTAATTGCTGTGAATCCAGCTGCTGAAACATCAAATTGAAATTATTGTTCTGAATATGATCCTCCCAGTTCCAAATGCCAGTCCTTTCAGCTTTGCTTCCTGCATGTTCCCACTAAATATACTGTAAAGTGGATACACCTCCTGTCCTGATGCCTGTGCTCAAATACGGTTTGGTGGCCACGAGTCCCATGCAAGTGTTCCTCATTATGGTGGGAAACTGAAATGCCAATTTAGTTTGTTTTGTATTTTTTTTATGCTGTTATATTTAAAATTTAGCACTATATCTTAAATGAACCAATACACAATCTAACTGCTGAGACATTAAATTCAAATTATTTTTCTTAATACAGTCCTTCCAGGCCCCAATTTTTAGGAGGTTTTTGAGTTTTAAAAAGAAACTTGTTACTACTGTGTATTAAACTGAGAGACTTTCAGCTTTGCTTCCCACATGCTCCTCCTCCCCATGTCCATGTGATGTTTTATGACCATGAGTCCCACATTGGAGCTCAACATACTAACGGGAACTGGCAACCCACAATTGCCTTGAACAGAAGAAAAAAGCAAGTTGCCATATTTATTCTGAAGGAGACTTTTAACTTGTGGTTAAAAGTCACCTTCAGAACAGCTTCGATTCATGATCGGGCTATTGGTTTTGATTTCAGAATAATAAAAACTATAATAAATAAATACAAATACTGCTACTAGTACTAAAATTAAGCTAAAATGCTATATTAAATCTAAAAAAAAACCCCTGCTACTACTAGATTTCAACAATACCTTTACCTTCAGGTTTTCTTTCCATATGCTCCTGCTGTCTGTGCTCAGGTGAGGTTGTTGTTGTGTGACCGTGGGCCCCATGTACATGCCCCTCCAATGTGTGGGGGTCTGACACAACACAGTCATTATTGTTAACAAGTTGTATTTCTTCTGTGTGCTGTGTTTCGCGTGACACTACAACATAAAAGATAAAGTACCTGTTGTTTCAGGATGTATTTCATTATTCTCCTCGTGTCTCCATCCATGCACATGCGAGGTTGTTCTGTGGCCATGAGTCTCGTGTGTGTGTTCTCCTGACACAATTTTCAGTCAGAACCAGAAAAAAATCTCACTGGGCAAACATTAATTTCTTCTGCTTTATTTATTAATAAAGCCCATGTTAAATCTATAAAGACTTTGTCTCCACTATGCTCTAAAAATACCTTTACTTTCACTCTCCTCCTCCTTTCTTTCCACCCCATGCTCAGATGAGGTTGTTGGTTTGCGGCTGTGAATCTCGTGTACGTGTTCCACAAAATTGTGGGGAGCTGAAACACCACAATTGTCACTGACATAAGCCAAAACTGAGACACATTTCCATGTCTGGCTTCTGTAGTAAATAAATCATGTTTTCATTTATCACCTGCATATTTCCTTACTCGCCTATGCCCACTGCTATATAATTCTACAGTGCATTTGTTTAGCATGAGCAGGAAGAGTGCATTTGTATACCTTTCCCTTCAGCTTTTCTTTCTTCATGCCCGTCGCCATGCTCAGGTGAGGTTGTTGTTTTGTGGCCGTGAGTCTCACGTGTGTGCCCGTCAAACATGTGGGAAACTGTCACAAGACAGGCATGAATGTGTGTTTAAATATAAAAATAAAAATGCATCTCTGCGGTTTTGCGTCAGGACACTACAAGTTTACTACAGTTAGCTACAGAGTTGCCACTACAGTGCATATAGAACTGTCACCTTTCCGTTCTTCTCCTCGTTCTCGATGCACCACCTCATGTGAATTTTCACCGTGCTCAGATGAGGCTGTTGTTTTGTGGCCGTGAGCGTCGTGTTCCTCAAATGCGTGGGAAACTGTTATACCACAGCTTTTATTCACAAAACGTCCCTCAAAAGCCTCTATAACATGTTAGTATTTAACTGTAAAAGTTGCTTAAAAGAAGCTAAAAGTCTTCTGTTTATGATCTCCAAATCGAATTGTGAACACTATGACATCATTTGGACCACTGTGCACAAAACGCAGTACCTTTGCTTTCTGCATGCTTCTCTTCCCCGTGCTGAGATTGGGTTGTGGATGCGTGTCCGTGAGTTTCCTGTACGAGCTCCTCAGACTTGTGAGAGACTGAAACACCACATATTTTTATCAACTTAACGGGAAGATGTGTAACACATGGCGAACACTACTACTATTATACACTTTAACTACAGCTCTGGTTGTCATGTATGTGTCCCTAAGACTGGTGGTGGTCTGAAACGCCACAGCTGTGATTGAAATAATGAGGAGAATTTATGATAAATACTCTGTCATTTCCAATGTATTAGGGGACCTAGGGATTGCCAAGTTTCATTTAAGTCTACAGCACATCTGCACAACAAGTAAAGTAAGGTACATAAATCTACATATGCTGTAGATTTTCGTACTTTCCACCACTAGATACCTGTCTCTTTGGATTTTCTTTCTTCTTCCTCATCTTCCTCCTCCCTTCCTGCTCCGTGTTCAGACAAGGAAGTAGTTTTGTGGCCACGAATCTCATGTGAATGTTTTTCAGACTCATGGGAGACTTAACACATCACAACCACGATTAACATAAGAAACAAAAATTTAAATACAGTTCTACTGTTTACAGTTTTTGTTTTTTGCTTTAAGTTACAAAGTGCAATCTACTTACCATGCACACCACTAACTACACTGAGCTACTAACTACAGTCGCTACACTTCATACACAAGGGATACCTTTTCTTTCCGTTTCTCCTCCTGAATGCTCCTCCGTTTTCTCCCCATGCTCAAACAAAGATGTAGCTTTGTGGCCATGAGTCTCATGCAGCTGTTCCTCTGACTTGTGGGTTTCTGACATAATCCAAAATATTCATTTGCAGAAAAAGCAACAATGCAAGATGTAGTTATTAATTTGATCTATTCCAAATTATCAAATTAACATACATAAAGAGTCACATCTTGATTCAGCCTGTTTCTCTGTTGCCTCTTAAAAGATGAAAGAACTAAAAGAAGAAATGAAGGCATCTGATTGCCCTCGTTTAATTCCACCTGATGAACTTAAAAGTAATCTTCTGGATTTGGTTGGTTGGATTACCAGTTGGGTTACAGATTATGTAAAAGGAAATATAGCTTTCTAGTCTGGAAAGTGAAGCCAACAAACGTCAAAACGTCAAGTTATCGACTACAAGAAAAATCTTCAAAACGGGACACAAATAAATAGAGTGACGTCTTCCTAACTATGTCCATCTTTTGTACTGTCCCAGTGTAAAATCAGCCTGAGTTAGTTTTCATTTACTTTTCCAATGGGATTAAGTCCACAGGACCTAATAAAAACACAGTCTTATCTTATCAATCTGTGAAACCTAATCTATATTTCACTTTTGAGAAATCCAACAAAGCTACCTAAATGTTCATTTTAACGACTTTCTTTTATAATTTAAATATAACTACCATACACAAGGTTTTTGGCTGGTTGACCTTTATCAGGTATATAGTTAATGTCCATACTTTCACTAACACCACACACACACACACAAACACACACACACATCCTCCTGAAATGTTTCAATCATCCAGTCAGAACTTAAAGTGTGATTAGCACATTTCACATGTATGTGCCATTAATCAGAATATTATTTAAAAAAAACCCAAAGCATTAGACTGAAGCTAACCATAAATAACATCTATCCAACCCTTTTCTTACCTGCACAGAAAACATCACCAAAATAGCCTATACTCATTAGCAACAACACCATGGCAAAGATCTTTCACAAATTTACACAGTTTTTTCCCACATATTCAAATATATAAACCGATGAAGACGAAATACAAATATCAAGTAGTACAAATAATTACCAACTTGTTCATAAAGTGACTTCCTACCGAGTTTTAATTAACATGTTGCAGAAGTTTTCCGCCAATGCACCTGTCATCTATGCTGGTGCGCAGGTATTTTTTAGCTGATTGAAAGAGTTTCACACAATAATCGTCAGAAACCTACCTACAACACTTTTTATTGAATCAGCCTTCTATATTAAATCAAATGCAACCTAAATCTAAACATAATGTAACAAACATGTTCAATTAAATTCAGTTTTATTTATATAACTCGAAAGTACATTACAGTATTTGAATTCTTTGAGCAAATTTAAGCTAGCGCTAGTTAATCTGTTTAATTGCATAATGCATTTGGGTTTAAATTGTGTTTCTTTTTAAGCCTAAAACCAAATAAATGTACTGGAGCCAACATTTTGGATAAGCTTAATGACAGCCTGTCAGCGAGAAGCGACATTTAGATATATTTCTGCTTCAGTTAAGAATCATGAGCTGTCACATTTCTATCACAAAACCGAACACTCAAAGAAATCGAGTAATTTACTCCACTTAGTTAAAGAAATACCCGTCTTTTCAAATATTCTCTCTGTTTCCTCCTCCTCTTCCTCCCTTTTCTGCCCATGCTCAGAGGACGTTGTTGCTTTGTGTCTCATGGAAAGACTTGTGGGAGACTGGCACGCCGCAAACACAGTTACCTCACAGGATGCCCATTCTTGTTAAGCTATTTTACAGGCACCTATCCTCGACAACCTGAACAATAAGAGCTTTATAATTAGGCTGATACTGCAGTGGGTAAAGATTTCTGATATCGTCTGCCTGCTTTCCCCTCTTCCTCCGAGACCTTGTTTTCCTCTTCTCTGCCTTTCTCTCTGTCAGATAGCGGATTGGCCCATCAGGGGCCTCAGCCCTGGGCTTGGGAAAAAGCTTTTCACTCTGGGTGTGAAAGAAATGACATGCACTTCCTTTTATCTGAATGTCATGAAATGTTCTGACTTCTTTTGCACTCGTTCACTTTGTTCCCTCGCATAATGGAGGAGGATGATCCACCTCTGCTCTTGTTGTCTTTTTATCATATTAAACTAGAACTATGAATATTCATGAGACGCTATGGATATCGGAGCAAATTCTTCTTATGGGTGGATTTCCTTGGTTTTTAGATCTAACGTGCTCTCTGTTGCCACAGTCACACAAAACATCTCAAATCAATACCAGAGACACATTCCACTTTTGCTGCATTTATAATTGTCACTCGCTCCTGCTTTTCCTTTTTCGAGCATTTTCCTTTGTATATTCCACTTTCCCAGAGGGGTTTATGCCATACCCAGAATCCTTTGCTTCAAGTTCTTAGGGCTAGAGAAGAGAGATGTAAAACTAGTTCAGTTTGTGGATCAAACCACCTCCAGCTTACACCTTTTCCGTTAACTGCACCACAGAGCGGCACAGTTCAATAAATTAAAAAAAAAAAAAAAAATCCACCACAGAGATGGTTAAAAATACAGATAGCCAATCCCATAATGTGACCACACCGTGCACGTCATCGAGGGACTAATGATCACTAGACCGCTAGAGAATACATTTCTCCTGCATGCCTCCATCTGTGTTCCCCCCCTTGAGGTGTTTTTCATGCAAGCAATGTACGTCTCCAGTTGTTCTTGCCCAGAGAGAGGGGCATCCTGCAAGCGTCCCCCGCTCCCCTGCGGAGCATCCCCCTTCAGGCAATCTCCCGCCCACATCGCTCCTCCTCTTCATCCCTCCCTCTCCCAAGGGCCTCCAGGGAGACGGGACGCCAGCAGCTGTTCTCAGAGCACCCGGGATCGTTTCACACAACTGGCACTGCGCCATCATTACATCTCATCATAGTAACCCCTGCCTACCTCTACTCATGTCCTACTCTGGCCCCACATCTGTCACAGCTGTGTGAGTGAGTGAGAGAGAGCGCACACACCGGCTGATGAACTCTCTTGTGGGAAAGCAGGATTCTGAATCACAGTTGTTTCAACTGGCTGATGTAGCACAGCGGTGAGCATAAACGCATTTAATCTCAGTAACCCGCGCTGCCTTGGGGGGGTAGGAGTGATCCGAACCATTCTTGGCATTAATCTCAATCAGCTCAGTTCGAACCATCTGACAGGAGACGCTGGCAGCCGGAGCCTTCGGTGTTCCCCCTTTGCTCCGCGCTGACTGAAAGAAGGGCATGTGTAAGAGTCAGTTGGGCTTAGTAAACCATGACAGTGATGGAGCTCTTCATTTGCTTCCTCACCGGCAGGTTGACGCTGTGCCAAAACCAGCAGAAAATGACCCCAAACGACACGGGATCGTTTTCATCTCGGCACTACGCACAATGCTTCCGGCAGTCTTTTTAAAGAAAAATGTGCTGCAGTGAGTTCACATAAATTTGGGCTCAGTCTCCGATCCTCTGATGCTCTGCAGTTCTCTCTGTGACTTTAAATGATGCAAAGACGATGTCGGCCGAACTAATCCAACTTTCTGTTTCTTTCTGTAGCTTCTCACACGCTCATTCACCCACATTAAGTGGATTTCACTGTCAGCACCTAAACTGAGCAAGGCTTCAGACATATGATATAATGGTGAGCGTAAAAGTGATGGTAGCTTGTGTATAAAAGCATGTTAGGCCTGAAAATTGCCCATTTTAAAAGACTTTGACACCCTGTAAACCCCATCACGCTGGCTGTAAAACGATCTCATTCTAAATTAGATTACTCTCATTTCTGTGGGCCTCCATTCTACTCTGTATCTACTGCTATCTATGTCTTACTTACCGCTGAGCCATGTGCAGAGTTCTTCAGGACTAGATGCGACAGATGCAAGTGTTCGGGGATTGTTTCTGAAGGCGTAAACTCCTCTGGTGTCAGGGGAACTCTGCGCTGCTCTGGCAGAGAGGATGGTGATGGAGGGTGAACCTTTGTTGTAATATGAAGTGTGTCAGATTCTCCCGTGGGTATCAGTAGAGGCTTAGGCGCAGCGCTGGTGGGTAACACATTGTGTGTTAGCGGGGCTGAGCTCTCTGTAACTCGGGTTTCTGCTGGTGGAGCTCTGCTGTCTGTTGCATCAGTTGCATGAGGACGGAGAATGTAAATGCAATGAGGAATGTGCAGGCTATGGCATTAGCATAAGAGATGCTGCCTCAGATTGTTTATCCAAAGAAAGCCTAGCGCTCCCCCCCCCTTTTTTCCCTTCAAATGAGCACATATACGCGCACACACACTCACACACAAGTATGCGCACGTTCACACACGAACGGAAGTGAGAACCCGCAATGAAAGTGCGATTTCACACTGCTGAGACAGGCTAAACTCAAAAAGCTGTTCCACAAACCCTTTCTGTGCTGAAAATTGTGTCCTTTCTGGAAAACGCTGTGACTGCTAAAAGGTGTGACTATTGTTAATGCGGTTGTAAAATGAAATCACACAGTGTTTGTCAAAGTGTATTACGCCGTTTTCTTTGCACTTACATGGATGTGTCCGTATGTGTTTGCACACACTCAGCTTTGTCGTCAGACAAAAACAATGACAAATAATGGCAACGCTTATCTCTCACCTTCAAAACAGCTACAAATCAGTTGCTGGATCACTATAAATGTAACACAGCTGCACAGAGGTGCACCAGATTGCCACATAATCTAATTATACGAAACTGCATTGAAACCGCGGAAATGTCCGGGTTGATCGTCATGCTATTTTCCACTTAAGTGAATCATCAGTAAGCAGTTAATGAGAGAGAATAACTGAGTGGTAATACTAGCTGCGCGGTTCCTCTACACTTCACTTTATTGCATCGTTAATATATTTATTTTGCAGTTGGTTTATTTATAATAATTTAATTAAGACATATATTGTGTATGTTTCCATTGAGCCATTCATTTTCTCCGCTTATCCAGTTCAGGGTCATGTGGGGGGTGGGTGGGGATTGGAGCCTATCCCAGCTACCACGGGGCAAGAGGCGGATACACCCCTGGACAGGTCACCAGTCTGTCTCTGGGCTTATTGTGTGTTTGTAGAATGTAATACATGTAAATACAGGATTATTCCCCTTACAGATCCAGAACAGTCAGATACTTTAAACTTCCTGTATGATGAGAACAAGATCAAAGCTTCTTTGTAAGATGTTTGGTGAAAAGTACATCATAAAACTCATTCTACATTCTACAACAATGTAACAAATCTATTTCTGGAAGGACAGTAGGCTGTCCAGTTCCACAGAGAGGTTTGAAAGCAGAACCGGGAAAGGAATGGAGAAGAGGAATCTGGTAGGTTTTAAACTCGGGCTAGCAGTGGATTTTGAGTATGAGGGTTTTGAAAACTCTGAATCAGATGTAAAGGAAGGCATTTTAACCATCGCACTCATAGCTATCAATCCTAATATCACTCTACTGCAATCGAAACTAAACTACATTAAGTGAGTCTCACACGGCGCCTACCTTCACTTGTATTGAAATAATGGGGGGTTTAGAGAGCTGAAATGTGATTTTCCGACCCCAGAAACAGAGCTGTGGAATGTAATAGACTCTGTATATACAGAAAAAGGGTTAAAAAATAAAAAAATAAGTCTTTGTATCATTTCCAGCCATGCAACAGTGCCACCACTCTCACACATAATGCATTGGCAGTCTAAGCTGATTCATTTTTAAATCCCTTAATATGTGCCTGTCTGTCTGCGCAAATGGACTCACTAACTGTCCCATGACACACTCTTCCATGCACACACCTCGCCTCAGCGCGCGTGCTGAAGCGAGCATGTAGTGTCTGCTGGCGCGCACTGGCATTTTTATGCATTTGCATGTAATGAGATCATTTGTCACTTCAATTAATGTAGCCCGGGAAAAAAGTATAACAATAATTTTTAATGCCACCTGTCAGTCTTAGCATTCTCATCATTTATTACCGGAGTGTTAAACATTGATTTAGAGTCACACTAATGAATACATTGGGATTCATAGGCGGTTAACATTTTGCCCGAACACCTGACGGTGGCAGAGCGCATGGATGTTATTAATATGTCACATGATTTTCCAGACATGATCCAATCTCTCCAAGACCAAGGCCAAGTTCAATCTTTTCAAAAAATGCAAGTAATTCAGTAGAGTAATGCATCATCAGTGTGTGTGTGCACACATGGTCATCTGCATGTGCGGTTCAGCATGTGACAGGTTATGCTTGTATGGCTCTTTTTCAGCCCAGAGGATCTGGTTTTGGATAAACGATGAAGTCATGGGTCACGAGGGGTCATGCGTCTGGATAGGTAGATGTACGACAGGGTTTGGGGATTTTGGTTTCTCCCACCAGCCCTCCCCACTCACCAAACACCCATCTGTCCAGCTGACCAATAGGCAACGGGCTCATTGGATCAGAGCCTCTTGCCAATGCATCGCTAATCCTTATCTGAGCATGCTCACTGACTTAACTGGGGCAGAGGCACGACAAAGGCTGCGACTACTATAACATCCTGTCCAAGCATAAGCTGCTGTAATGTTTTTTAAAAGGTACATCTGCTCGGGAAGCACAGAACATATTAAAAATACAACTTATCATTGTTTGATTTTACATCAAAATCAATGAATAACTAAGCCTGGATTTTCATTTTTATATTCCTGGAAACGGTAATAGTATTGAAAATATTGCTTATATAACCGGCTTTTTATGTGGATATAAAAAAAATCAAGCATTATAAGTGGGAAAAAGTTAAAGTATGTATTGTTACTTCTAACCTGGAGGTTTTAAAAAGGTTCTTAAGATACACTTATATAAGATAAATGAAATAACAGTTTATGCTGTATTATTCAAGACTAATGGTGTTATTTGATCTAGATATTAAAGTCAGGACCTTCAGTTACATGATATGATAAAACCTGTGTGTGTGTGTGTGTGTGTGTGTGTGTGTGTGTGTGTGTGTGTGTGTGCGTGTGCGTGTGTGTGTGTGCGTGTGCATCAGTGTGTGCATGTACAAACAGTAGTGGCGAACACTCTGTGAGAATGGAACCTAAGACCTGAGATCCCTGGGAGGTGAAGGAGGGGATGAAGATGATTTATGGGTTTTACTGAACTGCACCATATGCTCGCCATAAATCTAAACACACCTGCTCACAAACACACATTCACATGCACTTACACACACGCACACACACACAGATAACAGAGGTTTGCTCACATCGGGGTCAGATTCAAGCCAAATACATTTCTCTAAAGCTGAGATTAAAAATAGGCAAGAATACAATTCTACAATAGGATGATCTTTCACGTTGGTCTACCAGAAGTGTAACAGAGCAGTGTTGTATATTTTTTAATATTGCTGCATATTGTACATTTATATCTGGTATGTACAGATAGAAGTCAAGCAGAAACAACTTTTATGTATTAAAACTTGAGCCACTCCTCAGTTCTTGATATTCGGAACTTTTTCAGGATTGTTTTGCATGGTGAATCACAAGCTGAAAGTATTTTTTTGCATTCATAATTCCATCATTATTGACAAGATCTTCAACACCTCTGATTTCACCGCAGCCCCAAACCATGACACAGCCTCCACCGTGTATTACATCACATTTTATGTTCTTGCAACAGGCTGCTACAAACAAAGTCTGTAACACAACACACTGATAACACTGGTTCAATCTCTCAGTCCAGTGTTTTTTTTTTTCATTGCAAAACATTTCTCCAATTGTTAATTCAGTATTTTGCGTTTTGTCTGATTAATGAAAGAAAAAGAATGAAGTAAATGATAATAAAAGAAGCTGTAGGTTGAGGCCCCATTGGGAATGCATTGTATTGCTTTATTGTAGCATTATGACTAAATTTAAAAGTCTACGTGAGATATTCTGTAAAGTTTGTGTCCTTCAAACAGGACTTTAAAAGGCTCTCTGAGGGTTGTAGTCCTGTTTATGTAATGTTAAAGCTCCTGTCAGGCTCACCTAAATCAAAGCAAATGAGTGGGTTCTTTGAGTTCCTGTCGTCAGCCAAACAACAAAACTGCTGCGCTGTTCAAAACATGCTCTTAATGGATTTCCTTAAGACCAAAAAAAACTATCACAGCTCCTCCCACTTTCTAAGTGCTTTCCTGGTACAACATGAGAGGTCTGCTGCTTACCAGCAGTGATTATAGACAGGATGCACGTGAGACAGTTTTATTCCATCATCTCACAGTAACTCTAACACAGTGGAATATAATTTTAATAGCAGGATTTAATTTAGTATGAAAGCAAGCCGCGCTTTACAGGCCACTTTACCGTACAGTATATCGAGGCGGCTGACCGAAATGTTCACATCTATCCCGGACTGCTCAAAAATCATTCAATCTGAATGAATAAACTCTGAATGACCTTGATGACCTTGCTCTCAAGATAAGACAACCAGCTTTTAACATTACCATTAGAGACAGGCCGAGCATTAACACCACAGAGGCACGTTGCTCATCAGAACTGCTTTTGCATCATATTGAGGACATACTGAAAAAGTATAAAGCATCAACTTTCAATCTACCTATTCCTAATCTACTTTGTCGCACCTTCCTGAAGTGGTTTGTGGGTAACAGCGGGAGACCGTTCAGCTTCAGAGATGGTTGTGGTTGTTTCCACGTCGCCCTCGGGCCCGCCCTCACCTTCAGTTTCACCCTTAGTTTCAACTCCAGCTTTCACCTCTGTCCCGTCATCAGCTTTGGGAGCGGTAAACGTCCTAGATGAAGTTCCTGTTGTGGCTATTTGGCAACAACAAGTACAGATCTCCATTAATAAACAGAAGCTAAATGTGTGGGTAGGCTGAAACTGGAAAACCGAACCCGTAATCATCCCATTAGCTAGAATCATTATTTTCTTTGATAAATAACACCAATTTTTTTCTTTTCATTCTCTAACTAACCAGACAGTTGTGTCTAACTGTCAGAGGAGACCATTTAAAAAAGAAGGCTTCTGCAGTGCAGTCCAATTGCTCAGTCTATCCATGCATCAGCCTTTACTGTTGGGCCATGTGGAGAAAAGCCCAGTGCTGTCAGGGTTGATGTTGCCACTTTGCCGATCGTTTCTGTCTAACAGCTCGGAGGCTGCGAGTCTCTCCACAGAGAGAATCCCTAATCAAATTCCCTTTTATTCCTGCCTCCCCACGCTCCTCACCCGGAATCACACTGCATTACAACACACTAACATATGCCCACATCCTTCTCTCCCTTTTCGTTCTCTCTCTCCCTCGCTCAGCTCCCTTTTCTGCTCCATCCACCCGCCGTTCTCTCACTCAGCCCTCTCTCATCGCCCCTTTTCTTCAATCCATCAACAGAACTGTCTTTAGTCTAAATAAAAAAAACAGCAGAACTGTGGAAGAAATCCTCCTGTGCAGGTTAGTGTGATGTGTTGGGATGAAAGGACATGGGCGACAGAGAGGCCTATTAATAATGAAGCACGCGGGGCTTGAGCTGGAGCAAGTGAGGAGAGGAGATGCAGAGGGGGGGAAGAGGAATGACTGAGTCGAGAGCCAGCTGAACATCACAAAGAGAGAGAGCAGGGTGGGGTTTAGGAGATCCAGATGGCGAGGTGTGGGGTTAAAACAATGCAACAAAAAGGGGACCGAGACGAGACAGGGAGAGAAGCAGAGTAGAATAGCACTTCTTCTGCTTCGCTTTGCATTATTACTTACTAGAACCAGAGGGGGAACCAGCAATTGTACCTGAAAGAGAATAAGAAAAGGGAAGAGGATATGAGATGAGAGCTTGTTTATTTATGCATTTAGTTTGCCTAAAGACTTGACTCTGCCTCATTCATCAGACTCAGGTGGCAGAGAGAGCTAAAGAGCTGCTCTGCAAAAATAAAGGCTTGTTTTGGACTACCTCTCAAAGTCCTGAAGTAATTACTGAACCCGCCTCCTCCATTCTTCCTAATTTTATTTTGCTGCTCTCTCTCTAATCCCCATATTCACGGGCGCTCATCACATATGGATGTTTTAAGAGAGCACTACCACTTTGCTACACTCGCATCAAAACTTTCGCCTCTCTTGCATATTTTTTTTTCCCCGAGATTGTACTAACAGTTAGCCTAGCCCGAGCATGCATAATGCAATCTGTAGAGGCTCTTTCGTGAGCCGTGGCCGTTTTGTGTAGCATTTCGACGGAGCGAGCTGCAAACATTTGAATTTTTAAAATTCCACTAATGGGATTCAGTTAAAAAAAAAAAGAAAAAATGGGCGGTGGGCTCGGGAGTTGCGTCGGTACCATTAGAACTGGGTCGGAAATGTCAGGCAGATTTAAAACAAAAGGCTAACAATAGAGCCATTCTCTGCAGTGTGTTTGTGTGTGTGTGTGAGTGCACAAGTACAGGTGTGCAGTTGCGGGTTTCTGTGTGCATCTCTTGTGCTCCTAAGTGTCTCAGTGTCTGTTTGGAAGGAGAAAGGCTAGGGAGGGGCTGGCCTAGATTATTATTTTATCATATCTAGCTACTGTAGCTGGCTACTGAGAGGATTTCCTCCCCACACACTCCCACGTCATGACACGGCTCTGATGTGCTCTCTGCACAGAGGTGACAACAACTCAGCCTCTTCACCCTTTTCTTTCTTTTCCAGCCTGCTTTTATGCAGGACGTCAGAGTGACAGAAAACCTCTTTCATAAGTCGGCAACGATGGAAGCCACGGTTCAGATTGCTTCCGCAAAAAGTAGTCTTACAGTTGTGCAGCTCTATTATAATAAAGAAGGCTGATAGGTGTTATTAAAAAGAGTCAGTGATGTTATTTCTAACTTACACGTGTTGGGGGTTCCGTTGGGTGCCGGCAGGTAGGAACCTGCTTTCCAGGACTTGGCTTTGAAGCCCTTCTTGCAGCGCTGGCAGTCCTGGCCTGTGGTGTTGTGTTCACACTGGCACTGGAGGTTCCCGCCATCCTCATCTGGCAGGCACTGGGAGGCGTGGAGGTTACACTTACACCTTAAACAGAAATAGAACGGACGCCCGTAAGACAAAATGTTCATGCGATGTGTGAGAGCTGACTGTGTATAAAGCTGCGGGAATAAGCTGTAATCACACCCAGGTTACAGTTACAGTGTTAATCATACTCTGTATTTTCCATGTTCACCAAAGTGCAGCTGTGGACTGCTGAGTTCCCTGT
This sequence comes from Diplotaxodon limnothrissa, assembly GCF_057381915.1. NCBI lineage: Eukaryota > Metazoa > Chordata > Actinopteri > Cichliformes > Cichlidae > Diplotaxodon > Diplotaxodon limnothrissa. The sequence goes on along the minus strand of NC_140602.1, from coordinate 52,673,814 downwards.
GCACAGACATGCCGCACACTTCTTGTTCTTGTGTTTAATTCTTTAGCGAATACTCTAAATCAGCGGTCCCCAACCCCCGGGCCTCGGACTGGTACCGGTCCGTGAGTTGTTTGGTACCGGGCCGCGAGAGATGAGGCTCAGGTGTGAAATGTATAGTTTTCAGGGTTTTTATCGTTTTTCAGCGTTATTTTGTTATCGTTTTTAACTCGGTTTTCCTGGGTCTTTTCACGTGTGTTATGAATAAATCTTCTGTTTTTCGGTACCGGTACTGGTTTTATTTTGTAGTATTTATCCGCGACACCTTAAAGGCCGGTCCGGGAAAATATTGCCGGGCATAAACCGGTCCGTGGCGCAAAAAAGGTTGGAGACCGCTGCTCTAAATTACAGCACGTCACAAAGAGTCAACTAAGTGTGGCCTCGCCGGCGCACTTGTACCAAGCAAACGAGACGAGCAGAATCATAGTTAAAAAATCGCGATGCCCTTGAGACTTGTCACTGTGATAGGTTTATTACTTAACTCTGTTTTTGCTCTCAAATGTATTCAGTGCTTTCTCAGAAAGTACTGGCAGAACTTCAGCGCCCATTTCTATTTTGATGTTTGCTGGTAAAGTTTGTACAGTTGCCAGTCCATCTGATTCTGTTTTTTTGTATTTTACTGGCAGCTGTACTCACACTGACAGTCTAAAGTGACAGCAATGAATTAAACTGCTTAAAAAAAACCTTGCCGGGTAACAAAAGTCCCAACTGAGTCAAAAACACTTAATTCATCAGTTTGTCAGGTGATAGAAAATAAATCAGCAGCTATTTTGATAATCTTCTCAGAACATTATTTCAAATTTTTTGGGTGCAAGAAGTCATAGGTGAGGTTTTTCTTTTAATCACATATAATATTAAACTAAATATATTTGGCTTGTGGGGCAACTTAAAAAGGTCGATCTGTACTCCTGGAAATTTTATTAGCCCTTTGTCACACATTGTACAATATTTAGTACTACCACTTTATAGGACATCTGAGCATTAATATGATTATAATAGCCAGTAGTATAATAGTATATGAAATAGAGAAGTAACTGACAGTAGAACACATGAGATATGAGTAATAAATACTCATATGATTTTTTTTTTACATTTTATTTATTTGACTCATGATTTTTTTTCCACATTTAAACATATCAATGAACAGTGATCGTAGTAGTATTTTTAATATGTTGGTAACAATGGGATAATCTGCCAGCACATCAGTGTAATAGCTGGACTAACTAACTAATCCCTTTTTAAAAATTTTGTGATTACTCTCAGTATAACTGTGTATGTTGGAACAGGGTAAAGGTCCTTTACCATAATAATAACATGAAATGAAATAGAAACTGGTAGCGTTTAGCAGCCCGCAGTCATCAGAACTTTTACTGAACTTTACAAGGGTCTTCAGGTAGCAAACACACAAATCACAACAACAAACATAACATTTTTTACTGTATTGTCTTGAAACAAGGGAGCCCTGTATGGAACATAATGCCTGAAGGTATTTCAGTATTAATTACCGGTGATATAGTGTTAGAGCACACCTAGATAAAATACAGATCACCTCAGTTTGGTCTATTAAGGACCCCCGTACACCACACCTGATATCTGCACAAAACCGCTGCCAGGCAATTTAAAAAAATGAACAAACAAAGAAAAAAGCAGTGGGACTGTACTGCTATTTAAATGAATTCCAGTACAGAGTGATGCATCACTGATAGTAATCTGATATGCAGCAGTAGTCTGTAGCCAGTAGTCTGACATGGATCACTGGTGCATATCAAACTACTGGTGAGACCTAGGTGAATGTTAGTATGGCATCTATGTCGATTTATTTTATTGTTACTAATATTTTCATTGGGAATTTGAACATAATTTACAATTTTAATGTTATTTAGAAGTTATTTGGAGTGTGTGGATCTTCACTTCATGACATCATTCGTGTTAGTAATGGCCCTCTATATTAGACTGCTAGTAGCCCATGACGTTTGTAAAATGAACATACAGTACCCCCTTTTAATTTAAATAATGCACTCATTAAATTATTTAATCAAAAGTATGTTACCATATTTTTAATATCTTTCAAAACATATTGTAAAGATATTACTACGCTGCGATCATTACACAAATTATTATTGCCAATATTAATATGTAACTATAGTAACAGTGGAATCAGCTGATTAGTTTAATCATAAATTAATTAAAATCAAAAACAATGACTGAATTCAGTTTAATTCAATGTTATTTGCAACAACATTTGTTTACAATACTAGAAAGGAAAACCCAACGACAAGACAACTCCCTATGAGCAAGCACTTTGTGACAGTGGGAAGGAAAAACACCCTTTAACAGGAAGAAACGTCAGACTCAGGGAAGAGCAGCCATCTGCCACAGCCGAAGTCAAACTGGGAGCTGGTTCCATAAAACACAGCTAAAGAACCACAAGCAAGCCTGCAGTCCGAGAGTGGCGTACTCTATTTGAGTGATATGGTACTATGAGATCTGCATAGTGTAATTTTATCAGCTTATTTATTTGTGAGTCAAAGTATATGTTAATGTTGTTCTTCCCTTCTCAACCCCCCCCCAACTAAGTCTGGACTTTAAAGAGAAAACAAATCAGAGTACACTGAAGGTGCCACAACTGTTGATAATCCATTTATCCACTTGCTTTCTGACACCGTCATTTCTGAGCAAATTATTGTTTGCAATTAGTGCCGGTGAAATTCAAGCATCTGAGCGTAGGTGCTTCTGTGGTTGTGTGTGTGTGTGCGCACCTTTGGGCAATTGACCTCAGCAGAGGACAGGGCCCAGGTGGGCTGATCCAGAGGCTGAAGTTCTGCCAAAAAAAGGAAATGAGGATCTTAAGGACACTCGGCAGCTACGACTTTAAATTACAGCCTTTTCCAGATGAGCGACTGGACTCCAATCTAGTTTGTTCCACTGGAGTGAACACCTATCCGTCTGCATCAAATATTCAAAGAATGGCCTCTGTATTCTGACGAGATGACTACTTCAATCTTCCTTTTGCATCCTTTTTTTTTTTTTTGGGGTGGGGGGGACTTTCAAAAATATGAATTATGATGACTAAAACTTAAAACGGAAAGAAATCGAGACAGTTGATCTGCACCATGAGTCTTACACAGAGTCGCGCAGATTACCTCAGTTTCTCTCCGATCACTGGAGGAGTTGACAGGATGTGCCACAGAGAATCCATCCACCAACAAGGCCTTGTTTACTGCCTGCTTCCTGAAGGACACGAGCTGTCCACTTAGCAAAGACTGAAATTGAACATCTCTTTTTCATGGAGAGAACGGTGCGTGCGCGAGAGCGAACGTGTTTCAAATGAGACGAGTGTGTGCGTGCGCGTTTGTGTGTGTGTTTCTGCTTCGTGTGACGCATTTGCCTGCGAGCGTCGATGACAGACAACAGATCAGAGAAGCTGAGGCGCGGTGACTAATGCCGGCACTGAGTGACTGACAGCGCCGAACATATCACTACTTCTCATCTCCTGTATCTTCAGTGATAAATCTCATCTGTCTCATCTTGAAAATGTAAGCGGGCTGAGTCCAAAACCTAGAAGCTGGAGATTAAACACAATGCTGAGGAAGAGCGAGCGGTTTCTAGGTATGCTGCTGTGCATTTTCAGGCTCACGGGCTTCATGCCATCAGAAATGGCCTTCTTTCTGTCACTTAGCTGGAGAGCACAAAAACCTGCGTGTGTGTTTGTGTGGGTCTGTGTTTCGAGTTGTGAAATATCACTTGCTTTCTCATCTTAACAAAATTCTCTGTTAATTAACTCGCGTTCAGGAAGCCTCAGAGTCTCACAGGCTGAAACTTTTTCTCGGACGCTTCATCTCCTTGACCTCCTTTTCTGACTCCTTCCACACAGGACAACCCAGGAAGACTCGGAGTACATCTAGCCTTGCACTCTTTCCGCATGAATGATGTTGACACTCTTGACTTTTCAAGTGCAGTGTTCCTGTAGCTCTCTCTGTCTCTCTTTCGGATGACAGCTTGCACTGGGATTTTTCCCGATCCCTGTCTCCAGTCCCCCCGCACACAAATAATACATGGGCACAATCATATGTTAATGTGCAAGATGTCTGCCTTCGCTGCAAAGTCATCAAAGTGGGAGAATCAGCTCTGAGCTGAAGGAAGTTAAGATGGGACAGCTGGATCCATCACAACAGTCTATTTGCTTGGAGTGGGAGAGACAGGGGAGACGAAATTAGAGAAGGTGAGCGGAGGAGGAGAGTGGGAAGGGCAAGAGAAAGCAGGGTAATAAGAGTGTCTAGGAACAGGGGAAAAATAAAGAATGCAAATGAATTCCGGTCTATACAAGAAACCATACATTTAATTAGCTGCTATGATATCTAAGGATATTTTGCCTTAAAGGTAGTCTTGGTTTCTTTGATGCTTATGTGATCCCTTGCATGTTTGTTCTTCTCTCTCACACATGCATCGACACGAGTGACATAATGCATATTTCTGCCAATAATTTTACACAACTCTGCTGACCTACATGAGGCCATAATGCACCAGTTAGGCAGCAGTGTGCCAGCTAAAGCAGAAAGTAGACGACTGCCTACTAATGAACATGAACAAACACACTTTTTTTTAGACTTCTCTTGTGTTTGGTGCGAATACAGGATATAAACAAAATTGGTGTTATGTTAAGTGAAGTTCACTGACTGCTGCAGGATGTTAACACACCGTGAGCAGAAAATGTATTGCCCAACAAACCATGGGCTGTGTGACACTGTTTTTAGTTAAGAAAATGCTTGATGAACTAGCTGTGACTTCTTCTGCACCACCTGAAGTGCACGATGTACTAACTTTCCAAATTCCTGCAAATTGGTGCTTTACAGTTTGAATTGTTAGTGACAAACTCATCCAATTTATATACATTAAGCTCTGCAGTATAAAATAATTACAGCAGAGTTTAAGCTTTTGATTCATATGTGTCCACTTATTTGTCCAGACTTTCCCTTTTATAAATATATCTCCAAAGTTCCAAATAACACAACCTAACTACATCCTGGCCATGAAAACAGGAAATGAAAATCTATTTAGTTGGATTTAAACGTATTTTGTAGAATTGCGGTTATTAAATATCAGCTAATGTCATATCATGGGAGCGATCTACATACACTCCATTAACCTACACTACCATGAGGCAATACCTGGACCCTACAGAGGTTGCACATGTTGTCCAACACCTCCGGGATGGCATGTGTGCCATTGCCAGCTGTGTCTCCCAGCACAGAGAATGGAGGAGATTCTGGAGAGCTGGACAGGACCGTAGAAGGTCATTAACCCATCAGCAAGACCACTGTCTGCGCTTTTGTGTAAGGATAAACAGGATGAGCACTGCCAGAGCTACAAAGTGACCAGCAGGGAATGTCTCTGACCAAACAATCAAAGGCAGACTTCATGATGTTGTCCTCAGCACCGTGGAGCTGGTGGAATACGAGTATTGGCAGGGTCTGGAGAAGACCAACAGTCTTCTCATTAGGACCATGTCCTGACGTTGTCAGACATGCATACGAGCACGTGGGGGCTGTAAAAACTATAACATTTCGTAAAATGGACTAACCTGCCGCATCAGTGGGTTGCTAATTTTCATTTCCATCAAACGACGTGGCATCCTTTGGTTCCTAACACATTACCCAGTCCATATCAGTGTCGATATCCAACATGTTTCTTTTCCCATTGAGATCTGATGTGCCTTTAATTTTTTTGAGCAGGGTATTTTCAGGTTACCCTGAAACAATTTTCAGACATATTGCAGATTGGTGGTTATTATAGGGCATATAATTATTATATCTCTCTATGTGCATCTGTGTCCAGCCCTGTCTGCCTTTGTCTTTGTCCATTCTCCCCGCAGCGTGTCTGTCTGAAGTCATGTCGGCCATGTGTATTTAATGATATGAAGACTGCCTGTTTTAGACAGCAGAGACGCAGCAATTAGGGGAATAAATAAGACGAAAGATAAACAAACATCAAGGGGGAGTCATGTGGTGGCAGAGCCTGAGAAAGCAGCTGGAAGCAGCAGTTAGTGGGGCTTTATCTGTCTCTTTACTGTAGTTGAAGCATATTCCTCTATTCCTCTCTAGGGACACTGCTATCACTCCCTCTCTCCTATTTTCCGTTTTGCACTCTTCTCCCACTGTATCTGTTGCTACCCCCCCCCCCCCCCCCCCCACTCCAAAAAAAAAAAATAAATCCATCTCCTCCACCCTTTCCTTTGGCTCTTGATCTCTGTTTTCTCATTTTATCCTCCATCTCTTTCCCCCTTCTGTCAGTTTACGTATGTTCCCCTTTTAGCCAGTCGCATCAGTGTTCACCGAAGAGTGCATTGACTAAATTGGGTTGCGGACATGTGTTTGAGAGGAGTGGGTTGAGGAGAAAATAGAGGGGATTTAGACCATGTGGGGGGCTGAGCAGTCAGTACAGCAGGGAGTAGGGCAGTTGTGTCAAAGCCCTGACAGTCTGCCTGCCTCTCCGACTACAGCGGTGAGAGTTGGAGGAGGAGTAGAGGGAGGGTCTGCATTGACGTGCTCTAACCTGTGATGACAGACCGCATTGATGCGGCTCTGACCCAGCAGGAGGACTCCCTCCTTCTCCACTCTCTGTTCGATCAACCGTCACTGAGAAGGCCCACTCGACACTTGCAACTATTCCCTCTCTGGAAACCGGAAAACTCACAACTGGCTAAACAACCTGCTGTAGTAATAGTAGAGAGAGAGGCTAATAGGCATTGTGTGTCAGGGCCTGTTTGCCAGAGACAGAAAGCCTTAACATGACTGCTTTATGAATCTGTTTATTTCTATACCACACAGGAATGAGGTAGATGGATATACATAATGTGTGGCTGTATTAAGTATTATAATAAATTACATTTGTATTATGATTGTGGTTTTAGCTAAATTGTAGAAAGAAAAGCACATTTCAGTAACCTCAAGCAAGTGTTTTATGTGCTGTGCCCATAAAACAGTGTAATTATACTACGTGGTACACTTATGCTACTGTTCAAACTGTGTTTGTATTGCAGTGTTGGATATTTTGGCATCCAACAAATGAAACACATTTTCAGTGAACTGATAGTTTGCAGCTCGCCAGATTTCCTCATTATGTTGATTAAAAAGTGTAATCCTGATATTACATAAACACAATTTCTGTGACAGGGCTGATAAAAGAGGCAGAGAAGTGCACTATAATCATAACGAATGCAATAGTCCAGCAGTTTGTCTACAATGCCAGATTTTGTACAGATTCGATTTAGTTTCTGTGGTTTTGAGCTCGTAGTTTGGTCCAGAAACTTTTTGTAATTTATATTTTGTCAATTGTGTCTAAATATTTGACCTTCTCTGTGCAGAATGATGCATATTTGATGGGTTTGAGTCTACAAATTGTTTTTTCTGTGCCCCTTGAATCAGAATTCAAAACATGTTCTGAATATATTTTTTTTTGTTAGATCACAAATAGTTTGGAAGACCGATTGGATTGAGTATAAAAACGGAAGAGTGAAGGGCATCTTCAGTCTAACTTAGAAATTAAAGAAAAACAATGAAATCATTGAAATGTTAATTTATAGGCAGAGGTAATAGATGTACCTTCAAATTTTAACTGGCTAATTCAACTTTCTATGCAAGAACCTTATCAAATGTAAATTCGTAGCACATCACACATTTTTTAGTTCTCTAAACAGTTCTTATCATGATCACATGCATAAAAGTGTGCTTTTTCTAAACTGTTTGCATTCACACGGGCAGATAAGGGCAGTATTTTCACTTTTTTTCTGTGTTACAGTTTGTTTCCTTTAAGTTATTCAGTGGTTCAGGTATTCATTTCCTGTTACATTTTCAAGCCTTCTGTCCCTTGTATCTTGTCTCCAGTGTTACTTCCTGTTGGTTGTTTTCTTGATTGTACTCAGCTGTGTTTATCTCTAAATACCAATGACTTTGTGGAAAACCGTATTTGCATACACGTCGTATACGTCCTTCCCCTGGCTAGACGATGACAGCTGCAGGAAAGTCCTACGGCACAGTGCATCCCAAGCATACGAGAAAGCAACCGAGTATGAAGTGGGAGTTCCATGAAGCGTAGATCATTGATCAACAGCACGCCTTATTGGCTTCTGCTGAAGTCTTTATCACCACGTCCCCTCCCACTTCCTCCCCTGCCTCGGCTTGTAAATTCAGAGCAGCTAATTGGACATGACTCCGTTTATGTTCCAGCTTCATAAATTTCTTTCTCTGAAGGGAGAGGATCGATTTTCCTCGAGTGCAACCTTCCGTAGCAGCACGAGCTTCTTCAAACGTTCCCTCTCCTCTCTACCACACCTTATCTTTTTTTCCCCTCCCGCTCAGCTATCCATCCATCCACTCACGTGTACTCCCACTTTCGCTCCAGACTAAACAGGTAATCTATAACTGACCACCCCTGCTATTGGATGGTGAGCAGGAATTACAGTTTGCCTCTTTTCACAACCACAGCAGTTCTTTCACATGTTTTCTCTCAGTCCCTCCCACTCTTTCACATTAATAGCAGAGCTGATGATATCTTTTTAAACAAATCATTCCTCCCAAGCACTTTATCGGTCATTATCTAATGTAAACTGTTGACAGCAGAAAAAACACAGATGCTTTAGATATATTTTCGGAATCAATCCTTCCTTCCCTGCCTTCCATTTTTTTAGTTTGAACTTTTTGCTTTGTTCTTGGGTTTTTTTTGTAGAAAGGTTTTTAAAAAGAACATCTACTCGAACAAGGGGAAGGCCTCGGGAACTATGTGTTTATGGGCTACCATTCGTTGTAACACACACACACACACACACACACACACACACACACACACACACACACACACACACACCACTTTCTAAATATGTTCACTGTTGAGGGGTCACTGCATGTTTTCGGCACTGGGAAAAAACTGAAGTGAACAGTCCGGCAAAAATTCAAATTCAAAGGAATGACCTTGGTTGTCTTTGCAATCCACACCCTGTGTGAATTTGTACACTGTGTGTTTGTGTGTGTTTCTGCAGTGGAGTGTTTTGGGACGTGTGACCTCCTTGGTGCGTTTGTGGGGTGATTCATTATTTTAGCACAGTTTGCTCTAAATTTTAAAAAACCTGCTCTCTGAAGTATGTACTATATGCACAGCATCAAACATCTAAATAAGGGAGCCTTAGCACACATCCTGTTCTCCAGTCGGGACCTGCCAGGAGTGACAGAGATATACATTGGAACAATTCAGGTTCCAATGTTTACCATTTTAGCTGGCCTTTCACTCCGCAGAGGTAATTAATATGCTGCTTTTTATTTCCTTTGCTGTTTCCTGTGATACTTTATGTGGTCACAATTTGTAAATGACTTTCTTACTCAGTTAAACACTGAATATATAACTTGCTTTAAGAGTTGGTTCCAGGAGGAGATTGTCTGGTTTCTTAAAATTTGTGGTCTGTAAGAAAATCATTTACGCTGCCAATGTTCAGTTCCCCTCTTTAACATGCAGTTTGCTTTAATGGGCATGTAAGCAATACTCATTATACTGTACATCTATAAACTGTACAGGCTCTTAGTTGTTACCCTGGCAACCCCCTGTAATCGTTTCGGGTTTTTGATTTTGCGTATTAGAAAAAAAAAAGTGTTAGTAAAGCCATGAATATAGCAGACCCTAGACTACATCCATAGCTCCAAAACAGGAGCAGGGTCCCCATGGAGCCTCTACAAGTGGGATGTAGATATCCAGGGGAAGGATATGGAGTAAAGAGCAAGTGAGGAAACAAATTAAATTTGCTGATGCTGGTGTGCTGGTTTTTCTTCTTCTTCTTCGTCTTTTCAAAATTTCATTTAAATTAAACTTTGGCCCTTTTTTTATTAACAAATGAAGAAAATTGTGTGGTGAAGGGAAAAGAAGATAAAATAATAATTGGTTTTGGTTTTTCTTGCTATATTCATGATCATTTCTGGCATTTTTGACACCTTCATGTTTTGCCTGCCTCTGCCCTAAATACATCAGTCATTCACCAGGCATCAAATACTGCCACTTTGTCAAATCTGCCAGCGTCTTGCAGATGTTTTCATAGGCACTGGTATCATGACACACCTTGAAACCTTACAATGACAACACCGAGATAAATCTATCTCCTAACACATCTGACATCAGATTTAAATGCACTGGTATACGTGAGCTTCCTTTCAGTCATGTAGGGTTAATGTTGTGGACAGAAATGTCTTAACTCAAGCAACAGTCTTTTCCTAAACCTCACAAAGCACCCGAACAAGAGAAAACAAAAGCAGAATCAGAAGTGAACCAAAGTTTTAAAATGCAAAGCTCCCAACAGGAACTGCAGTGTCATGGCTGATGAAGTTGTCACTCCACTGCCACCCCTTACACTGCTTAATTGAATTCAGTTCAGTTCAATTTCTACAACACCAAATCACAAGAGGAGTTGCCTTAAGGCCTTTTATATAATAATAGAGAGGAAACCTCAACAATCAACCAAGGACTTGCTGACGGCGGAAAGGAAAAACTCCCTTTTAACAGAAAGAAACCTCCAGACTCATAGAGAGGCAGACACCTGCCGTGACCAGTTGGGCCAGTGGGTGACGGCACTGATGTGTTTTTTAGTGCAGCGCCATGGGACGTGTGACCGAACAGTAAAGCCAGACACACTGAGATGAGAACCATCAACCAACCGTGCTGACTGATCAACCCCTTTAGACAATGAATCAAAATGATAACATTAAAAAAAGCTTAAAATATGTGACATCATTAAAAGTCATTAATAGCATTTGTATTTGAAGCTGCTGAGTAGAATCTTAGATTTTTTGATTCTGCATCAAAAACAATTAGAAAACCTCTCATGCAGCCAGAAACTGTCATTCATTCTTTATGCGCTTTAGTTACAGTTATACTAATCTCTGTGTTTAGTATAGAGACAGAAATGAGAAAGCCCCACATCGACGTTTTTGCTTGGGCGATCGTGGCTCAAGAGTTGGGAGTTCGCCTTGTAATCGGAAGCTTGCCAGTTCGAGCCCCGGCTTGGACAGTCTCAGTCGTTGTGTCCTTGGGCAAGACACTTCACCCGTTGCCTACTGGTGGTGGTCAGAGGGCCCGGTGGCGCCAGTGTTCGGCAGCCTCGCCTCTGTCAGTGCACCCCAGGGTGGCTGTGGCTACAATGTAGCTTGCCATCACCAGTGTGTGTGAATGGGTGGGTGACTGGTTGTGTAAAGAGCTTTGGGGTCCTTAGGGACTAGTAAAGCGCTATACAAATACAGACCATTTACTTTCTTTTTTGTTTTGTTTTCTTTGTTTGGTCGTCTCTACATGATTCTGATGAAAAGTTATTGCACTATAAATAACATATGCTGAATGTTATCACCCATGAATAGATGCACCCTCAAAAGTCAGTGACCACTGTGATGGGTGACCCTTATTAATTCGTACACACAAGACATATTTTACTGGCATTTGGCACTTGGCAGGTGGTAATTTAAGAGCCTGCATGCCAGCATTGTAATATTCATGATGCATGATGCAGCATGAATGATGCAGGCTGGCTGACACTGTCGTACTGAGGCAGACATGTCACTGCATCTTAAGCCCTCTTTCACTAAAGAGAGAGTCCAGCCTTTTGCTCCAGCCGGCCCCCGGTTGTCTTGAGCTCACCGTGTGACTGTGCTGGATATTATAGTGCAGCCTCCCTGCAGAGTCCTTACTGCTGCTGAATGTATTTTAATGAACACTACAGCAAAGACTAACACCTGGGGAGAGAGGAAATTGGGTGTGAGTTGTAGGGAGGGAGTCGTTATACATCCTCCTTTATTTAAGATATAAACAAGGAAGATGGCCTAATAGATGAAGGGAGGCAGCTGGGTGTGTGTACGTTCGTGGGGAGGCAGGGGGGTGAAAAAGTGATGAAGAAATAGAAACTCCGGGACAATATGCAAGGTTCTTCCTGTTGTGTGGTCCCCCGCAGAGTCCTGAAGGGCGATATAGATCTTTGCAGGATCTTTAAGTTGTTTTTTAGGCTTTTTAAGCTGTTGCGTATATCACAAAACTCATATGTGGATCTCTTCTCTCTGATGGCATATACCCGCTGTATGAACTTGAAATTTGAACCATGAATGCACTTACAAATCTGTTTTCAGAAATTAGCATTGTGCAAACACATTTGCAAACCTACACCCGCAGGCTTTTACCCGTGTTTAGCTACTCATCTAATTACTTTACTATACATGCTTTCTTTTTGTTAGGTGCATGTCCTTTCATTTAAGCAGAAAAAAAAACTAGTTTGTAAAAAGTCTCCCAAAAGTCACTAAAACTTGAACATGTGCATTCACACCAGACGCAAACATACACGCGCGAATGCAAACAGTTTTTGTATTACAGCGCAATTTGTGTTTCTGTGCGTGCGTGTGTGCGTATGTGTTAAAGTCTAATTCCGGAGAGACCGTAGAGGGGAGAATGCCTGGGGAAGAGGAGCTGAGCTGGGATCATCCAGAGGACAAGGGTTAATATAATTATCCTGCTAAAACCTTGAGACTGAAAGAACATCATTAGTCATAGCAAGAGGAGAGCTACCCAAGCCGCAGGCCAGAGGAGATGAGGAGAGAGGAACAGAGGAGGAGAAAGGGGAAATAGGAAAGCAGAGCTTCAAAACCCCACCAGTGCAGTTAGCAAGACAATTAGCACAAAGAGTAAAACTTGGGGGTCCTTGTTAAAAAAAGAAGAAGAAAGGACAGTGTTTAATAGCACTCTAAGCAGTGGCTGAAACTGTGTCGCTTATTCAGTAATTGTTATATTCTGCTTAATAATCTCTCTATAAATGAATTACTGGAGGAAAAAAATGAATTGAATGAAATTACAGTCATATTTAAACTATATACATAATGATGCTCTTTTGAGGCAAATTCTCAGCATAATTTTGCAATAAATGGAATGAACTCTGCTTTAAGGAGGTTTAACATGAAGCCGTTTTTATCGAAGGGCACAGTATTTTCTATTCATAAGCATAATAAAGACCTCAAAGATTCACTTGGAGCAGGTGAATTCACTGATCAGTCCTCCTCTTGTCACTTCAGGTGAAATATGTGAGGATGGTGGGCATAACTTGTGTGGTGGGGGTGACTTTGTATGAAATATTGAAAGGGATGGGGAGCAGCGTACAAACTACAGGGGAGCCCGCGTGGGTTGTCTTAATAAGACCCAAGCACCTCTGAAAACATGATTTGTTAAAGTTCAGGGAGAAGGAGTCACGTTTGCTGTTACGACTCTTTCAACAAACAACGACTCTTTGACCGACCTTGCAACTCTCCGTGAGTTTGTAGCGCTGAAAGATGCACAGGTGACTTGTTCCTATTATTAATGCAAAAAAAAAAGAAGAAAAGAAACCCCACCCTAAACCCTACTGGCGAAGTTAAGGTTTTGCTAGCCCACTGTATGTAGCCAAATGACAGAAACTGGGTTGTTTATGAACACATAACATAACAGAATGATATATATGGGTGGCGATAATCACCAGAAAACTTTCAATTCAATTTGATATATACAGGCCCAAATCCAAATAGTAGTCTCTAAAGGTGTTTATATTGTAAAGATGCTACAATAATGCAGAGAAAACCCCAACAACCAGACAATTCCCTGTCAGGAAGAATTTGGCAACAGTGGGGAGGAAAAACTCTCTTTTAACAGGAAATAACTTCTAGCAAAACCAGGCTTAGGGAGGGCAGTCATCTGCCACGACCGGTTGGATGTGAGTGGAGGGGGACGGATTATAAGACTCTGTGGAAGAGAGCCAGAAATGAATGCATACACTTCCTACAATCATTATAATAAGATTCTTATTAATAGAGATAATGATTAGAAATAAACCATATCAAGTGCTTTATGAATGCTGTACATTTTTCTAGCCACGCAAAAAAGTGGCATGATTTTTTTTAATGCTTGAAAAATAAGCATGGCTGTCAATTACAACAATTGTCTAATCTATTACTTTAATCTTTTAAAATTTAATCTGTTAAATGTTGCTTTTAAACTTAAGCTGTTATTTACTAGGGGTGCAACGATACACAAAATTCACGGTTCGGTTCGGTTCGATACTTTGGTGTCACGGTTCGATATTTTTTCAATACAAAAAAAATGTTCATGCCTTTTTAATTTGTCATTTATTAAAATTATAAAAATATATTTTAACTCAAAAGTACAGTTTTTAAATTTAATGTTGCTGAAATAACAAAGTAATAAAAAAAATTAATCTATCTGATCGAGAAATCACTCGTCTTTGGAAAAGAGAGTTTATTACAGAGAAATGGCTCTTTCCAAAATAAAAGCTATACTTTACGCTTCTTCTGGGCTATATTCTCAGCAGCATATTAAACATATCAGGTCCCCATAAGGAGAATCGTGTGCTAACGGCTGTCTAAATGACTCGGGTAAAGTTTGTAGCATGCTTGTTGTTTTTGTCTGCCTCCACTTGTCTTTGCACTAGGGTGATGTCGGCGTAAATGTGCAGTCATATTCGTTGTGTTCCCACTAGTGCTGTCAGCGTTAATCTGAAATGACGTTAACGCCACAACACGGCAAATCTCTGTTAACGAGCTACCGCGGATCACCCCGTGCGTGGGGCTGGACAGCCAACATGTTAACGAGCTAACTGGGCTAACACACTAGTTCCCACCAATGTAATTGAGCATTGCGTGGCACATCCAACATGCTGTTTTACTTTAGTCCGTGACGCGCTTACCTTCAGGGTCATACGTCACATGAAAACCAAAATAGTTCCTAACACACATCTGAATGAGGGTGGGGGAGGTTCAATTTGCCATGTTGCAAGGAGAGCTTAACTTCTGTCTCGCTAGCTTGCCCTGCACTCAGTGAATCTGCGTTCGACTACTCCGCCTAGGCTGCACTGTCGAGCTCAGATCTACAGAGCGCTCAACACAGACAGCATTGTCAGAAGGAAAGTTGATCAAATAAATTAAAAATTTTGTATTGTTCGATACATATGCGTACCGAACCGAAAGCACTGTATCAAATGGTTCAATATCGATACGAGTATCGTTGCACCCCTATTATTTACTTATTTATCCGTGGGTACGTAGAGTACAGGTTAGCCCATTTGCCGAGCACGTGAAAGATTCCTTAACTGAGTATGGGAAGACTCCTTGGTACTGTTGCGTCAGGAAGAGAATTTGGTGTAAAACTCTTGGCCAAATCGAGAGAGTAGCTGAAAGAAGCTTGTGTTTATTTGTTACTTTTAGTACAAATTGCATTAATTAACCCTAATACACTATGCAGCATATATAACTTTGTTAATATTCTCTCATTTATTTTTGGAGACTTAATATCAGATTGCTGGTTAGCTGAGAAACACAAAAGTACACAGCCAACTAAACTGACGTTATGATTAATAATTTAGCTTTTTCATAATGTGATAAATGAAAAAAAGGTGTTAATTCTTTATTCTTCGTGTATTTAGCAGCTAATTAAAACTTACAAGGAATATAGGAGAAACTGGTCAGTAAACTGAGCTATTTACTAAACTGTACTCCTTCACTACCATAGCAGGAAGTTGCAGCAAGTTCTTGACCTTGAAAAGCACAGTTGACAGAACAATATCTTGTTATAGAGTTTTTGGCTGGGCTACATCAGCAGATAAAGATGAGTCTTCAGCAGATGACAAAAAAGTCAGAAAAGTGCTGAGAATTATTGAGAAGGCGAAAACTTGCAGACTGCAGTACAGCTGAAAGGTCCGGAGGTAGCGGTTTAGAGCCATTTCAGGTCTATTTCTATACAATGGATTTCCCCAAACCCTGCACTAGACAACCTGTCCAGCATGTGTGTCCCCTCCTTTCAGCCTGTAACAACTGAGACCGGCTCCATGCCCTCCTGGGTTTTAATTGCACCTTAGAACACATATGCATCAACACTACAATGAGCGGGTGGAGGGAGGTTTGGAGTCTTCTCCCACCCCCATTCTCTGCGGCCTGCTGGAGCGGGAGGGCTAGTAGGAGGAGTTGGCCGTCCGACTGCGGTCTGGGGTGTGGGGCCTCCCTGCTGCTGCGGAGTCGGGGTGGTCTGCCTCTCCCCACCGCAGGGAAAAGGGTAACACCACCTGGGTCTGGGTGCAATTCCCCCCTCCAGGGGCAAGGGTACCTAGACCCGGTTCGTAGAGTACGCTTGGGGAGTGTGATTGTGTGTACAGCGTCTCTTTATGTCTGTCTCCACGTTGGTTGAGTGTGGAGTGAGTGCATATGAGAGCATGAGGGTGGGAATGGATGTTTGTGTCTGTGTGTGCCTGTATGTCTGTGTCTATATGTCAGGTTGGGTATCAGACGCCACCTCTCTGGGGACACCTCAGGCCCTCCAAGGTTTGGAGGCCTATCTCCACCCACCACCACTTCCCCTGCCGGTGGCGGACTCCCTCAGGTGTCGGTGTGTTGGTGGTTCTTTGTGTCTGGGGGTGGGCGTCCGGGTACACACCGGCTCACTCCTTGGCGGCCGCTTGTCGGGGCCTGGGGCCTGGGGCTCGCTCGGGCCCCTTTGGAGGTGGGGTGCCCCCGGCCTCTCGGCCTGGGGCTCGGTCACTCAGGCGCAGCTGGGGGCCGGCGGAGCTCACGGGCGCGTCACTGCAACTCCCCCTGACTTCTGCTCCGCGGCTGCTGGGCGAGCCCTCATCTGGGACTCTCCTCAGCTCTTACTGGAACAGTGGCGCGGCTGCCCCTCTGTTGGTCTTCCATGGTCTCTTGTGTTCTGGGGGCCTCTGGATGTCTGGAGTTTTGATCTCCTCCATACCCGCTTCACACCCTGGAGGACGGGGCTGTGGCCCCCCCACACTCCCTAGCAGATCATTACATGGAGAAACCTTTGGAATGCAAGCATGCTGATCCACACAGGTATGCACACATGGGTATTCACAGACGCGGACTAAAGCTTTCTTGGCTGCTACCTCAAAGCACACTGTGCGCTGTCTATCTTGCGTGCTGCACAATATCGTTTATTATTTAGTAAATATTGATATCTATGGCTAGCTAGTTTATTGTGATGGTGCTTTGTTTTCTCTATTATTATGTTGCTCTTTGTTGTTTGCTGTCTCCTCTGTTTGTTTTTTTTGTTTGTTTTTTTTTTTCTCCATACAGTTCTTTTTTTTTTTTTCTCTCTCTCTTCCCCCCCCTTCTCACCGTCTCTTCTCCCCTTTGGTTTTCTTTCTTTCTCTCCCCCTCTTTCTCTCATTCATTCCCCCTGTCCTATTTATTAAAAAAAAAAAAAAAAAAAAAAAAAATGACAAAGGATGAACTGAAGCTCTGCCATCACGTAATGTCGCATACTGCTGTTTCTGATGTCATTTTAAAAAAAAAACAAAAAACAAAAAAAAACAAAAACAACTGAGACCGGCTCCATCCTCCCCTGGAGACCCTGAACTGAATAAGCAATTAAGAAAATGAATGGATGTTCTCACTTAATCACTTAATGTGATCAACAGTATTGGCCTGACGGTTGTGGAAGGTGTTAATTATCATTAATAGCTGTAACAACTCAATATTTTTCTTATTCTCTAGTCTCTTTTTTTCTGCTGCCTTGTTTTGCTGGTTTGAAAACTTTGAGACTCCACGGCACATGATGGGACGATGCGGCTGTAAGAGCGAAAGTCTCCGACATCAAACGGCGGCTGATCACAGTGTGAGCCGTTGTGTTCCTCGCAGACAAACACACATTGTCTCTCACGTTGAGGCGCCAGTTGACGAGTTGTTTACCTGTCTACATGTTAGTAATGACAGACGCCTTCCAGGAGCGAAGATGCTGTGTGCTTTTGAGCACGCCTGTAATAATGCGATGCTAATTAATGTGGCCGACTGAGAACAAGCCATCTTTCCAAGGACACCCTCCCTCTACCTCATGTTCTCCCACTTACAATTCCCAGCATGCTTTTCAGCTTTAAAGCACGCTTGCGGTATCAAGAGATTCCCCCCTCACCAGATGCTGGGTAGGGCGTGATGCTGGCGCATGGTGGGGAGTATTCTTTATTGTATTTGTGAATTTAAAAGGATGGTTATGGGATGAGTTGGCGAGCGCGGGCGAGGGCGTTTAAGAAGAAAAGAGAAATCAATCGAAGAGGGCGGGGATTAAAGAAAAAAAATTAATCTGTGAAACAAAACAAAAAAAGACGTGGAATAAAGGGAAAACAGGCAAAATCGCTGACTATAACTTTCTTCCCTTTGGAGGGGAAATAAACTGTGATTATCAAATCAGTTACAACCATTGTGTCATAAATCATCGCATATGAGGGGAGCAATGACACATTCCTCATTCCGGTCCCTCAGCTTTCTGCATGCCTTTCTTTTCTGGGGGAGTGCTCATGAATGATTTAAAAAGTGATCCGTTTCGGAGCCTCGGCTGCCTCGGAGGGAGATAACTCGGAGGGGAGGAGTCTGGGCGAAGGAAGGGTGGGCCACGCATGAAGGTTCCCCGAACATACGAGCCACCACCTTTATGTTCTCCTCATCGCACATCAAGCACAGACTGTGTATTTCATTCATGAAGGGTGGTGAAAGGTGGCAGTATTCAAGCACAAAGCAGTTTTCCTCATCAAACAGAATAAATGCGGAAGTTTTCAACTGTAGTTGGGAAATGCGGCGAGTATGTGGCGAGACTGTGACACTATGCGAGACTATGATGTGCACCGCGGCGGTGGCTGTGTGTGAACTGGAGAATAATATTTACAGAGCATCGCACCTCGCATCATTCATCACAGAATCACACACCCCAGCTAGTCCCATGAAACTAGGAGTTAATCCATCATCTGCCTCCCTCTTTTCTCCCTCTCCCCTCTCCCCCACCTGATCCAGGCTTATACCTCCCATCCTCTCACCTTCACTCTTGCAAAGGACACGAAAGGAAACTTTGGTGTGATTCAAAAATAGCGTGGCAGTCTCCAAAGTCAAAGTCACCCTTGGAAGATAATCAAGACATGAAAAAGACCGGAGGCTCCAAAAAAGAGAGAGCAGAGCAGAGGCATCTGCTCTCCGGTGAGGGAAACGGACACACGCCGAGGCCTCCGAGATCTCCCGCTACCTGCCCCGTCATCCTCATTCATGTTTCTACTACAACGATAGAGCTTTGTAACAATTGGATTAAGCACTGAGAGCCTTTCGGGGTCTAATTAGTCCTTCCTGTAGGATGGAGTGCAACTGCAGGGTTACTTAATCAGGGTTACTTAAGGATCGTGACTTCCAGGTTTTAATGAGTTACAACTTCTTAGCATTGTAATTCACGTCACTGTCAGAGCTGCTAAAAAAAGCAACAATAAAGGATTAAATTAAAACAACTTTTCTTTGAAGCAGTCCTCCATAAAATGCAATTTTATTTAAAAAAAACAACAACATAAAAACAACATTTAAACTTTAGATCAATAAAAGGAGCTGCAGTCTGTTGTATTCAAAGGTACCAAAGAGAAATTAAAGTGGGGCATTAAAGTGACAGATTAACTGATTTTAAGGTTTAATGGATGGAGAAGTGCTCTTTATTGTTAATTAATTTTTTTGTTCATTCTGCAACCCCTCAGATATTATACAATCCTCCGAGGAAAGGGAGCCCAGATAGGAGCCTCTGCTCCAGACAGCGTGGACTCGTTCACAATGCGTGTTGCCCATGTCGTGTTTCGTTTTGGGTTTTGCGGTGTTATTTAATTAGATTCGATTAAAACGTCTTCATAAAGAATCTAAAGATTTGGCACCAGAAATGTTCCCCCTTCACGTCACTGACTGATGGCATTAACACACTAGCTGCCTGTGGATATCCCATCAGTACAATGGAAATCTGTCAGTGCAAAGTGTAAACACACACACACTGATTTTGAATGTTGGACTCTGGTAGAATCAGCACGTTTCCTCGTAGGTGATGAATAGCGTACCTAACGAGGCGCAATAAAATAATTTACATTAAAAAACTAACGTTCCTAAAAAAAAGTCTTTAAATTTCCTCTATTTTTTTTCTCAAAGTTGAAACACATCTCATTATAGATAATATTCACGACTACAGCATTTTACTTAACAGAAGTAAAGCCATTTGTTGGAGAATTACAAAGGACTTCTGCTGCAACGGCTGTTTTGATAAAACCACAAAAGAAGAAGATGTACGAGTACATGAAAGAATTCACACAAAACTCCTTTTACTGCTCTTTCCCTCTGCAACATGTTAACAAACACCAGGAAGGTTTTCTGTGCCAGCTTGTTCCAGTCTGTGAGGAGATGGAGAGCTTAAACCTCTCAGCACATTAGCTGTCAGCATGGGGCCGGCACTGAGACAAACACACGACGGATAAATGAGTCGAGCAGACATGAAACGGCATGACACTCTGAATATCATTAGCATTCATGTGCCTTGTTTCCTGCCTGGTCAGCTCTTAACTCATTTTCACTATTGGAGAATAATTAGTTGTTGGTAAAAGATGGGCCTTTCAGACAAGACTGGGCCTACCAGCTGTAATTAGTGTTTAAAGCCCAGAGAACGTTCTTTGTGTTCCTCTGCCTGCAGATGTATTTTCAGTGGTATTGATATTAATACTCTTTACATATTTTAGCTGCCCAAGGGCCTCCTTATTTGAGATAAAAGGCTGTTAACATATTGCTAATTATTAAACAATTAGTAGTTGACAGTATTTGACAAAATGATGTTTCAAACTTTGTTTGGCCTTTGTCTAGTTGATTACTCTTTTGTGTTAAAATGAATATAATAAATAATAATGAACACGCAGTCTCTGCAATCGCCACCAGGGGGCAACTTCTCTGGTTGCAGAAACAAGTTTGTCTATGAGGAAATTACACCTCTACTCCCTTGATTTATTAGTTCAATAAACATTTCCCAGATTACTTTTTGGTCCCAACTGCAAGTTTATTGCAATTCTTTTTTCTTTTTTTTAATAATATGATGTTTATTTGTAAATAATGACCAGTAACACAGGGTAAGCATTAACACATAGCTGCCTTGTGGCTGTGGACTCACTAAACTGTATAAGTGTGGAGCTTCCCTTTGTTTCCCAGGTGGATTTACCTCTCACTGAGACCCACTATCTGACTAGGTGATGTCATGGTGGCTAAGGTCATCTTTTGGATACAGTCTATGACTGTGACACGTCTCCCCTCACCATTTGTTCTGTAGTTTGCAGAAGCCTATAGATTTTAAAAAAATACCGATTGAATAAAAATGATAGAGGTGTCAGTGATGGGTTTATTTTACAAACATTGATACAAATTATGTGCACACAAATATTTAAAATCTGAATTTATATCCCCAGCTGCATACCAGGATCATTAATGTTTTCTAGAAACATAATCAGTGCTGTAATGTACCTGCGCAAATCGCACCCATTACTCAGCTCACTGACAATGAGAAGTAAGAGACACTCAGACTACTTGGCTTCTCTTAAATGTCATCTTCTTCCATAAGCCAATCAAATCAAATTGAGAAGTTAGGCAGAAGCGAACTCGACGCTGCAGCGATTATGAGCGAGGGGAGAGAAACGCTGCAGACTCCTCATCCTGCTCCATCTCCTCCTCTCTGTCTTGGCCCCTAATCCACTTAGTTGCCTCTTTCCTGAGCTTAGAGCCTTTCCCTTATTCCATTATAAAGACCCACTGTACGACCTGCTGCTTATTTCATTAAAAAGGCCCTATCCATGACCCTATGTCTAATCCATAATGTAGACTACGGGCCAGGCACGGCCTGCTATAGTCCACGCCACGTTCCAGCTGACAGATGGAACACCGGGAACAGGGATGGAGAGAAGGAGGCCCAATGAATGAGGGAGAATTTGAGAGCTCCGCTTATGAGTGAAGCTTCCCGGTGAATGTGATTTCAATGATGTAAATGATGATAGAGCTGAGGCTGTGCTACTCTGCCTTTGATGGTTGGAGATGGCTTTCACATGGCCCATCAATGATATGGAAATGGCCAGATCTGGGGTTTGAATATAGCCTGCAAAATGAACATACAGCCCAGGGCTTTTAAAACCCCAAACACCTTGGCTTAGAGTTTCAATTGTAGTCAGTACTTTTGCTCATTACAGTTAACCTTGGGAGAACTTTGCAACACAAAGTGAGTGACGCTGAATCCTATGATAATATTCTATCAACCCGATCCAATTTAACTTTCCCCACGCTGCCTCTGTTTGACCTTCTCTCCACTCTGCCCACTTCAAAACCCCCCGCCCCACCTCTGGCTGTCCTCTACCCCAGACGCCCTCTCGCCGCTCGCCCGAGATCCGGTTTGCTGAGTGTTTTCATCGCGTCCACAAATCTAAATTTACAACCTCACTCTCATCAAATCCAACTTGCCTGCGTTTGCACTTAATGGCCTATCAGGTTACCTATTTATTGATAAAGCAGCAACATTTGCCCCCATCCTCCCCCAAGTACCTGACTTCCCGCATACCTGTGCCAGCTTTTTAGAGCCTGACCAGTCACTCTGACAATGCAGCGTCAGATAAAAGTGAAACGCTTTCCACAGAGGTAACATCTTACACCGTTTGATGGGAAAACAGCTTGCTCTGCTGTCTCTGTCCGCGGTCAGTTTGGGTTTTTAAAAAGAGTTAACCAATAATAATTACTTTTAACTGGGTTCAGTCAGAGAGCCACAGCTAGAGGCCCGGGGACATACAATACGGTCAGGAAGTGACTACAAGCCTCTCTCCATCGATAACACCAGCATATCTCATTACTGCTGCGACCTGTGGTACACTGCCACTCGGGCTTGATCATATAAAACCCATTTCAGCGCGCTGTCCCCAGCGGAGCTCCAGCAGAGTGGAATATTCATTATTCAAATTTTAAGCATTGGAAATCCTAATATGTTACTAAGGCCAGATGAGATGAGATGGAATGGCTTAGCCTTTTGTCCAGGGAACATTGACTAATCGTCTCGCTCCCCTAAAATCAATTTCCCAGCCGTAAGCATCAGACACTCCTGATTGTACTGTACTGTTGAGGACCCCCCACCACTATCACCTAATACTCCTCCTGGCTGCCCAGAATAACTTATTGATTACTGATTATGTTACGGGAGGTGTGGGTGGCCAGGGCGGAAGACGGACTGGCCTCAGTCATCTCCACAGAGCTAAATTTGGCTCCTCTGTCACCAGATCCAACACACGCTGACACTATCACCAGCTGCCACTGGCCAGGCTCTGAGGATGAGGAGAGAAGTTAAGAGACGTACACAAAGAGAAATTTCCCCCGAGCTAACAGTGTAAGTGTAGCTGTTTCAAGCAGAGTGGCACAGCGGGGATTTCATGTGTGATGATGAATTCTTAGATGCTGCGCGCTTGTAGGCCACTAAATAAAGCGTTTGCTCGAATATATCAAAGCCAGAAATGGTTGATTGTTACATTTTCGGAGTTTGGTTGCGGCTCTGGTTTGGCGAGGGACTGTTGCAGCCAGGGGTCGATCCCTTGCTCTCTCTGATGCTATGCTGAGCCTGAAAAGTGGCTGTGATCAATACCTGCAGGCCCTTTCACCACTGCCAGAGGGCTGTTTGTGTTTGTGTGCGTGTGCTGTGTCAGCATCCACTCAGGACTTTATCAGACATCCCACCCCCCACCCCCATACCTTGACTCAACACACACACGCACAAACACACAAACACGCACACACAAAGGCCCCATCGGTCAACGCCTCACTCAAACAGTAGCTCATTTTCACTTTCCCCATCTCACTCTCAACCCCTGTCTGCTTCTCTCTCTCTCTCTCTCTCTCTCTCTCACACACACACACACACACACACACACACACACACACGCACAAATTATGCCTTCTTCTTCTGAGTCCATGCCATCCCAACAAGGATGTTAAATACCATTCAAATGTCAGCCTGCTGTATTGATTGGAATAATAATTCTGGAAGAATTCTGAAAGGCAGGAAAGATGGCTTGTTGATGCTAAGCAGCAGCATGACGGCCCGGGCATCATTCACTGTCACAAAGTTGCCATGTAAGGGTTCCCAGCTCCTCTGGCAGAATGTGGATGGCGGTTTACGTTCGACGACCGAGGCCACGTGTTTCTGTCATTAATCATTGTCTTCACAGGCCAGTGACAGCCAGACCAGGACTCAGGCTGAGAGAGAGTATGTGTGGAGGTGTGGGGGTTGGTGGGGGGGTGTCATTTGAAATGCCCTCAGATCACAGTAGCTGTGTGTGAAAGTGTGTGGCTGAATGTCAGAACAGAGGGTACATTCACTGGCAGGTGAACATACCTTATCTGTCATGTCTGAGTGCAGGAAAAGTAATACTGAACTACAAGCATAAATATGATCAGTTCCATATTGGATCTGGTCTGCGAAGATTCACTAATCTCATATTAAACAGTGTACGCATGTAAAATTAACACTTTCACTTTTATAGCTGGTGCTGGATGTTGCATTCTGTGGCTGCAGTGCCAGTTAATTCTGTATCAGCTACCCTGAAAAACTGGTCTATCGGTCCAAGCGGCTTCTCTCCAAGCCGTTGACTGTACTCTGCCAAATAGTGTGAGTACAGAGAAACATCCCACTATATCGTCAACGACTGCAAGCGTACAGTGTTTTTTTTTAAAGTTAAACAGAGTGCTGACTGTTCTGCAGAGAAATGGTCTAGTTGATCGTTACTGTGATGCATACAGAAGGCTCCAGTTAAAATTTTCATACATAAGATCAATATTTTGAACTAATTAACCTCGCCGCTCTGAATCAAGACCTTCATTATTTTGGTCGAGTTGTGTGAATGTAATGTCAATGTGTCCGAACAATCAATGTCAAAAAATACGCCTCTCACTTAAAAAATTTCAAATTTCCACTGAAATTAATAAAAACAAAACATTTTCACTAACAACGAAACTCAAACACGGAAATCATTCTCAAAGCTAAAAAACTAAAACTAAACCGACGAACCTTTAACTTTCATACTTTGTGGCTGAATTGCTGGGGTTCCTAAACATGTTAACTTTGCAATAATACCACCCACTCTTGATTGTTGAACACCTAGAAAGAAATTTCACAAACTTATTTGCAGCAATGGTGGGATCCTATTACACTATGGCGCTTGAATTCACGGCGCTCTTTAGAACAACTCATTCTTTCACAAATGCTTGTAAAGACAAAATGCATGGCTAAGTGCTTCATTTCGTACACCTATAGCAACTGGACTGAAAACATCCAAAGTTTACAGACAACATACAGCTTATAAAGCAACAATTAATTACTAAAAAAATCAAGCAAATACAATAACATTCCCAGCAAGAATCATTTCTAGCTTCTTGTACCAAAATAAAATTATGTAACATCATTCAACTTCATTGAATAAGTTTATATTTCTAGTTTTAGTTACTTAAAAAATACAAAGCTACATTCAAGAATTGATAAAAGATTCAGTGGCATTTGGACCCTTACCAAGTTATATGAAATGGAAAACTGTTACTGATGTAATTGAACTGTTGTGGTTTTGCTTTGGTATTTAATATTTCGATTGGAGACTATGTAAGTCATTGTTAAAATGGTTTTCAATTAAAACAAAGTTTAATATTATTTAAATTATGATATCAATATTTTGCAGCTTACCTTTAGTCATTGCTAGCTACTTCTAGCTACTTCTAGGAAGTAGCTAGAAGTAGCTAGCATACATAAAACATGTCTTCCCTGATGGGTTTGTTTGTTGCTGGCTGTTGAACACAGGATTTTGAACACATTTCTCATTAGCAGCTGGAGGTTGTCAGGTGTTTGCTGACTGGTCTAGGCCTTTAATGTGTTTTACAGAAATTTAGCAGCTGAGCATCTTTGAGATTTCTGCTCCTATCCTCAAACATTTATTTGTGCCCTTGACAAAACCCTTTAACCCTTGTTAAGCTATTCTTATTAAGAGTAATGTTTGATTTTTAAAAGGATGCTGGTATTTTATCAAGATATTATAACTGGATAAACCGAATAAAATGGCTCCCATTTTATAAATATATAAATCTGTCTGAGTTTTAATACTTTGCAAATGTTCCTCTTAGTGAACTTCAGTTTAACACATATGTTTTTAATAGTTTTATTTATTTATTTATTTATTTTTTTTGTCCTGTACGGAGTTCTTAATAGTTTCATGTTTTGTATTCTTCTCACCAAAGAATTTCTTATGTTCATAATCAGATTTACATTCAAAGGTGTGAATTTGTATCAAGATGTAGTCAAAAGTGGCTCTCACCTGGCAGGTACCTCGATGTTGGAGATGGCGTAGAAGTACTTGAGTAGGTTGTCTCTCTGGACATAGGTACCTCCGAGGGCAGGCCTGAGCAGCCTCAACCTAAGGTTGGTGAAGGTGAAGAAGTCCTTCAGTCCCTTCATACTTTCCATTCGGGCGTACAGGTTGTCCATGTTCTGTAGCCGAGGTCCAGCAAACACAGCAAATCGTGCCCGCACCTCAAACTTCACATTCTTTTCAGCCTTGGAGCCAACCCAGCGCGAGTACTGCTCAGTGCAGATGACCCGTGTGATGTTAGCAGGTGAGAGATCGCGCACTTGTTTGGGTGGCATGTTGAATGCATCCAGACAGTCGTCGGCATAGAACTGGTAGGGCTGCCAGGAGCGTCCGTGGTCCATGGACTTATCCAGAGCCATGATCGTAGGGCGGCCATATTCAAAGGAGATCTGGATATCGTCTGTGAGCTCCAGACTCTTGTTCCAGGACATGGTGACGTTGGCCAGCAGGGGCAGTGGGTGGTTTCGCCATGTTACTGTCTGCCAGTAGGTAAGTAGGCCGTTGCGCTCATTGTCCTGCATCAGCTGAGGAGGGTGGGCAAGGTCTGGATTTAAGGCATCGCACTCGTCACTACATAGGTATGGGTTCTCCTAAAAGAGAGATAAAGACAGACAGAAAGGATTTCATTCGGGGTTCGGGAATGACTCTAACAAGAGGAACAGTAATGAATACTTGATAATACAGTGCATATTCCCGAAAATTGCATTTTTATTAGATTACTGCAAATTCACATTGACACTGGGGCCCTTTGAGTCCCTTGGGCAGTTGTCTGCTTTTCTCTTCTGGTCATCCAGCCCTAAATAGGCTCAGCAAATTCTCAATTGACAAGACAACAAAATGTCTTTGCTTTAAAAATGGATTTGTGGTCCCTGCAGTAGCTGCAGCCATCATTACTGCAACGGAAAATTATGTTAAGCTACGGATTTACAAATTCTATTCACAATCATCAGGATGTTCCTTTGTTCCCAGTACAAATGCTGATTCAAAAGATATTTATTTATTCCCACAATATCCACAGCTCAACACCAAAATCTTCCATATTATCCTCCCAAAAAAGACAAAAAGAGACGTGTATGGAGGGCCTTTCCAATGCACCAAGGGACAGAGAGCTTAAAAGTAAACTTGCCAAACAACACAACAGGAAGTGTGAAGGTCAAGAGGATCGTGCATCATCACTGTCTTTGCATAGACAGCAGAGTGCTGCTGCACTTTTAACTCCAGAGAATTGATCCTCCTCTTTTAGTGATGCCAAGACTTTCAAGTTGCTGCCCCTCTACACAACTAAAAGTCAACAGGATTAGTCACGCTGCTCACAGAGAGCTACAAGCCTCTTTACACCTGCAACGAGAAATGCTTCTGTAAGAATATCTCATGCATCTCATCTTCCCTTGATACCAGTAAGACAAATTCATCTTCCACTTGTTTAGGCTTGCAAATTCTGAAACAACCCCCCAAAAAACAAAACATAATGAAAAAAAACTCCAACAAAAAACATCAGGTCCATTACTACTTTATATACGTGATACAGCACGGCTTTCTCAGCATTGACAAATGTAATCTTTGGCTGGATTATGTTTGGGATCAGGGTTGAGTGAATGAAGTGCTATATTTAGTGTATGTACTGCAGCACAGTCACAGAGAGGAGGGTAAAGGGTGGGCTGCAGCTCCTGACAAGTGATTCCCATCTCTATGTAGATTTAGGCGACAAGGCTGTGCCTTCAGTTCATTTTGTATCAAGACATTTTATATATTAAACCAGACCACAGTCCTTTCCTAGCCCAATTTCTGACTGTCTACACATAACTATAAAATATATCAGTGCTATAGTCATTACACCAATGTTCTGCATGATCTGATATTCCAGCGAAAAGCAAATAAAATAGCTTGGCTTTAATCATTTTAGTAACTTGCCAAATATGTTAATTAACAAAAAACATGGTGTGATAAATGTAATTTCTAGGAGCCTAAGTTAGCATCAACTAACATTAAGAGTTGTCGCAACTCCACCAACTTTTCAAATAAGTTTTATACATCTTTAATTCCACAGATGCTGGCTCGTCATATTAAAACCACTGCAGAGGTTTCAGTGAAATTGATGCAGCTGACTGTTTTAAGCCAGTTGTCTGACATCCCCATCACCACCCAAGTAAAAATATTTACATAAGGAAATCCCACAGATCCGCAGCCATCTCTCTTGGTGCTTAATTTGCAAAGCTCAGCTCTCGTGCTGTTTGGATTGTTTTACATTCAGAAGGCTAACCATGCCCCCAAGATGCACTAATTAGACTGTTAGAGTTATGATTTTCTACAATATTTAGCTGAAGTCACTAATTGCATCAAATACAAATATCTTTGTATTATTTGACCAAGCATTCACTCTATTGCCCTCATATACTGTCTTCTTTCATTACACATCACTTCACATTTAAAATTCAACATGTCACAAACAATACATGTCAGTATATTGTATTTATATATTGAATGTGTGTTTAAATTTATGTCAGTATATTTATTTGTTATTTAAGTTTTTATGTACCTTGTGAAAAAGGATTCCCATAACAGCGTTATGTTTGCATAATTACAATAATGAATCTTCAGCTGTGTTTTCATCCTCCTCTCTGGTTTTCTCCACTCGTAGTAACTGATTGCAGTTCTACAGCTGATGTCATCCTTATTCTTTTATTTATTCGAAATCTGGCTGTCGTTCTGTGTTTTACCGCTGCGTGCTTAACAAGCTCTTGATGGACTAGAGAGTATAAATATCCCTCTTTTTTTCTTCCACCTCTACCGCCCCTGCTTCTCCGCTGCTTCCTCCCCTTTCTTCTTCTCTTTTTTCATCCTCCCATATTATTTTTACTTTTAGCGTTTGTGCTGTTTCTAATTGTAGTGTTTAAGAATGCACCAGCTCAACTTGAAATGTCATTTGGTAAAATAATAGTAATTAGGCTGAAAATAACTACTACAGGGAGAAAAAAAAACATGTTTAGTTAAATAATTAGTTTGAAGATTTTCAATTATTATGCAGTAAAGATGGGCTGTTGTAAAGCAGACAAAGTTAGCTTTCATATTTACACCATATAGAAAATTCTTCAGCAAGGTACTGATTCTTTAGCATTTGACCTGCAAGTGAGATCCCAAAACTGGTAGGTTTTTAAAAATTATTTCAAATTTTAAGTTGTTGGACAGGTTTTTATGTGAGTTGGCAAACTGTACAAGAGTCTCGGTGCAATAAATGCAAAGGCTCAATTACCTTAAATGACCTTTAGTCGTTTTTAGGTGAAAATGGGGCCAATGAGAGAAGTTGTTGACAAAATGACCTCAGGGACCCAGAGGCAAAATATGGATTGAAATTAATAGAGTTGATCCACAGGGAGGCTTGAAAGACAACCTATAACCTTTTTAAAATTAATTTTGTATTTAGCCAGGACAGCCAAGCCAAAACAGAAGTGACATGTTATCTTTTATTTGTACCAGTTAGAGTCCAGCTGTGAGGTGATAAAGCTGTGGATTTATGTTTCCATATCCTTTAGAGCCTAAACCAGCTCTAATTAAGTGATGCTTCTCAATTAGTGAAAGCTGAGTTTGCTGATTTGATTAATAAAGGAACTTTCCATAGAAACACCAAGATTTTCAACCAGGAGCACCAGGTGTGTTTGTTAAGATATTTGTGGAGTTTGATGGACCAAACTCAATAGTTTTGGTTTTGGTATCATTTAGTTGAAGGAGGGTCCACAATTTGAGACAAAGACTTTTTTCACTGAGAAGATATTTTCAAGTGTGGCAAGTAGATAAAGTTCAGTATCATCCAGGTATAAGGGAATATTGTGTTTCTGAAAGCTAGAGCATGTATACTGAGAAGAGAAGAGGACCTGATATGGGTCCCTGGGGGTTGTTGCGTTTAGTGGAAGGTGGGGAAGAAGAACAGTTTCCTACTTGGACCTGTAACATCACATATCATGAGCCTTAACAACCAATGAGATGTTTTAACAATTTATCACAAGGATCTGCCATATTGTTTATTCTTGTATTAATTAGACCAAAAGAAAGAAAGAAAAAAACATTTTTCTCTTGATAATACCAATTTCTTGGTCCTGGCTAAAATTCAATGCACATATAATGTGTGTTGTTAAAATATTGTCAAAATGTAATGAATTTATTTATGCAAATATAGTAGTCATTCGATCAATTGAGATCTAATTACTTTTGGTGTAGCCATTTATCAAATTGTAGTCATGGCTACATGTTGAACTGAAAAAGTGTATTACACCATGGATAGAAGCCTTAATGTAGAGTAATGTAATGGTGCTGCTGCTTAAATTTTAACAAGGCTAAATTTGATCGCCTGATGATTTCACCACAAATTTGTGTTTCGACGATCAAACACTGACCCTGCAGGGTTTAAAAGTTGGTTGTATAGAATTTGAAGGGGCGCTTGAACATCAAGATGACACAGCTGCTAACAAGCTTGACAGAGTTGGGTCTGAGGTGCAAACGTTTCATGGATATCTGAGTATTTGTAATATATTGAGAATACAGATGGAGAGTAGGAGAAGCGGTCAGAGAAGCTCCTTTGGTTCCCCCCCCCCCCCCCCCTACTAAAAAGAAATCAAGCTTTCTACAGCCACCTTTCAGTTCCATAAAGATTTTGGGTGGAGTATCACATGAAACAGCAGTTTCTTCTTTCTGTGAAAGCAGTACTGCACAATATTGATGAACCTTGCAAGTGCGTATCACGTGTCGCTGCTTCTTTGCATCTATTGCCAAGCCCTCTTGAATAAAGTCATTGGACTGCGCTACAGAAAAGTGAGCAGTCACTCAAGCTCACTCTAGTGGCCTGATAACAAAAGCAAAAGTTACAATCCTGCGAGGCTGAGATTATAAATCATCTGATTTATGGTGACAGTGCAGAGTGGGGAAAACTCCAAACATAAGCAAACGCTGAGCTGGTGCTGAGAGAAGCTGTATGGCACAAAAGACACTGTGCGGGATCATAATGCATGTGAAGACACAGCAGTGGTATCTTTATACCAGAAACTGCAGATAATCTATCTCTCTGCTCACTGGAGCAACATAGCAGCATTGTTCCCCATCTGATAACCCAATTATCTCTCTTTGCACTGACTCACATCGAGATCGCTGTCAGCGCAAACACACTTAAGATGATCATCTACAATGCTCATAAACAACTGCAACCAGAAAAAGTAATTAGGATCAGATGAAGAGGGTTATAGCGAGCCTCGGAGTGAGAGTAGCAGCTCCGTGGTGGATCAGCTGCTTCTGTGACCTTCAATCCAGACCTGTCCACACACGTGTTTACACACACTCAAAGTAAGATTAGTACGCCTGTTGTTCTGAGGATGACCCTTGACCTACAAATCCGATTGAAAATGATCGCACTGTCACACAGTCCCAGATAGAGCACATATAGGTTAGCTCCTGAAGTGTACCGGTGATAGCATTTCCTGTTTTGTCTGACACAGAAAGCATGTGAGTACCAGACAACATGAGGGAGTCATTACAGTATTTTACAGCATCAGGTCGAAAGCGTTTGCCAACCTCCTCCGACCTCAGCCGGCCCTTTAGGATTAACTAGTCTGGAGGTGATATGTACTGTAATAAGCTGGAAGATTTTATCCCCCGTGAGAGACTTACATGAGGTTATGTTTAAGCCCTTTGTCTGCCCGTGTCCTCCTTATTCCACCTCCTTATTCCCCAGCCAGGCTCAACATACATACATATATATATATATATATATATATATATATATATATATATATATATATATATATATATATATATATATATATATATATATATATATATATATCACTATATTCCAGGATACACACACACACACCAGCAAACACAATCTTTTCCCTCACAGAAGCACACAGACACACAGATCCCAGCCAAATGCTGCGGCAGGTGGCCCGCACTGCTAAGCCCCTCCAGCAATTATCCTCACCGGGATCCCGTCTCCACGACAACAGCCGCCATGATGCCCCTGCCGTCAGTGGCTTTCTTGTTTTCACTCACAGGAATACAGTGAGATCCTAAATGATCATTAGAAATACCTCAAGTGCTAAAAATGTGGCTCATGCTACGGCTGTGTGCCTTGTTTTTGAACACATCAGGAGCGACGAAACAACTCTTGTTCTGTAAAGAAAAAGAAAAAGTCCACCATCCATTCACAAAGAAGTATGCAAAAAATTTTCCTTTACATTTCTGTCCCTTCCTTTGCTCTTATGACTAGTTGTGTTCCCAAGAAATATTTTCTGTTGCCACCTTTCTCTATCACGCTGTCTGCTTTATTTCTACCTCCACTTATAGAGGTTTCCACAATACATTGCTAGCGAGGGGAATAGAGGTACCGACCCTCACTCAGAGAACGCAATTTATTTTATTTTGGAGAAACATCAAATGAAATGGCCCTCCCCATTAAAAAGGGCACAGAGGGGAAGAGAAAGAGATATTGCTTTTTCACTTATAACGTAATCTTTTATTTTGTTGGAAGCTTTTCCATCATGCTGCAAGTTCTTGTTACCCTGGATGGAGACAGTACATCAGTATGTGTGTGTGTGTGTTGCCAGCGAGCGTACGTAACTGTGTATTTGTACATGTAAAGGATTACAAACCTTTTACTTTACCTGAAAAAGTGATTATCCGCTTGCTGGAAAATGTCTTGCTGGGTGCAAAACAGCAGTTGGCAAGTGTAAAAGTGTCTTAGGTGTGTGTTTGTGTGGGCGGGTGTTGTTTATGTCTGTGTGCGTGTATTCGTGTGCATGTGTGTGCGCAGGCAGGAAAAAGTAAATGTTTACTGTAGGCATGTGTGATTGTGCATGAGGAGGAGGAGAGAATAAGAAGGACCAAGCGGCGACACCACGCTGATCTGAAGCAGCAGCAGAGCTTGTCCTGTTCAAATTACCGCAGTTGAACCAGCACGAGTTTTATTAGCAACATATCTTAGAATTCAGGCAGTGCTTATAGCAGATCCAAAATATCTGGCAGAGTTACTGTTGTCTCCAAGTGTAGCGATTAGATGGATTCAGGGTCCGTTGTAAAATCTAAACCAATGGTAGTTGAGATGTAGGTAAGGTAAGGCAGAAGAGATGAGATGTGAACTGTGCAACAGAGATCTTTATATCATTTTCTTTACCTTTCTGTATTTTTTAAATATTGCACTAGCAGTTTATCTCAAATGCAGTCTGCAAACACAGCTGAATTCACAGTTGACAATTTAAGAAAAGCATTAAAACTCATATAACAGAATCAGATATATCATGTCCAGTGTTGGTCAAGTTACTTGAAAAAAGTAATCAGTAACTAATTACTGATTACTTCCCCAAAAAAGTAATCCCGTTACTTTACTGATTACTTATTTTCAAAAGTAATTAATTACTTAGTTACTTAGTTACTTTTTAAAAACACGATTTACAACCTGAAGAGGTGATAAAGCGATAGATCTCTCAGCCCAATTCTACTTTTTCTACATAATCCATCATACAAAATGTAATCAAATGGAAAAGTCTCTTTTTTTTAACTTGTTTTATCAGTTTTAATCTTTTAACTTTATGCATCAAGCAAAAATTTAATTATATGCAACATTGTCTGACTTGAATAAATTAGTTTAACATTTAAACCTATTTTCTGCACATTCCAGCACATAAAATAAAATATTTTTTGTGTTTACACTCACTCTTTCAAATAGATGCAAGTAAAACACAGCAGAAAATAAATAAAGTCAAAGACTAGCGGTCCTATTGCTCTATTTTCACCTGTAAAGCAGGACTGCGGTAGGCGGAGGTTTACCCTGGTGCAGGTGTGCCGTGGTCAGTTGAAGAATCCGCGAGTTTCTCTGTGAATTTCCCATTATGTCGTTGCGCACTCGGTGCTTGCTTGGAAGTTTAGGGAGGTTTTTTCGCTGTAAAAAAAAGTTACTTGTAACGCGTTACTGCCCATCTCTGATCATGTCTAACTTGCCTACACTGACAGCTATGAGTTGAGAGTTGGCGCACCGGTTATGCTAATGGTGGCTAACCTCAAGTGGGGATGAGGGGTGGGATATAGAAGTGTGGCAAGCTTTTATGTCACACCTCCAAGTATTTTGTCATAACAGCTTTACAATCTTTGGCCCACTGCAACTGACACTGACGGATCACTTGAGGTAGGTCCCCGCTTCTTTCTCGGATCCCTCTTAAGCTGCATGAAGTTTTATTTTAAAGATGCAGACAGTTGTTTGTAGATTTTGTTTAAAAGACAAAGATAATATTGTACTTGCACTTGTATGCTTTGTTAGGAACTGAGAATGAATCCATTAAAAATACATTGTATTGTAGATGATAGGGCAACAAACTACAGAGGCTGATATAGAAAATGCAATTCTGTCTGATTGTGTTTTATGTCTGTGGCTAGAGATCGGCCACATTTGTAGTATGCCAAAAAGTGGAGGAAAATTTTAATTACACATTAAAATTGGACATGCAACCCTGCTATTTCTGGACAGATGACAACGCGCCAACTAAACAACAACAGCTGGTTATAAGCTAACATTACACCAGCTAACGTTAGGCTTGAGTGTCCTAAGAATCACACTCTCACTCCGATGCACAGTTTGATTAATTTCTCATCTTTTATGAGAATTTGTTCTCTAAGTGTCTGAGTCCAACAAAGTTTCATTAGCGCAGCAAAAACAGCACCGCTTACCAGCATAAAATTCAAGACATCCTCACCCCTCACCTCAATATCAATGTCATTGGAGAGTATTGGACTGCTTTCACAAAGTTTCTTCTTCTCTTCCAGGGTAAATAGACATGGATGTTTTCACCCACGATATTGACAAGTAAACTTTGTGAGGTAAACAGCCTGACAGCATAGCCAGAATGCAAAAAACTCAGATCAAGTCTGAACTTACTTTGCTATCTCGGTTCTACAGATGAAAAGCAGCCAGAGTTTTCGAGAAGACTTGAGGGTAAAAACTGAAAATATAGCAAAGTATTTAATTGACACATATCCATTTTTAAAATATAATGTTTAGAAAAATTGTTTTTTTACACAAACAGTAATATAGTGAATCTATCTGTTATGGGATGGAATCAAAATTAAATATTTCTTATCTCGCTTGCTTGCCTAAAACATGTTTGTCCTACAGCAGCCACTGTAGCTAGAATGATACACTTGAATTGAAATCTACTGACAACTGGTGGTCGAATTTTACAAACTGTACCTTTAAGTCCTTTAAACTGACTTTTACACCTAATTTAAAGTTGGCTTATCCCTCCTTCTTCTTGTGCACATCTGCACTGCTTCCTTGTTGCTATATTTAAATCACTTCCTGGAACTCGTTGCTGTTGTTGATGTTATGTTTTTTTAAAAATTCATGGGTCGTTCTTTGTGAAGTCAACCCCGAGAGTCAGACTGTCAAGACTAATGTAGGCATCTGACAGAGAACATTAGGCAGAAGCGACCTGAACTGCATGTGCCATCCTTCCATC
Organism: Diplotaxodon limnothrissa; assembly: GCF_057381915.1. NCBI lineage: Eukaryota > Metazoa > Chordata > Actinopteri > Cichliformes > Cichlidae > Diplotaxodon > Diplotaxodon limnothrissa. The sequence goes on along the minus strand of NC_140602.1, from coordinate 52,638,030 downwards.
AAATCTTTTAGGCAGCAGTAACATAAAGTTTGCTCACCACCAGTCCTATGTCCTGTGACTTTAAAGACAACCTTTTTGACACACTGGAGTGATCTAAAAATAGAAAACAGTGAACTGCTACCCAAGAAGACTGCCTTGAAGGGGACATCAGCCAGATTTAAAAAATGTCTGTTTTTTTTTTTAATCTTTTTGAGCAGAACTGTGCATCTTTTTCTTCTGCACACTTTTTGAACTGAGGAGCTGCGCTAAGAGAAATAAATGTCAAACTCTGGTATTTGTAAGCCTGGGCGTCCTCATACTTTCAATCTTTGCTTTTGAAAACACTTTAGTCACTACTTCTCCCTTATAGATTTTTTGGTAAACCAAGATGATCCGTGTTCACAGCTTCACTGAAAACCTTAATCTGAAAACTTCTTATATGCACCTCAAATCATCCTGAAAGTTAGCACAGGAAGTATGCTCGTGTGCAAGTGCGGGAAAGCGATGCAGGAGAGTGGAGGGTTGCTTTTGATTTTAAAGGCTTTTAGAAAGTTGACATCAAACTATTTGTTTTTTTTTTTGGGGGGGGGGGGGTGCTTTGCCTTAGTGTAAGAACATGTGGATTGTAGTGAGAGCCGGGGGGCCAAAAACTCTTCAAATCAAAGGAAATCATACCAAGTACTTGTCAATAGGCTGTTCCAGGGGATATCTGTATTTTCTCTGTCTGTTCTGATAGATTCTGATACACTGAAGCGTTTGGACAGCTGCAGGATGCTGCATCCTTGCCCTTGTTTGAATTTTCTAACCCAGACTTTTAAAGGATCCTCCTTACACTGTTGCCACTCAATCTCTTGTACACTGGACGGATACATGAAAGCTTCTTGCATTCGTAGTAGTATCCCCACTCAACACATCCCTCAGTACTAAGCATTACTCCTCTCCACACATCCTGATAGGTTAAACAAGGTGTTTTGCTAAGTTCACCTCAGACTGTCTAAGCCCTGCAGCCAATCCCTCTTAGTTTCACCTCAGTCAGGGATAAATCTCACTTATAACTATCCTCCCGTTCTGCCAACACATCTAAACACTCTCTGATCACTTTCAACTGTGTCCTAATGGGGGAAGCAAGCCATGCCATTACATCACCGCACCCTCCCCCTCCTGCCTTGTTTGTATAGTCACACTCTGTCATTCTCTTTAGCTGTCCGCTCCCTTCTCTCTCTCTTTTCCCTTCGATAATTATGCCCCTGCGCTGTCAAAGCTGCTCATGCTGTGCCCAAATTCACCTCCATGGGTGTATTATTAGGACAGTGGCCACCTGAGCTATCTTTCACCCCCAGGGAGGCTGACTGACGATGGCCCACTGCTGGATGTGGGTGGCCCTTTTGCGCAGCCTTGAAGTCCCGCTGCTGGGCAGGGCAAGCCAGCCGGGCCTGGCATGGCTACACTGGGCAGGGAGTATGAAGTATGGCCATAGGCCCAGTCTGGGATGCACTGATCCACGCTACCAGCTGCCATCTTCCTCCCCTTCCTGCATGCTCCCTTTCCGCTGCTGCGCGGCTTCTCTCTCTTATCATGTCTATTTTTAGAGCTGGCAGATTTCTACCTTCTAAAATGGGCAAATGTGTTTTGAAACAGGAAGGTGTGTGTGCGTCTGTGCGCGCATGTTTTTTGTGTGTGTCTTTCTTAGACATACTAGTGTGCACTGTTGGCCAACTCGTGCACGTTTCATGCAGCCCTGCTGGTTCACTGTACATTCCAGTACACATGCACGCTATCCATTTGCATTCAGCTGCTCTATGTTCTCCGCCCCGAGGGAGAGCGTTGATTGAAGGTTTTGGTTCAAAACCGAGAGACAAAATAACAAACAACAGTACGGTGAGACCTCTTTGAATGCTACATTGTTTTTTAATATATATCAACACCGTGTGCATTTAGTGTTGATTTCATCTATCTGCTTAGCTAAGCTTGGATCATTATTACTTCTTCTTCATTATTACCTATCCACCAGTACACCGTGCTGCCTCAAATCTCCTTAGACCATCGCCCCTCGACTGCAAGCTACAACTCCATAGCAGCTGCCGTACAGAGAAGCTACAAAGAGACTACTGAAGCTCCTAACACAGCACTAGTGACAGTAGCATCTTTGTCAAAGTGCTTGGAAGCCCGTCATGTTGAAAGAAGCCAACATGCTGGCCTGTTTGGCGAAGGAGAAAGGATGCTGCATTCCCAGGGAACAAGAGAGATAAATAGAGTAGAAAAAATGCATCCCTGTGGAGATGGAGGGAGCAAAAAAAAACTACTGTAAACCAATGTGAGCGGGAGGGGGTGGACGGAGCTACAGCATGCCTCCACATCAAAACCCCAAAAGTAAATTCTCCCCCAGCTTTTGTTCTTTTACTACGACTGCTACATAGCAGTCGTAGAGTGAGAGAAGTGGAGGGGGGAAAAATTATTTTACATCTTCCGCAGTATGTCTGTAGTCTTATTAAGAGTGAGCAGCTCTGCGCTTTGGGTGATGCTTTTTCTTTTTTTTTCCAGAGTGCCCTGACTTTCTCTTGACTTGTGGGACTGCTGAATGAGTGAATGTAAATGTACACCAATTAGATAAGAAACTGGCTTTTCTGTAAAGCTGCCAAATCTGTAAGGGTGGGAGGGGAGAAAGAGGAAGAGGAAGAGGAAGAGGGGGAAGAAAAATATAGCACTTGCTTGAAAATAAATGATCTGTATCCTAATATCACTCAACCAATACCTGTTTGGCATGTGCAGCAGAAAGAAGCACAATATGATATCCCCGTGTTGGTGCTGTTCCTGGATTATTAAAATTAAGGTTCAGCATTGCAAGCGACCAATCACATTGTTGTGATGTCATTGTTTTGTGATGTGGAAACACCATCACGCCAGACCCTAACCCCTTAACTAAAGCCCTGTAAGCCTAACCCTAACCACGATCGCATCCTGACCTCAGTGCTCAGTGATTCTGTAGCGAAAATGAACAGATTTCATGGGTCATTACAAATCAGAATGAGGACTTAAAGTGATGACAAGAATATAGTCACGGTACAGAATTAAACCCGCTGTTCTGACATCCCTTGCTTCTTAAGTAAACTTTTATCTGACAGCTTCCCCACTCACTAAATCCCCATCTAATGCACTTAGAGGGGAGCGCTGCTTCTAAATCCCCCCACAACCACCGACGACCTGAGAAGAACAAGAACTTTCTGCTCTAAAGACCCAATCCGATGTGAAACTGCTGACTAAGGCCAGACTCCTTCCTGTCCCGCCCTCCATTCCTCTTTCTCTTTCTGTCTCATCTACCAAGCAACACCACTCTGGATCCCCGAGAACGAGAGACGCTGGCCAGTCCTTGTAAGGAAGCCCATTAAGGCGTCCATCAATATTTCATCATTGCTCACTCAGAAACATAGTTATAGAAGTTTCCAGGCTGAGGCCATTAGGGGGCAGACGTCAATACGTTATGGCAGCGAGCAGTTCTCCTGACTTCTCTCTTTCCCCCCCCCGCCACACTCTTTCCACTAGCTATGTCCATCTCCCCTCTCAGGATAAGTCACATGAGAGGCTTCTCTCAAGACAACAGTGGTATCCTCTGCTGCTCCTGTCAAATGACCCCTCCACCCCCCAAATGCCAGCCTATGTGGGAGGAAGGGAGGCAGACAAGAGTGGAGGGCTGTTTGCAAAATCGTCTTAACAACTAACAAGTCTCCAGTCACTCAGAATATAAACACCTAATTAACAGCATGACATGATTTTATAATGTGTTGTCGGCCGACCAACGCTCTGCGGAGACACTTGTTGTGAGATTGACTCAGGGCTGTTGAGACGGGTCTGGCACCCCCGGTACTGGCCCTGCCAGTGAGTGGACACTCAGCGACAGCAGGGCTGATCATCAAGAGGGTGAACTTGTCTCACACACGCACTCAATACACACACACACACACACACACACACACACACATACATACACGTGCTGTGAGTCAAATCATGAGTCAAACCTCAGATATAAAACTTTCCACGGAAGAGGCGGGAGGAAGCTTAATTTCATTCGTACGATTTTATAACCCTTATTTCTAATTATTACACCTACATTAGTTGGGAGTAGCCTCCAGGCTAAAGTGTGTTAAATACTGCTGTAGCAGACATTTTAACGAGTTTTCCTGCAGCTCACGCTTTAGTGTCCTTGGAACTAAGGTCCCAGTGTATGCATTTTACCACAGGAAATGCGAGCCCCTCTAGAAGCCCTAAATTAAACCGGACACCGGGCTGGCAAGTCCATACTAATGTAAACAACACCTTTAGGTCAGTCCCCAGTCATTGCACTTGTGTCGTTCCTTTCGGGTCCCTGGGGCTTTTACAGTGTGAATCCTGCTCTGACCTTAGTTAGAAATGCCTGTCATTACTCTTTTACGCTTCAGCCCTGTGAGCTGGTGATTTCCAAACTAATAGTTTCAACTTTTATTTCAACACTTTTAGGTGCATTTCATTCAAGACCAAGGCTACTGTGCATGTGGCCCATGTGTTCCTGGTCACTATTTTTTTTACCACTTTGAAACATTATTATTACGATATCCTACATTTTAAAGTCACTAATAAAAGTGAAACATATATGATACAAGCCCTGACATGGACTCACCAGAGTGCAGAACCTCTCCGGTGGCCTTCCACATGTGATCCCAGGCGGATCCACCTTGATCCGCATAAAGTCTTTCATGGACCTAGGTTTTGGCTGGCAGGCGTAATGCTCCCACACCGAGCCCTCGTCCGTGCTCACCAGGGATTTGCACAGTTCGTACTGGCCCAGAGTGGAGGCCAAGCAGCGCAGCAGCAGCAGCAACACAGCCTGAAGGAGCATGGCAGGCTGGGGGGGTATTTGGAGAGGGGTCCGGCACAGGGTGAGGGGGCCACGGAGCTCAGAGGACAGGTTACGAGCATGGAGCGATAATCATAGGGAACGAGTGCACATCCCTACCACCATACTGCTGTGTTTGGAATGGAGAGGTCAGGGTAAATTGACATCACCTGCCTCCAGGTTTATTAATTCCCCAAAACGAAACACTGAATCGGCAGCTTTCTCTCAGCGTTTCTCGTCAGTTATTGGCAGCCCCAAAGAGGAAAGGAAAGCAGGACACTTCACTGTTTTGATGGCTGATTTCCTGAGGAAGATGGGCAGTGGGCGTGGGGGTGGATAATGTTACGGAGAGGAGTCTCGGCATGCACTCTAACCATAGTGTTGCAGGGAGTTGGGTGGGAGATGTTTGCGCGGATCCATGTCTCACAGAGCGGTGTCCTTCAGGGAAACGGCGGAGCTAGTTGGAGAGGATGGAGGAGAAGTTGATGCGTCTCCAGATGTATCCATTGGACATTTCAGATTTGTTGAGCTCTTCCGATTGTCCTGGAGGTGAAATGGGGGGCATAAATAATAGGTTAATACCTGTGTCCGCAATTTTTCGCATTCTTAATTTCACTGCAAATAAATACACGTGGCATTTGACAGGACTATGCTCGATAAAACTTAAGTGCCCGTCTTCGAAATGTCATTTTTATAGTAACGTTGAGCTTTTAATTCGCGGTGTCAGATTAAAAATGCAACAAATCCCACTGATTTACTCTGGAAAACATCACAACTGCCCCCAAACTATGAAAACATTTAAAGTGAATATATGCCACGAACAGTTAGTTACAAGGAGTTTGTTTTACATACAGCCCGAATATCTGAGTGTTAAAATAAAAGAAAGAACAGAAAAAAAACGCCACACCGCGTGGATAACCTTATGCGTAAAAACACGTGCTGCTGCCGGGTGCCGCCTGTGCGTGTGTGTTTTTTTGTATGTGTGTAAGAGTTGTTTTTGCTCCAATACCGGCGACAGAGAGTGGACTATACAGATGGTAATAACTGCACTGCAAGAAATATCCGTCGGCAAGAGGTATTTAATAGCCCAATATAATCTGTTTACTTTATGACCCGGCAAATGGTGCAAAAAATAAAGAGTGACTCATCCACAGTCTAGTTCAAGAACGTTCTTCAGCGTAGTGTCATTTCATTTATACTTCATCAACCTCGGGCCTATCCAAAATTCAGCTTTGCTTCAGCACATCAGTAACTGGTGTGATAATAAAGTTCCGGAGAAACAAACTGCTAATTGAGTTATTCGCTAATATAAATAAATAAACTAATATTATTTGTATTAACTATGTTTCCATTTTAGGCCGAGTAAATGAATAGCTACTCATGATGATTTCCCCCCCTTTTTGCAGCGTGGACTCACTGCTTATAATCCGCCCGTCATCCCACACCAAAGGAAGTCTGGTGCTTAAACAGCCTATCCCATGCACACCCGGTGACTTACTTCACTTGTCAAGTGAAGTCGCCAAAGCTGTTTCCCGGCCCGGCACTGGCAGTCTCGCAGGGGTGTGTCAGTTTCTACAGTAGTGCATCCTTCCGTGGAGCATCACTCCAATTTTACATATATATGTATGTGTGCGGGCTATAATGCACGCTCAAGAATGAATGCATCAGCGCGTTTGTCTAAAGCAGAATGAATTATGCTGCCAGTCCCCCCGAACATCCTGAAGTGCTCCGGATATTGTGGAGGCTACAACTCATCAGCAGCTCTCCGGTGCTTGTCTGACTTCGCAGAGCTTTCGCAACAAACGCATCCCGCTGTGAAATGCTTTAATCAGATAAAACACTTACTTCTGACATGCATCTGTCGGGCAGGTCAGCACTTTGCTCGGAGTGCGTGCACGTCCACCCCCCCTGTTTGGCCAAAAAAAAAAAAAAAAAAAAAATCCCCTTTACCATCCAGTGTACTCGTCCCCCGCCGCGGTCCTCACTGTACTCCCGTTATCAGCCGGCTCGCTGTTTGTTTGGTTTCTTTTTCTGTTTTATTTCTTTTTTTTCCCTTTTTTTGCCGTCCGACGGATACTTTTTGATCACAGCGTAGATGGCTGCGCACGGTAGATCGGTGTCCTAGATCTGGAAACGGCTGCGAAAACAGGACTGAAATCCAGCGTCAAGGAGTATCAAAAGTATAAAATATTGAGTTTGTGAAAAAAAGGCTTGTGCCCGCCCTTCTTCCCCTCCTCTCCACTTCCTTTTCCCACTTTTACAAAGCTCGGGTTTACCCGGGATGCTCAAGGGCAGAAAGAAAGAGAGGAGGAAAAAAAAGGCTTTATGGAAAATATCTCCCTCCCTCCTCTCTCTCTCTCTCCCTCTCTGTCCCTCGGTTAATTCCTGGGCTAAATCCTTTTACCATCACTTTCAATCACTATCTGAGCTTTTATCTGCTCCAGCCCTGCTGCCTGAACCGGGGCGGTGCAACTTCTCCTATCCGCTCCAGCTCCAAACTGTTCCCCGTCAGCTCTGATCAGCACTCCGCTCGGCTTTAAAGGAGCAGCCGGAGAGAGAGGTGGGGGTCCCGGTGGTACCGTAGCCTTTACCTCCGACCTTATCCGTCCAGATTTGTGAAGATAACGTCATCTATTCTTCTGCCCGCGCTGTTTATCAGTTTATTCAAAATAATCTCCCCCTTCCCTTCAAAAATAGGTATTCCCGCAGTACTCCTGACGGGACTTGTAGTGCCGGAGAACGTTGTGACCCTATCCCACTTTGTTGAATTATTTATCATTATTCCTGAACCGCAAAATCGCCTTAAATTTACTTGTGAGGTTCAGTAACAGCAATTTTAATTTTAATGTTTTGCAAAGATATTAGGATGACTTTTGCATGTGTCTGCAGTAACTGCAGCATGTGGTGCCTGTGTGCACTGCATCGAAGTACTTTGATAAACGTGAGGTACATGTAGTTAGTTTCCTTACACTGCTGCGCGTGTGTGCGCGCCCGCGCAGTGATGTGTAGTGCTTTTGTCCTGTCCATGGTCCTACTGTGAAACAGACTCTTTAACTTTTCAAGCAGTGAATGTGTTTTTTTGACTCAAGGTTGTGTGACTTTCACCTGATGTATGCTGTTAGACTTGAGTCAATCAACAGTATAGAAAAAAAAACACATCAGTACAGAAACAAAACGAATCCAGTTCTCATAATCATAACTGTGCACCCACTTACACAGCATGGCATCCATTAAAGGAGCAATGTGTTTTTTTTTCTTCAAAGCAGTTTAAAACATTTGAAAGTTGACTAAAAAAAATATCATCAGAATGTGAAGAACAACTATGGTGCTACACTAATTATCAAAAGTATTTCCTTGTTTTTTCTAAACACCAAGTCTCTGTGGCTTTTAAACCCCAAAACACGCTGCGCCAAAAATCGGTCCACCCCAAGGATCGGGTCCTCCGACACAAACAGAGTAACATAGTGTACGCTGTTAAGTGCCAGGAGGATTGCCAGGATTTATACATCGGGGAAACCAAACAACCTCTGGCGAAACGGACGGCACAATACAGAAGAGCCACCTCATCAGGCCAGGACTGCAGTCTATTTACACCTACAGGCCAGTGGACACTCTTTCAAGGATGAGGATGTACACATCCTGGACAGGGAGGAACGCTGGTTTGAGCGCGGAGTCAAGGAAGTCATTTATGTGAAAAGGGAAAGACCATCTCTGAATCGAGGAGGGGCTTTGATCAGTCATTATGCAAATGTACTGTTTATAAGATTGGGGAAACCTGCAGTCAGCTGAGACTGAAGAAGTCACTTGGATGAGTGACGAAACGTTTCTCCCACAAAACGCTACGTCAAGATGAACAGAATCAACTTTCTGGAGATTTACTTTCCTGGATGATTGAGAATGCATCAAGACATCATCACAAAGGCGTTTTATCGGGTTGTGGTCAGGACTTTTTTTTGTTGTTGACCTAATTTTGAGCGTGCTTCTCTTATTAAAAACGTGTTATTCCTAGGTTACAAAATCTGTCATCTTCAGGGTTAGACATAAACAACTTGCTTATCAGTGAAAGCGATTATCAGCTTCTCCTGCTAGCGCTGATTGCCAAGCTCAGAATGTTTATATCTTGGCAAGATGTGAAAGTTCAAGAGTGGTCACACCCAGCATCAGTAGTTTATTTATTTTTTATTCAAGTGGGTTTACAGGTCAGAAACACTCTGACCGTGGATAGCAGAAGTGCAACCAAAAGCCTCTGACTTTAAGAAAGTTGAAACTGGACTGGGAGATTAGGCCAAAAAATGTCAAGAGCAGTGAAACTTGGGGAGCTGGTGTGTAACAGAGGCAAATACTGTGATGTGACATATTCAAATCTCAAACAGAGACACTGCTGTTGGGACAGGTTTGCTGTGGTGCCATTTTTAGCTCACGTAGCATTTCTCCATATTTTACACAGCACAGCAGTGCCAAATGTAGCAAAACAGAACCCTCCACTAAGGTGATTTAGTGACTTTTCTTTGGTCTTATTCCACTCAGAGTGTTGTTTGATAGATCGGGATGTACCTCATAATTCATTCTAACATATGCAAACGGTTTATTTGGCATAAGCCTAAAGGTCCGTGCATCTGGAAACCACAAACATCAACGTGATATCATGATATAATGTTTTAGATCCACACATTTAAACTTCTTGTGTGATGCATTGGAGGTAATGTCTTGATGCATGCTCAATCATGACTGCAGGTTTCCCCAATCTTATAAACAGTACATTTGCATAATGAGTGAAACCAGCCCACTGAAGGAACAATGGGCTGGGAGGTCAGATCCTTAATCTTAATTATGCAAATTCTCATGACCATTGATCAAAGCCCACTGATCACTGGCCATGAGTACCATTCACAGAGAGCTGGGGAATGGCAGCTATCACAGCATTGTAAGATGGTGACAGATGTACCCTTAGGCCCCCTCCTCGATCCAGAGATGGTCTTTCCCTTTTCACGTAAATGGCCTCCTTGACTCCGCGCTCAAACCAGCGTTCCTCCCTGTCCAGGATGTGTTCATCCTCATCCTTGAAAGAGTGTCCACTGGCCTGTAGGTGTAAACAGACTGCAGAGTCCTGGTCTGATGAGGTGGCTCTTCTGTGTTGTGCCATCCATTTAGCCAGAGGTTGTTTGGTTTCCCCGATGTATAAATCCTGGCAATCCTCCTGGCACTTAACAGCGTACACTATGTTACTCTGTTTGTGTCGGGGGACCCGATCCTTGGGGTGGACCAGTTTTTGGCGCAGCGTGTTTTGAAGCCACAGAGACCCGGTGTTTAGAAAAAATGCATCTCAAATGCTCCGATACTCCTGACACGTACGGGATCACTACAGGTTTTCGCTTAGGCAGCGGTTGTCCTTCTCTCCTGGATCAGCTGGAGCTTTCTTTTGGTCACCACATTTACTCTGGGCCTTCTTGATGTGCTGTTCTTCTGCCTCCCTGGCCGCTGTGTCAGTGGGGATGGTGTTCGCTCTGTGTTGTAGCGTCCTGATGACACCCAGTTATGCAAATGTACTCTTTATAAGGTTGGGGGAAACCTGCAGTCAGCTGAGACTGAAGAAGTCACTTGGATGAGTGACGAAACGTTTCTCCCACAAAACGCTACGTCCAGATGAACAGAATCAACTTTTGGAGCCATACAATAATCACTTGTTATAGTACTCAGGTTACTTCTTTGTTTTTTGTTAATTGTGCACTTTGTTATGATTAACATTACCATTGTTTAGAAACTATACTTAAAAACTATACTTAAAAATCTTACTGTCATGCTTCTGAAGCAAATACAACTGTCAGGCAAGCAGCAACCTCCAGGGCTGCAAAATGAGAGCCAACCCAGAAGTGCCAAAAACTTTAGTTCCTCTAGTGGACACTTGGGGCTAGCTCCATGATAAGATGCCCAACTTTATAGCATTAAACGCTTGTTTACTAGATACTAAAATGTTCTTGGCCTTAATGGGTAAGTCCCCAACCTTCATGACAACTCCTCAGCGGGTGAGAAGTTGTCATGCTCCAGTATTCTTTCACCTGAATGCTGGATTTTGGGAATAGCAGATGAAATCCGCTTATTGGAGCAACCAGTATATTTATTTTTGGTGTCTTTCCAAGCATTTTAATGGGCGTTTCTGGCAAATATTATGGCTTGCTTTACACAAAAGTTTGTGCATTTAGTTTTGGTGGATGAAATTCTAGTGATTTTATTAGTCTGTTTACTTGTGCGGATGCAGCTTGCTAACAGAGCTTGCTAACCTCCAAAAAACAATAATGTCTAACTGAAAAAAGGCAACACTGTGACAGCCAAAACACTAAACTAAACACTACATTGAACCTTGAAAATGCAGGTACCTAAGTCAACGGGCTATGTCACGGTGGCTAAACATCTGCCTTCTTTTATGTCAGTGCACTTATGTAGCTCAGTTTGGGGAGACGGCAGAATTAGCATCAGTTTGATTTTGTGGATGTAAAGAACAACGACAATAACAGTGAAATGTAACTGGTGCCAACTACTGGTGGTCCATTCTGTGCAAAATAATCATTTTAACTGATGAGCAAAAAGAATTTTTTTTTAAAGTGTCCTTTTTTGACTTTCCCCCGCAGTTGTTATGCAAAAAGGTAACTGTGATTAACCTAAGTTGTCTGTCCTTGTTCTTTTATCATTTTAACAAATTAAATGGCTTGTGGTTAAAGTTAGGGTTTGCTTCAATTCAATTCAATTCAATATGCATAGCACCAAATCACAACAATAGTCACCTGAATGCACTTTAATGTGCCATTCATGCAGATAAAAAAAAATGACTCCAAAAGCAGAAAAATGACCCTCAATATTGCTAACTAGGGAAAGCAGTGGTTGTTAACCAAGACATGGCCGCAATTACTGCTGTTGCATGCTACAAACCTGCAATCTTGTTCTCTTTTAATGGTAGCTTATAAGATGGTGTAATGGTGGGCGGTAATAACCAGTCCTCATGAAGAACAGTGCTCTTTAATGAATTCAGCACAGACTAACATCCAAGGGATAGCAGTGACACACATCGGCTATCAGCTAGTAGTGATGGTTCGTTCGCGAACGAAATGGCTCTTGGAGCCGGCTCTTTGACGTGAACGACGCGAGCCGGCTCCTTATGTTTTTTTTTTTTTTTTTTTCTTTCTCTCAGCCTCTCTCTCGCACTTTTTTTCCGCTTCACTCTGCACGCGAGCCTTGTGCTTTACGCTGGGCAGAGGGGGGAGGGGCGGTAGTTACACTCAGTAGCACAGGAACAGAGCCAGAGAGAGAGAAAGAGAGGCAGGGACAACAACATTAGAAAGGTATAGTAATCATCCACAACTATTTTCGGTTGCAGATGATAAAGGATTGAGAAAGTTTATTCATGCAGGTCCATATGACAGAGAATATGCATGTTCTTTTAGTTTTCATATTATAATTTATATTTAATTGTGTTGTGGTTTGCAGGTGTTCTTTTCACTTTAAATTTGTGAAAGGAAAAAGCTGAAAATTTAAATAGTTAAAACTTGAAATGTGAATAGTTGATTTTTGTATTATATGATTTATTTATTACATTTTATGTGGAGTGAATAAATAAAAGTATATTTACGGTGGCCCCTAGAGACAAAGCACATACAAACTTCAAATCACGTACGAACTCTGAAGCATGTACAAACTCCAAAACACGTAAAAACACGTACAAACTCCAAAACACGTAAAAACTCCAAAACACGTAAAAACACGTACAAACTCCGAAGCACGTAAAAACTCAGAAGCACATAAAAACTCAAAACACGTACAAAAGACAACAGAAGTGCTCCAGGATGCTGGGCGCAGTGTTGAGCCTTTGTTATCTTGTGGCTACACAAGCCAGCAAGTACCAACGACCGGATTTGATGTGTGGTAATAACAGGTAAATGAACTTTTTTTTAAATTATTTGAATATATATATGAGTGCCTGTGTATAAATACACAAACAATACACACATGCTTTAAATTGTGTAATTTAAGTGATCTAGTAGCTCTGCTTTGGAAGTTCAGTTCATGCTAGAAATGTGTTTTGGAGTTTGTACGTGTTTTGTCTCTAGGGGCCACCGCATATATTTATATATAAACATATATAAATAAAACCACTTGTTTTTACGTTAGTAATTCCTTTTGTGCATAATTTTATATTATTGTTAATAATAAATTAATTAAAGCAACAAAACAACCTGAAGAGCCGGTTCGGAGCCGAAAGAGCCGGCTCTTTTTAGTGAGCCGAACCGAAAGAGCCGGATCTCTAAAAAGAGCCGGAAATCCCATCACTATCAGCTAGCCACCTAACTGTATTCTATCTCTTTCTATTCTCTAAACCTTTTCCGGCTCCGCTTTACCTCTTATTTTGCGACACCACCCTCTAGTGGTGCAATATGATATAAACATTACGGAACACAACATCTCCTCTCTCTTTATAAAACGAGTTCACCAAATAGCATAGTACAGAAATAAAGTAATTCACTGTTTAGCAAACCAAACATACACTGGTGAACTTAAATGTCGCAATAGTTATAACATCAGAATACTACAGCTAGAAAAGCTAAATAAGCCTGACATTGTAAAATGAAAAGAAATTATTCCAGTTTTTCCATTACAATATTTTTCTCTAGTGCATTGGTGACAGGAAATCAGTTCTTAAACCCAAAATAGAACAAGTAATGACATTTCTCTAATGTCCTTTTCAAGCAACCTATTATGGTACAATATAGTCTTTGTGCCAACGAGGCTTGTACTTGACGCGTGGCAGTCTTCTGGCAGTAGGTGAGCCAGTCTGGGTGTGGTGCAACCTAGCAGTGTCAGCGTTCTTTTCAGTCACTGGGCGACAGCGTGCTAGATGAGTGGCATTCCAAATCTTCCCATCACTCAGCAAGAAGGCATTCGAACCTTTGGCTTTTGTTACTGTTACAGGAGGGGTAAATCTGGGATGTCCTTTGGGAACATGGTGGGGTTTCCTTATCCTCACACTCTCTCCTGGTAGAAAAGAAGGTTTCCGTGCGTGACGCCTACCATCAGTGTAACGTTGCATTTTCAACTGATATTTCTGAACTGAGTGATGTGCAACGTCATCCAGTGGAGACACAGCAGGAGGCAAAGGGAGGACATCCAGTTTAGTACGCATCTTCCTGCCATACAGGAGTTCATAGGGAGAGAGGGAAGTAGTTGCATGCTGTGTTGCACGGTAAACTTGAAGCCAATCCAGCACAGTCGCCTTCCATGGTTTTGACTGCTGGATTGCTGTCTGGATACAGGTGCGGAGGGCACGATGAAACCGTTCGATTGCTCCGTTTGAAGCTGGGTAGTAGACAGATGTTCTGCTGTGGGAGATGCCTCTATTCTGGAGGAATGAGGTGAACATTACAGAGGTGAACTGTGTACCATTGTCAGTCACGATGTTCTCTGGGTTGCCATGACGACTAAAGACAGATGAGAGAAACTGAATGACATCATCAGGAGTAGCAGAAGGTGAAAAGGCAAGCTCAGGCCATTTGGAGTAGTAGTCAGTCAATGTTATGACATATCTACAAGCAGGTATAGCAGTATCAAAAGGCCCAACAATGTCAAGACCAAGTTTTTTCCACGGTCCATCAGGCAGTGGGACGGGTTGGAGAGGAGCAGGGTTAGTATTAGAGATGGCACGATACCACTTTTTTATGTCCGATACCGATATCATAAATTTGGATATCTGCCGATACCGATATGAATCCGATATAGTGTTTTTTAATCAACAAAACTGTTTTTTAAATATCTTGCTGCATTTTGTATAAGTTCATACTCAAGTTTAAAACAACAACTACACTAAAGCTATTCTGTTATACCTGTATGCAAAAAAAAATTTCATAGTTCAGCAATACTGATCAATCTAATAAACTTAAACCTACACCATCCTCCCTATTCTGGTATTTTAAAGAGTACTTAGCATAAATATTAAGCAACCTAACTAATAGGGTTCCAACTCCCAGCAACAACAAAAACAAATAAATAAAAAATAGGGAACCACCCCTCACACTCCACCTCATGATGCTTAATCGACGTAATCAACCTTAATTTGATGCAGTGTGAAAAAAAATACACAGAAATCAATTCTTTTTAAGAAATATTAAATAGATTCAACATCTTTCTTCAACAAAATTGCAGACTGCACAGATGGTACCTTCCCAAAGGAAAAAGTACTATAGCTTACTAGGGTATATTAGACTTAACAGTTACTATATACAATAATGGACTTCTATACATTTTACATCAGATTAAAACTTTGGGTGTAAGATTCAGATAAATATTAAATAATTAAAAGCTCGACATTTTAAATGAGAATAAGAAAGAAAAGTATGTCTTTGTGCCCCCTTTTCCCTGTTAATGCCCTATCGGCCCCCCTGGCTAAACTTTGCTAGATCCGCCCCTGCACAGTTACAGCCGTCAGCTGCGTAGAAAAGGATCCTGGTGTAGAAAGTAATATTAAATAAATTCTAACAACAGCTGATCAAGCTTAAACGTGCTGCTGTTGTTCAGCCGCTGGTTTCCTCTTTCTGGTGCAAAGTGGGCCAAAAGTAAACAAGAGACACGGACTCGTGACAGAAAAGCCGATCAGCTGATCATTAAGCAGTTTCATGATTGAAGTAGCAGCCGGAGAGCGAGAGGCAGTCGCTCGTTAAGCTTAACGTGGGAATGCTTTACAAACATTCAGAGATGGACTTACACACTTGCTTTACTTCTCTCGGGGATAACTTTGTCGGAGATGCCGGGTTGCTAGCGAAGCTCCAAATGCTATCCAGACCACTGACAGGTCCCGCATGCCACAGCCGCTCTATCACGTGATGCATACTGCTCCGACGTGCTAACGTTCTGAGGTGAGTTACAGCTTGTTGCAAGTTTTGTGAGGTGCTTTCGTGATATTTAATGGATCGGATTACATTTTTTATTTTTCTCCGATATCCGATCCAGTAATTTAGGTCAGTATCGGACCGATACCGATACGTAATATCGGATCGGTCCATCTCTAGTTAGTATGTGCAGTTTTGTCATTGGACTGACAGAGGAGGCATGAGGTTATGGCAGACTGAACTTGTGAGTCCATTTTTGGCCACCAGTAGAGGTCTCGTAGTCTTTGTTTTGTGCGCACAATCCCTTGATGACTTTCATGTGCCAGTGCAATCAGTTTAAGTCTCACTGAAAGTGGTGCAATGAGCCTTGAGCCTCTGAGAACATAATCACTTGGGGTTGAAAGTTCATTACGGATTTTGTAGTAAGGTGCAAGCGTGACATCAAGTGCTTTGATTGAGGCAGGCCAGCCGCTTTGTATTTGTGAACGCAAAGCAACCAGTTCAGGGCAAGTTGAACAGGCAGAGTCAAAGTCCGCAACAGGAAGAGAGGACATGGCAGCAGAAACTTGGGCTACCATTTCATGATCTGCATCCGATGTAGGATGGGAAGAAACAGGCAGGGGCAGGCGAGAGAGACAGTCAGCTGTATAGTTCTGAGAACCTGGGTGGTAAATAACATCATAGTCAAAACACAGGAGGCGGGCAGACCAGCGGGCGATGCGCATTCCAGCCCTATTAATCCCTTTGGTGCTCAGCAGTGTTGTCAGAGCTTGGTGGTCTGTCCGCAGAGTAAAACGTCGGCCCCACAAATACGTTCTCCATTTCTCTGCAGCCCACACACAAGCATAAGCTTCTTTTTCAACAGTTGAGTACTTTTGTTCTGTTGCAGACAGTGTGCGGGAAGCAAACGCCACAGGTTTTTCTGTGCCATCAGGTTGCACTTGAGCAAATACAGCACCAAGCCCATAGTCACTTGCATCAGTAGAGATCACGACACGCAAGGCAGGGTCAAACAGTGCCAGTGCAGAACTATTCACCAGGAGTTTTTTTACTTCTTCAAAGCTCGCTTGTGCATCTAAAGTCCATGTGAAGGTGTTCTTGTCGTTAGCACAGGCACGCATAGGGGCTACAACAGTTGCAAAGTTTGGCAAGAACTTGGAGTACCATGACACCAAGCCCAGGAAGGATCTCAGAGCAACAGCATCAGATGGGGGAGGGGCTCTCAAAACAGCATCCATATGCTCCTCATCAGGAAGAATGCCATCAGCAGTGACAACATGACCTAGGAAGCGTAGCGATGTCTTCCTAAAATGGCATTTGTTTTCGTTAAGCACAAGTCCAGCATCTTTGAGCTTCTGCAGGACAGTGCTAAGGTTTTGGTCATGCTCAGCTGCACTTTTACTGTAGACAATAAGGTCATCCAGGTAGTTTTGGACACCTGGGAGGTCTTTAAGAATTTCAGCCATCATTTTCTGAAAAGCTGAGGGGGCAGAGGCCAGTCCATAAGGTACTCTACAGAATCTGAAGAGTCCATCATGTGTAATGAATGCTCTCAAATCTCTGCTATCTTCATGCAGGGGCAGCTGGTAGTATGCATTTGCAAGATCAATTGTAGAAAACACTTTTGCACCCTGTAAGCTGGCAAACAATTCATCCACATGTGGTAAGGGGTAGCAATCAGTGATCACAGCTTTGTTTGGTTCACGGAGGTCTGCACACAGCCTTATTCCACCAGTTTTCCGTCCTGTCACAACAATTGGGGATACCCATGGTGATGCATCAATCCGTTCAATGACACCAGCTTTGAGTAAACGATCCAGTTCTGCTGAAACTGAAGCCCTCACAGCAAACGGGAGACGTCACAGCTTCTGACGCACAGGTTTGACTGTTGGGTCAACTTTCACTTTATGCACAAAGGCACGCACACAGCCAATATCTGGGGCAGCAGGGATGCAAGAAGCAGGTGATGGATTTGTAGACATCACAGAAGCAGTAGGATCAGTACATGGAGGTAGAATAGTATTGCCTGCAATGCTGACATTCAGCGCTTCCATCAGATCTCTTCCAAGAAGAGGAGTTCCTTTCCTTACAACAAAGAACACAGCTGAGGCAGATGCATTTCCTCTGCTCACTGTGACTTGCAGGCAGCCTAACACAGGGATTGTTTTCTTTGTGTATGTAACTAGTTGAAGGTCAGGTGGTTTTAGTGGCGTACCACTGAAGTGCTCTTCGTAGATGTGGTTAGGCAGGATAGAAACTGCAGAACCTGTGTCCACAATCAGTTCAATATCCTTAGCTGATGACGTAGGTGTGCTCACATTTATGCTGCATTGCAATCCTTTTGATGCATGAGAAGGATCTGTTAAGTAAAGGACTGTGAGTTTTGGTAAATGGACTTCCCGTACATCTCTTGTCTTGGATGAGCAGCAGACACGAGCAAAATGTCCAATTTTATGACACAGTTTACAAGTAGCTTTGGCAGCAGGACACTGACGAAAGTTGGCTAAATGACTGTTTGAACCACATCTAAAACAGTTCTTAGATGTTTTTGTTGCATGAGATGGCTTTGCAGGGTGAGCATTGTACTTATGTTTCCTCTGCATGGAGTGCGAGTGAGACTGCACAGCTTGGACTGGGGTACTACTGTCTGCAGCTATGGATTTAGCTTGTTGAACTGCAGATTCCATTTGTGTTGCCAGTGTAACAGCTTTATCTAGTGTCAAATCAGGTTCCAGCAAGAGTCTTTCTCTTATGCTGGGGCTAGACACATGTTCAACTAGCTGATCACGGATCATTTCTTCTGTCCTGTCATCAAACTCACATTTAGAAGCAAGGTCACGCAAGCTGGCCACATACTGGATAACAGTCTCATGTGAAGCTTGTGTTCGCTGTCTGAAAGCATGTCTTTCCACAACAACATTTACCTTGGGTGAAAAGTATTGCTCTAGGGCAGTAACAGCAGAGGCGAAAGTGTCACCTGTATTTGGCAGTGAGTAGAAAATCCTTTCCCTCAGTTCCTAAGCAGTGAAGTAAAGTAGCTCTTCTTCGTGCTTCAGGCCAAGCATTCCCTGTTGCATTGATCACAAGCAAATAATTGTTGAACATACGCATCCACATGTTGAATGGCAAAGGAGGGTCTCCAGGGCAAGGCAAAAACATCGGTGGCGGATGGACGTTTGCAGTCATGATGACTCGGCAAAAAAACTCAAAGCAGAGAAAAAAAAACACGCAGGGTTACTCGTCGCCAAAATGTAATGGTGGGCGGTAATAACCAGTCCTCATGAAGAACAGTGCTCTTTAATGAATTCAGCACAGACTAACATCCAAGGGATAGCAGTGACACACATCGGCTATCAGCTAGCCACCTAACTGTATTCTATCTCTTTCTATTCTCTAAACCTTTTCCGGCTCCGCTTTACCTCTTATTTTGCGACACCACCCTCTAGTGGTGCAATATGATATAAACATTACGGAACACAACAGATGGGAGCAGGTCTGCGATCACTCACAGTCAGCTACTGTCTCTAAAGAGACTGCAACAAAATGGACATAAAATAGCAATACAAAAAGGAATCAGTCTTTCATAAGTGTGAGATTGTTTGATTTGAGATTGAATGAGGTCAAGTTGGCAATTGCATGAATTCTGTTTGCAGTAGTTTGGCAATGAACTGTGAAAAATCAGCAAAAATTGCAAAATCTGTTGCTACTTGTTGTGAATCTGTTGGCATTTAGACAGAAATTTATATTTAGTACTTACATTCAGAGTTCAGCTGGACCGTCATAGGTCCGACAAAGAAATTCGGCACTCTATATACAGGGAGTGCAGAATTATTAGGCAAGTTGTATTTTTGAGGAATAATTTTATTATTGAACAACAACCATGTTCTCAATGAACCCAAAAAAACTCATTATCATCAAAGCTGAATGTTTTTGGAAGTAGTTTTTAAGTTTGTTTTTAGTTTTAGCTATTTTAGGGGGATATCTGTGTGTGCAGGTGACTATTACTGTGCATAATTATTAGGCAACTTAACAAAAAACAAATATATACCCATTTCAATTATTTATTTTTACCAGTGAAACCAATATAACATCTCCACATTCACAAATATACATTTCTGACATTCAAAAACAAAACAAAAACAAATCAGCGACCAATATAGCCACCTTTCTTTGCAAGGACACTCAAAAGCCTGCCATCCATGGATTCTGTCAGTGTTTTGATCTGTTCACCATCAACATTGCGTGCAGCAGCAACCACAGCCTCCCAGACACTGTTCAGAGAGGTGTACTGTTTTCCCTCCTTGTAAATCTCACATTTGATGATGGACCACAGGTTCTCAATGGGGTTCAGATCAGGTGAACAAGGAGGCCATGTCATTAGTTTTTCTTCTTTTATACCCTTTCTTGCCACCCACGCTGTGGAGTACTTGGACGCGTGTGATGGAGCATTGTCCTGCATGAAAATTATGTTTTTCTTGAAGGATGCAGACTTCTTCCTGTACCACTGCTTGAAGAAGGTGTCTTCCAGAAACTGGCAGTAGGACTGGGAGTTGAGCTTGACTCCATCCTCAACCCGAAAAGGCCCCACAAGCTCATCTTTGATGATACCAGCCCAAACCAGTACTCCACCTCCACCTTGCTGGCGTCTGAGTCGGACTGGAGCTCTCTGCCCTTTACCAATCCAGCCACGGGCCCATCCATCTGGCCCATCAAGACTCACTCTCATTTCATCAGTCCATAAAACCTTAGAAAAATCAGTCTTGAGATATTTCTTGGCCCAGTCTTGACGTTTCAGCTTGTGTGTCTTGTTCAGTGGTGGTCGCCTTTCAGCCTTTCTTACCTTGGCCATGTCTCTGAGTATTGCACACCTTGTGCTTTTGGGCACTCCAGTGATGTTGCAGCTCTGAAATATGGCCAAACTGGTGGCAAGTGGCATCTTGGCAGCTGCACGCTCGACTTTTCTCAGTTCATGGGCAGTTATTTTGCGCCTTGGTTTTTCCACATGCTTCTTGCGACCCTGTTGACTATTTTGAATGAAACGCTTGATTGTTCGACGATCACGCTTCAGAAGCTTTGCAATTTTGACACTGCTGCATCCCTCTGCAAGATATCTCACTATTTTTGACTTTTCTGAGCCTGTCAAGTCCTTCTTTTGACCCATTTTGCCAAAGGAAAGGACGTTGCCTAATAATTATGCACACCTGATATAGGGTGTTGATGTCATTAGACCACACCCCTTCTCATTACAGAGATGCACGTCACCTAATATGCTTAATTGGTAGTAGGCTTTCGAGCCTATACAGCTTGGAGTAAGACAACATGCATGAAGAGGATGATGTGGACAAAATACTCATTTGCCTAATAATTCTGCACTCCCTGTAGTAATATAAATAGAATATAACCAGCTGGAAACTAGTTGAGTCAAGTCCTCAATTGCAAAGAAACCAACAGGTTGTGCTCATCAGCTCAGACTGACTCCGATTATTTGCGCTGGTTAGAGACTGGTTGTTCCCTCCCGCTGACCTGCGCAATCATCGTGTTGCAATTGGTTGCTGAATGCAAAAAGAAAAATTAAAGACATTTGCCAGACAACCATCTTTTCCTAGTTGCAAGGAGGTTACTATTTTTACACTAGTGTGACTAAGCTGTAACACACAAAATGACTTGGTGTGTCATTCGTGTGCCAGTTCATGACACCAAGCTGCATAAGTAACGCTGTCGTGGTGCCAAAACACAAGAACAGATGTGTAATCAGTTCATACTGGGCCAGAACACTAATTCACACTTAAGAGGTGAACAACAAGCATTTGGGATTACATAATTCACACCTCCGGTCACATTTTAGGACAAACAGAAGTAGAAAGAGGCCAGAAGACGCAGGGGGTGGGACAGAGAAAGAGATGTACAATTGAAAGGAAATTATGAACCTCTGTATGAAACGCCGGCAGTAAACCCAGGAGAGGATCAATACTTTGTCCTTGCCAGGCCTTCCCTCTCTTTTCGTGTCTTTGAGATGAGTTTTAACCCTTTTTTTTTTTAAACTCCCAGAGCATTTTAGAGGCAAAGACCATTTTTCTAACTAGTTTAAGCAGGGCCAAGCTGAAAGACAAATCCCTCCTTCTGCAATCAATAGGGCATCTCAAATATGGCATTTACCGTTATAAGAGGCTATCGATATAGAAAAAACATAGACCTTTAATCGACACTGCACTATAAGAGAAGAAAAAAGGCCCCACTCAATTTATCAAACCGCCTCGGAGTCAAAGATGAAAGACGAACAGTGTAGCATTTGTCAGAGGCTGCGAAAAAACTATGTAGCAGCCTATATTTCACTTTCAGTATTAGACTTCCAAAGGTCATCAGATTTTTACTAGTTTGAATTTGAAACTTTGAGCAACTGACCCTCCTACTTTTTCTTCCGCTCCTCTGTTTTCCTGGTGTGACTGATTTGAAGCCAGAGTTCATCACTGATTCAGCAATGGCCAGAGCGCGTCAGCCGTGCTTGAAATGTGACTTAGTGTGAATAAGCTCCAAACATTTATTTCACAAACGGATGCAGATTACGGGTGTAGGCAGTGAAGCCGGTCAGGCGTCATTTACCGCTTATCGCTTCTAACAGAAATCCTAATCGTGTTTTTAGCCATTTTCGATATGTACGTTTGATTTTTTCCCCCCACTTTTCTTAATTCACTTGAATGGGCATCAATAATCTGATCGAAATGTCAACCCTCAATGTGATGAATGACTGATATTGTATTTTGGAATTCAATTATGTCTACCTAAATAGGAGCATCAATAACAATAGCACAGGCTGTCCTGGCTAATAGACTCGCGCACATAACAGCATGTAGCACAGCAAGCGACGCTGCCGTATTCATTTCCTGCAACAATGTTAGTCCATGACCACGCAGTGTTCAAAGGGGTGCTGCTGACATGACATGCCATCCTTTAAAAAAAAAAAAAAGCACTTAATCTGCAATCGGTTTGGATTGAAATCTGCTGTGTGAACCGCACAAATGAACGGTGTCAAATCATACTCTCCTCCATCCTCTGTTTCTATTTTGTGTCTCCCCAACTTTCTCTACACTCTCCCAGTCTTTCACTCTCACTCCCTCCATATTTGTGTTTTGGCAGAGGATAGGGCTGTGAGAGTAGCCTAGCTGGCAGACCTTGATAAAATATACACCCTTGATCGTGGCAGCCTGTGGAGTTTGGAAAAGGTTCAGGAAAGGCCTCATCTCTCGCTCTGTCGCTCTCTCTCTCTGTAAAAACCTGCTTGTGCAAGACTCACATTTATGCATCCTTGGCAAACTTTAGCAAAGCCCATAATCAGTTTTCGGTCCCTTTGCTACAGGTGCATAAACTCAAGCACCTAACTATGCAGTCTGCTTTTACATCCATTCATGAAAGAATGGGTCGTTCGAGAGTGCTCACTGATTTCAAGTGTGGTGCTGTGATAGAAAGCTAACAATCAGACAGCTTGTCTCTTTACACCTAGATGTTCCATGATCAGCTCTAAGTGGTATTATTGCAAAGCAGGAGCATTTAGGAACCATAGCAACTCAGACCTCGATAAGTTACAGAGTGTTGTCGCCTAACCGGCCAAACCTCCTCTGACATTAACATCAGTACAAACGGTGTGAGCCGCGAGCTTCATACCATGGGTCTCCATAGCCAAGCAACTCCTGTTGGTGAAGGTAGCCCAGTGCTCATGTTCATCTTCTTTTGCTGCTTGTGCATTAGGTTTCTTCAGCTGGCTAATATCTTATAAGATATATAACTACATAACTTATAAGAAGATATTTAAAATCACTAGCACACAGGGACAAACAGTGATAAGAATATAGATGGAGGTTTTTCCCTTAAAGAGACAGTTCACCAATCACATCCATATATTTTGGGTTTTTTTGTTATTGATTACTGAGTTTTTGTCACTGCTTTGATTTTGATGATGTTCTTTCTTGTGTTTGTAATGTTATTATTTTTCCTAGTATTCCCAGTGTTTCCGAGCTTTTTTCTGCCTCTGTTTTGTTAGTACCTCCTGTCTTCCTTGTTTCAACTTCCTGTTTTAAGTTGATAATTGCTTTTCCTTATGTGTTTCCTGTCTTTGGATGTCCTCTGATTTGCTGATTTGCCTTTCCTACCTGTGCCCTGAGCCCACCTGTATTGTTTGTACAGTCAGTCCGCTGTGTCTTGATCTGGTTTGAGTTTGGATCTAACACATTGACTATTTGCCTTCTCCTGGATATAATCTGCCACTCTACACAGCCAAATGTTTAACTAACTGTGTTTTTTGACATTTTTATAAATACTGTTGATTGTTTTGCTCTTCTTTCATGTGTTGTTTAAATGTTTAGATGAATGTACTTCGTGGCATTTTCACCAGTGAGCCCCATATGTTCTGTCCGACTACAAAACACCTGTCACTATGAACACATTTCCTTCTTCAAGGAAAAAAAAAACAAAAAACAGATGGGCCTTCCAGACAATGAATGAAGACATACACACACAAGCATGCACACTTGTGTCGCTCACACACAGACACACACATACACACGCACACACACCAATCATGGTCTCCTAGCAACTCCTAGTTAGTCATCCTACCTTGGGGAAAGATGCTCTTTTCACTTACATCTGGTGTTTGCCCACCAGGGAAACCAGATATAACCTTGGAGTGACCCTGAAATGTATTTCACATCATTCCCAGAAACCACCATATTAAAGAGGTATCAGCACTACATCTACCTCTTTGTACTATAGCTTTATTTTTATTTCTTTTACTCCTAACATAAACAGTTGTAGATGTAGACCTCTGTGTAATTTAGTCCTAGGAAGTCTGATGAGAGGTAGCGCTTAAAGATGCAAATGAAGCGCTGTGACACACACAGGCGCTCGTCTTTCTACATCACACATCCTCTCTTTGCAACACGCAATGACAAGGTGCTGTGTCTGAGATTAACAGCATTTGTGGAGGGCCCGGTTGGTGTCCTGTCCCACACTGGGCCGACAGCAGACACATTCTGCTGTAGTGAGTGTGTGTTTGGATTTGTGTGTGGAAGGACCTGGTCACTGTCTATTTTTCTGTTTTTTGTGTGTATGCAGCAGTACAGGGGTGTTAAAGCTGTATCCATCTGTGAGACGCACTGCATTTGTGCATTTGTGCAGGTGCTTTACAGTGAGTGGCCTCTTTTCTGCTCGTCAGCTGCAGCTCGACTGAACCTCCTCAGAGCTCCCATATGATCCAGTGATCGATGAGAACTTCTGGAGGTGCCTTTCACACACTCCTCACTCCACTCTTCAACACCGCAAGTGTCTGTCGCCACTCAAGGTTACAGTTAAAAAGACGACCTCTCTGTCACCTTTTTTACTCACTGGATTATTCGATTAGTCATTCGCGTCCTCATTCCTCCTTACTCACTTGTTTGCTCGCCTATCTGTCAACAAGGCGACCTCAACAAATGTAGAGGTGTACTGGCTCTTGCCAGGATTTTGCCCTGCTGGTAAATCTCACTGACATGACCAAAGCAGACACTCGAGCAGTGCTCACGTACTCTCTCACACTTTAGGCTGATCTCATTGTTTACTGACTCAGTCACACACTGCTGAGCCTGCCTTGTTGCTGTCATTCTCATGACACTCCCCAATGGATTTGGGTTTCACATATATGAGTGGAAAAGGACACTTTCTTTCTGAAGATTTCAAGGGCCATGTCTGTCCTTTAACTGTGGGAGGAAGCAACAGTACCTGGAGTGAATGCATGGAGACACAGGGAGAGAGTGCAAACTCCACACAGACTGGATTCAAACCCAGGACCTCATTGGTGTGAGGCAAGAACTAAGCACTGTACCACCACGCCACCTGATTAAAACACTTTGGATCTGAAAATGACATAAGCTCATCTGACCAAAGGACTGCTATTACAGTATGAAAATTATAAAACTTACATGCAATGATCATCTAATGAGTCCATCCATCCAATAGTTCCATCCAACCAGCCAACCAGCCATTTTTTTCCCGTCTATTTATTTCCGGGTCATGGGAGCACTGGGACCTATCTTAGCTCCACCCAAATTGTACACAAGGTCAAGGTCAGGGTAACATTTATGGACTGTGTGGCAAATGAGCTACTATGTCATTAATGTTCTTGTTGTATATTGATCTGCTGCAAGGGATCTACTGATACACAACACCATGTATTGTATGTAACACAAGTGTTTTCAGGGTGCTTTAAAAAGTAATTCACTTTGAGTTGAGCGCATCACAAAAGACACAAAAATCAAAGTTCGTCAGTCTTTTGCACAGTCATGCATGGCTACAGGAAGTGGGGTGCAGAGGGTGCTGCGGCACCCCCTACTGATAAGGTGTAGCAAAACATGTCAGGAAAATTAAATTAAAAACTGGGGGTGGTAGCTTACAGCAGCAACCTTCAAATACTGATAAAGAAGATGTAAGAATCAAAGGCGTAGTGATTAAAATAAATAAATAAATCAAAAGGACTGGTTAAAGACATGACAACTGCACTGAAGCTGATGAAGCGATACAGTGTTTTCTGTATGATAAACGGACCAGCGAAGCTGTCCTTTCTGTCTGTGTAAAGAAGTTTAACGACAGATTTAATCACTGCAATGTTTAAAAATAACAAAAAGAAGTGCGATTTCAACACTACATCTTAAACGGTAAGAAATAAATGTGTAAAATTCCAGAAAAGATTCTGTTAGCCCTTTGTTTGCCCTATAATTATAAAATGGAAACTCTTTATTTACTGCCATCGGTGAGATCTTGATCAATACAAAAAGCTGTAAAACTTAAAATACAGTTAAAAGTCTACAGTTAAAAGT
The DNA here is from genome assembly GCF_057381915.1 of Diplotaxodon limnothrissa. Classification (NCBI taxonomy): domain Eukaryota; kingdom Metazoa; phylum Chordata; class Actinopteri; order Cichliformes; family Cichlidae; genus Diplotaxodon; species Diplotaxodon limnothrissa. The sequence continues at coordinate 52,611,475 of NC_140602.1, read as the reverse complement.
CCTCCTTCACATTGTCCAAAGCCGTTCAGTGGGCCAGATATGATTGACACTCCTGCTTTAACAAGTTTAATATTGCAATTCAAGTCTGGAAAGGCTTGTGAGAGGTAGTAGCATGTGCAGACGCTTTGACATCTGGACCTTTAATCCTCAGTATGATTCATTCTCCAGATTCGCATCTGTCAAATTTGTACATTGAAAAAAAAAAAAAAAGCCTGTCCACCCACAAAACATTATCTTCTTTGTAAATCCACACACCATTTTATAATGCAGGCTTTCATTCTTGAAGCATTGAAAGTTGACATAACCTTGACGCTTTCATCTGGTTAAATTTGTCCTTTCAGAGCTCCTTCGTGGCCTCCTTCAGTGAGTTCTCCTCATATTCAGAATATTTTTGAGGACTTTGATATGTAAAAAAACAGCGTAGTGCCCCTTTAAAGAGGGGCTTCTCATCTTACAGGTTGCGATTCTACTCTCTTGATGTCATGGGAATTACTACCAACTGATTTATTTATGTTTATATTTTCTATTTATATCAGACAAGATTGAGCACTCCTCATTTAACACTGCGATTCCTTATTGAGTTGTTCCTTTTAATGGTGATGGTTATTGATTGATCCTAATGGTTGTTACATCAGCGTTTTATGAAGTGGTTTCGCACTAACAGTGGTTTCTACGTGGCGCTGGAGGTAATGAATGTGCAAATTTCATGTAACCAACGGCGAACAAATTATTTGGCATGCGCTACAGCCGCTCGTGTGCCCACTTCAAATTCATAACTCAGATTTTTATTTTCAGCAAATAGATGCCGGATCTAGAGCAGGACAAAAGATTTACAGTCTGTTCAACAGAATGGTTTGCTAACAGTCTCTCAGCCTACTCACACCATTATATCCTTCACTAAATGAGCTGCAGAAGAAAGACCGAGATTTATCCCGGTGCTCTCAGGGCAAACAGGGTGCAGTCTCCTCTTCATACTGACGCTCCATGTTGACATTGGAGGGGCGTGGGGGATAAATCCAAGCAGGATCAATACCAGCTTCTCGTCTCATTGATTTGCTCACCCAACCTCGCCCTCGTCACACCCGGAGGTTTTTCCTGCCACGCTGACCCCTGATGTCACCTGTGGATGCTCTTCTTCATTCATATAGCTACAAATAGTGCCTATCAATTTCACCAGCAGGAGATGGTGCCTTTGTTTAGTGACAGCAGCTCTTAGAGATCTCACAATATCATCTTTTAAAACAGGAAAGAAACTATCCCTAACAGTGATTGGTGAGATTTAATTTCTGTCTGTTTGTACGTACGATGCAGACGGTGCTGGCAAATCTCTGAGTATGAACAGATTCTCAACAAAGCCACAAACAAAGAAATCCAAAGAAAACTTAGACTCACACTTGTGGACTATTTATGCTAATTGATCCAAAATATTGTACATGATCATTTCTGATTTATGGACACATCAACATAAACATCATTATTCAATGAGGATTTTTATTGCACAAAGGCCAGCTCTCAGCAACAACAATGCCTGTGTTTTGGTATTACCCTACACAAGTCTATTACGTTGAAGGTCTTTCCGATTATGTACAATTACACCAATTAACCGTGTGAGATCTAAGACCTCACTGATGATTACTAAAGGCCTAGACAAAAAGGACTTTTTTGGGGGAGGGTGAAATGTAAGTATGAAAATAAAGCATGTATTTCAATAGCATCAGGGCTAGTTTAGGGTCGGGCTGATCACAGATCAGGACGTAGACCTCAAACAGACATAAAAAACTATAAATGTGACCAGCTGAATGCCTGTAGCATCAGCTTTTGTCCCACGATGACCCACAAAGGTATTATCAACGAGGCTGCCACCGGAGGACCTTTGAGGCTCTGATGTGCTTTTCCTTTTATTTGTTTGTTCTCTGGAATCTCACACGTCTTTCTTCTTTTCTGGTTAAAGTCAGTTTTTGATGTTCTGTGATGGGATTTAGATACACCGTTCAGTGAGATCCTTTTTTCCACTTTGCCGCGTGTAACAGGCCTCATTTCTTATAGCATTTTCACACCTAGTTTGTTTACCATGGTCTGAATTAGATGATGAGTTTGTCAACTTTTAACTTTGTCTGGTGGTTTTATTTGTTTTTAAACAAAGAAAACTCTAAGGGAGCTCTAAATGAGCAAGAAATCAGTGGGAAAATGAAACAGAAATCATTTTAAACAGGTCAGGTGTGAAATTTATTTGGGACTTCTTTAATTGGAAGAACCATATTTACATCTTCCAACTAAACTGGAATTCTTTTTGAGGGACTTTTAAACATGCTAAACTATCAGAGGAAACACATTGTTGAACTTAGGATCGGTGGTTGTTGGCTTTTGTGTGCCTGTATAAATGATTGATGATGAGTGATCCAGTTAATCATTAACCATCATTTATAATATTTCTGTTCAATTTCACAAAAAGTACAAGGACATGTCAAAGTGACTGCTAACCTTTGAGCAGCTGTATAATATTTCCTGAGTTTCAAAATTTTAGTTTTCCACCACTGCTTCAGACAAAGTTGGGGAAAGGCTTGAGCCGTTTGGGTTTTTGGTTCTTTGGTAATTGTCAAAAGAAAGCAAAAGTGACAGAAACAGGAAACTATTAAGTGCATTCCTGCATTAAAGGTGATCGCTTCGTTGACCCATCAACCACCCTGACCTCCTCCCTCTGTGGACTCTAAGAGCAACATCACAAACTTTCTCTTTGTCTTCTAATGGAAAAGCATTCACCATATCATGAGCCTGTATGCCTTTTTAAAGTACTTGTCTTAATTATTACCAATGTTCTACTGATTTGCCGATGTAGCACATGGCACACTGATAGCTGGAACATTGTGCATTTTCACTGCTAATGACGGCTTGTCTATAACCAGTCAGTAACCCATAACTAACACTCTAACATGGCTGTTGTGATAATTAACATGTGTAAATGTTGTTTATGGCTGACATTTTTGTCAGAATTGAGACAGTGTCAGCGACATTGTGTTTCTTTTTTTATGATTGAAAGCCAGTGGGCACTGAACAGGATGTCGGGCATCGTAACCTTTTACTGCAGTGGTGTTTTGTTTCCATCACTCAATCAGTGGTGGTCTTTGTTTATTTCTGTCCTTCCTCGGGGGTAAATAAGACCCCGCTCCGCCAGAGAGGAGTCTGGGTAATGAGGCTTGCGTCTTTGGAAGCTCTACATCTAACAGGTCATGAGGTCAGCAGTGGCGATCCAAGGGAAATGGATATGAGGCTGGAGGAAACTATTTATGCTATATTTCTATGTGTATTTATGCGCTTTCCCACTATGTCCTGCACTGCTACCCACAACCGTTGTCATATTAATCAATGCATCGAAAACACAAAACATTACAAATCAAGAGGCTCAAAAGAGTTAAGACACAACAAGACAAAAAAACAGCAAAACCGATCATGTAAAAAATTTAAATACATTAAAAAAGTAAAGCAAAGGTAACGTTTTTGCTCGATATTTCCTAAATGTAAGGATTATTTAGAAGTATATATCTATATACCTATCTGAGTAAACAATAATAATAAATGTATATATTTAAGATATTTTGGTAACAGATTCATCCCCAAACAATTTCTCGAAGTTGTTGTTGCCTAAGACGAGAAGAATTCGATTAAGAAGAAAAACGTTAGAGGAAATTAGAGGAAAAGCAAGCATAATCAATCCCTCAGTCAAAACAGGATGTAAACAACTCTTCATCTTACTGCAGTTTTACTCTCCAAGCAGCTCATCTAACATTCTCATTTCAGCAGAAACTTTCATGAAAAACTTTGCTGAATTTTCCAACTTTGATGGCTTTGGTTTCAGTTTCAGTGAATTTTAATGTGGCTTATTTTGCTGCTCGCTTATTGGACCTTCTTAGCATATTGCAAACACCAGCCCAAAAGGTATCATATACAATATATCAATCGCTCCATATAATTACTGCACTGCACAATATATTTTTTTCCTCTGTATATCACTCAGGGTCTCCCAGTGCTGTTTGGGTTCTGGGTTGGAAGACCAGCTAATTATCAGTGGATTAAATTAGTGTGTAATGTGAAATGTATCACTCGCAGGGAGAAATGCAGTGAAACTTACCACCCAAACTCCGGAGCTCCTCTCGCCTTTAAAGAGCATTGACAAGTCTTTCAGCTCAGTGTGTGGAGCCTGTGATTTTACTGACTTGGTGTGCTTTAACACAGGAAAAGTGTTTAGTCATTATTAAAGAGTCAGATATTTCACACACAAATTATTGCTCCTCCATGCCTGCTGCATGGCTAAGCATATGATCATTAGCTTGCATGTTAGCCTAATAGGCTTTAAAATATATATCACAGCTGAACATCCATTAAGTCTACCAGAATTCCTTTTCAGTTCAGTTCAGTTCAGTTCATTTTTATTTCAAACATTTCAAACATGTGCCTTCACAATCATTACAAAATATCATTCCATTATTTGTTTGAAAAGGAGTAGGCTGAAGTATTTACTTATTTGTCCCTACCCCCTCAAGTTTTACCTCTCATTCATTTAATTTTTTTTTTGTCTTAAATTAAACAAACAACATATGAAACATATAAACATATGAAGTAAAACAAAACATAACATACATAAATCAAAAACAAGAAATTAGCAAGCCCCACCACAGTATAGTTTCTTTCATATGAAAAATACAGAATGTGTATATTTGCAGATACACAAGTTATGGAAAAACAACAAAACAAAACAAAAAAACAAAAAAAGCCCATTAAAACCAGTAAAGCTCTGTTTGGTGATTTTTGGACATATGAAACATCTGACTGATCAGATCATTTAGTTGGAAGCTGTGTTTTCACTAACTGGTAACCATGCATCAAACCTCTGACTATTTTATTGGGTGGGGAACTTGTTGCCTTTTTTTTTCTGCATCAAAAGCCCTTTATGTGAGCTACAGCTCATCAGGACCCAGTGCCATCGGATGGAAACTCTGTTAATTACCGTCAGATCCAACGCCCTACAGTAGCTGCACGCTGCGGGGGTTCAGTGTATGCCTTCGCTGCAACCTAAAGTTTTCAGGATTTTAAAGCATTTCTTCCCTCACTCCCTAATGTTTCCCTTATTAGACCGAGACAAAGAACATTGATTCTCGTGCAATTATTTTTTCCGCTCCACCACAACTGGATGATTTCCTTCATGCTTTTAAGCCTGTCTGCTTGGGTCACAGTTTACCAGACTATGTGCTGTAATTTACCTGTGCTTGAATGAGCATGTGTGCAGCACTTCTCCTGCTGTTCTTCTCATGAGTATGGGCTCGTCTTTTTTTCATTCATCTTTCTGTTCTGTCTCTGTGTACGTGTAGCATGTGTACAGTACTGCATGCATGGATTTATCTTTTTCCCACAGCATGCAGATGCGAGGCGATGGTGTTTGTTGGTGTACCTTTCCTGTCCACTTAGTATGGGAATAAAGCAGACAGTGGGTGGAGGTCTGGCCGTAAGATTAGCCCTCCTCGACTGCAGCAAAGGCAGGGCCGGCCTCTCCTCTGCTGCTCCCCACGTAGCCATTAATGTAAACACGATCAATATGTTTGTTGTGAGACCTGCACAGCTAAAAGGAGAGAGTGAAACCACAGAACCATGAGGTCGGAGTCTTCCCTCATTCTCACCATCTTTCTGTAAGCCATCATATTTAAATGTCCTTGTTCTCTTGACTGCACTTGAATGTACTTTGTGTCTCTGACTTACTCGAGGGCTCTGGCTAAAACTACTTTTAGCCAGCTACCTCAAGTGAGTCAGAGTCCTGTCAGGGTTTGGACTTTGCTAGAACCTGCCAGCGGGCAGTTGGATTGTGTGCTGATAACAGACAGCCCTCTTTTTTAACATCTTACCTTTTAAAAATGCATTTCAAACTTCTGTACTGCTAAATCTCTATGGCACAGCTATATTGCTAACTTTCTGAATGTTTGTGAGGCTCCATTGCTGTAGAGTGAATGGCAATGATGTGACTCTTCCAATCAAAGGCTCTGGTTTTAACTTTTAAGTAGCAAAGAGAAATTCTTTTGGAAACTAATAAGTCAGTAACAGAAGTTCAGTCTTCACATTTACCCTAGAGTTACAGTGATGTATGGAATAGTTCATGCAAAAGGTTTTCAAAAAGTTAAAAAATAAAGTTGTACACTTAAACATCACTTGTGCTGCTTTGTGTGGTAGAAAAAACACACCATTATCGTTTTTCCTCTAAAATGTCAGTGAATCAACAGAATGATGATGCCAACTGTTTGGTGGCAGCTATATACTTGAATGAACTGCAACTTCAGAAAGAGCAAACATGTATCTAAGGTATTGTATGACTTATGCACCTAAAACACACATTACCTTGTATCTTTTTCCCTCTTACAACACCAATGACTCCTCTGCTGTCTCTTCTACAGCGCTCTCGGTCATGTTATTGGCTCAACTTCCTTTGTGTTTTATCCTCAGAAACAACAACAGACACGATGGAGTTTTTGCAAGTATAAAGGTTCTCAATCCAAATGTTGTAGCAAAGCATTGTATACTCTACCACATTTTGTACTGGCTGCAAGTGGTTTCATATTCCAACCGTCCTGGCAACACTCTACTGAGAACAGGAATATGTTGCTCTCCTTCTTCATTATTCAGCTTTGTTAGTGTTTAGTCTCCACACTGACTCCATGTAATCCGTAACTCCAAGAGCTGAAAAATTTAAACGTACATTCAATACCAAACCTGTGGAATACTAGTGTTACAGATGTGCCGATGTTTTGTGCAGTCACGGTGTGGTCCGTACCAGTTTTGATGTCATATTTATGATGTTCTTCATCCTTCTGTCTCCCATTAACATTTAATGTGATATTTTAGGACTTCTGGGAAAACAAACGAACAAGCAAACAAAAAAAAAAAAAAAAAAACTGTTAATTTTGTCCAATTTCACATCGGTCTAGAGACTTATACATAACATGAGATTTAACTGGTTGGGTCATTTTATCTCGCTCAGTTATGTTATTAGTGTGAAGTCTGTGATCGAGCCAAGATCTGTAGGTAGCAGCAGGCTGGCTGTTTCACAGCCACATCACACCATTCTGAAGCGTACAGCCAAAGGCAGCCGGTCACAACGCGCTCCATCCGGAGATGGACCCCAGAAAAGGAGGATGCTCTGAGGGACTGTTATGACACCACAGACTGGGATGTGCTCCTGAGCCCACATGGTGAGGACATAGAGGGGGCGACACACTGTCTTACAGACTACCTCAACTTTTGTGTGGACACGGTCGCCCCTGCTAAGACGGTACGGTGTTATCCTAATAACAAACCGTGGGTAACACAGGAAGTCAAAGCTGTCCTCAACATGAAGAAGAAGGCTTTCAGGAGCAAAGTGAAGGAGGAGATGAAGGCAGCACAGCGGGAGGTGAAACGCTGCCTGAGGGAAGCAAAGGACACCTACAGGAGGAAGGTGGAGCAGAAGTTGGAGAGGAACAATATGAGGGAGGTCTGGAATGGTGTGAAAACCATCACAGGCCACAACACCAAGAAAAGCACAGTGGGGGGGACTGTGGAGAAGGCAAACGAACTCAACAACTTCTTCAACAGGTTTGACCAGCCCACAACCCCCCCACCCTCACCCTCACCTTCACTACAGAGTCCAATCCCCACTCTCCTACCTCCCTCGCTTCCCCCCCTTCCTGACACCATGACACCCCCCTCCTCCAATCCCTCTCTCAGCAGCAAGACATCTCCCCCCCTCCCCTCTTCCCAAACATCTCCCAGTGTCACAGTGGATCAGGTCAGGAGACAACTGAGGAAGCTTCGCCCCAGAAAGGCAGCAGGCCCAGACAAGGTGTGTCCTAGGATGCTAAAGGCGTGTTCTGCTGAACTTGGGGAGCCGCTACAACGAGTCTTCAACCTCAGTCTGCGACTGGGGAGAGTGCCCGCCCTATGGAAGACATCCTGCATCGTCCCGGTCCCCAAAAAGAACCGGCCCAATGAGCTGAATGACTTCCGACCGGTGGCACTGACGTCACATCTTATGAAGACTCTAGAGCGGCTCTTCCTCAACCTCCTCCGACCACAGGTACAACATGCCCAGGACCCACTACAGTTTGCATACAAGGCGGGTGTCGGAGTGGAGGATGCCATCCTGTACCTCCTACACAGAGCCCACTCACACCTGGATGGGGGAAAAGGCACGGTCAGGATCCTGTTTCTTGACTTTTCCAGTGCCTTTAATACCATCCGGCCCTGTATGCTTCAAGAAAAACTGAACAGGATGGAGGTGGACCCCTGCCTGGTGGCTTGGATCTCCGACTACCTCACCGACAGACCACAGTACGTCAGGCTGAAGGACATCACGTCTGACACAGTGGTCAGCAGCACAGGAGCACCACAGGGAACTGTGCTGTCCCCTCTTCTCTTCACCCTGTACACCTCTGACTTCTGCTACAACTCTGAATTATGCCACATTCAGAAGTTTGCAGACGACACAGCCATCATGGGGTGTATCTGGGATGATCAGGAAGAGGAGTACAGAAGTCTGGTGAGGAACTTTGTCGCATGGAGTCACACAAACCACCTGCAACTCAACACCTCAAAGACTAAGGAACTGGTTGTGGACTTCGGGAGGTCTAGAGCAGGTCCACTGCCGGTTCAGATAGAGGGGGAGGAGGTGGAGGTGGTCAACAAGTACAAGTACCTCGGGCTGTGGGTGGACAATAAACTGGACTGGTCATGCAACACAGAGCACCTGTATAAAAAAGCCCAAAGCCGACTGTACTTCCTCAGGAGGCTGAGGTCTTTTAACATCTGCAGGAAGCTCCTGAGGATGTTTTACCAGTCGGTGGTTGCTGGAGTACTTTTCTATGCCGTGGTGTGCTGGGGGAGCAGCACAGCAAAGAAGGACTCATCCAGGCTGGAGAAACTGATCAGGAGGGCTAGCTCTGTGGTCGGCATGAAGCTGGACACTCTGGTGACAGTGGCAGAGAAAAGGACATTAAAGAAACTGATGGACATTATGGACAATGCCAGGCATCCTCTGCACACGGCCATAAACAATCAGAAGAGTCTGTTCAGTGACAGGTTGCTTCTCCCAAAGACAAGAACTAACAGACTTAAAAACTCCTTTGTCCCACACGCCATCAAACTGTTTAACTCCTCTCTGGTGGGGAGAGGGAGGGGAAACAGGAGGACAAAGGAGGGAACAACTAAGCTGTAGTGCCTCTTCACCTCACTGTACAATACCTTTTGTGCAATACTTTTGTAAATAGTCAACGGTGCAATAGACTCAATACTTGAAATGTGCAATTCACTTGTATTTTTATTTTTATTCCTATTTATTCTATTTATCCCCTTCGTATATTTTATTTATATTGTCTCTGTATTTATATATATGTGTGTGTGTATAACTCTGTAACTTCTGTCGGTGCTGTGCTTTTTTGGAAATCGAATTTCCCAGAGGAACCCACCCGAGGGATTAATAAAGTTCTGTCTTATCTTATCTTATCTTATCTTAATTGCAACGTTTGTAGTCACTTCAAAGTATATTGACTTTTTTGTGTGTGTGCAAAGCTCAGGACAAGACTCTACCATGGAGTAAACCTGTCAGAAGTCTGAGAATACACACACACACACACACACACACACACACACACACACACACACACACACACGCACACACACTCGTGCATGTACTTTTCTGCCTTACAGCTTGTGAGTGTTTGCAGGAACAGAACTGAAAGCACAGACAGTGACCTGAATGCTCAGACTTATAATATCAATCCATCGAGCACAGTTGCATATACACACGACTGTTATGCAGGATTTCAGTGTGCAAAACTCAAATTCAAGCACACCATCAATAATATAGTATTCCATATCAGTGTGGGAATTGTTAAAATGGGAGTCTGTTTGACTGATAGGCATCTTCACCTATATCACTCAGGTTGCTTTCTTTTTTTTTCTTGTTATTTGCCCCAGTCTGTCTTTACACTGTTTTTCTAGCTCCAAACACCTGAATAGATGGCTGCAGGTTGTTGTTCAACCTCCAGCATTTAGATAACTCCCTTCAGAATCCTGTAAGTGATAATGATGTTATCCTCAGCTCGTCTGTACATCTGCTCAAATCTCCACTGTATTTCTGACATGTTATAGCATTTCTTTATTCTTTCAGGATGTGAAAACCTATTTTAAGTGCAGTTATATAAATATCCTTTAAACGTTTCTAAGTTTATGAAATATTTTTTTGTATTAATTATGTGCTATTATTTATTACAGGTTAGGTATTTAACCTTCCACCGTTGAGTTTGGTCATCAACGGAGACTGCGGTTGATATTTCATAAGCATTTAAATTTTGTGTCACTCTGTGCTCTGTGTTCAAGTTCACAGTTTGTTTGTTCTTCTTTTTTTTTTAAGAAGGTTTTTGAAGGTTAGGAGCCTCTGCAATGTTAGATTTGGTATTATTCAAGAAGTTTCTGTATGAATCTTAATATTCTCTCTCCTTTCAGTGTCAAAAAAGGCAAAAGGATTTTCTGATAAATCTATTCTGGTTTTGTTGACTTTTGACAGCTTTTGAGCCTAGTCATTGTTTTCTGAATAGCACACTGGTAGGTTGAAGCAATTTGCTTTTAAAAATAAAAACTTTCTCACTGATCTGTACCAAAGTGAAATCATTTAGTTATCATGATTCCGGCTTTACTGGTTGTTTTTTTCTGTCTCTGCTGTTCCTCACCTGTCCACCACTTGTCATTCACATCCATAATCAGTTCATCTGCATTTTCCCCCCCAAACATTAATCTTTTTTTTTCAATGTTTATCTTTAATCATACCTGGAAAGACTTTGTGTTTGCACATCTAAAATCCTCCTCAGCTCCTTTTTGAATGATGTGTTGTCTCATCTGCTGTCACTAGAAAAAAACACTACACACTCAGTGAAGTATAGAACCATAAACTATGGATGAATACTGCAGCTCGCAGGCTGTTGTACTAAAGATATAGAAAATATAGATAAACATTGCTCTGTTGTAGGGTCCACCTCTTGAACCTAAACTGAAGACACACTATGATAGAATAAAGACATTTTCAGATCAATTTTAACTGTCTATGAGCAAGCATTTGGCGAGAGTGGAAAGGAAAAACTCCTTTTAAACAGGAAGTCTATATGCATGCATGCATTCATGTTTTTTTGTGTTTAATAGAAAATGTCCTACTTTTCAGCATCTTAGACCCATCAGATCTTCATTTTGGGTTTGTACATCTGGGTTTAAAATAAAATTATCAACATATTGTTAGTTTTATCATTAGTCCTATTATTATTGCTTTTTTAAAGAGTAGTAAAGAAGAAAATGGCAGACCTTTTCCAGACATTTCAAGCTATCACTCATTAGTAAATAATGCATGTAGCTGTTCAGGTATAGTTCAGGTATCCTGATCCTGGTTTGCTGACTATGAAACTGAGTCACCACAACCACAGTCCAACTTAATATTACTTATTATCTATTATTATCAGATGATACTGGACTTGGTGGCTTCATCTATCCACTGATATAAAAGAATGGATACTCAATAGCGACATTATTTATACAGACCTCAGACAAAGGGTCAGTAAGCATTATTAAAAGCTTTACATGATTTAATTTAAAATAAGTCAGTATAGTAATTATTTGTGAATAATAGCAGAGTGCTGAAACTGAACTCTTAAATGGATTGCAGCTATCGTTAATATAAGATTGGCTTGTGGTCTCTCTGCTTTGTCAGAATCTCCGTGGTGAAAACACCTTGTTGATTAACTTTGTAGTCAGAAAACGTGTGGGAGACAAACGACAGGCAAACATGAAAGTTAACTTTAGCTAACACTTAAATCTCAGGAGAATGTTTTAATGCACCTACAGGGAGAATTTTTAAAGGGCTGTGTGGGTGTGTAAATTGTTCACATCCACACAGTTCTTTGTAGATTGTGCTTTATTGACGTCTCTGTAACTAATTTGCCAAATTCTTTTGTAACTCTTAACTCTCTTTACCAGCCTAAATTAATGTTCTTTAGTGATCTCGTATAATCCTGGGTATCAATGAGCAGGACTCTATTCAGTCACTCTAAGTGAAAATAATTCTCACATTTCAAAGGATGATCAATGATAATGCTTTTATGATCGGCCACCTTTTGACTATCGTGTTGCTAAGACGCGTGTTTGAAGTGGCCCTTGGTTACTTGACAATATTCAGTTTTTGTTCATCATGTTCTGTTTAAAATCATCAAGTTCATGACAGTCACCACACTACCCAGTATGTGGATACATTAACTTACAGCTTCTATGTTACGGCCGAGACCGTTTCAGACGAGTGACAGGACTCAAACGCAAGACGCCGAACAGCTCGTAAATATATTTTAAGAATAATGTTTAATGTTTACACAAAATATTCATAAACAAAAAGGTGAGCGTAGACGTTAAACTAAATAACGATCTGGTCCGGGTCAAAGAGGACAGCTATTCCGGGGATTGGACTGGAAGGCAAGTCACAAAGGGTCCAGGAAAAAGGTCGGGGTCACTGTAACAGAATGCAGATGTTCAAACATAGATAAGGAGGCATATGAATATGTTGTTTGGCTCAGAATCCTCCTTCGTACTGCGTACTTGCCAACGGAGGTCGGAGATGACATAGAGGGGTGAGTAGTCCGGGTGTGTAAATCCAAAAACTCCTGGCGTGGAGGCAGAGAGGCAGGTAGGTAATTTTGGTAATAGCCTGAGGGACTGCCAGAAGGTCCAGCATCCAAGTAGAAGCTCTTCGCCAGGGGTTGACAGTTAGGTGTAGCTGAAAAAAGGAGGCGCACAAAAAACAAACATACAGTGAGGCAAGGTGATTCAAAAAAACACGTAGGGAATTTATGGTGGTGGCCTGCACTGACTGATGTTTAGCAGAGAATCTGGCGAAGAGAGATTGAGAACGCTGGCCTTATGAGTCCCCGGCTAATTACCCACAGATGTACGCGATCAGCAAAAACACTGAGGCCCCTCCCAGGGGTGGAGACGCCGGCTCGGAGGGAGACACACTGGCACACACCCGGACCATGACAGTACCCCCCCTCAAGGGACGCCACCCGGCGGCCGACCAGCACCCGCCCCACGACGTGACCTAAGAAAATCAGAAACCATCACAGAGTCAAGCATCAAAGAACGAGGAACCCAAGAACGCTCCTCCGGCCCATAACCCTCCCAGTCCACCAAAAACTGCAGCCCCCTACCCCGCCGCCGCACATCCAGAATGCGCCGGACAGAAAACGCAGGGTGCCCGTCAATGAGCCGGGCGGGAGGCGGGGGCACCGGAGGCGGGCACAGACGACTAGACACCACCGGCTTCACCTGAGAAACGTGAAAGACCGGGTGAACCCTCAAGGCAGCAGGCAAACGGAGCTTGACAGCCGTAGGGCTGAGGACCCTGTCCACAGAATAGGGGCCGATGTAACGAGGAGACAACTTGCGGGAGGAAGCCCTGAGAGGGATGTCTTTCGCGGCGAGCCACACCTTCTGTTCAGGTGAGTAAACAGGCGCAGGAGACCGGCGACGGTCGGCACAGCTACGTTGGCGAGCCACAGCTCGCAACAGCGCCTCCCGCGTACGAGACCAGACCCGACGGCAGCGCTGTAGATGATGCTGGACCGAGGGGACAGCAAGATCAGCCTCCTCCTCCGGAAACAGGGGCGGCTGATAACCCAAAGAGGCCTCGAACGGTGACAACCCAGTAGCAGACGAAACCAAGGAGTTGTGGGCATATTCCACCCACGGCAGATACGAGGCCCAAGTCGCAGGGTTATGACAGGTCACACAGCGGAGCGCGGCCTCAAGCTCCTGATTTAAACGTTCCGTCTGGCCGTTCGTCTGAGGATGGTAACCAGAGCTCAGACAAGGCCTAGCCCCCAAAGCAGCGCAAAAAGAACCCCAAACTTGGGACGAGAACTGCGGACCCCTGTCCGAAACTATTTCCACAGGAATGCCATGAAGCCGAAAAACATGGTCCAACAACAACGTAGACGTCTCAGCCGCAGTGGGCAACTTCTCCAAAGCGACGAAATGAGCAGCCTTAGAAAACCGATCCACGACCGAGAGAATAGTGGTCTTCCCAGCCGAAACCGGGAGTCCCGTAACAAAATCCAGGGCGATGTGGGACCAAGGGCGATGAGGCGTAGATAACGGCTGCAACAGCCCAGCAGGACGGTGAGTACGCGACTTACACCTGGCACACACAGGGCACGCAGCCACATATTCCCGAACATCTTTGTCCAGAGTGGCCCACCAAAAATGTCTCTTAACCATAGAAGTCGTCCTGCCCCTGCCCGGGTGACACGCAAACCTCGAAGCGTGCACCCATTCCAGTACCTTGGAGCGAGCAGCCGCGGGAACAAAACGCCGGTTAGTCGGTCCCGTGCCCGGATCCGGTTCCGTCCGGAGGCCCCGGTTGATAGCGTCCTCCACCTCCCAGGTAATAGCTCCCACCGTACAGCCGGCCGGAAGAATGGTGGAAAACTCCGCCGGACCCGTGTCAGAGTCAAACTGCCGAGAGAGGGCATCCGGTTTGGTGTTTCTGGAACCCGGGCGATAGGAAATGGAAAAGTTAAAACGTGCGAAAAACAGCGACCAACGAGCTTGACGTGCATTCAACCTCTTCGCACCGCGTAGGTACGTCAAGTTCTTATGATCCGTCCACACCAGGAACGGTAACGCCGCGCCTTCCAGATGATGACGCCACTCCTCCAACGCCAACTTAACGGCAAGCAGTTCCCGGTCCCCCACATCATAGTTCCGTTCCGCTGGTGAAAGCCGCCGAGAGAAAAAGGCGCACGGCCGTAGCTTAGAGGAGGGGCCGGCACGTTGTGAAAGCACAGCCCCCACCCCCACATCAGAAGCATCCACCTCCACAATAAAAGCCTTAGACGGATCGGGTTGAGCGAGGATGGGCGCAGTAGAAAACAGATGTTTCAGCTTCGTGAACGCGCTGTCTGCTTCGGCGGACCAGCCGAACGGAAGCTTCGTAGAGGTAAGGCGTGTAAGCGGAGCCGCCACCAGACTGTAGTTCCTTATGAACCGACGATAGAAATTTGCAAATCCCAAAAACCCCTGGAGTTGCTTGCGAGTAGAAGGCACAGGCCAGTCTGTGACCGCCTTCACCTTAGCCGGATCCGTCTTCACCTGCCCCCCTGCCAAAATGTATCCCAGGAAAGAGACCGATGTCAAATGAAACTCACATTTCTCAGCCTTGGCATACAGTCTGTTTTCCAAGAGGCGTTGAAGGACAGCTCGGACATGTGAATGATGCTCAGCCAAAGTTTTAGAAAAAATAAGAATGTCATCTAAATAGACGAACACAAAACGGTCGAGGAAATCCCGTAGGACATCATTTATTAGGGCCTGAAACACCGCTGGAGCGTTCGTCAAACCGAAAGGCATAACGAGATACTCGAAATGACCCAGGGGGGTGTTAAACGCGGTCTTCCACTCGTCTCCCTGACGGATTCGCACCAAATGATAAGCATTGCGAAGATCTAACTTAGTGAACACCGTGGCACCCTGTAGCGATTCAACAGCGGAGCTAATGAGTGGCAAGGGATACTTATTTTTAATAGTGACGTCATTCAAGCCCCTGAAATCAATACACGGCCGAAGAGACCCATCCTTCTTGTCTACAAAAAAAAACCCAGCCGCCACGGGGGATGAAGACGGACGGATTAACCCAGCCGCTAGTGAATCCCTAATATACTCCTCCATCGCAGCACGTTCAGGCCTAGAGATACTATATAACCGGCTCTTGGGCAGGGACGCTCCGGGGAGCAAATCAATCGCACAGTCATAAGGGCGATGGGGCGGTAGGGACTGCGCTTTGATCTTACTGAATACTTCCCGCAAATCATGATACTCAGGCGGCACCCCTGAGAGATCGGGGACATATTCGTCAGTCCCCGTAGCCTCCCCCGGGCCGGGAAAACGGGCGGAAGTCAGACAATTGGAGTGGCAAAAAGGGCTCCAGCTGACAACCCTTTGCCCCTCCCAATCCAAGTGCGGATTGTGTAAGCACAGCCAGGGATAACCCAAAGTGAGCGGAGTATCAGGTGAATCGAGGACAAAAAAGGTGAGTTTCTCCCTATGATTCCCCGAAGTGCACAGTGACACTGGACCAGTGTGAAAAGAAATTTCAGTGAAAACCTGGTTATTAATCGCTCTAACTGGAATGGGCGGCTCAAGGCGCACGAGCGGAACGCCTAATCGTTCAGCGAGATCGAGACTGATTAAATTCTGTTCAGAACCAGAATCTAATAAGGCTGTGCATGAATGAGTAATCTGTAGCATCTCCAAGGTGACAGGGAGTTGTAAACGGGGTTTCTGACCAGAATTCGAACCGCCCACCCGTATCCCCGATTCTACCGGCGGGCGACACCTTTTCCCTCCTTCGGGCATGCAGCAATCAAGTGTTCCAGCGAGCCACAGTAAAAACAGGCATGAGCCCGACGCCGCCGCTCCCTCTCCTCCGGTGTCAACCGTGACCGGCCAATCTGCATAGGCTCCGGCTCGGGATTAGTGACGTAAGCCGAGGCGACAAACTCATGCGAGTCCACAGTCGGAGGCGGCGACGGTGACGTACCCGGAAACGAGCGCGGTAAACGGCGCTGGGATTTGTAGTTCCTGTCCCTCTCCCTGTCACGCAACCTGTTGTCAATGCGAAGGGAGAGGGACGCCAGTTCCTCAAAAGATTTTGGCTCATCACGGGAGGCAAGCTGGTCTTTCATACCCTCGTTCAATGCCCGGAAAAACACCCCACGCAGAGCGTCGTCAGGCCAACCGGTTTCGGCGGCGGCAGTACGAAAATCAATCAAAAAATCAGCAACCCTCTGACGGCCCTGGCGAAGATCCAGCAGCCTCTGCGCAGAACTACCCTCAGAAATGGGGTGCGCAAACGTTTTCTGGAATTCCCCCAAAAACACCTCATAAGAACAGGTTAACAAAGGATTCTTTGATAGATACGCCTCCGCCCACTTAAGTGCACGATTACGCAGTTTACCCACCAAATAAGATATCTTATTAGAATCCGCAACAAATGTGCGTGGAGAACGACCGAAAACAAGGTCGACCTGAAGCAAAAACCCGCTACAACTCCCTGGATCCCCTGAAAATGGTTCGGGCTCCGGGGACGTAGCATCACGGAAAGCTGATGTAGGTGGAGATGCAACGGCAACAGGTTGAGGCAGAGGAGCTGGTGTACCGGAGTCTTGGCCCGCGGGGCCCGAGGCGGAACCAGCAGCAGTAGAAATACCCGCTTGTAGAGCCTGGAGGGACTCCAGTATTTTACTTTGACCATCTCTAAGAGTCTGCTGCTGGGCTAACAGGAACTGAATAGATTGTTCATGACTTCCTAATATCGCCCCCTGCCTCTGAATGGCTGACCGTTCCGCGTCTGCTGAGTCCATAACTACTGGCCAGATTCTACTGTTACGGCCGAGACCGTTTCAGACGAGTGACAGGACTCAAACGCAAGACGCCGAACAGCTCGTAAATATATTTTAAGAATAATGTTTAATGTTTACACAAAATATTCATAAACAAAAAGGTGAGCGTAGACGTTAAACTAAATAACGATCTGGTCCGGGTCAAAGAGGACAGCTATTCCGGGGATTGGACTGGAAGGCAAGTCACAAAGGGTCCAGGAAAAAGGTCGGGGTCACTGTAACAGAATGCAGATGTTCAAACATAGATAAGGAGGCATATGAATATGTTGTTTGGCTCAGAATCCTCCTTCGTACTGCGTACTTGCCAACGGAGGTCGGAGATGACATAGAGGGGTGAGTAGTCCGGGTGTGTAAATCCAAAAACTCCTGGCGTGGAGGCAGAGAGGCAGGTAGGTAATTTTGGTAATAGCCTGAGGGACTGCCAGAAGGTCCAGCATCCAAGTAGAAGCTCTTCGCCAGGGGTTGACAGTTAGGTGTAGCTGAAAAAAGGAGGCGCACAAAAAACAAACATACAGTGAGGCAAGGTGATTCAAAAAAACACGTAGGGAATTTATGGTGGTGGCCTGCACTGACTGATGTTTAGCAGAGAATCTGGCGAAGAGAGATTGAGAACGCTGGCCTTATGAGTCCCCGGCTAATTACCCACAGATGTACGCGATCAGCAAAAACACTGAGGCCCCTCCCAGGGGTGGAGACGCCGGCTCGGAGGGAGACACACTGGCACACACCCGGACCATGACATTCTACCCTTCCAGCAAAGTGTAAAGTTAGTGGCATTGCATATTAACAACATTTTCCTGACCTGCCTGGAAATGGTACCAATGCTTCGTTGTCCACTTCGGTTTATTGGCATGTTTGGGGAATTTGAACTGACACTGGAAATTATTTGTAATTTTAATTTGGTGTGTTACAAGATATTTTTTTAGCATCTATCTTCTATGGTTCTAACTAAATTCTTACCACCTTATCACAACTGCAGTTACAGTTACTCTAAAAGTTATGCCCAGTGGCTCAACATTAGGTATCTAGCTTATATGAACTAATTAGTACACTTTGGCAATACTAAGCCTTCTAAACAGCAGCATTAGTGACCCAGCCAAGTCAGGAATACATTAAAATGTATCTTTATTTATTTATTTAGTTTTGCTTTTATTCAAGTATTGGTACAAGGAAGAATTCTCCACGAGATATTTGGAATGCAAAGGGATTTCTGGCAGGGACTTTGCTGTTTTCATTTTACAAGTTCAGCTGCCTTTGGTGTTTTTCTTTTAAGATATTACCAGATGGAATTACATCAGGGATTGGCTCTGAGTCCCTTCTTGTTTGCGGTGGTGATAGACAGGCTGACAGACGAGGTCAGGCAGGAGTCTCTGTGGACTACGTTGTTTGCAGATGACTCTGTGATCTGTAGTGAGAATAAGGAGCAGGTATATGAGAGCCTGGAGAGTGTCATGATTCGAGTTTTGAGGAGAAGACAAACGACTGCATGGTCTCAGTAGATGTCAGAATAGTGATTTTTATTATACATATGTACATATGGGGAAGATGAGCATCACAAGCCTTTTAGAGCCGATCTCCCCCGAACAAGCATCTCACAAGGCTTTTATTACAATGATGACGTCAAGTCACATGATAAGTATCAGATCTATCAGAAAACTGTCCTCAGACGACCCTCCTATTCTTACTAAGTGTGTGTGTACACATGCATGTGTTATATAAGAGCGTGCATGTACTTTAAAGGCCTGTGTACGTGCAGAACTGAACATAGAACTAAGGCAGGGTCCAGCAGGACCCACAGGCTTTTGAGTGGTTACAGAACTGTGAAACAGCTTTAAGCAAATAACATGAATAGTACAGAACAACAATAGACTGATTAAAGTACTGATAATCTGTGTAGATTAATGTTAACATAGATATGGTTCAAAGATTATTCTGTCAACTGGTTCAACAATGGTAAATGATTAATGATTGATACTTCTGATTATAACTGTGATCATAAGAATACAAAATAAAATATCTCCTGGTCACAAGAGACTGAGGTATGCTCTGGAGAGAAGAGGAATAAAAGTCATGAGAAGCAAGACTGAATACATGTGAGACAGGTTGTCTACAAGGTGATGGTAGATGAGTTTAAATACCTGGGGTCAACAGACAACTCACAAAAGATTACAAATGAGTACATCAGAGGTACAGCTCAGGCTGATTGTTTTGAAGACAACATTAGAGCAAGGCTGAGAAGTGCAGATGAGACATAGTGGATATATTGGACAAAAGATTTCGAAAGAAGGAAAAAAGGGGAACACCATAGAGAAGATTCATGGATGTAGTGGAGGAGGGCATGCAGAGAGTTTCCATCACAGAATCAGATCCTAGGCATAGCATCCTCTTCTGTGGCGAACCCTAAGAGAAAGGAACAGCCACAGGAAGAAGACAAAGATGATCAAATAGACGTCACAGGCCTGTGCTGCCTTTCTTTGGTGCATTTGGTGTTAGCCCTGATGCAACAGCGCCTTTCCCTTCTGATCCCTGTGTCAGTCTTAGACTGAAAACTATGAATAGCTTGTTGAAGTTTATGCAATATGTTCTTTTGCAGAGAACAGTACTGTTCTGTGTCTTACTCTGCATGATTGCTTGCGCAACTTGAGTTGCCGACCTATAAAAAAATCATGCACTATGACGTCATAGGGCATTACCAAGTGGAAATAATGCAACTGACACATACTGAAGGACTTAACGTGTTGTACTGATCTTTGATAAGTTTTCACAGTGACTTTAAGAGGCTTATCTTTTCTATAGTTTCCTCATTTAAGTGTAGAACCAGTGAGCACATGCCATGACGAGGCATCCATCCATCCAACAACGTCTCAGAATTTACAAGAATTGCTACTCCTCCTATAGCATCAATCAGAATTTAGTCAAACTTTGACACTGATATGGTCATCATCCAATTTTATGTCAAGGTTAAGGTTATATCTGTTATTTTACAGGCACTTACCTATGAATTGTGACAAATCACAAGCCAATGAGCTACCATTACTTCTCTGACATTCTGATTGCTTAAAGGGATGCATGAACAACTATGCCTTAAGTTTGTTCAGAACCGCTAGCAAAGCAGTAGAGTGTGCCACTGCATGTGAACACACTTATCCATGAATCATAGACATAATATTTCATAGATATGAAGTTAAGAGCTATTAATCCACATGATTATACAAGAAAAATGGAGAACGGCTCCACTGTTGCTCCAGTTTTGGACAGAGACATGCTTATAGCTCTAGTTTTTGTTTGCCTCCTTGAAACATCACTCATGTTTTGCTAATTTAAATAGCCATTTTCTACAAAGTGTTCAGTATTCAATGTAATATTTGTTGGCTAAAAAACAATCTAAGTTCGTGGTCATCAAAAAGTGTAGAATATTGTTTTAGTTTAAGGTTTCCATGTCTGGCTTGTCACAACATTCTCATATTTATTCACGTTACACAAGTTGTAAAATCCACAGACTATTTTAATACTATCAGATCTAGTTCATTCAAATTCTTAACCTTTTTTTTTCAGATGGCTCAACTTACCCAGTTAAGTTCTTGAGCTGCAGGTCCTCTTCTTGGGTACCCATAACTTTTTAATCTAACCATAAGCCCATTTTCCTCAAATGTACCATGTTTAAAGCTTTGTTTTTATGTGAAAACTCAAAATGTGTCTGAAAACAGATGAAGATACAATTAATGTTATGGCTCACTGGAACATCTCCAGTAATTCTAATAACTTCCACCTGTTCTTCTCCTTCTGAGCCAGGTGAAAATATATTCTGCCAGTAGATTTCTGGAGTCTCTCACGCTGTACCTTCTAAATGTTGAGTGGCTTATTCGTGATCGTTCTCCTCGGGATCCCGTGGGAATTGTGCTCTAACAATAGAAGCTCAGAGGGATCCGATGGAGCAGTGGCACGGTCCGATCTTTGTTATGTGACATGTGGGCCCCAGAACATTTGTTCTCTTTCATCCCTCGATATGTGTGGGATGAACAGATCCTTCCCAGGAGAGTCCAAACTGTTTGCTTGCTTCAGCTCTCTCCACATATCTGCTTCATTCTTATTGCCATCCTTTTCTCTTTTTTGCCAGCATTCTTATTGTTTTATATCTGGTTGATCTCTATAATCTTTTGTCTATTTCTATTTTGTTTGAGTTTGCTTTTTCCCCCCTGTTACCCGACTCTCTTTTCACTTCCTGTGATTACAGTAATGTTTGCCAGTAATGCGAGCCGTCTATGTACAGAAACACACGCACGCACAACATAGACATACGCAGAAGTCGCTGCTTTTATGAAGGAGTGTTGAAATCTGTTGAAATCTTCCTTTTTGATCCAGACTGAAATATTAAACTGTTGACTGAATCTCCATTAAATTTTATACACACATTCGTGGTCTCAGATAGATGAATCCCTGATTGTGATGGTCCCCTGGCTGTTCCTGTTCATTGGGGTCATTTATGTCATCACTGTGACAACATTCATTGAAGGTCCCTAGAATATAAACTACCACTGACAGATCAGTTGCCACTTGATAAGGTGAAATACCTTGATATCTTCTGGATCCACCCAGCTTTTTGTGCAAATATTCATGGTTCCCAGATGGTATATCGAAATTACTTTCATGATTCACTAACTTAATTTATCCCCATCATCAGTTTAGAGTTAAGATTTGATCACATTTCAAATATTACTATTTCCCCCAGATCATATGTTACACTGATAAGAAGTTAGGAAGAATACATCTTCCTAAGTCCCTAAGTGATACGTACTTTGACCTCATCTTTGGGATTGTTTACTACAGGTTTAAATCCTCAAGTTTGAGATTTTGGAAGTTTACTTCTTCTATAAAAATGAGAATTTTCATATGACTTTACAGAGACTGACGTGCTTTTGGAGCAAGCTTCAAGTGACCATTAAAGGAACTTCAGTTATAGACAGTTGTGCACTCGTTTCCTGTTTCACCCACCGATCCTGCTGTTTCTTGGGATTTACAGAATGTCTCCCTCCATGAATTAAACATTCAGTCATTTTGCTTAGAGTATGATGCAAAAGTCTTGAGTCACCCATCAATAATTTATATTTTGCTGTCAAGTTCTGCAGGCTTTCTGAAGGTCTTTCAATGCTCTTCTTTAGACATTAGCTGCTTTTTCATTTATTTTCAATCCAGTCTTTGTATTGGTCCTTGTTTTAAAAAACAAACAAACAAACAAACAAAAACATTTCCACAGCATTTTTTAGTTTGTTTGTTAATCCACTTAACACTGCCCTACAGTATGAATCATTAAAGTATGAAAACCTAAAAAGATCAGTAAAAGATCAGTTACTGTTTTCTCTAAAGATAGCAAACAGCAAACAAATTTCCCACATGTGGGACTAATAAAGGTTATCTTATCTTATCTTACATTTTATCTATAAGCACTTTGTTACTTGTCGCAAAACCCAAAATTTCTTTAGTTGATTCCCGTAAAAATCCAAAGATAACGCAGTTTGACAGAAAAAATAAGCATTTTTACATCAACGATTTAGAGAACTATTAGATGAAAACTTGGCAATTCTCAACATGGTGTGCAGTGCATCCTTAAAAACATCGTGAAACCTGAAAAAGTGGTGGACAAGCTTTATAAGACATCTCAGTGGAAACGGTGTCTGTTCAGGAAGGCTGAAGTATCCCAAATTACAACAACTGGCCTGAAAATCAGTGGCTCTTGTGAAGTGATGATTCCAAATTTGAAACTGGGTTGAAATCATCATCAGTTTGTATGCGGAGAGTTCAGAAGGCAGGTACAATAGCGAGGGTCTACAGCCATTTGTAAAACACGACCGAGGCTCTGTCATGGTTTGGGGCTGCATTTCAGCCAGAGGTGTTGAGAATCTTGTCATAATTGGTGGATTTATGAATAATCCCTAAATGCAACAACGTCTTGAAAGGATTTGTTTGGCAGAAAAACACAGAATGAAACTCTATCAGTCATTGATTGGCCTCCCCAGAGCCCAAACCTCAACATTATAGGAGTGTGAGATTGTCTTAACAGAGATTGAAACAAAAGGCAACAAAAATCCAAAGAAGAGCTTTGAATGTTCTCCATGAAGCCCGGAGAACTGCTCCCGAAGACTACTTCAAGAAACTACAAGAAAACTTGCCTAAAAGAGTTCAGGCTGAGGCTGACTTTCAAGCTTGAAATGATAAAACTTGTTGTATTGCCAGGTGTGACCACCGGGAAAAAACTAGCATTGCTATACTGTAAACTTTTGTTAGTTAACATATTTTATCCTCTTTTTAAATCATTCGAACCCAGTTCATAGTTAATTACCGTCCATACAACAATCCCAACAGCAGTGCAAATATAAAGCTATCCCCAGTCAAAGGTTCCAAGTCCACGTCTTGTCCCCAGTTGCCGTCTAAAACAGAAACACACATACACACTCCTCAGCCCTAAGCCAGCAACTTTCCTGTGTGCAAGAGGTTTCTCTCCAGAGTCACTAGATCACTGTCGGATTAGCCCCCGATTTCCTTGCAGGCTACTGGGGCGCCCCAAGTGTGTCTGTATTTTTCATTGTGTGTGCCTGTGTGTGCGTGTGTGAGAGCAGGCATGCTTGCAAGTGAAATGGCAGGGAACATGGTGATTAACACTGGACTGGATGTGTGGTTGCTCCCGGTGCTGGCACGGTTGTGGGGAAGTGCTGAGCCGTGTAAGCACCTGCTTTATCCCCCCCCACGTCACATAATAAAGACATCAAGTGCACCATTGCACTCCCCTACACATCCACCCCTCCCCCTTGTCTCACTCACACAGTCCCATACTACATATAAAAAAATATACGCAGGCAAATTTAGTCCCACATATCTATGCGTAGATATTTGTATGGCTGCTGTGTATTTTGGCCTAATCGCTTTTAACATAGAAAACCACACTAAACTCATGTCTCCACCATCTTTCCAAGCGTGACCTCCACAAGTTGGCCAGTTAATCCTGGAACGAAACTGTTGTACCACCTTTAAATGCTCCATTACTCAGATCTGTGGTCAGCTTTGTTCCGGCTCAGTCTTCCACTGGTCCTTGGACTCAGCCACCAGACTTCAGATCACAGTGTCCGAGTCTTTGGCTTGTCTTGTAGAGTCTGGCAGTGTGTTTTAAGAAATAAGAGCAAACAAACAAAACAGGCTGAGAGGAAAGCACAGAAATCCTGTAGGGATGCCTCATACCAAGTATAAAGAAAGAGGTGGAGGAAGAAGAAGGGAGAGCTAGGGGAGAGGAGAGCAGGGGGTGCAGCTGCAGCGGATTCAGTGCCAGTGTTGGTCCTAACCAGCAGCTTGTCTTTATTTTTGCAGAATGTACAACATGGTAATAATTATACTCTCAGATCATTTCCTGTCATGTTTGTTTATTCCCATTATACATATTGCCATCTTAGCTAAAGGGCCCTTTGTCTCTTTCTTGTAGCTGGGACAGAGAGGAGTGTGGGGGCTTCCACAGGTGGGGCTTACTTCAGGGTATCAAAAAAGGAGACTATGGGAATTTGACTCTCTTGGATAATTGGCTTTTTATGTAGTTTCCCTTCAGCTGGGCAGGAGGCCGTTCTGTCTGGAGAAAATATGAGCAAAAACCAAAGCAAAGAGGGGCTCTGAACCAGAGATCTGTGTAGCATACCCATACTTTGCCTAGGAAGGTATCTGTAAAGTCTCAAGTTGTTAGCCCCTCCCCATCCCCAAAATATAGTGTGAGATAAGTTTAACCACATGCTGCTACATACTATCAGCAAAACAGACATGATTTTGATACTGATTCACAGTTGTTGTTAACACAAAAGTCACAATGTTTTCTGACCTAAATCTAACTAAAGTCATCATTTTCTTAACCGCTCCTCAAATTCACTGTCTGTCCCAGCCGATCCCAAAAGGCAACTCAGTGGTCTTTTACTATACTAGACCAAATCTTAGCCAAAGCTTTAAAAAATTGCAATAAGGATTGTAGCTGTTTTGGAAAGTAAATTCTGCAGATAGTGTCACCAAATTAAAAACTAAACAAAAACAAAACTCTCATGTGTGTCGTTCTAGGACTTTCATGGAGAAACAAATTATTTTTGGTTTGTATAATTCATTGGACTTGCAAAATGTGCTGAGGAGATTGAATCATATCTGTGTGTCTTTTTTATCAGCTCTCTCTGGGAAAGAAAAATATCTTTGTCACGCTGTTGTGTATTGATCACAGTTCCTCTGTTTGAAGTCTGATGCTTCCTTTGCTGGTGCATTTCCTCGTAATGGCTGATGACAGGGGTGTGTTTCAAAGCCAATGTGGTGCTGTAGCAACTGTTTCTTTCGTTTTTCTTTTCTTTTTCTTTTTTTTCACTTTTGGCTCGGTCAGACTGTGAACAGTTTAAACTGGCGTAGAGTTTCACAGAGCCACACAAAGGATGGTGAGGACTACATGAGCACAGCTTCCACCTATCACCCACCGCCCCTGATGCTGTTTCAATAATGATACAAAGCATAATGTGGGACACAGTGCTCACTGGTTACCAGCTACACTTTCTGGCAGGTGCCTTGACGCTTATTGCACTGTAGATTAGTAATGTCGTTTGACTTTAAATTGATCATCTCACTGGTTATGCAATATAAACATTTTAAAAGGCTACAGTTTTACCTTTTTTTGTATCCATGCTGATGTTTTTGATCTTAAATCGAATACTTTCAGGATTCATTTTGAAATTCAGGTCTTATAGTAATTTATAAATGCCATTCCCCCGATTCAGTCAGCTTGAGTTTGGGCCTTATTATCTTGCAAGGCCAGTGAATCTGTGGCAGCATCTGGTGCCCGACATTCAAGGTTTTTTAAGGTGGTGGTACAAACAGTAGTATCGACGACATATTATTAAATCTATCAATCTATCTGCTTGTCTTTCTATCGATCACATCAAGCACCATCATCATCAGTTCTTTTTTTTAATGTGAGACTGGATTGCCACAGGTGCGCAAAATGAAGCACCTAGGCATGCAGACTGCTTCTACAAACATTTGTGTGATAGGATGCCAGCTGTCCAGCTAAACCAATCGGAAGATTTTCCCACTACCAAATATTCCACTGTCAGCTGTTAGTGGTATTATAACAAAGTGGTAAAAATTGGGAACAGCAGCAACTCAGTAACAAAGTAGTAAGCCACGTAAAATCACAGTGGGGTCAGAGGGGCATATTGAGCAATGCCCGCCAACTTTCTGCAGAGACCACCAAACTTCATGTGGTCTTCAGATTAGCACAAAAACAGTGCATAGAGAGCTTCATGGGGTGTGTTTCCATGGCAAAGCAGTCACATCCAAGCCTTGCATTACCAAGTACAATGCAAAGTATTGGATGTATTGGTTTAAAGCATACTACCGCTGGACTCTGGAGCAGTAGAGACGTGTTCTCTGGAGTGACAAATCACAGTTCTCCATCTGGTAATCTGATGGATGAGTCCGGGTTTGGCACTTGCCAAGAAAATGGTACTTGTCTGACTGTACTGTGCCAAGTGTAGAGTTTGGTGGTGCTGGGATTATTGTGTGGGGTTGTTTTTCAGGAGTTGGACTCGGCCCCTTGGTTCCAGTGAAAGGAAATCTTAATGCTTCAGTATACCAAGATATTTTGGAAAATTTCACGCTCCCAGCGTTGTGGAAGCACCTTGAAGATGGCCCTTTCCTCTTGCAATATGACTCCACACTAGTGCACGAAAGAAGGTCCATAAAGACACGGATGAGCGAATTTGGGGTGGAAGAACCTGACTGGTCCTGACCTCAACCCGACACAACATCTCTAGGATAAATTAGAGCAGAGAATGCAAGCTAGGGTTTCTCATTCAACATCAGTGTCCGACCTCACAAATGTGATTTTCCCGGAAAAGCTGAAGCAGTTACAGCTACAAAGGGTGGGCTGACATTATATTAAACTGTATGGATTAAGAATGTCACTGTAGTTCATATTCGTGTGAAGGCAGATGAGTGAATACTTTTGGCGATATATTCTTATCTATCTACATGAGCATGCAAAAAAACAAATACACGGTGAACTGCAGGTTATGTGACATGCTGAGCAGTGCTCTATGCAGAAGCGCTGACTGTGACAGGGTCGGGCGGTAATGCCGGGGCACTGGAGGTCTCTCAAGTGTCGCCCAAAGCTATGGCCACAAAATTTGATATAGCTGCAGTGGTGATTATGAAGAAAAAGACAAAGGCAAACTTTCAATTATGCTTCCCTGGGTACTTCTCAAAGGATCGTGTCTCTGGGTAACATTTCTTTGGAGAGCTTTCAAGACCTTCAAGAGTATGTTTATCAGGTTAATTCTACGAGGAACTAGCAGCCCATTTTTTTGATCAACCCTATCCTTTGTGTATCCCCCTCTTCTTTAATCAAACGCAAGACATTTCTCCACCTCAGATCTTCCTTCGTGACATTTCTTCAAGGAGTTAATTTGCTAGCAGCCATCAGCAGGCTTGTCAGTCAGTAGTCAAATGATCTCCTCTCGCATAGGAACTACACTTAAAATTCACTCCATCTCCCCCGTCAATCACCGGTGGCTGCATCAGATCAGAGTTTTGTCTGAGGCGAGGCTGAGCTTGCTGGAGATCAGTGGTGTCAGAAAATTCCCCTGGCCTCCCTCCATCCCCAGAAGGTCACTTTGCCGCAGGCTCTATTTTCTTTCTTTGGCTCGAAGGGTAGCAGCAAAGCTAATGTACCCGACTAATGAGGGCGAGGCAGAGAGGGGGGAAGAGAGCAAGTAGGGGGACGCAGCCTGCAGATTAGCTTCAGGTTTTGACTTAATATGTTAATCTGTTGTCTAAAGTTGAACTCTGTTTTTTGTTTTTTTACAGTTTATGGGCAGTCCACCCATAGTCTTCCCCTGAACGTGCTGCGCCACTGTCACTGTTTGTCGCTTTTTGAGGATCTTTTGTTTCTGGATCAGCTTTTTTTTTCTCCCTGAAAGCTGATCAAAAGTTATTTATTTGCCTTTGTATATGGCAGCATCACTGCTGTGCAGATTTCCTCTTCATGTCTGCATGTGAGCACGCTCACTTGTATGTTTGTTTTACGCATTTGCCTGCGCACGCACGCTTGTTTCTCTGTGTCACCACTGGCTTTAATCATCTGTGGAGCGAGGCCACGGGCTGAAGTCAGTGGTGACCCACCCACGCTCATCCTGTGTGTGTGTGTGTGTGTATTTGTGCATTTTTGTGGGTGTGTACATGTTGCTTTCCTCCTTGTGCTGCAGTCCTGCTCAACTGCTAATGACCCAGCAAAGCACCTTAATGACAAGGAACACATACTCCCTGCTGTTCTGTGAGCCACAGCTAATAAGTTGGTCAGTCAAACACTGAAAGTAGTGTAACCCCTAACACACACACACACACACACACACACACACACACACACACACACACACACACACACACACACACACACACACACACAAAAAAAAAAATCAATGAGAAAACAGCAAAGCATGAGCTCCAATGAGCCAGTAAGATTTTACAGCTTTGGCATTGACCAAAAAACACACAAAAAAACCCCAAAACAAACAAACAAAAAATCTTCCATCACTCAGATCTGCTTAGGTCTTTGATGGGCGAGAGAACGATGGAACACTGTAAGACGCGAGTGAATAGTAAAATCAGAATTTGTTTATTTATCTTTTACTGCTAATCCCTCATTAAAACCAGTCAGAGACAGCAGGAGCTCTTTGATAAGAAGCAGCACAGTGTTTGCTTTACTTCTCTAAGCGCTGTCATCTGGTAAGGCCCACTGTGTGAGTTGGCTGCCGACACCAGGAGATTGTGTTGATATATCTTATTTAAAATGTATCATTTTCATAACTGCTTCATTATATTTTTTTTCTTCGCGTGCGGCTGTTTACTCAGTTGTAATCTGTTAAATCAGAGCGCTCGTCGCCGCTCGGGCTTTGTCTCGAGCAAAGACTTCGTTATGAAACGGCACCCTGTCCGCTTCCATCTCTTACACGAAACACAGATCACATAATTGCTCCGATGCTTGGCATGCGCATGTATACGCGTAGGATTGCACAAGCATGTGTGAGTGTGTGTGCGCAGCCCACACTCTAACTCTACATGTGTGTAGCGAGGGCTGAGACGAGGCTGTATTTCATAGGTCATTTCCCTCCGCTCCCCCCCCTCAGAGCACACAACCCCGACTGCGTCCGTCTAAAGCCGTGATTGAGTTCAGCTCATTTTTCAACTCTGCCTCATGTCCAGGTTTTAATAAAGCCAGTCGAAGGGTTGGGAGAATTAAGGGGCTGTTGGGTAGAGGGGGAAGAGGAGGAGGAGGTGTGAAAGGCACTAATTCCAGCATTGCTTGGTGCTGGTTTGGGATCTCATTAGTGCCGTGTTGTACTGTCACACATACACCTCCACTTGCTCAATCATAGCAAGCAAAGACGTGTTTAAATCCAAAATGAGTTCCGGGCTACAAAAACCCTCATGTCCACATATCCAGAGGAGTCTGATTTATGGAGGACCCAACTAGGAAATACCACAGACCTCCATCTCAGAGCCAACATTTGTTATGCTTGTTTCTTTTCTGGTTTGTTGTTATTCCATTATTCTGGACTTCATTGCCTTTCTCTGTCTCTGTGCTGCTTCTTCTCCCTCTGCTCATTTTAGGGTTGATCTTAATTGCCCCCCTTCCCTGCCTGGCAAGTTACTATCTTGCAGCAAATGAGTGAGTAAAAGCAGAAAAAAATAGAATTGCAAGCAATTATAATAGGGTCCAAGCAGCCCCACGCAATTTAGACCCAAGACAAGTACCCCAGGGTATGATAGGGAGGTTGCAGGTAGTTTGACTAGACATCGTTTGCAAAAAAAAATAAAATACAAGTGAAAAAGGCATGGCCTACATCAGCAAAATGTACTCCATTTGAGGTGAATATAAAGCATGTAATTATGGGATGTATGGTTCAAGTAGCTCATTCTGATTCAGTCTTGTCAATTATTGTCGCAATTTCAAAGCTGCTGGCGCGTCTCGGTAACACGCAAGGTGTCCTTCAGCGCCTGTTACGGCTTCAGAGAGACTGGGTCACTCTCAGCTTGTTTTCGTTGCTGTGGTGAAGGGGCAGATTATAATCCCACCCCACACAAGTGCCTTTTATCGCCTGAACCCAAAGAGTTAAAACACCTTATGTAAGCGTTACGGAATAAGAAAAATTTCCTTGAATTTCTGGTCAGTTGAAAGACCATTTTTAATCACAAGAACAAACTGTCTGATTTTCAAAAACATCCAAAAAAAAAGCAGCCGATGCTGCTAATCGATATCAGTGGTTCCCAAGATGGAAGGCTGAACCACGTGATGGCTTGTGAGATCAGTCCTCTTACAAAGAAGAACTTTTTTAAATGTAAATGTAATAACAAATTACCAAGTTTTTCTGATCCAAACTGATTAGAAAGGCAGTTTATCTCTAATACTTTGAGTGCTACAAATAAAATTACATTAACCTCCAGTTTTACTGCCTGTGCAGAAGAAGGTACTAAAGACAGTGATCTCAAAATCTGGGAAAAATAATTTTCTAAAATTGTGAACCTGATGTGCTTACTGAACTACAGTAGCAGCATTCAGTAGTCATTTTGAAAGACTACTACTTACCACTGGAAATGCTTACGCATCACATACAGTGTCTTAAAAACAGAAAGCTGTAAGATGCTCTTGAAATTCAACTTCAAGCTCATCAGTTTGATTTTTAACAAGACAAGGTGGGCTTTTCCTCTCTCACTCCTAACACGATCAGCAGTTCACGCCATGAAAGAGCCTCTTATTTGGCACTCCCTACTGTAACACCGTGTACCTTACAGTATCTCATTTCCCTGTACACCGGTATCCTCCGCACTCTCATTAAGGGGCCTGACTATCCTCTAAATCCACCAGGGTTTGATCATTAGGACGTACGGGAGGAATCAATCCGGCAAGTGAATTCACATCACATACACCTCTCGCTCTCATCAAATGACCTTGACTGCTGCCGCCGCTTGGTTTTAGATGAGAGGCTAAGTATGACGACAAGATGTGTGATGTGGAGATGAAGTGTGCTGTTGCACTTTAGTGGGTTAGAGGAGCTAAATTCGGGCAAGCTAATGAATATGCCACGCTGACTAATTTAAAGTTCAGCTCCTAAGTAAAGGTAATGAGAGCCTCTGTACTAACAACAGCATCTCGCTAAGAGGCCAGGGTTGCTGATTTGAGGTCGGACATCTGCAGTGTGCTCGAGTGGACACGAGGGTGGTGCGGGTTGCCTCGGAGCTAGTTAGCTACAGCCCTGATGACGATTACCTCATTAGGGTGATGTCGCCCTAATCTCCCGCGTCAGCTACTAGAATTCAGCGGCCTCCCCAATGCAAACGTGCTTTCTCCTCACTAGACACACACACATAACACATTGTCACAGTGCGATGCTGCAGGCTCCTGCTCTCAGCAACTCAGTAGGTCAGTTAACATCTGTGTCCGAGCCTACTGTGCTACTCTCGTCACTCCATTCATGTGTAGCAGATGGAGGTTAAACAATATGTAAGCAAATTTTTTTTCTTTTCTTTTAGTGGTTTGGGTTAAGATGTGATAGCCAGCAGTTCTAAAATGCAGGTGGTTTGGAGGTAGAGATGAATGTGCTCCAGACTGGGGGCAAATGTCGCTGTTACACAACTGAAGAGTAATAACCACGTTGAGGGCCAGCTTGTTTTTTTTTTCTTTTCTCCCTCCTCTGCTGCGCTGTACAGGAGACTGGGCACAGTTTCAAAGCCTACTCTTTTCTCACTCTGACTCAGTCGGAAGAAAAAAGTGTCCTTCTCCTACATTCATGCTAGAAATTTATCATTCTGGTGTCTGAGTGTAGACTATGAACAAGAGGCCATTGTCTCGTCTTCAGTACGCTGTACCTACCTGCATATCACGGTCACGGTAGGCCACACATGTAGCGTTCAGGTGCACATGAGAACTTTGACTCTCTCTGATGCTTACTGTATCGTCTCCCGGTGAGCCAGTTTTTGCTCACGGTACTCAAAGTACTTGCTTATCTAGGCAAGTACTGTTTCTTAAGTATTCACCTTGTAATTTATGTATCCACACATTTTTCTTTTTGAGTACATGGTCCTGGTTCTAGATTCGAGGAACGTGCGCATGCTGCAGCAAGATGTCGGATTCGTTTTAACTAGGCTCATTAGCTGCAGAAGGCGGCACCAGTTAATTAAAATAATTCCCTGTTATCGCGGCTGCTTTGGTCAGCCAAACGATACTGGGGGACTGCTATGCAGCACAGGCTGCTCCTGCTCAGTGTACGGCGCTTCTCGACCACAGCTAGCACCTAATTAGCGCCGGAGGAGGAATATTTTACTGTGAATTAACATGCCGCGCTTTGGCCTGTGCTCTAATTGACGAAGCTCATCTGAGGGCTGGAGGAAGACTGCGGTTGTACGGAGGCTTAACTTAAGCGCAGCAGAGAAACACGCATAGAATGTTTAACCATTTCACAATTAGTGAGAATCAAAAAAGCTGCTTGTTTAGTGGCCGATCTGAGTCCATTTTTATGGGCGTTGCGTACTCTCTCAGAGTAGGGCCTTCCTGTGTTCCTCCATGACCCCCATTGCACTCACTCCAGCATGAAAGCAGGTGGGGGATGTGACCTGGGTCAAGAGGGCAAAAGTGGCAAATATCCTATAATCCGTGTTCAGATCAAAACTCAAAAGGTCCACGCTAATGAAAGTATTTGGCCGAGCCATAATCCAGAGTAATAGGAAGGGATCCAACAAACACTCCTCTAATCAAGTCACCCTGTTGAATAACATTAAAACCCAAACAACCTTCAAAATACATATTTAAAACCCCGGAGTAAGCTTTAGCACGTGGCTATGCCGACAGGCAGCATTTTAAAAAGAAAATTTAATCACACTAATATTTGATTGGAGTTTCTTGCTGGGCAGTGGGATATTTACAGGCACTTGGTATGACTGCGTAAACACCACTAAAGGACAGGTTTATATCTTTTCAGCTTC
Source organism: Diplotaxodon limnothrissa (assembly GCF_057381915.1). NCBI lineage: Eukaryota > Metazoa > Chordata > Actinopteri > Cichliformes > Cichlidae > Diplotaxodon > Diplotaxodon limnothrissa. The sequence continues at coordinate 52,577,936 of NC_140602.1, read as the reverse complement.
TTCCCGTACAGTGCCCCCTCCCCGCATCTGCAGTATATTAATATATGTCTGATACATCGTTGGCTTAAGTTATTTGTTTTCTCAGTGTGGCTCTGAAAAAGTTTCTTTCTGATGCAATTCTAGTGTAAAAAATGTATAACAAAATCGACACAACCCATGTTCTGTGAAAACTAACCTGCTGCTGATGCTGGGGGCTTCCCATCATCCCATCGTGTTTCTTCTTCACTCACCTCTTTTCAAGCTCTGTGTGTTTACACATCACTTTGCATTTAATAATTAAAAACAAAACTGCAGCTCACAACAGAAATTTCAGTGGGACTTTTTCTAATTATTTTTTTCCCCACCTGCCAAAATCACACCTTAACCCTTTATCACACCAATAGTGAATACTGTTACAGTACGATTGATGGGAAAAAAATGTCAACCTGTTCTGTCTTTCCAAGGAGTTTATCATACACAAGGTTCCTGTGCTTGGTAATAGTAAATAGAGAAAGGGAGATAATTTAAGTTGACATAAATGGACAGGCTGGCTTCCTGTCCAAAGGGTACTCCGCCTTTTATCCTATGACCCACTGGTTAAAAAAAACTTGATAGATGGATTGTGCAAATTGTACATCAAATGTTTGCCGATCATTAAGTGTTTTTAGCATCCTCTTCAAAGTTTGTCATAGTTTAGGTCGCTTTAAAAAAAAAAACAGAAAGCTTTCTCATATTACACTGACTACAAAAGTGAAAGCAAACTTTGGTCAAAGCTGCACAAAGCTGAAGACCATCTCTAATATCACTCATGGACAACCTGGGTAGAGCTGCAGGAAATCATGGCCCAAAATCCTCCTGTCAATAGGTTTTCACAGCTGAAGGTAAAATGCTTTATCAGAATGTGGCTAAGTTAATGTTAACAGGTCATAGTTTTTATCATTTGCTTCGTATAAGCATTGAAAACAAGGCTTTTTTGTGCTATTCTGTAACTATAATGAATCCTGTTTGGCATATCTTTGGTTATTACACTGAGTTATTTAGTTTATGTAAAGACACAGGGCTCAGCACTGATCAGTAAAATGAGGAGTTTTACTGATGAGGGTTTGACCTTTGGTGTGGTGATGGGGCTACTGCTGAGACTAATATTGTTTTTCTGCATTTTTAATTAAAATAACTATGAAAAATATATATATACATGTCATGAATATGTGAAGAAGTATATTTAGTTGTTTAAAGACAGAATTTGACTTAATTCATTTACTAAAATATTAATTTCTTTGGTTTGCTGCCTCGGGCCAACTTTATGCTTTTATTACACTTTTCCTTGGGCAATAATGGTAAAGCCATGCTTGGTCCTTGGGGCTGCTTGCTTTAGGTTTTTGGGTGCTTACCTGGTTCAAAACACTTGATTCAAATGGACCGTGACATCAGGCAGAATCAACATTTGATGCTGAGTAAGTCATTTGATTTGTTGGAGCAAGGACCAGGATCACGAGGAGAACCTCTTTATGCAAACCAACAACTGACATGAAGTTGTACCAAATTACAGGAAATGGGCAAAATCATTGTTTTTATCGGAGGAAAGAATGTGATTGGTCAGTTAGGGTCACTCCCCCTAACAGTAACTTGATGACATACAGGCTAAAACATCACACACACACACACACACACACACACACGCACACACACACACACACGCACGCACACACGCACGCACACACACACACGCACGCACACACGCACGCACACACACACACGCACACACACACACACACACACACACACACACACACACACACACTCTTATTGGTTGTTATTTATCATTGGAATACATTTTTTAGTTTTCTCATGGATCTACTACATGAGTACAGACAGGAAACTGTGACATTTTGGTACCCTTATGGCACATTGTTGTGCCTGAGGCAGCAAACTAATTTCTGGTTAAGGGGGAAGGTGGGGACTGATATATCAACAGGGACACCCCCAAGCTCTCAAAAAGTAGGGTGGGGGGTTTTTTTGAAAGAAAAAGAAAATTCACACTACCGTGCAGGGGTGTCAAACTCATTTTTAAATAATGGGACATAAACAGTGGAAATGAAAGTATTTAATAAAGGCATAAATATGAAAAATTACAGAAAAAGTTCTGGTAGTTCAATGCCCAGACTGTCCTGTATATATAAAGTATATAAAGTTTTTTTGTTTTAGTTTTTTTCATTTTATTCATTTAAACATTTAATCATTAGTAAAGCCTAACGTATCACATTTGGGAAGTGTGTTATCGAGTTTTTGATGTTCAATAAAGATTCTATTTTTAAAAAATTCTAAATTTCTGGCAATTTTTTCATGGTTCAGGCTTTAAAGGGGTTTTACCTGTTTATGTGTTAGTTGATAACTCTGATGTAGTGTGATGGTGATTGGGTGGAGGTCTTTCTCAGTAGGAAAAACTATGAAACCTCAAAATCTATACATTCCTTCATGTTTTCTAAAGCAGTACACTGGGCCAGATTTGAGTCTTTGCAGGGCCAGTTCTGGCCCCCAGCTTTATGTTTGACATCCCTGTATAGATGGTTAATTTATAGCCCATTTCAGTACCTGTGTATCACATACAGATGAGAAAACTCCTAACATGTACCCATGATCCGCTGTGATGACATCTGTAATATATCCGAGTTAACTGCTGTGACTCTTCTCAAAACAAAAGATGTCTCTCTTGCTCACCCTCTGCTCTCCCTTTTGTTTCCTTGTTGCAGAGCTGTAACAACATTGTCACATTTTAACATATTGGTTGTGAGGAGAGTGGGTGGGAGCGCTGATTCTTCTTAAGAACTTTTTTTTTTTTTATCCATCTATTTGTACGGTGATGTTTCTTCTCAGCGTGCTAATCTAGCAGTCAACAGTGGTAAAGCTGGAGCCGTGTATTCCACAGACCCGGGGATCTTTTGATCAGACCAGCGCTGCCTGCTGAGCCCCCCTTTCGCAACCCTACCGAGACTGGTTTGCAGCTGCACGCAGTGTGTGCACAGGCCGCTGCATCAGTAGATGCTCGCACACAAGGTTTCTCACTGTGTGCTTCTCACACACTCGCACACCTGTGTATTGATATTTCTCACGCACACAAAAAGGAAAACTTCCATATTCTGATTATAAAATATGCCCGGCACGTGCTAAACATACCGCGGTTTAGCTTTACCATGCTTTCTTTGTAGGGTTGACACACAGCTGTGAACACATACACACACATGTGCACACACACACACATTAGGGCCCACTCACTGACACATGAAAGCAGACACAGAGACGAGCAGCCTCCGTGGGCCTCAGAGAGCTCTAATGGCCTTGTAGAGTGCAGTCAGGGAGAGTGAGGGTGAAGAGCAGAGCAAGGTGAAGACACACACATCCACTTCCAGATTAACACACACACATGCACGTGAACATCTGTGTGCTTAGATGCACTGCACACAAGCGCGGTGGAAAAAGTACAGCGATGAGAGAAAGCGCACAACTAACAAACATGCCACTACAAGCAGAATTCGGCGCATCACATACTCTGTTTCTCTCTCTCTCTCACACACACACACACACACACATGCGCACACACACTGCATTGCTACAGTGAAGCAGCCCTGTCCTGATGAAGCTGCTGTTTCTAAAAGGAGCAGAACATGAATTATGCAGGTTCGCCTTCACACGAGGGGTTTTTTCTCCTTCTCCGCCGCATTCCTCTAAGCCAGCTGTTTTCTGTTTCTCCTCCACTCTCTCTTTCGCTCTTTTCAACTCGTCTTCTCATCTGAAACGCTTCTATCTTCTTTTTCCCCCACTTTATATCATGTCTCCTGAAGAAAACTGTAAGTCTCCCCCTCTCTTCTCCTGCGTGCTGCCCCACCACCGCTAACATCACCCAAGCCCCCTCCCTCCTTCCCCGGGCTCCCCACGCTTCTCCTGTTCTGCTCTCTGCTGCACCCACTAACCCTTTTTCCATCTCTTTATCTTTGTCTTGATGTTACACACACGCACACAGACACACACTTCTCTCACTCTTTCTCTGTGTTTGTGCTCACTTTTTCCAGTGGATGGAGTGCTGAGCAGAGGAATGGGGGAGAAAAAAAAGGGGGCCGGTGCTGCTCCAGTGGTATTGGATTCACATAAGTGTGTGAAATAAGAGATGCGGAAGTATTGCTGTTTGTCATCTGCCCCCGCTACTCAAGTTTCCCCCATTAAAGAAGCCTATGACAAATGTCCAGAATAAGCCGTAACAATAAAACTGTGATTTGCGAGAGAGATGGTAGGATGTGATAGATTTTGTGTGTGTTTGTTAAGCCTCTTGGAACATTGAAAAATACATATAAAATTCACTGTCATTAAAACTACTTTGTGTGAAGAAACTTTTCACGATTTTTCACGACATTTGTTGGGATTTTTAGACTAGCGGCAATACTTTTTTCTCCCACTTTGTGTTTAAGGCATAAGAAAACATCATCTGCAATCACAATAATGGACATAACCAAAAATAATGAGTGACTTTAAAAAAAAATCCAATAATTTTTATGCTTTACTTATGCTTTTGCAGCCTTTAGTGGAGATAGTTTCCAAGTCGACTCTAGTTAAGTATTCTGCAGGCTTGAAAAGCTGGCATTTAGGGAGACTGTTGATGAATGTGATGGATCGGGGGGGGGGTAGTGGTTATGGTGACGTGGGAGCTGTCGTTTTTCACACTGACAAATTAATCATTGATTATCTTGTTAAATTTTCCCACTTGCTGTTATGGTTTACCAAAATAGGAATTCAAATGCAGAATTATGGACCAAAAGGGATTTAACAGGAAGTTTATTAAACCTACAGAATGATAAAGAGAGGGCAAACTTTATAAGGAAGTGTTCAATCAAACAAGTCCTGGAAAGGTAGGGATGAGGAACATGAGACAGACAGGAAAGGAAAGGAAAGGAAAGTGTTTTTTTTCCCATTCATGCAGAAGAACACTTGTGAGGTCAGACACTGATGTTGGATGGGAGGTGCCTGACTCGCAGTCACCTTTCTAGTTCATCCCAAAGGTTTTGGATGGGGTTTGAGGGTCAGGGCTCTGTGTTGGCCATTCAAGTTCTTCTGTTCCAGCTCGGCTAACTCTGGCTTTATGGACCTTGCATTGTGCGCTGGGATAGAAAAGTGCCAAACTGTTCCCACAAAGTTAGAGCTGTCCAAAGTGGGAGGAACTATGGTGCCCAGGACAAAGCCCAGAAAAATGTTATCCCACCTGCACCGATGTGCCCCATTCCCTATAGGTGACAGCCATTGCCACTGCTCCAGAGCGGCATTGTGTAAACTACTCTGTCCAATGCACTTGGTGATATAAGGCTTACATAAACCTGTGTGTCCATGGAAACCCATGCCACGACGCACTTGGCGCACAGCTTTTGCACTGATGTTAATCTCAGAAGAGGTTTGGAGTTCTGCTGTCACTGAGTCAGCAGAGTGCTGGCGACTTATATGCATTATGTGCCTCCGCCCTCGATGACCACGCTCTGTAATTCGCTTTGCTGCTGAGTTGCTGTGGTTCCTAAATGCTTCCACTTTGCATTAATACCACTCATAGTTGATCTAGGAGGGGGGGGAAACACTTCTCTCCATATAAGGAACCATGTCACCAGAGGAACACTGTGGTAGTCCTTGTTATCTTTGCTGGCTTTTGTTCCGTGTTGCACTTCCAGCCTACCTGTGTCTCATTCCCTAATCAGTCCTCTGTGTGTATTTAGTCTTTCTTTTTGTCTCTGTCAGATAATCTGTTTAACAGCCTCTATTTCCCCTGCTCATGTTATTCCTAGTTTTCCCAGTGCTCCTCATTGTTTTTGGGACTCTTTACATTTCCAGGCTAATCCTGCAATCCTATTAAGTGTGTTTTGCCTGCATTAGGGTCCTCATTTTTTGAACTGCTAACCATACCTATAAGGCGATATTTATATCACTACTTTTTAGACCACGCTGGGTGTCTATGGAGGTAACATCTGTGAGTAGTGGAAATTAATTATCCCTTAATTGCTGTAAGCAGTACAAAACAATGCCCCTTAACTTGACTGTAACGAGTTAGAAATCTCAGAAGCTGCTAGAATCCAGAGACAAACAAGGTCACCTCCCTCTCCTGTAGTGTGCTGGGAAGTCACCTGCAGGCCAGTAACCAAGGCCATTTTAATCTCTCTCTTAAAGCATCTGCTTTGTCCTTGCGGGATCGATCCAGAGTGGCATTGTTCGCTGTGCCACTGTCAGCCGGGAATCCAGACGTTCCTAACAGCAGAACATTTCCCCAACTTCTGTTTAGGGTCCCGTTCCAGGACGCATGTGATCTGGCCCAACTGCCACATCTTCAGCAACAGCAGCACACACGACGGCAGCAGCAAAGTCCCATTGGGTGACAGTGTGGGGATTCACGCAGCCAGGGTTTATGACCTCGTTTGTTCCTCTGGGATGACAGAAGGCTCGTGCACTGGGGAGCTTTTTCATCACCGCTTGCAGCGAATAAGTTTACCCCTTTCGTTCTTCAAGGGCAATATTTGAGTTTAGCTAAGATTGACATTCTGCCTGTGTCGCTCGCGTTGTTGTTTTTACAACACGGAGGTCTTTTGTACGCAGAATGACAACGATGTTGAACAGAGAGCGTCGTGATGATCTGATTTTTGTGCAGCTTTCTTAAGCGGGGAGGGGGTTAAAAGGACAAAGAGATGAAAGACAAGTTAGAGACTGTTAGGATTTCTGCATTGTTAACCACACAGCATCGTAGACGTGCTGCCTTACATTGATTCCCAAAATCTTACCAGACCCACTGGTGCCCCAAGAATGCTCAAGCTCATACATTTCTCTAATGTATTTAGGCACAGGTTTGCAAAGTTATGTGCACGGGTGTAGTGTGGAGTCTGTTTAGCTTTAAGTTTTCAATGTCACCGATATGGCTCTGTTTAAACCTGGCTTATGCTGCATATTTAACCTGCTCCAGAGAAGGTTATGATCAGATCTTTGGATTACAGTGAACGATATACAGCACCAGCGTTAAGTCCTCCTTGATGATATTGTGTTTGAGTGATACAGATTCTTAGCTGCAGTAAGAAGTGTTGAAGTCCACATTAGCAGTGCTATAAAATGAAGCAGTACACGTAAACTAGATGAATAATGTCTGCCAGCGTTCTTTCTCAAACACACCCTTTTGTGAGATTTAGAAATCCTGGCTTAACAATGAAAGTTGATGTTGAACCTTCTTCACAGGACACCCCCTCTAATTTACTGCTATAACCCTGTTTCACTCATCTTTTCCTCTCATTCTCACCCTCTGCTCTCCTCCCGGAGCAAAGCTTGTTGCACAATGGACCGTAATTTTTTTTTCCAGCTCGTGTTTGGACATCTTTTTGTGTTTAATCGTGGGAGATTGAAAGGATTAAGCAGGAGATTACGTATGGCGGGATTACACTGACCCCGATATCGTGTGGCCTCTGGGACGGGATGAGGGGGAAGGAGTGCAGAAAGGGAATCAGAGCAGCCATGGGACCTGTTGGGTTGGATGAAAGATAAGAACAAGAGAGAGAGATGGGAGGGGAAAAAACGAGAGGTTGAGATTTGGAACATAATGACTGAGAGATGTGCGAGGAATGGAAAAGATGGTGGATTGACGGAGGGAAAGACTTGTAAGACTTGGGTTCATGTGAAAGGAAAAGGAGGAAGATGATACTGTTTTTTGGAGGGGTGATGGAGATGGCTAAAGGATAATTTTGGATTATGCTTTTACTTTTATATTTGGAGTTCTGGTCATTAATACTGTCTGTATTAATGACCAGAACTCTGTAAAGTATAAGCAGTATCTCTGCAGCGCATGTTCAAAGATAAAACCCCAGCAGTAGACAGAGATCCCTGAATATAATTTTTTCTTAATATGATCATTAGTTAATAGAAAATGGAAATTAGAGCTCCTTTACCTTCAGTAATTTGTTCATAAGAGTCAAATGGAAAACGTGGATTGTCTTTTTCTTTTAATTAGCCCTTTACATAAGTCATAGATGGAAACCTGCTTATGGTTTGATGGATGGATTCAGTTTTTTTATAAGTCAATGTTCTTTTAATCGTTAGCCCCAACTGTCATTAGTAGATCTTTTTTGTGAAACATGACAATGTTGTTTGTTTGTTTTTAAGTTTTGTTTGCTTGTTTTTTGTCCAAACCTAATTAAATGATAACCATATTACTTTAAGAGAACTAAATTATATTTTCAAAACAGCGATGTGTGACAGTGGTGGAAGGTGCTGAAAAAGGTTGCAGTTCTGCCAATACTGAACTGCTGTTGTTCAATGCCTGATGTTCTTGTTCTATTTTATAATATTTGGCATTTGAGAAAACAGTCACCTTGCGACAGACCTGTCCAGAGTGTACCCCACCTCTCACCCTATGGCAGCTGGGATAGGCTCCAATCCCTCACAGCAATCCCGAGTTGAACTTCTGTAGTAGATTTACTTTATATTTTAGAATCATCAAGTCTATAGTGATGCAGTCTCTGTAAGATATGATAAGATAAGTCTTTATTGTCATTGCACATTCATACTTATAGAATAGTACAACAAAATTGGAAACTGTCCCACTAAACACAAAACATAACATAACACAGTCAACTTTAAAGTGGATAAAACATGCAAAAAGGTATCAATAATAAATTAAAGAATGAATGTTCAGTGCACATTATTATGTAGTCAGACTGGATGACTCCACTCATACAGGCTTAGAGATACAGTTTTTCAGAGGACACTATGCAGTCCTTTGAAAAATTTAGTACATCCTTATTTATGTCACAGCCAGGTGTTGCTAATCAAATGTCCTTGATTAACTGCTCATCAGCAAGTGTGAGCACTCCTATAAAGGGAGTTTGCTAGTCTGGAGCATTCAAGTGTGTTAATACAATGTCACAACATTGCTCAGAGTGGACGTCCCAACAAATTCACCCCAAGGTGTGACCGCACAATGCTTGGAGCAACAACAAAAAACCCAGATTCTGACTCTGCTCGCCTCAGTTAGCATGTTAAACTTTAAAGTTCATGACAGAACAGTTAGAAAAAGACAGAGAAGTGTGGATGTTTGGAAGGGTTGCCAGGAGAAAGCCTCTTCTTTGTAAAAAAGAACATGGCAGCGTGGTTTAGTTATGCAAAGTTGTATCAGAACAAGCCACAAGACTTCTGGAACAATCTCCATTGGACAGACTAAAGCGGAGATGTTTGGTCATAATGCACAGCGTCATGCTTGAAAATCAAAACATAACAGATCAGCACAAACACCTCATACCAACTGTCTCCCCAGGGATGGAGGGGTGATGATTTAGGCTGGTTTTGCAACCACAGGACCCTGGCATCTTGCAGTCAGTGAGCTGACCATGAGGTCATCTATATACAAGAGTATTCTAGAGTCAAGTGTGAGGCCATCTGTCTGACAGCTAAAGCTTGGCTCAGCCTGAGGCATGAATAGGACAATAATCCCAAGCATCGCAGCAAATCTACAACTGGATGGCTGAAAAAGAAAAGAATCAAGGTGTTGCAATGGTCCAGTCAAAGTCCAGACCTCAACCTGCCTGAAATGTTGTGGTAGGACCTCAAGAGAGCGGTGCATAAAACGAACCTCAATGAACTGAAGCAATATTACAAAGAAGAGCGAGCGCAATTCCTCCAGAAAGCTGTGAGACTGATAAAGTCACACAGAACACAATTACTTCAAGTTATTGCTGCTAAAGGGGTTCTACAAGCTACTGAACCATAAGGTGTACTTCAAGTCCTGTGATGATCTTTCATATTCGCCTAACTGTACTTAGACTACTACACTGAATATTCTTTCTTTGCTAGTGCTTCTCATATCTTTATTTCTTCCATCACATTTTCCCAGTCATAATTACATCACACCAAAACACACATTAGAATTAGCAAAATACTTTAAATCATCACATTTCACATTAAAAGTTACACTACAGTCGGCGAACTTTTGCATGCTAACACTTTCCGCTTCTCACATACACAGGCACTTGCACATGCACACACGAACACATATGCCCATACAGAGTGGTTCATTACAAATATCCCATATTGAGGGATTTATTCATCAGAGTCTGTGTCATCTCCGCTTATCCATGTTTCATTCATTTACAGCTGCCAGTTTTGGTTTAACTGGAAGTCAGAACAGATTTAACAGCGTGTCATTATAATGTGTGTGAGTACAGAGGGAGAAAGTGAGAGAACGGAAGCAAATGGGTAGACACTACAGTGGTAGTGGATGGAGACCTTGAGCCATCACCATCATTCACTCACATCAACATTGACGATGAGTAAGAGCATATTCATAAAAGTGGCACTTAAACTATCTATTGTTTCTCTCGTAGGTGGTAGATGGATAACACTTCATGTTAAAGTTTAGTCTTTCATGCAGAAAATAAAACATTTCTTTTACAATCATCTGTCATGTGAAATATGTCGCAGTTATGAAAATGTGAATAAAGAATACAGAAATCCATATGGGCAGGAGTGACAGGCACATCCTTTCCTACTTGTTTACTCTGAAGGCTCTCTTTCGAATTGGCTACAATACCTTGATGTCACCCATCGATTGTCAGCAGTTGGAAAGGCGGCGCAGTGCCCTGATTAGCATACAATTAGGACTGACCTGCTGCCCCTGGGACTGGACGTGGCGAGGGATAGATGGAGGTCTTTCGAGGAAGGGAGGGACAGAGGCAAGAGCAGCCTGACACAGTGACTTCTGTTTCTGCTGACACACACAGGACAGTCGTGGGGTCTCAGAGGGCACCGCGGGCCAAGGTGTGTCAAACCTGTATTGACGTTTGGGAGAGTTGTCTCGGCCTCGCTGACAGACGCGACTATGAGGGCTTAATGACTGTCCCACCCAAGGATGTATAAATGTATGTGTGCCTTTAGCACTCTGCTGTGTGACTCTTAGAGAGAGGAAAAGGAGAAATCCCGCATCATTTTTGGAAACTGTTATTTGGATCTAAAGGTAAATGCGATTTAGGCATGCCTATCAGTTGGTACATCACACTGACACACAGACGTCAAGTCAATAGTCTTGCTGATGGTTAAATCTCTCAAGTAAAAATACATCAAATGTTTTCTTTGTTCTGTTCCTTGGATTATTTAAAGTAAATAGAAATAGTAAATAGAAAAATAAAGTAAATAGAAATGACATAGAAATAAAAGTAATTCATGTCAGTCGAAACTCTTTTTGTTTGAGGCTTAGCTCAGAGCTTAGCTTGTTAGCGTCTTCCCAAACTGAGATTGGAAGCTGTCTGCAGGCCCCAGTCACATAGGTCTGAACTTTATTGTTTGCAAAACTCAGTAACTTTTTTTGAAGAAGTAACTATATAATTAATTGCCCAACACTGGTCATTATATACTGTATTTTGCAGACAGGACTCTCTCCCAGACCACAGACTCAGACTCATAATACAAGTCAGAAAGTTGTTTTCAAAATTGGAGTTATTTTTACTTCCAATAGTGTTAACATACTACACAAGGTCATGAACAAGATTTTTTTTAAATTTTCATTTTAAGTGGGCTAAAGCAGTTAATTAAAAGTAGTCTAACATAAATGCAAATGCTGTAATTTGATTATTTTATAAACCATGTAACTTGGATGGATACGATGCTGCCGTGACCACAGTGCACACGTCTGCTGTTGCTCACAGTGGTCCACGAGATCGCTCAGGGAGTTTGTGTGTTTTCTCAGACACATGAAAAATTACAGGGAACATTAGTGTTAGGTGACATTTTTTGCCCCAGTCTTGTTGTTGTGTCCCAATCAGCACATTTAAAAGTAACAAACCGGATTTGTTACAATCCTGTGTTTGGATTCTCTCACCAACAGAGGTTTTACAAATCTCTTTATTTCCGCTTTCACAAAAGAAAAAATCGGCTGGAAATATGCCATTAATTAACCACCTGTACCAGTAGAACACCATCGCTCTAATTTCTAATATCTGTCATAATTGTTAAATGGCAAAAAGATAGCCAGTGATTAATCTGCAGAGCTCTTACTGAAGTGTACTTTACAGCAATTCTGCATTAAAGGAAAAGTTCATTAACAGAGAAGTTATGGCTTGAATGTAAATTAAAGGAATAAGCTGTATTGCTTATAAATAATTTAAAATGCAGCTTATGAATGCAAGTTACATTTTACAGAATCGTGTAGACTGCAAATTAATGACACAATCTGGAAAACTGGAAAACAACTCCAACTCAACTCAACTTTATTTATGTGGCAACTTTCCTGTATGCATGCAGTCCCAAATGCTTCACAGACAGAATATAATACAGAAAAATGAAAAATAATTCAATAGCAGTTAAAAATTTATAGATTATGCCAAACTTTGACAACAATAAAAGGGTAAATAGTTAAAAATGTTAACAAACACAAACAAGGGATAACTGGACAGTTATATCGCTCACCTTATATTTGCACATTATTGATGGCTACTCTGTTTAGTCTAGAGGGCATACAGAGTGGGGAATGATCATTAGATCCTTTGCTGGATTTGGAAGTTTGTCAACTTCCAAAAAATGAACAGTCTTTAATTACTCTGTTGAGAAAAATATCAACAAAAAAATCTAGGGGGAAAAATGCATTACATAAAATTGACCGGGTGCCACTGATTAGCTGTATGCCCATGTGGCACACAGGTTACAATCACTCAATCAATTAGAGGTCCTCCTGATTTCAACTTGATATGTATATAAAACACACCTGTCCACAGAAACAATTTCTTCCATTCCAACCTCTCCATGTGCAAGACCAAAGATCTCTCAAATGATGTCAGGGATAAGATTGTAGACATGCACAAAGCTGGAATGGGCTACAAGACCATCGCCAAGAGGCTTGGTGAGAAGTTGACAACTGTTGGTGTGGTTATTTAGAAATGAAAGAAGGATAAAATGACAATCAGTTGCCCTTGAACTGGAGCTCTATGCAAGATTTTGCCACATAGGGTGAGGAGGCTCATGGGAACGGTGGTGGATATGCCCAAAACTACACAGGAAGAGCTTGTTATTGATCTGAAGGCAGCTGGGACCACAATCACCAAGAACACCATTGGTAACACTCTACACCGTAATGGATTGATATGTTGCTGTGCCCGCAAGGTCACCGTAGTAAGAGAAGGCTCGTCTTAAGATGGCCAATGAACTTCTTTTGAAGGGTTGAAAGAAAGTGCTGCGATCGTGGCTCAAGAGTTGGGTGTTTGTCTTGTAATCGGAAGGTTGCCGGTTCGAGCCCCGGCTCGGACAGTCTCGATCGTTGTGTCCTTGGGCAAGACACTTCACCTACTGCCTACTGGTGGTGGCCAGAGGGGCCGATGGCACAATATGGCAGCCTCGCTTCTGTCAGTCTGCCCCAGGGCAGCTGTGGCTACAACTGTAGTTTGCCTTCACAAGTGTGTGAATGTGAGAGTGACTGAATAGTGGTATTGTAAAGCGCTTTGAGGGGTCCCGAAAAGCGCTGTATAAATGCAATCCATTATTATTAAAGGAAGAAAAATGGTAAATGTGGCCCAAAGAACACCATCCCCACAGTCAAGCATGGAAGTGGAAACATTATGCTGTGGGGCTCTTTTTCTGCTGAGGATACAGAATGACTTCAGTGTACTGAGTAGCCAGAGGATGGGGCCATAAAATCTTGATTGATTGATTGATTGAATCTTTATTTTGAACATGTTGAAAAAGTATAAAAAAAATAGAATTAAAAGAGACAAATGAACAAAGCAAACAAAAGGAAAACGAGCAACCACAACTCCAAATAACGTCCATGTTCAAAAAGGAGCAGGAAGAAGCATAAGCTTATTTAATCCCACCCCTTTTCCACTATCTAGTATCAATAGACTACAGAAATACCTCCTTGTAATTACATTATATGTTATGTGTAATTTTTTTTTTTTTTTTTTTATATATACACATATATGTTTCTATCTATCCATACCTACGTATATACACACATACGCACATATACACATTTTCAATAACCCCATTAACACCTGAAGGATACACAACCTACAATTTTATATATATTTAATATATATATATATATATATATATATATATATATATATATATATATATATCTTCAGAACACTGAAGATAGGTCATTAATAGGTCTTCCAGCTTGCCAGTGACCAAAAACAAACCGCCAAGGCAAAAAAGCGTGGTTAAAGAACAAGCGCATTGAGGTCAGGGAGTAGCCTAGCCAGTCTCCAGACCTCAGTCTGATAGAAAATATGTGGTGGGAGCCAAACCTTTAAGTTGCAAAGCAGCAGCCAAGAAACCTAAAGGATTTAAAGAGTTTCTGTAAAGAGTAGTGGGCCAAAATCCTTCTTGAGATGTGAGAAACCTGGTGACCAACTGCAAGAAATGTGTTACCGCTGTGCTTACCAACAAGGGTTTCTCCACCAAGTACTAAGTCATATTTTGAGGATCAAATACTTATTTTACTCAGTGACATGTAAATGAATTTATGATATTCATGTAACGTGTTTTTTCTGGATGTTTATTTGATATATTTGATATTTGATAAACCACCATAAAAATGAGAGACAGTTCATTTCTTTGTAAATGAGGAAACAAACTCAGCAGGGAACCAAATAATTATTTCTGCTACTGTATGTGTAGGCTTACCTTTAACATTCAGCTGCATCACTCTGCACTGCCTGTTGGCATCAATATTAATATTAAAATAAATTAAATTAAATTTGCTGACAGCATACTCCGCGTGTATCTGAGTAACCTCCCACAGTCCACTGACATGTATGTTGTAGGTTAAATTAACCTACAACATTTCTCTCTTTGTTAGCTCTCAGATCGACTGGTGGCCTGTCTATATCTATATCCATCCATCTTCTGGTACTATATCTAATCGAGGGTCATTTGGGGTATCTATACCCATCGTGACCTTATTGGATAAAAGGTTAAATTATGTTTTCCATTATTTGTTCATCAGAAGTTTGCATTCCCAACCAAAGTCAAATGAAGTAAACCATTGTCCCGTCACCTGGACAAAAGACTTGTGCCTATGCAAGTAAAAGGAGAGATATTTGTCCAAATAACCCGTGTTTTAAAAAGTTAATGTGGAGCCCTGTAGTGCAGCATGACTTTATCCACTCAGTGCGATGAAAAACACTCAGATTATCTAATATATACGGCTGAAATTGAATTTTTGACCATTAGCTTTCAAAGTAGGTGCTCTATGATCGAAGCTTGCTCCTGTTTTTGCGAGTGCATGTTTAGTGAGTCACTGCAGTGAGGATATGCAGCAGTGATTTTGGTTAACTGTCCATGAATTCGTATGAGCAGAGGTTACTAAAATATAAAAAAAAATCCACTGAAAAGAAGAATTGCCTTGGAAAACTTTTGTAAATCTCTCAGTGGCATCTTAATAACTTCACAAAACATGCCCGTGCTCGTCCGTTTGAAGATTTAACCTGCCATGCGTTGTCATCTCCCTCTTTCCCACTCTCCTCTCTTTTCCTTGTCCTCACCTGACACACCCACAGCCAGGGACGGCTGCTCGGTAGCTGCAATACAGAAGCCCTAATCAGCGGTGAGTATCAATACTATTGAACCCAGAAATCTCTGTCCCATGGCATTTGTTCTGAGGCATTGATGTGCTATTGATAGAAACAGGATGGCTAGCAGTGACAAATTAAAATGTCAGTGATGGCAAAGGTGAGCCTTGCCTCTCCTCGCCACGTCCTTAAGGTGGGGGGGTGACAAGCCACTCGCTGAACGATTACTGATAAAATGCTGACACCTCACTCGTGCACACATGCACACACCAACAAGGACATCGGTGACAAGGGGAGTCGCATATTGAAAGGAAATGAGTCAGGTGAGAGGACAAGTAAGGGGATAGACTGTGACATAATGGTTTAATGGTAAAAATTCCCGCCGAGTGCTTTTTAACCATCATCGAGCTAAAACTCTCAGAGTGCCCATTTTATAAAAGGGGCTCCAGATTCAGTCATTACAGCATGAGCTACAGTATCAGTTATTTAGCCACTTCTTTGCATCTCAATAAAATATGATTAAAGGCTGCTGATGAATGCTGTAATTACACAAATGAGAGCGTTTTCCAAGAATCAGACAAATTGTGCTGCTGGTTTGTCATTAGGCACGAGTAGGCCTTATGTGCATTGATTTCATGCAGTGTGTTTGGAGGAGTGAGCTGAAATGAAGACAGAGTGACGGAGGACACGAGCACTAGGCATGCTGTCAACATTTAAATATCATCAGGTCTGTGCGTTCACTCCCACATCCACCCACACACACACGGCACACAGAGTATGATAAATGCAAAGGGGAAAAAAAAATCTCTGATCAAGCTCTGAAAAAACGTAAGCATCCGTGTCCTTACTGGCTCTCTGACTATTTCGACTCTCTGTCTGGATGTAATTGTGGCTACTTATAATGTAAGTACGGGTGCATTAATCTGTCAGTGTCATTCTCCTGATGTTCCAGCTGTTCTTTGTTTGTAATGCTGCCCCACGGTTGATGAGCACAGTTCTGACAGCCAACTGTCCAACTAGCCCAGGACGGCCACCGCAGCCTGGCCTCTGGAGAAACCTCGTCAACCAACTAGGGTCAAGGACCGCCACTGATTGACAGGTCAGTTTGAGTAAGATGTAATACGTTCAGTCATTGTGTTTACATGACATGCATGCTAACTTTGAGGGACTAACGAGTGCCTCAACTCGTGAGGGTTTCTGGTTGCCCAGGCCTGAAGATTACTCTAATGTCTTACTGCTGTAAGTAATGGATGGAGAGAGTGGTGCTGTCGGTATCAGATTTGTTTTATTCATGTTCTCTGTTGCAATATTAAGCCTGCTATCGAGCCATCCTTGACTGACCCGTACTGGTGGGAGCGTCTGCAGTATGAGCACACCATCTCTTTGCCTCGCTCCTGTGAGTAGCCCAGATTCTGTCTGATCAACTTCTGCTGTAGTCTAATTTATGCACCAGCTTGCGTCTTACACAACAACCATTAGCATAGCATCTGTCAACACAGTACTGTACATCATGGGTAAAATGTTTGTCCTATAAGTATAAGTCTGTTTCCTCTTAAATATAACTTGTGGTCTCCAATTCAAAAATGCAGCAAAAGACAAACAGGTTAGCTCTTTCACCCCCGAACCATCTTCACTCTCCCTTGCGCAGTCTTTGATAGGCACATGTCTTTGTTGTTTGTTATCTCCTAAAAGAGAATAGTCAGTCTGACTCAGGCATGCTTTAAACAAATCAATATTTTACTATTATAATTTAGTCAATAGGCTGCAGCATATACAAACTGCGTTATCAGCATGTAAAGAAGAGTTCATTTTCTTTTCATTCAGTCTAGTTGCATCAACTTTGGCTGAAACAAATGGTGACTGTTTAATGATTCAGTTTAAAGTGACTCATCCATTCATCCATTAGTGATATGCCATTTATCAGGTCCAGGTTGTGAGAACAGCAGTCTAAGTGGAGACGCCCAGACCTTCCCCTGTTCTCAGCCACCCTTTGAGGACGACATTCAGGCACATAATCTCTCGAATGTGTGCTGGGTCTACCCTGGGGCCTCCTCCCACTTGGACATGCCTCAAATATTGTATAATGTGGATTGGGTAGTGGTTGGTGGTAGAGTCCTTGGCAGTCCAGCCGCTGCTAGCTGAAGTGACTTGTATTTGTGATCAAAATAAATAATTTTGATTGAATTGTTGTAATTTGTTCTAAGAGTGAAGTAACTCAAGGTCACACTTTTTTAGGATTTCTACTGCTTTTGACCAGCGAAGACTTTTAAAGCAGCAGGAAACTAAATTTTTAATAAAAGCATGTATTGTAGCTCATCAGTCCTTTTTTTTAATGTGATACTGGATTGCCACATGTGTGCAAAATGAAGCACCTAGGCATGCGGCATGACTGATTCAACAAACATTTTTCAAAAAATGGCTCACTCTCAGGAGCTCAGTGAATTCCATCGTGGTGCCATGATCAGCTGTGCAGTCCAGTCGTGACATTTCCTCACTACTAAATATTCCGCAGTCAGCTGTTAGTGGTATTATAACAAAGTAGACATTGTGAAGGGGTAGGCCAGTCAATATCTGCAGACCTCCAAACTTCCAATCATCTCAAGAGTGCATAGAGAGTTTCATGAGATGGGTTTTCATGGCTCAGCAGCTGTATCCAAGCCAAACACTTTGCAAAGCTTTAGATGCAATGGTTTAAAGCACGCCACCACTCGCAGTTTTCAGGAGAACAATACTTGTCTGATTTCAATATGCCAAGTGTAAAGTTTGGTGGAGGTGGGATTATGATATGGTTGTTCTTCAGAAGTTGGACTCAGTTCTTAGTTCCAGTTAAAGGAACACTTAATGATTTAGCATACCAAGATATTTTAGATGATTTAATGCTCACAACTTTGAGGGAACGGTTTGAGGATGGCACCTTCCTGTTCCAGCATGACTGCGCACCAGTGCACAACTCAAGGTCTATAAAGACATGGATGAGCGAGTTTGGTGTAGAAGAACTTGACTAGCCTGCACAGAGTCTTGACCTCAAATGCGAACACCTTTGGGATAAATTAGAGCGGAGACTACAAGCCAGACGTTGTTGTCTAACATCACAAATACAGTTCTGGAAGAATAGTCAAAAATTTCACTAACACACTCCTAAACCTTGTGGAAAGTCTTCCCAGAGGACTTGAAGTTTTTATAGCTCCAATAAGTGGGCCGATATAATATTAAACCCTATGGATTTAGAACAGGACCTGCGTGTCTGCATGTCATATCTCACAAGCATATGAACTCAAGTTCATATGCATGTGAGATAAGCAGTATTCAACACCCTCGACGACCGTTCAATTAAAGACTGTAAATAGTGGTGGCAGGAGGACCAGAATAATCCCAGAGAAACCTTCCAGTACCACACACCCAGTCACCGTTTCCACACCCATCATTCAGCCTTTTCCTACCAGCGCAGCGGCCCAGATTCGGCCTTCCTCTTCAGCCGTTTCACCTCCTCAGAGGACTAGGGCCCAGCCCACACCAGTGCCAGCTCCCAGGAGGAGGGCAGCTGCGACCCAGTCCACCTCCACACCCGCTCCTGTTTCACGGGTGGGGGTGACTGGTGTCCAGCCACCTTCCGTGCCTGTCCCAGCACCCAGGCTGAGGGCAACCAGAACCCAGCTTGACCTCCCTGGAGGCTTGGAAGAGCTAACCGGTCCACCTGCTACTTCACCTTTTCATCCACCTCCGGATCCAGCTTTTCACGCCCTCGCACTATCCCTGGTTAAGCTAGCTGAAGTGTCCCCTGCTCAGGCACCAGCTTTACTAGCCCAGGCTGTAGCTCTATCTCCCTGTCTAGCTCAGTCTTTAGCTCAGCCATCGGCCACACCAACCTCAGCTCCGTCGTCAGCCTCACCTGCTGTTCAGCTTTCACTCCAGCCAGTTCCCTCACCTGCTGTTCAGCTTCCACTCCAGTCAGTTCCTCACCTGCTGTTCAGCTTCCACTCCAGTCAGTTCCCTCACCTGCTGTTCAGCTTCCACTCCAGTCAGTCCAGTCTGCCCCTGTCCAGTCTGCAGCCCAGTCAGTCCAGTCCGTAGTCCAGTCTGCTCCGGTCCAGTCTGTAGTCCAGTCGCCTCCTGTCTCCCAGTCGCCGGTCTACCATCCTGTTCAGTTCCCGGACCTGCAGCCACAGCACCCAGAGCCAGCTGTGAGCTCTCCTGCTCCTCAGCCAGGGGTTTCCGCGCCCACTGGCCCTGCCTTTCTCCAGCCAGAGGCTTCCGCGCCTACTGGCCCTGCCTGTCTCCAGCCAGAGGCTTCCGCGCCTACTGGCCCTGCCTGTCTCCAGCCAGAGGCTTCCGCGCCTACTGGCGCTGCCTGTCTCCAGCCAGAGGCTTCCGCGCCTACTGGCCCTGCCTGTCTCCAGCCAGAGGCTTCCGCGCCTACTGGCCTTGCCTGTCTCCAGCCAGAGGCTTCCGCGCCTACTGGCCCTGCCTGTCTCCAGCCAGAGGCTTCCGCGCCTACTGGCCCTGCATCAGACTCAGCCACTGCCTCGCCTGGTCCGGCGTCTGCTTCGGCTTCATCCTCGCCTGGTCCGGCCTCGGCCTCTGCTTCTGCTTCGCCTGGTCCTACAGCTGCTCCTCAGTCTCCGCCGGCTCCCGTGCCGCCTCCTGCAGCTGCTCCTCGGCCACCTTCTCCTCGTCGCCGGCGTGGTCGACCACCGGACCGGCTCAATGGCCGCCGTTGCCTTCCGCACGGCCGGCCCCCGGACCGCCTTCGCCTGAGTGGCCACCGTTGCCTTCCACACGGCCGGCCCCCGGACCGCCTTCGCCTGAGTGGCCGCCGTTGCCTTCCGCACGGTCGGCCTCCCGAACTGTGTCCACGTCGCCGCCGTTGCCTTCCGCACGGTCGGCCCCCGGACCAGCGCTGTCATCGTCGCTGTTGCCTTCCGCATGGTCGGCCCCCCGAACTATGTCCACGTCGCCGCCGTTGCCATCCGCACGATCGGCCCCCTGAACTGTCTTGTCTCAGCCGCGGACCACGCGGCCGCCCACCGGAACAGTCTCATCTCAACCACCGCAGCCGTCCACCGGACCGGCTCAGTGGTCGCTGCTGCCTTCCACGTGGCCGCCCACCTGAACTGTCTCGTCTCGGCCTCGGGCCACGTGGCCGCCCACCTGAACTGTCTCTGTGTGGACTCCGTCCCTCCGACCTGGGCCCCCTCCGCCCGCCCTGTTCTGGTTTTTTTTTCTTTTGGCCGTCGGGTGCTGGCCTTTGAAGGGGGGGGGGGGTACTGTCAGGGTTCCTGGGTCGTTGACCCAGTGATTTCAGTTTGTTCATGTTCAGTTTAGTTCGCCACATTAATGTTCTCACTTCCTGTTTTTTTCCCCGTGTCAGCTTGTCTCCCGTGTCATTAGTCAGATTATGTTCAGCCCCGTTCTCACCTGTTTCCAATCATTGTCATCATTCAACCTGTGTATTTAAGTTCCTCGGTTTCACCAGTTCTCGGTCGTGTCATTGATGTTGATGTACGTCTGATGGTAATGTGTCTCTCCGCCAGTATGTTCAGTCAGTCAGTCAGTCAGTCAGCCAGCCACTCCATCGTTCCTGCTTTATTCATTCACCCTCCAATAAATCCTCTTCATTTCTGCACCGTGAGTCCAGCGTTTGGGTCATCTCTTCCACGCCTCCACACACACCGCTGACAGAACGTTATTATTGTGGTAACGAGCACGGTAACTAGTTATTATGCCAAAATCAGGAACGCGTTAGTCGTTACTGGGATTTAGATGGGCTCGTTATTCGTTACTTCGTGTGGTGGCTATCGCGAGCTTCCACAGATTCAATAACATTAGCAAGTGGTGGAGGCCAGCAGGTGGATGAAGGAAAAGGAAGGCAAGGGGAGAGACCCGAGGCGGCCGCTGGTCCGAGAGTGTCAGCTGAACTGAACTTCAGGTAAGAAGTTATAACCTGCAGTCCATCTGGGTCAGATATGAACCAAGTTAAGGTGGAGTTTATTTTCGTTATGCTGACTTTTTCGTACTGCGTGCTAGCTAGCATGATGGAGTTTCTATACAGCTGGGTGGGAGCTATGAAGTTAATGATGTTGAACTTTATTTTGTTCATAAGGTTAATTATTAGAGCTGCCAACCCTCCCGTAAAAAACGGAATCCTCTCGTATTCAGAGAAAATATCATGCGTTTCGTATTGAGGTGAAAAGGAACACAGTTTGTGTTTCAACTACAATGAAAAAGACACAAAGCTGGAGTTATTCTGTGTTTACACTGCACAGCTGCCTCTTCTTCTCTCATTCTCCCACCTCCCTCTCCTGTTTCTACTTCAATCATGAAACTGATCAATGATCAGCTGATCGGCTTTTCTCTCTTGTTTGTTTATCGCCCACTTTGCGCCAGAAAGAGGAAACCAGCGGATGTCGCAGTAAACAACAGCAGCACATTTAAGCTTGATCAGCTGTTGTTAGAATTTATTTAATATTAATTTCTAGTATCAGCTGATGTTTGCTGGAGCCACAGCTGTTAAGCTGCTGGTCATGATGTCGGTTTGGTTATGTGATGAGAGGGAAACATGAAGATGAAACCAGGAGATGTCCTTACTGAATCATCAGAGCTGAACAGGTGATGGAGAAACAGGTTTACCTTTTAGGTGACATGAATGAGTTGAAGGGAAGTTATGAACTGTTTCTGAGAGACTAATAACACCAGGATCCTTTTCTAAGTAGCTGACAGCTGGTAACTGTGCAGGAGCGGGTCTAGCAAAGTGTTGCCAGGGGTCCATGTAGGGCATTAAAAGGGAAAGGGGGGGGCACAAAGAAATACTTTCTTATTCTCATTTAAAATGTCTCACTTTTAAAAAAAATAATTATCTGAGTCTTGCAACAAACAATTGATAGATTGATACATATATACCATCAGAACAGTGTACATCACTGTCACAACAGTGTTTATTTTCATTCAAAGGCTTTATGATTTTTCCTATAATGGTGGGCTGGTCTCTAGTCAAAATGCCCGGGACGATTTTTTTGTCCCAGTCCAGCCCTGTATGCAGCTCATCTGCAGTCTGGTGTTACCTACATCTTCCTATTCAGAAGGCAGAATTTCCGAGTTCTGAGTACAATCGAAAGCACCACGACTGCAGTTTTTGTGTTGGATGTAAAAAGCAGGCTAGGATAGAATCAGGCGTGGGATTTCTCTCGTGGAAATGTGCACATTATTTTTTCCTTTCTATTGGTAGGTGGCACAGTGCACTTGTGGCAAGTAAGCAAGCTAGAAGACTGGCAATCTTGCTGGGTTACAGAAGCAACACATTAACAAGAGAATTCTGAGTAAAACCAAAGTTACTTTCCCTAGTAACTAGTTACTCTGAAAGTAACGAGTAACTTGAAGTAACTGAGTTACTTTTGATAGAAGTAACTAGTAATGTAACTAAGTTACTAATTTAAAGTAACTTACCCAACACTGGAGATAAGTGAATGCTTTTGACAGTTCTATGTATATTTTAGACCTGCGATAGACTGTCAACCTGTCTAGAGAAGTGAGGTGTACACCACTTCTTGTGTACACTACCTCTGAACCCTCACAGCCCTCAGTTAGATAAGCGGCAGAAAATTGATGGAAGGATGGATAGATATCGATAGATTTCTCTTAGTGGCTTGTGTAACATAAATTTAAACATGCAACCTAATATGATCAAGATTTACAAGACTGGTGGAGTGTGAAATGATGGTCAGATTAAGTTTCAGGTCATGTTAAAAAACTTCTCAGTTTCTTGAGTTTCTCCTCTTTTGACAACAAAACAAAACAAATCAGTAAATTAGTGCTCACTGAACAAGAAGCAAGTGAGTCATTGTTTTCCAAGAGCTCCATTCGCCACAGCCAAAAATCCGACCACACACATTTTTATCTGGATATGTTTGAGAAATGCTAGCATAGTGCGGCCAAAACAGAGAAACAATCAGGCTCATTGTACCAAACTGGAGGTACACAGGTGCCACTGATACATTCACATGCCCGTTTCTTTTACACTTGCACAAACATATTCAGGCTTCTGTTTTTAGTAAATGTGTGTTTAGCTTGTAACTTTAGCTTGTAACTAAACAGGACATCATTCACTAAGGTTATTACATCTCCAGCAGATTCACATATTCTTTGATTTCAGCCACCTGTAAGTTTCAGTCCAGTATTTAACTTCATTTGGATCTTCATTTAAAGTTAAGGCCTTAAAATTTGATTTTACAAACCAGTGGATGACGTCTTAGGTGGGATAAATCCATCAGAGCAATGAAACCAATTTGGACCAAAACTCTCTGAGGAATGTTTTTAGCACTTTGTTGAATCTGTGCAATGAATAACTAAGGCAGTACTGAAGTCAAAAAGTGGTTGAACCCTGTATTGGGAAGTTTTAACTAATAAAGTATGCAGTGAATCTGTGTAATATTCGGGTTACCAGCTTTAAAAGACATATCATTCACCAGTCCTAGTGACCAATTAAAATAAACGAGACAGCAAGCATATAATTCTGTTGACCTATGTTACATGCTATGTGTGACCTGTCTTTTAAATATTTCTGTGCTGTACACATGAAGTTTACCACTACATTGTGGAGACCTATATGGTATGTTAAATAGAATTACACTCACATTCACACTACATAATTTGCAGTGAAGCCTTTCATTGGCGCTTAGTCTGAGACCATCTCCTCGGTGTCACAACAAAGTCTGCTCTCAGCCTTGTTACAGAAAGTAATTCCTGGCTTATTCCCCTTCATCTCCATCATCTCTCATCTTTACCATCTTTCTCTCTTGCTTTTCTCCCTGCCTTGTCTTCATTATCCCCTCCCTCCTTTGCAGATTCTCTCTCTCTCATCTATATCTTTAGCTCTCCACCTGCCTTTCCTTGCTGTCTTCCTGGTGGTTGGAGGTACGGCCCAGACCAAGCAGTCACGGGGTTCCAGATGGTCCGACTGGCAGAAGGTTCAGAACTGACACCTCAGCAGCTGATCCCATCCTACCTGTAAACCCCGGGGGGTCTTGGAGGGAACATGTGTATCAAGAAACATGAGAGGGGAAAGGACAGGAGAGGGACTGGGGGGGTGAGGGGAGGGGCATTACATAACAGCCGAACCTGTCATTTACTGCAACTCATCCTCAAACAGTGCAAGGCTGTTTCTTTGAAAGTGCCTGCACTTTGGAGTTGTTTGAAACACAGGCATACACACTTTGCTATCACTCAAGTGCTGCGCAACGAAAAAAAAACTGACTTGAATAGTTGAGGGAGGGAGACGGGGAGGAAAAATAACAGACAGATCATATTACAGATAGAAATGTGAGGAAGAATTCAAGACAATGAGGGAGGGAGAATGGAAAGGAAGACTCAGCGAGGCATGGATGACAGCTTGTGACGCCGCATTAGTCACTGTGCAAGAAGACAGAGGTGTCTACACGGCCTCTTTAGCACTGTCTCCTCTAATGGCTGTGTGTGTGTGCACCGTGTGAGGAGGTGCAGTGCCCACAGTCTACATGGCACGTCCCGCCAATGCTGCGTGTGTTTAGACAGCGGCTGCAGCAGTGTTGATGGAAACACACAAGGGAGGGAGGGGCCCTGACGGGGAGGAGAGCAGGACAGTGCTAATTGGGACAGAAGATCGGGGTCAGGAAGAAAGGAGGAGGAGAAGGGAAGAGGAGCAGAGGAGAGACGGGGAGTCCTCAAGCCCTCCGGTGGCCCACTCTGCTTAATGATGCGTCTCTCTCGTAATTAGCAGACGGTAATTAACGCTCGGATCACCTGGGTCTCCGTGGGTCACTTTCTCCCTCTCCGCCACTCCACGCTCCACTCCTCACTTACAAACTCTCACCAGCCGCACTCCCTGAGGTCCAAACCCCCGAGACCTCCCAGCAGTAACCCTCCCCAGCAGCTCAGACGGAGCCAATAAAAGCACTCTTTCCATATGGGACGCGCACTTTATGGGTAAATCTATGGCTTCCTCTGTCTAAACCAGCTTGTGTTTATTCTTGATTGTACGTGTTTGTCTGTCTCAGCACTGCTGCTGCTGGCGTGTGCGCGTGCGTGCGCGCTAGGCGAGTTTGTATGGGAGGCAGCCAGTGTTTTGTACACACGGTCTGTCAGGCTGCGTTAAAGCGGGCCTCACCTCCAGGCTGGTTTAAATATTAAGACCGAGTGGTGGCTCAACATGCATATTTTAATACGGGGCCCTTGTGTGGAAGCACGAAGTGGCACATGACCAGTTTTTCGGCAGCACAAAACTTTGCGCTCCAACTTTGTGATTGATCCGAAGCAGCCACTTACCTGACCTCAATGAGCCGAGCGTGGCGAATGACGGAAACAGGCGCACGTACACACACACACACACACAAACACATGCAAATAAAAGATGCACACAGATGGTGGCGCAAGACACAATATGCTTTTGCTGGCTCGCTCCGAGACAGTTAATAAAACATGGAGTTGGTAAGAAATTCATCCCAGCCAAACCCATCTCCAAACAAATGTGGTTAATAATACAGATATGAATTTATCCGTTTCTTTTCATTCCCATCCCCTGGGATCGGACCACGTTGACTTTAGTCCAGCACACCCCCACCAGCCGTCCACGGGTGGTGACAGCTCATGGGATGTTCGCTTTGTTATTAATTGAATTTTAAAGTAACCTTGCCATGATATTGATCTGCATTCGACGAAACCCCACACAGTCACTCACACGTGGTGCACGCGCATCCATCGCGCGTCGTGCATCCTTTGCAAGCTCAAGGTTAGCGCGGCAGCGAAAAGTAAGCAGCAAGCGAGAGTGCTTCGTTGTGTGGATTATTTGTCAGAGTTTGGTGAACGGCTGAAGTTTGGGAGTTGTGCTGAGGCGTGCAATAAAGGCGGGGAGGGGCCTTCTAAAGAGATGAGAGAGGAGAAGAACGTGGAAGAAGGGGGCAAAACAGAGTGTGAAGAGGAGAGGAAGAAGGGGTACGAAGGGGGTGGTGGGTGGGGGAGCAGGACGTGGCCTGTACAAAAAAACGGCAAAGTGAAGTTGGCTGAGCAAAAAATGGCGAAGAGGGAGAAGAGAAAGCAAACAGTGTTACTGTTTTACTGGATTTACAGGACAAGAGAAAGCAAGCCAGGTGTGTGAGGGAGAAAAATTTCACTGACCTATTTTACAGAGTTTGGATGCTGCTTGGCCCCAGCTTTCCCCACTAGCAGCTCCCTCTTCTGGTCCAAAACCAGAAACACCACCAGAAACTAGCTCTATTAAGTGTTTTCATTCCTCATTAGCTGCAATGAAAGTCAGTTTTTTTTTTACAAATTGCTTGCTTCTGAACACACTCATCCATCACTTTGCCCGTTAACAGCAGCTGTCAGGCTGAATTTAACTTTTCAGACTGAAGCCCACGGAAGCTGCTGATGACTCTGATTGCAGGAAATGGTTGAGAGATGCTCTCATTCGTGACAAAGATCAGATTTTTTTCTGGGTTTTTTTCCCACCTTTTTAACGCCACGATTCTGTTGGATTACATCCTAAAACATCACTTGTTGCACGTATCAGTGTCACACCCGCCAATGTGAGAATGATCCAGCAACTGTGTGTGTGGGTGTGTGTGGCCGTGCGTGGGTGTGTGCTCGCCTGTCTGTATGGGCAATGCAAGGGTGTGAATGCTGGAACGCTCCAGCTTCATATCTAATTTGACTTCCACTCCTTTCCTTTATGTTTGCCTCCTGTTTCGAGAATGTTTTGCTCTATGCAATCAAGTTTTGCTTTTTGCTTATTTTAAATGTCATAATGTGCTATTAGTCAGGCCAGACATGGGAGTCAGGTTAAACACGCTGAATCACAGATTTAAGCTTGGTGACATTTCAGAGACAGAAGGTAGTTAAAAAGCCTCTAGTAATTTCAAGCATTCATCACACAAACTGTCGCTGATGCTTAACTGGTACACACAGGGGTTAATGGCAATTGATTGCTCGCCGTTAATCACCGTGGTTTTGTGATTACCTGGCAGGGTCGTATCGATTGCTCATTGATCAGTGCATTTCTGCCGCTTTCCCCACTCTGTCTGTGAGCTCACTGTCATTTAGCGCTTTGCCGGTGCAATATTGTCATTATGACACCCCAGGCG
This sequence comes from Diplotaxodon limnothrissa, assembly GCF_057381915.1. Taxonomy (NCBI): domain Eukaryota; kingdom Metazoa; phylum Chordata; class Actinopteri; order Cichliformes; family Cichlidae; genus Diplotaxodon; species Diplotaxodon limnothrissa. The sequence continues at coordinate 52,550,293 of NC_140602.1, read as the reverse complement.
TCGGTGCTGCTCAATGACTCCCTGGTGGCAAATGTCTGCTGAGTTACAGAAGAGACCGGCCGGTCAGCCAAACTTTGATTTACACGGATGTGGCACGGAAAAGTGACAAACTTGAAGATAATGTATCTGAGCTACAGGTGACGTGTTCGCCCCGCGGCCTCCAGGCGCTCACCTCTGGCTCATCCCAGTTAAACAAGTTGTTTCTAAACTCCCTCATACAAATCAGGGCTGTGGTCAATTCAAGCGAGGGCACTGTGTGAATGAAGAATAAAAGTTTACACCTCTCTCTTGCCTCTGCCTTTGTTCCCCATCTCGTTCATTTCTGTACCTTAGTGTGTCTGGCTCTTGCCTCCATTAAAAGCCTTGTCCAAAGTAATGAGTTTAAAGTCAGAGTGCCTGTGTCAGGAAGGCAATAGAAAGAGTGATTGTGTGTGTGTGTGTGTGTGTGTGTGTGTGTGTGTGTGTGTGTGTGTGTGTGTGTGCGTGTGCTCACGAAGGCTTTGAGGTACGCTTTGACAGCTGCAGATTTAATAAGCAAATGTTAAAGGTAGGAGGTGAGGGGTGTGGGGTGGGTGTGGGGGGGTATAGATGGGGCTTTGCTTATAAAATATGAATGACTGTTTCTGCATCTTCTTCAGCAGGCTTCATAGCTCGGTTTGCATTTCCCCGCGCTCCACTCAGAACAGAAATGCACAGTCCAGCAGAGCTCTGAGAGAAGATGCTGAATTCTATATAGACATCGTCCCTCAGCCTGACATAATGAGCTGCGCAGTTTTAATAGGCTGTGTCATGTGTTAAGCTGAAGCGGTATTTCTCTTTGGTGGAGGACATTTACCTTTTAGCATGTGTGCCCCGGTGTGGTTGAGTAGGTCACCAATACTAAGTTGCTTGGCTCCTCAAATCGATGCCACACACTTTGTCCCATCATGAAAGTCTGCATTAAGATGAGAAGTCAGCTAAAAGCGAGACGACGAGGACGAGCTTTGTCCTGCGCGACAACTATTACAACAGGAAAGTGTTGAAATTGTTTCCTATTAGAGGAAGCAGAAGATTCAAAATTCTTCAGTGAATACCTTAGAGATCGCGTGTTACACTGTGGCATTGTGGTGGGATTAAGTATAAGATTTGTAGAAAAGAGAAAAAAAGTTTTACAAAAATCTTTTGAAAACTGTCTGAACAGATGGTGTCTAGCATCCAGGGATTGTGATGGTGTCAGCTGCATCACTTTTATGACTTTTTATGGAAAAGAGAATAACAGAGGGTGCAGCATGGTTGAAATTTGTAATCATTTAGTACGGAGGGCTATTTTTCACCATTGTAGCAATCCATTTCTGGAAAGTTAGGAATCATAAAAGGATGGATACAATTTGTTTGACAGTTCCTGGTAATGATTTTGATATTGATATTATCCATTTTCTTCTGTTGTTGGCTACAGGTTTTGGACACTTGTGAATCGTTACCAGCGTAACAACTCTGTGATCGTCACGTCACACCTGAGCAAACACACTATCGCAGATTCTCTCTCTGTCTCTCTCTACTGTGTAAGACACCAAAAAACAAATCGTCACATAGTCATCACCAACACGCTGGCATTCATTTTTCTACAAATGACAGAGAGCAAGGTCAGGAAGTACAAATGATATCAGAATAAGCAGCGGGGTGTAAAATCATTGAGTAAATGTTTGCAGTTCGAATTCAGCTGACAAGAATAATGGATATTGCATTAATACAGATGGGTTTTGTTCCACTGTGACTTAAATATATAGTGAAACTCTCTCCAACTATAAATAAATGTAGTTAACACATGCATGCTGTTTAATGCATTTAATGCATAAGTTAGGTTTAATTTAATTATATGCAACATTCTCTGACTGGAAGAAATTAGTTTAATATTTAAACCTATTTTCTGCACATTCCAGCACATAAAATATTTTTTTTTTGTGTGTTTACACTCAGTCTTTCAAATAGATGCAAGTAAAACACAGCAGAAAATAAATAAAGTCAAAGACTAGCGGTCCTTTTGCTTTATTTTCACCTGTAAAGCAGGAGTAGGGTAGGCGAAGGTTTACCCTGGTCCAGGTATCATCCGGTGCATCTAATTACCGTTTTTGCAATAGTAATCCCTTATTTTACTCGTTACTTGAAAAAAGTAATCGGATTACAGTAACGCGTTACTGCCCATCTGTGACCACAAACGAGGAAAATGGAAACTGTATATGTAAAGGTATACTACTGAAAGATAGGAAATTGTAGTTACATTATTTTCCAACAGTTGGAGTTAACAGAGTATATCGTTGCTCATCTTATATGTCTTCTTATGGAATATTAATGTAATTAGACCTACACATACATGAGTTCATATTTGAACAAATATGCATGGGTAAATGTATCAGTCAGTGAAAGTGACGCCTAGCAGATATGTCTTGTATTTTTTTAGTGTTAGTGTTTGCTTTCTTTCATGTGTGTTTGTTGTTTTTTCATCTTTCTTTTTCAAAAAGATTTAAAGATTATTTTGATATTTTCCCCCATGAAGCGTAAATGTGAATGCAATGTGCGTATGAGAGTAGCTTTGATAAAAACAAAAACTGCAGGTGGGTAAATTTAGCTCATATTCCAAGTGTATAGTATTTCCAGATACAATCTTAGTGGCTTTAAGGTCCAACAGTACTAAATCCTACATTTCCCATAATGCCAGTCACTGCGGCTTCTATTTTTAGGGATTCACTGCCTAGTATATGAATGTCTTCCAAACTTGACAACATCATAACAACATAATTTAATTACATCTATTAATTAATTCATTAATTAATAACAATAGTAATAGTAGTAGTAGTGGGTGGTCTGAAATGCCCCTTAATTCCTTTATTTTCTAAGACTTGACACCTGCAGCATAAAATAAATCTTTATACAAATGTTTTTACAGGCTAAGTATTCCTCTATATTACTAATAAAATGACAGTAATTTAGAAAACAGCCATAATTAATGACAAATGGATGTGCTGATTCAAGTGTTACTCATGTAGAGTGCAAAATAAAATTAAAAACACAAGAAAAGCTATAGTATGTATAAGATCGGCCTTTAAAAAGTACCTTTAGATACAGAATACATTAATATAGTCTGCTGACTTTTGTATCACATGATAATCAAGCTTGTAGCATAAAAAGAAACTTTAATGACTTGGTTTTTTTCCCCCGAATGTTTTTCTAAGTGGAGCCTTATCTAATATGGATAAAGTTTTAGATTGCAAAACTGCAAGATTACACCTACTTTTCTACACCTAAATGTAATAACCTAATGGTATCCCTGCTTTTTTTTTTTGTTTTCTTGCCTTTAACTGCACCCCGGCTCTTTCTGCGAGAGTTCGGTTTGTTATAATATCTTTAGAAAATAAGCTTATGGAGTACGCATAAACAAGCCTGCATAAATTCTGGCTGTCCTGCTAACAGCTCGGTTCTGTTCAGTAAGCTCACACTGACTAGATATTTATTCAAAAGCACAGAAATACACCAAAGGAAGCTTCTCTTTTTGGTGGCGCTGGGAGACTACAAAGAGCAGGGAAATTTTAATACAAGGAAACATTTGTTGAAAATACTTTCAGGGTGTTCTGCAGATTACGCTAAGAGTGCAAACTACAAAGGTAAAACCTTCCTTCAGAATACATTTCAGGAACCGAAGCATGATCCAACTTTCTGAATCATATTCAGTGAGAAGGAACACATCAGATCAACAATGATCGTACTGAGACCAGCACCAAAATTATTATTATGATATTGTTTAGCTGGTGAGCTGATAAAACATATCTGCTTCTTGAAGCCTGATGAATCTGCTGTGACACATGCTGTGTCAGCACAAAAGACTGGACAAAGGTTTAGAGCTGAGAAGCTTTCTCTAAACATGTGAAACCACTTATTCTCATTCTTTGGACTTCAAACACTGCCTTTTTATAATAAATAAGTCGCTGGTGTCTGTATGGTGGTGCACTGAGTTCATGGAACACAATTCATAATTTTTGGATGCTTGTAAAAAAAAAATAAAAAATGTTGCATTGCTTTTAAACCCAGTTGTTTAGCTTAAATTTTTGTGTGAAAGTATCTCTTTGAATCAGTTGGTGCAAAATGCAAACCAAACAGTGTTAGACTGCTAGCTTACGAAGAATTCTGCTTTACTGGACAGTTGCTTTTAATGTAAGGTTTCACTTTACTATAAAGAAGTCATTCCAGAACTTGCTAGTTAGCTACTGTCCTTCACAGCAGGGGCTAGCTAAGGGAGTGCTAACCCAAATATACGGTGGCCCTGAAAGATCAAACACATTGCAACGTAAGAAAACTCCAGCAAATAGAACAATGCTGTAAAAGAACACAAAACACAACAAAAGTTGAATAAAACGCAACAGAAGTAGAAAAGACACTGAAAAAGCTAAAACAAAACACAACTGAAGTGTTTTTGGAGACGTTCAGTTGCGGAAGTGACAAGCTAACAATAAACGGCTATTAGCAACCATAAAAAACTAAAAACAGTTTTAAATCATGCAATTAGAACACACATTACCTTACATTTTTTCCTCTCTCACAAAACCAAAGTATCCTCCACTTCTTTTAAGCGTGTCTCAGTGCTCACATTTTGGTTTCAGCTGTTCGTTTCAGCTAATGTGTCCCCAAAAAACACTTCCGGTGTGTTTTTTGAGATTTTTTTTTCTACTTCCATAGTGTTTTAGTCATTTTTCATTGTGTTTTGTGTGCTTTGCAATACTTTTCTATTTGCTGTCATTTTTTCTTGCATTGCAAAGTGTTTGATATCCTTTACCTGTTTTTCCACATAGTTTTGATAGTGCCTCCTGGTGACAGTAAATAGCTAGTTTGTAGGAACAGTGTACAACCATGCCAGTCCCTTTACTCTCCTAATCTGGAGTCTTCAAAGGAGGTCCTGTACGGCCAGTGCGTCAAGGCAGAGCCAACAAAGGACAGCTTGTGTGTATCGCACACAGTCAGCTCCTGACAGAACAGCAGTTTGACACCTTGGGACGAAGAGGTGTTGCTTACACTGTGAAACTGTACAATAGCCTTATCAATGTATTGTGAGGGCTGTGTCAGACATTTACAGTCTCAGTAACACAGGAGGCGGGACTGAGGTTTCAAAGTAGAGTTCGTCTTTAAGCACTTTATCTGTACAAATGAAGTAAAGACAAACAAGGTCATGGGACAATTAACTTCCTTTTATTTCAATTTCTATTCCCCCCATTTCCAATGCATATTAATTCCACCCACTCATCCTTAAGATGAGATGCTTTTGTCCCAGCAGAGGGGTCCTCTCCTCCCTCTGTGCACTATAGCTCTAAAAAGATGATGAAATGGGAAAGAAAGGGGCAAAGAATAAGAGCCAAGTCTCTGTTTCTGTGCATGACTGTGCAGAGAGAAAAGCCTTCCCTCATCCTTTCTCCCAGATCTCATGGTTCTCCATAGTGTTTAGTTTAACCCCACTATCCCTCTTCCTCAACACTAATTATACACACACACACACACACACACACACACACACACACACACACACACACACGCACACACACGCTTTGATAACTCCCACAGTTGCAGAGAACTGCCTGTGTGCTCACAAGGCTCAATAGGCTGAAACTGATGGTATTATAAGCACATACAACTGCTCTCATTAGTAATCTCACTGATAATGTGGAGATGAAAAGATCCTGCACCCTTGTGTGTCCTGTTATGTTTTGTACTGGCTGAGAATGTGTATCACTGAAGCTTTGAGAGACACACATCAGTGATTATGCAATTGTTTTAAACTGCAGTCCATCCGGGAGAGAACACTTTGGTTTCCTTTAGGACAGTGTATGACTGGAACAAACAGCCTTGCCTTTGTCTCGTTAGTGTATTTGAATTATCACACTACTGCACCAACCAATATATAATTATTATCAAATTATGTATTTTCCTATGGTCTAATTTATTATTATTAGTATTAGTAGTAGTAGTATTGTTATTATTGCCCTAGAACATGAAGTTGTGACCAACTATTTTCTATGGCAACAATTTTCTGAATATTTTGATGTTTTGTCTAGACAATGCCAGAAAACTCCTAAAAAAACCCGCATTTGTTTTTGTTCTCATACTATACAATAAAATACTACAAAACATGGATGTTCTTTTACTTAAAAAAAAATAAAAATCAGTCTCAGTGACTCTTCTTCTGCTGTGTAAAGGGCAAGTAGCACTCTAAAGACTTCAAGTCACATGTGTGACTTCAATGAAGCCTCTAGAGAGGCAGAGAGTCAGCTGACAGTGTTGAATATCCCATCACACGCACATCAACACAAAATATATGGACATCTTTCAAATGGACCAGGCATTCCACTGTTTACACAAACCGTGTTATTAGTTTAAGACTCCCTATCTCATAAGATTTGTGGTAAACACAACAATGAATAAAAAGAATAAGGCTGGATATTCTTACTTCAATTTTTAAAAGCTGCAAAAAGAAATGATCATCATTAGTGTGTGGCACACTAATGATGATCATTTCTCTTTTTCTAGTGCAAACAAGCAAATTAAACAGCAATAAAATGGCGCTGAATAACTAATTCTAAGTAAACAAATTTAAGCTGAATAACAAAGAAACTACTCACATCTCAGCAAACAAGAAGATCTTCCAAAAGTGACAGAAAAAAATCACAACTCTGAAAAAAAACTAAATACTGACTTTGCTGTTTATTATGAAGCCCTGCAAGGGACATGGGAGAAACAAAAAATTAAGATGAATCTTTGCGAAATCTCGCAGATGTTTCGGACGCATCCTTCGGAGGCCACCAGCTTGAAGCCAACGAGGCACGATGTGCCGGGAGTGCGGTGTTCCCACCAGCTGTAGTGGGCCTCGACCTCCTGTTAGCTTCGAGATTGTGGGTAACAGACGTCTCCAAAAACTTCATAGCACTTTTGCAAATATGTGATGTTGTCACGGTTTGCCGGGGCAAGCCGTGTGGAATATGAAATAGGACCCAAAATGCAGACTGCTTAAGTGGAGGATGAGCTTTATTTACAACCGGATAAGAACAACAAAAGGGGTGGCGAGAAACAGAACGGTAATAACTCTAAACTGGGAAAACTAAACTAAACACGAAACCAGAACACTAACGAGGGTACCTTGCAGGGAGAATGACCAGGAAGCTGGAGGAATAAACACAGAATGGCGGCGAGGAAAATAACGCAGACGAACCAGCAACTACCATGACAGAAGACACAACTTAAATACACCCAGAGAACACAGGGAGATTACACGCAGGTGGGGAACACAGCTGGGAGTGATTATCGTGACGAGACTAGGGAGGCAAACTGAAAACACTCACATAAGACGCAGACCTTCACAATAAAACAGGAAACACATACACGCAATGACATAACACACCAACTTAACACAGACTGGGGGACACAGAACATAGGAACATGAACAGAAGAATACAAACACCCAAGGTAACCAAAACCACAGAATACTAATAGACTAAACATAAACACGGAGTCACAGACTCCGGACCATGACAGATGTCTTGATAAAACGAGCAGCTATTTGAAGTTTACACAGCCACATTCACTCCCGAAAATATCTTAAAAATTTATTTTGTGACCCAGAAAGAGTAATATTAAAACTAAGTAGTTGCCGCCATTGTTAGAAACGAATTGGCTGGGCCGCGCTATGAATTCTGGGGATAAGTTAGGCCATGAAGGATACATCCTTAAAATCTGGGGAAAAGGAGGACGCATTTGTTAGCCGCATATAGAGGAGTCTTCGAATTTGGACAGCCGTCGCGTCGCTGTTAAGTAATCAGCCTACAAATGCGGCCTCAGGAGGATGCAGCCTCTGAATTTGGACACAGCTTTTGTTGTACAGAATAGGAGATGTCACCGTGGCAACCGAGTTTTTTTTTTTTAAAGAGTAGAAATCATGGTGTTTAAAGTCAAACCACTATTTTTTTCTAAACCTGATAATAATAATTAACAACGTGCTTAACAGCCACACAAATTATATGTATGACTCAAATATGGGTCATGAAATTCTGATGTAGAGCTGCGTTCAGGGGCATAAAATAAGGTTGTGAAACCCAGGTTATCCAGCATATCCACTCCAGCAACATGAATCAATAAATTAAAGGTTGTGATTATATCACAAACTGCCTGTGAGACCAGGTTGTAATATTGGCCCCACCAATAAATCATTGTGACTGTACAAGTAAACATCATGCTGTTTATAGGCAATACAACACTGCAGGAGCAGTTTCATGGCTTAGATCAGTTAAATCGTATAACAAAAATTAAATTGTTACACTGGAAAGCAGGAGGTTCTTGGAACGGGCCAACATGTGACAATTCATGTTTGAATTCTTGATCCAATTTGGAAGTGTTGCACTGTATTATATTGAGAAATCTAAAATTTAATTCAATAGCATTTTGGTTTGTGTCCCTGACCAGCATTTATTCAGAGGTTTATGAATTTTTACCTGTCCACAATGACCTGGCCAAAATGACAGAAGGGATATGATTTCTGTATAGTTTTCCTTCCTGAAGATCTTTCTTAGATTAATTTTATTTTCTTTGAAGATTTTAAAAGCCACTGTGGTGCTGATGTGATGCACTTCCTCTTTGGTAGAGAGTTACCCTTCATAATCACCACTGCTGAGGATCTTGGTATGCAGATTTTTTAGATGTGGGTAGGATTGTGTGTATGTGTATTTGAATACATTGATCTATTTATATACGTATATGTGTGGGGGTGTGCAATTCATACAGGAACAGCACTGTGCAGGCAGACATTTATTTAATACAGTATTGTAATTTTGCACAGTTTACTAAATTAAAAAAATAACCCAATGGACAAATGGACTGAGGGGGAAAAAAAGTACAAATCCCTTAAAGTCCTAATATTGAACATTTTTAAGTAATGCAGTGCTGAATGGCACATTTGGGTGTGTTTTATATTTTTGGTCCCTTTCAAAGCCTTCCCTGGATGTGGGTGGAAAGCGCTTGATCTTCCCTTGTTCATATTAAATAAGTCAGATTCCAGCCCCCACCTCAAAAACCTATACTCACATTTACACTTGGGCTTATTAGATGTGAATATGAGCCTGTGTGTAGCTTTCCTTTTAGCTCAGGCCAGAGAGTTTGAGTCCTTTTGAACAGGCAGTAACATGAGGCAACTATGACAGGCAGGACGACCCTTGATCACTGTTAATTATCTAAGTGGACGTGAAGCTCCCAAACCACCAGAGCGATGCAGCTATAGCACTCTACATCAGGGAGGTTCTGCATATTTGCTTCCAGATCAGTGTGGGTGTACTTGTGTATTCATGTGCATCTGTGCCTTACCATCATCGATACCATGTGACATGTTGCCCTTCAAGTGCACGTCATGGTCGCATGAAGGCAAGCGTGTTCTTCATCGTCCTTCAAAAGCAAAGCTGAGTTTGTCAAACCTGTCAAACACAACAGCGCACCAAGGAACTCTTGAATAGCATGTCTTTAATGAACCAGGGGCCATTTAAGATTTATGAAAGAGTTTTAAAAATCCAACTACAATGGACTGTCATTACACTTGAATTCAAAATAGTTGCATCATCTCTTAGGAAGTGATCTGTACTTGCATTATGAAGATGATGCACTGAATTCCCCGGTGATTAAAAGTAAAGAACAGGAATGGTGTGATATCAGTTTTATTCATGCTCAGAACTATTACTACGTTTTTAGATCTTGTGACATGAAAAGGAAGGAAACTTATAACTAAGTTGACCTAAAAAAAAGTTCCTCACACCAACTTTAAAAGTGTCCTCAGTAGGGTTGCAAAGGGGCGGAAAATTTCCGGTAAATTTCCGAAAAGTTTCCGGTAAATTTCCATGGTAAGTTAAGCTTGGGAATTTTGGAAATATTCCATATTGGAAACTGTCCATGGAAATAATGGGAATTATGGAAATTAATGGGAATTTAGGAGAACTAACTGGGAATATATTATTTCCAAGCATAAATATAAACAGAAATCATAAGAAAACCTCCATGCAAAATGTTTTCAACAGATATTTAAACAGATTTATTTGTAAGTACAGTAGAATAGAACACGTTTCAATAACTTGTTTCATGGATGAATAAAAACAGAAATGTTGAGTTCAATATTACCATCCCCTAACCCCGCTCATTCAAAAATGCCCCCTGTCCAAAAATCTCCACAAAGTCCCATTCAAAAGGTTAAATGAAAAATGCCACTTATCCTCCAAAACGTCCCATTAAACATTCAAATCTTCCTTCAAGCAATCCTCTTTTCTCATTTTTGCTCAGTCAATAGACTCTTCCTGGACCTCATCATCATCCAACAACATGTCCACTTCCTCAGCATCCAACTCTGAGTCTTCCTCTTCAGTGTCACTTTCCAGCTTTGTTGAGGATGGCTCTGTGTCAGGCTCAAAGAGCCGTAGGTTTGCCCGAATGCCGACCAGCTTTTCCACTCTCACATTTGTGAGCCTGTTGCGAACCTTTGTGTGGGTGTTCCCAAACAGTGACCAGTTGCGCTCGGAGGCGGCTGATGATGGTGGGATTTGGAGGAGGATGGAGGCTACAGGTGCAAGGGCCTCAGATTCACATAGTCCCTTCCACCAGGTGGCTGCAGATATGTGCTGGCATGACTGCCATATTCCATCCCCTTTCCAAAGGCCTTGCTTTGTTCGATACTTTGCCAAACTGCCTAGAACTTTGCCTTTATCGAGACCCAGGTGGTCAGACATGGCTGTAATGACCGCATAGGCACCGTTGATCTCTTCCCCGGAAAGTATGCCCTTGTCATATTTGGGGTCCAGCATGTATGCTGCTGCATGCACTGGCTTCATGCAGAACTCCCTCCGCTGTTCCAATGACTTGACCACAGCCGTTTCCTCTGCTTTCAGTAGTAGGGAAGTGGGCAGAATTGTCTGGATTTCTTCTTTGAGTTCTGCAAAAAGGCACTGGACATCTGACAAGATGGCACCATCCCCCTCTATCTTCGCTATTGCTGCTGCAATAGGTTTGAGGATTTTCTGACTGCTAGATACTCTTTCCCAGAACACATCATCCAAGATGACCTTCTTGATGTCACTGTCGATGCCTACAGACTGGGATATGGCCATCTCTTGCAGAGACTCCTTTCCCTCCAGAAGGCTGTCAAACATGATAACAACACCACCCCATCGCGTTATGCTGGGAAGCTTCAGTGTAGTACTCTTGTTCTTTTCCTTTTGCTTTGACAGAAATGTAGCGGAAGTTACTTGTTTGCCTTTAACATATTTCAGAACTTGCTTCACTCTCTTATTCAGAGTGTCCATTGTTTTTAGTGCCATTATGTCTTTTAGGAGAAGGTTTAGTGTATGGGCTGCACAGCCAATAGTAGTTATATGAGGGTAGGTCTCCTCCACATGTGCCCAGGCAACCTTCATGTTGGCTGCATTGTCAGTGACCAGTGCAAAAACCTTATCTGGTCCAAGGTCATTGATGATCACTTTTAGCTCATCTGCAATGTATTGGCCTGTGTGTCTGTTTTCCTTTATGTCTACACTCTTGTAGAACACAGGCTGAGGAGTGGTGATTATGTAGTTAATAATTCCTTGTCCCCTGATATTGGACCATCCATCAGAGATGACTGAAATACAGTCAGCTTGGTCAATGGTCTGTTTCACCTTTGCTTGAACTCGACTGAACTCTTCATCCAGTAGATGAGTAGACAATGCATGTCTGGTTGGGGGAATGTATGCTGGTCGGAGAACATTCAAAAATCTCTTCCAGTACACATTGGATGTCAGCATCAGGGGTGAGCCAGTTGCATAGATTGCACGAGCGAAACACTCATCTGCGTTTTTCTGGCTAGTGTCATCCATAAAATCAAAGAATCCTCTGATGCCAGAGGGACCAGGAGCTGATGAGTGGGTATCTGACTCTGATACAGCTGAAACAGATTCATTTTCCCCTTGAGTGGAACTCCTGGCTGCTGCATGTGTTGGGCCTTGAGGAATTTTTTTGCACTTTGCAATGTGCTGCTGCATTTTTGTGGCATTCTTCACGTACGTCTTATCACAATACTTACACATATATACAGATTTCCCTTGTACATTAGCTGGTGTAAAATGTCTCCACACATCAGATAGCGCACGTGGCATTTTTCTGTAAAATAAAACAAGAGCTTGTAAAAATGCTAATGCAATGCAAGAGATCGTAATAATACAATTGCAATATGATAATAAACAGATATAAATAGTAAGGCTAGCTAAACAACTGGAATGATCTTCAAAACAAAACAACCAAATGAGGAAGCTAGCATCTTCTTTATGTTATACTAGCTATGGCTTATTTAGCATCTAACAGATGCTAGCATTTTATTTAGCATCTAACAGATGCTAGCATTTTATTTAGCATCTAACAGATGCTAGCATTTTATTTAGCATCTGATCAGATGCTAGCATTTTATTTAGCATCTTATCAGATGCTAGCATTTTATTTAGCATCTTATCAGATTGCTATCTACCAGATTAATACATTTTATGTGATATTCACAATTTAAACATTTAATGAATATATTTTCCCATAATATCATCAAAACTTACCTCACTTGTTAAGTCCACAGGCTCAAATGTGTGCCTTTAATACTCTTTGTCCTTCAGGCTCAAAAGTGTGGTCCATGTGTACATGTGATGGAGGCATGCACAGTGCCAGTAGGTGGTCTCAATAGCCATGCAGCAAGCTTGTGCTCTGTACATGTGATTAAGGAATGGCATGGATATTCAAGTGTATTTGAATTGCATTTGTTTGTTTTTGTCAATATTATGCTAAAATATACTTTCCTCAACTATATTTAAGTTCCCTAAGAAGAGCCAACCTTCAATTTTGAAAATTCCCACTTTATTCCCATAAATTCCCGTTAATTCCCGTTTATTCCCATAAATTCCCGTTAATTCCCGTGGAAAGATTCCATCTTTGAAAATTCCGGGAATTTTGCAACCCTAGTCCTCAGTCCATTAAATCATTTATATAATGAGTCAATATTATGTGTTAGTGAGCAATGACAGTTCAGTCTCTCCAAGCACGAGACTATTGTTCTCAAAATGACCTCAGAAATACTGACTGCATTAGCAACATAGCACTGATAGACTACTTACAATCTTTTTTTAATTGTTTGCCAATAAAATAAAATAAAAACCACTGTGGGCAATTACTGTACATGTTTTATTGTTTTGCCAATACTACTACTCTATTTTCAATAGCTTCTTACTATATAATTATAAAAAAAAGTTAAATCTAAATACACCATAGGAAAAATTAGATAAATAAAACCAACCACTGACTAAGGGTTCTGGCCATAACCGGTCCTCCTTCCTACCCATGCAAAAGAGTAAGCGTCACATCTATTTGATCATTTATTAGCACACAGCAGTATCTCATTGTACAACTGTATAGTGACAATAAAGCCATTCTATTCTATTCTATTCTATTCTATTCTATTCTAACAACACAGCATTTATTTGTGCTTACTTGTGTTATTTTAATATGTTGAATCCATACAGCACTATATTATAAGCTACATCTTAAGCAGACAAACACACAATTTAATCTAAATAAAACCCTAGAGAAAATGTCCTCCTTAAAGTATCAGCCTCCTTTTTGGCTTCCTTTGGCAAAAAGTCATTGATCAAGTCTTCAAAGTACAACTGCCAAATAGTACTGCTTCAGTGTTCATAAGTGACAGCCTGTTCAAGGGACTCGGTGTTATCCTTAGTTTATTTCCAACATCCTGGACACTTATTTTAAAAAAAAGTCACAGATGATAACATGAAGCATCAAAACCTTTCTATAATCCTAAATCAGTCATTGTTTTCCTCCACACAAAATATCAGCTGGCACAGTCAATTGTCTAAACTATCTAAGTTCAAACAGTTATTTTTTAAAAAATGTAAATAGCTGCTTAACATATTTGGGCCTCATAATAAAGTTGCTGTGTCCTATTAAATATAAATTAGTCTCTTAACATTCCCAGTAGGTGTAAATCATTAAGATCTAAAGATGTGACTACTCCGCAGTGGGCTATTTGTGATGGTTATGTACTTTTAACTTATAATTCCATGTCTCTGCTGCATTTATGAATTTATAGAATTAAAATAAGGAAAATACTTTATGCTAATACGAACAATACAGAACAATTATCATGTGGACGAAGAAAATATCGTCTTAGCATGTTTGTGCCTACATTCAAACAGTAGCCTCCTTGAGTCAACCCGTCTTTGTGCGAATCAAACTTAAATGTAGCAATTAAACAAAAGAAGCTATACATGTTTACAATTAGATCAAATTAACAACCCATATGGCAACGATAAACAAAAACTAAAATGTTGAAGCATAAACTTTGTTTGCTTGCATGTTCATATTGAAGACATGGGGAGATCCTGGAGATGTGCAAAAGAGTCACAAATTCAACTTATTCTAAAAACTTTTCAGTGAACTTAATGATCAAATAGTAGATTATTTTAAAATCTGCCATCATCATGTGCCAACTTTACCTATATAATATTTATCTATATAATATTTCTATGTCAGAAACGTTTATCAAGAGATGATGACAGGAAACGATTTTTTTTTTAAAAATGTTTTAATGCTATAAGCGTTAATCTTGTTAAAATGACGTTAACGCCATAACCGCATTAACACTGCAAATCTCTGTTAGCGAGTTAGCGTGGGGCTGCAATACGTCAACACGTTAGCGTGGTTAGCTCATTAACGCGTTAGCGCAGTGCAGCCCAACACACAGGGCGATCCGCTCTAACTCGCTAACTGAGATAACCGCACTAACGTCATTTTAACAAGATTAACGCTGACAGCACTAATTTTTTTTCACAGCTTGCTGCTAGCCTGGCACCTGCTACCTCATTTGTTGCTGATATGGTCTGTCTGTAGCTTTTTATGCAAAAACATTTTTTAATGTTGTATAAGAATAATTGCTGTGTTTTAGATTTTCTGCAACATTGTCAATAAATGAGCCACAGTTCATGTTACCTGGTTAACTTACCTAGCTAACATTAGCATAGCGTAGCAAAACTGTTACCTTTACTTCAAGTTAAGAACTAATCCTTTAAACAAAATATTTAACTTGTATATATGAATTTATAGCATTAAATAGACATTAAATAACATTGGATCTATTGTTTAATAGGGCTTTGGGTTTGGATGTTAGCATTTATTTGCTTTTAACAATTTTGTTGGTTCTACCTGTTTTTTAAACACAAAGGGAGAGTGAGAACATTTTCAAATGTCCATATGGTATCAATAGCGGCACTAATATGATTCGATAAACTTGTACACATTTGCAAACTTATGCAAAAATAAGTAAGTAAAGTAATCACTCGGCTATTTCAAATATGTATATTAAGTAACAGGATTTCACAATACCATAATTCCCAATATACATTTTGAAATGTGAAAGAAGTTTTAACACGTACTGCAAGTTGTTTAGTCAGTTCTACACCCAAACAGTAGTTTAACAAGTGGGAATTTCCTGTCAGGTGCTTCCATGCATTATACGCCAGGCTGTCTGACTTGGAGATAAAAAGTCTGGATGTCTTTAGATCCCCTAAAAGATGTACTGTGTCGAGACCAGAGTAAACAGAAGTGCTCCGTGACAACGACATCTGTGCAGACAATTCTGAGGCAACTTATGAAAAAACTATGGCTAAGGGAAAATTACATCATGCCCATGGACTTGCATCTTTTCTTTTTTGCGGGAAAGAAAGAGCTTACTGTGCCAAAGGCCATGAGCTTTAGTTACAGCAGAGCTCAGATTCTCATGCTGGCATGTGGTACAAAGGCTTCGGCAACCTTTAAAAAATTGTGTAATGCACAAATGTTATTGTAACATCAAATTTGTGGAGTTAATATGTATAATAACGCTTTGGGTTTCATGTGAACCTCATTAGGTTTCCTTTCAAATGATACATTAAAGGGTTCTGTCCCTTCCTAGAAGGTCGTGCTTATTATTAAGCATTATAGTATACTTGTGTAATCGCACCATTGGCCAAATTTGTTTGTCAGTTACACTGTGTGTGGAAAGAAGGAAAAGGCAAGTGAGAGATAGAGGGAGAGAGATGCTCGGGGAGAGCAGAAAACAACACTATCAAAGGAGGGCTTCAAAGACTATCAGCTACGTCTCCTGGGTAATTTGCGATCCTGCATTCTTTCGACTTCAAAGGGCCGCTGTGTGTTGGAATACTGCAAGTGGGAGAGTGAAGGGGGGAGACGAGGGAACGGAGGAGGGGGAGAATCTGATTTCTCTAATAAATGCTGACACCAGGCCTGTTTGATATTAGATTCAGGGAACAGTTTGATTTGTTATCGCCTTTGAAACTCTTCGGATGTCCTTCAGAGAGGCAGGACGGCTACCACCGCACCCCGAGTGCGAAAGGGGAGAGCAGTGAGGGCCAGGCTGCGAGGACAATGGTCCTGCTATAAAGATGACCATTAAAGGGCTATTGATTAGGAGTCTCTCTGTCTGACTTTTTGTCTGTCTCTCTGCCAGGACTCATTCTGTATACACCTTAATACACTACAGCAACTCGATGCGCCTGGAAAAAAAAAAAAAACATTAGAAGAAGCCGATTAGTCTGACTTATACTAAAGCGGTGTGTTGGACAGTGCGGGGTGGTCACAGGTCACTCTCCTTTTTGAAGCACTCACAGTATACTTTGAAAAATCCACTGAAAATAGGAAAAATAAATAAAATATTCAGAGCCCTCAAGAGATTTTTCTGACCATGCAGAGCTGTAAGTGAGCAGCAGGGTGGAATATTTTGATGCCCACCACTGACTGCAGGTGAAGAGTGGAAGAGGAACCTCCCAGGGGTAGCCTGGAAAGTACTTCTAATGGGTTAGTTCACAGCTGCAGATTTGCATATCTGCAAACTTTAAGACATTTTCTGAAGTGATCTTACAGCGTGCCTGCAGATTTGGTGCACTGTTAACCAACTGTCCATCATTAAAGTTTTTTTTTTTTTGAATGGGCAGGTGAAGAAATAGAGTGCTGGAAAATAGCTGTTTTTATTCAATATTTTGTGGAAAGACATCTAAAGCGAGCCTGCTTATTATTGCCCTAGGTCCCAAATCACACTGAAAGGTTTACAATAATAATTTTTTATCGGTTTTCAGAATAATGCTATGAAGGGAAGAGAGCCTGATGTTCTCACACATGGTGAGCCACGTAGCGTAAAAGATGTCAGATTTGAATACCAGATTGCTTCTTTTTAGAAGAATAACATCAAATGTCAGATGTGGATAAGCTGGAATAGAAAGGTTTTTTGTTTTTTTTAAGTCACTGAACAAGCAGTTCTGATGGTATACTAGCCCACCTGCAGGAAGTGAGAAAATCCATACGGCAGTCATACTTTAATAAACATTAGGCTTGACCCATTCTGACATTCAGACATTTCTCTCCTAGACGTTGGCTGTTTTTCTTTTTTTCTTTCATAAAAGGCCCCGAAGTCACCCTTATTAGACTTCTCACATCATTATCACTTTGACATTGGAACTGTAGACACAGATGGAGAGGGGCATGCGAGACACAGTGAACTTGGTCACCACGCCAAGTTCAGACAACTCCCAGAAGAGGTTATGAATAATATTTTCACTGCATGGGGCCTCTGTGTGATTTCTAACTTACTGGCGCTCACTGGTTCTAGTCGCATTGCATACTGCATGTACAGTTATCTACATCAGTTCTACAGATAACAGACACAGTGAATGAACCGGGAAGCTGAAATCAGCGTGATCTAGCAGAAAAATCCCAATTTTTGCAAAAGACTCCGGCAGTTTCGAAAGTTGTTTTCTTTCATTGAAACATTTGTGGTGTTTGATCTTTGCTATATTGTTATATCTCTGGCTTGTGACGATAAATCTGCTGGCACTCCCTCACTTATAAGGCCATCTTTAAGCAGCTTCCATTACATCTGTCCTCATATTTACTTCCACCCCCAGTGTCAGGCTACAGCCTGTGCTCTCGAAGCTCTCTGCTCTTATCTTTACCAAGGGTCCATTCAGAGCTTAGTGAAAGGGCTTTTATGTGGGCAGCTCCATCTGTTTGGACTGAACTACAAAAATTTGTTAATTTATTAGACACAAAGTTACAAATATTTCAAGGAGTGAGATGGGGAAAGTGCTTATTTATAGTTTTCGGTTCTTCATTGAGAACCGATGTGTTAAATGCCCTTTTGGCCTCCTTTCCTTAATGTTTGTCTAACTGTAAATTCTGGGTTTTTGTGTTGGTCTCTGTAACCTAATTATTTTTGTACAGAGAATCGCTTTTAAAAAAGACGAGCCATAGTGCCTCAGTGAAGGTTCATTTATCACGTGCAGTTTAAAAAAGTTATTTTTCTTCTCTTTCTTTATTTCTTCAGATATGTCTTTAAATTAGTTTATGTGTGGAGTGTGAAACACAGACACCCTAAAGGGTTGACCTTTGGATCATCATGAAAACATTCAGTTACACGAAACAGCCGTCACATGTGAACTAAATGTTACACCACTCCAGGACAACTTGGTGTAAACAGCAGAACCGAGTTTATTTGGGTACTTCAGAACCGTGGCTTTCACATACAGAGCCCAAAAATACACTCTTCTTCTTTTCCTTTTTCGAACATAGTTTTTCTTTTTTCGTGACTGCCCCCTACTGGTGGAAAAACATGTAGCAGCCAAAAATCCAAACATATAGTTGAATAACACAAATACCAACAGATTTATGCAATGTTTTGGACATATTTTAGCTTTACACTTTACCAAGTGCTACATTCCTCCCCTGCTAAATAAATGTTGTCCCAACATTGAGGAAACATGACAATAAGAAACAAAAATAAACAACTATACTTCTCTTTTCCTTGTGACAACGTAGAGATGGCGTAAGTCGGAATAGGATTTAGCAGTGCTTTAAGATCACTTTCATGATGCACTATTGGACCTCAGGTGACAGAATCACATGTTACTCTCTTACCAGATAAGCATCGGCTTATAACAATGCTGAGTTGTTTCCAACAGTCCACATACAATTATTACCCTCTAAGACATTACTATCACTTTATCACGTGCTCCGGAGCTTATCAACTTAGATAGTAACCATTTAATCACAATTAACCTCATCAAACATAACGATCCAATGTCTTACGCTACCATCCCAAAAGTATCAAATACTTGTGTCACCATATTGGTAAGGCCTTGTAAGTCCCCATACATTTTTGAAAAGTAACATCATTTAAATTCAAAAAAACTCTTTCACAGTTCAATAATAACTAACTGGCACATAAGCTGCATAGTAAGGCATCTGTAGAGCTGCCCAAGGTACTCCAAACTGGTCATAGAATGGCGGTGCTGCTGCACTGGCATACAATGGGTTAACACTGTGACCAATTGCTCTTTGAACTGGTTGGCCAAACGCATCATAAGTCAATATTTTCCGTGGACATCTCTCCCTCTGAGATCTTCTCGGCTGCGGTTCCGACAGTTCTGGGTTCATTTCACTGGGCTGACCTGGCGAAGCAACAGTGTCTGATGATGCTGAGGTGTCATGTTCAGCGTTACCTTGTCCATTCACCATTTCTACTTGAAACTCTTCAGCATCCACTCTAAGCTCCGTGCGGTGTGTTGGTGGTTCTTTGTGTCTGGGGGTGGGCGTCCGGGTACACACCGGCTCACTCCTTGGCGGCCGCTTGTCGGGGCCTGGGGCCTGGGGCCTGGGGCTCGCTCGGGCCCCCTTTGGAGGTGGGGTGCCCCCGGCCTCTCGGCCTGGGGCTCGGTCACTCAGGCGCAGCTGGGGGCCGGCGGAGCTCACGGGCGCGTCACTGCAACTCCCCCTGACTTCTGCTCCGCGGCCGCTGGGCGAGCCCTCATCTGGGACTCTCCTCAGCTCTTACTGGAATAGTGGCGCGGCTGCCCCTCTGTTGGTCTTCCATGGTCTCTTGTGTTCTGGGGGCCTCTGGATATCTGGAGTTTTGATCTCCTCCATACCCGCTTCACACCCTGGAGGACGGGGCTGTGGCCCCCCCACACTCCCTAGCAGATCATTACATGGAGAAACCTTTGGAATGCAAGCATGCTGATCCACACAGGTATGCACACATGGGTATTCACAGACGCGGACTAAAGCTTTCTTGGCTGCTACCTCAAAGCACACTGTGCGCTGTCTATCTTGCGTGCTGCACAATATCGTTTATTATTTAGTAAATATTGATATCTATGGCTAGCTAGTTTATTGTGATGGTGCTTTGTTTTCTCTATTATTATGTTGCTCTTTGTTGTTTGCTGTCTCCTCTGTTTGTTTTTTTTTCTCCATACAGGTGACCCAGGAGTTCTTTTTTTTTTTTTTTCTCTCTCTCTCTCTTCCCCCCCCTTCTCACCGTCTCTTCTCCCCTTTGGTTTTCTTTCTTTCTCTCCCCCTCTTTCTCTCATTCATTCCCCCTGTCCTATTTATTAAAAAAAAAAAAAAAAAAAAAAAAAATGACAAAGGATGAACTGAAGCTCTGCCATCACGTAATGTCGCATACTGCTGTTTCTGATGTCATTTAAAAAAGAAAAAAAAAAAGAAAAAAAATAAATAAATAAGCTCCGTGCTCTTTCGCTGAAGGTCCTGGTCCAGTTCAGTAGCAGGTGCAGACACCATTAAATCCCCTTGAGGCTGACAGTGGTGGTGCCTCACTCTCTGAGACCAATACTGTTCTTCATCATCTGAGCTCTCTATATGGTTCGATGCGTCTTGTAGGTCTCTTTGTTTTTGTGTCTGTGTAGTGTGGCTTCGTTCAGTTCTTGTTATTGTGGGAAGCGGTAATGCATTACAGGGCATTAACATGTTGCGGTGGAGGATACGGCCTCGCCCAGCACCACGCTCCGGCTTAACCTCATAAACAGGGCTGTTTTCCCCCTTTTGAGAGATCACTATGTGAACTTGATCCTCCCAATAGGAGCGTAACTTTCCCGGGCCTCCCCTCTCTGACATGTTCCTGACAAGTACCCTGTCCCCAGGTGAGAGTACAGCACTTTGTCTCTTCAGGTCATAATGTGATTTCCCTCTTGCCAGAGTCTTTTTAATGTTTCTGGATGCAATGTCATATGCTTCTTTCATTTGTTGTTGCCATTTGTGAGCATAATCCTCATATGATTTGCATTTGTTCGTCTCACTCAGTCCAAAAATTACATCAATAGGGAGACGTGGATGTCTACCAAAGAGTAAATAAAAGGGCGAGTACCCTGTCGAGTCACTAGTTGTGCAATTATAGGCATGCACAACTTTGTTTACATAGTCACTCCAGTTTCCTTTCTTTTCCTCATCCAGGGTCCGGAGCATTGACAGCAAGGTGCGATTAAACCTTTCCACTGGGTTCCCCTGTGGATGGTAGGGTGTGGTCTTTGAATTGGCTATTCCTGTGTACTTCTGCAGCTGTTTGAATAAATGGTTTTCAAATTCTCTGCCTTGATCGTGATGTAATTTACCAGGAAAACCAAATTTCAAGGAAAAGTCATTAAAAATTTTGTCTGCTGCTGTTTTGCCAGATTTGTTGCGTGTAGGGTAGGCTTGAGCAAACTTGGTGAAGTTGTCCTGTAACACTAAAATATACTCATACCCTCCCCTGCTCTTTTCGAGATGGACATAGTCTATTGAAACCATTTCAAAGGGTGCAGTAGCCGGCACGTGACACATGGGGGCCCTACACTGAACTGTAGGTTTTTTCTGAATATTACATTTGCACACCTGTGTGATGAAAAACTCAATATCTTTGTACATATTCGGCCAATAAAACCTACTCCTTGCCAAATTCATCACACGGTCCACCCCCAAGTGACCCATTTCGCAGTGAAGGTGTTTGTACACCAGTTCTTTGTGCGATTCCGGAATCACAATCTGAGTGTAAGTCACAGTCTTTCGTATCAGCAACCCGTCATCTGAGATAAACAGCTTTTTCCACTCGTGTAGTAGCTGTTTTCCTGTAGGGGTTTTGAGCGCTGATGTCTTGTCAAGACTCGCACCAGTACTCTTTAAGTTAAGAACATAAGCTATGGCAGGGTCCTGCTTTTGAGCTTGCAATAGCTCCTGCGTTGTGATCCTCACATCTGGCAGATTTTCTGTAAGTATTTTGTTTACTTCTGGATTGCATGTTATGGCTGATATCCAATCCAGTTGTTTGTCTTCCTGTGTTTCAATGGCATTCAGTACTGCGCTTAACACTTCAGGCGAACACAGCTCAGTACATTCTGACATGTATGAATCCATACTAGAAGGTGTTCTGGACAAAAAGTCTGCATCAACGTTACTTTTTCCGGGTCGGTATTTCAGTGTTATGTTAAAATCAGCCAGCTCGGAAACCCATCTGTGCCCTGTTGCATTCAGTTTAGCTGTGCCTAAAACATAGGTTAAAGGGTTGTTATCACTGTACACTGTCACTGAGGGAGCATAGAACAAATAGTCTCTAAAGCGCTCAGTCACAGCCCATTTTAGTGCCAAAAACTCAAGTTTCCCTGAGTGCCACCTGTAGTTCCTCTCAGCTTGTGTTAATGTTCTTGACCCATATCCAATGACTCTTAATTTACTGTCCTGCCTCTGATACAAAACTGCACCAAGGCCTTCTTCTGAAGCATCGATGTGCAGAATGAAGGGTTCCTCAAACTTAGGATAAGCCATCACAGGTGGATTAGTCAAAACATCCAGCAAATAGTCTAGTGCTTTTTGGTGGCTGTCACTCCATATGATTTTTTGGGTGGGTGCAGCATGCCCCGCCTTGGCTGACCGCGCTGGTGTTTGGGTGTGGTCAACTGAGAGTAAATCATATAGGCACTTTGCATGTCTTGAAAAATCTTGTACATAGCTTCGGTAGTATCCTAAAAATCCTAAAAGCTTTCTCAGCTCTTTAATGTTTGTTGGTGGGTTGTCCTTCAAAGCTCGTACTGCTTGTACCTCTTTGTCATCCATTTTGTAGCCGTCTGCTGAAATGATTTTGCCCACATAGCGGACCTCATTTTTAAACAAGTCACATTTATCAGGTCTTAGTTTTACTCCCCAAGCCCGCTGACGTTTGAGAACTGATCTCAAATCTTCAATATGCTGTTCAAATGTTTGACTGTACACCAAAACATCATCTAAATATGGAGTGCATATTTTGTCCCTCAAGCCTCCCAAACTTTCCTCCATGCTCCGCTGGAAAGCTGCAGGTGCATTGGTGAGTCCAAATGGGATTCTATTCCATTCATACAGCCCCCAGGGTGTTGTGAAGGCGGTATATTTTTTTGAGTCTTCGCTGATTTCACCTTGATAGTACGCTTTGCCTTGGTCAAGCACACTAAACCACCTATTGCCGCCAAGTCCATCAAGGATTTCCTGTATTCGTGGAATAGGGTGTCTGTCTGGAATGGTCTTTTTATTGAGGCCCCTATAATCAACACACAGTCTCAGGCCTCCATCCCGCCTCCTCACACACACTATTGGAGAGGCATATGGTGAGGTTGATTTGTGAATAAAGTCTTTTTTTAACAAGTCCTGAATGTGACTTTTTACTTCATCATAGAGAGCACGTGGGACCGCATTATAGGATTTGGCTACAGGAATCTGATCAGTGAGTTTGATATCCATTTTTAAATTTTTTATGTAACCAACTTCCTCTTTGTGTTTAGCAAATGCGCCTGACTCCTCCCTTAACATTTCCAAGACAACTGCCTGTTGTTCTGTGTTAAGGTGGCCCAAATTGACAGGTGGTTCCCAAGGCTCTTCTGCTGAGCTAGGTGGGTTCTGATTGTCTTTTTCTACAATCGAGCCTATCTGAGCTTCTTTGAGATTTACAGGATAACTATGTGTTACCCTCTCTATGTTACCTAGAAGGGTTTTAGGTGGCAGCACAATGTCATGTTTGGTAGCATTAGTAACATAGATATTGACTTTGCGGGTACTGCCTGATATAGACAGCAACTGGCAGTTAGATTTCAGACCCTCATCTAAAGACAAGTTTTCATCTGGCTCAAAAAGCATTTCACTTTTTACCTTTAGGTCTGTTTTGATGGAACAACTAACGCCGTACATTTGTCCACTCGGTACGACAATAGCTTTGCGTCCTGATCTGATAGGATAAGTAACTATCTCGCTACTGGTGGTGTGGATAAGGTTCAACAGTGCTTCTGCTTTGCTTGATCCTACTCTTAGAGAGTTTCTGAGTAAAGACAAGCTTTCACTGGACTGAGTAGTGTCTTTTTTTATCAGTTCCTCAATAGCATTAAACCCTATTATTGGTTTTTGCATCACATCCTGACTTACTAGGATTGGAACCCGAACCTCATTCTGAGCTACAGCTTTTCCTCTCGAATCACAAAGGCTAAGGCTAACTTCTACCCAACCCTGGAAAGGGACTTCAGATCCATTTACAGCTCTCAAGTCTAAAAGTTCATCCTTACTTAGTAAATCGCTGATGGGGTGAACTTCTAAGTGAGGTAAATTGTCTGATTTCCAGCATGCACTCATTATTGAAACTTGGGCTCCCGTGTCCCACAGTGCCTGTGTTTTGCAGTTATTCATTCTACACCATACTAGACACTTTCTGCCCACGAGCTGTGCTACTTTTCTTTTTTTGGTACTTAAATTTAACACGTTTGGGGGTTGGTTCCTAATTTTAGGATTTCCTGAGTCAGTTGGTGATGCTAGGGATAAGCTTTGGGCCTTGGGAATGTTATCACATTGGGACATTGGTGGTAAAGCTGTGGCTTGTCCCGCAGTCACAGCCCCGCCCAGTTTTCCTGCTTCTGAGCTCCCCTTACTTTACATCCCTTTGCCCAGTGAGAGTCACTGCCACATTTGAAACAATGGTCACAGTCCCTGTTTTCTTGTTGACATGCAGAGCATCGCCTTTTTGGTCTCTGAGCTGCCTTTCTGTACGCCCTGACTTGTCTACCACCATCACCACTTCTATCTCGTTGGACAGTTTGCACTAGTGAAGCTACCTGTCCTGTGAGTTCCCTAATTGCTGAGTTACTTTCCTCAATTTTTGCAAATAAGGAGTTATCTTTGAGGGTTTTAGCCGGTTTTGTGTCAGGCTGGCTTGTGCGGGGATCAGTAAGCGCTACATTCTGCTCAACTACATTTAGTCCTGTTCTAAATGACCTGTGGGCTTTTGCCTTTAACGCTCTCTCGCTTTCATTGTACTGGGCTGTTTGCATTTTCATTAATAAGAGTTCATCGCTACAGTTTTCATCCTGCAAATATGCTCTCATTTCTGCTCTGACATTGTCATTTAGAAGACCCGTTCTAATGGACTGAAAACATTGACTTTGAACAAGTTCTTTGTTATACTTTAGGCTAGACTGGGTGCGCTCAGATGCGAAAAGGATTTTTTGAGCAAATCCAGCACTCTAATCAGGAACTCAAGTGGTGTTTCATTTGCCCCCTGTGTAGCTTTGGTTAATTGCTGGTACAGTACTGTTGCATCCGTTTCTGCATAATGGGCTTTTAGAACTTGTCTCAGGCTGGTCAATGTGAGATCTTCTTTCCCTTCCAAATAGCTCCTTAGTTTTAACCCAGGACTGATGGCACGTATGACAGCCTCCACAAACTCAGCTTCAGAGTAGCCCGTTTTTAAGCCGCTTTCCATCTGGTGCTCTAAGCTACTGAAACTCAGCGTGTCTTTAGCTGTAGACTCACCCACATGTCCACTTATCCTGAAGTCTTTTCTGAATCCACCTGATGAAACATTACAGCAGCTGTTGCCAATACAGTCTCTCCCCTTGCGCTGTGTTTCGCCGTCCAGCGACGTCCTCATGGCCACCTGCTGCTCCGCTGATGTCCCTTGAGCCGCCTGATGCTCTAGCGATGTCATCGGCCCTGTCCGCTGCTCCGGAGGTGCCCGCGCCGCTGCCAGTTGCTCCTCGTGCACAGCCTCCACCGTCATCTCCGCTCTGTCTGAAGATGAAGACCGGACCACCGCTCCTGCGCCGACAGCCGCTGACCGCGCCTCCACCAGCAAAACCAGCACATCATTTAGCTCCAGAAGCACCGACATGCCTTCATCCTCTCGCTGTAAAAGCTCTTCTCGTTCACAAAACTGGCTAATAAGCTTAACGAGAGCTCTGCGAGATTTGCTTTGTATTTCTTTGCTGCCCTTTTCTGTAATATTACATAGTTCACATACTCTGAGCAGTTCTTCCAAAGAAAGTCCACATAACTTCTGCTCCAATTCCAACAAAAAATCTTCACGGTTCACAGACATGCTTGAAAGATAACTAAGACGAGTAAAACTCTCTCAGTGTATCCGACCGGAGAAAACACAGTTTCCGTGGCATTAGCTAGACTGTCGCAATCCGTTAGCATTAGCTCCTTTGCTCTGTCACGCTCCTTTACTGTGTTCCTCTGTGTGAAGTAGTCCCAAAAACTATCTCGGTGGAACCTCCAAAATGTTACACCACTCCAGGACAACTTGGTGTAAACAGCAGAACCGAGTTTATTTGGGTACTTCAGAACCGTGGCTTTCACATACAGAGCCCAAAAATACACTCTTCTTCTTTTCCTTTTTCGAACATAGTTTTTCTTTTTTCGTGACTGCCCCCTACTGGTGGAAAAACATGTAGCAGCCAAAAATCCAAACATATAGTTGAATAACACAAATACCAACAGATTTATGCAATGTTTTGGACATATTTTAGCTTTACACTTTACCAAGTGCTACATAAACAGTCACATCGCACAGTAAAACACTAAAGTCTGACAGAGGAATGAGTTTGTCTTGCTTCAGCATGTGATTTGAGCTTCATCCCAGTACCTTTGTCTACAGTTAAATAGTGTGAACTCAGTTGTTGAATTTAAAAGAAAAATATGGGGTTTCACAAAACACTTTATTCTATAGTGTATTATTGAAGGTGTACATTTCCTATGTATTCAGATTCTGCATACTTTATTTTTATGTATTGTAAAGTCCCATTGTCATATAAAGTGTCTTGCCCATTAGAAAGGAAGTAGGAATCAGGTGATAACTGACTCATCAAAAGTATTATCCTTCTTAAGTTTCTTACGTAACATCATGTGCATGCTTGAGGCTTGTCTGCCATTTTGGTTGTGATACAGTCACTGGTTGGGAGGAAGCAATGATTATCCCCAAACTGGTTGGTAAATGGTTACTAGAGGTTACCAGCTGCCACTGATGTGTTCACAAAGAGAGTGAAGCTCCAAAAACTTTCTTGTGATGACTTTTGTCCTTAGCAGGCTGCCATAGTCGCCCATAGTTTGCATGCAGGACACTGTCCTGCTAACTACTAGCCAAGTTGTGATAAAACTCTTAAACTGTGATGCAAACAGGTCAAAGTTGTGCATCAGGACTGTAGCTAACATGCTTTGAAAGGCAAAACCTTTGCTTTGAAGGTGAACGTACCAGTTTGCGTTTTACTTTCTTTACCGTTTCACTACGCAGAGAGCTTACAAGTGTTTGCAGACAAGTTGTTACATTTTCCCGCACAACTAATGGATGCCAGGTGGACATGGACCAGCCTTTAGGCCAGTGTGTGACTGGGGCCTTATTCACTTCACCCTACAATGTCACACATCCAAAATGGCAGACAAGTTGACGTCATATGATTAGAGGTCATGTGACTGCTAACCTCAATAGCCTTTAAGATGGTTAAGGTTATATAAATACTTAAGCTCATGTAGTGTAGTAACGTTAGTAGAGTACCTGGCAACCATCCTAACATTTTAGTCTGTGTCGTATTAACAAAATACAGTGGAACCCCGACTTACAAATACCACATTTAACGAAAAATTCAAGTTACGAAGGCACTTAACGGCAATATTTCTGCCCATGTTACAGCAAAATGCCCGAGTAACGAAATCCGCTGGCTCTGACTGGCTGATCCCAGAATGCCTACAATGCCCACAATGCCTTCCGAATCATGTGACAACCCCCTTGGCTTTCCTACTTGCGCTTCGCTGTTCCACTTGAATGTCGTATTGTTGTTGCAGTTAGTAATTAGCTTATAGCCTATCGTTCACTCAAAAGGCTCAAAATCTTCGACTTACGAAAGACCCTCGGGAACGAATTAATTTCATAAGTCGGGGTTCCACTGTATAATGTTTTAAATGAATGGTCTGACTGAAGTCTAACTACAGACTTTATGTTTAAGTACTGTTATCATTTTGTTATGGTATCAAATTTGGTATCAAGAGTCACGTAATTCTATTGTTATCAGTTATCTAACTGCTGTATTTTTGGTATTTTGGCATTCCTACTATACCCTCAAAGTGAGTTCCATTATATGTTTATTAGTTACACTTTTTTTTTAACTTAAATAAGATTTAAGCAATAAAATTGACTGTATTTTCACTTTGTATATGGATATCATATCTCTGTAAATTAGAAAAGATAGCCATATAAGAAAGTAAGTAAGGGTGTTTCATACCATCGACTCTTTCTCTCTTCCACAGAAGTGTCTCACGTCTTAGTTTTTAACTCCAGTTATCATTCATCATTGACTATTTATTAGGTTCACTCAAGGTCACTCTCAAGTCTTACATCTGAGTTCAAGCAAGGATTTTTTTTGTCAGTTTTAGCAAAAATATCTACAGTAAATATACTTGCTGCGTATCCACCCCACCCAAAGCACCTACACACACTCTCATACAGTAACTCATCAAAGTGGATGTAAGCAGAAAACACCTGCGGTGTCATCCACTTTCCCCACATCCACAGTATTCACTGACCCAGGGGAGAGCCATGCTGTTTGATTATTCTGCAGGGTGATTGATGTGTCGCACACCACTGTGGTTTGTATTCATAAGAAAGCACGCAACACCATTGATCTATTGATGCACGGCATTGTGTAATGAATATGCAAAACTGCACTGTACTGCTGTACATCTGAGCGATTGGCTGTCAGTGACATCATCTTCAAGTCGCACGTCTTTGATTCGTGCTGCCCAGATAGGATGCCGGAGAATTGTAAATGAGATGTAATCAGTACTAACAATCCTGAATCTGTGCCAGCTGAACCCCCCCAGCCCAAAAAGAAATCCTCGCCCCTCCTTGTTGCCCCTGCCAGAGTCCCTCCTCTCCTTTTCCATCTCTCTATCTTCTCATTAGTGCTGGGTTTGGAACAAAGAGCCATCTGGGCATGGCTACCTGCCAGCTCAGGTGGGCCTTTACACATACAAGACAGCTTCTCTTCAACATCTGTCTGCCAAGATCAAAGACATTTCTGTTTACCCCCTAAACTCCCCCTCTTGTGTTTCTCTCTCTGCCTCTCCTTCCCTTCTCTACCTCTCATTTTCTAATTTCCGCAAAAAGTTCACATACATTAGAAAGGAAGTAGACTAAATGCGGCACCCTCCTCCCCCTTAATGTCTCTCTCCGCCTCTTTGTCACTTCGCAGCTCCTCTTTTTCGCCCTCAGGGTGTCATGCAATCTCCCAGACTGCTTTGTTTTGTGTTTTCAGCTTTTTTTAGGTAATTGTTTTCCTGTGTATATGCTGTGGGAGACATAATTTTTGAAAATTCTCTGCGCTTTGCATCTCAGCAGTCACTTTACAAATATATCAAGCTTTTTTAAATGTTTTTTCCCCTTTAATTGTCGACTCCCGGTAGCCTTGGGCTTTAGGTGCAAACATTCAGAAGGAGAAACAAGTACTTCTCAGCTCTCACAGAAACTTCTCACATTAGCAGCTAAAAGTAGAGCTGCCATTTTTATGGCCCTTTGTGCAAAGTATCACAATGTCCAATGTGGTGTTTCGACAGAAGAACGGTGACGGCTTGGTTTGTAATGGAACGTATATATTCAGCAGTAGTTCGCCATTTTACATCTCACCATACACTTCACTTCTTCTCTCCTTCCATCATCCTTAGTCACAGAGCCCCCTACTGGTAACTGAGTATATGTTCATATTCAGTCCCCCTTGTAAGCAACCCTTCACCATCTTAGCAGTGTATGTAAACACAACATCCACCAAGATCGATAAACATGCTGAGCTATGCGTGCTGATGGTAAAAAAAAAAAAAAAAGATTTACAGCTTGTAATCAGATGCAGATGGGTCCCTAGTCCTTCTGTGACTGCACTTTATATCATGGAAAGTATTGATCACGGGTTTCAAACATAAGGCCCAGGGGCCAGAATTGGCCTGGTAAATATTACAATCCGGCCCACTGTATGAAAATGTGAAGTAGGGTGTAAATTAGTAATTTTTTAACTGTTTTTTATCAGTAGGAAAAGTTTTACAGCTTTAAGACCCCCCCCCCTCCCCTCCCCCAAGTGTCCAGAAACGTTTCCTTATTTTACACATTTAAGTCTCACAATTTTTAAACCAAAGAGTCATGCTGACAAACTTCTTTCATTTATCCAGCAGCATTTCTTTATCATATTTAAAACCCAAGACTTCCTGCTCAAATCGCCATTCTTTTGACTTGTACTGAAATATCTCAGGGATTAAATGCCTAGTTAAACTTCTTTCCTTGGTATTGATGGTTGTTTTGTTTTTGTTTTTTCACTTTCAGAAAAGCAACACTGGCTGCTTTTGCTGTAGGTAACCCCTCCGTGGTTATAAGATGGTGTATTCAGCTGCTCCAGCATTGTAGATACAGGGATCAGGGAAAGTGTTATCCTTTAAGCCAGGTGCTGCTGTTCAACACAGCTAGTTCCTGCTGACTGAAAACCTTCCCCGCACGCTTCCGTCTGCTCGTCTGACTATTCTCTCACAGGTTCAGTGTGCATGTGAAGAGGTTAGTCAGGCCCTCCGTGTCAGCTATGAGCGAGTGTGCACAGTATGAATGCGGTGGCGGTGTTTAAGCACTGATACAGCCTCATCGGTGCTGGGCTGGTGTTGCTGCTGTTTTTCTGTTGATTTTTTTTTTTTGTTTGGTTTGTTTGTTTGTTTTTAAGCCCTTTGCTCAGAACTAATAAAGATTGATTAGTCTTCCGTTCAAGATCAATTGCAGCACTATTTTAGCTATGCCTGTTTGCCAGGATGCATTCTGATCAATGGCAAAGCTATTTTTTGTGTCAAGGACAGAGCCCAGTTTACTTCAGGCAGGATGAGAGAGAAAGGCTTGACTGATGGACCGTTCATAGACAGAAAGGTCCCTCCTCCTCCTTCTCCTCCTCCTCCTCTCCCCCTGAATAGCATCCTTTTCTGAAAGTGTTGATAGTGAATTCATTTTGAGAGATTTCACATGCTCTGTGTCGCCCGCATTACCAGCAGGGACAATTACATCACTGTCAGATTACAACTTGCCACCCACTGTTCTACCAGTTCATAAAAAAGAAAGAAAAAGAAAACACTTCTTGGAGCCCCAGGCTGGAATGTCACATGTACTACCCTCCACCCCCACCTTCACCTCCACTTCCACCTCCACCCCCTACCAACCTCCCTCCCTACCACTTCTCAAGCAGAGGTTTTTCTGCCGCATTTGCTTGGATCTGTGGGTCTAGGGGGTGGCGGTGGGGTCATTGTCCGTTTTTCCCCGGCACAATGTTCAGCAGGAGACAGCTAACTGGAGCGTAAAACAAGGCTGCAGTCTGCAGGTAGCCACCGGCTAAGCTCACCTGCTGCTAAATTCACTCTGACGGGTGAGATCACAGCCTCGTGGCGGGGCACCGGGCCCCAACAGGGAGGCGAGAAACATGTGGGTGTGGGAGCTCTGCCTTACAAGACCCTGCCTTTGCGCTACCGCTCGAAGGAGCAAGATAGTTAATAGAGAGAAACATGTCATGGATTACGAAGCTCTCTCTCTCTGCAGAATGAAAATAATAACTCCTCACCCCTGCTATCAGCGAGGTAGGTTATTGGCCAGATTGTCCACGGAGTTACTTTTGAAAAGGGAATCGCACTGCATCAATAAAAGATTATGAGTTTCATTAAAGGTAGCTCGCTCAACACAAGCATGAAGCACACTGTAAAAGTAGAAGGGAGGAACTTAATGAGTTTGACCCATCCTGGTTACATGGGATAATATGTCACGCAGAATATGACGGGCGCTAGAATTATAAAATTAGCCTGCCTGTTTTAAATGATGTCCCTCTGTGCGCTCTTAATTAACAACAAGGCATCACGCATGAGGTACAAGCTGTTTTTTTAGTGTAAATATGATTTTGTCTGAAGGGGTCTTTAATCTTTCATGACCCAGGGGAAGCTAAAGCCTTCTGGTCCGAATGAGATAGGAATTAAGGGTACACTAAAGATAGGCTGGATTTTAGGGTCATAGCTATTTGTTCGCCAGCAGGGGCGTCACAGCACAGTGACCACACTTCATTTCATGGACAGAGCAG
Source organism: Diplotaxodon limnothrissa (assembly GCF_057381915.1). NCBI lineage: Eukaryota > Metazoa > Chordata > Actinopteri > Cichliformes > Cichlidae > Diplotaxodon > Diplotaxodon limnothrissa. Next base: position 52,517,993 of record NC_140602.1, on the reverse strand, counting down.
AAGTGCTAGTTTCATGTCAAACATCTTTTCCCCAGTGATAGCAGATTATTTTTATGTTCAGTATTTTATTTATTTATTTGTTTGTTTGTTTTTGGTCGGATGGATCTGAAGTGAAAAAATCCAGGAGTTCCATTGGAAATGGCTTCCTCTTGAAGTTTGCAGGGCTTGAAACAATAGTGTTTTGCAGTACGCTGGTGTGTGTGTGTGTGTGTGTGTGTGTCACATTTCTCTGTTGCCAGAGTGTTTTTATTTGTTTCATTCAGGTGCAAAACACACCACAAGGAAAGTGCACCCCTACACACACACACACCCCTACACACACAATTCTCTCGACTCGAACTTATCCCAGCTCCACAGCTGCAACTCAGCAAATGTGCCGGGCAGGGTTTAATTTTCTGGCCCCCCGCCTCATGCATTTTTCATCACGACCGTCCTGTTCCCACCCAGCCACTCCCGCTGCACAATGCTATTGATTGGCGATTAAGCCATCAAACTCTTATAAAGAGCTTAAAATTTTAAAGCTGTTACACCTTTCCACCCTTCTTACATTGTGTACCCTGTACTACAGTTGCCAGTGAGGGTTTGTTTTTTTTCAAGTTTCCGCTCTTATGCAATACCAGGTTATGAATGTTTGATGTAATGCAGACGACAGTAGGTTTTTTTTCCCCAGCACTCCCACACAATGCATGCTCCGGCACGGAAGCAGTGTGTTCGATCAGCTGACTGCGCCAAAGGTCGAGGGGAGCAGTGTCAGTCAGCACAGAGACTGGGTTGGGACATATTCTGCTACTCACACGTGGGATATGTCCTCTTGCTGACCAATTTGTTTATGGTAATTCTAATAGATCTCTTGAGGGGGCTGATCTTGCCTAGCAGTATTGAGGGTTTAGTGTTAATTGTGACCACCAGGCAAAAGAATCTGCAGTTTCATCCTATTCTAGCAACTGATAAGCATCTTATGAGTTATTTAAGGTGTCACGAAGAATTGCATGTATTCAAAATGCTTAACAATATCTGCCATTGTACATGAATCCATCACTGTGTCATTGCCACCCGTCATGTTCCAATTATGCTGATTTTTAACAGACTGCCAACTGGATGTTACTTAACATGATGTTAATTTCATACAAATGGGTCGTCGGTTTTTCACCAGTTTTAATCTACTTCAAATTTGACAGGTTAATGTGCCAAAACACTTATCTGTTTTTAACAGCTGAATTTATTTTTTCTTTTACTTTTTCTGTCTGTTTACCCGAAGCTTTCACTCACTTTTGAGTGAGCGCAATCTTAATTATTTTAAATGGGAGAACAATAGAATGTATATAAAAGATGGGCACACTGTAACCTCACGGTTGAAGAGTGGTGTGGTGACAAAAAATTAAATACATTTCTTAAAAATCTGACTATATAGAAGACTATAACAAAACAACCCTGCTCACATTATCTGTAAATATTTGTAGAAATGTTGAGTTTACGGTCTCAAACTGAATACAGCATGGTGTTTATTTTGTGAGTCAAGGTTCCATTTATGTAAAATACACAATAAAGATGGATATATTTTAGGGGTTGACTAACATGCAGCCAGTTTTGTGGTCATTACTTTAAAAAATGCAGGACAAAGTAGTTTGTTACACCGCTGGTACTTTATTGTTACAATGCAATGTGACTTGAATTGCATTGTCACAAAATTACCAGTTAACAATATAAACCTGAGGCTACTGTTCCACGCACCAACATAAAACTCTATACTGATGACGACGAGCATAGAATCGTTGTTTTAGTATTTACCTATGAACACAAAGCCGACAACACAAAGTAAAGTTGAAAACCAGCTTAAAGACGCTTCAGTGCGATCGCCACGGTGATTCTACTGTAGAAACATGAACAAGTAGAAATGGAGGCTGCAGCCTGACTGCTCATCACTGCCTTTGTGACCTGTTAAGGTTCAGGCTCTGGCTGCTGGGCTGGGGTCAGCATACACTTAGCCTTAACATAACTCTGGGCCCTTGGCTAGCTTTGTGTTAGCATACTGTCTGTGCAGATGTTGCAGTATAATGCAGTCTTTCTGTCCTAGATGCAGTTCCCTTTTTACCAACATGCTCTTGTCCTTTTGTGCAGTAAAAATAAAAGTAATGTCCATGTCTGTGCCCCTGAAATCTGCAGACATTTACCTACTGCTTTTTAGTCAACAAAACTAGTGTGCTTGAGAGAAAAGCGAGGTAGTGAAACAAGGACTGCCATGGGTGTTAGTCTAGCAGGATCCACTCCAGTCGTATAGGTTTGGAGACTTCAGGGCAAGAATACAGGTGAGCACGGAGGGGAAAGCAGCATGTCACAGTTGCGCAAATGAAAGACTTTTGAGTGCAGTCTTTCACTTTGACTCTGGGCCAAGGTCAGGTTTCATGTGCAATGCCTCTAAACTGACACAACTACTTACCGTCCACTAGCCTAAATGCACTCATTTGATATGCGGCCTCTCAGCGTGTCAGTCATTTCTCGCTCCGCTTGACAGTGCAGACAAGTGACTCATATAATAAGAGCGGTACTCTCCATTAGTGCCAGTCAGTTTGTGCTGTTTAAGTCCTCATGGTGCTGTCCTCCAGTGCTAAGCTGGATAACACGCTTGAGCTGTGTCCCAATCACGGTGATCACCTGTGACAAACCACACCAAGACCCAATCAATACATTACTCTCCCGGGGGGCTGAGGGCAGTCAAGGAATTAATGTAACTCGGCTGCCCCGCGTTCCTGTGTGTGAGGGTGTGCACACACAGGAACACGTGTGTTCACTGCATGTGTATGTTCACTGCACCAAAATATATATAAAGATTATGAGATTTATCAGTAAAAAGAAACATTAAGACATATCAGAACGATACAAGTAGACATAGCAAACAATGAATAAGAAAATAAGGATGAAAGCTTAAGAAATGAGTGAAAGAGACTCAAAGGAAAGCAGTGTGTGGGAGATTCGGCACAGGCGGAGGGGAAACACAGAGCTCAGTCAGTGGCTCCTGAGGGTGAGTATATACGGCTATATCAGTACAACACAGAGGGGGTAGTCAGAGAAGCTTTGTTTGTGTAGGGCGAAATTAACACGCCCTTACCATCATAACAGTCATGTCATTATAGAAGGAGGGTGAAGAGCCTGATGAGTGTTTATGTCAATGTTTTTTCTCGCGCTTAATGAGCTGGGTTTCCCCCCTGCAAATAAATTAGTTGATGAGACTTTAGAGTTGTTAGTGAGGTATAGAGTTTGAGGGGGTTTTGTGTGTGTGCGCTCTTTCATTCCTTTGGTCTAAGAGTAAGTCTGACATACACGGTTAAAACAAACACACACACGCACGAATGTACACAATGTACCAGATGTCCAGCTGTTCTCTGTCTTCATTAATCTGTTGCGAGTTGTTTCTTTTCTTTTTTTTCTGAGAATTGCCCGCCACATTTTGCTTCTGCTCTTTGTTCCATCCTTTCCTTTCTCTTGGTCTTTATTTCCTCCACCTTCCTCACGGTTCATGTTGAACCTCCTGCTGCGGTTGCCTCCAAACGCCATCCACCCACCGCCACTACCCCTATGCCTGCAAGAGTTTGTCTCTCATTATCGGTCGTTACCGCACCCCAACCAGCCTAACCACCCAGCATGGTGTCATAGCTTCAGTACAGTATTGTCTCATTATCTTCCTAGACACCAGAGAAGCAGACCAATATGGGACATTAAGACACTCCCCCTCGGTTAGAGGCCCAAGGACCACTGACAGCGCCGGCAGGTGATTAAGATGGGCCAAAAGTCTTATCTGCCCTTATCAATACAGCTAAAGTGGAAGCTGAACAAGCACTTTGCAGCTGACTGGCTCATCTGCAACTGGTTATTACTTCAAAATAAGTCTGCAATCAAAATAAACGGGTACAAAATGATTAAAAGAGAAAAACTGATTTACTAGCGCATGTCCAAAAATTTGAATATTGCGAAAAAGTATTTTTTTCTGCTTTGATTTTTTTAAAGTAAAATTTGATCAATTGTACACACCTAAACAATACAATGAAACTCCAAGTCAATCACACTCAATCAAACTGTTCACTTAGGAAGCAACACTGATTGACAATCAATTTCACATGCTGTTGTGTAAATGGAATAGACAGCAGGTGGAAGTTATAGGCAATTAGCAAGACATCCTCAATAAAGGAATGTTTCTGCAGGTGGTGACCACAGACCACTTCTCAGTATCTATGCTTTCTGGCTGATGTTTTGGTCACTTTTGAATGCTGGCATTCACTCTAGTTCACTCTAGTTCACTCTAGTGGTAGCATGAAACGGAGTCTACAACCCACACAAGTGGCTCAGGTAGTGCAGCTTATCCAGGATGGCACATCAATGCGAGATGTGGCAAAAAGGTTTGCTGTGTCTGTCCGCGTAGTGTCGAGAGCATGGAGGCGCCAGGAGAAATGACCTCCTGCAGGCTACAAATGTGCATGTGTCTGCTCAAACAGTCAGAAACAGACTCCACAGACCCCACACCCACAGGTAGGGGTTGTGCTTACAGCCCAATACTGTGCAGGATGTTTGGCGTTGTTTGAACATTCTGCTGCCTGCAACATCCTCCAGCATGACCGGTTTGGCATTGGGTCAGTGGGGTGGCATTTCTTTGGGGGACCGTACCTCACCAGAGGCAGCCTGATTGCCATTAGGTACCGAGATGAGATCCTCAGACCCCTTTTGAGACTATATGCTGGTGCAGTTGGCCCTGGGTTCCTCCTGATGCAAGACAATGCTAGACCTCATGTGGCTGGAGTGTGTCAGCAGTTGCTGCAAGACGAATGCATTGATGCTACACTTGAGTCACTTGAATCCAGTTGAGCACATCTGGGATATTATGTTTCACTCCATCCACAAACGCTACGTTCCACCAAAGACTGTCCAGGAGCTGTCGAATGCTTTAGGCCAGGTCTGGGAGGAGATCTCTCAGGAGACCATCCACCACCTCATCAGGAGCATGCCCAGGCGTTGTAGGGAAGTCATACAGTCACGTGGAGGCCACACACATTACTGAGCCTCATTTTGACGTGTTTTAAGAACATTACATCAAAGTTGGATCAGCCTGTAGTATGTTTTTCCACTTTAATTTTGAGTGTGACTCCAAATCCAGACCTCGATGGGTTGCTACATTTGATTTCCATTGATAATTTTTGTGTGATTTTTGTTGTCAGCACATTCAGCTATTTAAAGAACAAAGTATTTAATAAGAATGTTTCATTCATTGAGATCTGGGAAGTCTTATTTATGTGCTCCCTTTATTTTTTTTGAGCAGTGTATATTCATTGCATACCAAGTAAAATATTTCAAATCCATTTTTGTTGTTTTTGTTCTAATTGTGTCGATTATGGCTTATAAGCTCATGAAAATCAGAAATGAAGTGTCTTGAATTCAGAGGATTCTATAGCAAAGTCAATTCAAAACCTTGGGAGGGCTTCCCGATGAGTGGACTGAGGCTGATTTTGGTGGATCAAAAGCCACAGATGTCTTCAGGAAAGGAGCTAAAACTAATATCAGCCCAGTCCTGAACCAGAGACAATGTTAGAAGCATATTACCTAGGCCAAGGGGAAAAAAGAGCTGGGCTATTGCACAGTGGTCCAAAGTCTAAATATTTTTGCATTTCATTTGGAAATCAACTTCCTAGAGTCTGGATGAAGAGTGGAGAGACACCAAATTCAAGCTGTTTTAAGTCCAGTGTGACGTTTCTGCAGTCTCTGATGATTTGGGGTGTCATGTTATCTTCTGGTGTTGCTCGTGATTGGTGCACCACGTTTTATCAAGTCCAAAGTCAACAAAGCCTGCTACCAGGAGATTTTACAGCACTTCATCCTTCCATCTGCTGACTGGCCTTATGGAGATGCTGACTTCTTTTTCCTCATAGGACTTAGCACCTGCCCACAGTGTTAAAACTGCTACCAAATGGTTTACAGGCCATGGTATTACTGCTCTCGGTTGGCCAGCTAACTCACTTGACTTGACCATGATGAGGAAGATGATAGATACCCAACCCAAAAATAGCTAGAGCTAGCTTAGATGAGCTAAAGGCTGAGCTTCAATAACGCCTCGTGTCACTGAATGTCACTGAACACCTCAATGCCATGCTACACTGACACAGTAAGTCATGGTAAAGGAGGACCAACCAAATGATAAATGTATAGATTTGATTGAACTCAGGAAGCATTAATAATTTGCAATACTGGACTTCTGAAACCAAAATGTTTTTTTAAAAGAAAGGCTTTAAATACGGACGGACGGACAGATAGATAGATTTTGCTTCTCAATGGCAGCTCTAATGTATCCCATCAGACAGTAAAACTGGTTGGGAGTCGCTCAAAGAGCCTGAGGCAAGAAGTGGCCTCCAAACACACCGATATCAATGTGCAATTGAATATAGATAGAACGCGCTTCAACGAGTCTGACCTACATGTGCCCCACTCTGTGACCCACAGTACCCTAAGAATCCACAGCCTGTTTTTGGAAGCGTGAGGGAAGCATACACAATATTAGACAGGTGGTTTTAATATTCTCTGCCTGTTTTGTTTGCTTGTGTTTTTTTCACAGCTCCAACGTCTACATTTAGCTTTAGCTATTCAAAACAAATGTAATATTTCTGCATGGCAACCACCAACCTGAAAAGTTCACAGTTTACAAGCAGTAAGGCGAGCTCGACTTTGCTTCAAGCAGACTGATGTCAGGAGCAGATTTATCATGAACTGACATGTATGACACTGAATACATTCATCAGTTTCGTTTCATATGAACAGATGGTGCTAAGGTTCAGAGCGATGCAGTGCAACAGTGAGGTGTACTGGACAAAATATCTGAGATGAAATCATTTATATTATGCAACTGGGTTTTGTAACAAACTGCGGTAATTTGTTTAAATTCTGTCCTCCCCCTCCTCCGTGTCACCTGCAAACCCTTTCCAAAGATGCTATAGGTCCAGATTATCTAAAGAAAACTGTGGAATCATAAATAAATCTTTGCTCCATCCTCTTGATGTATGGCAGTAAAAGCACTTGGCTCCTCGTCTCCTCCTTGAGTCATCTCTCCAAATTCCTTCTGTCTTCCCGGAGCTTCAAAATGCAACACGTAACAGCCGTGTTTGGCCTGTTATTTCTTTATTTTTTTATTTTTTTTATTTTTTTGGTTTCAGGATGGGGGTGGCGTGGCAGAAGAGCGGAGCTGGCGAGGACACAGCGCTAAGAAGAAGGAAGGAGAGGGGGTTGTCTGTCCTAGGAGACAGATGGCGCGGGGGGCTGGTCCATGATGGGCTGGTGCTGGACAGGCTCCATGTGCTGTAGTGGGTAACTGGGGCCCAGGGTGGAACGTAGGCGGCACTCTGATCCTCAGCGCCACAGTATTCCTCAGGCACAGGAGTCCACTTCCCCCGCCCATCTGTTCCTTCCATCGCAGCTATGGCAGACGTTCCTGTGCACACATGCAGGCACACGAAAATATACACAGGCGAGCATGCACACACCCTTGCGTTCACACGCATACGTCAGAAACTGCCCCCCTGCTAATCAGCAGCTTTGGGTTCAGTTACAGTGCATCATCAGCTCTTCCCCCAACATCCCTCTTCCCCATCTTATAAAATTAGCCTCTACGTTTGACCAGATCCCACCAGCTTCCGCTCCCATTTCCATGTCACGCAGTGAGTGTATCTGCTGCTGAAACTTCAAGGTCTCCTGCTTGAGCGTGCATGTGTGCTACCACTTAATATTAGACTAGTCCCACACGTGCTTGCTGTTGCCCACAACCTTTGCTGTAAAGTAATCCTGGCATCAGGGAATTAATTGCTTCTCTATCACCTGTAAGTGGGGGCGGGCGGTGTTTAATGGCAGGAGGGAGCAACTAAGACTGGGAGACAGAAGCCAGACGAGGAAAAAGGAAAAAAAGAAAAAGCTGGCGTGGTTTTAAAAGACAGAAATGTTGCCATAAGGTCTGCAGCGCAGGCAGTGCCATGATGTGTTGCTGTGACTGATACATGTCCTCAGAGAATTTTTCACAAATCATAAATGTTTTCATAATCAGCCGGGATAATAAACATGCCAACACATGTGCAGCAGATAATGACTTGAATGGGAAGACATCAGAGTCATGGTCAAAAGGCTGTTGGTTAGTCAAGGTCAGATGGAGGCGACGTTCAAGATGTTTCTGTGTTTCTGCAAGCTGGAGGGCCTGTGATTATCAGGCGTTGCACTTGGTTTTTTTGCTTCTTTTTTTGTTTTTTTAATCGGCGCTCCAGGATGAATGAGCAGTGATATTGTAAATGGTGAGTCATTTGTTAATTGTCTTCCTCCGGTTCTTCCTTTTACCAGATTGTGCTGTTTAGACAGCTGGGAAACACCCTTGAACAGGTTGCCACTATTATCGGTTCAACAAAGGCACACAGTCACTTATGATCATGTTTATACATACAGTGCAGAGCAATTTGGAGTCCATGTGGCCTGTATGTGCTTTATTGGAAGAAAACAGAGCAGCTGGTGGAAATTCTCAAAGAGAAATCACAAATTCCAAAAAAGAAAGGCCACATAATTCAACTGTACATTTCCTGTGAGTCGATACTGCTGTAACTACCAGGCTATTTTGCGCTGCTAATGTGACTGCCCCTATACTCAACCAGGTTTTCCCTGTCGTCTCATGTTTCAAAAGAAAGCTCAGACCTGCATATCCACATAAGTGATTATATATCCAGATATAGAATACATGATGGAGATCATGCCTCACGTGTTAAAGTGCGCCTTTCTGTATTTAAGTTACCTTCAAAGTGTACACAATGATTTATCCATTAAAGCTGTATTTTGGTTGTTGATGTTGTGGGTTTTATTCGCACTGAAATTGCACAGAACAGAGAGAAGGATGGGAAAAGTGTTCTTTTACATGTGCAAACATAGTTTGACATTAAAGCAAGAGGGAAAACAGTCATAAAGTCTTGGAACTGAGTATTTTCTTAAAGCTTGGCTAACGATAGCTCCCATGTGCTATTGGTCATACCCAGACGACAACTTGGGTGGGACTGAAAAAAGCTGTCGAAGTTCTAAAAATCCTAAGTCAAAGGCCAGTAGTGGGTGGTTCCAAAAGCAAGTCACTACCCATAGACTCCTATGTTAAATGACAACTAGTTTGGCGTTATGCTTCACTAGGTGCATGGTCACTTTGAGTGACAGATGGATGCTGTTTTATCATTTAGTTTTATTAAGAGACTCACTTAAGGACTGGCTGTTTCTCTCATGGTTGCAGTTTGTTTAGCCACAAAATTAGCATCCAAGTTAATGCACCCCAGGGAACTGTAGATGCATTGTTAACCAAGCTAGCTAAATGACAGCTACCTTCTTGGCCAACCTGGAAAGTCAGTGACATAGTGGCTCATTCATAACATAATCCATTACAAATCCACAGGTTATGATAGCGTGTGAAGTACAGCAAGACAGTTATAAGCTTTATTGTCATTGGTTGGCTGCACTGCAAAAACTAATGACGACAGACTTTCGACAACAAATGAATCTCATTTCATTCAGATCTCCCCAATGTTCTATGACCGGGGTGTCAAACTTATGGCTGGGGGACCAGCCTTCAACCCGCCCATCGATGGCGCTGTGGAGGAAGGCATATGTTTTGGAAGTTTAACTGTATTTTCATACGTTTTCATCATCTGCAATAGACATTTCTATTATTTATGGTGGGTCCATTGTTTGTTTCATTCAATCAATCACTGAATGAAATAAAAAATAATAATAATAATAATAATTTTGCCCATTTATTTCTTATAATTTGGGAAATTAAAAAAAAAAAAGCTGTGCTGTCTAAATTGCATTTGTTTTTTCTAATGCTCAGATATGTGAAGTATTCAATGTGAAAAAGGAAACACATCTATTAAACTATAGATTTGATCTCAACCATACGTATAGTTTGAGTGAAGACCCATTAGGTGATCATTGTGTGCAACTCTAACCAATACTTTAGGAGAAGTAGTGATTCTTATGAACTGAATGAAGTGACGCTTCATTATCGCATAAGCTCATCTTTCCTTTGGCTGGGTGAGCTAAAAATCATGAAGGCAAAAGAGAAAAGGCATTAATTACACTTATTTGTTCATCATAAATATACGGTGGCAGTTACCTTTTATGTCTTCAAGTAATCTTTAAATAGTCTCATACACATGAGCCAATTAGATAAATTGCATATACCAACATGTATGACATTCCACTGAGTACTGAGCCTGACATGCTTTTAGAAAGAGCCTCTTAGCCAGCTGTCTGAATGCCAGTTAGGGAAACATTAGACTTTAAATATTAATGCTGTAATATGGCATTGTTGGAATGCTTACTGAGCTGTGGGTTCCAGGCCTGCTGGGTTATTTGTCACACTCCAGAAAACTCACAGCAGCCAGAAGAGAAACCTCCATGATAGGACATGAGCTTACACTGCCTTTTGTACCTTTTAAATTTCCTGATTGTTTGCATATCCCAAGAAAAAGCTTTAAAGTTGTCATCCTTTTCCCTTCCCCTTTGCTCCTGGACTAATACCACATTTATCGATCTTCTATAGTTCTCTTTCTTTTAAAGCAATAAACTCAACCAACACAAACGAATGCAATGTTTGGCTTCAGACTGAATCAAACGGAGATTTTATAACTCAAAAACAGGTACAAACTGCATTACGCTCAATAGTCAAAGGAGCCCTCCCCTCTTCTTTCTCTCCCTGTGTGAATCTTCCAGCAACAGATGGCCAATGGAGAAATCAGCAACACATTTATTTTCTGTGTCCTTTATTTTAACAAAAATGTGTCATAATTGGATGGCTACCCGAACGCACATATTTTAGTATATATTGGTTCTGTTCCAGCTGAGATATTTAAATCTGACATCATTCAGAGGACTAGGCAAGGCTTTGGGAGTAAGTCACTTTTTAATAACAATTGTTTTGGAACATTTGGTCTTTTTTGAAATCTAAACATCCAAATATGAATAGTGAATATTACTCACAGTCAACAAACTCACAGAGTTAACTTTGGAGTAGCAATGATACATTAAACTCAGCAGGATGTGAGGAGATGAAATGGATGAAGGTACATTAACAAGTGTAGTTTAGCCTCCTAGAAACAGTGAGATCAGTTTGGAGTGTATATGTATTTGCAGAACTATGCGCACGTGTCTGCGTGTGTGTATTTGCACCTGAGGTTATGGTGGAGCTCAACATCTGCCTAATTGGATATGTAAAGAAATGCAAATATAAAATCCGGGCTATGATGCTGGCACAAGCTTGCACCTCGGAAGAAGGTACTGCGCACAGTGTGGAAAGGTCAGGGACACGGGTGGTGGGGTCGGGAAAAAGGGGGCACTTGCGGTGAGGGAAGGGGCGGGGTCACTGATGTGAATTCCATCGATCACAGGCTTCATGACAAGTGTTCAGTGATTTCCTGTCCCTGGCAGAAATATTGTGCTTGTTAATCCATTTGAGTCAGAGTAGCAAGGGGCCTTGGTAAAAGAGGCTGAGCGTGTGCGTGTGTGTGTCTGTGCTGGTAGGAAATGGTGGTGTGAGTGGGGGGAGGGGGTCAACGCAAACAGGATGCTAATGAGCCTGCGCTAATCAATGTGTGCTTAATCAGCTATTCAGCTGTGAGTGGCCACGGGAAGACTAGAGGAGCCGAGGGAGCGGAGAGTGAGTGTTGGGAGGAGTTCATGAGAAAGTGCAGGCCCAACCTCTGATTCACTCCCTTTGTTGAGAACACTGGTTCTCACCAACTCCTTGATGAATGCACATTTACTTTCCTTCAGACAGCAGAGCAGCCAGTGTGTTGTTAGGTTTATGAATCAGCAGAGCTCCTGATTCACGCTCCTAATTTAATAATACGCAGTGTAAAAGATGATGACGTTGTGATTTATATCAACCGAGGACATTAAAATAAAATATTATCTAATATGTAGCTTTTCATGGTGTGAATTTTGTTCATTTATATACTTATTTCATTATTATTATTATTATTATTATTATTATTATTATCATCAGGATGTGGTTGCGTCTAAGGAGGTAGAGGAGATTGTCTACTAATCAGAAGGGTGGTGGTTCAATGCCTGGCTGCTTCAATCTCCTGGAGCAAGATACTGAACCCCAAGTACCAGACAATCAAGTGCACTTGATTAATTGGCCATCAGCATGTGTGAGCACCTCTATGAAAGCCGGGGTTTTAGCAATTTGCTGGACTGGAGCGTTCAAATGTTTGTTAACACAATGCAAAGGAGGATCAGCATTGTTGTTGTTGGGCAATAACAATTAGAGAAGTACTTGGTGTTGCCTGGAAAAGACCATTAAAAAAATGGAAATCAGCCTAGAGTCATAAAGAGTATTTACAGTGTCTCTTTATGTCTGTCTCCACGTTGGGTGAATGTTGAGTAATTGCATATGAGAGCATGAGGGTGGGAATGGATGTTTGTATCTGTGTGTGCCTGTTTGTCTGTGTCTATATGTCAGGTTGGGTATCAGACACCACCTCTCTAGGAACATCCCAGGTCCTCCAAGGTATGAAGGCCTATCTCCCCCCGCCACTTCCCCTGCCAGTGACAGTGTGTCCGGGGGTGGGCGTCCAGGTACCCACCGGCTCACTCCTGGTGGCTGCTTGTCGGGGATAGTGGCGCGGCTTCCCCTCTGTTGGTCTTCCTTGGTCTCTTGTGCTCTGAGGGCCTCTGGATGTCTGGAGTTTTGATCTCCTCCATACTTGCTTCTTTCCCTCTTTCTTTCTCCCCTTTCTTTTCCCCAGTCAAATCTGTCCCATATTTAGCAAGTGAAAATAAAATAAAACAATAAAAGGCAAATCAAATAGACCAATACAGCAAGGCTGGGTTGGTCAATTTGGTAAAGTAAATCCGTTGGGCATCTTTCTTCACCTTTAGACAATAATTCTGATGGCAAAAGAGCCAAACAGGACAGGCAAGAAAAAAAGAGTACTTACAAGTAGAAAACATTCAAACAATCTTTCCAGAAGTGGCTGTCACTGAAAATTTAAACCTTAGTCAAACCAGAGAAAAACACTGAACAAGTCTGGCCTGTTTGTAAGTCTTACCAGCAGAGGGCCTATTCTCTCTGAAAAGAATATGGCAGCAAGGCTTAGGTTTGCAAAGATGTATCTGAGCAAACCACAAGACATCCAGAATAATATCCTTTGGACACCAAAGTGGAAATGTTTGGCACATTTGATGAAAATCAAAGAAACGACATCAATTTCATGTTAAGCACGGTGGTGGAGGGGTAATTATTCGGGCTGTGGCTGAAAAACAAGCAGTCATACCAAAGTATTCTAGAGTAAAATGTGAGGCGAATTATGGGGTGTGCATTGTTTTTCACAGGCCTGTATGACTGACCATTAACTGACATCTGACCTCCCAACTCTTTGTCAAACTTCATTCTGGGGTTCTCTCTTCCTCACTGTCACTCTCAACATGTGTACTGTCCTCACTGTCAGAGGGAATGACTCTATCTGCCTATAAGATAGAACAAGTCCATCACGCGTAATTCAGATGATCAGCAAAGGTTGGAGTAATAACCAACAATGTGATTTATTGCAAGACAGCAGCAATCCTCTTAACCATCTACAGGTTAGAAGGAATATATTTCCTTAAAAATGATACCTCACCACATGCCTTGTCTTGGAACTTGATGTAATTATGCATTTATTGCATTTTGTCTCTGGCCTTGAACTGCCTCAGAGAACAGTGCAAGAAATGTGTTAACCTGTTGCTTGTCAATGTGGTTTAGCTATAACTGTAACTGTGTTAGCTGTAAAGTGCTTACTATTAAAGGTAATGTTAGCCCCGTTAATTGGCTGAAAATGCTTTACATTTCAACATTTTTCAATTTTAACAATATAGGCTTTTAGGATGAAGAATAACCAACATGTTTGCCAAACACAGGTTCATTAACGAAGTGCTAGGTAGTAATTTATTGCTTCCACGTGGCACTTTGCTCTTTATTTGGTTTTGGAAAGGCTATGAAAATACACCACCCTATAAACTTTTAACATGCAGAGCATCACTCTTAGCAAATTAAAAGTAAAGTAAATTGCCAAGTAAGTAGCCAGGCATTGTTTTTGTGCTATTATTGAATGAGTAAGGCAACCAGCTGACCAAAAGATGAAGTTGTTGTCTTTTTCTCATAGATCAAGTAAAGTAAACTTTGTACTGTAAAACATAATTGCACATATGTCAAGCATGGACACACATATCATCCATAATCATAATCAAATAATCAAAACTTGCAAAACATTTTTTTTTCTTTTGAATAACTCTACACAAAATAAGAATGACATATTTATTTTTCTTTCCTGGTATTGATGGAAGACAATTTTAACCAGCTTCTTCTCCCCACCCCTAAAAATACAATTTCACTACGAACTTTTATTCTTTTATGTATGCTCACAACCTTCTGCATCCTGCTCACTTTTCTGGCTGATTAAAAACACAATTATTTCTATAGTTATTATCAAAATATGTAACATTAACTGACAATGATAATTACAAGGAATTTTTTTTTGTATATTATTCAACCATAAAAGTAGAAATACCATACTATCGAAAGACATCACTACACATAAAGTGTTAGGTTGGCAAATTGTCCATATAGTTGTAAAAGTGAAAGTATTTGTTCTGAAGAAAGAAGTTTCCCGTCAGTGTTGTACAGATCAATACTGTTGCATATATTTAAGGTTGAGCTCATTTTAAATAATTTATATCCTGCCGGTTGAGTAAAGCATCATATTCTGTAAATCACATGTTTGCCCTGCGTGTACTATATGGACCACCATCTCTGAACAACAGCTTTTAATGAGCTCAGAAAAAAACAGACTCGGGCCCCTAAAAATCCCAGCTAAAATAAAAGGCTTGAGCATTATGCAACATAATCTGTAAGCAGCTGCATTATTAACAAAATACCAGTCAAAAATTGACGTGGTGTGTTGTTGACAAATCATCTGATGAAACTTCATGACAGATTTAGGAGATATGGTCAATCAAATTATCTCTCGTGGATGCTAATCTGAAAGTGATGGTGGAACCTGAACCTTTTCAGCTTGACCGTTTAATAACCGACAAAGACAGGAGTCAACACCTTCCCCCGTCATGGCTTTTCTTAATAAATAAATGGCTAAATAAATGACTTATTAAAAATGTATTTACACTACAGTCTAACTTCTCTACATCGCACGTGCTGGCCAAGGTGGTTAGTAAGAGAAAACTTAGCTGTTAAGAGTGCTCATTAACTTGCTAATGCTAGCTTCATTTCCACACAACATGGCAGCAGTAGCTTATCTAGCATGATGGCCTTTCATCAGTTTTCTGTCAAAGATCACAGGTTTATCCACCATGCACATGCAGAAAAAAAATGCTGCTGGCTTCACAGCTTGCTAAGCTACAACCATTATTAATGGACACAGACATCAAAACAACACAGTAGATTCCAATGAAACTGGAGTCAAGAAGAGTTAAGCCTGCTTCCAGAGATAACTGCAACCACAAGATGGCAGTAATTTAAAAGATGAGTGTCAAAAGGTAAGAAGCTTCATGATATAATACAAGGTGAGAGAGGAATGAATTTTAATTGATGGCAATTTTTAGATTTCACTGGACAAGCACTGCTTGTCTTGCTTACTCTGATGAAAATATGCAAACTGCCCATCCAACCATCCATCCGTTTGCTGAACTGATTACCCAGTTCAGACTTGATCATTAAATGTGCCAAAGTGAGCTTTCACTTTTAAACTTTCTGCCTGGATCAATACCAGTTTAATACCTAGTTCCCTAGTTAGCAAACAGTTGCTACAATTGGTACTGCAAAGCCAACATGTAGAGCAGACTGCAAAGTTTTCCAAAGCCAATGCATCAGATGAAGACAGTGATACTCGCAGCTCATCAGAAGGACATCATACCTGAGTTCTATAAAACACGGTTAAACGTAATGTTAACTTCCAGCCGATCAAGTAGAAACTTCTGCATCTGTCTTGGGGTATCACCACTCACCACTGCAGGAAAGCTTTGCCTTCTCTTATTCACACAGTTTTAAATTCTTAGATTCTTTTAGTTTCTTTCTTCTTTGGGTGGCATGAGGCTGCAGAGCATTGTTGCTTCACAGGAAGCAGGTCGTGGCTTAGAATTCAGTCTAGGTCTTTTCTGTGTGCATGTTTTCCCTGTTTGTGCTTAGGTACTCTGGCTTCCTCCCACAGTCTAAAGTCATGCATGGGGTTAATTTGTAATTATAAATTGAGTTTATGCATGAATGTAAGCATGAATTGTTGACTGTTTCTCTGTGTTAGCCTTGCAATAAATAGTCAACAAGTTGGACTCCAACCCAGTGTGACCCCCTGAACTGGATAAGCGAAAGAAAAGGGAAGGATGGAAGACCTTCTACTCTTTGGCTTTTTTCTCCTCAGTCATCTTTTCTTCTTGCCAACGCACTTAAGTTGTGGAGTTTTGCACATCAGTGCCAGATTCACTGTCCCTCTTATTCCCAAAGCTCCATTTTCTCTATCCCCCATCCACCTGTCCTATGCATGAGCACAAACGCCCCCTGTTGCTCACCGAGTGGAATATTGGTGTGTGGATCAGTCTGAGCCAGGGCTTTGTACAAACACCAGAATCTTTTTTTTTTCAGTGACTGCTCAGAATGAACTGCTGGCAGACGTTGAGGATTGCTGAATTTGAAAAATCCCGTAGAACAAAAGCTTAGTCCTGGTTTCAGTACTTGTTCATGCAATCACATCATTCCAATGATCATTTATTCATTTTTAAAAGGTTGCACAGGTTTTTTCATGCGCTTGCATTCCCTTGAATAGGTGCCCATCATAAAGAATTAATAATATAGTTCTTTTGTTTATACACCTTCATTATTTAACCCTCTCCCACAGGACATTTTCACAGCTTTTATTTTGTCTTTTTTTTTCCAACGTGCTGTTTTCGAGAGTTCTGCATTAATCCTGTTCTTTACCCACTCAGAAAAAGGCCACAACTCAATCAGTCTCCCGTCCTGTGGAACAGCAGCCTTTAAAAAATGACTCTATACCCTGAGTTGACAGCCCAAAGATGGGAAGAGAGGAATTAATCTCACAGAAAGACCCGGAATAAAAAATAAGGAGGGGAAAGTGGAGGGGGCTAAAAAAGGTTTGGGGTGGGGGGGGGGGGTGACAAGTCACGCAATTGGTGAATGTGAGAGTGCTCAAAAAATTGTACACAAATTCTGGAACACACGGTGTAGGTGTGCACAAACGCACACACACATACGCACACAAATGGAGGGTGTGTGTGAACGAGTAGAGGCTGGTGGAGGGAGGGAGAGGGAGCAGGGATCAATCCATATTTAGGTCTAATCTGTATCGCCCTGGGCTGTTGCAGACGTAGAGTTTTCGGGGACTTTATGAAGTCTTGTCAACATGATGTCATTCCAATTGGAGCTAGCCCAGGAAAACAGGGCCACTGCATTGGTTGTTAATATTATAAAGCAGACCGGGCCAGATTAACCATAGGACACATTATTCGGTTGCCACGAGGATGTGAACAGTTGTGCACAGGGTGAAGATGCACTTAGAAGCAAGTAAGCAGAGAAGTGCTCTTTCCCAGCAGTGGTTAATGTCGATGCCCACATGGAGTGTGTTTGCACTGGTGTGCAAACTGTATCCGAGTTTTTTGGATGGATAACAGAGGCAAACAGGGAGGCAGATTTCGAGGGGGATAAATGGAGAAGAAGATAGATCGCAAAGGACCATGCCAGAATCTCAAGGCTTTGGAAGGGGAACGTCTCTCTGAGGCCATCCATTGTGAATCACGGATGCCAGTAAATTTATCACATCACAGCATTGCAACACTCCTCATTTTATTCCATTGCTCCTCTTGATCATTCAAACCATTCATCCTGTGAGACGGTGTGTGGGGTGTGATGTCCATTTGATTTACTGTTCTGAAAAATGCGCATTAACATAGCTAACAGTTGTCACATGCTAAATCTATGACTGTAATTTAAACGGCTCAGGCCTGATGGGGTGTCATTCAGCTTATGCTAGGGAATATTTGATAAGGCTACATCATTACAAACCCCCCTATCTATCTATGTATCTGTTCGCGTAAATGAGCAATGGCTCTCGTTTGAGCCGGAAAGCCGAGCTGTCATTAGTCTGTCTCCAAATACACCCACTAGCTCTAATGATGCAAAAACATGCCTGGTTATGCTTGAGCACGAGCCGTTTGAAGAGTATGAAAAAAAAAATGAAATAAAGAAGATTTGAAGAAAGATGGATGTAGCAACGTATATGTCTTCAGGTGGAGACAGTATTTCACCATAGAGAGATGGGGTGGTGGGGTGGTGGGATCTTTTCGTTGGGTGGGGATGCGCGTGTGTGTGGATCTGCGCGTGCGCCTGTGTTTCAGTGTTATTTTCTTTTTAAAGGGGAATGGGCTTTTAACATGCAACTCAGAATCTGTCTGTCTGTCAACCACTCTTTGATGTCCTGCCGCCTTTGAGAGGGCTCGGGTATCATTAAGCACTTCCAATGAGTCCCACGTAGAGAGATGACTGGATGCGTAAAGTTTTTCATCATCAGTAAAAATAAAAAGCCTGCCTCTCCTCTAACTGGGAACTTCAATCAACTTTAATTCATTTATTTGTCCATAAATAACCTGCCTGTGATTAGTCAAATGATATTTTTTAAGCGTTAGTAGAAAACACCGCCACTGCCCTCCCTTTCTTTTTTCCAGGGCTGTTTCATCACAGCAAGGTCTGGTATGTGCTTTCTAATGACGTGCAGGTCCACCGTGCTGAAGTGTTATGAGGCTAATATGTGGAGAGTTAATATATGCCTGTCACCAGTAAAGAACGAGCACGAGCGCTCCAGAGTGCACCGCATGCTGAATCTGAACGAGGGGGAAAGACATTAAATATTCTTTTTGATTGCATATCCAGTTGCATATTCTCACAGAGGGATTTTGCTTTTAACTGAATGTGCTGTACACAAGCACTTTGCAGTTTAACAAATATTTTTCCCCTGGCAATGTCTCAGCCCACCGGTGGTTTAGTACTTAATCCTTCCCAACAAATCCAACTACTAGCTCTACCCAGGGGTGGGCGGGGAGCTGCCATCTCTACAAAGGGAATTATTGACATTATTAAGCTATCTGTTTACACTAGAAAAAATATTTTGCATTATAAACAAATGTATAATATCAATCCCTGTAAGCCCTTTGTGGGCTATATAACTTAGCTCATAATGATGAAAGTGACCTCGCTCTGGAGAGTCGGGTGGGCAGGTTTTACTAACGTAGCGGGGAATACTTAGGGGAATACTAATGTTAGCTGAAGTAACATCTTAGGCCTGCTTATAGTTGTTCACACCCCAGGTTTCGGTTTCCCCCCAGCATCCGCGGCCCTTTTTGAAAAAAGAAAAAAAAAAAAAGAGCCTATCTTCTCATCTCTGGCTCTGTTCTGAAAACTCATTAGGACCAGAGATCAAAGAGTAGGGCAGCCGGCCTGTGAACTGGGCGCTGTGGGCTATTTCCATCTATTTATCACTCATACGGCTATTTTGGCCCTCACTGGAGGTGATCTGAATCCAGATCGCACCACAACTTTCCTCAGTAAGCGTGCCATTTTGGTGACATCCAGCCACAGCTATGCAGAGTTCTCCGAACCGAATGCCTGCCCCCAACAAATGCTGCCCTGCATATGAAATGCTTATTCACAACTTCAAGTGACAAAATAGCTTTAACCATTTCCATATTAGAAGAAAACCTAGAAGAATGCACAGAATAATAGCGCAGATCCACACAAGGCAAGTGCAAAAATGGCCTTGCACCTAAATTACCATCCAGCCTTATACTTTTTGGATATTACCAACTGCAAACAACCGTATACACATTTTACCTCTATTTGACAAGATTTAGGGAAAGATCAAGATTTGGGAGAAAAGTGAGGATGTCCTTAAAAAGCTAAGGGTATTGAAACTGTAACTGTGCCTCAATCCAGTCCAAATACTTGTATAGTGAAATAACATGAATTTTTTGTTGCTTTTTTGCATGACATTTAACATCAAAAATGACTAATGTAAGATTTGTAGACACGATGCTTGCCTAAATCCATACTGTAGATGTATAACTTCACTTCCTACATTTTATCAAAGTCATTGTGACCAAGGATTGTGTCTTATTTATTTTCTTCTTTGTCTTTGTAATTAAATTTCTCTGCAGGCTGTGGTTTTTAAAGTTAATTGCATTAATGCTGAGCCATTAGATTGTTAAACCGCATTCTGCAACATTAGTGACATTAAAATTGTATGATCATGTCAAGGCGATCTCATTTACTGGAACAGAGGTGTACTGGGTTTGATACAGATTGCTAACATTTAACTCATCATTCTCCTCTAACTCCCTCAATACTTCATGTCTTGTATATCCACTAAAAGACAGTACAATGTATTTCATGCTTCAAAAGTATTGGACCACCATAAACTTGAGAGACTTACAATAATGCAGTGCTCCTTTCATTAGGCCCTCCCTGCCAACCACAGGCTCAACATCCTCAGTTTGCATTAAACCTCTCTCTAACGCGCTCCCTGATGATATAAACATGATGACATTGACGGGGTTATTTTCTCAAACCTGACAAAGCTCCTACAGAGCCGCTAAACCCATAAATGACTAATGACTGTGTTTAGCTTGTTGAGGAAAACTCCCTGAAGATTTTTTTTAGAGGTGGAAAAACAAAATTTGCTCTGGAAACTGTCAAAATATGTAGACATTTAAAAAAAAAAAAAGATGTGTTATATATTTATCACGCTTTAATTGGTGTTGAAACATTAATGGTGTTTAAATAGCTAAAAACTACAACAAAGTGTCATATTTGTTTGTTGTGCTCAGACAACACATTATTGTGAATTAAAGTCTTTTGAATCCAGGGCTACAAAGCTTCTGATGAAACGATTAAGCAATGTCTGTTCAGTCATTAGTAACACAGGGTTAGTCGTGTCACAGGCATCGTGGAGATGGGGTCTCTTATCATCTCAAGCTAAAAGGAAAAGACAAAACATGCACTCAGTGACCAGATTTACTCAAGTAAGCATTAATTATGTAATTGACATTTATGGAGAAATAATAATGGCGTCTCTATGACCATAACTTTCCATACATTTCATAATGAAATTACACAATCCTTCTATAGACAATAATGAATTAAGTCGTCATAGAGCTATTTCCACAAACTGATCTCATTACAATGTGTCATCTGTCCTTTGACTTTTCCATTTAGTTTAGACAGTGATGTTGGCCTTTCTGCTTGCTTTTCACCGGTTTCCGCTTTGTGGAGCGTTATTTACCTCCGCCTCGGACTGGATTCCAAGTGGGTAATTTGATCAGCTGAGGATGACGAGGGCAAGGACAAACAACGCGCTTCCTGTCCCAACCTGTTTCCTGCTTTGTCAACGGCAAGCCATCACGCCGACAAACGTACATGAGCTTAAGCACACATTTGTTCAATAAATGACCTCAGACAGCCCAGAGCAGGTGATGAACAGGACAAGCGGACCATCTGTCTCCTTTTACAGTTGTTTAACTGTGACGCTGCACCACCACAGAGTGGAAAAGCACAGTGACGAAAAGCGACTGGTATTATTCGTTTACTGAGCCCGTCCTGTCTCTGAGTGCTGAAATTATTGTGAATACAGGAAGTTGTAAGATTTGTAATCTTAAACTGTTTCCATACGTTGGGTTTATAGTTTCACAACCGAACAAACACAGAAGGGGAAAAATAAATAAATCAGGGTTATATAGAGGGTGGCACAGTGGTTAGTACTGTTGCAAGAAGGCCCTGAGTTCAATTCCACTATTCTGTGTGGCTCATGGGTTCTCTCCGGGTACGCTGGCTTCCTCTCACAGTGCAAAGACATGCAGTTAGTGGGGATAGGTTAATTGGTAACTCTGAATTGCCCATAGGTGTAAATGTGAGTGCTAATGGTTGTCTGTCTCTATGTTCTAGACTGGCCACCTGTCCAGGGTGTACCCTGCCCTTTGTCCTAAGACAGCTGGGATCGGGTCCTGACAAGGATAAGTGGAAGAGGATGGATTATATGGAGAGATGGACAAGCCATAAGGGAGAGTGTGTAATAGCAATAGTATCAATACCAAAGCAGGTATTGGTATTGGATTGATACTAGCATGATAGGATAAATACTTTGTTTCTGTCCTCTAAGATTTTTTATTCATTTTTATGAAAAACTCTGAAAATGTCTGAACATTTTTTTTGTTTTGACCCTCATGTCTGTTTTATTTATAGCATATACCACAACAGAAGTTGGCCCAAAGCACTTTGGAGGCAGCTACATTTTGGTGTGTTATTTTGTTTTAATTACTGTGATTTTGTGGTCATTAAATGTCTTCAGAATTTGCAGATTAATGACGAATAATCTCAGATGTCATGTCACACTTTTCCTGCCTTTACAGATTAAAAATACCAGTATTGGTAACCAGCAATAGTTGTCCTGTATTTACATGGTATCGGACAGATACCAACATTTGCAGTATTGCACAGCACTGATATGTATTTGTGTTCTCTCCTTAATGCCACAACGATACAGTGCAGGAGCAAGTGTTGTTGCTCTCAAAAGCTGTCCAGGTATTTCTGTCACTGAAGGTCTGTCTCAGTTTTTCTGCCTTTTACGGTACAGTTTGTGTTTATCCTTTTCTTCTTTTAAAGAAGCTGTTCATTTGCTACATACCTCCGAGAGACTGAGACAGAGCGTGTGAAAGAATGGAGACAAAAAGGCACTGACTATGTGTCTATCAGATTCAGTGTGTGTTTGTGTCTGCATTTGCAAAATTTGTTTTTGCCAATTAAACACACACTCATATCCATCACAATGCCTGAGCTGAGGAGCTGAGGGGCTCCGGGGTTTCAGGTCGCTGTCTTTGCAGCATGCAGAGCAAACTAGGTTACTGTGTACATAAAAAAAAAAGTTGACTGCAGCACATCAGAGCAAAAGGAGCCTGAACAACCCAATGGCTGTCGTTGGAGCTCAACAGATGTAGCTTCCTTCACTAAATCAGCTCTTGGAAAGTTGTCAACACAGCTCTGCCAGAACTGCTGCCTCTCTTCTTCCTGTCTGTTATAGTTGCCTTTTTTCTCTTTACTCGGTGTTTAGTGTTTGCTGACTGACTGTAGGAGAAATAATGAGGAGGGTATTCTTTCTTTTTGTCCCCGTGTCCATGTCCTCCTTTTTCACGGCAACACAAGAAAACACACTTCACAGGATTATTGTATTATGTTTGACTAGTCTAAGTGTCTATGTGCAGTAATGCAGAGGAACGAAGCTGGGCGAGGAATGTGTAACACACCTTGGAACTGTGCGGTGGATCAAAATCTTACAGTGCTTTTGTGTGTTCATGATTATATCGGTCTTAACTAAATCTCCAACACCTCTGACCGAAATGCTGCTCCGAACCATGACAGAGCCTCCACCGTGTTTGAGAGATGACTGCAAAACTCACACTCAAATTATTGTTCCTCTCTCTTTATCTTCTCTCTGTGACAGTGATAAAACCAAAAATTTCACATTGTAAGGAATTGAAAGAAATGTGTGTTTTTGCCACGCGCTGCTAGTAACAAAGTGCCTAATACAATACAATTTCAAATGGTTTCTATGCTGAGTTGTCAGCTTCTCTGCTTAGGTGATGTTTTTTTCTTCATATTATTCATGGGCCAGTGTTATGTGGCTTAAAAAAACAAAAATCATTCCTCTGAAAATAATCAGGTACAAAGACGGGACTGAAAGTGAGTGAGAGAAAGTAGCCAATAACAATTATGTGTTATTGAATTAATACGTCTAGCTCCTTGGAAAGAAAATAGGGGTAAAAAATGAGGGATGGAGGGATAGAAGAAGTTAATGAGGTCAGCATATATATATATATATATATATATAAGTCATCACGGGGCAGCATTTGCATTCATTTACAATCACGTTTTTGTCCACCCAACATATGTAGCTCCAGTATTCACTCCAAATTTAGGCCTTTGCTTGCCTCCATCAAGACTTGTTTGAACTATCCTGTTGTTTAGTTGCCAGTCCTCCACCATGTTCATTATTAGCCTGTCATCGGATGTATCTTTCTGCCATTTGCTGGGCAGGTAGTACACAATAGGTTTATCTGAGACTTTTCTCTGAAAACAGCTGCCTGTTTCAGCTGGAATGATAAAAGTGTGATAAATGTAGCGAGGGTGCACCAAAACAATAAAGCTGGGTCATAAAACCTAAACAGTTAAACAGAGTTGAAAGACTGTGAAAAGCTCAATAACATTTGAGTGTTTTTTTCTCCCACAGCATACCAGGTCTGGACCTCTAATGTATTAAACATTTTGAGTGCTTTTCACCCGACTGAGTGCAGGGCAGACTAACATAATATGATGTTATCCAGTGGAAGTAAAACAATACAAAAAAATGAAAGCACATATACAGAGTGAAAATACTTTTTCACATGTTCTGTCTGAAGTAGGATTCTGGTCATATTTCAATGTCTAGTAAAAAAAATATATATATATCTATGTCAACAGGTTAGTAATGGGTGGTATGAGGATCGATGCAGGCAATTAACTTTATGTTAAAACCAACATTGACAAAGCTCAAAATGGGATTGAACCTGTAGGAATCATGGCAGAGGGTGGCACTTGGTAGGCGACCTCACTACTCGAGGTCCTAGGGTTGATCTTGAGCGAGTAGTGCATTCTGTGTTTGCTCTCTCTCTCTCTCTGTTCATGCGAGTTTCTTCGAGATATCCTGGCTTCCTCCCACAGCCCACAGACTCAGAATCAGGTGGATTAGGGAGTCTAAATTTCCCACAGGAAAGAATGGGAGTGTGTGTGTTTATCTGTCAATCTGTGTTAGCTCTGTGATAGACTGGCAACATGTCGAGGGCTTTCCCTGCCTTCTGTAGTATGTGCTGGTATACGATATAAGCCTGCTCCATTATTAGCCCGGAAGAAAATATGTAAGGAAATAGTGAGTCTACCCATGAGAGGCAACATTTGGGTCTTAAGTAAGTGAGTTAGATGTTAACGGGGTGTATGTGGGATGTGTGCATTCGCATGTGTTTAGAAACAGGGCTGGTCTACTTTAATAATGGCTTGTTATAGTGTATTGCTGACGCGGAGGCAGCAATTAGGCCTGACCGACGTTGTTTTTACAGCTAGCGTCGAAGCTTTGTACAGATAATAATTCAACTCTGTCGGTCATTGATGTCGGTGTGCCGCTTCCAATTTCAAATTTGTAATCATAACAAGCAGAACGCGGCATACTTCCCCAAACCTTTAATTCTAATTTAATACTCACGAAGCTGTTACCATCATCCAGGATTTAGGCTTTGCCATCTGTGACCTCCAGTACTGTGCAACTCATAATCATCAAGCGTGTATGAACTGATATTTCTGAGTATCACAGTTTTTTGGTGTAAACATTGCTAGTTACCGTGTGGAACTGGGAGCTTTATTGTCAGTGCATTTCAGGCCGGACAATCACAACACAGCCTTTTGATCGCGTACTTTGCATACAAACAACCAACTTAAACTGCTCTCCTGTGCTTTCCATCAAAGGTAAATGTGGTTTTAACTTCATTGGATGGCGAACTCTATCAAATTATCTACATTGTGCATAAATATGCATGCTAAGAGTCCTAAATGTAGATAAGGAGAACCGAATAGTGTGACAAATTGATGCCAATGGTCATTTATTTATTGAAGAAAATGTTAAACGTATATCAACTCTTGTTTTGAGTATCTGGTATGATCCCTTGTAGAAATATCTCCAATATAAATGTTTTTCATCACCGTTAATCAGCCCCGCACATCAGCTTGGGGGAATTTGTGGCCCATTTGTACAGAACAGCCTGAAGTCTGACATGATAACTGCTCATTTTATTCTATTTTTATTCTTCTTTTAGCATTCTTTTGTAGAAAAGCTTAGGTGTTGTTGTTGTTGTTGTTGTTTTTAAATTGTGAACATTTGCATGTGATCTTACCCAGTATCCTATCCCTAATATCCATTTCCCTTCAAAGAGGGCAAAAAGCCCCACTGTGAAACAAAACACTTAAACAAGGACAGAGATATGAACTGAAACTACAGGCAATGTGGGAATTTATGCTGCGAGGACCCCCTCCCTTCTCCCATCAAGTTCACCAGAGCCCAAACAGCAGAGCATAGAGCAGTGAATAAAACTCACATGACCCCAGAAACCAACAGCAAAGAGCAAGCTGCAGTGGACATCAGTGTGCCAAGCCACAAACATTCAGGAAGGTCTCCACTGGTGCCTGGGGCCCCCACTGAGACCCAACAGAGGCCTGACAGCACATCCTGGTCCCACCCAGAAAGAGGAGCCCACTACACAAGCCAAGGGACAGCAAACAGACCCAAAGCTCAGGAAGGACACCAGCCACGACAACCAGGGCACCGGGGCTCACCCACAACAACACAGGACGACCCAGCCATCCCTCCATCCCAAGACAGAGCAAAAGGTGCCCCACCCCAGAGGCACCGGGCTCACAGGAAGGGCCCAGGACCCACACCACGCAAACTACCAGGGAGGCAGAACAAGGGATAGAGATGGGAAGGAAACTGAACGGCACGTCACTCCGAGAACGGACTGGAGAAATGGAAGTCAAAGAAAACACTTAGTTACATTTAGTTTAACTAAAATGTTCTATTGGTATATCACTCAAGCAGCCTTCTGACTTGTCCACGTGTTCTTTAGCAAATTGTATATAGGCACCAATGTGCAACCACTTGAGGGTAGCAGTGCCCTTAAATTTCCTTAATTTGTACATAAGTATGTCTGTCTGTGGATTATTAGAGTACAAAATGTTCAACAGAAAACAAAATCCTGTAACAAATGGAGCGAAGCCTGTGAGGTAGTTCAGGCTGAGCTGCACTGCAGCTATATGTCTCACACCCCTCATATATACCAAACACATCGCAGCTCTGACATGTCAGTACCTCTGCTGCCTGTCATCGCTGCCTGTCGTTTCAACACCTCCACTACCCGAGAGTCCACCTGTAGACTCCGGGGTCATATGTGTCATGTTCACGGGGAGTGATGAGCTTGGAGTGTGCTGCTGTAATAAATCAATCCTTTCAAACGGGGGTGTTTTTCTAGAGAATTCTTTCTCAAGTCCTCAGATATCTGCTTTGTTTTTGCCGTAAGACACTTCCACAAACAAGGACAGTGAAGAAGATAAGACGCTGACAGATCGCTGCTCTTGAAACAAAAATGGGTCGCCTATTCACACCTGTTTGTGAACCCACTCATCAGAAACACGTGACCAAATTTCATCTTCTTGTTAGCGTGAGGTTCACATACTCTTAACTGTCACAGATATCCAAATAGTTGATCATTTTCCCGTCTATAAAATCAAAAATTTTATTGAAATCTAATGTCGTTATATACATTTTTCAAGATTTTTAAAGT
The DNA here is from genome assembly GCF_057381915.1 of Diplotaxodon limnothrissa. Taxonomy (NCBI): domain Eukaryota; kingdom Metazoa; phylum Chordata; class Actinopteri; order Cichliformes; family Cichlidae; genus Diplotaxodon; species Diplotaxodon limnothrissa. The sequence goes on along the minus strand of NC_140602.1, from coordinate 52,490,486 downwards.
TTGAATGATGATAGATACAAAAAACAGTTTGAGCTTGTTTCATTTCGGTGAAAAGTGATTCAAGGTCACAGTAAAATGTGAAAATCAGCAAAAGTTTTTTATTACCCGCAATTTTTTATGGCTCATCTTCAAACTTCACAACAACATACTAGGTCTTGGGGGACATGAGTACCTAGGCTGGTTAAGCATTTAACCTTGACCTTCATTAATAGCACCCAAGGTCAAAGTTGACAATTGGGAAAAAAAATCAAGAAGCCATATCAAGTTATATATCATATGAAAGGACATGAAGAGAGCTGTACAACACACCTTTTAGTTTTTAAATACAACACCCTATGACGTCAAATTGACGCCATAACAGACGGACCTCTGTATGCTGTAATAAAAATATCATAAAGTTTTAGTGTAGTGTAGGTGCAGTTTCCGAGTGCTGTTGTCTTACTGCATTGTCATAGTTATGCATGACCCATCAGTGATTATACTTCTTATTTTTCAAAGGTGTATTTAAATACAGCAACATGTGCTCACAAGGTTTTCAATAAACTTGACCTCTGACCTTGACCTTGAGGTCAGATTAGAACTCATCTGAGATCTTTAGTAAAAACATCTATGGTATCAGCTTGAATATCTTACATTCTTCAGTTATGTTCACAAAGTCGGGTGTCCCCACTGCCTGCCTGCTTAAACACAAACTTACACAGCTCACTGTATCCAAGTCTCAGTGTAGCAGCTTTAACTTCAGGTGGCAAACACCTAATTCGATTAATGAGTTTTAACCACTGATCCTGTTAAATGGCCCTTGTGTGGATTGTAAAGTTGGATAGCGATGCAGCTCAGCCATGTTGCAAACTCTTCAGGCTTTTAACAGTAACCCCCTCACGCAGTGTGATACCCACAGACCAGACTGTCTTACTCTGTGCCTAGCTTATAATAACTGCTACTGTGAAAACTAGGCCAAACCAGCAGGAGTAGACATTGACGCATCCCGCTCAACTGCTAATATCCACTGATAACACTTGCCAGTGTAAGGTTGACCAGTATTATGCATGAAAATGGAGCGATGGCTTGTGTGAAGAGGCGGCCGCTCAAATGGCAGATTTTCAACTTAACTGGAATGTTACAAAACCACACAGTACACACAGGGTACACACAAGTATGATAGATCTTAATAGATAAGATTTGCAGGGGGGGGGAAAGTAAAAAATAAATGCTTGCGATATCCTCAAAGATCCCTGAAATGCCTCTGACCTGCTGAGCAAAATAAAGGGAAGGATAAACGCTGACATTTAGCCTTCTAAAGGAGAAAGCATAAGAAGTAAAGAAGGCCAAGCCTCACTGCAAAGATGATCATCTGAAGAACCGTAATTGTTCTCTGCATCGTTACATCTCATCCCGACCTCTTTGTGCTTTCACACTAAGGAACTGTGAGCTCACCTCTCAGGCTGAGGGTCGCCTGCAGTTCCCCCAGGGGACTTCAGCGACTAATGGAGGTGGGCGACGGGGGTGTGTGAGAAAGGGAGTGGTCAAGTCTCGGTGTGCAGCCCCGCGGCCGTTCTCATTTCATGCTCTTTGGCCCTCTTTACCCTACCGTCGGACTTAAATGTCAATCAGGAGCACTGGAAGGCCTGGTACAGAGGGCGAGGGAGGGTCCCACCTCGAAGATAGGTCGACCCCTCTATTTAAAAGTGCCACAGAAAATATGGAGAGGAGGGGGTGAGTTTAGACTGTAAGACCTTCTCTGCCATAGTGACAGGACGGAGTGATCTTGAAAGGCGAGCAGCTGGGCTTTCTAAGAGCCAGGCCCGCTGTCCCGTGGAGCTCTAAAGAGCAGCTCGACAATGCCTGCCTCAGCACATAAATAATTTCTCTGTGTTTATAGCGTGGCTGCATCCACGAATGTTTGCAACAGTTACTGTATATGTGTGCGTTATATAGTGTGGGAAGCAAATCTCAATTTTTAGTCTGAATATGCAGTTTTAGTGCACAGATTTAATGCAGCACTGTTTGTTTTACCATGACAACTGCTGATGACCCCCTCTCTTCACCATGTGATTTCTCCTAACCTTGTCGACATCTCAGTGTGTTTGTTTGTGGCAGTGACAGATTGTTCTATTCTCATGCAGTATTGAGTAGGTTATGACCCAGACACCTTGTCCTCTTTGTTCGACGCTTCTCCATCTTCTCCACCTCCCAACCCCGGCCCACCATCTTAATCCTATCATGAAAACCTCTCTTGAAAATCACTGTACGTTAACAGAGGTCCAAAGACAGAGGACCCTGATTGTTGTCAAGGTAGGCCTTCCCCCCGCTCCCTCTCAATTAAAATGCATTTCACTCATATAAGCCTCGCTGATCCCCTCCTTCTTTCTCCAACTCTCAGATGCGAGACAGACAGAACGGTGCGACCGCTGGCCAAGGTTAACCAAGTCTTAAACTGTGTTTGAGCACTGCACCACCGCGAAGATCAAACCCCATCTCAAAGCTCTCGCTGACAACTCTCAGCTAACAAAACTCTCCTGCCTCTCCTTTCTTTGCCCCGTCTAACGGTGAACTGCATCCAGCGCACAGCTGACCTGATCTTGCTGCAAGCCCAGAGTGGAAATTTCCCAGTGTGAACCAGTATAAAGCTTCCCACATTCATCAAAGGTATCGACCCTGAATATCTGAGCGTGGTGATGGATTAACCTGCTTGCTATTTCCAAACATTTGTCTTCATTAAGGGGAGTAGTTATAACTTTAAACAGTGGAATTAATTAGTGGAATTTTTTTTTAACTATTTGGTGACTTATTAAGATGGTCATACAGATTTTTTTTAATTCCTGCCCTCAGTGAAGCTCATCAAAGAGCTTTATCATTGTATTACCATATTCTGTGACATTTACCCACATGTACAGCACATTACTAGAAGTGTACCACCACGGGGTCGTGAGGCTGAGCTCCAGCATACAAGTATGATCGGTGGACCAAGAGCACCACTCTGTGGCATAAAGCGGCGTGACTCGGTGTGCTTGGTTTACTACGCAGCCAACGGATGTCAGCAAAGGGCTGCGCTGAGGCTTAAGTGACATTTAATGAAAAAAGTGAAAATGATATGAAAGAAAACAAAGACAAATGTGAGTCGTGTGGCAAAGCAGTAAGATGTAGAAGACTCCTCTAGTTATTGTTGTGTATATTTTAAAGTCTTGTCTCGTTAGTAGAGCCAGCAATCAGTTGTCACTCGTGGCAGAGAGGCTTTACGCTGCCTTGTGAAGCTGAAATTTCAAGCCCCAAATTGAACGTGGTCATTAGATGAGGCAGCTGCTTGGATGTTTCTGTGGGAGACTGAATGCAGGCTGTCAGGAAAACACCAAGACGCTCTAAAACAGATCAACTCTGACTGCGCTGTGAGGCCCTATCCTGCCCTGACAAGTCTGGCATTGCTTGGCAGATCATTGTCTTCCCTCTGTGACTTTATCATAGCCTCGGGGGACGTATTCCACTCCTTCCCCTCCTCCACACACACACCCACACACCTCTCCCTAGCACAAACACACAAAGCAAGCACTTTGCACTTCTTATACGGGTGTGGCTTCTGCTGCGCAAGCAAGAGCACAAGGGAGCAGGCATAATGACTGCCAGTGTAAATATGAATCCTTGACACTCAAGGCCTTTCTCTGATAAGCGATTAAATCAGTCGCTGATGAGGTGAGCGGCACCAAAGCTCAGAAGAAGCGGCCAACAGTGTGTAATGAACTCCTTATCTCAGTATTTTAATGCATGCCTCTGCGTTCACGGGCGCACTGCGCGTGTATGAGCTGACCCACATCACTCAAGGAATGTAGATCACTCTGTCAGTCAGATCAATTATTCATAAAAAGTTGATATGGCATGCTCGCTTCGTCTTGGTACACTCAAGACATAATCTAGATGGTTGCACTTTAATAGAGAGGATAATGTGAAGCACTAAGTGAGCAAAAGCCATAGTCAGCAGTTGAAACGAGCATCAAATTAGAGCTATGCTTCCCCTTTCTTCTTCTACTCGGCCTTTAATTTTCCTGTCACATGCAGTACATGAATGGTAACAGGGAGAAAATAAGAAAAATGTAGTTGTAGTATATGCATCTAAGCAAGGTTTTAGCGTGCCCAACAGGGGGCTGTGTGTTTCCATTTAACTTGTAAATGGTTCAAACTACTCTGTAATTACAAAGCAGACGTTAATATATCCTCCCGAGAACCGAGGAACAGTGAATCTTTCCACTTTTTTATGATTGCCTTCCTTTTGGAGCTAAAAGACGCCCCCAAACACATGACATATCAATGGAAAGCCCACGATGTCCTCTATTTAGTACATCAGGACTTATTAGGATAGCTCAAATGAGCCAAAAGATATCGACAAAAAACAAATGTCTATGACAGAAGACATAGATATTATTGAAATATTACAATTTTCAACTACCACTTTTAAAATCACAATTCTTGCTTATTTAAAAGAACTTCTGTGAATGCTGTTATTTACTGGCATTTGATTAGAGATCAAATGTGGGAAAAAATGACAGGTTCTCCTCTAGATATACAAACTAGAGCTGATGCTAAATGTTCAAACGGCCAGTAGTGATTCATAACACTTGAAGCATAAATCACCTCTGCTATGTATAAAACATTTATGGGGGGGAAATCTAATTAAGAGTTACTCTGGCTGTTGTCCGTACCATTATCTTTTGACTTAATTGATTGGAGGATAAGATGCAGCCAAGATGTGTGGGATGGTTTCCTGGTCAAAACACTGCACACACATACACACTGAACTCTAGGCAAGTATACTAGCAAAAATACAAGAAATCCTGCTTTTTCAGAGTAAAAGCTGCCCTGAAAGTATCTTAGAGAGGAAAAATGTGTTCAGAAATACACTAACCTTAACTGTAACCGCTTAATACTACAGTACTACACCCTACAGTACTACAGAGAAACCCCTCCAATCAGAGACCCTGTGAGCAAGCACTTGGCGACAGCGGAAAAGAAAAACCCTCTTTTAATAGGAAGAAATGCAAACTAGTGTATACACGCAGAGTGAAAAGACATGTGCAAGGAAAAAAAATGCAAACCAGTTACACTTCCAGAAAAAAGCTGCGAAGTGTCCATGCATTTTCTAGCGCTCACAAGTCTGTTTAGATAGGTTCCTTCATTTAACCAGGTATTGTACTTTTAATCGTTATGTGCTTTTCAACTTTATTCCAAAACATGCGAATAACATAGATATTAACAAGAAAAAAGAACCAAATGTCTGTGAGTAAAGCTTTAAACCTTTAGATCCCTCGCAATCTAAACATCAGTGGCGATGTAATCTTTTTAATTTGCTGAAACTGATTATTAACCTTAAATTAATTATTAATTATTATATAGAGACCCATTGCTTTGTTTTGATGATCACACCGATCAACACCCCTGATCTATCTTTTTGTGCAACACTTGATTTCTTCAGGAGCTTTTACTAGTTTTTAAGACTTGTTCTGTCTTTTCGGCCATGATGCTGGTTTTGAACCGAGCTGCTGAAATGGCTGTTCGAAGCCTGCGCACTCCATCATTTCATTAGCCTTCTGCTGCTAAAATTGATGAGGTTAAAAAAATCGCTGCCGTCCAGGCTACTCTGCATTTTTTTTTCCATCTGCGATAGATTGATATATGGGTGAATGGATGATTGGTGAATTTCCACATTATTATTATTTAATTGCATGAAAAAGACAGATGACTTAATTTATGAGACTGTGTGCAACAGCACTTGCAAAATCAGTATGGATTACATTCGGGGCTTGCTTTAACTTTGAACTGAAATCGAAACACGCCCATGCTCTTGTTGACAGATGGCGTGGCTAATTCCTGACGCAAGGGGGCGCTGTTGCACTGGATGATAGCCTACCCTAGCCGAGTCTCCGCTCAAGGCATTAACGTGAGCGTAGTGTGTGTGTATCCAGTGAAAATTACCCGGAGACGGACGGAGGCAGTTTATAACCGTACCAATGTCTGTGGCCTATAAATATATTATATTAACCGGGGCGGAATCATCTCGTGGACACAACAACATATCGAAAATGAGGGAATAATCCGAGGAGAGGCACGGCGAGGCTCGTCTGTAGCTACGGTTTTGTTGAACTGCGAGTGGGATCACAGCTGCTGGCTACGAAAATGTCGAGAAAAATAGAGAGCAAGCAAGGTAAGTCCTGCCCGGCTAGACTGAACCTCACCGCTCCACCTTCGGGATACTGTATAACGGTCTCCCTTACACGGGGCTCGGATGGATTAAATTATGGGGGTCTGTTGACCAACACATACGCCAACAAAAAAGGGGGTGCTCCAGATAAAGCTTGGATGAGTGTGTTGGGTGTAAATGGTGGTTTAATTGGGCCTCACGGATTGTTCTTTTTCTCGGCTATCCAGTTAAAATAAAGCGTCTGCTAGCTGGTAGCGGCTAATGATATTTTCATATTTTTGTCCCGTTTTTAAACCAAAAGGCTGACTTAAGGAGAGCTGGTTAACTGATCCATTAGTTAAAATAATACAGCTTCTCGTGTTCAAAACAGTTTAGCGAGCTAATCCGGGGAAATAGCTTTTTTTTTTTTTTTTTTTTAAGAAAAATCGTGCTGGCTTTTCTTCCATGGTACTACACCGGCATTTCTCCATTCACTCTCGGTACGGGGGTCGTAAATACACCACCCCGGTTTGATTGTCTGCGAGCGTTGCTAACCATCTCGGGACAAATCTCTGAATTTCACTCAAGAGGAAACACGTGTGTTTCGCCTTTTTCCCCTTTGGAAGACGCGTAAATGAGTGAATATATCGTGTGACATTTTTCTCCTGCTTCCCAATTGGCCGTCCGCGAACATCTAAAGACGGGTTTAGCTAGCAGCAGCTCAAGGTTAGCTTTTACTGGCTAAGGCTAGCTGCCTTGTTACCCCTGGAATGGGATTGCGTTCACGCGCTGGGCTGCTGGGTGTGTATTTGTGTTGATTTTCACTATTGTGCACGTGGCATTTTTTTGTTGTTGGTTTGACCCGTATTTTTATTTTTATTTTTTTCATTTTGTCTACTCGTGTCGCTCACTTTCTCACTTTCACTCTCACTGCGGAGCACAATCACTACGGGAGGAAACGCAGTAGTGTTGGGGTATGGATGGGATTTTGGGAAGGAAACTTTATACCCGTCAGCTACACTTGCATCCCATTCCAGCAGCTGTCTCCTTGCTTCGCTCCACATAGTGTCCTGCCCAGTGTTGCCTGCAGTAAGTGGGCGAAAAGGCGAACACACACACACACACACACTGAGAGCCCCCAATAACAGGAGGGGAGGGAGTGTCATCCTCCACTAGCTCAGTCATTCTTCATAGGCGTAAAAGTTTCCGATTCCTTTCGTGTCTTGCGGACAGATGACTACATATGGTCACAACTAAATGAAAAGTCAGAGGCAATGCAAGAGTTTTTTATTTTGTTTTCCTTTTTTGTAGACTCTTTGCTTAACTGATAACTTAAAAGCAAGTACCCAAACCATCACTTCTCCCCTGCTTCCATTCTTCCCAGTTGTTTACTTGTTGGTCTGTTCTCATCTGCCTATTGATCCCAAATATGTCCCCAAGGACACACTGTGGTGGTTGCTAGTGTAATGGAAACAGGGAAGGGCGAGACTTGGGACTCAGAACAGAAAACTCTGCAGCAGGCAGTGCTTGAGTGTGAGAGAAAGTGTGAAAGGCTTCGTCTCTGGAGACTGGATAGAAACAGGGTGACAGTTTTAGTCGCTGGCAGAATGGTGCCTTGAGGAGCAAACACATGGACACCAAATTCACTAGCTGCATCAACATACTCCTCCGATTACCGGGGATGGTGTCACCCAGTCACTAATTTGCCCTTCCCGCGGGAAGCAAAAGCGAACCTCATGTGCGGTGGAGCCCAGGCGTGTCACCTCTGATGAAATCAGATGGATGGTTCTTGCGCTGAATCCCATTCTCTACGTACTCACCGACATGACTTCATCACTCAAGCAGCCCAAAACTGAAATCCATAAACAGATTCAGTGTGTTGCGGTGTTTGTCCCCCAAAAAACGTAACAGCAGCCAGACAGCCGAAGCTGTTTCTTAATGCTTTTCTCAGAAGGCTTAAAAGCTTTGAGTCTGTGTGATCACATTTTGGTGTAAGCTAAAACTTGAAGATGCTGTCAGGTAGCCTGCCTTAATAATAGTACATGATGTGAGCTGAATGACTGGGTTGGTGTGCAGTGTCAGCACATATTAATAGCTCCAAGGCATCTTTTTTTTTCTTCTTCTCTTTTTCCTGTCTTTCAGTGCGTTAAGCAATTTAAGTTTTCCGAGTGTTGCTAAATGAGCTCATGATTAGTAGTATAAATAGTTGTGGGGGTGCTGACATTGATCAAAAGTTAAAAATACTTCTCATCCACTGCTTATCACTGGTGAACGATGCATTGTTGACGGGAATTATTTCTGGCTGGTTTTGAGAGTGCTGCACTGTGACTTGCAGACTCTGCTCAGACACTTTCTAATCCCGCAGCGTTTTATGTACGTACCGTATGTTTACTTGTTGGATGTCATACTTTAAATGACCCACTTAGAATGATTCCACTGTTGCAGTTAAATTAAGATGTGAAACATTTAGCGCAGCAGTCCTGAAATGGGATTTGTTGTTGTCAAGATGGCCTAATTTTTGAAATGAAGGCGATACAAAATTTTAAGAAAGAAAACCCATTTAGCGTCACTTTGAAGAACCAACCCAGAATCCACTTTTTAGGGAGATCTTCGGCGTAAAAACAGAGACACATCACCTGGGATGAGTTTTCCTTCGTTCGATTTGTATTTCCGTTCTTGTTTTGTCTACATGTGTAGGAAGCCTTCATTCACACAAACCATTCTAAAACTGCACGGGTCAATAAAAATCTGTTCTAACTGCTCCCCGTTGCCAGGATATGTGCCCTTTGTACACTTTAAAGATTGTTATTTTGCTCAAACCTCAGAGTTCCACTGCTCTTTTCACCGGTGTCTTTCTAATAATAGCAGTCATAATAATAACTAGTTTTCATGCACTGTCTCAGTGACAGTACAGTCAAAGGTGATGTGAGAGACAGTGCAGCTTTTCGATATCTTTTAGTATTTGTTTTTGTTTTTAGGTAAGTTAGCTACATTAATGCACTAACATTACTACTTCTTCAGCAGCAGAGAACAGCATCTGTTCTTTAGCCACTGCTTTCTAAAACACCATACCAGCTCTGGGTTGAGTTATTGTAGTCACTTGGCCGGCGTTAGCGCAAAGTTTTGTAACATGTTTTTGTGGTGGGGGTGCATGTGTGTTTGTGTGTGTGTGTTGGCTAGCTGGGCTTGTTTGTCAGTGCTTAATTTATTCATTTCAGTCTGCTAACATTAGCCTGTTAATGATATACAAAATACTGAGAGATGTCTTTTTTAAAAAAACCATTTTTATTATAATATCAGGTGATCACGAGTAAGACGTGCTGTATTGCTTTTTTTGGCTTGAGTTTTTTTTTAAAAGATGAACTACAAGACTATATTTCTATCCCGTGAGCGGCATTTATTTCAAAGATGCACGTAGTCATTTGTGAATTAAATAAAAATTTTATAATTTAATAAAATTAATTTAATAAAAAATAAATAAAAATGAAATAAAAAGAAGAACAATTCTTTTTTTCTCCCACTCGCATTAGGCTTGGATGCTGTGCACACTTTACAGCTCAAAACACACATTTAAACACACCAGAAAAGCTGCTTATGAAAAGATTGTTGAGATTTTCACGGTTGCAAAAATTTCCCTCATGCAGACTGGGGTTGTGACACGACACATTTTGGCACACCAGTGTTGGTAAGAAAGTCGTGAGAGCAGCAGTGCAGTGTTTTAAAATTAGCTTGCGGACTCTTCTGTTACTGGACAGTCAACGGTAGTAGCCAGCCGCAGCGGCAGAACTGATCCATCAGTTCCTTATTTTAGACTCCCTGCACCCCCCTCGCTGCATAGTGTGGCAGTGCGCATCTGTGGTTCACCCTTTGAAAGGGTCTTAGCTGCACTGTTTACTGTCAGGCATTACAAGAGCTAAAACTAAAGTGTGTGTGTGAAACTTCGATGGCCCTCGTTTGCTAAGCGGTTAGCTCGTTGCTTCAGACTTAAAATAGCTTCTTTTTCCTAATGTCCGTAAATGCCGAGCTCTGCATGCCTGGGTCAAAAAAACTCTGAGCAAGAGCTAAAGCAGTCCTGATTACAAAAGGGTTCCCCGGGATAACTCGGTCTGCCCACATTGCTGATGAGTGATCCCACTGTTGCACAGAGCAAGCTATGAGCACTGGTTTGTCATGCTGCAATTTTGAGGTTTGATGGCAGCAAGCATTTCACCCTCCCTCTACCACAGAATGAGAGGCTTGCTTTTCCCATATAGGTTTAGCTGTGTTGTAATTACATTTTTTATTTATTTTTTTTGGTGCCGTGTATGGGAATGCAAAAAGAGGGAGGGAAAAGAGCTTGGGAAGAGAAAGGGAGAGGGTGGATAAAGTCTGTGAGCAGAGAGTGAATCGGATAGAGAAATGGATGGATTACATGTGGCGTAATGGCTGGACCAGGGCAATCGATTAGAAGCGAAGGGAAGTCTGGGTTTTTGTAACATGAACATTTTTAAGGTGCTTTCATCACCTTCCAGGTGGAGCGAAAGACTGCAGTTGAGATAATTTTCAGTGGTCTCACGTGTAATTCAGTGCAGCAGTATGTCACTGGCGGGTCATATTCCCCATCTCTCAACTTCCACGTGTGTTTTTGAGAGACTTTGTTGAGGTGTTGAATCTATCTCAAAAGGATAGAAAGAAGATGCTTCCCCTGAGTTCACTGCTGCGTGTTGGCCTACATGCCAGAGAGCAGGTCGTTTATTCCCGCAGGTGGCCGTCTCATTTCCTTATTACTGTTGAGTGCATTCTCCATTCCAGATAACTGTGGAGTGTTGGACTCTCTCCAGGACCAGTGACGACACCCACTCAGACATCCTTCCAGGATTGCTTAAGTCAAGATTTATAAGAATATGAATATAAAACACATTGGATTTGGGAAAAGCACAATGCTTCTGGACTCCTCCTGACTTGTGTCACTGCTATATGTGGCTCTTCCTCTGAAGTCCTGTGTAACGTGGCTGAGTCAAGTGAGGATGATCATGAGGCTAAGTTAGTTATGACTAACTCTCAGCAGTGCCTTTGTGAGAGAAAGCTCTAAAAAATGCCACTGTGACCTACGACACAGTATACAAAGGGTGTAAGCATCAGTATCACCTGGACTAGTTGCTGCGTGGACTGTTGGATGGGCAATATAAGCTGGAGGAGCCAGGCCTCCTCAGAGGACACAGACTCCTCTCTGCAGGGTGATTTAGATGAAGACACAGGTAAAGACAGCACACAGCACTTTTGCTGGTGATCAGTTGTACATTTGTTTTACTGGAGAAACAAGCATGTTGGGTATTTTAACTCGTAATGACTTCGAATACCCAAAGAAGAAACTAGACAAGGACATTTACTTTAGCAGATGAGCATTACTAGAAATGTGAAGTGTGTTTGTTTTTTTGTTTTTTGTTTTGTTTTTTTGTTTTTCCCTCATCAGGTTTCAAAAGTTTTAATGGCGTTACACTCATTCTGCAGTTTATGTTAAAATAAACGCATACACGCATTGCTTTTTGTGACGATTATTTGTCTGAGTCTGCGGTTGCAAGCTTTGGAGCCTTCGCTGGTGGAATAAAATGCAGGGGACATTCCTCTCTGTGCTTTTTGTGTCGTGTGGCTTTATGGAAGGTGCTCATTTGCTTTGCTGAAGCTTTGGGTGGACCCAGTTTGAGGAGGCTGCTCTGCGGGGCCACAGCCTTCAATCACAGGCTTCCTCTTTGCCTTATTTACCCCCCCCCCCCCGAAAAAAAATGTAGACAGAAGCCATAACTGCTCTAATCCTGGCTCATCAGGTTAGGATCTGATACTGTGCCTGCATGCTTTGGTCTTAATCCTGTTACACAATACAGAAAATGTGCGCTATGGAGCTGTAATCTTGGTATTTTAACTCCAAGCTGCCTGCCTCGCCTCACCTTGGTAACTGGGCATGTTTTCTGACCCACATGTTGGGGTTAACCCTGTTTGATTTTTTTTCTTTCCTCCTGCTAAAGCTGCGTGAACAGATCCACCCTGATGAGCTGGTATAACATAGAGGCTCCATAATTAAGGTAGCCGAGTCTATCGCTGTGTAATTACACAGTGCCGAGTGCCATAATACCTTGTTTTGAAAACACACAGTCTGTGGTGCGCTCAGCCTAATAAATCTATGTATTTCAACCCAGCAGGCAACAAAAGTCAGTGTTCACTGTGTGTATTTTGTCTGTGTACCCTGAGCTGCCCAGACCCTGTAGTCATGATGGCCCTCTGCAGAGACCGTAGCGTGAGTAATGTGTTTCAAACAGATGCACAGAGGCCAAACACAAATAGCTGGTCATACTGCAGAAGGACAATATTTTGTAGTTATTCATCTATTAGCTGCTGATTTGACTACAGAGGCTTTAATTTCAAAATAAACAGTTTCTGGATCTTATTGTTTATGTTGTTTTTTGGTGTCACTTGGTTTGCACACTGCCTAAAAGTCTTTTTTTGCTGCTTCAATTCGCTCGTCTAAATCCAAATCTTTGTTATCTGAACGATCGCATCGTATCAAACGGTCTTTATAACCCATCTGCCAGAACCCACAGCATCCTCACTCAGACTGCTGGTGTTTGTGATGAGATTGTAGAAGTAAAAGCGGTGTGACAGAGAACCACTACTGAAACTCCAAATGTGTCCAATGATGTTGTCTTTCAGTTCTTGTTTCGGACTGAGTTACAATAGCGCTCTAACGCACTATTGTAACGCTTTGTAACTCTAACACTTTGATATTATGGAAATTTGATTGAAGGGAACAGGGTATTTTGTGTTTTGTGTATCCACACAGGGGACTGCACTGTGTGTGTTGCAGATACAGTACTGACCATTGCAAGGATGAAGGAAAGAAAAGAAAAATCTGTCTATGTTGAGTTTTCTATTGAAGAAAAGTGAGCAGCAGGGACACAGAGAGAGAAAAGGCGAGTGGCATTGGTGTGCCTGAAAGCAGCAATCTCAAAGGCGGAAAATGTAGAAATCTATTTAAAGGCGGGGGGGTGGGTTCTGTCAAGCTGCGCCTTAGTGTGCATGTGTGTGTGCGTGCCTTCCTGCGTTCAGTGTGTCAAATCATGTAGACCCCAGGGTGGCATGGCTGGGTCAGGGAGCTGGCATACAATGAAGGGGACGTCCCACAGTTGCTGCCAGTTTCCGACACCAGTCTAAATCAGGAATGGTAAGTGAGAGAAGTTGACATTGCTTGCAAACAAGTCAGCCTTGTTGTCAAGGTGCATGTGGGTGTGGGTGTTTTTTGTTTGGTTGTAGATGAATGTGAATCCTTGGTTTGATTTCTTTATATTAATCCCAGATTGTAGATGAAATGCATGCAAACACGCACAATCTTGACTTCGCCAGTGACTGAATGAGCTTGTAGCCCTGTGGACAAAATCCAGGAATTTGTTTGTTTGTTTCAGTGTTCGCTGACCCACTTCTGCTTGGATGTTCATTCTTATACAACCTGAATGTGTGAATGTGCTTTTAAAACAGCAATGATGAACAGAAATAAATGGAATGTTTCTGAGGTTAAAGGCAAAATAATCACATAATTTATCAGCTTTGGCCTGAGAAGACTTTGAGTTGTTATTTGACCTGTTTCTCTTCATATGACTGATATCTCACAGCAAATAATGAGTTAAATTTCACTGATTCTTTTTCCCCCTTAAATTCTGTTACAAAAGCCTCAGCATCCAAAATGCTTGTCTTTAGACTTGTCCATGCTGATTCTATCTTTGGAAGCGTCCTGCCTAATTTTCTATTGTTTAAAACATAAACATAAAATGAAGATATCATTTTATAGCGTCAGATGTATTGTAAAGGGCCCACCATACTATTTTTGGAAGTGCAGTCATGCTGTCTGCTGCAGTGTGTCTGCATACTGAGGAAGAACAGACGACAAAAATAACAGCACATCAATAAAACCCTGGAAGGTGATATGCAGTTATGTAGAGGCAACTTTCCTCATTCATCTGAAACAGCAATATGTAGCTTTTTCTTTTTACCCGTGGAATGTCAGATAAGTGGACAGACATCAGCTGAGCAAGTAAACTGGTACAGATGACAAGAATGAGCTAATAATAGCCTGCTTAACAGTTCAAATAAAAAAATAAAATAACAGTTGTAGCTTTTGTCTGGTTTAAAAAAAAAACTAAAAAAACAAAACAAATCTCAGACACTTAGAGGCAGCTGACACTGACATAAACGATTATGCGCGTTAGGAAGTAACTAGGAAGTGACTATTAACATAGATTTTTGCCAGACTACATTTCACTCATTGAAAACGGTGATTCCTACGATGCCCTTTCAAAACCCCCATACAAACATGTATAAAAGCCTGCAGCTAATCACTGACTGACAGTATTTATATCCCGTGGCCCAACCTTAGCATGTAGACTACAGATCGATCTCTGTTTTCCAAAAATAATATAAATTTGTGTCATCTTTTTCCACAGTTGGAAAAAGATGACACAAAAATGTGTTATTACGGATTAATATAGAAGTAATTACAAAGTTGCATTTAATTTTCTTTTTGTGTATGAGTGATTCAAATCTCTCTAGTACAGTTTAGACGACCGCTGCCTAATTATAAGTGTCTATACGTGGGCAAGTCTTGTCTTTGTAAAGGACACGTCTGTCATCCAAGGCTATTTTTAAGAAGCTACATTTGGACATTTTTCACAAAGTTTGGTATGCCAGGGTGCATTTGATCTGTAAGATTAAATATATTATGTGGCATCTCTCTTTCAGTCTCATCCAGTGCTGTGTTTGTGCACAAAGTGTCAAGTGGATGACGAGTGGCCCGCTGCACAGACAAGATCGGCTTTGTGCGGCTCTCTAACATGGAGAGCGTGGTACCACTCCTTGCTGTTGAGGCCATTTACTGTTTCCTGTGCTTCTCTGCCTCTCTGTATCTGTCTCTGTCTTGTGCTCAACAGTGAAGTGATCGGTTCTCTTGTGGCTGTTTGTCTGTGTGTAGGATCGTTCTCCTATCTCAAGTGCTTTATAGTGCCTGTTTGGCAAGAGGCAAACAGCTGCCGTTCTCTGAGAACTCTGAATTCATTCTCAGCAGATCACAGGGGTTTTTTTAGCTGTTGCAGTGTCTCTGTTCTGGTGCTGCTTGATGTTAGAGATACTGACAAGCTGAGTATTTATAGCACTTTGTGCTTCTTAGTCTATCGGTTTCACCCCAGGTGAACCTGCCGCCTGCCACACGGTCTGTCTCACTTTACTGAAAGAATCGGTTCAGAAAGCTAGCTTTAAATGGATCGCTAAAAAATGCAGTAAATCGCTGCAGCCCGAAGGTCAATTGAAGGATCAGGCTGGTTTGAGCATGTTTGTGTTGGGTGGTTGTGTATCGCAGTGAGCTGCTTTGTGTCGTGTGTGTTTGTGTAAATGTGTGCGTCTGTTAGTGATGTGCTATTAGACACCACCTATTTTTATAAGGTAAGTTGTTATGTGGGGGTTAGTTACAGAGTCCAGGCTGCTCTGTGCTGTGAAGAGGGGAGGGAGACGAGGGACAGGAAATCATAGCAGTGACTTAGGCGTCAGCGGGGAAGGAACAGGAGGGGTACCCAGGATGGTGTGTAAGTGTATGTTGTGTGAATTCCGCTCCCCCACCCCGCTATTAACCCTTTCCATCATACTGCCCCTGCCCTCCAGTAAAGCTTTAGCGTGCTGCTCTGTGGCCTCGTTTGCCTCTCACATCACATTAATGGAATCATTAGCTGATACTGCTATGGATTCCTAGATGACAAAACCATCAATATCACAATTAGGTGCTAAACTAATGATTTTTTTTTTCCGTTGTAGATTAATCTGCTGATTATTTTCTCAGATAATCGTTTGTCCTTCTGGAAATGGGGGGAAAAATCACTACATTACAAACTAGATCTTAAAATAGCTGCATATGTAAATAAAAAGGAAAGCTACACAGTAGCCAGAGAACAATTCTGAAACCTGGTTTTGTATATTTTTCAGTTTCAGCACTGTGTTATGTGATGTGCTGATGTCCTCTGGCCTTAACACAGTGTGCACGAGATGTGAGCCCTATGCACATGGCAGCTTTTAACATGATGTTTCTAGATTTTGTAGCTAATTTCTGTTTTGCTCAGGGATTGGCAATATTGCCGCAACTTTTTTTGGGGGGGGGATAAGAATAAATCAATCCTTATACTGCTTCATGAACGTCCTGCTCCCCCCGTGCTTCACACTGCTCTCTCTCCAGTATTAAGGCTGTGCACTGGCTGAGATGAGATTGCTTCTCTTCAGGATGTTTGCCGGCTGGCTATCCTTTGTCCACCATGCTGCCGTCTGTTTGCAAAACGTTACGCCTCCCAGTGCATCTAATGAACATCGTGCTAACTGCATCACTACCGATCATGCTTTTGCTTTGTACGTGAAAAGCTGGACAGTTTAAACAGTGCGATAATTTATTTATTTATTCAAGCCCTTTGTCCCCTTTTTGTCACCATTTTCCCTTTTTTAAATTAACAATTGGGTCAGCAGAAGCTTCCAGCATGTTTTTTCTGTGCGTTGATGATGCTGTTGAAAATCAGACCTTAAGGCATCCCCTCTGCCACCCTTTGTTGCTCATGGTTGAATAGTTTGGAGAACCTTTGTGTTTGTGACTGTGGATGCTGGTGTGGGTTCCTGCGCTCTGACACAGAGGACAATTGAGTCAACTAGACCTTAGGGCTCACTCCATAGCTTTCAGTACAACCTGTATGAAATTCTCTGCCAAGCGCTTCCATCAAATAGCTCCATTAGCTCATCCCCTGCCTGCCATTAATACACAGACCCATACTGAAAGCATCCAAGAGTGAGGATTATCTAAATACTCATAATATTGCATAGCCAGTACTAGGGCTGAACGATATATCGCATTTGCGATAATATCGCGACATGATCAAGTGCAATTTTCTAACCGCAAAGGCTGCGATTATACTCTGGACATGTCCAAATTCATGGGCTGCATCCTCCTGAGGCCGCATTTGTAGACCGATTACGTCACAGCGACGCGCCGAAGGCTGTCCAAATTACTACCATATCCCAGAATTCATAGCGCGGCCCAGCCAAACTCCAGTTTCCAACAATGGCGGCCGCTACTAAGTTTTAAAATTACTCATACTAATCTTTCTGGGTCACAAAATAAACTTTTAAAATATTTTCAGGCGAGAAAGTAGTTGTGTAAACATCAAATATCTGCTCGGTTTATCAAGATATCCCATATTTGCAAAAGTGCTTCGACGTTTTCAGAGGCGTCTGCTACCCACCAGCTCGACAGCTAGCCGGGAGCTCGAGGGTTACTGATGCGGCCGAGAACGGCACAACTCCCGGCACATCATTTTCAGATCACCGCGGAGTTTCGCTGCTCGGGTTAAACGTAATATATAAGTCACTTAGACAACCTAAAAATGTTATTGTTGGGCTTTTTTCAGTGTTTTGTTTGTTCGTGAGTAAATCGGTTTGGCTGAGATTAAAGTTATTAGATTAGATAAAATAAAACTTTATTAATCCCCCGGGTGGGTTCCTCCTTGGTTTTCACACAGCTGACTAAACGTCAAACAGAAAACTTATTAAACAGAAGTATGAGACAGTCGAGAATTTACGCCAGTGTCTGGTTATATTTTAGATAGCAAGAAGCAGACGGCCGAGTTTATTAAACTCCACCGAGACAGCGGTGACGCTAATCAGAACTAGCCTTCTGATTCAGAAGGCTAGACCGTCCAATTTCACGCCTTTAAACTTTAAAGGCGTGTTTGTGTGTGTGTTTATACAATTGCTATTATGTTTGCACTTTATGTGTAATGTTACTGACTGCAGAGATCAGTAAGATGTGTGTATTTTTTATTTATTAGTTTTATTTATTTAATATTATTTTTTAATTGAATGACTGTCTAGTAGTTCACAGATGTCGAAAAACTGAGTGTGGTAAAGCCACTGATTTTGTTTATGTATATTTCTGCAATCTGCACATTGTACTGACTTTCATTTTAATGTTTACACCAGGGTTCCTTGTCAGCACTTTATGCTCAGATGTTTGTAAGCTAAAAATAAACTATTGTGTATGTTCAAATATACTGTTGTGATTGAAGAAGTTAAATAAAAATGTCAGTCATCAATTCATGCATCACCTCATGTCATCATAACAGAGGTCTGTCTTCCAGGAAAGAACAGTTTAAAATTAATGTAATATAGTATTGGCCATACTATATGATGTATTGCTTGTCTTTGTTTAATAATACAGAAGACAAAGACCTTAAAAAATAATCGCATATCGCATCGCAATCGCAATATTGGGGCAAAAAATCGCAATTAGATTATTTTCCATAATCGTTCAGCCCTAGCCAGTGCAGTGTGGTATTATCCTTGAAGCATATACAGTGTATTGCAATAATTGTTTTTAAATGAATCATACTATTGTGAAGGAAGCGAGTCAAAGTGAGTGAAGAGGATAAATGAGTGTGTAGCGTTAGTCATAGATCTACAGAGTGTGGAAACACAGACGAACAATGTGACAGACATTATCAGCACAAAGTAAGTAGAGAAGAAGAAATGCTATCAGTAATGAACCACCTTCCTATTGCAGCAGCAGAGGGGAAAAGGTTGTGTTAGCTCCAGAAACACAGAGCTTTGGAAGATTGAGTTCTGCTGGCTTTATAGTTAAACAGAGGAGGCATTGAGGCTCGAGACTTGTAAATGTTTATGCCACCACACAATACGCGGGCCTAATGGTCCCACCCTCTTCTGAAACGCCACCACCAGGCTACACAGGACCTGCATCAGTTAAATAGCATACAGCCTTAAAATCCACCCAGCGTCTAATCAAAATGATCAAACATTCCTTAAAAGCTACTTAACCAGAGCAGTTAATGGAATGACTCACTTTTGACTCATGCTGTGTTAATAGCTTCATTTACAGAAAAAAAGACTTCCTTGAGCGTATCTGCAGTGAAGTCGGGATCGTGGTGGCGTTGCAAGTCTTAAAGATCTGTCGCTCTTGCATCCAGAGTATACAAGGGTTACACACTATTACTGTGACATGTATATCTTATAAAACTAAGAAAAAAAGCTGTTTTACGTGCTGCAAAATATACAGTTATTACCAGTCTTTAAGCAAAGAGAGCTGCATGAATGAACTCACTGACTTGCAGCATGCCAGCATATCCAGAGCTCCACACTGACCCACTACCCTGAATAATGTTACACATCATCTACCGCATCTCATCTGCAAGCTGTGTAATTATGGAAGCGTGCATAGTCTACTCTAACCTCGGTAGCCTTAAATGTAGATGTGTTAATTTAAGACTTTTGTTTTGAGACTATACCACTTTGTTTCCCATCATTGTTCTGTTTCAGAGTGTGCGTGTGTGTAAAATACTGCCTCTGAACATTGCTTCAAGCTACTTTTCCATGAAGGATGATGGATTGAGAAGTCAGTGAATAGCAGATTACTATCTGTTTCAAAGTGGGTTTAAGATGCACAGCTCATTTCAGATCACAAACAAACAGACTCAAGAATGCAATGTGTCACCAAGAGATTAGGCTGGATTTTTCTGTTTCTTTTTGTGGCCTAATGTGACATATTTTCCTCCCCTCTCTGATAATTAGTTTCAGGTTACTTTGTAGATTCTTCACACCTTTTCTTTTCTTTCTTTCTTTCTTTCTTTGCCATTGTTTGTCATATTGGGAATCAGATCGTATCTGCATGTTTAGTGTTATCCTATGCCTTTTCTAGGCTGCCGTAACTCCAAAGTGACAAAAAAAAAAGGCGAGAAAGTGGGAGAAGGTGCTTTTGATATCTTTTTATCTCTGCAATCTTGTGACTCATAAGGGTAATGATGCCTCTCTTGCAAAGCAGGAGTTTCCCTTTATAGATACCGATTCAGATATAGATAGTATTCTTAATCATAAGCCTATTGTGTGCTGTCTGCTTAGATCTGAAAGCAAATTGCACAAACAGTCAGGAAACAGGAAAGAGACTGTCTTTTTCTCTTTTTTTGTTATTGTTGCCCTGCTGTCTGTTGTTCACTTGCTCATCTTCATGTCGCATACAGATGACCAGCCACAACCTCTCTAAACAGATCTGATTAGCTTTTTTGTGTTATAGATGTGCTTTATAGATTGCCTGTGTTTGTGCGGTCATGCTCTGTTAGCCACGGTTGACCAGGCCTTCTGTTACCATGCAACGCAGCACCCAGAGCACCTCCATCACCACACTGATATTTGCTCCTGACCAGTGACCCATGGCTGGTGGGGTTTGCGTTCCTGGTCACTGACATACTGAAGGGCATGCTTATGCAAGTATCGGCTGAGGCGTGCTTTATTGAAACAGAGATTGACTTGGGAGGGGATAAAAATAAGCGTGTACTTTTGTGTGCTTAGAAATGAAACGTGATAAATGCTTTGCTTTGGTAAAACGAATGTGATGTAATGTGAGAAACCCATTTGAGTTTTGTCGCTCCAGTTTTTGTGGAGTAATTGAATTCTACAAATGAGCTGGAAATGTATCACTTGAGCAAAGTATTCATTTAAATATAAATTAACTTTGAAAGTGTCTCATCAGTCTGACAGCTGCAAATTGGTTGTAGTTGGTGGTAATTCTTTTTTGTAACTGTTCTTATGCCAGTTCAGTTTTTTGTTTTTTTTTTTCTTGCCCGTTACCTTTTATTTTGCACTTCAGAATTCGGTTGAGAATTGAATGGCCAAAGAAATTTATCATTTATAATTGCATTGCACAAGCAGAAACGATCTCCCACGTCTCATATGCTCATTTGTTAAGTGGACTGCAATAGACTCGAGCACTTAGTATCTGTATCTCATTTACTTGCTGGTTGAGTGGATTTGATGATCTCGGCCTCACTGTGGCTCCTCGTCGTTGAACTTCATGCTCAAACAGCACAGCTGGTTAACTATGGACTCCACCATTGCACTTCCTCTGTTACTTTTAAGTTAGCTGTTAGCCAGTGCCTCATTACTGTACTGTGCAAAAATTCCTCATTTCTTTCTATTTTGCTTCCAGGTGGACTTGAGCAACAGTTCTCCAGGCATTCTGAGGGTCTTTCAGAGTTTTTCTTTGACTGTTTGGCCTTCTTTGCTAATTTTCTGTCCAGTCCAGTTAAGCCACATGACAGACAACTTGACAAAAAACAATTTTAACTGTCTTTAGATACTCTGTTACTAGCAGCCTATTGCAACAACACATAATGTATTCCTTTATATTTAGTTTAATCTATTAAAAATGCCAAAGATAAGAGTTTGACAGGAATAAAACAGTATTTTTTGCAAGAAGGTGTTTCCAGAAGAGCTATCAATGAAAAACATGGCATAACTCAGCATGACATTCAGTGTCCTTAAAAACAAGTGGAGGACAAAAGAAGATGTGGAAGGCCTAAATAACTATCTAGAGCAGATGAACAGTATCTGAGCATCAAGTCTTTAAAAAATAGAAGACAAAAAAACAGCAAAGACCTGAAACAGGACCCGAGATCTGGCTATTCAGTTCATCTACCTGCTTTGGTGAAGCCTCATCAGAATTGGTGTCAGTGAAAGTGTGGCTGTCAAGATGGAACAAGGAGAAAAGACTGGGGAATGCCAACTTATGCAAGAACTGGAATAAAACTCAGTGGAAGCACATCATATAGAGTGATGAATCCATATTTGAAATGTTTGGTTCAAGTCATTGTCAGTATGTAAGAGGAGGTTAGGAGAGAGGTGCAACATAAGCACATACTGCCGTCTGTAGAATATGGTGGAGGCTCTGTCATGTTTAGGAGCTGCTTTTCAGCCAGTGGTGTTGCGGACCGTGTCCAAATTGCTGCAACACCATCTGGAAAGCATTTGATTGGCAGCAGCTTCATTTTTCAACATGACAGTGATTTCAAACATGCTGCCAATGCAGTAAAACCATACCTGGATAGAAGAACAGACAATGGAACGATATCAGTCAGAGCCTGAACCTCAACACTGTTAAACCAGTGTGGGATCATTTTGATAACAACATAATCTAAAGAGCTTAGTGTGTTCTTCAATGAGTCTGGAGATCTATTCCTGAAGACTACTTAAAGAAGTGGCAAGAAAGCTGTCTAAGAGAGTTCCTGTTGTGTTGAAGAATATAGGTGCTCATAACTAATGTGAACTTAAAGTTAAGAATTATATAAATTCTGTTTTTGCCTTATATATAGTATTTTTGTGCATCTTTAAACAATAAATAAATCACTGCATTTACTTCCCATTTTTCCAAGCAAAATATGAAGAGAATGAGAGGTAGCTCAGACTTTGTCACAGCACATACCAGACCTTCCTACCTTCGTCATCCTTGGACTGTGGCTTGACCTGCAACACACCCACCCACCCACATACACACACATACACACACAGAGCCTGTGGTTTCCTATAGCGCTGCATATTAACTGTGGATATAAAGAGGATTCCTATTGAAAACTGAACACCGCCAGCAGGAAATAACCACTACAATGGAGAGAATAAATAATTCACTAAGCACTTAAATATTTCCTGTTGAATTTTTCTCTTTCCTCTCCATTTTTTTTCTCGCTGCTGTTCATCTTATGTGCCTCAGGCTAGCATCCCCCCCACCCTTTGCTCCACAGCAGGTCTTACTTCTTGTTCCGCAGTGTAACAGACAGCAGTTAACACTGTTGTCATTTTCATAGGTAAATAAGAGCTCAATGTAAGCAGAGTCGCTTATAAACAATGACATGGCTATTTACGTGTATCCCATATGGTGGGTTTCTGCTTAAGTGTGCCAGATTCTTTGTCTTTATTTAAAGAAGGCTGCGTAAACAGTAACAGCTATAGCTTAAAAGGAAAGTGGGATTAATGTGCATCAATTTGTAGAGGCTCTTTTTTTTTAATCAAGCATATTTGTGGCTGTGTGTATTTTTATATTTATGTGGGTGAGAGGAACATACCTATGTTAGATCTACAACCCCATCTAATCTTTGTAAAAGGGCACTTCTTATAGAGAACTCATTTATTTACATCAAATGCAGGGGTAATGTCATGATTCCATGTGACTTACCTTAAAATAATTTTTAAAAAGATATTTATGGGCTTTTTAACTTTTATTATGGCATGACAATTTAGAGTTTACACAACAGCTAGGAGAGAGCATAAGGGAACATACACAGCAAATGAACTGGGGTAGATTTGAACCATTTCCAGTTTGCATTGCAACTTTTTAGCGAGTGCAAAACAGCTGCAATGCTGTTTAGCAAGTATTCAGCGACTTTTTTTCCACACAATTTGCCATCTTCTATATACATTACTGAGCGCTGCAATCTGCTAGTGACCCAAACAATTGCAAGGAGGCTTTCAGTGCAGTGCTTCATACCTCTGTGTGACAGTTTCACCTAGCAACTGCAAGCAGCCTCCTACAACTATTTGCCAACCAGCTGGGGAATACACCTTTTTCCCAAGTGACCAACGGTTACTAGGGGGTCTATAGACCAGTTACTGGTGTTTAGCAATCAAGACATAATGTGGATTGCACAACACTGGACATTATATTCTTCATTTCCAGTTAACACTTGTACAGCTGCTGTTATTGTGTATATATTTATTTATATTTCTTCATACATTCTTATATAGTTCTATATTGTGTATTTTGTTGTACAGTTATTTTATTTTCAACTTTAATTTATATATTTTCTCTTATTCTTTCCCAGTTAAATTTACCCTTCATTCTAATTTGTGTTGTACAGTTATTTCATTTTTAACCTTAATTTATATTTTATTCCTTCCTAGTTAAATTTACCCTTTTTAATTTTTCATATTTATTTCCTATCTTATTCATAGCCTTTTCCTTTTTTGTTTTCTTTAGGTCACGAGCAGTTGTCCAAGCATTTCACTACATATCGTACTGTGTATGACTGTGTACGTGACAAATAAAATTTGAATTTGAAATTTGAATTTGACAATGACTGGTAGCAATTTCCAGCAACTGCTCATAACTGGTCATGGATTATACATTTTACCTCAGTGAACGGTGGTTACCATGCTAATGCCAGCTGGTTTTTATGCCTGTGATTGGGGCCATAAGAACATGGATCCACACCAACCAGTTTTCGGACATGATGACAGAGTAAAGGTTTACCAAACTGAAACCTAAAGTAAGCTGACAGTCACGATTAGGTGTTAGTAATGGCACAGTTCTTAAAGCCTGTTGGATGTAACGCTATAACCGGTGACAGTTTGGTCAGATGACAGCTTATTGAGTTTATTAAGACTGTCCCAGACAGATGAAAAGATGCCCCAGCTAGCAAATCAAGTTAACATTGCTGGTACTGTGGGTCTTTGCTTCAAAATGTGTGCAACAGAAATGCCGTTATAAACTCAAAAGCATATTAACATACTGATGGACTGAATGAGTCCAGTGTGAAGGCTATGTATACATATACTTGTAGGTTTTATCTCTCAAGGAGTCTGTGTAAAGCAGAAAAAGAACTCATTTTTGCAGTTCATTCATCCTCTAAACATTTTCTATGCACACTTTCAGATCAGTTTCCCCCCCCCCCCCCACTTACCTTTTTCATATGCTGAACAGCTGTCACACAGTGACCTTTGTGACTCTCGTAGCGGTCGTCTAACAGGCTAAACACGTCCGCAGAGGAAGGTTTGGGGACACTTTCACTGAGAAGCTCCTCACTGAAGGGGTTCAGCAGGAGGTGACAGCTGTACATGTAATTAAGCACAGCCTCATCTCTGCTTTCCACCCTGTTTCGTCTTACTCTAAGCCTACAGGGCCAGTGAGAAGGGAAGAGGCCACCAGCTGTCCTGTATTGATCACACCTGTACTGAGCAGCAACCACATCAATCTGCCAGCCCGTCACACCCCGACACACACACATATGGCACCAGTCGTCATGATCAGCAATACAGAACGGGATTTTTTTTTTCTAATTTGGAAAATAGATAAATAAGATAAGTACAATTAAGAAACAAGTTGTTTCATAAATTGCAGTTTTTCACACTACACAGACTGCCATTAATAGCAGGGGTGGAATTAACCTCCTCCCACTCAGAGATACTGTATTATAAATAGAAAGGGGAGAGAGGAAAAAAAACCCTCCTAATTTAATAATATTCAGTTTATGAGGAAGCAGCATTTCAAACACCTTCAGGTATGTCTTTTTGTCTGACAGCCTGTCAGGATTCCAAATAAAACTGTTTATTAAAAAAACATTTGCCTTGCGATTTGGGAGGGTCATGAGTTCAAGGAAGTTTTTCAAGATATTAATCACACTGATACAGAATCATGTTAGCCTGGAGGGATTGTGCTCATAGCTATGGTTCATGTGGTGAGGCTGACAAAACCCTAGACTGGCTGCCTTTCCAGGTGGAATACTAAATAAACTATTTCTTATTCTAAATGAAATGTTCCTGGACAGCAGGTGTCTGTGGGTTGCCTTAGGGCAGCAGAATTAAATGCAGAGGTCTTTTCAGGCTCCAGCAAATAACAAGCGAAATATACACAAAATTAATTTGCGGTATATTGCATCCACTTACCTCTTTTTGCCAGAAGCATCCATAAATTTACACCCTGTGTGTGTGTGTGTGTGTTTTTTTTTTTCTGTTTGCTTATTGTGTAACAAAGCCCTCAGACAATTCAGCAGCTAGAAAGCTCCCAGGGAATCTGTTAACACCGCAGAGCTGGATGAGAACTCTCCCAGGCTTTGTTGAAGAGTTGTTCAGACTCAAGTGTTTGCTTTAAATGTCCCCAAGGCCTTTAAGAGCAGCAAAGTGTCTGCAGAGTTTAAAAGCCTCCAAAAAAGATGTTTACTTGTTAAATCCTTCGCTATTTAGTCTTAACAATGTCATTTATAGTCATTTTTTCACATATCCTACAGACTTGGATTTTTGCTACCAGAACTAACATGAACCGATTGTCATAAGGTTTTTACCACCGTGGCGTTCACATGAACTGTGAACTCATCGCACTGGGGATTTTTTTTGCGGGAGGTTTACGCGTAATTGTGAGTTTGCAGTGTGACGTGAGGGTTTGGGGGTTGTTTGGTTTCAGTTCTTCAGGGGACTGAAGCATTTTACAATGTAAGAGATAAACCAAGACTTTTTTTTTTATGGAAGCCTAACCCACTTTGATGTTTGTCAGTTAGGCTCTGCTGTTTTATTTTTTTTAGTTTTTACTTTTCACTAAAATGGATATGGAAGCCACAAATAGAAATCAACAAAGGCAAAGCATCACATATTAAATCTTCAAATTAATTCTTCTTCTTTTATCCCCTTGGTCTCTCAAAGCAGTTTTAAAGTAGTAAAAACACAAGTATTGGCTTTGAAGTAACATTTGAAATGGTGTAAAGCTGCGTAGATTGATATGTTGAAGACTGGAACCAAATTGTAGCTTTTAAAAATTGTTTAAAGCCTTCAGTATAGCGGTTGCACCAATTACTTTGATCTGCAAAATGGGGTCCTGGGTCCCCAAGGTTGGGAACAAGGTTGGTTTTATAGTTGTTGAGACATGATCCAAGTCCCAGTTTGGCCACTTATGTGCTCATCATAAATATGCCTAAAAACCTGAGAAAATAGAGGCTGGAAAATGTGTTGCATTTTATGTAAAAAGTAAAAACTGGCAGAAACTCTAATAAGGTGGATCATGGGATGCTTTGAAGTCTTTTTAGTGACGGTAATCTAACAGTGCCTCAGGTTGTTCGAGGGTTAAGTGCATAAATGTGCTTCCATTTGGACTTATTCATGGCGCTTGGGTGTTCGAGGTGCAGAAATGAATAGTCTCCAGTCTCAGTTTGGCACTGAGACAGTTTTACTGTTTTCCAGGCTGCCAGAATCTACGGGTAGCAGATGACAACAGTATTAGCGCCTACACAACTTCCAATTTTATCCCACCCCAAAACGGTTTAACTGTAAAGTTTCTTTCACTGTTTTGTTTCGTCGATGACTCGTCAGATCTGTCTGAGACATTACAACCAATGACATCATAATTCTGGCCAGCAGCAGGCAGGAAGCTGAGGAGAGGACCTGGCTGTGCACTCTCTCACAGAGGAGGGGAGGGTGGATACTTAAGGGGGGGCTGCATGACTGTAACAGAGCACTTCACTGTGTTCTCCCTCTCTCTCTCATGCTTGCTGACTTTAACAGTGTCCATTTCTTTCTGTTGATGATGTCATTTTCATGCTGAGCCAGACTTCCAGTTCTTTCTGCTCCCAAGAACTAAAGAGGAAAAAAAAAGACTGGGTTGAGAAGTGAATAGGGGAGCGGAGGATTGATGGAACCAGCCCTGTGCGCCTGATAAACAGCTGAGCCTCGGGACCGCGATGTGGCGTCTGAGGTCACCAGCTGTATCGATCGTATGCACTCATTGTGCTCGTGTCATTGCTTCTCAGCTCTGGGGCTGGGACGATGCTGAGTTGCAGCTGTAAACGTGGACACAGCTCTGTGTAAGCTGCAGTTGAGTGAGAGGGTGCAGCGTTTTTGTGAAGTCCGACACAATCCCCTGTGCACGTTCCCAGATTAAGGGGATTCTGGGCGGGGGGGCGCTGAATTTATATGAAGGCTGATGTGCAATCAAAAACATACTCACTACTCTACATGTAGTCTGTGACTCTGTAAAGCGAAGTCCAGCCAGGAGAGTGTCTTGGCTTGTGGCAAAACTGACTTAACACTGTATGTACAGCCTCGGGGTGTAAAATAATCTCTCACGCTAGCTGTGCTATTCAGACCGTGCTCTTCTGGAGCTCTGAAGGACTACATCACCCCCTGCGGCGCGACTACAAAGTGTAGATCCAGACAGCAGTGCAGATGAGAAGGTTGTCCCTTCCTGCAGGGTCTTCATCGCACCGAGTGACTGCTCTGTCTTCTTTGATAAACTTGTCTTCCTTCTCCTTAAATCCTGCCCAGCTGACTAGACGTTGTTATTTCTTTACTCCACTGACTGTGTGAAATGAAGAGGCACAGCATACCAATAAAATATGCTATCTCTGTCACACGGTGGCATGAATTTACTCTCTCCCTGGAAACAGCCGCTCATGAAGTTACATTTGAGTTAGTTTGTTTTTACCCCAGGAAAGCAAACACGTTGAAACATCTATATGTGATTGATTCAACCGATTTGGATATTAGAAACTGGGTCAAATTCAGATTAAAATTGATGAGCAGTCATGAAAGAGATTTCCAGCAACTCTGCATTTTGCTCAATCCTCTCTCTGCGACACGAATAACTTACTAATGCTTGCCCCATCCCGAAAAACAAATTCACCTGGAGTTTTCTTTTTTCTTTTTCTTTTTTTTTTGTGTGTGAAGCTGGGATAAAAATTTTAAAAAAATCCGCGTAAGAACAAGAGACAAGGGGTCACGCATGCCTAATCTCAGGAAATGCTACGGCAGCCGTTCTCACCAACATTTTTAATGAGAACACGAGGCCGTCCTTGGCCGTCCTGGCGAACTTTGGCTTTGCGCTGGGTGTAAAGGATGACGGGGATTAGAGATAGAACAGTGGGGTGGATGCTTGCGTGTCGTGTCGATCAATGGTGCAGATGAAAGCACGGCCTCTCTGGAAGTCTGGTTTGTGGCTCTTTCCTGCTGTTGATTGCTATTCTGCAGTCTTTTTGGTTGTTTTCCTTCACGCTGATGGCCCCAGAATGCCACATCCCGCCGTTGCGGCGCTCAAGGGAGATTAAAGCAGATAAAGGTGTCATTTTGTCACTGATAAAAACCCACACTCGTCATGTCAGCTCCCACTGCTCTTATTAGTATTTATTTCCTGGTTCAGCTTCACATAGGAGGGGAGAGACAAAGAGGTGAAAGGACAACATGAGGGAGCACCTTATTTATGTTAAGGCTCTGTTAATCCTGGGATCAACTAAACCCTCACTGCTATGAACTAGTTGGAATTCTGCTAAATAACTCATCTATTATGAAGCTGCTGTCTCTGTAATCCTGTAAAGTCATTTTCATCTCTGCACTAACTAGCAGAGGCACACTCGTCTGCTTTGGCCTGGTCTCCCTCACATCTGTACAAATAATGAGCTGCTAGATGAGCTTGAGCAGCAGATTTGTGTTAGCATTAAAGACTCCAGTTTTCCCTTTTGGAGTCTTGCTGGTGCTCAGCTCCTGACTTGAGCACCACTGTGTGATAGTGATATCAGCACTTCACTGAGCTTGTGCCATCTGCTTACATCTAATTTCTATCCTCAAACCCCCTTCCTCACCCCCCACCTCCCCCTTGAGAATCTCTCCTCCGTAACTGACCATTCAACTTCCTGTGTTTTCCCACTCTCGTCCACAGACTCGCAACGGTCCCATCTGTCCACTATCACCATGATCCTGAAGGACAAGTTCCACTCTCCCAAGATCAAGAGGACTCCATCCAAGAAGGGCAAGCAACTGCAGCCCGAGACAGCAGCCAAGAGTACTGAGAAACCTACTAACAAGGTGTGTGTGTTTGTGTGCGCCAGCAGACATGTGTGTATCGTGGGAAATCCAACGCTTTCCCGCCTATTCCGTGTATTTGTTTGCCTCTTTGCGAGGCGATTGTTTTCCTGTCAGATGTTTTGTGCTCCTCTATTCCATTGTGTCCGCACGTGGGTTTCCCTGCTGGTTCCCACAGCCTCCCAGTCGCTGTGGCGGCTGGCTGTGCTTCAGCAGGTGTCTAAACCTATAAAGGCGCGAATGGAACCGCGCTGCGTCGTGAATGAACTCTGTTAGCTCTTAAAGGCTTTTGGTGTAATGAGTATATTCCTCAGCAGTCCTGCTGTGAAAGACTAGAGAGGCTCAAAGAGCTCTTTGCAGGAGCACCAAGATCACTCAAAGCCACATCACTTGATAGATGATGCTTTGAACTGTGAGCAAACCACAGGAGTAGCAGACCCAATGCACAGAGCCCAGACTAAATAGTAACTATTTACTTCTCTTATAAAAATGAACTTTGCAGTCTAATCCTGAGACACTGTTTTGTGGTTGTGGGTTTTTTTTTAGAAGGTTAGTAGGCTGGAGGAGCAGGAGAAAGAAGTGGTCAGTGCCCTGCGCTACTTCAAGACAATCGTGGACAAAATGGTCGTGGAGAAGAAAGTTCTGGAGATGCTTCCAGGCTCGGCCAGCAAGGTGCTTGAAGCAATCTTGCCCCTGGTGCAGGTAGAGGCACGGATACAGCACAGGTGGGTAATAGAAAATGTAGGTCAGTGTTATAATATTCTTTCTGCAGTCTTTTTCCCCACTTTAGATTTATATTAGTGACACTGTATCACTTCTCAGTTTATTCTTATTATTCTTGCCTCTCGAAGCAGCTTGTAAAGTAGCTCGGTCACATGTTCAGACTAGAAAGACGCTGGCTTCCTGTCAGCGAGGAGCTTGTGAAGATTGATAAGTTCACAGGCTCCCCTCGAGGCTCCCCCGATTCGAAATCTGAAGTTGTATAAGCTCACATCACTCGCTGCCCTCTCTCTCTCCATTAACACATTTCTTTTTGTGGAACAGAAATTAATTTCAGCTTTGAGATATATCAGCCCGTAGCACGAGTCAGTTTGCTTTATTTCCCCTGTGTGTTTGTTGTTGTTGTTTTTTTAAAGTAAGCCCAGCTACAGTTTTTTGTGGACAGCTTTTGCCAGGACATGTTGAAACTTCTCTGTCTTTGTCTTTGTGCCTTTTTTCTCACCCATCGTTACAGATGAAGTACGGAGGTCAAAGGTCAGAGCACTGTGTTTAGAAGCAGTTGATGGATTGTTGCTGGAAAACTGAGCAGCAGCCATATTTTAAGATTTGAACTCAATCTTACCGAGTCCAAATCTCGACAGATCCCAGTAAAAGTTTACATTATAGTTACTTTACAGCTCTAAGTTTAATGTCTTTTGGCAAATGAGCTACAGTAAGTAAATATTGTTTCATAATATTAGCTGTTAAGTTTCCATTTTAGCGATTAAAGGCAAGGCAAGGCAAGGCAAGTTTATTTGTATAGCACAATTCAACAACAAGGTGATTCAAAGTGCTTTACAGAGACATTAGAAACAAGAACAAATAAAAAGCATGATTTAAAATTGATTAAAACAAGCAAATAAACTAACTAACTAATTAACAAACAAACAAACAACAGTATATAAAATCAAAACAGATAAAATCAGAACAGTAGATAAAATCAGTAGTTAAATGTAAGTTTTGAAATTTAAGCTTAAAGTGTGGATTTGGTGCTTTATTCAAATGCAGCTGAGAACAGGTGAGTCTTCAACCTGGATTTAAATAAACTGAGTGTTTCAGCTGATCTGAGGCTTTCTGGGAGTTTGTTCCAGATATAAGGAGCATAAAAGCTGAATGCAGCTTCTCCGTGTCTGGTTCTGACTCTGGGAACTGATAAAAGACCGGATCCAGATGACCTGAGGGATCTGGATGGTTCATACTGGGTCAGGAGGTCATTGATGTATTTTGGTCCTAAACCATTCAGAGCTTTATAGGCCAGCATCAGAACTTTAAAGTCTATCCTCTAAAACCATTTTTCCGTTGGCTACATGTGTGGTATATTTGGTTTCAGGGATTTAATTTAATTTGAGTCAAATAGATGTAACTCCAGTGAGAGTTAAGTAGAGAGCTTATTTGCTAAAACTGTATTAGTATATACAAAGTCTAGTCAGCCACATGAATTATAATCACTCTAGATCTCCTCAGCTCTAGCGTGATCTACGTCCCATACTTGTCCAATCCACCATCTCCCTACTTCTATAGCTTCAGTTCTCTCCCACTCGCTTAAGGACTAAGCCGTGCAGAGACATTGGAAGGATATTCCTGCACTGTGAATCAGTCGCTGCGTGTTGGTACAGGCCATTGCCACACCTTAGTGTTAAGTCTCAAAGTATGATTTGCTAAATGGTGAAACAACACCCACTTCCCTACACTCTCCTGTTAGCTCTAGCAGCCTTATTCCTAGCCTCAAGCTTGTAGCCTAAGCAATTCCAACCAATCCCCCCCCCAAAAATGTTTGTTGATAGACAGTAGATAGAATGTGTCTTATTTCTGTGATTTTTCTCACTTGCAGCCTAACATGTTCCCCCTCCTCCTTCTCCTTCTTCACGCCTTGCTGTTGTGCCCTCTTGGATCATTCTCCTTCCTCACTTTTGCTCTCCCCTCCTGTGCATGATGTGCGTCGTATCTGTACTGTACACCACCGACCCCCCCTCCGAATTCCTCTTCTCGTCAAACAGTTCGGCGCTGTCATCTTGCCACAGCCGCGTATATCAGAGTTTGGCCAACCTTATCCGCTGGGCCGACCAGGTGATGCTTGACGGGATTGACTTGGACGATAAGGAAAATGTGGCTTCTGTCACCAATGTCATCAAAGCGGTGCTGGATGGAGTAAAGGTATGGGCCCTGTGCTGAAAATGATGTGGCAGTGTGCTAAAGTGGAGTTTTCAGAGGAGACTGAGACTGGCTGCGTTGTCTGTCTGTGAACAGGAGCTGGTGAAGCTGACCATAGAGAAGCAGGAACAGCCGTCACCTACCACACCTAATAAACCAGCAGCACCTGCTGTCACAGCCGAGAGGTGAGCGCAGAGCACACTCGCAGGACTACGAAGATTCAGGCGCTCCGAGTACGTCCCGTCACTCAATCTGCTTTTTTTCTTTACGTACGCAGCAGCGTGTCAGCAGAGATGCCCCTGATAGATCGGGAGCAGGAGGTCTCGAGTAAGCCGGCTCCGGCAGCCGCTCCTGTGGAAGCTGCCCCTGAAGTACCAGACGTGGAAGTAGCACCTCCCAAACCACCACTACCGGAAGCCAAAATGGCTGAGCTCAGGTGAGGGTGAAAGCGCTCCAGCTGCGGGTGTGATATTGCGGATTGTCTGTGTTTAAGTGAGCAGGGCTACAGTATCAATACTTCTCCCAGCTGAGCAGACGTTGCTGAAGCGTTCGCTGTGGCGATAAAGTCCGTAGAAACCAAAGGATTTCCTGTCGCCTTATTTTTGTCTGGTAGCTTTGAGGCTGTGCGGTCAGAGGTCACCGAAACTATTTTGTGACCATTTGTACCGTCGCCACAAAGCATTTATTCGTTGCAGCTGTTTCAGTGTAACTTTTCTTTATTCTCAAGTTGTTTCACGAGTAACAAATAAGGAGTAAAGGAAGCTTTTGTGGAATTCAAAGGGGTTTTCTTTGAGGTTTGAACTATTAACACTTTTTATACTCGAGCCTTAAAAATCTGAATCAGTAGTTTGTTTGTTGCTCTTCCTTCCTTACTCTCTCTGCTGTGTCTGTCATTTTTTTTGTATTTATTTATTTCTTTTCCCATTTTTTGGATTCTGGGAACAGAGCACAGTTGAGTGCCGAGGCTGGCCAAAGGAGACCCTCTCAGAAGGAGAAGTATGTTAGCCCCATAGGATCATCTGTCTCCATAATAACATCCCACCCCTCCCCCCTTCCCCATAAAACTTCTGGATTGGATGAAAGTGCTTTTTGATTTGCATGGTTGCGTTGTTTTAAAGTTTGTGTCATCCTGGGTATTCCCTGAAGACCTTCCCATCCAATCAGAAGACCGCCCAGTGCATGAGAGTGTATGACTGACCCTATGAAGTGTCCTTTTTCGCTGGCCTCCATGTCATGGTCGCTTCTGTTCGCTCGTCGCCTCATTTGGATGATATTAACTCACTAAGAGAATTTAGGTTTGACAAGCAGGAGAGAGCCTAACATGAAACACTCTCACTTTTCATCTCACTCTCCAGAGGAGGGATGATAATGTGTGTGTGTTCATGTATATATACATCTTTTTGTTGTTGTTGTTTTTTATGTGTGTGTGTGTGTGTGTGCGCATACATGTCAGGAACCGCGTGTTCTGCGTGCTTGCCTGATTGACCTTTTTTTAACTTTGAGACAAAACGCTCATTGTTCCTGTTTTGCTTTCTTTCTTTTTCTTATTCTGCTGTTCTCCATTTATCCGTCTGTAGTCCTCCACCAGCTCTTCCTCCTAAGAAGCGACAGTCAGCCCCTTCACCTACACCAGTGGCAGTTGTCGCCCCGATGAGCCGTGGCTCCAGCCTCCCGTGTAGTGACCACAGACAGGTGAGGCTTTAACGTCCAGTGACCTACAGTACTGTGCAAAACTCTTGAGTCACCCCTCATTTCCTTATATTTTGCTTCCAAGACACCTGAATTTCTTGTCATTTTGAGCATTAGTTCTCCAGACTTCCATGGCTGTTTTTTCACTCTTTTTCAATCCAGTCCTTGTACCTGACCATTTTAATATGAATAGTTTTTTGTTTTGTTTTGCTCCGTTTTTTTAAGGCATAAAATAGAATTTTTGGTTTTTCACCAACAAGGTGAGTCCAAACATCTATTAGTTGAAAACCTGGTGTGGAGTATCTGAAAGTCGTGTCCTTAAGAAATAAGAAAGAATCCAGTAAAGACCTGAAACAGTACCCTGCCATTCAGTTCATCGGTCTGCTGAAGTCTCATCACAAATGGTCTCAGTGGAAGGATGGTTGTCAAGATGCCATTTATAATGAAGGAGGACAGGGAGAAATGGATGCCACGTTACACAAGAAATGGACTGAAAATTAGTGGTAACATGTCAAATGGGGTGATTAATCCAAATTTGAAATTATGTATTCCAGTCGTCATTGGTATGTACATGAGAGAAGGTCACAAGAGGTGAGGGTCTACAGTCGTCTGCAAAACATGTTACTGCCATCTGTAATGGTTTGGGGCTGCATTTGAGCCAGTGGTGTTAGAGATCTTGTCAAAGCAGATGGAATTATGAACGCAGAAAAGTGCAGTCAGATTCTGATCCATCAAACAACACCATCTGGAAAGCATCTGATTGGCAGCAGCTTCATTTTCAGCATAACAACGATCCCAAACACACTATCAGTCATGGAGTCCAGACTTCAACTTTATTAAAGCAGTGTGGGATCATCCTGACTGAGAATGCAACAAAAGGCAGCCAACATCCAAAGAAGAGCTTTGAATGTCCTTTGAGAAGCCTGGAGAACTATTCCTGAAGACTACTTAAAGAAATCAGAAGGAAACTTTGCCAAAGAGAGTTCAGGCTGTGATCAAGCATATCAAGTCATATTGTATATACTTGTTCAAATTGTACAACCTCCATTTTTGCTTTGTGTACTGTATTTTCATGTATGTTTGCACGTTTCAATAAATCACTGCACCTGTTTCCCATTTTCCTACAAAATACCAATAGAAAATAATGGCTCAGGACTTTTGCACAGCACTGTATTATAGCATCCCATTAGTTTACTTTAAAACCTTAAATGCAGTAGGTATTTGTAGGAAGTAAACTAACCTTTCAGTGTCTCTGCAACAACAGGAGTATGAACAGGAGTTCCTTCAGAGGCGTTTCTCTGGGGGAAGCCACTCGTACGGTGGCGACTCTCCCCGTCTTTCACCGTGCAGCAGCATGGGGAAACTCAGCAAATCCGACGAACAGCTTTCTTCCATAGAGCAGGACAGCGGGCAGTGTTCTCGGAACACCAGCTGTGAGACGCTCGGTAAGAAGTCCAGCTATTCAGCGCTGAATTGCTTATTTTATTTCTTATGCTGGTCAAATTGCTTGCACAAAATACTAAAGATGGGTGCATATTTAAATGTTAACAATGTACAAAATCAGGAAAAATATGTGCTTTTTTTTGCACAAATAGTTGACAGAAAAGTAAAAAAAACAGTCAAAAGTTCAACTGTGAGGTAATTATGCTGTGTTAGCTCCTGCTATTATAATTGACTAAAGGGGGTGGGTTCCTTAATATTTTCAACACTAGTTGTTGATGAAATATGAAGAACTAAATAAAAAAAAATAAAATGTAATGTAAATAAAAATCATCTTCTCTTTATCTTTGCAGACAACACAGATCACTACGACCCAGATTATGACTTCCTCCACCAGGACTTGTCAGCTGGGGAAAACTTGCCCCCAATACCAGTTGGGGGGTGCCTCAGCCCCCTGCCCGAGTCTCACAGCGAGTCCTCTTCCCCCGTTCCTGGACAGCACCCCTCGCATCCACGCTTCAGCGCTCCCCCACCCCAGCACCAAGATTACTGGACCCCCCAGCCCAATCAGTCCTCCCGCATCAGCGCACCCCCTGCCCTGCCGATGAAGAAGCGGCGCAGCACCCAAACGTCGTCCTTCTCCGACAGTGGTTCCAGGGTGCTGTACGAGCGATTCCCCTCGCAGTACGACAACCTGTCGGAAGAGGAACTTCATCCAACGCCACCGTTCCCCCTTTTCACACCCATCTCACCCATGCCCCAAACAAATGGGGGCGTGTTTGTTTCCCAGTACGTTGCCAGTGAGAATGCAGATGTCCCCGCCAGCCCACCGCCACTGCCAGAAAAGAAAAGCAAACACAGTAAGTGAGGGGGGGAGAAAAGGGGCAGGAGACATTACGATGCAGCTGTTAGGTCTAGAAAGAAGGACGACCTTTAAATGAGTAAAGTAAGATTAAAGGTTAAAGACTGAAGTCGAGATTTGGAAAAGGACGCTCAGTGCACTTTGTCATCCACTTGTTGCACCGCGGTTTATGTCAAGGAAATATTCCTCTGTGAATAGAGGCAGGAAGTGAACACCAGGATGTGCTACAATGGGTTCGGCTCCAGGGGCACAGAGGGCAGTGGATGGTCACTTCCTCGCCCGACTGCTACATCACTTCCTCTCATGCTACTGTATTATGTCATTCCCAGCAGCAGACTGCCCTTCCTGCTTTTTTAATCACATTCCAGAGTCCTGGTTGATGTAAAGTGCAGTATATGCACACTACTGTTAACCCAGTGAGAATCACTATATAATAAGGTTTGTGTCATTCGAGGAGCTTTGTCAAACCCAGGAAAATAACTGATGATGTCATAGTGATGCATTCATGGGCTTTAGAACATTTTTAGCAAAATGTCTGAATCACCAGGGTGTTAACCACGCAGA
The DNA here is from genome assembly GCF_057381915.1 of Diplotaxodon limnothrissa. Classification (NCBI taxonomy): domain Eukaryota; kingdom Metazoa; phylum Chordata; class Actinopteri; order Cichliformes; family Cichlidae; genus Diplotaxodon; species Diplotaxodon limnothrissa. The sequence continues at coordinate 52,453,422 of NC_140602.1, read as the reverse complement.
CGGAGTTTAATGAAAAATGTTATTGTGTGGTTGCCCAACACTTCGCTGTGACACGCTTACGTTTTTTTTTCCTTTTTAGATCTCCTGTATTTTATATCTCCCATCTTGCATGAGCAATACTGATTATTTACACTTGTTATAGACGTCAAGGTTAATTTCAAATTGTATTACTTTACAGTAATACAGAGAAAATCACAACAGTCAAATGACCCCCTATGAGAACGCTCTTGGCAACAGCTGGAAGGAAAAACTCTGTTTTAACAGGAAGGAACCTCAAGCAGAAAGAGGCCTATGGTGGGGCAGCCAGCTGCTGTGACTGGTTGGGGAGAGGAAGATGAGACAAAAGACGCACTTTGGAAGAGAGCCAGAGAATAATAATAACTATTTTTTCTTAAAGTTGGAACCTTACGCAAAATAAACAACACGTTTCCTAATCGAATCAATCTCTTTCCTCCAGTCCTTCAATACATGCAGTTTGTGGAAGACTACTCAGAGCCACAGCCCTCTGTCTTCTACCAGATGCCGCAGAGCGAAAGCATCTATGAACAGCGCAACAAGCGCTTCCAGGAGGTCTACGGCTTCAACGACTCCTTCAGCAGCACCGACTCAGTGCACGAGCCGGTGCAGCCCCCGGCTTTGCCACCAAAGCAAAGACAACTGGTAAGAGACATCTCTACTTCAAAGGGCCGCGACCTCGAGCTCCTTTAATATTTCGCCACATTTCATAAATTCTCAAGGCCTGAAGCAGATAAAATAGCCGGGTTTGCTCATTTGGGCCGAGTGAGCAAAGCTGTAATTTAAATTCCTGGAATCATTCAGTTCCGTTTAGAGCAAAACTTTGAAGCGGTGAAGTGTTCGTTGATGAAACTGCAATTTATGAAATGACACCTTAAATTACTAAAAAGCGTTGCGAGCCCGTGTGAAGAATACAAACAAGCCGTCTGCAGCGGCGGTGGTCCCTGCCGGCAGGAAGCAAAGAGTAGCTGCAAGTGCATTCCAGCGGTAATCCTCATCAATTTTCTCTCAAGCCTCCTCTTCTCTTGTTATCTCCCTCACCTATTCGACTCCCTCTCTTTCTTCTCTCTCCATTTCTGTAACCGCAGCAGACATCTGCACATACGTGGAGGTGTTTGGTTGTTAGTTGGAGATAAGACCGGCCTTTATCAGATCCAGACCACTTATCTTAATCTGGGTCGGCGTCTGGGTTAATTGAGACAACCGTCTGACAATGAGTCAGTGGGGAGAGAGTGGAGGAGACACACACCAGGATAAGTCACAGCAAAAGAAGGGCACACTACTATCAAGCAATGCGTTCTCACACTAGCTCATTATATACTACCAAACCTGGAACATTATTGGTTACTTTCCATGTGATCTTAGTTATTTTCTCTGTGCTTCTCTAACCACTTTAAATTAAGAGGGGCTTTTTGTGCACCAGTCACACTTTAACAGCTTTTGGATTGTAGTTTAATGGCAGTTATGAGGTGGGGAACACGCAGTCCTAGTGAAGCAGATCAGCTGAGTTTTTGGCGCCTTCATTTTTATGTAGTGGTGAAAATGTTTTGATTTTTAAAACAAGGGTTTTTTGGGGGCCTTTAATGTGACTTTTTAAAATGTTTAACGATCACCACTAGAGAGCTTTATAAATATTTTGTGTTCACGGTAGATGATCCACATTTTGCCACATTTCCAGAAACACAATCGTCTTTTGTCCACAAATATGACTGCGCATTTGTGGACAGTAAGCAGATGACATGCTTCTCCGGGGTACAGAACAAATTCACAAAGAGAGAAACAGACTTTGTGGCTGAATGGCTGCCTACCCAGACCCACTACCTTCATCCGCTGTCCCCTTTCTGCCATCGACCCCTGTGTATTTTTGAGCCAGGCACCCAACTTTTATTTTTATCACTCTTTTGTCTGAGCATACAGTCGGGCCGCGCTCATCTCCGCCTTCCTGCCCCCTAGGCCTAATCTGGCCTCGTGTTTTGGACTTGATGAGCTCGTGGCCCAGTGGACTAAGCCTGTTTGCCTCCTCCATAAACCCATGTTCCAGGCTTACACGCCTTGGCAACTTTACAGGGCTTTGCAAAAAAAAAAAGTCAATTCAGCCGCTGTGTGGATAAGGAAATGGGTGGGGGGAAAAAAAAAAAAAAACTAGAGCGGATCATATTGGCTCTGTTTAGAGCGTGTTGCAGCTGGCCTGGTTTCTGTAAAGCTCTTAAAGCTCAGGACATCAAAAGGTGTAGTGGGCTGTCAGAGTCAATATAAATGCGTGTAACCTGAACACGTCACATGTGCTGCAGTAATTAAGGTTTTCCAGGAAAACACAATAGAGAAGATTCAAAATCAGACACATTTTCCCTTCTCTTGTATTTCCATCTGCAGCCAATGAGCTGATGCTTCTCAGCTGTACTAGAAAAACCTCCTACGCTTTTACCACTTAACTTCACTGCTCCACTGCTGACCTTTGATTAAATCTGCTCTAATACAGTCTCGCTTCCTAGTGTAATCAACTGTCCCCTCTTCTCTTTTTCTCTTTTAACACCCTTTTTTCCCCACATCTGCACCTCTCCTCAACCCCGTCTTATTCTCACTCTTTCTTTCTTTCTTTCTTTCTTTCTTTCTTTCTTTCTTTCTTTCTTTCTTTGTCTTCGTTTCCCTCTCAGGCCTCCCACTCCTCTTCCCCTTCTTCTTCCTCCTCCTCCTCTCTCTCCTGCCACCTCCAGCCGTCTGTGGCGGCAATGGAGGAGGCGGGCTCTGGGCTGGGCCTCAGCATATCGGTTTCTAACTCCTACCTGATTGGCCAGGCGTCCATGACCACACCCACGGTAAGTCTCCCCCCCCCCTTCCCTTCCCTCCTTCACCCCGTGCATTTGAACTCTCCATTCTCCACTCTGGCTGGGTGCTGTGTCCAGGGGTAGCTTGACCCTGTGTGTGTGCTTCATATGTAAATACAGTCTTGTCCATCTACGCCTGCACCATTGACGTTCCTGACTACACCCTCAGGCGTTTGTGATTTGTTTGCTGTGCAGTTAGATTTGCTGTTCCACCCATCCATGCGTGCATTTGTTTTAACTGTGTGATTTTTGTTGTTGCTTTAAAAAATATATATATTGTTTATTATTGTGTGCTTTGCGTGGTAATGAGTCTGTGGAGTAATTTGTTATAGTTGAGTGCAGCTTCTTGCTAGCAAAGCTTGTGAGTTTGTGTGCAAAGCCTTCCTCTACCGGTTGTATTTGATCCTTTTCTTCTTTTCAGTGTGCCTCAGTTATTGAGTTGTAGGTACAAAGCAGCCCATTGGAACATCACATGAGAGTGTGTCAGGTCTTTTTTTGTTTCATTTCAACCATCAGCTTCTTCTTTAAGGGTTAGCTTGAGGCTAATCAGTGCTGTGTTCAAGTAAGCACTTTGTAGTAGATTTGGGATGTGTGTCACAGCCTTCCGGTCAGTATTTTTTGGAGAGTTGACCCATGGTGATCCCTCAGTGTGTGAGGCACGCTGAGACATGGTGTGGCTCTCCCTCAGGGTATCTCCAATGGAATGCAGCAGCAGATGGATCTGATGGAAAACACATTCCCTCCATTTCGACTGCTCTTCCTTCCACTCCTACTTCACCCTCCACCGTGAAGCCTCTCGACTACTAACCCTGTCCCTCTCACCTCCGTGCTGGGAGCGCCTTTTTCTCTCCTAAACACATGCACACTTCCACATCTCCCATTTGCCAGTTTCTGTGGAATGTTTGCATTCCTCAAATCGTCAGGGCATGATGGTTTTTGGGGGAATGTCAAGGGGGGGGGGCGCCTTCCAGGAAAGCAGCTTTGCATATGTCGAGAGGGATGACGTGTTAAAGGAGCGGAGAGGAATTTCACAGATTTGGGAGGATTTTCGAGATTTGCGTTGCAAAGTAAAAGAAGAATGAGATTCTTCGGTTCCGGTTTCTGTTCGGCTGTGCATGAGTGTGCCATTTCATTTGTCTGCGTGTTTGCCAGTGATCTATGTGTTTGCACCACTCTGTGCTGGTATGCTGAGACAGGGCTGCTATGTGCAACATGTTAGAACAAGTTACTGCTCCCTCCCTGCTGCCAGGCATCTATTTAGTGGCCACATGAACCACCAAACATTTAGACATCGCTTGTTGAAACATAGATGCACACTGAGAGCTGATGCTGGCTTATCCGTGTCCTTGTTAAGCCAAGCCCTTTTTTTTATAGCTTCCATGTTACCCCTCTGGAAATGTTTATGTTGTATTTAGTTTAGGTGTGTGTGTGTGTGTGTGTGTGTGTGTGTGTGTGTGTGTGTGTGTGTGCGCGCGCAATTCATGTTCAGGCACATCACTCCCATAGTCAAAGGCTAATGGAAGTTTTGGAGGTATGAGGTGAACACGCCCCCCTCCCTCGCTGTCTTTTTCCCTTTGTGCAGAATCTTTTTCTACCTGCTCTGCCTCCTTCTTTCTGATCTCTTAGACCTGTCTTTTTCTTCTTTTTTTTTCCTTTTCATTTTGTTTTGTCTTCTTTCTTGCTTTCATTCTTTTCCACCAATCACAGAGCTTGGACCAGGTTGCCTTGACCAATGCCACCATTCTGGATGGCAGCGGGGGCGGGCCCAACGGTTCCCTGGCTGGCTCAGTGGGTTCTATGGCTGTCTGTCTTCCTTCTGAGTCTTCTCTCACTGACTCTCTCCACACCTCAGCGGTGAGCGTACAAAAAAAGGACAGATGTTGGAAGCTCAAGCAGGAATACTTTTGAACCAGCTCTGTGAAACAGATTTAAAAGGGGGGAAAAATGTGATGCTGGATCCCTTCCCCTGGCAGATTGGTATTAGATCACAGCTGTTTGGCGTACAGTATTGTTGCTCATATAATAATAACGCAGTGACTCATTTTCTTAGTGGTATCTTGTTGTCATTATCACTGCTCACAAGCTGTCTGCTGTCTGATTATTGGTCCTTAAAAGAATCCCAGCGGAGCATGTTGCACTGCATGTTCTTCTTGCCAGTAAATATTATTACCTGTTTGTATCTAACGCACTCCAGCGCCACCTGGTGGTCACAAGTAAGCAGAACTAGAAGGCACATCACTCTCTGTAGAGCGCCAGACCTCGACTAGACTGCTATCTCTCCTCCTTAGCCACACATTCTCACTCGGCGTCTGCTCCACCCTTAGCAAACACTCTCTGCCGCCCTCACACCTCGGTTTGTGTCCCTCCTCTCTTCCCATAGAGCGAGAGCGCGAACGACGAGGGCGGGGAGGGGGAGTATGTCAACTTGTACTCATCCAGCCAAGCCAATGGGGAGCTGCCTCACTCCCTCGGAGTAAGTAGCTGACCGGCACGGGGTGGGGAGGTGAAAGGTCAATTCCATTTGCACATCCCCATCACTTCAGGGGTATGAATCAATTGGAGGGATTTCGAGCGACGGTCGGCAGATGTCAGCCTCACATCTGTTGCGCGCCGAGCAGCTTTTATTGATTCACCTCCTGGAGCGATGGCGAAGAGATGGAATGTGAACATGGCCAAACCTGACTGAGCATGACTTGAGGTTCACAGGGGTTTGCCTGCAAGGGACTCGTGTGCTCCGGCTGGTGTCTGTGGGGGGAAAAAAAAGATGTCCATGTTGTGTATGTTGTTATGAATGCCTGGCTGCTGATTGCCCCCCCCCCCCCCCCCCCCTCCTCTCTCTCTCTCTCTCTCTCACTGGCTGCGCTTTAACTGTAACAAGTGTTTAACCATGTTCAAATCTAACACCTAACATGTCGCTGCTGAGGGATTCTCAATGGTTTCCAGTAACACTTCTCATAACAGTTGTTGTGCACCTGTGCATGTGCGACAAGTGTATGTGCGTGCGTGTACAGTGGTGTTTGTATTCCCTTGGGGCAGCTTGTGCATTTGGGATTTTAAGGCATGTTGGGGTGAGGTGAGAAAGAGAGAGAACAAAGGATTAGGATGATGTATGGAAGTGTGGTTGTGTTTGTGGTTCTACATTTGGTGCTTCTACCCTGTGGTGTTGTTCTGGTTTGGGTATCATCTGTCGGGTTTTTCCTTACTCACAACGAAGGAAAGCTTCATTATTTGACCCCCCCAGCTCATTACACCATATCTGCATCAGCACTAATGGGGACAACATCCTTTGTAAACCTTGAGATAAACCATTCACCATTTCTGCTCTGCCAACATGTTGCATGAGGTCCTAGTGGTCCCTCTGATGCCATCAACAGCCACGCAGCCTCCTGTTGCTGCTTGGGGGTCATTCATCAGTGATGATGTTACAGATGCTCATTTAATTATTTATTTTTCTCCCCTTTCCACAAATAGGACACAATCGCGGCTGATGATGTCCTTCAAGACCCCACCCCTCAGATGCCATCCACCAATAACAAAGAGGATAAGGAAAGGTATTGCAGAAAGGATGTTCTTCACATTTGATGAGCTAGTTAGCACAACTGTGAAATATAATGTTTTGCAAAATGATCAGTTGTTTCCACTCTTGCACACAGTGTGAATTTTGAACATGTTTGATGATGGGTGTGTGTGTGTGTGTGTGTGTGTGTGTGTGCGCGCGCGTGCGCGTGTGTGTGTGTGTGGTTTTTCAGAAGGCAAAAGGCAACTGATTCAGCTGGGAGCGATGAAGAAGATGTGGACGAGCTCGCCCTCATAGACCACAAGGAGATCATGAGCAGGATAACACTAAAACAAGAAGTAAGGGGACAACTGTTTGAGGCCTGTGTGCTGTTTTTAGAAATCCACCGACAACAGAAGTGTGCAGCAGCACCAGCGTACAAAGCACGCTTCATCCTGTTAGTCCAGCTCAGGGTAAAAGGTCGCCGTGAGTCATTCAGATGTGAAATCAGATCCCGAGAGCAGCCGTGGCTGCCCTCTGGAGTTCAATCTCCAAAACTGCAGATCTAAAAATTGACTGCTCTGCTGCTGCTCCATCCTCCTCCTTTGTCCTGTGTGGTGCAGTGTGAGGGTTAGATACAGAGATACAGATGTGTGAAAATGCTGTTCGCCACTCTGCAAGGTTAGGGCCAGTGTGACAGCAATGCTTTAAAAAAGGAGACGGGGAGCGATCAGAAATGTAAGGAGGAAAGGTGTAAAGCTTTGCTGAGATTTAGAGGTGTCGTGCAAGAAATATTGCAGCAGAGGCGATCTTTGTCACGCACAGATCTAGACTTTTTCTCCGTCATCAGTTAGGGAGCTGGTGCAGGACAGGAGGGGTCGGGGAGGGGGAAGGAAATGTGCGTGCTTCATTTTGGGCTAGACTGCATCACTCCATCCCAAGTCTAACCACTCTTTTCTTCTTCTCCTCCTCCTCCTTTCACTCTCACCCACCTCTCCGTATTTCTCTGCCGCACCTCGCCCGCTACTTAATATTCGCAGAATGACGACGGCCCCGACGTCCGCGCCGGATCAGGGGACATCCTATTAGTCCACGCTACAGAAACAGACCGCAAAGGTACAGTACAGCACACGCAAAGCATCGCAGTCGTTATGTTGTGCAGTGTGTCACTGTGCTTCTGGGTCACTGGCACAGATTTGTTTTGCCAGCTTTGACAGCTGTGCGTTTACATTAGAGTCAAAGACAGATTTATGTGTACTTGTTTAAATTCGACTGCTGTGTTATTATTTTTCCTCTGAACGGTGTTTTAAATAGCTTTCTGTCTCTTTGCGGTTCAGTTTTTTGCAGCGTGTCAGCCCTTCACGTTTGATGTGCTGTCAGCTTTAATTAAGTAACTGAAAACACTGGCTGCACATCGACTGAAACACGCTGCCTTTTTCCCTCTGTTCTTGCCCGACAGATCTCGTTTTGTACTGTGAAGCCTTTCTGACTACATATAGGACTTTTATAACCCCAGAGGACCTCATTAAGAAGCTACACTACAGATATCCTTTTCAAATAACTCTACATGTCACTCTGACCTTTTTTTTTGTTTGGTTGTTGTTGTTGACAGAGTGCTCTTTCTCTCACTTTAATCCTTATTTACCAAGGAGACCCTTGTTCATCCTGCTTGCTCGTTTTAGAGCTTTCACTTAAATTATATTCATACTTTTTTTCCTATATTTTATTTCTTTATTTTTTATTAATTGTTATTATTATTTTTAATGATTAAAAAAACTGAGACATTAGGGGCAGTGTGGGTTCTCTCAGGTTAACTAGTGATTCTAAATTGGCCCTAGGAGTGAATGTGAGTGAGAATGGTTGTCCGTCTCTTTGTGTTGCTCCTGCGACAAATTAGCGACCTGTCCAGCCCTGTGGTACCTCGGACAGGGTCCAGCCCACCTCCTCCAACCCTAAACTAGACAAGTGGAAGAGGATGGATGGATGGATTTTAGACATCACATGGATTGGACTTAATATTTAGCACTCCACTGAAGACTAAACACATTACTTCTGCAGTGTTTCATCATTAACTTTATATGGCCAAACTTATTATTTGGACAAATTAGGAGATGCTTTAATAAATCGTTCTTAATCATGTGTGTTGCAGACTTGTGTCACTGCAAACCTACTCGGGGAAATTTTGATAAGCTGCATTTTGTCCCAATGTCTTAATGACTAGACAGTTAATCAACTGATTGAGCATATCATCAGTGGAATATCTGATAATAAGTTAGTCACAGCTCTATTGTTTTTACTGCAGGAATTAATTAGCAACGCGGTAATGACAGTGATTACTGCCTAATGACGATCATTGTTTATACAAGACACTGAGGCTCACAGAAAGCTAAAGGGAACAGGCAAAAACAGTCTTGTGTCAAACACACATGCCTTTGAATTTTAGAGAAAATGTGTATTTGTTATGCCATTGTGATGTAGTCACATGATGCATGTCTATGTAGACATAAAGCGGTCCCATTACACTGTCTAATCAGTTACTTTTTTGTTGTGTTTTCTGAGTTCAGACAGGACAAGTCAAAAAAATCATCGCTTACATCTGCAGAACTTAAGCAAAGCTCCAGGTTGAGTTCAAAAAGGTGTTTTTTTTTCTAAGCATGGTGGATATGGGGAGGCTTGCTTTGCATTAGCTGGCCTGCCAGAACCTAAAACTCCAGTGGGAGATCATAAGTGTCACAATGGTGGTTATCAGCTTTGTGTGTTAACCCAGGCTTTCTGCTTCAGGCTCCTGTAAAAGGGATGTTTGACGTGTTGTTTGACTCTTTCTCCACAAAATGGATCATAAGACTGTCCTGAAGACTGGAGAGTAATGCTGCAGAAAATTGCACATTTCATGATTTGTTCAACACAAGCGCACAGAGGGGAAATATAAATATGTTAATATATTTATATTACTGCTCTGTGTGCTCTCTGTGCTGCTGTAACTGCTGCACATCAGAGCTCTTAAACTTAAAGGCATAAGCCTTAAAGGCAGATCAATGTGTTCAGCTCTGACTCCGTCTCATAGCCTTATTGACTAAATAGGAATTCTTGATGATACATGCCCAATAAAATCTATGTGGTCAGTTTTCTGATCTGTCTTCTAGAAGCTGCAATTCCAGCAGCATAAGGAAAAAAAAATCAACTTTATTTAAATAGAACCTTTGAAAGATCGAAATTATAAAGTGCATCACAAGACAAACAGAGATAAAAGTGAAACGGTGATAGGTGTAAGATACTGGCAGCACAAGGAGATTAAAAGTGAGCAATAAAGAAAATTAAAAATAGAAAACAGGTAAATTAAAAGCAAATATAAAATAATTAAAACATCATTGCTGGGGAAAGATGATACACTTTGGTGTGCACTTTGTACTTTGGTGCAAACCCACAGCACAATATAAGTTAACACAATTATAAGTTAGTGTTTTAGAATTAGCTGAAGAGAAGCTAAAACAGGGGTGAAGTGTTCGCTTTTTGTGTGGTTTTAGTAAAGAAGTCTGGCCACTGCATTTTAGTCCAGCTGTGCTCTGTAAACGTTGTTTCCACAAACAATTGTATAACAAACTGCAATAATCTAACCTAAAGGAGATGAAAGCGTCTATACTTTTGGATAAAATTGATCTGACCTTGCTGGGACTCCTAAGCTGCATAAAACAAGACTTGACAAATTATTCAGGCTCAGGCGGTTGTCAGAAATGATGATGAGGTCTTTACAATATTGGCTCAACTTTAAAGACAAAGAGCAGTTGTCAATAAAACCGTTAAGAGCTCTGCAGGTATTTTGGCCATGTGTTGAGGCTAATGACTCTGCAAAAACGCCCTGCACCATAGTTCAGCATTCAGAGTGGGACACTGATTAATAAAAGCAGAGTGTGGGAGACTGTTCAGCAGATTAGGACCAAACATAACAAGAAATTAAAGATTTTCTGTATTGCAAATTCCAGGAAAAAATGCGATGCATGGTTTCCACTGCTGTAACTTCAAACCTCATGGTTGCATGTATACATATTCCTTGTGTAGACTTACAGGATGCTGTTTGAAATAACAGAGAAAATGTGTCACCCACAGTCAATTTTTAAGCCAAAAAGCCGAACACACAAGTTACCTTGGTGATCTAGACAGGTACCCATTATTCTCACCTCACAGTACAACTCTTAGAGCAGGAATCAAGGAAAACAAGAGAAGCTGAAGTGGAGGTGGGTATCAAAGTGGCTTACAGCTCTGCAGTTACAGAAGTCGAGCTAAAGCAAACAGCACTCTTCATATAAGATTTGCCAGCTGATTGAGTAGAAGGTTCTTTATCCAAATCTTGGCTCAGTGGCCTGTCTGAACTAAGGTGACTCTTGATTTCTTCAATGTACATAACATACCTTTGATGCCGTTTAATAAGCAAATTATTTTGAATTTATTTACTACATAAAGGGAAAAGAATGTGACTGTAAAGGGAAAACCACACCAAAGCTGGAAAAACATCTGCAAACATGACTTCAGTTCTATTTAGGAATCCTTACACAAAATAGTGGGAGCATTATCTATCTGTAAGTATCCCTACAGTACACTGCTGTTGCCATGACAGTTTTTTGTAAAGTGCTCTTCACTCCTGACTTTGTCCTTATACTTAAATATTAAAGAAAGATGTTGTGTATGTACTCCTGGTTGGGATAGGGCTAGATATGTGGGTGTGTGTGTGTTTACTCTGCACCGTGATGTTGCAGAGTAATGCAGAAGTGATATAACAAGCAGTGTAACTGATTGAAGTAAATGAGTGAAGAAATGCATTGTTTTTTAAAAGGGAAAGCATGTTATGTATTCATAGTTCACTTATTTTGGGTAAGAACCGTACTGGGACAAGTCCCTGATGAATTGATGATTCATTCATCTGCCACTTCTTGGAAGTATCATGAAGTATCAAGCTTTTTCTTTTTTTAATTCCACATTAAACACTGTTGTCACTGTCCTTAACCACAAAGCACATATACCACGTTCTGCCATAGTCCAGACACCTTCAAGAAACGAGTCAGCAAGAACACGTTCTTTGTGCTGGTTCGTGTGGTAGATGAGCTGTGGTGAGTAGTTATTGTTCCCCGTTGTCCTTCTTTTGTTACCTTTTAACTGCTTTATTGAGCTGACAGATTTCTTTCGTCCCTTCTGTGTCTTCCAGCTTGGTAGAGCTGACCGAGGACATTTTGAAACAGCTCATGGACCTGGTGTTCACACTAGTGTGTAATGGCGAACTCAGTCTCGCCCGTGTGCTCCGCAAGAATATCCTGGATAAGGTGGAGCAAAAGAAGCTGCTGCGTTACACTAACTCACTCAAGCCCCTCGCGGCACGAGGGGTCTCTGCAAGGTACTGTGGGAGTTTCAAGTCAAGTCTTTTTGAGGCGTGCATGGGGATGGGGATGACGGAAAAATGCAGTGCTTCTCTTATAGCTCTGTACCTTTAAGGATAACAAGCAGGGCTGGATTCAGTGCCTGGCAGACTTGCAATCAGAAGCCACAAGACTGCAGTCATAGAATCTTAAACCAATTTAATGATTCCCAGATGATATCATGGCTGCAGTTAAACATTTGGGGAGTAAAGCGTTGTGTACTGAGATGTATCTTAATATCAGATTCCATTTTAACTTCATTAAGCAGCTATTTTATCGACACAGGGTGCTGTATTAAAATAATTTCTCTGTACTAATTAATAATCAGTCGACCAGTTTGAGGTAATATAAGAAATAGCTTAGTAATTGTGATGAAAGTGAAGATGATCAGACAGTCCAGGTAAATGAATTCTAATGAGCAGTGGAAGGTTGAAGCACTGACAGTTTGGCACAGGATAGGTGGACAGTGACAGCGCTAACAGGAGTGAAGCCAGGCGGGGACGATCAAGGACACAAATAAAAATCGGAAAGCGGTGCACAGTTTTTCTGTGGTTTCTGGATTAAACAACGTGTCCCTCAAGTGGTGTGAAAGATTGTGCAATGGCTTGTTTTCTCTCATTTGGTAGCTGTATCAAAAGGGTTACCCAATCAGCAGCTATGTGTGCACTATGTATCAATCCGCTATATTAAAAAGGCCGAGTTAGTGGCTCAGCTGTGTGCCACAACAGTGCACCACAGTTTCCATTTAAATTGTTTTGTAAAGTGTTTTGGAATGAATTGAATCATAGCCTGTATATAAATGATGGACATAGCCGCAGTGAGGTCACCCATTGATTCTGGACTCTGCAGTAACACTGAGGCAAAGTTGAACCCAGGAACCCTGCAACAGTCTTCAGTTCAGTTTTATTTTATTCATACAGCACCTGAAGGCGCTTTATATTGTAAGGTACAGACCCTACAATAATACGGGGAAAGTCACAACAATCAGGTGACCCCCTATGAGCAAGTACTTGGTGACAATAGGAAGGAAAAACTCCCTTTAAACAGGAAGAAACCTCCAGCAGAAACAGACTCAGGTTCAGGGAGGGCTGCCATTATGCCACTCATCCACACGACGTATAGCAGCACCCACTACATCCATCTTTTATGCTAGAACTACAGTTTTGGCGGTTCTGCTTTGTGTGTGTTGTATATTTGCCACCCTGTCACCTGTCAATCATTGGTATCCTGCGATCTAATTGGCAGCCATTTCAACTATCCCCCTTGAAGTTGAGGAAAGTTTCATTTAGTACCCACCCACTACACATGACACGTAGTGTTTTTTTTGTCTGTGGGCATGTGAATGTCATTGACTTTCTTTTGTCTCTGCTAGTCACTTCCTGTGGGGATGTGCCTTGACATATAGCAATTGCCATAAATGCAGTTTCTTCCAGTTAAAAGGGAGTTTTTCCTTCCCGCTGTCACCAAGAGTTTGGTCAAAGTGGTTGTCTGATTGTTGGGTCTTTACCTTACAGCATAAAGCACCTCGAGATGACTGTTGTTGTGTTTGTAAGGCTTTTTTGCTCTTCGGGACAGATGGGAAAGTAGGAGGTTGTGTCGCTTCAGTTTCAGACTCCATCTAATGATTTGTGTGTTTTTCATCAGGCCTGGAACTCTTCACGACTTTCGCAGTCACGAGATCGCCGATCAGCTCACACTTCTCGACGCTGAACTTTTTTATAAAATTGAGGTACGGTGCCTTCGTTGCTGCGTTAAATCTTTCACCGATCTGCCGATCATTTGTGCTTTGACACATAATCAATCCCAACTTTGTGCTCTGCTCTCCTCTGTGTTTTCCTTCAGATTCCCGAAGTTCTACTTTGGGCCAAGGAGCAGAATGAGGAGAAGAGTCCGAACCTGACTCAGTTCACAGAGCACTTTAACAACATGAGCTATTGGTATGACAAAAAAAACTAAACACAAACCTCATCAGACACTGTAACGCTTAACTCAACATCTCCTCCCCTATAATTAAATTCTGTGGCTTTCGTCTCATACCATCTCGCCTCAATGAACGCCGACACCCCACCGTGTGTCTCTCTGTCTCCTTGCAGGGTTCGCTCTTTGATAATTCAGCAAGAGAAAGCTCAAGACAGAGAAAAGCTGCTTCTCAAGTTCATTAAGATAATGAAGGTTGGTTTAAGTCTTACAAACCGTACAAATCACCAGCAGTTTCCCTGTTTAACAGCATTTAACAGTCATATTTATTTTTATTACAGCACTTAAGAAAGTTGAATAACTTCAACTCCTACTTGGCAATACTGTCTGCTTTGGACTCGGCCCCCATCAGGAGGTTGGAGTGGCAGAAGCAGACCTCAGAGGTGAGACGATTGCGAATTTAGGAAGAGAAATTAAAAATCTCCTCGGGTATCACAGCTGTTATTTAATTTAATAAACATCCCCACATCTTCTCCCTCAGGGATTGGAGGAGTATTGCACGCTGATCGACAGCTCCTCCTCCTTCAGGGCATACAGAGCTGCACTGGCTGAAGTGGAGCCCCCGTGCATCCCGTACTTGTGAGTAAATGCGCATGACTCATCGAGATGGGCGTCTACCCACGACTGGTTCATTTATTCCTTCCACTCTTCTCCACAGGGGTCTCATCCTCCAGGACCTGACCTTCGTCCACCTGGGGAACCCTGACCTGATCGACGGGAAGGTCAATTTCTCCAAACGCTGGCAGCAGTTCAACATTCTGGACAGTATGCGGCGCTTCCAACAAGTGTAGGTCCATCGGAATAAGTAGGATTTAATAAGAAGCCACTGAACACATCAATCGCAGCAATAAATGTCATCATCGTTTGCCACTGGAAGGAACGCTAATGTGTTCCTGCTTTGTTCTCCATTAAATTTTAATGTCATAAAACATGGCTGTCATCTTCACACAGACTGCTTTGCTTTCTCAGTAATGAATTACCTCTCCTCATCTCAGGCATTATGAGCTGAAGCGCAACGAAGACATCGTCTCGTTCTTCAACGACTTCAGCGATCACCTGGCCGAGGAGGCCCTCTGGGAGCTGTCGCTGAAGATAAAACCCAGAAACATCTCGAGACGCAAGACGGACCGCGAGGAGAAGACCTAGGGCCCGCGGAGGGGAGGAGGGCCTCCAACACTGACCTCCAACTGTGCTTCATGACACTAACTCCACTTTACTACAGACTGAAAGAGAGACGAACGGAAGCTACCCGCAGAGGCTGATGGGAGACTCATTGTGGGTGGGGGGAGGGGGTTGAGAACAAACTACAGACAACTGAAGCGTCATCGAGGTTTACAAAGAGCTCTACTGCTCGGGGAGATTATAATTGGGATTATTGGAGACATTCTGTGGCTGCGGCGAGACAACAGGTAGACCGGTGCCAAGGAGGGGAAGAATCACAGGGAGACACTACGGAAATGACCAGTCTGCTCCCTGGGCTTTCTGTTTTAGAGTGGAGCTGCTGTGCGAGTGTGTGAGTGTGTGAGCTGAATGGTCCATTACTCTCAAGCCGCTCCTTCCTCTTCCTCATGTATGTGCCATCTATTGGTTTTCTTCAGCCCTCTCCCTACTCGAGTTCCCCTCAAACGGCAGCCTGACACAAACTGTGACATCTACGGGCGGGCCGCAGACCCCCGAGGGCTCGCTGTGGGCACGAGGCTGGGAGGTGGGAGATTTGGACTTAGAGGAGAGGATGGCCATGATAGACTGGAAACCTGTTTTGCAACATTTTTGTGTAAGAATCATGTATGGTTATGAAATGTATTATATACAGTGCTCCTTTTGTTCTTAAAAAGGATGTTTATGCTTATGAGAAGAGCTCTGCTTCTCCCAAGTGCCATACACGTGCACTTGAAAGAAAAAAAAAAAAGATAAGCAAAGCAAAAACACAAAAAGATAAATAACTAAAGATGCTGTGATCTGTGTACATCATTCTGAATCATCGAGTGCCGTGTTCAAGTGTAGAGAAACCATCAGGCAATCACAGTCACGTCCCGGTCATGTTAGTGTGTGAAAGACTGTGTGTGACTGAAGTCCTCTGTGACTTGTGTGTGTGTGTCATTCCAAAAATGTGCTGTAGTAAAATCATTTTTTTTTATTCCTTTTTGGGGATAAAACCAACACTTCACACTGTGCTCTCAAACTCCAATAAAGCAAACGGCTCTTTCTATACACACTGTGTTGGTCACAAGATCCACCACCCCCATTCCACCCCACCCTCCTTTTCTCAAATCGACTGACACTTGAATAAAGTTTAACAGTTTCCGTTTATTGTCGTACACAAATAACGAGTGGAAGTAAACAAATTAAGGCATAGATCCATTATTAAATAATTAAGGATGTGCTCGATATGAAACTAGGTGCAACACATCTGGCTCTGACTTGATTTAAAAGAGAAACGTACAAGACATCTGCATTATCATTTCAATATATTAATCTGAAAGCAATAAAGAAGCATGACTCAGTTTAACAGTAGGGTCACTCCAAGTGCAAAAGCATGACTATAGGTCAGCATCTACTGTACAGAAACACTTCCTACCCTCAATTATAAGACCTCCAGTCTCAGACACAGGTCACATGACTGGACTTAACACTGAAAGAAAAAAAACAAAAACAAATTAAAGCATCATGGAAGACTGCTTGTTTAAAAACAAAAAACATATTTAAGAGTCTGTTAATGCACCAATAACTGCAGTTAAATGGGAAAGACGTTGCAGCACTAAATCCCTGCAACATGTGATTATGGGTAATATTTTAAAATAATGCAGAGCGTGTCCAACACACTTCACATTTAGAAAAAAAAAAAAATTAAATACAATCTGTAGCAGTGATTAAAGCTCAAAGCCAATCGATTCAAATCTATACAGTCTCAGTGAGGCCGACTGCTGGGCTCCAGGAGGACCCTCTTTCCTGGGGCGTTAGCGGATCCGTTCTGTAGGTCACCTTGCTCAGACAGGACCCGTTTAAGAGCACGTGCTTGGCCGTTCACGGATCCACGCTGCCATTTGCAGATTTCGCCGTTTAAAATATCTTGGATGTGCTGCACAATGAGGTTAATGGCCACTGATGGAAATCAGAAAAAAACGAGTTGGGGGTTTTTCTGTTTTTTTTGACTCTACAGAGAGCAAGAAAATGCTGAAATGTATTTATTTTCTTAAGGAAAAAGCACTCACCCATATTGTCGACTCCTCTTGGAATGATGACATCTGCATACTTCTTAGTCTGGGAAGAACAAAATGTCTTTAGAAACAAATGTAATGTGTGTCTGCTTAACAGAATAAGATGCTGAACAAATAAGCGCATAATCGGGGCTGACCACCACACTTACAGGCAAACAAAACTCTTCAAAAGCTGGCTTCACAAATGTTGTATACTGACTGAGAATCTGCTCGAGATCTCTCCCTCTGCTCATGTCTCGCAGAACTACAGGAGGAGAAAAAAAAAAAGAAAAAAGTAGGATATGAAGTAATATCAACTGTAAAAATGTGATGCAGCATATAAAGATTAGACCAAAAACTGAATCCCAAAGACAAGTGATGATGCCATCAAGAACAACTGGACTTTCCCATATTTGTGTTCTCTTCATTTCACTGTCTGTAATATCTAT
The DNA here is from genome assembly GCF_057381915.1 of Diplotaxodon limnothrissa. Classification (NCBI taxonomy): domain Eukaryota; kingdom Metazoa; phylum Chordata; class Actinopteri; order Cichliformes; family Cichlidae; genus Diplotaxodon; species Diplotaxodon limnothrissa. The sequence goes on along the minus strand of NC_140602.1, from coordinate 52,436,058 downwards.
TAATATTACTATGGTACAAAATTTGTGAGTCATCCTCAGTTTCTTTATATTTTGCTAGAAAAAAAATAGGAAATGGGTACAGTAATTGATTCAAACTTGCATGGAAATACCCGTATATAAAGAAAAATTGAGTTCTAGTGATTTGGAATATTAGTTCTGATGAACACAGGTCTCGCTCTTGTCATTTCTGTAAGTAGCCTGCAGGAATAGTGCTCCAGGCTTCTTTGGGTGTTGGCTGCCTTTTGTTCTGCTCTCTGTCAGGAGGATCCCACAATGCTTCAGTAATGTCCAGATCAGGACACTGGGGAGGCCAATCCATGACCTATAATGTTCCATTGTATGATTGTTTTTTAATCCATCTGTGTTTTTGCTGCATTAATAGTTTGTTTGAGATCATCGTCATGATAAAAACTCAAGCTGCTTTATATCACACATTTTCCAGATGGTTCTGTATGTTCGATCAACTTCTGACTGCAACTTTCTGTGTTCATAATTCCTAATTTTGACAAGATCCCCAAAGCCACTGGTCGAAATGCAGCCTTAAACCATGACAGAGCCTCCGCTGTGATGGGCAGATGACTAAACGCTCTCCTGACCTCCTCTGTATATAGACAGCCATCTAAACCTAAAATTTAGAAATTCAGATTCATCACGCCTTAAGACCTGTTGCCACTGATTTACAGTGTAGTTTTTCTGTTATTTGGTATACCTCAGCCTTTTTCTTCCCGTTTCCCCTCCTTAACAACGGCTTCTTGACAGCCACCCTTCCACTGAGACCATTTCTGATGAAGCTTCAGTGACAGATCTATTGAAGGGCCAGATCCTGTGTCAGGCTTTTGTTGGATCTTTTCACCCCATTTCTTTAGGACATGACTTTCAAATACTGTTCACTGCACCACAGCAAGATAAGCCAGCTTTTCAGCTAATTGATTCTGATGTAAGGGTTGAATGCTCAGCCAAATACACATTTGGGCCTGACCTGGCCAGTCAGCCAACAAAATGAGCCCCCTTAGTTCTGCTGGCAAGTTTTCTATTTTTGGCCTCTGATGATAAAGCTTTTTATGGATTAGATCATCGTATTGTTACCAAACCACAATAATCCCAACAAATAGCACAGTTTGACATCTTAAACTTAGAAATTAATAGAAAATCAACAAAGACTGGTAAATGAAAGTTATTTTGTTCATGTTATTTTGAAAGTTTTGAAATCTTAAGAAACATAAAAAAAAAATTTTTTTTAATAACATAAATTTTTGGTTTGGTTTTCACATGTGTAAGGGAGTCACCGATACCTCTGCGAGACAGTCTGACGTCTGAATCTGTGTCCACAAACAGCTTCATGTGAAACATGTCGCGCACTTTCTGTGGGTAGAAAACGAGGATCCCCTCAAAGAGGACTACGTCCGCTGGGTAAACTGTGATCCTCTCTTCCTGCCTATAAACACAATAAATGAGGTGAGGACAGAGGACTTTATTTTTTTATAAAGAATATCAGGGCTTAGAACCACAAAGAGCTTCCTTCCTACCTGGAATGGGTGACAAAGTCATATGTTGGCACTTCGACTACCCTCCCCTCCACGATATCCTTCAACGTTTGGTACATTAACTCATTATCAAATGCCTCTGAAAGACATTAAACCGAAACACTGAAGGACTAGCCTTATGTGTCTAATTCACTGTATAAAACAGCAAAAACATGATTAAATCAATAAATATGTGAAGTACATAATACGAGGCATGTAAGGAGCATAATTTCACAGAGCCCATGTTCAGCATTACCCACTAAACCCACACGTGTTAACACAAGTGTACTTAACTAAAGCACTGCTTCCAGCCCATATATTGTCACCTGCTCAGAAATAGCAATCCCAAACTCTAAATAAAATCTAAGCATTGCAATTCATCATGTCAGACTTTGAATTTTCTGTTTCTGTGGTTTTTTGCTCCTGATTGTTTTTTACTTTTTTTTTTCCTCCACAGGACTTTTATATTTACTACAGATGTTAGATCATCCAGTAACAATATCTGGATGTCTTTTATAATTAACAACACCCTTAAAACAGCATAACAAAATATATATGCATGCTATTTTACAATACAGGTAGGTTTTTAACTCTCCTATACCTCTATTAGAGTGATCTTACAAATACACCGACTGGGTCTGTCGTGATCAGATTTGGCAGAGGGGAAAAAATCCTACTTGTAGCATGAGCCTACCTGGGTGATCGAAGTTGTACTGGCCTTTGATCGCTTTGGCTTTTTGATCTGGAGTCAGGACCCTGTAGAAGCAGTCCTGGCTTATAATTGCCACCTTCCTCTGGCGGTGGTCCACCTTGTTCTGACCCAAGAGCTCCATGATCTTTGCACAGACGGTCGACTGTAAATAAATAAATAAAAATCGACTTTTGTTGTCGGTAATGCCTTTGATTGTATTAAAGCACAATATTAAATTCTGTTTTAGTTGATGTCCAGAGCAACAGTCTGAAGTGAAACGTTGTATCAGTGACCTCGGTATTTATTAGCTGACTCCAGGTCTATAAAGAACTGACAGTTTCATTACAGCGGCTAGTTAGCTGGACAAGTCTTGGGCCACCAGGTCACAAATATAGTATAAAATGAACACAGCAGACATGTAATTATGACCAACATACGTATTTCCCGGGTAAGTGAGTGTGACATTTGTTTTTGTCAGGTTGATAAACGCTAATATTGGCGCCAATAGCAGAGTACGCAAAGCTAGCCGGGATGCTAAATCACATACAAGCCCTAAACATGACGGACCTTGCCGCTGGCCGTTCCTCCGCTGACACCGATCAGGAAAGGCCGATGGCGGGGCCTGTCCGCCTCGTCCTGGGCTCCTGCAGTGTCCATTGCAGTCAATTCTATAGACTGCAAAATATAGCTAGCTTAGCTGAGAACTACTTGTCATATATGTTTACACGTTTACTGTACGCGACAATGCGAGATGTCGCGAGATTAGTCGTTCCCAACGGAACGCCCACAGGGTCATTTGGAGCGCAATAATGTTTTTTTTTTTAAATAAATAACAACAACAACAAAAATAATAATAACTTCGATGTTTTCCTATACACACATTACATACAGTTCGAGATAGTTATTTTATTATTTAATTAAAAACTATTCTTGCTTCAACTACAGTTAGTTGTTGGATTTATACTTCCAGCACCTTCTTTTGAAAGCTTATCATGTACACTAAAATGATCAAAATGCACGATGAAAAAAATCAAAGAAATTTCAAAAAATGCGATTTTATTAATAAATTAAATATAGCAATTTTACAGTATAAACATTACAGTACAAGCAGAGCGTTATCGTTTTTCTGGATCACTGCTAGACTCCTCTGTGTCTTCAGCACACTGTGGCTTGTCTTCTGTGGACTGATCCATCACTATCTCCAGAGCAGCACCTCCTTCAACCCTCTTCACTGTCTCTCCTTTGGCAGCGAGGATTTCCTCAATGTTTCTGAAGCAAAAGACCAACACTGAAAATTATACTGAAATATACTGCAGCAGCAGTCGTTGGCTGAAACAGAGATATCAATTACCTGCTGCGATTCAGACACGTCGCAGATAATATTTTATGATGTTGCTGTTATGTTAAACAACACGTAAGAGTCGGTATTAAAAGTAAAAAAATAAATAAATAAATCAGACATTACTAATTACTGACTAATAAACTCACCAGGTTAATCTAATAGTTTTACAATTATATTGGTGTTTATACATACCACTAAAGTAATATAAGGCGATACAGTCATGCAGTTAATGCTGATTCATGGTGCTTTTTCAGGCAGACAAATGATTGTCAGGTACTGGCTCTATATACAGTAACTCCAAGGAATAGTAGATACTAGTAGATGGATGCTTCTCAAGTGGTTCCTACAGCGGACGGATCCACATTGATTTGGCACAGATTTTGTGCTGGATGCCCTTCCCTCCACCAACAGAGCCACTCTGAGGCTCTGTTTGTCTGTCTTCCAGTATCTTATACATGTAAGGCAAAATATTTAACCACTACACAACAGAGCCACTCCAGGGAGAAAACTAAATCTTTTCGACTGATTTGTTTTTAATTATTATTTTACACTCACTTTGTATGGAATCTTATATATATTTGTCTGTACCAAAAAAAATCTTTACTGCACACAAGAAAATAACTTAATATTAAAAACGTTAAAATTACCCTACAGAGACTTTGTACTGTACACTGTTGGGCAAAAAACATCAAGAATTTCATTCATGTTTAAGGCTAAGTTAAATCATCCCCTCCTTCTTGCAGCAGAGAAGACTGCTTCAAAATTATTCTGGGATGCTTAGCATTGTTTTATTATTAGATCAGACGCTCTAATCACATGAACCGCAAATACTGCCAGATTAAAGGACCCAATACACCCTCGGGATGTTGTTTTGAATCAGTGAGGAGTCCACGGCACTACCAACCTTTTCCCTTCCAAGTCGGTGAACCATTTGAGGTTATCGGCTATGATGTGGTGATTCTTGCATCCTGAACACGTGACTATGACGACACCTTTGTGGTAAGCCAGCTTAGAGATCTTCTGCATGGATCTGGTGGAGCAAACCTGCGAACAGGACACAGTCTGCGTGTCATATACATGACTTTAAAAGAAAAAGTAAACAAAAACTACCTCAACACAGTGTGCGTGCGCTACCTTGCACGTGTAAACGAGGTGATAGTGTGTTGACTGAATCTGTCCCAATGCCTCACTGCTGACATTCCGTGAAATTGAGAGTCCTCGGTAACTACCGAAACGAGGTGTGCACCTGTAAGCGGGTGACAGAAGACGAAAACCTATGTTGTCCTGCGAAGAGAGCAGCCCTGTCCCGCCTGTCCCGGCTGTGGTTGGACAGTGAGCCACAGCACAGAGTCTGCGCAAAACTGAACGGTTACGGTGAGACCAAAGAGAGCGGCTGACCGCTCGCGCAGTGCTCGAAGAATAACTGAGTGTCAGACACTTCTGTAAAAACAACATTTTCACGGCTGTATTCAAACGGTAAAAGTCCCTTTTCAGTCGCAGATGAAATTGCTAATGACTTATCAACGTGGATGTTGTCGCACTCTGATGACATCACGCACCTACATTTTCAAAATAAAATGAATAAAATGATTTATTTTTCCTACAAAGGCCAGCATATTTCTAAATGAAAGCCGTAACGTGAAATTCTTTTGGAGACATCTCAGTTATGTTTGAGATGTGTTTAGTGTGTTTCTTTGTTTTTTATTTACAATAATAAGCTGACAACAATGTTCACAACCTGGTCATCTACAGTTATTTTTGTGTAACTATTATGCTAATTCAGTTCAAGTTAACTCAGTTTTATTATTTATCAACAAATCACAACAGCGAGGCCCTTTTTACGTTAAGGACCGTGGGAAGGAAAAACTTCTCTTTAACAGGAAGAAACGTGTCTATTTTATTGTCTTTCCATAAACCCCATTACGGATAACTCCATATTTTTATAGTTTATCTTCTCTACCATTTACTTGAAGTTCTGTAAATCTTTAAGCAAAAAAATTCACATATCCCAAGAATTTCGTTAATTGAATTTGAACCAAAATGTTAAACTAAAGATACAAGTGATCTATGGAATTATTTTTCTATCAATTTGAGAAAATAATTTCATTTCTGACTTTTGACAGAAAAATAACTCCACAGCTATCCAACATTGTGTTCTCTGATAAAATGAAGATTTAAATAGCCAATTCAGCAGCACAGACAAACAGTCCAATAGTAAACAAGTATGTAAACATAAACTGAACATTTTAGTTTTCCTATCTTTCTTTCTTTCATCATATCAATTTGTTGATAAATGCCTTTAATAGCTCTTCTTTCCTTTAACCAAGATAACCTGAGAAACATGGATTTTAGTAACTACATCACATCCACCTTTAACATTTAAACACATGCATTTCCACGCTCATGTAGCATGTTGCAGTTTTTGCTTACAATGACCTTGACCTTTGACCACGGAATTATAATCACTCAATCCAGCAGTTGGTGTCCTACAGATATTGTGGTCATATTGTGAGACTGGGACATATGGACATCCACACCTCAACCTGCAAGGAGGAGACATAAAGAAGTATTTACTATAAACAAGATGTTAGTTTAAAATAATCAAATATTAAGATGCATATGCATTAAAAACATTGAACATTAAACAGCTGTAAATGAGTATCAGTATCAGTATCATCAAGCTTTATTTGTCACAAGCAGGTTGCCCTGCAGAAATGAGCTGTAAATATAAGTAACACTTCTGAAACACAATGAATTTGTGATATGGTCTATGTCCACACCTTACTTCCTGATAGACCTTCATCAGTCAGTATAAACAAATACTGATTCTTTTCCTGCTGTGTTAGTCCCGTGTTAGTATGCTTTACTGTAGCTGCCGATTTCATGAGCACGATGCATTACTATATAATAAACATCTCAGATGTCTATTTATTCAAACTACCCCAAGCTGGACCACCTAGCAGGTTCAAATTCTGTTTGCATACACTGAAGGAAATTCTAACAAAGTTCAGCTTCTCTGGCTAAGGAGCTAAACCTGCCAAAAACCTACCACAAAGCCCTCCACAGCAAAGGTTGTTTTTCATTTATGACAGAAAAAATAAAGTTTGAATTGCATTGAATATCTGGAGAGGTCAGGCATTTCTGTGGAGTCACTCACATGAGGGTCAATACAGTCTTGAATGTCTCAGATTCAGATTTTGCACCTCTGGGATGGCCATTGTTTCACAAATCCAGAATCATATATCATATTATTAGCATTAACTGAGTAGTTCACAGACACTTTTCATCACCTCATTGTTTCCCAAGGCTTTAGTGGGAATTGAAGCGGTAAGGACACGATGTATAACAAAACCTTTTACAATGTTCCAGTAGGTTGTGGCCAAGGCTGCTGCAGGCCTGTGGAGGTTAATTGAATGGCAATAAGCACAAATGACAAATGCACTGAGCTGTGTGGGTTAAGGGAAAGGTATGGATGTCTTAAAAGTGGAACTCTGTGGCACACTGTCTCTGTGATGGGTCCATGTGCAGTTTCTGGGTGTTATAGTTCTTTGTTACTGTGACAGAGCAAGCACAGGGCTCACTTGTATGACTTGTGATACAGATGAACTAAATAAACACATTTCTAAACTAGAAGGTTTTAGTGCTGTGAAAATTTCTTATTTCATACTTGTCACATTTGTCACAAGCTAAGTTCAGTTTCACTAACTTCACCTAGGCCTGATTACTGCCAGACCTGTTGAATCAAAAAATCGCTTAATAGTAATTGTCTGACAAAGTGAAGTAGGCTAAATAATCTCAAAACCCAACACGCTATGCCACGACCTAAAGAAACTCAAGGGCAGCTGAGAAAGTCATTTTCAGTCTGGAAATGGATACAAAGCCATTCAAAAATTGGATTTTGTATTGTCTCAAGTTATCTTTGTCTGATATTAAAATTTATTTGATGATCTGAAATATAAGCCTGACAAATATGCAAAAAAAAAAAAAAACCCTAACAAATCAGAAAGGGGGCAAATACCTTTTCACAGCAAGTATTTACACCTTAAAATATATTATCTCTAAATGCTGTTTGTTTATTAACATGTTATGGACTGTACTATATGATATTCTGCACAAATGATCATTACAGGGAGGATTCATACCTTATTCATAAGCCCTCACTTTAGGCAAACATGTATTATTCAGTGGGAACAGTTCCATCTAAAGTTTGATTTGAAGGCTTTTTGCATCTGTTCTGAAGTGAATATATAATGCTTGGAATGAGGTTGAGCACATTTCCGATAATATTTAGACTTGAGGTGCCCCAAAGTCAATCTGGGATGTGGATGAACAGACACAAGCAGCCCAGTCAGCTTAAAAATTGAAGAAATGTGACAAGTTCATCTAAAATTTTTGGAATGACCTACCTAAACTACCATAAATTCATGTGCAAGTGTACCAATGAAATTAGATGCTGTATGTGGGGTAGTTATTAAAAATGTATGCACAGTTCCACCGTGCAATCACTGCAGAGATTTGTGGAAGAGCCGAAAGAAGAAATTGCTGGTGAATGAAGATGAGTGTGATTTTTTATTGTTGTTGCTATTTTTAAACCCTTAAAGTTACTGTAAATGTAAAAAAAAAAAAAAGGGGGTTAGATCGCGTAAAGTATTGATTTGAATTTTTTCACTGTTTACATTTTTTTAACACATTTATAACTTATACAGTTGTGTTTTGTTTGTCAATTAGCAAAACCCTTCTCTTTTATAATTACAGGACATTCTGACCAATGAGCAATGTGTAATTTTACACATTTATTTCCTACAATTTACAAGCCCAAACAAATGGACTGACAGCGTTTTTTTTTATGTACCAAAGGAGCCCTTCTTTATCATGTAGAAAAACGAAAAGATGAATTGCACTTTTTATTATTATCTTAAGATATGTTAAGTGTGTAATTACAATTCTTTACACTTACAGAAATGCAGACTTTCACTGGCCCACTTAAGTTTAAAGAGGGCTGTAGTTCAGTTCAGTTCAATTCCGTTGTATTTAATTTTATTTATATTCTATTCAATTCAATTCAATTCAATTTTTCAATTCAATTTTATTTATATAACCCCAAATCACAACATTTGTCTCACAGACTTTATACTGTAAGGTAAGTGTGGGAAGAAACCTTTTGACAGGAAGAAACCTCCAGCAGAAACAGTCTCAGAAGGGGCAGCCATCTGCCGCGACCGACTGGGAGTAGATATATAACTAACCTATTTATCTAATTTAATAAAACTTAAAAAGGAAAGCTAAAAGAAAATAGGGGGAAACAGAAGTGAGAGAGACAGAGCGAGAGTGAGATGAGAGGGTTGTGCTTTTATTTTGAAAAACTGTATAATTTCGTACTTTCCCCCGTCCCTGCTCGGACAGAGCTCTTTGTGGGAGCCGACGGTCCCGCACCGCTCTAGCCTTCTTGCGGGTTTCTTCTACCGTAGCAGCATAACGGGGCTCCGGCCTGATGTCCGAGCTGCCTCAGCTTCTGAAGCCTGTTTGAGAAATGTTTCACCAGAGTGCGGAGGAGGCGAGAGACACCAGCTTTAGCAAAACAGGTGGGTCTTTTGTTATTTTTCAGGGTGTTTGGTATATAACCAGTTAGCTGCCGCAGACTGCTAACTGAGCACCGACATGAGACATCGTTTCCCGTCCCTGCTCTGCTGACTCTTGCTGTGGAGAGGACCACCTAACTAAAGGTCGCTCTGGGGGGGTTGGATTACATGTAATTTTATCCGACTGTGTTACCGCCTCGGATTGATTTTTTTTAAGCTAATGAAATATTCTCGGTCCTGCTTAAATGCATTTTTGTCCATAGCTAAAGGCCAGGCGAGGTGTTCTGGGATTTTTAGCGCAGTTTTTTGCTGATAAAACACTGAAGCTATAAACAGCAGATTAAAACACGGAAGTTTTCCCATCAGCAGCCGCAAAGCATGTGCATGCAGTGGAAAACAGGAGAGCTCTGTTTTGTAACTCGATGTTTCTCGGATATTAAGTTCATAAGGAGCTGTTCTTCTTCTCATTTTTATTACTACAGAGTCACAAAATACATGTAAGAGCTCTTATGATTTTATCGCATTGCTGTAGTAATATTGCCATTGGCAGGCTAGGCACACAAATATGGTTAGAATGATTAATTTATAAGATCAGGATATGTCTTTATAAAGTAGTTTTAAACGGTTTATGTCTCAGACCTCTCATTACTGTGAACATGTGTGAGAGCATGACATCACTGGTGTACATTCTTTGTGAGTCAGCAGTTGTTAGACCTTGTCCTCTCCATCCCTTGATTTGATGCCCCAGGGCTGGGCAGATGGGCTGAGATCGGAAGCTGTGATAATTCTGCTTTGTACAAATGGGCTGTGAAGAACGATCTCAAGTTTTTGGCCTGAATTTCTTTTCTTTTCATTTTCTTTTCCGCGTTCTAGGCAACAGTTTTGTGGTCAAGGACCTCTTTATAAAGTGTGAGTGGATTGTGGCTTTAGAAAACACTGTCACTGCTGATATGTAGTGCTGATGTAGACTAGCAACTCAACTGCCCCCTAACAGCCTTATGTAGACTTTTATCAGGATTTACTAAGTATTAGCTAAAATGGAAAAATAATAACGGGAAACTAATCAATGTCTTTGACTTGCTGGATCCAGATCACATAGTTATGTAGTTATTGCCACATAGTGCTGGGAAGTGCTGGAAAAATTGTTAAGTGCAAGGATCCTCCTTTGAAAAGCTAGAATCAGACCAAGGTAGGATTAGTCGGAGCAATCGTGGCTCAAGAGTTGGGAGTTCGCCTTGTAATCGGAAGGTTCGAGCCCTGACTTGGACAGTCTCGGTCGTTGTGTCCTTGGGCAAGATGCTTCACCCGTTGCCTACTGGTTGTGGTCAGAGGGCCCGGTGGCAGCCTCGCCTCTGTCAGTGCGCCCCAGGGCAGCTGTGGTTACAATGTAGCTTGCCATCACCAGTGTGTGAATGGGTGGATGACTGAGTGTGTAAAGCGCTTTGGGGTCCTTAAGGACTAGGAAAGCGCTATACAAATACAGGCCATTTACCATTTAGTCTTTTCATATATGATTTCTCACCTCATTATCTTCAAATGATACATTATTTGTACCACACAGTGTCAAAATATGGTGGAAAAAAGCTGATTTTTGTCGCTTAAAATTGATATTCAACTCCAGCACATTTGGAGCAACAAGCCTGGACTGGATGCTGTTGACACAACCCTGAGATCTGGGTGTAATACTTTCAACAACTGTGAACTGATGAAGGGATCCAAAACACGCTGTTCCTTAGTCATCTCTGCTGTATGGTACGTGATAACAGGGCGTAGAAGACGTTAGTAAAGTGATGCTCTCTGTTGCTTTGGAGGTCCTATAAATGTTTGCGGCACTTAAATGGAAATTTGTGAAGTAGTTGCCAAGGGAATATTGAGAGATGTTTCAAACACAGAGGAGTTTATAGCGTGTATCAATCTAAGTGAATGTAATAAAACTTCCTGCCTGCAATAAGTGCTGGCAGCACTGGTATCTGTCCATCTTTCTGTCCACATGTGTACAGTTGCAAGAAATTAACCAGAATTAATTAGTTGTGATGTGGTCTTCTGCTAAGTTACGCTAATAGGCCGTCATAATCTTAACTGGAAAGACACAGTCATGAGTGAGATGTCATTACTGTGCAAGTGTTGTACCACACCTCATTTCTTTAGGGGTGGCTTCTAATGATCTTAGAAGCCACCCCTTCTAACAAAGGTATGTCTACCTTTGTTCTTCAACACTACCTGATATCTCACAGGTAGCTTTCTTGTAATTTCTATGGGTAGTCTTCAGGAATAGTTCTTCTGGAATTACATGCAAAGCTCTTCTAGGATGTTTGCTGGTATTGCATCGTGGATCAAAATCTAGGGGCACTTTTGTGCTTTCATAATTCCATTAGTTTTGATAAGATTCCCAACACCCCTTGTTGAAATGCAACCCCAAACCATGACTGAGCCTCCACCGTGTTTTGGCTGTACATACTCCCAGTTGTACCTCTCTCCTGACCTCCTCCTATGACACTTTGACCCCAAAGCTTCAAATTCATCACTCTATAAGACCAGCTGTCGCTGATTTTTAGCTGAGCTCATATCTACCTCAGCTTTTTCTCCCTGTTTCCCTTCCTTAAAAATGGCTTCTTTGCTGCATTTTTTTTTTTTCATTTTCGTATACTGCAAAATTATTTTTATGCCTGAAACTTCTTCTTTTGTCCTCCACTTGTGCAATTTCTTCATGCTGACGTATGCCAAGTTTTTAGCTAATGGCTATTTGGCAATCAACTTGGAGCAAAAATAGTAACGAACTGTCGAAAGATGCAATTTAAAATGAGTTTGTTGCTAAGACACAACACTCGTTCATCCCTTGAGTTAGGTGTCTTGTTTATGCTTGTCAGTGTTAAGTGAAGTAAATAAACAAATAAATGAAAATAATTTCTCTAAAAATACTCAGATACTCAATCAATCAAAAAGCAGCCAGTTAGTTAAGAAAAAGGTTTTGAAAAACGTTCAGAAAGCCTGGAGAATTGTTGCTCATAACCACTTTAAACAGTTACAATAAAGTCTGGCTCCTTGGAAGCAACATTTAAAGAAATTCGTGGTGGCTTGAGACATGGGCTTATCTGTATTTTTTTTATATGTTTTGAATCAGTGTCCTGTTGTATGACCCAGCCTTTCAAAATCTTCTGCTCGTAGACTGCTGAATTAAACACAAAAATTAAATTCAGTGTTTTCGATTGGAAAGTCTTCTGAACTTGCAAAACAGCTCCAACCCATAATGCTACCTCCACCCTGCTTCAAGGTTTGGATTAACAGGCATTTCTAATCAAATATAATATTCTACAAAGACATCCTTCCAACATACTCCTCTCTGATGACTGTTGTATAGTTGTGGCAGACTTGTGATATGCTAGCTTTGCTGCATTATTTTTTAAGTTCTATTTGAAGGTTTTTGACAGCTCTCACTGTATTTGGCTTTGCATGTGCATTACCATCCCTTTTGGGTGATAGTAGTGTATTATATCCTTGCAAATGCCAGTAAAAAAAACCAAGGAATTATTAAGGCATAAAGTATCTCATTTTTTAATTACTATTTGAATATTCAAAAATCATATCAGCTTTTAAATATCCAGCCTAGTTGAGTTGAGCTTTTAGCCTTAGTATAGAGTGCCCTTTTCCCTCAAAGTATGTTGTTTATCTTTGCCAACAAGTTCAACTTTGTCTCTTCTGTCTACTAAAAGTTTCTCCCAAAGGTGTCATGTGCACATTCAGTGGGGTTCAAATCACATTGGAGACATGCTGTCCATCGTTAACACCATCTTGTTCAGTGTTTTCTCATCATGGACACATAACAAAGATTATAGCACGTTTTTCTTTTTCCTTTTCTTTTTATTTTGTTATCATTTTGGGGTTTTTCTCATCTCTTTCACGATTACATGCTGTGCTCTGATCTTTGCACTACGCACACTCTTGTCCTGCATGTGTACATTGATGATGACCTTAAGTCCTTAGAAAGTCCTTCAGTCCTTTATTTTTTTAAGGTCTTTGGAAAGTTGTTGGTATTAAAGTATGCCTACCACCAAAAATCTATACTAAGGAGCAGTAGGGAGTGGCACCCATACGAACCTGCGACTTATTCCTGTGGGATTTTGAGTTTAAGCCCCACAGGAAGGGGTTTTTTTCCCCTCACTGGAGTTCATTTAGTTTTTGGAGATTAGCTGTCAGATATCACTTAAAGCTACTTGGGGTTGCTCGGGGTTATTTTAAAGGAAAGTCCATTATATACTGCAAAAGAGGCATGTCCATTTGTTTTTGTGACAAACCAAATGGACACTAGTGTCCTTGAGGGAAATTATTTCTGGCTCTGTAATACACTGGCTGTTTCGGTGGTCAGGTTCACCTGCACTTCGCCTGCACAAAGGCATCTCTGTTTGAGAAAGAAAATCAGGAGAAATGTACTGCGGTAACATAGCAAACAAGAAAGAACACAGTCACTATATTATCCTGTCTTGACCTTTTTTATTTTACACCAGGGATAGTGACAGGAAGTCCTTAGTTCCTCAGAGAAGTCCTTGGTTGAAATTATTAGAGGGATGATTTTGGAGAAGTGTAGTGTGGTTCAAGGTAAGCTGCTTGCAGACTGGTGTTTATTTTCCTGTGCCAGGATGAAGTGAAACAAACCTCGGATGTTCTTTTGAATTAAAGATATTAGTGGTACATTGTGACCTCACCGGATCATCCATTATTATTGTTAGGGTTATTTCAGAGCCTGGTGTGAAATTCTTGGAAGATCTTGGCAATTAGTTTATGTTACATGGAACTTGGAGTTTATATGAGCTTATTGTGGCAAACTTGTGATCTAAGCGACACACCAATGACTTCAAGACACGAAAGTGAAAATATGCAGCAGTTTCACTGTATTGCAAAACCAGAATTTCCATCTGTCACATTTTAAAGTTGAGCATGTCAAATGCTTTTGGGTTTGTCATGAATCTGTTGTGGTACAGGGAAGTGTACACTGCATTGGAGTCAAAGATAGCCTGTTGTGGAATAACACCATCTGACTGGTTACAGTTAAGGGTATTGTGGCAGCTGTTGGGGTCTCAGTGTGCTGTAATTTCTGTGTTAAAGCAAAGCAGAAGCCTAACGAAGGAGGCCAACAGCGACTCCGCTGCCATTCTGGTTTGAACTGGATAAAAAACAATGCGTTTTTGTGAGGACTTGCGCAGCTATCTTCTTTCATAAGGTAGGGGGTGGTTGAACAAACAGGGAGATGCAGTTTTTGTTGTTTTTGATTCTTCCTTACTGTTATAAGAAGAAAAATAAGTAGTACTATTACAGTTGATTTGTTTCTTCTTCTACTATCAGATTTGTGTCCACATGAAACTGTATTTCTGTGTAGGAGGTTATACTTGGGCTAATATGATCCTTTAAAACATCTTGAATTGTGAAAAAAAGCTGCTTTGACTGCTCTATTTTTTTATTGTTCAGTCTATTGTTATTTACTGTTTGAAAAAGATGCCTGATTGTGGTTTTTACACACATACTCAAGCCTCAGGAGTTTTTCACTTTGGGGGATTTGTGTTTTCGTGGGACCAGCAGCAGCTTTGTGTTCAGTAATGGGTTTAGCATCCATTTTCAAGTTGTTTTTCTTGATTTTAATTTAAGTATTCCTGCTTGTTTGGATTGTTCACTTTTTGGGGGAAAACAATCAGGAAATTTGTTGGTTTTGCAGGATTTTACATAGCTTCTTGGGAGAATACATTCCTTCGTGGCCCTTTCTGTAAGGAGTAACATGTTAAAACGTATTCATTCTGAGAAAGGGCTACGTAGCAGTACAGGTGGAGACACCGAGTCTGTATGAACATGCCTGCTTCGGGGTCTGTGCTGCTATTGCCTCTGCAATGTGCTGTGTCCCATGCAAGATGCTCAGAGGATCTTTTGTTTAGTTGTAGGACAAATAGCTATCAGAACTATCGTGTTTTGTGTGTTTCTAGTCTGGTAACCTCCACTTCTTTGCTCATAGGTGCGTGTTGGGCTACATCAGGATAAAAGGCAAATTGTAAGTTAGTGCTATTTGTGTGTGTGGCATTTATTAATTTGCTGTCTGA
Organism: Diplotaxodon limnothrissa; assembly: GCF_057381915.1. Taxonomy (NCBI): domain Eukaryota; kingdom Metazoa; phylum Chordata; class Actinopteri; order Cichliformes; family Cichlidae; genus Diplotaxodon; species Diplotaxodon limnothrissa. Next base: position 52,420,843 of record NC_140602.1, on the reverse strand, counting down.
CTTTTTAAAATATTCACATCAATATTGACATAACATAAGAGCAAGAAGGCAAGACTAAAGCAAGCTTCCTTCCAATTGTGCAGTGTAAAATGAAAGGATTGTGTTTATCCTGCTATATGAAATGGTGATGCTATTATGGTATCCATTTAGTACTATTTTCAGTGCTGTGATATTCTCCAAGACACATTGTGGCAAATATGTTTGATTGCTGTTGGGAATATGGGTTTCCACTGTATAGATGGTTTAATAATTTGAATCATATTTCATGCAAAAAAACAAGACATCCAAACATTTGCTTCTCCAGTGCACCATCAGACTCTCTCTGGTTTATGTATTTGTAAATTGACTGTGTCATAGTTTTGGAGTGTAATTTGTAAATGTATTCTTTCAGGAAACCATAGTGGACATTCTTCACTATTTCATGGCATTTTAGAAATAATGAATGACGAAATAATTAGAGGATTAATTCCTAATGAAAACAATGGTTGGCTTAATCCCAGAAACTGGCATAGAAGCTATCAAAGAAAAACAGCTATTCAACTGGATTTCATAAGGAAAAAGCTTAAAATATTCACAACCAGCTGCCACAGTCAGCTGCCAATAGGCAGGAATAATATTTTGAGTGTAATTTATACAAAGTTTTGCCCCAAAGCATTAAGGTTTTCAAAACACAGTTTAACCTAACATGTCATGAACTAATCCTCTGTTGTCTCTGCTTTTTTAGATAAACCATCATGATTCCCGTCACAGAGCTCCGATACTTTGCTGACACCCAGCCAGCGTACCGCATCCTGAAGCCATGGTGGGACGTTTTCACAGACTACATCTCAATCGTCATGCTGATGATTGCGGTGTTCGGCGGGACGCTGCAGGTCACACAGGACAAGATGATCTGCTTGCCTTGCAAGTGGGTCGTTAATGACTCGTGCGAAGTCATGCCCATGCCGAATCTGACCACCCACTACGCACCGGAACCCAAAGGCATTCAGTATGACCTTGACCGACATCAGTATAACTATGTAGACGCAGTCTGCTATGAGAAAAAACTACACTGGTTTGCCAAATATTTCCCCTATCTGGTGCTACTCCACACTCTAATCTTCCTGGCCTGCAGCAACTTCTGGTTTAAGTTCCCCCGCACGAGTTCTAAAGTGGAGCATTTTGTCTCCATCCTCCTCAAGTGCTTCGACTCCCCGTGGACAACGAGAGCTTTGTCTGAGACCGTGGTGGAGGAGAGCGACCCCAAGCCTGTGGGGAAAACGAACGGTTCGATGGACAAGAAGGCCTCAAGCGTGAGCGAGGATGTTGAGGCCAGTGTGCCCATGCTCCAACGAACAAAGACCAGAATTGAACAAGGAATTGTTGATCGCTCTGAAACTGGAGTTTTAGATAAAAAGGAAGGGGAGCAGGCCAAGGCCCTTTTTGAAAAGGTTAAAAAGTTCAGAATACATGTAGAGGAGGGTGATATAGTGTACCGCCTTTACATACGTCAGACCATTATCAAGGTAATAAAGTTTATACTGATATTTGGCTACACAGCCCACTATGTAAAACACATCAGCTTCAATGTGCTGTGCACAGAGAATATTCAGAATCTAACCGGGTACAGCTCGTTCCATTGCGCCCATCCGTTAGCAACTCTTTTCAGGATTTTGGCCTGTTTCTACATCTCCCTGGTGGTGGTTTATGGACTCATCTGCATGTACACTCTTTGTTGGATGCTCAGCCGCTCCCTGAAACGATACTCCTTTGAAGCAATCCGTGAGGAAAGCAGTTACAGTGACATCCCAGATGTAAAGAACGACTTTGCCTTCATGCTGCACATGATAGATCAGTATGACCCTCTTTACTCCAAGCGCTTCGCTGTGTTTCTGTCAGAGGTGAGTGAAAACAAGCTGAGGCAACTCAACCTGAACAATGAGTGGACACTGGAGAAGCTACGGCAGCGTATCACCAAGAACTCCCAGGAGAAGCTGGAGCTGCACCTCTTCATGCTCAGCGGGATTCCAGACACGGTGTTTGATCTGATTGAACTAGAGGTGCTCAAGCTGGAACTTATTCCAGATGTTACTATCCCTCCAATCATCGCCCAGCTTTCCAACCTAAAAGAAATGTGGCTCTATCACACCCCGGCTAAAATTGAGGCTCCAGCTCTGGCCTTTCTAAGAGAGAATCTGAAGTCCCTCCACATTAAGTTCACTGATATCAAGGAGATCCCATTGTGGATCTACAGCCTGAAGAATCTCAGAGAGCTGCATTTAACCGGGAACCTGAGTGCTGAGAATAATCGTTACATTGTCATCGATGGGCTCCGAGAGCTCAAAAGTCTCAAAGTGCTACGGCTTAAGAGCAACCTCACTAAGCTTCCCCAGGTGGTAACGGATGTGGGTGTGCACCTTCAGAAGCTCTCCATCAACAATGAGGGCACCAAACTAATGGTGCTCAACAGCCTGAAGAAAATGGTCAACCTGACTGAGCTGGAGCTCATTCGTTGCGATCTCGAACGTATTCCGCACTCCATCTTTAGCTTGCACAACCTGCAGGAAATCGACCTGAAGGACAACAATCTGAAGACGATAGAGGAGATCATCAGCTTCCAGCACCTGCACCGCCTCGTGTGCCTGAAGCTGTGGTACAACCAGATTGCCTATATCCCCATTCAGATCGGAACACTCACCAACCTGGAAAGGCTCTATTTGAATAGGAACAAGATAGAGAGGATCCCCAGCCAGCTTTTCTTCTGCCGCAAGTTGCGCTTCTTAGACCTGAGCCACAACAATCTGACCAGCATCCACCCAGATGTGGGCTTCCTCCAGAACCTGCAGTATTTTGCAGTGACAGCAAACAGGGTGAGTAGCGAAGAATTTCTTAAATTATTCATTGTAAGGCAAGGCAAGTTTATTTGTATAGCACAATTCAACAACAAGGTGATTCAAAGTGTAGTAAAAGTTATCAAGTTCTCTCATTCTGCAGTCATGTTTCCACCCCTTTATCTTTCTCATAGATGTCAGTAAGGTTCGCTTAAAAACCCGATAAGTTGTTGACGGAGGTCAACCATTATAAATATCTACATGTTCTTGGTGTAGAATTATGCCTTTGAAGATAACAGTAGGACTGTAGTGCTTCCCATACAAAGACTTTACTTAGGTGGACCACCCAGGTATATTGACAGCTGTCCAAGTCTTTGTCTAAGGGCGCTTTTATAGTTTGTTTACGCTGGTCTAAATTAGTTGATGAATTTGTAAACTTGTAGCTTTTTCCTGTGGTTTGGCTTCTTTTCACACACAAAAAAATCCAAGTGAACTCCAAGCGGACCAAAATGTGTCATTGCTATGTATTTATTACAAAGTGTATATGGTATTATTTGTATAATGTGTCGCTTTTCTCCACAAAACTAGCCTCCCTCACTGTGTTAAGGTGGCAGATTATCATAAACTTGGTTATTTTTCATTAACATGTTCAATCATGCTAAAAATTCACAGTTGGATTGAAGCCTGTGGTTTCTGATGAAGGAGATCATTTAAGCTTTAACTCAGTTATTTGCTTTGGGGCATTTCATTCACATTTGTTTACTGTGAGAATTTAAAGAAACACTTGGTGAATTCTCCTGATAATACTGTTTTGAACACTGAGCATGCATACAGCATCATGTGTTTTTCAGTAAAGGTTATTATTACTGCTGTTTTACTAGACTTTCTACTGCGCTTGCATGCTGAAAATAGCTTCCAGCAGGTTTGTGTGCGGCTACAAATAGCTCCATTAAATGGGGTCCTTTTGATGTTTTGGGCTCTCGGGGCCTCTTTTCCTTAAAATCCTCTTTAAACTTCCAGCACATTATCTATCCAAATAAAAAAAAAGGTTTTTAATGTTTAGAAGTTTTTAACAGAGTATGACTGCATTGTTGTTTTCAAACAGAGGTTCATGGTACACAAAGTAAACTCAAGTCCTAAATTTGTTCAAACCTTTAAGTCTTTAGCAGACATGCACAAATTGTGAAATTCTTTGCCTGTATCACGTTCTGGTGGTTACATCGCAAACCCACTGTTATTTTATTGTTCTAAATATCACATTTGAGTCAGATTAAATTCCAGTTTTACGTAGTATTGGGTGTTTGCTCCATAGTGTAAATCGCTGGGTCAATTCAGAATGGAGACTAGCCTCTTTATGGGGTGGTGTCAGGAAGGGCATCCTGCGTAAAATTCGTAATTAGATGTAAAATTGTTCTGTCAACCCGTAGCTTTATTGTTGAGTGCAAAACCCATGGGACGTGGGAATGTTTTTTTTAGTTAAGCTTCGAAAGACCTGGTTGCATACATTGATTGGTCAAACACATGAATGTAGTATCAGGGTAAGATTTGAATAAAACATCAGCTGTCTAAACATCAGCTGTGCTCTGCTCGGTTGATCCTGAGTAATAGGAAAAATTTCTTTGTTAATAGCTAGCACTCCAGCTACCTAAACTAAGCTGGTTAAAAATGCACACAGTAGTTATATTTAGTAGAATTGTGTAATAAGGCTTTAACAAAAGTTTACAAGTAATCTAAAATGATGCCTAGATTCTGTTTACTGGTGTGATACTCAACTCTCAGAGCCGGCATCCAAGAACAGCTGAAATTAACCAAACCTGGCAAAACATTTGAACCAATCAAGTCACATTTAACTCAATGCTGTTTTGGAGGTGGCAGCAAGAGATTGCTTGTCTGTCGCCAATACAGATGCTTTATTTTATGGTTATCATAATTAAAATAACCCAGCTGTTTAAAAGTCTTTTATCTCGTTATTAACCGTCTTTAAGTTGCTATAGTAAATGTTGGATCTGCTCATAGCAGTCACCAAAGTCGATACTGGCCTGCACCGTGTTCACCCATATATAACTGCAGGCCTAGATTTAACCTAGTTTTGATTTTGTTCCTGTGATCCTGCCTGTTTGTCGTAGTTTTAATTGGTTAGCATCTGAAATTAATGTGATCTACAACTGAGCTGCTTATTATGTGAAACATGTTTTGCTTAGTAACTGCCTCAGCAGGCCAGGGTAACTGCAACCTCCTCCTTTCCTCTCCATTTCAGATTGAGACGTTGCCCCCAGAGCTGTTCCAGTGTAAGAAACTTCGTACTCTGAATCTGGGGAACAACTGCTTGCAGACTCTACCGTCACGTTTTGGGGAACTGACCGGGCTGACTCAGCTGGAGCTGCGAGGGAACCGTCTGGAGTGTCTTCCGGTGGAGCTCGGCGAGTGCCGACTGTTGAAGAAGAGCAGCCTGGTGGTGGAGGAGGACCTGTTCAACACGCTTCCCTCAGAAGTGAAAGAGCAGCTGTGGAGGGCCGATAAGGAACAAGCCTGAGCCGAACCACTGTGGACAGCTGCAGAGGAGAGAAGTTTGATCAGAGGAATGAAGAAGCAATGAAATTTTGTGAAACTTTGAAGGAGATGCAGCAGTTCTGGCCCAACAGGCACAGGAAAGTGATGGCTTTTGGAATTGTCTCATGCCTGCCAGTGGAATAATCTCATAACCTAGCTTGGCGATGAAAGGTGGTTTGGTATTGTGGCCTTTCAGTGTTTCATCCAGGTGATGTTGAGTATGCATGCCACAATAGGAACTGTCCAAAGCAAACCCGTTTATTTAAACTTGCACGATTCAACCTTGCCAGTGATCTAAATGTGCTGATTATCACTACTTTACTATCAACAGGAAATATGCACAGAAGAGTGTTAGCCTGACGTTCTCTGGCCTCGAGACTGAAAATCACCTTTGAGTTTTATACGGTTATATCTGCAGATGAGGTGCAGCGTGCCTCACTGTGCTAGCAGATGTAATCGAACAAATGACAGCGCAACTGATAGCCGATGTGTTGAGGCATGAAGCTTCGCCGTGTTGTTTTTCCTTCTGGCTTTCTTTATGCTCGACTTACTCTGAGGCATTTTTTTTACGTAGACAAAATGACTTGATGAAGATTAGCAAATCATCTCACGGGTGATCTCACAGCTTAGGCCTTAGCTCAGAAGATGAACTTCAAAGAAACAAAGCTGTCAAATATTCAGTGGAAACAAATGGGAACACACTCTACAGTTCAATGTCTAAATACCCTGCAGTTGTTAAACTATAACATCAGTCTGTGAGGCAGGCTGTTTGTTAACTGCATGGGAAGTTATGGTGGACAAATCCATCTTCTTTCTTTGAATCTTTCTGTTTCAACGAGCATTATACTTTTTTTTGAGTGTGTTACTTTATCAGATTTAATATGACACCTTGTAATGTGTTGGGAAAAGGCCAAGAATTTATTTTGGTGTACTTTTAAATTGTACCATACATTAGCATTATGTTTGGGCCTGTGAGAAGGGCTGTTTTATTGTGAATATTGGAATGCAATGTTATGCACAATAGACGTGTAGTTTTGGTTTTGCATTTATTTTAAAAAGAAATTGTCAAAGCTATACCCATATTATTGTTATTTTCTTTGCTATGTTGTAATTACATGTAATTATGTGAGGTTAGCTGTCCTTGCATTACAAGTCACAGCGGATTTCTTTTGGTTTTGTTTTGTTTTGGGTTTTTTAGTTAAAATATATGGAGCATAGATACTGCTAATCACACATCGAGTAGATAATACACTTAAAAAATGAACAAGAATGAAGGTACTTCTTTTCTTTATTCCTTTTTTTTAATGCGCCATATGATTTATGAAGCTTTAGTCAAGCTTTACATGTGTGGGACTCCCAAAGGAAATGAACTTCAGATGTGATAATGGAAAGTTTAGATACTTCCTGTTTGAGAAGAGTTGAGTCAAGCTTCAAAAGCAGACACTTATATGTAATCTGTTTATCTAAGTGACAGATGAGGACAAACAGGAAATGGAAGAGTGGAGAAACATTTAGATCAGACAACAGAAGGGAAACATTTGCAGAGAGAGGGAGAGAGAAAACGAACATGCAATATGTGATTCCCACCATCTATGGACCAAATTAATGTAACATGCGTGGTTTGCTTGAAACACTTTCCTTATTAAGGCCTTTGGATTTAATAGCATCATTTGGACTAATTCTGCCATGTTCACCCCAGCCAAGCATCTCTTGCAGCTAATATGGCCTTAGATTTTACAAGCTTTATACCCCAGGAATGATTGCAAACATCACAATCTTGGCTCGTTTTTTATTTCTTGTGCTGTAAAATGTATAGCTGAAATATTTAATGTGTTTGTTTCATGTGTACCGTATTCTTCCTACCTGCTGTTTTTCTCTTTTGATTCAAGCTTTTTAAAGGAAGGTTAACTCTAATGATACAATTATACCTTTGTTCACGGTATATTTTGTTTACTGAGGCCTTGACTGAATCCAAATGTCCTTGTAGGGGGAACTAGTAAAGCGCTCCCATGCAGTATTAAAAGGCACAAATAGGAGCTTTAGCTTTATGTGAGCTGACGAGCAACTAGTGCTAACATTGCAACAGAGATTGCAGATGGAAGCAAAAAGGCAATAATGCCAGAGAAACAGATTCATCCACAGGAAATCTCAGCTTTCCTGGAAAGGATTGAATGCTTAAATTGAATTGCTTGCATACTGCGGGATAAACGTGAGCAGTGCCAAGTATGCGGATAGGGACTGTTGGCCTGCCGGCCTGCCAATCAATCCGCAAAAATAGGCAAGTAAATAATATAGTAACATAGAAATGTGTATGATGTTGGGCTATAACTGGCAGTTTACTCTGAGTTAGCCCATCTAGTCTGATTATTGATTGTTATTATTTTTTAAAAACAATGTATCATGTTGTTCTTCATTGTTGCCAATACGTAGCGTTCCTGTTATTGCTAATTAAGGTTTTTATTCCAGGAAAGTGTCACTTTCAAAGCACTAATAACTGGCCTTAGTCAACTTTAGGTTGTCTGTAAAGCTTTCTGTTTGCACACAGCACTTAAGCAGTGTACAGTGGTACTAATGGCAGACAGGGCCCGGCTGATATTAATACCGATATTTGGTGACTTAAAAAGCCAATACTCCAATATTTTTCTTTTCTCTTTCAAACGCACTAAACATAAACAAATTCTCCTGATGTATTTTATGCGTCGTTATTTATTCACCTCCGCTCTGCTGGGATCAGGCGGCTGTTGTGTTTGCGTCGTTCCAAACACGCGTTGATGAAAGGGAAGTTGCAGACTGCCCTCCGGTGGACAATCTATGCAACATCAACACTCATGACATGGTTGAAGGATGTTTCTCCTGTCTCTTCTTTTTTTAAAGTTTTCATTTATCAGCAACACTGTTGTAAATGCCAATACCGATACATTGGCGATTAGCTAATATCGGGCAATAATATTGTTGTGTTTTAATGGCAGACTTTAGATTTACAAAGCCCTGGTTGCTTGATTTGATCCCAAGGATAACAACTGTACGCACATTTTTTGTTATAAAATTTTAGCCTTAACATGTGGGTCACATCATTAGTTCTGGGAGTTCAGACATATATAAAAACCTAAATTATTCCCTAGTAGAGCCTGTATAGTCAGTATAACTCGCGAAGATGGATGGTGCTCATTCACACTCTCTCACACTACTTTGTCAAAATTCTCATGAATATGTTTTTATCTGGGAGTTTGTTTGTTTTGCGTGCGTATGTTTGGACACATACGCACAAATATTATGGTGACGAGTTGCCTTGGTCATTTTTGTTCTGTCCTTTGAGCTGTGACTCGGCTCTACAGTCCTTCACCGTCATGTCCCTCTGAGTCATGCGTCTAATTTTCAGCCCACTCCCTTTTCTGTTAGTGAATCAGGTGAAGGTCCGAGGAAAAGGTCAGTCAGACATTCCCACGAAACCAAAAGGAGGAAGTTTTGATGACTCATACGTGCTCCTTGGTTACAAGAAAACTCTAGCAGTTTCAGATATAGTCTCAGCTCATTTTCACCCAAACACATTAAGTCAGTGCGTATAAAAGCTTTTCTTGTTTTTGTTCTTCTTCTTTTTTGTTATTTTCCAGCTTTTCCCAATTCCTTTTGTGTGTTTCTAAATTATGTATCACTTAAGCAATGTTTGTGTGAAGCAGCGTGACTGGTCAGTTTATTCTTGCTCATAATCATCATTCATATTGCTGCTGGTTTCCCTTTGGACACTGCTGTTTTTGAATAAACAAAACAGGACTTCACAACTGAGCAGAAACGACTCGACAATCTTGACTTACTGTAAATGGAGGTGAGCTCACCCTCCAGTGTGGGCATTGTGTACATCAGTATATCATCTGTTAATATTTCCCAAGATTGTACATTTCCAGACAGTTTCATTTCCTTTTCATCGCCCTAGATTTTTCTTAAACTGCCGTGGTTGCATTATATTTCTGCCTGTGTATGGAACATAAATCATGATTGTATTTGCTCTGTACAATTCATCTCTGTATTCTGATGCCTGTGGATCAGGGAAAACGGTTCATTTCCATCCATTTCATTTGAAACCATGTGTGCGTTGATACTGGAAGGAACGCTTTTAAACCTAAGCAGCGATCACGTTAAATGTAAACTAAAAGTTGGATGGACGGACTTGTTTCACTCAGCACTGTCTGTATCACAAGGCCTTTTACTAATTGTTGCCAAGTGGACTGAACACTGGCTTTTTAAGTGGGACGTCTGTAACAATGGACAACTGAACTTTGCCTAATGTTCAGGCTCTCCTTTTGTACCATTACAATATATGAAAATAAAATAAAGTTAAAATTCTGTTTCTTGAGTGCATTGATGATTGTTGGTCAAGTCCTGAGCGCTATGTTTGTTAGACCTTTGCTACTACTGACATCTGACTTGCCTTTCTCTTCCTCGGAAGTGGAACATCCAGAGTATGCAAAATCATTTTTAGCAGCACACTGTGCACCCACTGACTAAGAGAAGGACAATTTGTTGTCAGTGTTCGCCCTTTGCTGCACTTCTTGGTTGAGATGACCCTTGTTTGTATCCACTCTTACTGAACAGTTTTTTCCTTCTCTTATATTTTTTAGCACATTGTAAGTACAGATTATAGCAGTTTTCTACTTTCCAGTCCTGTTAATCATCTTGTGATTCTTTTAGAGAGATGTATTAGAGTAGAGTAGTTGTTCTCAGTTTATTAAGTAGAATTACGGTTACATGCGTCCATGGCTATATTCAGCAGGGTGGGAATCACCAGACACCCCATGATACTTCACTTATAATACAGTATTTTGCAGTTTGCAAAGTATTGCAGTAACATATAAATTATGTCTTCAAAGTTAAACTTTTTCAATATCTGTTTTATTTAATTAAAATGTTTTAATTCATTTTACATTTTTTATTTTAAAAATGTAAAATGAGACAGTCAAACACACCAACACTAACAAAAAAACTAATGTTGCCATATGTAGGAGTCCGTCGGCGAACAAGTTGAATGAGGTCAAGTTGGCAATTGCGTGAAATGTTGATATTGTGATAAATCATCAAAGCTCACATTTCTTTTGCTGTCTAATTCATATTTAACTAATTTATTAAATTTTCGCTCAGCAGTCTTTCCGTTCTAAAGGAATACAACCAGAATACAACCAGCTGGCAGCCAGCTTGACAAAGGGCCATTCAGACTGATGGCGACATGTTGGTAATCTGTCTGCATTCAGAAATAAGACAGCAATTATTTTCAAAACTTCAAAAATTTGTCTGAGAGTAATTGCACGCAGTCCAAGTCAGACTGCAGTTGTTAAATGAAATGCAATCATCAGGCAGCCACCGAAGTGTTTTTTATAGATGGAAGGAGGCTCATGTCCTACTCGTGTGACTGAACCGTCTGCTTGCTCTGAGTTAGGAGGCAGCTTTGTAACCCGCACCTTGACATTATTGAACAAATGTGGGATCATCTTGACAGAGACTGGAAAAAAAAAACAGTCAACATCCAAAGAAGAGCTTTAAATGTCCTGCAAGGAACCTAGAGAAATATTCCAGAAGAATATTTAAAGAAATGAGAAGAAAAGGATAAATGTGGTCATACCAAATATTGAATTTCAAACTTGTTAGAACAGTACAAACTGTGTTTCCTTTATATAGTGTATTTCTATGTGTATTTGTACATATTTCAGTAAACAGCAGAACTGTGTGTTCAAAGCATTTATTAAAGCATTTATTCTTTTAATAATCATCTAAAATTCACCATTTCTCAGATACTTCTGGTGAATAATCATGATGCAATTCATTGAAGTATAGTAGGTAGAAATCTGCTCATGCATCTGTAATAACAATAAGAAAATGACTGTTGGTGGCTGCTTTGCTATTTTTACTGAAGTAAAATCTATAAGTAGGCCTCCTTCTTTCACCTCTGCTTGCAACCCCCTAAAGCAAGTCCCAACTTGGTGATTGGACAAAATGAGGACATCTATTCTGTCTGACAAGACAGCAAGGGATGGAAGCTCTTTCAGTATGTAATGTACACTGTATCTGCTCTGGTCCGATGCTTTTATTTGAACTTTATTCACATGACTGTTCTTAGCATATCATTAGATTTAACCAGCAGTACTTAATCATATGAAGTACAAAAGGAAATGTTGGTCATTTTAAGATTAGTTAGTAAATAACAATTAGCTAATGTTGTTCATGAGACTAAAGTCATCTCACTTTGGTAATGTAAATATAATATGGCCAATATATTTATTATTATATTAATCATTATTAGTTATTACAGCAGTGAGCTTGAACTCCGTGTCATTCACTGAGCCTCAGTAAAGATTCAAGTTGCATTTATTCAAATTTCCTATCACCTTAAATCTTCACTCAAAGACAAGTATCTTTGACAGTGTATATATAGATGTATTATATATAGGAGACAAATATTGTTCGTTTAATATGTTGGCATTACTAAATTTGGCTCAATGCTTACATATATGTGTAAGAAGAAAATGTACGAGCTGTGATAACTGTTTCTGATAGAATAAAGAATAGACTGACATATTAAATATTCCTTTATTGGGTGAGAAAATCAGATCATGTCATAACTGCTTTAAGTCATACAGAATAGATATCAGAGCCTTAAACAGGCTGGCTTCTGCTAAATGGGACAAACTGGGCAGAAAGTATACAAACACATAACATCCTTATAGAATAGCATGTAACACTATAGATCAACTTAGCTCAGAATATATAAAGCATATAAACAATTACAGCAGTATGATGCAACAAACACAGCAGTGCTACTGATCCAAAATACTCAAAGCTTCATAGAACTGGAACAAACATTTATTTTTAGGTCCATTCTGCTGCTGATACATACTTTAGGTTTCTGAATATTAAACTTGTTGCTGCCTTTCATAGTGTGTAACTTGAAGGCCCTGAGTACTTTCTCCCACACTGAAAACACTGGAATGATAAAATTATTTGAACATTACCTAATAAGACTGATTCAGGACAGACAGTTAGTTATTTTAAACTTTTCTAGCAGTCCTTCACAAACAGGGAACAGTCTGTCTATTCTCTCCATCTGTCAGCTGCTGCTGGCTCTTCCTCCTCCTCTTCCTCACACACTGCTGAGTTTGTCCTGGTGGATCATCAGGGGTGCAAAGCCTCACAGATGATGTGCAGCAGTGGGTCCCTCAGTCTGTCCTCACTCTGGACACTTGCAGTTGTCACACATGGAAATCAAATGTGTGATAAGCTGCAGGATTCAAACACAAGTGTGACTTATAAACACATGTTCATACTTTTATTCCACAATCAGAGAGAAAGAAACAGAGAGAGAGTGAAGGACAGACAGACAGGTGGCAGTCTCAGGTGTACACTGCTACAAAACAGCACAAGAGAAGGAGGATTTAGTGTTTGTGTTATTACGAGTGCTAAACAAGAAGAGTTCCCAAATGGTACAGTGAACACATGTGTGACTCCTGCGATTAAAGCATCTTTCTTTCAGCTTAACGAGTGAACCGTCAGCTCGTTCAAACACACGTTAAAGTCCGTTTGGCTCGACACCACTGAACAGAGGCAGCAATATAACATAGCTAACATTAACAGTGCAGTGAATCCTGCTTGTGCCGTGATATTCAGGACTGCAAACGGAGCAGCATCACTGACTTTCAGCTTGTTGTGTTTGTGGATATATGACTGCAGGGGCGATTTTAGCCCATTTTGGGGGGTGCTTCAGCACCCCCCAAAATGAATCAAAGCACCCCCAAAGATTTCTTACTTTTTTTGAAAATATTTGCTGTTTGTGGGACACACTACTAAAAATACAAAAAGCATACAGTACTTAATTGAGATGGAACATTTTAACAACAAAAGTATAGATAACCCCCCCTCCCAAAATGGTTTGTTCCAGCTCGCCTCTCCCCTGCTCTGGCTCTAGCGCCTTTGCTGCCAGAGAGATGGTGGCTGAGACGCAGCAGAGCGGAGATGTGGGTACTTGGCTTAAAACAGGACATGTTAGCTGCCTTTAACCTTCAGTTACTCTTTATATAGTTAGGTAGGAGTCAGACCATGTTTCTTTTTAGCTGAAAAACATTACACCAGGTAACCTGCAGTATTGAAAACTTGTTTTCCGACTATGTTTGCTACTCTACAATCCGTCCTGCTCTGTAGTAAAATCAGCGATATTTGACCGTCCTGTTAATCTCATTGAAATGTATACAGCCTATTTAAAACCTAAAACTTAACATTGTCTGTAGCCTGCTGTTGTCACCACTGTTGCTACAACTGTTTGAAATGTAATGAGAGAAACTGGTTATTTTGTCATGTGCCGATATTAAACCCAAGGTACTAACTAGCTAACTGACTGGATTCCTATTAACCTTATAACTGCTGTTGTGTGTGTGTGTGTGTGTGTGTGTGTGTGTGTGTGTGTGTGTGTGTGTGTGTGTGTGTGTGTGTGTGTGTGTGTGTGTGTGTGTGTACAGAGAGACAGCCAGGTTCATAATGGATATGAGGAAGTTTTTTCAAAAAAGGAGCCACATTCAGGTAAAAGTATAAAATCAAATGATCCGTCAATAAAGGATAATGTTGGATCAGTGTTTCAGTATTTATATCTTTTATGTGGTTTGGTTATTTGTCTTTTGGTTGAAAGTACACTGAGAGAGGACTTTTTTATTAGTGATCTTAATAGTATTTTTTAATCCAATTGAATACAATCTATTTGTGTATGATTGTCTTGTCAGTCCAAAGAGGGAGAGAGGAAAGAGGGAAAAGTACAAGGTCAGGAAGAACCAGGTAAGAAAACAGACAGGGAACAGTGACAGGCACAACAGAAACTGTTAAACTGGCAAAGAAAAAAACACACAACTAATTTTACTCGTACAATCTGGAAGTTGTGTTCTCCCTATATTAAAGCTGCTATACAGAGTCTGCAAAACAAACTGGGTTGTCAGCCCTAGCACTGCATTACCATGTTGAACTTCAGTCAGAGGAAGTCACGGTTGCCAAAAACTTTTTGAATCTCAAGAGTGAGGCTGGTGCCATCCCAGATAGCTGTGAGAGGTCTTTTAGTGTCTTGAGTCAGCTCCATACCTGGCTGAGAAGGACCATGGGTCAAAGCAGACTCCAGCACCTGGCTGTGATGTCAGTTGAGAAAGAGATGCTTGAGAGACTTGACCACCAAAATGTGATAGACAGATTTGCCAACCTCAAGGTGAGGCGACATAGGATAAAAGAAAAGAAAAAAATCTGCAGAGCCATAGTAGCATCTGCACTAAACATCTTTTCATACATTGTATACATTGTACCAAAGGCCAAGGTGTCTCATTTTATTTTAATCTTTTAATAATATTTTGTATATTTCAAGGACTCTTCTATTTTTGGAGTGTATTTTTTATATATCTGTATTATATCATACATACACTTTAAAAGTGAATCTCTGTCCAAAAAATGCACCCAGTTTACTTTTTACTCACTATGAGAATCATTTTCATCATCAGTTTTTGTTTTTTTGTTTTTAAATTCCAATCCATTCTTCTTTAGCAGCATTTAAATAACCTTTATCAGATTTGATGGTTTTGTTACAGACTGGTCAAAAAAGTGTTTAGCTTTTCTTGCACAAATGTGGGATTAAATTGTGTTAAAATGTACAAAACAGTGATGTCATGTTTTGTGACGAGGACCCAGGCACAGAGAGACTTGATGAATTTAAGAATCTTATGATTTAATAAAGAAATTTGCAGACTTGCACAGAGATGGTAAAATTATGATGACTGATAATGGAGATGAAGACAACAGACGATGAGGACAGGGAGGAACAGAGGGAACTCGGGACAACTGGAGACATTTAGGGATGCAGGGACTGACAGAGACAGGGAAGAAGGCTCATCGTGATGAATAAAGTTTACCTTGCCTGGATAGGCAGCTCTCTGGGTGCTCAGCACCCCCAAAGCTCTGATCCTAGAATCGCCCCTGTATGACTGACTTTAATTATCCACAAAAATCATCAGATTCTCTGTAAGATTAAGGTCAACTATCGAACGGCGTATAAAGTAAAGGCTTTAAAACCAAGTAAAGGCTGAAAGTACAAACATCGCTAATGTCACATAACTTTGCCGACATGTGGCCAGCAGTAATGTTTTAATGTTCTTCATTATTAAACATTTGCACACAAATAAGTGACATAATATTCAGTACTTACTTTTGAAAGTTTACTCTTTGGCCGCTCCGCTTCCACCGTTTTTTTCGGCAAAATTATCCACACCCACCGCCGCACTATGAAGTCTGGGATATGTTGGGCCATGAAGTCTACACCGCTACATCCTTAAAATTCAGGGAAATGAAGGACGCATTTGAGGGACGCATTTCGAGCAGCCTTTGAATTGGGACAGCCTTCGGCGCGTCGCTGTGACGTAATCGGCCTTAAAATGTGGCCTCTGAGGCTGCAAACCCTGAATTGGGATACAGCCAAAGGTCCAGAAATCCTATTACGGTCTCTGTATGATAACACTTTAATTTAAGTAGACACGTCACGTGGTCGGATACGAACAGGCTGTGCTTCAACCAGGGGGAGAGACGCAGGCGCATCGGTCCCGTGCAGTGGATTTCTCTCAGCGGAACGCCATGGATTTTATGACAGATCAGGATGTGCAGAGGGTGAGGATTACTTTCCCATACCGATGAAAATGACATGGAAGTGCAGTTTACAGTTAAATTACCAATGCTCAGTTAAATAATTAGCAATTTGATCACTGTTTGCTTCGAATAGAAAACAGTTTTACTTTTGCGATGTCGATTGTGCATCAGAAGCCTCTTCCGTATTATATATGGTAATAAGATTGTATTTTGTCGCTGTATTCAAATGAAATGCACATTTCACATGCACAACACCCTGCAGCCACAAGTGGTCTACTGACGTCAGTAAACGCCCCCTGTTTCAGCTAGGAAAACACCATATGTGCCCTCAGGAGTAAATTCCCCATTTTCCAACACTTACTCTGTTCTTGTAAGCTACAGAAAAGCAGGAACTAACCCAGGCCATGCTGTAGTCTTGTAATCTTGCCGTAGTTTGCAAGCTTATAAGATAATATTTATAAAATATATATGTACTTAAACTATCCGATGGCAACTATTTTTCAACACATTCTCTCCGGTTGGGTTAAATCCTACGCAGCAGAAAACAGAACAATGCTGCAGGGCGGACAACAATTAAAACATGTTTTTTTCCCTCTTGTTGGATTATGATGCAGCTGTCATCCTTAAGAAATCAGTAACACAAGACACTCATTAGCCAAGAATAAAAAAAACAAAACTCAAATATTTTATGCAGCTGTTTTAATGTAATTATGCAATTTTAAACTGGGAACCGGCCTTAATATGTAGAATGTGTTTCACGTCTCATGGCTGTGAATTAAACTCTGGGTGTGACTTCAGTTTGAAATGTGAAAGAGACCTTTGTGTGAAAAGCAGGCATGAAAGGTCGAAAGGACGAGCCTCGGTGCTTCAGTTATTGCTCCTTCTGTCTGTAAACGGCTCAAATTTCCTTGACAGTACCAGGAGGATGGATACGTGGTTCTGGACGGGCTGCTGACCTCCCAGGAGTGTGATGAACTGAGGCAGAGGATGGCAGAGATTGTGGAGCGGATGGATGTCCCCGAACACTGCCGCACCACCTTCTCCACCTACCATGATGAGCAGCTAAAAACACAGGTGACCCAATGACCAACGCTGCACAGGATCTTTAACACTGTCAGCTTTCCTTTGAACAATGTTTCTTTCACATGCTTCCAATGACATCACCACTTGCAGATGCAGGTAAGGCAGCTGAGTGCGCACCCTCCTGTAGTCTTTCTACAAAATTAGCTTCACATTTACAGTTATTTGCCTCGACCTCTTTGACCCTGCAAGCAGACTCTTATGTCAACAGTGTAGTCAGTGTCGGTGTCTTTCCCCTCTGACCTGCAGGGAAATGCTGACTATTTCATCACAAGTGGAGATAGGATCCGATTCTTCTTTGAGAAAGGGGTTTTTGATGACAAAGGTGAGTTCCAGTGAAATTCTTTCTACACTGTCTTTCATTTCTCATGCTGTGAAACTCCAAAATGAGATGATGCTTTTCTCACCTTGCAGGGGAGTTTATTGTACCCAAGCAGCGGTCACTAAATAAAGTTGGACATGGTGAGCTTTTGGGGTTTTCCAACAACACATAGCCTATAAACTGTTGCATAAAAATCTCCTAACTGCTAGGTTTTTTTTTTTCTTTTAGCACTGCATGCCTATGAGCCGTTGTACGAAAAGGTTACACATTCGCCCAAAGTCCAGGTGAGCTAACAGGTTGACGGAGTGAAAGAATGATTTACTGAGTCACAGAATAACTAACTGTCCAATGAAATGTCATTCTCCTAGGGCATAGCTAAAAAGCTGGGCCTAGTGAGTCCTGTGATTCTCCAAAGTATGTTCATATTTAAGGTAAATGGCCTTATACTGTTAGACAGTGCTACATAATGACTTATTAAAACGTAAAGACTGAAATAAGAACCTTATCTTTTACAGCAACCAGGCATCGGTGGGGAAGGTAAGAAAATTCAGCAGAATATTTTTGTCAGTAATGAGTACACATTCCCGATCACATTTTTTAACCAAAGATCCCTTCTTATCCTTATTTCTGTCTCATATTAAAGACACTCAAATTTGGTATAAAAACACGAAAGTAAAAGCAAAAAAACTGACATAAAAACCTTGTAAATAATGGAACATTTACGCCGTGGCCACATTATTAGGAATACCGGTAAAATCTGTTTTGCCATGAATTCCACCTTTTGTGAAACTTACATCTTTTTGCCTTTTGTTGATGGTAGTTTATGTTAACGGGGTGCCAAAATACTGCCATGACATTTCATTCTACTGAAAGTGAGGCATGAAAGCGACTAGCCTAAACACAGGTTAGCATTATTCTAAATCCCATCAATATTTGTTTTGTAATGAAGCTGAATTTAAGTCGCAGTTGGAACCTTGTTAAAGTTTAAAAGGTTCAGTGTTTTCCAGATGCTGTATAATATGACCTATATTTCGGGAGGCCATCCCATGACTGAAAATGTTTAATTTAGAAATTTATCCCTAAACGATCCACCATGTCTGCCACTTCTTTCTGTCCAGTTTCCTCAAATTCTTTAAGGACACACTGCACACTTTTGGCTGATAGCTGATTGGGAATTCCAGTGTCACTGACAAAATACGGTTTTATGGAAAGGAAATTAGAGATTTATTTTATGTCAGGCTTCTATTAACAAAGTAAATACGGTTCATCTGGTTAGT
This sequence comes from Diplotaxodon limnothrissa, assembly GCF_057381915.1. NCBI lineage: Eukaryota > Metazoa > Chordata > Actinopteri > Cichliformes > Cichlidae > Diplotaxodon > Diplotaxodon limnothrissa. The sequence continues at coordinate 52,402,160 of NC_140602.1, read as the reverse complement.
TAGATGCAAAACCTATAACAAAACCTTCAGTTTAGAGGTGGTTGTCTGTATACATTCATATAATTTTAAATTATATCCATAGCGGATTCTCATGTGTTTCTTAGTGACTCCACACCAAGATGCTACATTTCTGTACACGGAGCCCCTGGGCAGAGTTATGGGGGTGTGGATTGCCCTGGAAGATGCTACTATTAACAATGGCTGTCTGTGGTTTATCCCAGGATCACACAACAGTAAGTATCTACCAGAATGTCTGTATAGTGTATATGTTATCCAGCTACTGCTCTGCCACATATTTCTGAAATAGTTTTTAAGGTTTATTTATTGCATGTTATAATTTAATATTTTCTCTTTTTGCCCCAGGCGGTATCACTAGACGTATGGTGCGTACTCCAAAGGGCACCTTTCCCCTGACCGACTTTATCGGTAGAGAGCAGACATACGATGACGAGAAGTTTGTTGCCGCACCAGTGAAAAAAGGTCATTAGCATAAATCTAAATTTAGTCGGTGATTGATGGATGCATTTTTGAATTTTGTGACATTTTGCAACTGAAATTGTAAAAAAAAATGTTGTTGCTTATAAAGAAACTTTTGACCGTCGACAGCTCAGGACAGTTCACCTTAGATTAAATGCCATGAGTTTTTTTCTTTTTCTGCACTGTTATAATAATAATAATAATAATAATAATGGATTGGATTGATATAGCGCTTTTCAAGGCACCCAAAGCGCTTTACAATGCCACTATTCATTCACTCTCACATTCACACACTGGTGGAGGCAGCTACAGTTGTAGCCACAGCTGCCCTGGGGCAGACTGACAGAAGCGAGGCTGCCATATCGCGCCATCGGCCCTTAAATAAATTCCCTTGTTCAGGTGGTGTCATCCTGATCCACGGACAGGTGGTGCATCGAAGTGCTGAAAACACCTCTGAAGAGTCTCGTCATGTCTACACCTTCCACATCATGGAAGCCCAGCAGACCCGCTGGAGCCCTGACAACTGGTGAGACTTTATCCGTGTGGGCTGGCCTTGTGACATTTCTTTTATTTGACTACATATTTCTGGCAAGTGATTGTCTCAGTTAACATGTAGTAAAATAGAGATGTTCCTCATTAATTTGTTTAATGTCAGTTTTGTGTTGATGCACACGTCAAGTAGACTTCAAATAAGTACAGATTTGTTTAGAGCAACCCTTGTGTGTGTTCATACAACATATCTAGATTTGTATATGTCAGCATTTAGTTTTGTATGGAAAATCAGTGTTCTCTCATTAATGCAAACTTTATGAAACAAGATGCTCCAAAGAAATTTCCCAAGCCTGACCTGTCCATCTTATTTCCATCTCTTTGGTCCTGTAAGGTTGCAGCCCACTGAAGACCTCCCTTTCCCACCTCTCTACACTTGAAGGATTCTTTGGCATCCGGTGCTGCTCCCAAAGAATAACCAGCATCTATGATATTATCATCAAGGAAAAAAAATCAGATAATACTGTTTCATTAACTTCCCAAAGAATGGCTGTGCTTGCAATATTCTTCTGATAAGGGTAAAAGGATCTTATTACACAAGAAAACTATAGGCTGAATCCTGAGCTCAGCCTATTGTTCCTGTATCGATCGTAGCCAAGTGTTATTCATGACCCATGATAGCAAAGACATAGAAAAAATAGACATGTATAAATAAGATATACTACCAGTCAAAAGTTTGGACACACCTTCTGATTTAATGGTTTGTCTTTATTTTTATGGCTGTTTACATTGTAGATTCTCACTGAAGGCATTGCAACTGTGAATGAACACACATGGAATTATGTAGTTAACAAAAAAAATGTGAAATACCTCAAAACATGTTTTATATTTTACATTCTTCAACATAGCCACCCTTTGCTTTGATTGCTGCTTTGCACACTCTTGGCAGTCTCTCAATGAGCTTCATGAGGTTATCACCTGAAATAGTTTGTGTCCAAACTTTTGACTGGTAATGTAAATCCATCCATTTCTCTAAACTTGAACAATTTGGAGTCACTGGGCTACTGAGAGGTGGCTACACCCTGGACAGGTTCACAGTCTATTGCGGTCTATTCACACCTATGGTCAATTTAGAACCACCAGTTAACCTAACTTACATGTTTTTGGAGTGTGGGAAGAAGCCGGATTACCTGGAAATCACTCACATAGGCATAGGGAGAATAGACAAACTCCACAGAGGTGGTCCCCAACCCCAATCACAAACCCTGTGCTGTGCTGTCTGCAAAACATTTTTGTTAATATCTTAAACTTCCAGAATAGTTCTTCTGGGGGACATTCAAAATGAATGTTTTGATATGCTTTGCCACTCAATACAATTCTGTTTATAAAGCACTAAATCACAGTTTTATATTTATATAAAATATAGATTATATTTTAGGGTAAAGAACCTACAATAATGAAGAGAAAATCCCAACAATCTGATGACTCCCTATGAGTGAGTACTTGGCAACAGTGTGAAAGAAAAACTCCCTCTTAACAGGAAGAAAGCTTCAGAATTACCAGGAGCAGGGAGGGAATACCATGTGCCACGACCTTTAGGAAGTGATGAGGGAAGGAAGACCCAGTTGAGCATTTCTTTGAAATGGTGTACATCTGGGAAAGAGGCTTTGAGATGCATTTTTTTCCTTGGTCATGTCAAAAGTGACACATGCTCATCACGTGTATAGTAACCATATATTTAAAGGAAGTCCAGGCCATGGATTAGCTGCTGTGTTCTCTGCAGGTTTCAGGCTGTTAACAGCAGCAGGTTTGCAGTTGAAAGACTACACCTAAACTTCCTTGCATGCCTCAAGAAAACAGCTCAACACCAGACTGATTTTGCAGCATGCAGCATTATAATTATGTTAACACTTGAAACCATGTTTTAATAACATTGTAATAAGTCTGTTAACTCCATATTTAACCAGCTTTCCTTCCTGGCTTTAAATAGACTTTATTGATATTGCACTTTTTCAGTCAAAACACTTAAAGCACACACACATTCATAGGATTTTTTTTTTTTTTTTAATTACATACTGTACAACGCGTTTTTGATCAGTCTCACACGCTGCTGATTTACCTGCAGCAGTGTTGCTTTCATCCGATATACTGTGTTTGAAATTTTTGCATTTTTGTGCCGATTTGATCGTCCTTAGGAAAATATACTGTTCTTCCGCCAGTATTCCAGTTTGACAAATTCAGTCTGTGCATCTGCTTAGCCAGTCTGCTTATGTCAAGTTATCACAAAAAAAAAAAAATCGCAAGCTTGGCCAATCTCTGGTTCCTTACTAACCAGCATTTAGACTAATAATTTTTTCTAACTTAATTATAAATTTGCTGGAAAAGTGTTTTAAATTGTGGCTGAAATTTTTTTTTTTTAATAAACATTTTTTTTGATCAAGTCTCCATGGAGATTTCACTGTGCAACTGACATTTCCACCCACCTTTATTAAGCATTTCTTCATCAGCATTGTCAACAGCTTTATTCTTGTGCAAGATCTTTTTAAATGATTTGTGCCCAAATAAGACAATGAATTCCTCCATTTATAGACAACAGTGAGCATCTCTGCTTTCAAGTATGTTCATTTTAAGACCCAACTTAAAATGAAAAAGACAAAGCTTTATGTACGTGTAATTATTAAGCGCAGCATTCAAACTCCTCGTGTTAGTGTCACAAATCAAAGTGAAAAAGCGAAGGGATAATCTTTGTGTTGTTAAAATACAGTCGCTCACATAGGTCCTACATCTCAATCTTCAAAAAACAAAACAAAAACAACAACAACCCCCCCCCCCAAAAAAAACCCCCAAAACAAGCTTTGTTTGTTCTCAGATGTTCTGAAACATGCAATACTAAATTTTTCTTTCAGAATGTAAGAATGTTGGAAAAAGAAACACACCAGCAGGATCATCAGAACATTAAAAACAAACAAACAAAAACAAACATACAAAAAAGAAACACTTTTTACAGATGAACTGAAAACAGCTCCATTTCCTTTTCTGCAAATGACGAGATCAAACCCAATAGAAATTATAGTATATTGCTATAAAGCACATAAAACAATAATTTAGAAGTAACTCTTGCTGTAAAAGTTGCCAAAACGTAAAGGCCTGTGTGCATGGGTGTGGCCCAAAAGCATATCTACAATGTCCAAAAACCCCCCAAAACACTAAAGGCTCAGTATTACAAGGAAATGTAGATATTTAAGGGGTGTAGGGTCCCATTAAACCACAAACCGGTAAGCAAAGTTGATTTATCTGACAAAAATATATGCGGTAGGACAACCGGCATACACATTACAGTACTGCATTATCACATCAGTCTCATGCAGGAGCATAGTGTGTTTCTACCATATATAAGTATAAATCAGCCCTTTAAATAAGAGTTGAAATGGGCTGCCATGCTAGCGTCTACAGCTTCTATTATTGTAGGTTGTGTGTGATAGAAAATAGACTTCTTAAGGCAAGTATTTTCAGAAGAAACTTCTTCATATTGCCATCAGGGAGGCAAACATAATAATAAAGACGTGAGAAAGTTGATTAAAAGACATATCAATAATTTAAAGTTAACTTATGTTCTTCGAAAGGCAATACAAGGCATGTATCTGTTTACGAAATAAAAACGACAGGACATTTTGAGTGTTTCTTGCCGATTATAAAAAAAAAAAAAAAAAGGATTTCTATTTAAGAAACACTTTTTTCCCCCTCCACACTCTGCTAAACTGAGTCTCCCGTTGCATAATTTAGGAGCTGTTGGTGTCGGTGGCAGAGAAAACATACGCCACCTCTGTCGCAAGGCTCAGACTTGATCTAAAATGTTCCACTGGTCATTGGAAAGGATACTGAAAATGATCTAAAGACAACAGACTGTCATGCCAACACTGTCGCATGTAAAGGTTTGTCGATACCCTGGTCGGTTAATCTGACTGCTTTCAATCGCATTGTGCTGGTCAAAAATAACTACCGATCATCTCCACAGACTACGAAAGACAGCTTTTTTTTTGTCCCAAGTTCACCACCAGAAATGGCTGAGAAACAGGCAGTGGATCTGCTTGTTTGTATGATCGGTCCATTCAAAGCAACAGGAGGATGAAGAGGTAGAGTGGAAGCAGCAGGTTGTCTATTTGGGAGGTGTAGGCTTCCAGCATGGCCACCAGAGTGATGGAGCCAACAATCCATGAGTAGGTGGTGTTCAGATTGATGCTGCTGTCAAAGATGAGAAACATGGCCACGGCGATGATCTGGGCGAACACAGATGTCGCAGTCCCCTCTAAGGTTTTCTTGGTGCCGGGCCAATGGATCTCCCCCATGGTACTGCCAAACACAGAGGCCACAGTGTCTCCAACTCCCACCGCGAGCACACCTGCGTAGGGCACCAGGCCACCCGCCCCTGGAAGTAGTCCCTTAGGGGCACAGGGTCCAGGAAACAGCCAAATGGGCAAAGACATGCCCAGTAGCAGGTAAATGTGGGTGAGGATGAGAGGCCCAGAGTCCCGCTCATCCAGGAACAGAGTGAGCAACTGCCTGAGCAGCTGACCGAAAGGCCTGATTCGAAAGTAACGCACATACTCCAGGAACAAGAAAACCGCCAGGCAACCCACAGATGCCACATGGAGCAGCTGCCTGTCGTAGATCAACCCTGGAATGTAGGTGGCCACTACAATCAGATGGAAGTACTTCCTGACGATGGTCGACGCCTGGTGCTTCTTGGAACCCGACTGGCGCTGATAGTTCTGATGTAGCACAACGCAACTTGCCACGACAGACAGAAACACCCAGTACGCCAGCAGGCAGAGTCTCCTGTCATTCAACGTGATGAAGTCCAACAACCACATGAGGGGGTGGCGACCGATGAACAAAGACAGCCAGGGCATCAAGATCCCCAGACCCAGAACGGCTGTCATCATGTGAAAGAAGAGCGATGACCCCCAGCTCTCAGACTCCATGAAACAAAAGAGCAGGGCAAAGAAAACGCCCAGCAGCAGCGAGCCCACCACTAACACCGGGAGGAAATAGTTCACCGGGTCACCTTTGACCTCCGCCAGGTTCAGGGAGCGCTTGATTAGCTGGTTCACGATGAAGCTGATCCCACCGACAATGAGGAGTGCCTCTCCGGGCGTGAAGCAGCGTGGCAGCAGATAAAGCACAATCAGGCTGAGATAGACAAAGATCAGCAGCACCTCCAAGACCTCTATGACCTCAGACACCGTCAGGGTCTGCTTTGTGGTGTAGAGAATTGCGCTGCCGGCCATCCCTGCAATTACACAAGTGTTGGTGGGAACAGGTCTTGTGATTCCCAGTGCAATCAGGGAGAGGAACAGGGCTAGCATCATGCCTGTGATGGTGACCACCATGGAGAAGCGCTCAAAGTAGACATTCCCTGAGGCAGAGCACTTTTCTCTCAGTACCAGGCCCAACAAAGGCATCACCATAGAGGCCGGAACAATGCCGCTGTTCGCTGAAGGGCGAAACTGGAACACAGCACCCCCAGACCTGAGCAGACGGTCCCATTTATGCTGCACATAGAAAGCCTGTATCACCAGGGCTATGCTGCACCAGGAGTGCTGGTTCCAGACCGCCATGTGGACACATAGTACCACTGCCAAAACTACAGTGGACTCCACGTGCACCGGGTTGATTTGCATGGCTGCAGGGTGGGCGCTCACAAAGAGGGAGGAGGGTTGATCTGAACAGATGGTGTGCAGCAATGAAGGCCTTCTTCTGTCACTTCCTCTCTCTCACAGGCTTCATCATTTGGAAGGTAACTTTCCTTTGCTATGGATGTCCGAGGAAAAAGGGGAAAAAGTGTTAGCATTTAAGAGAAAAAAAAAATACAGATCACAACAAACAGAAGAATGTGAAAAAATTAGATTCAAATGCTACTGTACTGAATGCTGAGTCTTTTCTTCGTTATTCTAACTCTGAACCTTGATCATGCTTTATCTGCTTCCTGCCATGAACTATGACCACACTGAAAATTCACCCCGTCAGTGAGAAATTCACACAGCTCAGATAGCACGAGTAAAAGGCCACACATGAAACACATGTTCTTTCCACATCAGCTGCAACCTTTTGTTCCTGTGGGGGTCGGAGTTTGAGCTGTCTGTGTAGTGTGAGTTCTGTTTCAGCTATGGAGGCTATGCTTAACAAATGGTTATGAAAGCTGAAGGATACATTAGGGAAAGAAAATCAAAACAATAAAACGCCAGTTTGTTTCATTCATTCATACAGCCCAATGGGGCCAGATAATTCTCCCTACACCGAGGAACGCGTCTCTCTGGCAGCCGAGGATGCTTTAACCTCTGACGGCATCAAGCTAACGGCAGACTAACAAGCTCACTGTACAGAGCTAGCAAAACGCCAGCAGTAACTACTGGCAGCACTGACGCACAATACAGGCTGACAAAGACAAGCGTACATACCATACAAGCGCTGCGTTGTCTGAGCGGACGTGTGCAGTGAATCGCTATGAATCGGTGCCGTCCTTTCTGGACAGATTTGTTTCCTTTGTCAGCTGTCGGTCCTCTCACACCCAGTAGGAGGGGGCCATCTTTGACAGCCGGGTCACGTGGTACACTAAAAAAGTATCTCTTAAAGTCGTTACTTTTAAAGATTGTTTTAAATTTACTTTTTAATCTTAAAATTTGTGAAATAATTATATCACTATAAAGCGCATACTTTAAATAAATAAATAAAAATATGTATTTATTTATTTTGGTCAAATTCAGACTTCTCAGGCTATTTTATACATGTAATACTTGAATAATTATTTGTAAAAATTAATTACCCGTAAGTCCAGAGGATCGCTTTGATACATGATATACTGAATTATGGAGTTAGGGGGAAACACAGAAGTTTTGCCAAAATGTAGCATAAATATTTTCGAAAAGGTATGGAGGCGATTGGGATGTGTTTATTTTACTCCAGAGGATGGCGTTAAAGTTGAACTCAGGACGGCCGCTGCTTCACGAAGAAGAACAAGGCTTTTTTTTTTTTTTTTTTTTTTTTTTTTTTTTTTTGATGAATCGCAGACTGTTTATTCATAAGTTCAGATACGTGCTCGTTCACTCTTTTATTACCTAATTTTTTTTTTCAAAATATTAAACTTTATTAAGAAACAGTATACAGAACATGTATACAATCAGAACAAAATTAACATATGCCAGGGGGTGTAATACAAAGAATTACATACATTCAAATAATTTGTAATTACTACAAATAGTAATAGTTTTCATAGCCTTTTTGTTAAGTGATCCACTAATCAATTTTATGTAACATAAAACATCATTATAGTAATGTTTAAAATTAGGTTTTTTGTTACTGTATTTGCATTTGTGAAAATAAAATTTAGCTAAGATAACTAATAAGTTTATTATAAAGTAAACATCTTCTTTTACGAAGAAGAACAAGGCGCCCAGCCGTTGGCTCCGAGGGTGACGAAGGCGCTTTCGACGTCACTGATGAGCCAGCACAACAACCAATCACATAGCAGACGCGAAGATGGCGGAATCGGAGATGAGCGTCAGGTAGGCACATAGCAACTTACTTTAGCTAAAGCGTGCGTTGTTTGAGTTATTTTTGCAGCGTTTTCCAGTGGGTATCATTTTTACACAGCGCTCCTGTTTACTAAATCAGACCAGCAGTGATGTGTATATTTCACTTTTTGCGTTTGAGCAGTTAGCACCACGCTGACTTAGCTTAGCAAGTACTAGCCGCTAAAGATTTGAATGGCTTTTCAGTAGCGCGGTGTGCCAGCCGCATGTCAACAACAGCATACCGCCACTGCAAACTGTTTACATTAGATATTGTATTAACGGCGCTGGTTTATTTAAAGACACCGTACTTACAGCGAGATAAAGCCGTCGACTCTCCGTTACATTCAGTAACCGCTGGGCTTGCTTAGTTGGTGTTAATTGAGAAGCTAACTCTACTGTTTTGATACGGTCAGGAATACAGCTGAGTTAGGTTTAAAATCTTTAAACTTGACCTCCAAAACAAACTAAAAAGAGTTAGACTTGACAACAAATCGCAAAAGCCTATCCATCTCTGTAAGTACAAATAAACTAATTTAGTTTTAGGGAACGCTGATGAAGGGCTATCATTGAAGAGAGGTATTTAAAACATATCCATGGATATCATAATAACAAGACAACAGACTCATATTGAGGACCCCAACAAATGTTTATGTATGCAAACATGTATTGAGCTTTAAAGTACCGGTGACATCTCAAGTCTGGTCAAAAACTATGCTGCCATGGACAGCATTTTTATGTTGTTGTCTTAGTACCTCACCACAGTAGATGTAAAATAAATAACTAAAATGTCATCAAACTGCACACTTTGAGTTTTAATTTTGCACAAGGTTTACCAAAAAAGTTGCATTAACTGTGTAGGAATTACGATGATTGCTTTAAATAGTCTGTTCATTTTCACACACTCTAAACTAACATGATTAGAAATATAAAGATAATCGTTATTTTTAATGCTTCCATGGAAATCTTTCTGGACCCTATGGACATACTGAGTTTTCTATCCTTTTTTTTTCTTCCCACAAAAAGTGAGTCATGTACGAAAACGGGGGAAGTGTTTATAGTTTTGGGAAGTAGGTCTGTCTTTTTGTTTGATGGCATCAGGGCAAGTTTGTTTTGCTTTGTTCAGTTTCTTTCAAACATGTAACCAATTCATAGAAAGTTGTTTTTTTTTTAAATTGAACAAAAAATAGCTGTTTGTAAATAAACTAAAACAGGGTACAATATTGCTACACATTTGCTGATTTAGTTTACATATTTGAAAAAGGGTGGACAGAAGTGCACACTTATTAAATCCCACACCTTCATCCCTCTTTAGTTAAAAGGCTCAGTTCTAATAACTGTAAAAACTTTAATGCATTAATCCCAGTCGTTGCTTTTCTAAAATAAACCAATTTGTTTCCCAGGAGCTGTAGGGAATTATGGACCATATTGCTGGGGAGGTCTGCGTTGAGAGAGCCGGTATGTCCTTGTTGAAGAAAAGTGTCCAGCACATAACAAGTGTGCTGGACTCTTTACTGCTCCAAAAAAATAGCTTGTTGTAATGTTTTCTTTTTTAAAGGTAATAAAACAATCACAGTGATTTTTCTCTCTGTTATTAATGTTGGATGGTCACAGGCTCAGATAGAGGTAGAGCTCGACAGACACTGGGATAGACTTCATCAAGGACTTAGTTACTACAAGCCACCCAGGTATAGTTACAGTTATTTTCACATCAAATTTACTGTAGTTAATAAAAGTAACCATATAAAAGGTAACTGCAAGCATCACCTGTTACAGCTCATCCTCTGCTGAGAAAGTAAAAGAGAAGAAAGATGTTGCACAGCCCCTGAAGGACTTTGGTCTAAGGATCAGTAAATTATTGGTAAGACTTCAAAATGTCAATCAAGAATGATTTCCAGTCTTTATTTTGTAGTGTGTATTTAATGATGATTTCATGTTACAGAGTCTCGATGAACAGCAGAGTGTTCAGCTTTTGCAGTGCTACCTACAGGAAGACTACAGAGGAACCCGTGATTCATTAAAGGTATCTGTCCTGACAGATATTTTCATTGTGAAATCTGTCTGAACTCGTAGCTTTCAGTGTAACTGAGATTTGCCGTTGCATCACAGGAACAAAAAATGTAAGACCGTAAAAAGATGTTGTGAAAGACGTTTCGATGTTAAATGAATACCTTTTTTTTTTTTTTTTTTGTAGGTTGTACTCAAGGATGAGCGGCAAAGCCAGGCACTACTGCTTAAGGTCAGTACACGGATCTTCTGCTTTTCTTGACACAGCACATGTTTAGTTCAGTAAGTATGACAGCTTTTGTGTTTGTTTTTGCAGATAGCAGACTATTACTATGAGGAACGCATGTGTTTGCTCAGATGTGTCCTTCTCCTGCTCACATACTTTCAGGATGAGCGACATCCCTACAGGGTGAGAAGCTCCAGTCTTAGCATTACTCACTAAATTGTGGAACACAGCTTTTAAAAAACTAATTGTGCTTGGGATTGTTGTTGCTTTAGTAATGTAACCTTAGTTATGTTATGTTGTTTAGGCTGAGTACAGTGACTGTGTCAAAAAGCTGGAGAAGGACCTGGTGAGCAAATACCAGTTGCAGTTTGAGAGTCTCTTCAAGGCAGAGGCACCAACATGGGAAACTCACGGAAACCTCATGGTGATGACACAAGTTTGGTTGGCGTTGGCTTAATATCCTTCCTATTGCGAGGTAGCTGTGGGAGATATTTTCCTGTCAAGGATGCAAAATAATGTAGATATTATTTTTTTTCAGACGGAGCGGCAGGTGTCAAGATGGTTCCTGCAGTGTCTGAGAGAACAGTCTCTGCTGCTCGAGATCATCTTTCTGTATTATGCTTACTTTGAGATGAACCCATCTGACCTTCTGAACTTCACCAAGATGTTCAAAGAACAAGGCTTCGGTTTGCGGCAGACTAACAGACACCTGGTAGATAAGAGCATGGATGCGCTGGTCGACCGGATCGGGTAAGAGGCACAAAGTTTATGTGCGGTTCATGTCTTTCCCAGATATTTTTAATTGACAGACATTATGAAGACATTTCAGTATTTTCATTATTACAGTGACATGATGTCTTCCTATACAGAGATTAATCATCAGTTGATTCATATTCAATAGACTTTTTTTACCAGATATGTCAGAAACCTAAATATTTCATTCCTTCCGTAGTTTATGATGTCCTGTCTGTCTCTCTGCCCGGCAGATACCTGAGCGCGCTCATCCTGGTTGAAGGAATGGACATAGACTTCCTGCACAAGTGTGCTCTTGAGGATTGTACAGATCAGCACCAGTTCTCTAGTGCTCCGGCCGTGGTTAAGGTTCAGTTTGTTTTTTGGCTGCTGCATTCATAGACTTAATGTTAATATTGGTTCACAGACTTGTCTTACAAAGTGAAACATTTAAATAAATTAGGCTAAAATTGGCTAGGCTTCTGTTAACTCACGCAGAGCATATAATGAGAATGTGTTTAAATACTCATAAGAATTGTTGGCTCTTCTAGGAAATGGATCAGCTGCTACTGACATTTGGTGACATCCCTCATCACGCACCGGTATTGTTGGCCTGGGTCCTGCTAAGACACACACTTAGACCAGATGATACCAGCCCTGTGATCAGGAGGATAGGCAACACCGCCCTCCAGCTGGGTGTTTTCAAGTACCTTTCAACAATGCTCAAAGGTCTTGGAGTCTCAGGGAACAATGTAAGATATTTCAGATTGATTGACCCTTTAGAAGTTTATAAGAAGCAAATTTACAAAACAATTCTGTTCACTTAAAGGAGAACTCCCTCTGTCATCTGTTATGCTGCCTCTGTTATCTGACATAGCTTTAAATTATGTCCTGCTGATACACACCTTTGTTCTTTCACAAATCATAAGCCATGCTTTAAATAAAGTCCATGCAGCATGAGCAGTAGTGGTAAAGAACGCTCAGGGTGCTTCTGTTTGTCATCAGCAGCTAATGAAATCACTAAGTGCGCAGATCGAAACCAATCTATAATCAAGTGTCCAGAATGAAAACCTCCTGTTACAATAGTAATGTATTATACTGATCATCATGCATCAGTTTCCTTGTCAAGACCTGTGCTAAACTTCAGACCTCAGGTTTCATAATGATTTCTTTCAAAATCTGTAAAGTAATGCTGCACTTTTACAAATTATAGATAGAAATGTAAGTAGCAACCAACATTTGCTCAAAGAGTGGTGACTGTCTTGTTTTCCATTAAAATTCCATCATTTTTTTCCACTTTTTATTTCTTCAGTGTACAGCAAGCACAGCAAAAATGTGCGTCTATGGTCTCCTCTCATTTGTGATCACCTCTTTTGAAGAAGAAAGTTTACAGGTATGCACCTTGACTCTACATGTCTTGATCCTCACAGACCTATTTATAACATGTGGTGATAATTTGCTTTCTTATGATGTGTATTACAGACTGATGGTGTGGCGACTCAGAGCTCCCACCTTATCGATGCTGCCTGTGAGGTCCTTTCTGCTCCAAGTCTGGCTGAAATCTTTTGGGAATTGGTGGGAAAAGCACACAGAAGAGAATCTTTTATTAAAAATAAAATGGAATTATAAATGTTGATGATGTATCTCGTTTATTAAATGTTTAATCCAGAAGCCAAACATGGGATTGGGAATGATCCTGGACAGCGCAGTGGGGATGTTTCCTCATAAGATCGGACCCTTGCTGCAGCTTCTAACTGCACTGCTTTCAAACAAGTCGACTGTTAAAAAGGTAAATGGCACACATGCACACACATACACACATGCAACGTATCTTTCTGTAAATGATTTATTGATATACTTTGACTTCCTTGTGAAAGGTGTACAACTTCTTGGATAAAATGTCCTTCTACACTCAAGTTTACAAACATAAGTCTAATGACATCATCTCCAATGACGACGAGACACTGTGGAGGAGGCAAGCTCCCAAACTCCTCTATCCTCTCGGTTAGTGTGTTATTATTACTGTTAAATCTGAGTATAGATGAAAGTTTTCCCTGTGTTTCTCTTGTGTGACTAAATGGGGATGTCTGTTCTCAACCATTAGGCACAGGCCAGACAAACCTGTGGATGCCACAGGGAGTGCTGGGCCAGGTGATGAGTCCAGGTGAGCAAGGCTACGTGGTACGCTGGGAGTTTTCCTACAGCTCCTGGACTCTCTTCACATGTGAGGTGGAGATGCTGCTCCATGTTGTTTCCACTGCAGGTACATAGCAGTTAATTTTGTTTATAAGGTTTGCCCAGGTTTGCCCTGCTTCTGGCTCTACAACTAGTATAGGTTTCTGCACTCTGACCAGATTGGATAAGGAGAAGAGGATGGAGTGTGATAAACATGACAAGAAATATGGTTATTTGCATTTCTTGTAACATTCACAATATATACCTCATATACTCAGTTAAAACCTATTAAATACAGTTCTGCTTGAGTTTCTGGGAAGCAAAACAACTTGATAAGACTTGTAAATCCATAAGGCCATATGATCATGTGGTATGACAGTAATTGTAAAACCTGCACAACAGGTTTAAAATAATCACAGTTACACGTAAAGATTTCCACTCAGTTATACAATGATTCAGTAGCTGATGTCACCAGTTACTGGAGTAGCCAAATGCCTAAAAATGAATTATTTAATGAAGAAACACATTCATCAGCTGATTGTTGATCACTGACTGATATTTTTACCAGATGTTTTAGCCCACTGTGCCCGCGTGAAGCCCATCTTGGATCTAGTCCATAAGATCATAAGCACAGACTGGACAGTGTCTGACTGCCTCCTGCCTCTGACCTCACGCATTTACATGCTGCTGCAGAGGTAAAGTAAACTTTTGAGTGACACACATTAAACTTTTTGTGCTGTTTGCTCTGCCAGAAATAATCTTGATATGATTCTGGTATTATAATCTGTCTTTTCTCTCAGGTTAACATCCGTCATCAACCCCCCAGTGGATGTGATTGCTTCCTGTGTAAACTGCCTTTCTGTGCTGGCTGCAAGGATGCCAGGGAAGGTGGGTGTGCTCAGTGCTCGCAGTGTGAACATGAAGTAAAATGAGGGATTTAAAGCCAGTGCTTTTGAACTTTCTTCACCCAGTTCATATCTTATTTATTTATTTAATCAATCTTCAGGTGTGGTCCAGTCTGCACCACACTGGCTTCCTCCCCTTTGCCTCCAACCCTCTGACCAGCATGGCCCAGTGCATAAGGTAAAGAGGCCAAACAGAGTGCCAGGTATTACTTAATATGCCTTGGATATATCAGCGTTTTACTCAACTGTTTTATTTTTCCCCTCAGTGCTGAGGGGATGAAGGCAGGTAACTATGGCAACCTGCTAGTTCAGATTGAGCAGCCCAGGGGAGAATATGCTGTGACTATTGCCTTCCTTCGTCTCATTACAACTCTGGTTAAGGTAACATTTTTTAAAAGTTATGTAATCTTTCAAAATGTTGTCCTGCTACTATAATGTGCATCATGTGTACTTATTTTTATCATAGGGTCAGCTCGGCAGCACTCAGAACAAAGGTCTGATCCCCTGTGTGCTGCTGGTGTTGAAGGAGATGCTGCCCACATACCATAAGTGGCGTTACAACACCTATGGTGTCAGAGAGAGGATAGGTGAGGGTGTTTTCCCTTTGCTTCTTGTCTGGAGACAAATTAAACTTGTATACAAACTGGCTTCTCTGCTGCTGCAGGTTGTCTTATTTTGGAGCTGATCCATGCCATTCTCAATCTGAGCCCAGAGGGAGAGGACCAAGGCAGGTAAGGAACAGTGTCTGAACTCTGTCACCTGCACATTTTCTCTGATGTCACAATGCTAAACAGTCAGGTCCTACAAACAGGCTTTTAAGGGTAATAACCTTAAACATAACAAGGGTGCTTATATGACGATTCTCTAATACTGGAATGGTGTAAAATGTGCATTAATCTTTCCAGTTTGTTAAAATAAAAATATTTTCTTTCTTTCTTGCTATTTGGGAACAAGAAGTGGACCATATTTGGATGAGAGGATGGGAATCACTAGCCAGCTTGTTTAGGGAGATAAACAGCTGTTAATGTGTGCTGACATACTAGAACTAGAATGTCTTCTTTTCTTTTCTTAAACACAAACATCTCTAGAAAAATGTCTGTTTGCTCTAAATCTGAATATTTTACAATGGAAGTCTGAGGATTGATTTGCTCTTGGTGTTAAGTGGATCTCTTTTGGCACTTCTGTGTGGATTAAAGTTACACTTTACAGGCTGTAACTGCACCTGCTTTGTGCCTGCCCAAACAATCATAAAATTGTCGATTAATTAATAATGGTTGCAACTAACTAACAGTTGCCTTTTTACTCATGTAGTTGTTTATTTACTCCTTTCCTTGTTAATGCAGCGCTCCCAGCCTGCAGTCTCTGTGTATCTACAGCCTTGCAAATACAGAAGCTGGACAGGCAGTTGTCAATATAATGGGAGTTGGAGTTGACACCATAGATGTGGTCCTGGCTGCACAACCCAGCAGGTGAGCAGTTGGATGTGTTCAGTCAACCTTTCCTCATAGTAAGCACTCAGCTCTCCATTATTATTATTTGTTTAACTGACATTAGTTGTATTATATTTTTTTTCTTGGTGCTGTCCAGCTGTGGCTCTGAGGGTCCTGGTCAGATGCTCATCCAGACTGTCAAACTGGCCTTTTCTGTCACAAACAACGTAATCCGTTTGAAACCGCCTTCGGACACAGTGTCCCCACTGGAGCAGGCGCTGACACAGCACGGTGGCCACGGCAATAACCTAATAGTCGTCCTAGCTAAATATATCTACCACAAACACGATCCAGCACTCCCTCGTCTCGCAATCCAGCTGCTCAAAAGGCTCGCCACAGTAAGACTTCCACTTTTAAACAATATGTGAATATGTGGTTGGTGTTTTTGTTACATAACTAAACACTGACGTTGACCTCGTGTTGCCAGGTGGCTCCCATGTCGGTCTACGCTTGTCTCGGGAGCGATGCAGCAGCCATCCGCGATGCGTTCCTCACTCGGCTGCAGAGCAAGACGGAAGACATGAGGATCAAAGTCATGATCCTTGAGTTTCTCACCGTCGCTGTGGAAACCCAGCCTGGCCTCATTGAGCTTTTTCTCAACCTGGAAGTCAAAGATGGAAACGAAGGATCAAAGGTATAAAGTGCAGGAAGTAACTTTGGTTTTACTTTTCCCACTGCTGCAGCTTCATTAAAGACATCCTTGTTTTAAACTTGTAGGAGTTCCTGCTGGGTGAGTGGAGCTGTCTTCATGTCGTGTTGGACCTGATCGACTCCAAACAGCAGGGCAAGTACTGGTGCCCCCCGCTGCTACACCGAGCAGGTCTGGCCTTCCTCCTGGCCCTCTGGCAGGATCGCAGGGATAGTGCCATCTCTGTCTTACGTACAAAGTAAGTAAATGTTCTCAGTCTCACTTTGAGTTGGAACAACATGTGAAGGTGAAAAACCACATGATTAACATGCTGTATGGTGTTTTGTTTCTTTTCTTTTCTTTTTTTTAAACCAAAGAGAGAGGTTTTGGGAGAATTTGACGACACCTCTTTTTGGAACCCTCACCCCACCTTCAGACACCACAGAGGTATTTTGCTGTGTTGCTTAGTTACACTGTTTCCATGAGTACTTAAAAGTCAGTAAACGTGTAAAATGATGAAAATGTAACTTGTCCCCAGCCTTGCGTTCTGGAGACCTGCGCTTTTGTCATGAAAATCATCGGCCTGGAGATCTACTATGTTGTCAGGTGATTTCAGAGTCCATATCAAATAATAATAACATTATTTTTTAATATTAAATACATCTTTGTATACATATCCCTTTATTTACAATGATGTCTTAGATTATACATATTTAATGTTGATGAATATTTGTGTTATTGCAGCGGCTCTTTGGAACAGTCCTTGAAGGACGGGCTTCAGAAGTTCTCCAACGCACGACGCTATGAGTACTGGTCACAGTACGTCAAGTCACTGGTGTGCCATGTGGCAGAGATGGAGGAAGAAGGCATCTGCTACTTCACAGAGGCCCAGATGTTGATCTCTGCCTGGCGGATGTTGCTGATTCTTTCCACTAACCACGTATGTTCAAGTACACACAATCATGGCCCGAAAGTTACGTTTAAAAGCGAAACGTTGCTCTCATGATGGTACTGCAACCTACCTTCCTTCACTTGCATTTTAAGTTTAATTCCTGTAAATAATGATATTATGTGTACAAATTTTCTGTAGCTGTTATACTACGGTAATATTATCATCATCAGATTTTGACAGTGTTAATCAAGTGAAAATTTGATGATGTGTAAGGATAAAAAGAAGTATCATTATTACTATTTCTCCTCTGCATGAAGTCCTCACTCCAAGCTAAGCTAACAGGCTTGTTTTTGCTGTTTAGTCATATTTAATGGGAGTTGAGAAGTACTGATCTTCTCATGCGCCTCTTGTAGACAAAAGAATTTGTGCATTTCCCAGAATTTGAGACTTTAACTGCGTCTTGATAATCCTGTCTAGAACAAGCTCAGATGAAAACGATGTGTGATTGTGTTTTATTTTTTCAGTCTGATGTGATGCACTTAACTGAGGACTCAACTAAGCTGACCCTTTTCATGGATGTCCTAGATGGGACTAAAGCTGCTGTAAGTTACCGTAGTATGAAATATTTTCCTGTAATCTGTGACTTTTTATTTCTTCTCTTATCACTAGTTTACTTTTTAAACTCTTGGTCACTCTTTCAGTTGACAACGCCCACGTCTGCGCCTTGTCTTCGACTTGGATCCATGATGGCCACTTTACTTCTCATCCTCCTTAAACAGTGGAGAAGGTGTGTACTCATGCCTTTGACAAGTGAAGGCCCAGCACTGCGCACTAGCTGTCGCCTCATTCCTTTATCTTCTCTAAATCTTTATCTCCAGTGTGGTAGCTTCAGCTCCGGACATCCTGTCTCCCCTCTCCCTTATCCTGGAGAGTGTCCTGCAGGCTGACCAGCAGCTGATGGAAAGGACCAAAGCCAAAATCTTCTCCGCACTCATTTCTGTGCTGCAGATTCAGGGACTGGACGGTAAGAAGCACACATCTGATGTTTGTCTGTGTTTTAAGAAAGTGTCGGAGCGGTAATGACTTGGCGTGTGTTTTTTGACATCTAGGTGGAGATATTTCCCAGCTGCCCCAGTTGTTGCTGTCTGTATGTGAGACGGTGAAAGATGAGGCCCTGGCACTTATTGACAACATGCGACACACGAGCCAGTTGGGAGACACGGTGGAGGACGAGGACAGCATGGAGACGGACTCTCCTCGGGGCCCACAGAAGGACCAGAGAGACGGGGTAAGCGTGGCGAGGTTGTTGTTGATGAAGGTTCAAGTTTATTTAGTTTTCTGATCTATTTTAGATCAATTGTCCCAACATGTACTGTATAAACATACTTTTTTTCCTCCCTTTAAATCAGGTGTGTGTTTTGGCTCTCCACTTGGCGAAGGAGCTGTGCCGCACTGATGAGGATGGTGAGCACTGGGTCTCAGTGATGAGGAAGGTCCCCCTCCTCCCCTCAGTGCTCAGTGCCGTTGAACTGAGCCTTCGCATGAAACGCAACCTGTACTTTACTGAGGCTGCACTTCACCTGCTGCTCACGCTGGCCCGTACTCCGCAGGTAAACACAAACACACCTTTTACGCTTTAGTACTTTAAACCCAGTTTATAGATCAGAAGAATTTGAGCAGATGTTGAGGATGTTGTCCGTTTTCCTTCAGGGGGCAGCAGCTGTGGCAGGAGCGGGAGTCACTCAGACCATCTGCCTGCCTCTTTTGAGTGTGTATGAGGTCTCACCAAATGGCACATCACAGGTGAAATATTTTTTTCCCCCACCTTGCACATAAAAGCATGGATTGATGATGGAGGACATGGTGCATTCATGTCAAGTTAACATCGTGTGTACATGTCTCTGAGCAGAGCTTCTCCCGGAAGTCCCAGGATTTGGCCTGCTGGCCCGGGGTGTACCGCCTCTGCATGTCTCTAATGGAGAGTCTGCTTAAGACGCTGCGCTA
The DNA here is from genome assembly GCF_057381915.1 of Diplotaxodon limnothrissa. Classification (NCBI taxonomy): domain Eukaryota; kingdom Metazoa; phylum Chordata; class Actinopteri; order Cichliformes; family Cichlidae; genus Diplotaxodon; species Diplotaxodon limnothrissa. The sequence continues at coordinate 52,382,567 of NC_140602.1, read as the reverse complement.
CAACTTCATCAACGAAGCCCTGGACTTTGTCGGAGTGCATCAGGAACGTATACTACAGGTGTGACTGCAGTAACTTACTGTGTTAACAAGGGAAAAGACAAAAACATGTCATCATGCTTGTCTTCTTTTAGGGCTGCCTCTTAAATGTGTCTGTGGGTGTAAAACTAGAACGACACCCATCGAATTTCTTAACCTCCAAAGACCCGAACTGATTTTTGTTTCTGAGAGAAATGAGATCCACATATAAGGACATTTGTTTTGAATTTAGATAGAACAGTGGCAGTATAATGTCCTCGTATCTGGATATCAGGCCCTTGTAGAGCAAAATGTATTATTTTGGTCTGGACATCCCAAAATGTGATGTCCACATAGGTGGACGCCAGGTCCTAGGAGGTTAAATCTAAAGATGTCATCTTCAGCCTGCCTGTTTTGTCTGTCTAGCAGTAAAGTATTTAGTTTTAAGTCAGGAATTCCAAATATGTGCAACAAAAGTATCAGTGGGCCCCTTAGTATTAGCCAAGCATCCTTTAAACACCACAGCCTACCTGAGTGTTGTTGCTGTCCCTGTCCTTTTATGGACAGTCTTTTATGAGCACAGCACCTGACCACCCAGTGCAGTGCCTGGTGAATCCTCAGTCCCAAGTGCTCCTGCAGTTCCAAAAATAAACAGTTATTTGTGCAGCTTATGCACAACTGTGGACCTGTTAAGTACACTGAGCTTCCTGACCCTTGGACAGGACTGTATTCCTGTTATGTTGTGTCTAGCTACTGCCTGCAGTCTTCTTTTTGTTGGCATCTTTTAAATAAAGTCGTCACTTTCTCTCCCGCTCAGTGTCTGAATGCCGTGAGGACCGTGCAGAGCCTGGCCTGCCTGGATGAGGCCGATCACACAGTTGGTTTTCTGCTGCAGCTCTCGAGCTTCTGTAAGGAGTGGCAGTTTCACCTGCCCAAACTGCTCAGAGATGTTCAGGCAAGTCAAAAGGAAATCACCACATCAATGAGGAGAGCACAGCTCCAATTGTTGTTCAGCTTTTGGTAATTTAGTGTTTCTGTTTCCATCTGTCTCTTCAGGTAAACCTTTGTTATCTGTGCCAGACCTGCACCCATCTGCTCCACAGCAAAAAGATGCTTCATCACTACCTCCAGGTCAGAAACTTAGTCTTTTTTTTCTTCTTTAATATAAATTTGTAGATTGTTGTTTATACATTCAGATAAATGGCTGATTGTTTTCTGTTGTTCTTTCTTAGGCTAAAAACGGTGAGGCTTTGCCCCCTGGTCCCTTACCCAGGACACAGCGGCCCACTCAAACGTCAACTAAAGAAGCAGCAGGTGGAGGGGAAAGGGAGGAGGCGGAGCAGAAGGCACTGCTAGCTGTGCAGTGCAGTCTTCTAAAGATCCTCAGCAAAACCCTGGCAACTCTGCAGCACTTCACCCCAGACTGCTGCCAGATACTCCTGGACCAGGTCTGTTTGTTCCTGCTGCATGGTGACATTTCTGCAGATCTTTAAAAACAGGCGTTTTTTTTTTTTAAAGAAAAAAAAAAAGGTGATGAGATGCTGACTGTCTCTGTGTTTGTATCAGTCTATGGACCTGGCCGAGTACAGCACGCTCTTCGTGCTTAGCTTCACAACTCCGGCTTTTGACCCTGACGTTGCTCCTTCATTTGGGACCCTGCTGGCCACCATCAATGTCAGCCTGAGCATGTTGAGCGAGGTAGGTGTTTATATTCTTTATTATTATAATCAAAGGTCTTTACAGCTTATTGCATTCGCATTTTCTGCTGTTTGTTAATAGATGGAGAAGAAGAAGGAACCGGTTTCCCTGAGTATAGCATCACTAGCTTCATCAGAGGAGATCCAAGCGCTGAAGTGAGTGATATGGCGTGTAACACTAGATATGAAACACTTTCAAGGAAACCGACTGTGGGAAAATGAAACTGGGGGTTTTGCTTTGAGTTAATGAGAAAATGAGACACTCTGGTACGTGGCAACTAAGAAGTAATCAAATCAAATCAAATCACTTTTTATTGTCACATCACTAAAAAGTGATTTGATTTGATTTGTAATGTGGAGCCGCTTGTTAGTTTAGCATCTTAACCAGGCCAGACCAACGAAACTTCCCCCACTGTCAGTGTAAAGATCTTTAGATGCACATTTAATTTCTGACCTTTATATAGGAAAATGAAATGTGATTTTAACAGCACATCTCAGTCTTTCTACATGATTTAAAAAAAAAAAAAAAAAAAAAAAAAAGCTGCTGAAGTAAATAAAAGACATCTGTCAGGACGACGCTTTGGGGTTAAACTGAAATATGTGTATGCGAGTTATTTCTTCTTCACATTTTCCAAAGCTGCTCAGTGGGCCAAGTGTTTGGCCTCCAGGCCTTGTTTGACACCTTTCCAGACACATCTCTCATGTTGCATAAGATGACCAGCAACTGTTTCTCCTTACAGGTTGCTACGATAAGCCAATTGCATCTTTTCCAAGATACTGTTTGTTTTACTGTCAAATACAAATATTGAAATGATTAACTGGTGTCTCCCCTCCAGGTCACTCCTCATGTTCACCATGGAGAACTGTTTCTACGTGTTGATCTCTCAGGCTGTTCGGTGCCTCAAAGATCCTTCCATCCTCCCTCGAGACAAACAGAGGCTCAAGCAAGAGCTCAGCTCAGAACTGGTGAGACGGCACATCTGTTCCAACCCAAAGCTGTTCAAACGTTTTGGGTTTTTTGCTATAAACACAAGAACCAACAACAAGTGTGTTTTTCTGTGTATCTGTGAAAAATGTATGAATTCTATCCAGTTATTGCTAGTGTGTAATCATGAAGCTGGCATTAAACTGCACCTTCTACAGTATTAAAACAGGATGCCTCATCTCATCTGTCAGACATAAAATAGCAGCAGCCTTGTATTATAAAGGATGCTTACTCCATGTCTTAGCATGATGCATTTGATTGCGTTTCTCTTTCAGAGTACTCTTCTCTCAAGCCTCTTCCGCCATTTCCGGAGGGGCTCGCCATCCTCTCCTGCCAGTGCCATCCTCCCCTCTACCCAGTCCAAACCACCTACGCCGGGTTCCAAGGCGAGTCATGAGGGTCAGGAGCCATTCATCCAGCTTGTTCAGGCTTTCGTCAGACTTGTGCAGAGATAGGTGTGGATATCCATAACATAGGCAGTTTTTTTTTTTTTGTCTTCCCCCTGAACAAATAGTCGTTCTGCAGCAGCCATTAGTTCGTACTTGTTCTAGCTGCACAGAGGACGTTGTCTAAAACTCGGAGCCGAATTTTGCCAAATCTATCACATGACCACAACGAAAACATTTAAAAAGTCAACACAAGAAGCTGCCTGATGTCTTCATCATTATGAAGAGTGAGTCTTTGGGATCTTGGTGCTATGACTAAACAATAAAACACCAACGACTGTGGTCCCACGTTGTGACCTAGTTTTATAGGTCACTTTGACAACCTGGAAGGCCCAGACACATTTCAAGTGCTACTTAAAAAGAAAAAATCGACCTTTTATCACTTGATCTTTTTAGTCTAAGTGTAATAGAAAAACCTATCCTGTAAAGCGGTTCAACACTTTTCTAATTCTCATGTCTTTGAAGTCGTGATCTTTGCCATTTTCTTTTTTTGTGCTTCTCAGTGTACGGGTTTTGATGTGGTCGCTGTGATTTCTACTTAAACAAACATATTCTAATAAAGGAACTTTTGTACCACAAATTCTGATTAGAATTTCTTTTTGAATCCACTTTGTAAAATCAAACTGCTGCAGACTCGAAGGCTTCAGCATTCAGTTTATTTTACTGCATTTGCACATACTTGCTAGAACACAGTTGATCTAAACAATCCTGTACATAAACTGACAGGTGACGACAACAAGTAAAAACTGGAAGTCAGTAATAAAATACAGTCATGTTGTCATATGCGTCATATAAAACGAATAAAAGGAAAATATCTGAATAGCACAGATTATTTACAGAGGCATACTCTTGCATTTAAAGAACTTTTACAACTTCAGTACCTTTTTATAGAAATCAAAGTAAAGGCGGGGCATGTGCAATAAGGTAGGAAAAGCTTAGCTTTCTAAGGTTAAGGTGACAGTTTTACAGCAGGACGGAAAGGCAGGATGCAGACTGGGAAGCTGCTGCGTCAGTGCTTTGCTGGCACCTTTAGTAGCTGCATTGCAAAGAGTTGTCGCTGTTGGGATCCTCCGAGGATTCAGAGTGCCTCTCTGAAGTCTGCCTGGAGACTGGGGCATTCGTCTGCTCAGGCTGAGGGTCTGTAGTGTCTACTACTGGCCATTGACTGGGACTTCCTGAAAAGAGAAGTTGAGGTTGTACAGTAAAAAAAACAAACAAAAAAAAAACGACTGGCTTTAATGGTCACTTTACACCTTTGGCCACAAACATGCAGGATAAACAAAAACAATGCTTAAGGCACAAAAAATATTTCAAGTAAGTTTTCCAATCTTATCTCCAGACACATGCATCTGTCATCTTGTTAAATGAATAGTTGCAAAGTTAAAAGTATGTTTGCTGTAAGGTCACGCAAAACACACCCCTGTGAGCGTAAATCAAAAAGCCTAACACAGTCCATACAGTGTTAGGAGGACACAGTTGTAGGTATGATCCTCCCAACAACTGTGTCTCATTACACGTTTAAATTCTGGTATTTGCTTCATGCAGGAGAAACAACCAGAGCAACGCATCCACACTAACCTTCGTCTGGTCCTCCAGACAGGCCTTTCAGGCCAAACTGGGTACAGTAATTTGTCTACCGATATTTCACAGAGAGGAAAAAAGGGGGAAAAGAGGAGTAATTCACTAATGGAGAAAATACCACTGTGGGTAACAGCATTAGTCTGACATATTATAACTGGGTCATACACTTCTTACTGTAGGCGTACCTCTAAATTCCCCCTGGCTTTCTTCAACACTCCATGGGTCAGAGACACTACAAAGGACAAAAATAAAACAATTCATTTCCACAGTCTTGTATAATTATACCGGTATCAAGACTTGACATTTACTTTATAAAATAATATCACACAAAGAAAAACTACAAAACAGGAGCAGAGAGACTGACTTGACAAATACTTCCATCAATAAACTCAAATAGCTGCAAAACTGCTTCAACCACACATTTCATCTTCTGTGCAGCTTAAAAGTAAAAGCAGATGAACTTACACTGATCGATGATGACTCTCTCCATTCCCTCTTTGAGCTGGTTGGTGGTGCGGAGACGCTTGATGGCTCCGCTCAGCATCCTCTCCTGCTGAGACAGCCGGCTCTTCAGTCGGGCTATCTCATTTCTCAGCAGCTCATCCTGATTTGGAGGATAGCAGGAAAGAAAGGATTTGGTCTGCAGATGTTTAACTGGAGAGCCCGGATACACAATGTGTGCTGTGCGTGTGTTTACCTGCTGGTTGTTGCAGCTGTCTCTTGCTATGTTCCCAACTGGCAAAGATACTCTCCACACCAGTTTGAGCAGTCGGCCAGCCTCCTCCAGCACCTGGTGCATGGTGTTAATGCTGCAGGATAAACTCTTCAGATGCTGCTGTTCAATCACCTACAAAGATGTGGACAGGCTAACATCACGTTTCTACTTTCTGTAAAGTTCAGCCTATTTAAACCTCACGATGAGCTCCCCACCTTGTTGTCACAGCCCTGCTGTTGAAGCGTGTGCAGGCACTCCTGCAGTTGCATGTCCATACTGCGTGACAGCTTCCGGCCGTCTGAGATCTGCTTGCGGAGCGCGTTGTAGTCTTCAATCAAGCCCAAAATGTGGCGCCCATTGCGGCTCGCCCACATCCGGTGACCCGGCACCAGCCGAGAGGGAGCACCGGAAATGCTGTCCCCAGAGCTGCTGCTGACCGAGCCACCATCCACCTCTGAGAGAGATTGATATCTCACATCTGAAAAGATCCAACATAGCAGATCCAGGAGACTTCAAATGTCACCAGTCTGTATTTGCTTTCATAGAAATATGTGATTTGGCTTCAGGACCAGCTTTGAAGAGCTTTTCTTACCGTGGTGGATGCTGGTGTGTTCTCTGTGAGTCTGGAACGAGTGATGGACAGTGTCTTCTCGGCCCGGCGACCTGCCCCCTTCATCTAAGAGTGATAAAAAATAAATAAGCAAATGAAACACCTGACCTGCCATGACCTGGCAGTGCCTACGTGGCCTTCTGAATCCATCAAAGCTCATCGGCATGCAGGAACGTGCTTTCCGTTTACCTGGAGAGGACAGCAGATAGTTAATGTTGATGGTTTCAGAGCGGCCGGGTCCTCTGAGCAGCTGCTCCTCCAGTCTCTGCCGCAGAGCCGTGTTGGTCTGGATGCTCCTCTCCAGCTGAAGCCTCAAGTGTCTGATCTCTGACAGCAGCTCGGCCAGGTCCACTGAGCCGGAGGAAGCGTGAGTGGACGGCTCCTGGGCCACCTCGCTGGATTCTGCACGCCGAATGAGAAAGAAATATCCTCCTGTTAGTGACGCTGAAGCTGAGAACTGCTGCAACCCCACAGGTACATTTCTACAAACTTGTGGTCAGATATTTTTATTCGCATGTGAGAAATAAGAACAAAAGAATAAAAAAAAAAAAATCCAAATCAAACTGAATCTGAAAAAATAAATGCTGCAAAATTACACGTCTGGTGTGTAAAGGCCTTAAATTTGATCATGTCAGCCAACAGGAACATTTCGCATATAAATTATTGTGAATGTTGGCTGATAAGGGTTGAGAAACTGTAGTGCAGGAATTCCAAACAGGATTTGAAGTTAATTGAAATTTGATGGTGTCACCATTACTTAGTTTATACAGTGTCAAATCTGGTGGACAAAGTGCAATCAAAAGATTCTGCAAATACACCCATAAATGCTAAAAACAAAACTGAATACAAGTTTGGAGGGTTTCCTCTTGAAGATGATCTCCTTGTCTCCCTCTTTACTGCCCCCATGTGGCCATGTTTCATCCAAAAAAAAAAACAATACACCAGTTATTAGCCAATATCATTAGACATTCTCATTACAATCTATCATCTTGTCAGTACACCAATCCAAACATGATCCAAAATTTTTTCTATACAACAAAAAGTAAAAGTTTCTTCCTCCAATACTCGTGCAAGCTGCTGGAAAATCTGACTACAGCACAAACATTTCAGAAGAACTCCAGCTACTGAAAAACAAAAACGGAAATCGTGCAGTACCGTTGTATTTGTTAGACTCGCTCTTTATTTTTTCGTAAACTTGCAGCTCCACCCGCAGCGTCTGGAGGAGATGTTGGGAGTCGGACAGCTGCTGCCTCTGGAGCTTCACCTCGCACTGCAACCTGGAGACAGTGATTGAAAGCGCAGCCAACACTTATTAAGAAATTCAGCCTAAAGTGATGCCTTGCCTTTAAAATTCGATATATTAAAAAAATTTATATTGTATGTATGTATGTATGTATGTATGTATGTATATTTATACATACATATATACATACATACATACATACATATTATATATAGGCACACACATATAAAACAGAAACACTACCTACAACAAGCCTAACGTGTATACATTAGACAAAGTGACACACTCAGGTGAATGAAAGGGAGAGGAGATCTGACAGTAATCTACACTCCTGGTTTCGAGTGTCAGCCTCATGTCAGCAGGACCCGTGGCAAGAGGTCACATACCATCACTGTTAGCATCGTGTGCATGTGTGTGTTCACGGATGAGCCTTCAAGTGATGAGCTCAGGTTTCAGAGACATACTAACAGTAAGGAATAATGGCAACAGTAATGACTTTTTAGAATGGCCATTAGTAGCTATGTGGAGTGTCAGGTTACACAAATGAGTGCTTTAATGACATTAAGCGTGTGGTGTAGAAATGTGTGCTCCCCATCAGGACTGATGTTGTGTGTGTGTGTGTGTACCTGTGCAGCTCCTCCCTGCTGCGGTGCAGTGAATCCTGCAGCTGGGAGTTTTCCCGGCTGCTGTGCTCCAGTCGCTCCTGCAGTTGGCTGTTTTCCTGCCTCAGAGCTTCACACTCCCTCCTGCTCTGCTCCAGTTTGGCCGTCCGCCTGGCCAGGGTCTCCCGGAGCTTCTCATTCTCCTTCTGCTTGTCTGGAGGAAATAAAGGTTGTAAACCTTGTTAAGTATGTAATTCCCGGAGATAATGGAAAAATATTTAGGGTATTATAGATCAGCATCAACAAGGACAACAAAAGAAATTAGCATCCGTTTCTCTCCTCTTCTTTTTTTCTTACTGAAAATCATGTGATTTTTAACTAAACATAAGAAGAGCGATACCTCTGGATGCCATGCTGAGCTGTTCCTTCAGAGTTTGGTTTTGTCCCCAGAGGAATCGCACCTCCTGAGTCAGCTGACCCTGCTCCTCGTTGCCGTGGATGAAGATGTTGGTGGCTGCTGGACATGGCACATACACATGTTGGACATGTGGAAACAAAAGACCCTAAATAGTCAAAGACAGTTTTTTGGTGTGTACCTGGGTCTTTTTCCACTTCAGCTAGTCTCCTCTCCAGCTGCTCCCTGAGACGGTCGTTGGTGCGAATACTTTCCTCCAGACGTTGTCGCAAAGCTCTGATCTCCTGTAGATGCTCTGCCAGCAGGTCTAACAGACACACGTGGATAAAGCACATTTAAAGGGAAATTCCATGTCGTTTTTTTACTTCTTTACATTAGCAACAAACTCACACAGCTCATATAATTAACAACATTTCTCTATATAATGTAGTCATTAACTGACATGCTAATCAGCCTACTATTGCTTTATATTTACCTGAATTCATCGTATGAGGCTGTCCTCCAGCATTCCTTTGTGCGCTCGTGTCTCCATCTTGTTTCTGTGCCTTTGTTTGAGGCCCTGAGCCCTCCTGGTCGTGCCCTTGTTCCTGCTCCTGATGATGGGAGGTGGTCTGGGCCATGATAGAGCGATGCAGGTCCAGTTCGCTGCGTAGGGTGGCGTTAAGCTCCTCGCTGCTCCTCAGCTGCTCCTGCAGCCGCCCGTTCTCCCTATGCAGGCCCTGCAGTCTGCCGCCAGCATCTCTGTGACCGGACACACCTTTGTCCTGAGCTCCTCCTATAGGTGACACAGTTGCACCCGTCCAATCAGGGTGTAATTGTTGACCTGAACGTGCACAGGAAGACAACAACACATGTGTAATCCAACACTTCAAATCCAAATTGCATATTATTATTATTATTCTTTGTCTCCAGGTGCTTCTAAAGGACTTCACTTGTCTCTGCAATAGCCTCTTGGTCACAAAATATCAGAAGATTGAAACAGATATGTGCCACTGAATAATGCAACTTTAAGTGGCAGTGGATTGAAACTGGACACCTCCTCTGGCATTGGCTGGCAAGCTTTGTCCTGCAGAACGCCTCACTGCAACAGAAAGGATCTGACTGGACAATAAGTGGTATTACAGGCAGGCACTAGACTGCCTGCGCACGTAGAAGAGGAGCCGTTTGATCTCAATGACTGTGCAACGGGCAAGAAGGGAAGAAAATATGCATTTTTAATGAAGCAAACTGAATTAATCCTAGTCTGGCACAAAATCTCCAGCAGTATCAGGGGTAAAACTCTGACAAAAGGCTTCTGAGACTTAAAGCATTGGATCCAGAAATACTTACTGTGGGTTCGATTGCCACCTTGTGTGGTTGGGCTGCTGTGGCAGGAGGAAGAAGTCCTGTCTGAGTGGGACAGATCAGAGTGAGAGCTGTGGTGGCTGCTGAGACTCTGGCGTCTAATCTGGCTCTGCAGGCTCTGGATGAGACGGTTCTTCTCCTGCAGCTCTTTAGCCAACCTGGAAGGAGAAGGAATGATGCGTGTTAACACCAGTCGGGAGGCCTCGGTATGACTGCTGGGAGAGAAAAAGGAACAGCAACCCCAAAAAGTAAAGAAAACTATGTTCCTAAAACCAGCGGGCTTCAAACAACACACAGCTGGGAAATCTGACACAGGAGCTCACGGCAAACGTCATGCTGTCTGGATCAAACCCACTCACAGGTCCAGCTGCTCCCTGGTGCAATCAGCCAGGGTGAGGTTTTGCTGGACGAGCAGGGCGACGTGCTGCTGCAGCAGCTCTGTCTCACCCTCTAGCTCCAGACGCAGATAATCTATCTCCTGCTGGATTCTACACAAGCTTTCAGGAGGACCTCTCATGCACTCCTCATAGGACAGCAGTGATTGTGATGTCTGCTGAAGCTCCCCAAAACTGCCACATCAGTAGTAATATGGATTAATGCGCGTGGCTCTGAGCAACCTTAATTTATAATTTGATACAAGTGTGTGGTTAAAAAATGCATTACCTATTCATATCAAGGATGGAAGGATACAATTATTGTACTGTGTCCAAAACAAACAAATTGCAATTTTGCAAGTCTACAGTTATTATTGTTGTATTAACTGCTCACTTAGAGCATTTGCTGCCAATAAAAAGGTAAAAAAGTCAAAGTTTAAGATGGCTATGATGTGAAACTGAAAGCATGGGGAATACAGAGTGACAATATTGACCCAGTGATGGGCAGCAGAGCCTTAATTTACTTCTGGCTGACACAGAAACAAAATAGGTCAACAGCAGGACAGTTATTCACGTGCACAGCCCAGGGTCATAATGCAAATAGCTGGGGGCAGTTTTAAAAGGGTCATAATATGACAAACATCTCAAAGAGCTCAGCTAATGACCCAAAAATACAGTCGCACATGTGACCTTAACAAAGGGACTACAGTCTAGGTCACTAGAAGGATGGAAAAGTAAACACCAGCTTTTTTTTAAAAAAAGGAGCCAATTTCTCATCATATAACATATATATGTGATAAATGTTTCACCCACTGTTGCATACACTAAAAATAAAGAAATAATGTATTTGTACCTGCGAGACAATTCAAGAGCTGGCACATCCTCATTATCCAGATGAGTCTCTCCTACAAGACAGAAAAAGACGCTGTCATGGACGTGTCTGTACAAATCAGTTACGAGTGGCTGCTCTTCTGTCTTTGTTTCTCTTCTGGTGGCGTCTGTTTTCCCCTTGTTAGACTGTCAAGTCAAGTTTGTACCCGCCCATAATTTTAACAACTGCCTTTAAAACTACTCTTTGATAATGAAGGAAATCATCAGTAAGTTAATTGATCACCATATCAAGTAATTTCTTTCATTAAAATAATGCCCTCCATGCTCTAAAATGGCTTTGCTGTAACTGCACTTGTCTCCTTCAATCATTATACTACCACGGCACTAACACACATCCTCCAAGCACACTAAGTAAATACTGTCGCATAACCACAAATACACGTCTGCAGTGATGGCAGATACTACACAAACAACACCTCATCATGGATCTATATAATAATTTAGGCAAAGCAACTACTACAATTACGATGACGGCAGCAGCTACCTTTGTCCAGCCGTCCCTCCAGCCTGTCCAGAATGCTCAGGCTCTTGTCCAGCTGCTCTTTAACCACCTCTCCCATGTAGCAGTCGACCTTTTCAGCCTGCAGCAGCTCTTTGAAGGCCTGGTTCAGCTCTTCCAGCTGCCGCCGGTGCAGGGCTCCCAGCCTGCGGCTCTCCTTGATCTGCTGCCTCAGCTGCGAGAGCTCTCGGGCCTGTGACTTCACAAGGGAGTCCAGGCTGTGGAGAAGACCAAATTAGGGACAATTTAAAAAAAGAAGGAAAGAAAAAGAGCATGCAGATTTTCCACCTTCCTCTTGTGTTAGGGTTGGCACCAACCCATTTTAAATTTCAAATGCATAGAAAAAAAAAAATCACAAACATTTGTTTATTGTATCAAGGCTTTTTGACTTTGTCAGGAACCTCTATTTCTACAAAATAAAACAAAAAAAAAAATATTTTCACTAAATTATAAAATGCCCTAGTTGAAATTATGACCTTTGTGTTGTTAGGGTTGGTTTCGACCCAGGTATAATATTATGAGTATAAAGCAATAATTAAAGCCAAAACTGAAATCATAAGTGCACTGTCAGCTAAAACATTGACAGCAAGCTCCTCTCCTAATCATATGAGCTTTAGGGGATTCTTGTTTTGCGTGTTTTTTGCAGTATACCTGCACAAAAACAAAACAAAACTAGAAAAATTTGCATTTCCTGCGAAAATGCAGTGTGGATGCTTTAAAGCTGAAGCTGTATGCAAAAAGTAGCTGAAAAAGCTGAAAAGTTGCAGAAATTGTAAAAACTTTGCAGAAGCAAAGGAACTTTGCTAAAATGGAATAACTTAGCAGAACTGCAATATCTTAGAGGAAACATAATACTTGGCAGAAATACTATAGCATAGCAGAACTTAGCAGAAATATTGTAACTTACCAGAAACATAACTTCTCAAAAATACAAGAATTTAGGAGAAATAGTATAAGATAACAGAAAGAATATATTTAGACAAAAATACTTAAGCATTACAGAAACACTATGATTTAGAAAAATAGTACAACAGAGCAGAAATACTGTGATTTACCAGAGACACTGTGATGAACTATGAATATTGTAATTTTAAATTAAGACTATGTTTTAGCACAAATATTATAATTTGGCAGAAATACTATGATACAGCACAAATACTCTGGTTTAGCACAAATATTATAACATAGCAGAAATACAATTATATAGCAGAAATGCTATATTTAGAAAGAAAAATATAATATAGTAGAAATAGTATGATTGAGCAGAAATACTACAATATAGCATAATAACAATGATTTAGCAGAAATACTATGATTGAGCAGAAGTACTAAGATGTAGTAAAAGTACTTTGATTTAACAGAAATACAATTATGGAGGAGTAATACTTTAAAATGGGAGAAATATTGATACACACACACACATACACAGAGCCTAAAGGTAAGAGTATTTGTGCCATGGAGTGTTAAGAATGTGAGGTCCATATTAGAAAAGCTGGTAAAATCATAAAAGTTTGCAGAATTGTAATAAATGATGAATATGAATTACTGGTCTGTGACAGTGTATTAATTTGTAGGGAAAAAAACATGTTGACCAAGGTGGAATCGAACCCACGATCTTTGGCTTGCAGACCCGTGTCATTACCAACTGCGCCACTGGGAAAGAGAGGAGCCGTTTTGAAAAACAGGGTGATGAGCAGTCAGAATTAGATCCCGGTGAGAGGCGAAAAACGCCGTTTTTTGGAGTTACAAAACGTTGTGTAACTCAAAAACTAGGTGGACTTGAGGCATAATTCTTGTACTGGGTGAATCAGCGGACTTTGGTGTACTTTGACTGCGATTTTCATTGCTCTTTGTACAACCGTCGCTGAGATATGACGAGAGAGGAAACGGAAGACCTCAGACATGATTGGCTGGCTGGGAAGCCGTGCAGGCCCTGATATGTGATATGTGTCTGAGTCCGCACAGAGGATTGGCTGCCTGGCAGAAATATATAGAAATAGTATGATTAAGCATAAATACTACATTTAGCAGAAATACTATATTAAGCACAAATCCTATAAAAAGCAGAAATAGTATATTAAGCACAAATCCTATAAAAAGCAGAAATACTATATTAAGCACAAATCCTATTAAAAGCAGAAATAGTATATTAAGCACAAATCTTATAAAATAGCAGAAATAGTATGATTTAGCACAATAGTAATAAGTTAAACAGAAAAATTGGAAAAGCAAAATGGACAGCTGAAGAAATGCTGAACATGCTGAGGGTCCCTCAAATATACTTGTTAAATGAAAAAAATCAGCAAAAAAATATATAACAGCCACACAATCAGAAATATGTACACATAAGGAAACACACATGCACAGAGAGACACACACACAAGATCCAATTCAGTCAACCAGTCTAAATATATTGAATTTGAATCTTACAATGAGATCATCCCATTAAAAGGCCTTCTCTCTCTCTCTCTCTCTCTCTCTCTCTCTGTCACACACACACACACACTGCTGAATTTGAATCTACCAATCAGAGAGCCTGTGCACTTTTTCCCGCCAAAACAGGTGCATCTATTTACACACGCAGCACAGAGAGACACAGGATTATCCGGTTGTTCAGTCTGATGTCACTAGCCGTGTCTGGGTCTAAACTCCGCTGCAGGTCCATATATCAAACGATCACTATGGCATTACTGTGAGTTGAAAAACTGTCTAAAGTCTTTCATCTTTAATAAAATGATCAGCGTTCTGCTCTACCAGGTGTAACAATTGAGTTTAACATCCAGGCATCCATGAAAACGGAATTTATGACATTTAACGGAGTTAGAAGTTAGCAGGGAGTTAGCTCGCTAGCTTCTATCTAAATACAATATAGCATGTCCTGACTGCGGGGTTTTGGAAACAAATTAAAACGTACAGCTCTGTTATCACTTCCAACATAAATGAAGACAGAAAGCTAAACAGCAGTGACGTTTGTAGGGTTACTGAAGTTTGGCTAGCTGGTATATAATGATGTGCTACGTGACCGCTAGCGACACAGCTATGTTAGCATAATATAAACAAGCTAACTTTTTTTCCACTTGATAAAAGTTACCGTGAGTGTTCTCGGTGGTCAGGAACAAATGTAATTGCATGGCAGGATGCTGTAAACGGACCAAACTTCAGCCAGGAGAACAACTGAGATAATCCATCCACAATACGAGGTTAGTCATTCATATACTGCTGCATGGGCTGGGCTGTAGTTACATCCTAAGGTTTTAAAAACTGAGCTTAAATAAATGATTAGCGGTAATAAAAGCCGAGGGAGGTCAACAGTGATCGCTGACTGTTTTAGGAGCTTTTTGAGATCAAATAGAAGAAAATACATAACATTAAACATGTTAACAACACAAATGCCATATTAAACGCAGACTACTTTAGACCCGGAAGTAGGATTCGTCGCGTCATCACTGAACAACCGGATTGCAGTCTATTTCTCATAATGACGACTCCCCTCAAACAAATGACCATAATTTCCTAACCGTAGGGGCTAGAGCGGTCATTCTTACACCGTTTTGTTCAGAAGAGATGGGGGAATCTTCAAGTGTTGACAATTTATCATTAAAATATGAATTTTTAGAGATATATGACATGGATGACTTGTTGACTTAGAAGCCACGAATTCCCCAATATGCAAATTTGAATGCCTCAGACCACATATATGATTGGCTGGCTGGGAAGCCGTGCAGGCCCTGATTTGTGGATTTGAATTCCTCAGCCCTCAGATATGATTGGCTGGCTTAGAAGCCATGAAGGCCCCAATATGCAAATTTGAATGCCTCAGGACACATATATGATTGGCTGGGAAGCCGTGCAGGCCCTGATTTGAAAATTTGAATGTCTCAGTCCTCACAGAGGATTGGCTGCCTGGGGACCTGGCAGAAATATATAGAAATACTATGATTAAGCATAAATACTACATTTAGTAGAAATACTATGTTTTAGCACAAATACTATAAAAAGCAGAAATACTATAATTTAGCAGAAATACTATATTAAGCACAAATCCTATAAAAAGCAGAAATAGTATGATTAAGCATAAACACTACATTTAGTAGAAATACTATGTTTGAGCAAAAATCCTATAAAAAGCAGAAATACTATATTAGGCACAAATTTATTTCTGCTATTTTATAAGATTTGAGGTAAATATAGTATTTCTGCCAAAACATAGTATTTCTGCTAAATTATAGTATTTCTGCTTTTTATACTATTTGTGCCTAATATAGTATTTCTGCTTTTTATAGGATTTGTGCCTAATATAGTATTTCTGCTTTTTATAGGATTTGTACCTAATATAGTATTTCTGCTTTTTATAGGATTTGTGCTAAAACATAGTATTTCTACTAAATGTAGTATTTATGCTTAATCATACTATTTCTACATATTTCTGCCAGGTCCCCAGGCAGCCAATCCTCTGTGAGGACTGAGAAATTCAAATTTTCAAATCAGGGCCTGCACGGCTTCCCAGCCAATCATATATGTGTCCTGAGGCATTCAAATTTGCATATTGGGGCCTTCATGGCTTCTAAGCCAGCCAATCATATCAGGGCTGAGGAATTCAAATCCACAAATCAGGGCCTGCACGGCTTCCCAGCCAGCCAATCATATATGTGGCCTCAGCCATTCAAATTTGCATATTGGGGAATTCGTGGCTTCTAAGTCAATAAGTCATCCATGTCATATATCTCTAAAAATTCATATTTTAATGATAAATTGTCAACACTTGAAGATTCCCCAATCACTTCTGAACAAAACGGTGTAAGAATGACCGCTCTAGCCCCTACAGTTAGGAAATTATGGTCATTTGTTTGAGGGGAGTCCTCACTATGAGAAATAGACTGCAATAATCCTGTGTCTCTCTGTGCTGCGTGTGTAAACAGAAGCACCTGTTTTGGCGGGAAAAAGTACACAGCCACTCTGATTGGTGGATTCAAATTCAGCAGCTCTCTCCCTCTGTGTGTTTGTGTGTGTGTGTGTGTATGTGTGTGTGTGTGACAGAGAGAGAGAGAGAGAGAGAGAGAGAGAGAGAGAGAGAGAGAGAGAGAGAGAGAGAGAGGAAGCCTTTTTATGGGATGATCTCATTGTAAGATTCAAATTCAATATATTTAGACTGGTTGACTGAATTGGATCTTGTGTGTGTGTCTCTCTGTGCATGTGTGTTTCCTCATGTGTACATATTTGTAATTGTGTGGCTGTTATAGATTTTTTTGCAGATTTTTGTCATTTAACAAGTATATTTGAGGGACCCTCAGCATGTTCAGCATTTTTTCAGCTGTCCATTTTGCTTTTCCAATTTTTCTGTTTAACTTATTACTATTGTGCTAAATCATACTATTTCTGCTATTTTATAAGATTTGTGCTTAATATACTATTTCTGCTTTTATAGGATTTGTGCTTAATATAGTATTTCTGCTTTTTATAAGACTTGTGCTTAATATAGTATTTCTGCTAAATGTAGTATTTATGCTTAATCATACTATTTCTGCTTTTCATAGGATTTGTGCTTAATATAGTATTTCTGCTAAATTTAGTATTTCTGATTAATTATAGTTTTTCTACTAAATCATAGTACAGTATTTCTGCTTTTTATAGGATTTGTGCTAAAACAAAGTATTTCTACTAAATGTAGTATTTATGCTTAATCATACCATTTCTGCTTTTTATAGGATTTGTGCTTAATATAGTATTTCTGCTAAATTATAGTATTTCTGCCAAATTATAATATTTGTGCTAAAACATAGTCTTAATTTAAAATTACAATATTCATAGTTCATCACAGTGTCTCTGGTAAATCACAATATTTCTGCTCTGTTGTACTATTTTTCTAAATCATAGTGTTTCTGTAATGTTTAAGTATTTTTGGCTAAATATATTCTTTCTGTTATCTTATACTATTTCTCCTAAATTCTTGTATTTTTGAGAAGTTATCATGTTTCTGGTAAGTTACAATATTTCTGATAAATTCTGCTATGCTATTGTATTTCTGCCAAGTATTATGTTTCCTCTAAGATATTGCAGTTCTGCTAAGTTATTCCATTTTAGCAAACTTCTTTTGCTTCTGCAAAGTTTTTACAATTTCTGCAACTTTTCAGCTTTTTCAGCTAGTTTTTGCATACAGCTTCAGCTTTAAGCATCCACACTGCATTTTCGCAGGAAATGCAAATTTTTCTAGTTTGAGTGGCCATTTGACTTCCAGAGTGCACATTTACAATTTGCAGCATACAAAAATGAGAAGATTCACAGTGAGCCAAGTTCTGCATCATATTTTTGGTGAAAATGAAGGAGAGTACACAGAGCAGCAATTCAGATGGGCAGGTTTCTAGGAGGAAGACAATGTGGACTATCATCCAGAAGACACAGACACATCTGATCAGAGGTGGAGGTCGCTGGTGCTGAAGCTACTCCTGCTGAAAGATTCAAGTCCAAAAATGGTAATATATTTTGGAGCTCAGTACCTCATGATCTACATAGCAGGGCAGCTGCTTCAAATGTCATCAAAATGACCCCTGGAATCACAAGGTTTGCTCTGACCAAAGTCAGTGACATCAAGAGATGTTTTGAGCTATTTATGCCATTGTCACTAAAAAGAATCATCATTACTATGATGAACCTTGAAGGAGAAAAAAAAGTCCATAGCGACATGATGAGGAATACCTGGATGCTTTCATTGGTGTTCTTCTTGCTGGAGTGTACAGATGCTGCAATGAGGCCACTGATAGTCTATGGGACGCATCAACAGGCAGAGATATTTTCTGGGCAACGATGTCACTTCACACATTTGATATCATTTTGATTCAAGAGTCATCAGATTTGACAACAAAGAGATCAGACCGAGGTCTGACAAGCTTGCTCCCATCAGGGATGTCTGGGAGAGATGGGTGCAGCTTCTTCCAATGATGTTCATCCCAGGGCCAGAGGTGACAGTGGATGAACGTCTTGTCCACTTTTTGAGGAAAATGCCCCTACCGGCAATACATACCCAGTAAGCCAGGTAAATACGGCAGAAAAATCTGGGAAGCCTGTGATGCAAAAACCAACTATGGCTGGAATGTACAGATTTTCACAGTCAAAGCTGCGAGTGGCATCCCTGAGAAGAAACAATGAAAATGTGTGGTCGTCGATATGACCACTGGACTGCAGGATCACAATATCAGCTGTGATATTTTATTTTATTTTTTTAAAATTGAAATCGAGGGGTATAGTGAAAAAAAAAAGACCCAGAGGCCCACACCGAAAGTATTAAAACCAACATTTTCATGGATAAGGAAGTCTAACAAGATAACCAAGAGATGAGAAACAAATTGGATGATCACTTATTGTTTTTAGTGTATTTTATAGCTGATTTAATTCACGGGTCAAAACCGACCCGTTAACATAAGAGATGATAACAGAAAGCTAACACAAGAGGAGGGTTAAAGTAAAGAAGGTGAAGTACTAATAAAACACTTCAAAGATGGTTAACCTAGCAGGTGATGTGGAGCGGCTGCGGGATGGCTGCAGTTGTTCACTGATGCTTCTGCTCAGCCTCCTCTCTCCTTCCAGCTCCATATTTACCCGGCTGCTTTTATCCTTAATTGCCTGGTTCTCCCCAGCCTTCTTCCCCCTTAGCTGCCCACTTCTGTGGCTGCCATCTTGACTACGGTCGTCTTTCTGTGCACCCTCTTGATCCTTGATCACAGATGGGTCTGAGGTGTTGTTGACCAAGTCACTGGAGAGGGAGTTCCTATGCAGAAGGCTCTGCATTTGGAGGATTAGTTTTGTCTGGTTTTCCAGCTGGACCTTGAGCTCTTTGACTTGTCCCTGAAGCTGCAGTGGGTCCTCAGAAACACCATACTCACTATAGACCTGCAGACCTTTCAGACTCACCTAAAAATAAAATAGATGGAAGAAGGTTCAGATTTTGAAAGTGAAAGTGAAAACTAATGTTAAATGGAATCAAACCAGTAACACATGCTGTAACTTCTGATCATTGTTGTTACACTGTTGATTCTCACAAAGCTGTTTAAAATGACTGTAATGTATGTAAATGTTCTCAAACACACCTTATTCTCATTTCTTGATACATGTATTTATTTTTAGAATCTGCTTGAGTTGCCTTATACACCCATCAGTTATAACATTATGACCACCTGCCTAATATTGTGTTGGTCCTCTTTTTGCCATCAAAACATCTCTGACCCGTCAAGGCATGGACTTCACTAAACCCATGTGCTGTGGTGTCTCGCACCAAAAGATCCTTCAGGTCCTGTGAGTTGTGAGATGGGGCCTCCATGGATCGGGTCTTTGGCCAACACATCCCACAGATGCTCACCTATATTGAGATCTGGGTAATTTGGAGGCCAAGTCAACACCTCAAACTCACTCCTGAACCATTTTGGGAGGACGCATTGTCCTGCTGACGGAGGCCACAGCCATCAGGGAATACCGCTTCCATGAAAGGGTGCACATGATCTGCAAAAACGCTTAGGTAGGTGATATGGATCAAAGTAACAACCACATGGATGGAATAAGTTAAGTTTTCCCAGCAGAACATTATCCAAAGCATCACACTGCCTCCTCTGCGTCTTCTTCCCATAGTGCATTCATCATTTAAAGTGATTCATCATCTTCTTCCATCGCTCCACGCTCCAGTTCTGAGGCTCACGAGTCCGTTGTAATCGGTGATGGACAGCAGTCAGAGACTTGAGCTACGGTAGCTCGTTTGTTGGACTGGACCACAGGGACCAGACTCTGCTTCCCATGTGCATGAAAGAGCCTTGGATGTCCTTGTCAAACACGCTCAAATCCTCACGCTTGCCCATTTTCCCAAAATATTCACTTGCTCCCTAATATATTCCACCCTCTAACAGGTGCCATGATGAAGAGATAATCAGTGTTATTCACTTGACTGCTGTATGAATCATGGTTCATAATAATGTATTTATCTTACACTAGGCCTTGGTAAACCTAAGACCCAGTCCTCCTCTATTCTGATTGGTCGTCACTCAACAAACAGAAGGTTTGAGCAGCAGGAGGACTCCTGTGTTCACAGACACAGCTCTGCATCTGAGCTAACCACAGTAGTGACATTCCCCATCATTCCCTAGTGAACTTTGCTGTGGAGTGCTGGGAGTGAGGAACAAGATAATAAGCAAATAATAAGATAAATACCTTGGCTGAGCTGAGAGCTGGGGAAGTAGGGTATGGGGTGCTGGAGGTTGAGTCCAGATTTTCAGTAGAGGAGAAATTGGCCTGTTCGTGTTTCAACAGGGAAGGCAGACTGGAGCCACTGCAACTAGGGTTTACCCCAACCTCTAAATCTGGCAACACAGGAAGCACAAAAACATTAGACTATGGGGAGGAGTCCAGTGCAAGTTGTAGAAAATAAACAGTGTTTGAGCAGTGTGAGGAAAGAAGTCATTTGTGATACAGCCAAATTTGAATAGGACAAGAAATCAAGGTAAAAGGTTAATGAGTGCTCAAAAGACATTCCCAAACCTTAAGTGAAAACATGCATGAATAGAGACAGCCCATTCAAATTTAGGAAGGGTGAAGAAAATTCCACAGTTAAAAACCAGAAAAAGACTGTGTGGTTACGGAGACCCAGGCAGAAAATATTTTTCAGAGACAGCGTGCCCTTGTTCACTCCTCATGCATACATTCTACATTAAGAGAAGCTGTCCACACTTGAGATTAGTATCCACTCAGCAGACAGACATGCAGAGTCTGTCTGAAGGCTGTCTACCTGTGCTACTGCTCTCTTCCCTATCGTTCTCACTCTTGCCACTGGTTTCGTAACCCAGGTCCTGCAAATCCACCTGCACGCCTTTGTCATCCTGCTCAGGAGCTGGCATTGGAAGCAATATATGTTTGGTTAGGAAGAAATCAATCAAGGAGTTCACATATGTCTCTATCACTACTTATGTTGTTCCTGACCAAACTGGGATTTGCAGTATCACAAAATCGTTTGAATTACTGTGGACAAGCACATGTAGAAGAAAGCTGCTCAACAGCTTACCTTTCTTTATCATTTCAGGAGAGGATGTACTGGTAAGAGCAGTGGCCAGTTTCGCCTCCAGGCTTTTACATGCCTTCTTCTTCTCCCTCAGTGCTTTGTGCAGTGTTTCCAGTTCAACCTGAACACTTGGCGGTAACCCTTTGCCGTCCTGCACTGCCCTGTGGGCTTCCCTCTCCATTTTGTGACCCCTCTCTTCTTGCAGGGAAGCCTGGAGCTCAGATATCCTCTGAGAGTAATCACTGAAGACCTCATAGAGAAGACAGAGATGGCGATGAAGCTCTAGTACCTTTGTTCCAGTTGAAGCAGTAGACAGGTTGTTGCTGGGTTCGGAGATTGGTGGGGCAGTTTCTCCAAGTTGCTCCCGCTCTTGGAGGGCTCTCTGAAGTTTGTCTAAATTTATCTGCAAGTCAGAGCTGATATGGGATCTGCCAGCAGTCACGGAGCCAGAATTTGTGCAGTGTGCTGCTAAAGAGGCAACAGCGGACTCTGTTGCACTAAAGCAGTTCCTTAGAACGTCAATCGCCTCTTGATTTAAACTAGTATCAGGACTGTGGTGTTCCTTTTCCTCATTTTCTTTAAGTAACTCTGCTGCTACTCTGTCACTGGTGTATCCGTGTTGTGCAGTAGCATTTGTGGCCCTCAGTTTTTCTTGCAGCTCTGCATTGAGCCTATTCTGCTCCCAAAGTGCTTCTTGCAAAGAGTCTGCATGACGCTGCAGCTCACGCAGAGAGTCCTCGGTACCTTGAAGCACCCCTCCGGTGCTTTCTTCCTTTGGAGAGCTATGCAGCTGCTGCAAAGCTCCCTCAATCCTTTGACAAAGATCGCTGATTTCAGGATTCTTTTCTTGGCTTTCTGCAGAGCTGATGACTTTCTCTGCCAAATTCAGAAGCTCTATGAGCTGGTTGTTGAACTCCTCTTTCTGCTGCAAGGCTTTCTGCAGCTCAACGCATCTACCATGGAGAGACGCATCAGAACCCACAGAACCAGAACCTGTGTGTGAACCAAATCCACCCTGGCTGTCCAGACTGCAGGCAGTCAGATAAGCGATGGTAGATTCTGCTGCCTGTAAAGCCTCTACGTACTGGGAGTTCAGTCTGTCTTTCTCCCGGAGCTGTGCATGAAGTTCTTCCCAATCAGCAAGCTGCTCACTCAGCTTGTTGATCAGTGCTTCTTTCTCCTGGCACTCCTGGTGGAGAAGTTCCAGCTGAGTATATAGTCCAGAATCATCTTGGGTGTGATCCAGTGATGCTCTGGCTTCAGAGCCCTTGTCGGATCCCACTGGACTACAGCTACGATTAGGGTATCCAAGGGTGGCGGAAGGGGAAGTGCTGTGCTGGAGTGATGTGTGAGTGTCAGAGTCTGTGTGTACATGCTGGTCAGACCAGTAGACATCATCTGAATCAAGGTGCTGAAGTCCATCAGTTTTGAGCTGCTCGGAGCTTCCAGGCTTCCTGCTGCTGCTGTTAGACTCCACCCTCAGCCTCACAGGCACAGGAAGGCGAGATCTGCCTCCAGACTACAATTTAAACAAACACAAGAAACAGACATTAAAACCCCAAAACGCCTTCATGCAGGAAAGAGTGATGTCTTTTTATTTCTTCTGCAGTACAAAACTTACCCTATGTTTTGAAAAATGCTGTTTTTCACTGTTGCTGTGTGGCTGGCAATTAGTTCTTGGACTCTCCTCGTCATCTGCAGTGCTGACATTGGTAATGGGACTCTCCCTGTCTGAAATCTCATTCCACTTCTTCCCTCCCTTCTTCTTTGACAGTTTGGTGACCTTTGCATCTTCTGTGTCCAGTGCTTCCAAACTCTTCCTCAACTCAGCCTGTCCCTCACTGCTGTTCCCTGAGGCATCGGTGCTCTCTTTTTCTTTGTACTCAGACGATTTCTGTTCCTTCAGGAGACCCCGCAGCTCATCATTTTCTGATCTGAGCCTGAGCATTTCCGCTCTGTAATGAGAAACATTCGACCAGATTACAGTTCAGACTTCTAACTACCAAGTAATGGGGAAAATAAGGAGTAGACTCTGAAAGAAAGACCTACCTAAGGTGCAAGACAGATGTTGACCCACAATCAGCTAATAGGGATTTAAGTGCCATTAAATCTGTGTTCATCTCCCTAGAATATTCCTCCCCAGTGTCCAAGATGTCGCTGCTAGAGTGAGCACGCTCTCTACTCTGGCTGAGGCCGCTGTCCATGCTCACATCACCCAAAAGCTTTTCCGACAACATCTAAAAGAGCGATTATTTAGAAAGCAGGTTTTATAAACTCTTCAAATAGTACTTAAGCACTCAGTTGTTTAAAGACCATCAGTTTCATACCTGTCCTAGTTTACTGCATGTCTGGCTCTCTTTGTCCTGACCAGAGAGATGTGTCTTGTTACTTTGAACCAGAGGCTGCTTCTCAAGCGTCTTCTTGAGCTGCTAGAGTAATGGGATGGGAGGCGAGTATGACACACATGGCTCGGTAAAAGAAAACTTAAAGTGGGAACAGAATCCATAAAGCACAGCACAGCAACAGCAGAATGGCATGATGTGTCTAATGTAGCATGGCGAAGAGAGACCGTTTTATGGGACACAGAGATAAAGATAAAACAGGGACTGATTAGGAGAGATGAAGGAAAGAGAAAGAGGGTACTTACTCTACTACATACAAGAAACACACTTGTTAAAAAATTCAGACATTTAGTACCACAGAGGGAAGAGAAATTAGCAACAGGTTAGACAGAACAGAGGTTAGGCTATAAGTTCTAAGGTTAGAAAGGAGCTATTACAGGAAGGATGTTAGACAATGATTCGTGATTTCTCAAGTATTTTCTAAATGTGGACATACTCTGGAAGAAACATTACTAATAAATGACAAGACGTGCACTCTTTTGGAAGACCTAAAAAACAAAAAACAACAACTTTGCAGCCATAACTTTGTGTACAACCTCGTCTCTTTGCAGCTGCTTTTTGCGGTCTTTGTCTTCTTTGTCATCAGTGTCACGCTCTGACTTCTCAATTTGTGAAAGTTGGCTCTGCCGTTCACTGTTTAAGGTCTGCAGCCTGCTGACATGGTCTTGCAGCTCAAGCACCTTAACACAGAGCGAAATCATTTTTACACATTTCCAGCTTTACAGTTGGTACAGTGACACCTGAAGCACACTAATTAACTTCAACGTGACACTATATAAGAATGAGACAAAAAGCAACAAAATGTAAAATACCTTCTGTTTAAGCTCCTGAGCAGACAGATGAGACAAGCTGTCATCCAGTCCCTCTCCTACACAGATACTCATGTAGGAAGTCTGATCTCCAATGAAACTCAAAGAGTCGCCTGAAAAACGTTAAAATAATCTTATAATGTTGTCTGTATATAAACTGGAATATGACATCTGGAGTCTTTTTCTCGTCTTACCTCCATCGTTGGCTCCACCAACCCCTCCTCCACGGTTCTGAATTGCTCCTAAGCGTGCCTGCAGAGATGCATTCCAACGCTGGGCATCTTCAAGCTGATGTCTTATGCTCTCTAGCTCTTTAGGATCAATCAGGTCCATACCTGAAACGATACACAGAGGGTTACAAAAGGCCACGCATGACAGGGCATTACAGCAGCTCCCATGAGGCACCATTAACTTAAGACTTCATGTGCGTATGTCTAACATGTCATAAAGAGGGTGTATACTTCAGCTCTTTTTCACAACTTTAAAAACAAACACAGACCAGCCACGAAGCTGAGGTTTTACACCGCAGCACACACACCTTTGGATTATACCTTTCACTTTCATATTTTTCATGATGTCTACAATCTAATGTTCTTTAATTAAAATACTGAAAAAAACAAATAAACTAAAAAAATCCTTATAAATGAAAAATGTAAAAAAAAAAAAAATATGAAAAACAAAAATGGTGGATTTACATTGTGCAGTTAGTGGATCTTGGCTTGCTAAAAAAATCCAAGTCAGATATGCAAAATATATGTAGAGGAGCTAAAATGCACACCCACAATATACACAATCACAAAGTATGATTATTATTGTGCTTTTTCATAAGTGTGTAAACATGTAGCCTATGCAAACAAATCATAATGGTTGGTTATATAACCAAAGCATGAAGTGTGCAAATGTAATCAGTGACAATCATCCTGCTACGTCTATCTTGCCAGTCAGTGCTAATGTGAGCTGCGTCCCTGTTACTTACAGCTGACCTATTTTTACACCTGGCTCTCTGCAGGCAGCGGTGTGGGGAGGAGCATGCACGTGTGTGGTCGCCTGAGCGCACACGACAAGTGGATGGTCCAAGTTATTTGGCTTAGACCTCAGTGCAGAGTGACACTTTTAATCTGTTTTAAGGCTGTGCATTAATGCCACAACAAATCTGAAGGACAAACTGTGCTGAATTACATTAACTGCATGACGTCAAAGGAAAATAAATGCCACACTTTTTGGATTAGGCTCTATTTCTGGAGAGCTGCTCTTTTAATGTGGTACTTTGCACATTAATATCCTTTATTAAATCATTTGAAAATGGCACAACCATGCTTTTAAATGATATTCATGTGACAGATGGTTGGATGGGTTGGATTAATAACCAGAAGCGTGCTAAAGTGATGCAATCAAGAAGCAAAGGGACAAAACAAAAACAAACAAACAGCATGTTGAAAGTGAGAGACAGAGAAGACAGGTCTTTATTTATTTTTTATGAAGGACAAAGAGCAGACAGGTGTGAAATCAATACATTTACTGAGAGACAGTGAAAAGGGGAGCGACTGTGTTATAGACAAAAACATGCAGATAACTGGGAGATGATGAGAGCAGAAGAGACAGAAAGCAGACAAAGATGAAAAGTGGAGGGACCAGGTGTGCATGCTGAAGAAGAACACAACAAAAAGTAGACATGGAAGTTGTTGGCAGGACGAGTAAACATATTATATAAAGATGACTGGGGTTTAGGGGTTTCCTTTAATGATGAGTTATATTTTCTACCATTTTAACCACAATAAATGATAACAAGCACTTCTTTTCTCATTCACTCCTTTATAATTCCTTTATTTCTTTCCCTCTCATTCAGTCACCATCCTCATCTACAACCAAGTGTGTTTTCACTGCACCTTCTCTGAGTTTGGCTCTGTGTATCTCTCTCTCCAAGTCACCCCTTAACTCCTCATTAGTTCTGATGCTCTCTTCTAGCTGCTGCCTGAGAAGCTGCACTGCTGTCAGCTCCAACTGTAGAGCATGGAGACGCTGGGCACTGCAAATCATCCAAGAGGTCTGTTAGCGCAAAGCATTTGTTTCTCCTTTTTGCATTAAAGCAGCTGTTGCACATAACTACCTGTCTTGCTCCTTCACAGTCTTTACCAGGCTGGAATAGAGCTGCTGTTCAGCCCTCAGGGCTCTGTTCAGAGCATCGTGCTCATGTTGCAAAGCTGTGAGGTTGGGCAAGGCCTGAGGAGAGAAGAGAAACTATCTTAAAAGACAAAGCATCAAGATTGTAATGTTTTGCTCTAAAAAAAATTTAAAAAGCAGGTCATCTTTACTTCTTGCTGGCTGTCTCCACCGATCATGGTACTCTCCCTCTGTGGAAGCACAGGCAGGGACCTCTCCATTCCACAGACAATGACGTGATCCTGGGTATGATCAGGCCATGTGTGGCCTCTCTGACTGAGGCGCTGCTGGAGAACCTGCTCAAAGTCAAAAGTTAAACATCAGAAGAAAAACTCCTTCACTTGCTGACACAACTTTGACACTGTGTGGAATCCTTACACTGATAATCTCATCCTTGGTCTTTAGAGTTGCAGTGAGGGACTCAATATTAGCAGCCTGACCTTCACTGTGACCCTTCAGCTCAGATAGCGCTGACTGAAGCTCAGCCAATGAAATCTAGAAATTGGGATGTAGGGAATTATGATTGACACTTTTAAGAACTGTATCCTATTATGGATTAATTAAATGCTTCTAACTCACTGACCTTCAGTTCATTTTCCCTTTTCAGTGCTTTGTTCAGTGCTTCAGTTTTCTGTGCCAGCTCCCTCTTCAGGACGACCACTGTTTTCTTGGAAAGTGGATTGTTCTCCTGGCTGTCTTCGCTGTTTCTCCTGGACAGCTCAGCTTCAGCACAGACAAAACAAAGTCAAACGTAGCACCAACATGCAGTCTACCTTTAAATAACCTGCGCGAGGGTGTTACAGGTCTAAATCCATTACCTTCCCTCTCGTCCAACTTCTCTTGCATGATCTGAATAGTTTGTCTGAGATTCAACACTTGATCTGGCTCTGCTTTCTGCCTCATCTCTGCCAGAAACTGGTCTCTCTCCTGACCACGCTGAAGAAGCTTCTGACAGTTTATAAAGATATAAAATCAGCACATTCAAATGTTTACAGGTAATATCTTAAAACACGTTCAAAACAGGGCATAGAATTGGGGGGCAGAATGTGTTATTCTCTTTGGGAGTTTGGATTTCCACATACAGTATTTTACAGCTGAATGGCTGTGCTGTATCCCACAGGATCTTACGTTAATAAGGCTGTCTTTTTCAGCAAGCAGGGCTTTGAGCTGCGCGGTCTCTAAATAACTCTCCTGGGCTGTTGAGGAGCTTTGCTTCTCAGCAGTGGCAAGCTCCTGCTGCCTATCAGACAGCTGCTTCTTCAGCTCCTGAATCTCTTGAGCACGCTCAGACAACATGCGATTGTAGTGCTCTGCAGACTCCTGGAGACGACAAAGAGTCAAAGTTAATAGTGTTAGCGTTGTTTGTGCACACTCTGTCGTGCCCTGTTGTCATAAATGCTAACCTTCAGAAGTTGGTCTTTGCTGCTAATTGTAGCAAACAGGCTTTCTACAGCACTCTCATTGTCAGCAACCAGTCTTTCCCTGGCCTTGACAGCTTCAGCCAGCATGGCTTCTGTGACCTTTAACCTTTGGCCCATCTGTTCAGCCAGATCACGCGCATGGCTCTGTGACTGGTTCAGCAATGATTCAGACATTTGCTACGGACAGAGGGGGGAAAAATAAGCACTGAAATACAAATGACATAAACCAGAACAGTAAAAACTATAAGGAACCTGGCCTTAATGAGTGACTATTTGTCAGCCAACCTCCATATCCTTTGTCTTGCCCTCCAGGGAGAGCTGCAGCTGGCTAATGATGGAGTCCTTCTCCCTCAGTGATCTGTTCAGGTTGTCTTCCACATCTTGCTTGGCTCTTTGAAGGTTCTTTAGGGTACTTGCAAGATGCTGCAGCTCTGCATCCTTCTCCTTAATCAGACTGTCAAAATTCTGCAAAGAAAGGAGTAGAAAGGAGTATGCATAACACTTAATCACAACTATGTGATTATCAATCAATAGAAAAGATCCCAGTTCCGGATACTTACATTGATAGTTTCTTCATTATGAGACAGCAAGTTGTTGAGTCTTTCTAGGTCTCTTTCTTTTTCCCTTAGTAACAGCTGCAGGTGGTGTATCTCATTGTCTTTTTCTTCAATAGCAGCAAATTTCTCATCAAGTGCTTGCTGTAAGAGAACAAACAAACATGTCAGAAACCAGGCAAAGTCACCATGGTTAAAAGATTGCAGTGAAGGAATACCCACCTCCAAAGCCTTCTCCTTTTCTTTCAACCTTTGCCGCAGTTTGGAGAGAATACTGTCGTTACTTCCTGGACTTTTGCTCTGCTCAAAGTCTCTGACCATGTTCATGTATTCCTGACAAACACATAAAAACAATGTTACTAAATACACCGCACTCAGAAGAACTGGATGTCACTTTGGAGCACCAACTTCTCTTTGGCTCCGATTGCTTTCATGACATGCTTATAATCCAGCTGACAGGCTTTGCTGCTAGCTAACTGCTCTCCTATGATTACTGTTTTATCATGTGTGGTGGCTCGAAACAGCAGTAATGGGCTAAAATTCAATTTTTACACATACTTAGGCTAAGTAAAAAAGGAAGCAACTCATTTTTTTATCTTTTGAGCTAAAGTCTGTCTGCATAAGTTTAGTGATGATGTGTCACCTGTAGCTGCTGCTCTTTATCAGCCAAGGTGGATGTGAGACGCTGGATGGTGACCTCATGGGCCTGCAGCTTTGTTTTGGTTTGGTCCAGCAGCTCTTGGTACTGCTGCTCCAGAGCACTCTCCCTTTCCCCGATCTCCCCACTCAGCTTTTTCAGCTGATTGTGTAAATCCTTGTGGAGGAAATTATAATAATGTCACACAAAAGTCAATATTTAAACAGATAATGAAAAATCAACACAACAACAAAACGATTAAGAGGAGAATGCCTGCTCGTTTTATTGTGGATACAGTCCTGTCATCCTCCTATCTTACATTAAGCGCTTTGTCTCCTTTCTTTTTCTGTTGTTGCAGGTCCTCCAACTCCACCTCAAGCTGATCCTTTGCCTGCTGTAAGTCAGCCAGCTCTTGCTCCTTCCTATCCAGTGCTCGCTGCAGTTTTTGGGCTTCAAGCACCTTGGTGTGGTGTTCCCCCTGTAATTGGGCCAGCTCTGTTTGCTTTTCCATTAATAGGTTTTGGTGTTCCTCTGCTCCCTGAAGGAGAAAAAAAATATTGACTTCTATCTGTTTAAGGCACATATAGAGCAGGGTACACATTGTGGTAACAGTATTATGAGGAATGTCTTTGTATAAAGTTTGGTTCTATATAAAAGGTGTATATAACATACCTGGTATTTCTGCAGTTGGGCTTTATGTGCTGCATCTCTAGCTTTGGCTAAAGCATCATCTCTGTCCTCAATCTCATGACACAGCTCAGCAATCTGCAATACAAAGACAGACAGGTTGGGCCTGAAACTTTGCATAATACAGAGAAGAGATACAATGACAATAACAAAGTAAATAATAAATTACCTCTTTT
Source organism: Diplotaxodon limnothrissa (assembly GCF_057381915.1). NCBI lineage: Eukaryota > Metazoa > Chordata > Actinopteri > Cichliformes > Cichlidae > Diplotaxodon > Diplotaxodon limnothrissa. Next base: position 52,352,271 of record NC_140602.1, on the reverse strand, counting down.
TCCTTTTCTCTGAGGACCTGAGTGAGTCCCTGGATGGTTTTATCTCGCTTTAGAGCATTTTTCTTCTCAGAGTTTAGTTCATTCTCCTTCTCCTCTAACATCACTGACAGAGTCTGTTTACATGAAGCAGTTAGTGATTTCATACAGAGTAATAGATTAATACAATTTAGGGATATTTAATAGAGGAACATGTGAACTACCTTGTTCTGATTCTGGGAATCTTCCAGGGTTTTTGCCAGACTCTCACTGGTGCTTTTAACCAGGTTCAGCTCGTCCGTCAGCAGCTTATTGATCGACTCCAACTGATTAACATCACTCTTCTTCTTAGCAAGAGAACACACAAACAACAGAACAGGAGAAATTAATTAGAGAAGTGTGTTTATCAACAAAGGTACTTGGGACAGATCATTACCAGTGCTACAGTGGTTTGCATAGATGGTGGGATTACTGAAATGAACTACCTTCACTCTGACAGGAGTGTATTCATCATCAAATTCCTCAGAAAGGTCATGCAGAGACTTCAGATCTACTCTATGTTTGCGCTTGGCTTGGGTGCTGACAGAGCCAGCATTTAACCTCTTCAAGACAGGGATGTGACATCCTGCTGGGGCAGACACCTGCTGCTTTGAGATGCAGCGCAGGACCTGAATCAGGTCAGAGATCACCGAAGGTTGACTTGAGGATCTTTGGAGCAGTGCTCTGGCCTGAGCCTTTCCTCCCGAGTCATCAGTGGCCCCATACCTTGCAAAAAACACCCTGGCCTCTCTCAGTTTTCGTTTGAGCGGAGGATCTGTCGGGGTGTCTGAGGAAAGCTCTCGATTCAGTGACTGCAGTGATGTGGAGCGGCGGCTGAATCCGGGTCTAGCCAAGGTTCCCTTACGCTGAATCAGGTCAAGGTACATACTTTGAGAATGGTGGCGTGTGCCCCGGAGCCCAAAACTTCTCATAGTGCTGTCCAGCCCCGCCCCTGATCCCAGCCTACTGCTCCTTAAGCTCAAACGTCCGGAGAATGCCCCTTTACTGACAATCCTATCCAGACTCACACACCTTCTCATGCGATTCTCCACATAACAACTTTCCCGGAACTGCAGTCCTTCATGAGCCACCTGACATGCAGCTTCATCATCAGGACTGCGGACCCCAGAAGAACTGAGCAAAGCCTTGGAGCTTGCATTTTCCCTCTCACTGCGCTCTGGGTTGTTTTTGTTGTAGATGTGCACGATGCACTGGATAAGGTGTTCCTTCTCTGCTTGCAGCTTTTGGATCTGATTGCCATGTTCCTCCTGCAGTTTGCCGATGTTTATATCAAACTGCACAACCTTCTCCAACCGGAACACACATTTTCCACAGAGGAACTCTCCATGCCCGTCACGAGTCACCTCTCTCCCCAGCACATGGGACAGGATGACTTGTAGCTTCCTCTTTCCCGATGAGCTGAAAATCCAGCGACACTGGCTTCCCACCAAACGGACACCACATATGCGACATGGATCCCTCATGGCACCTTAGATCTTCCACACTCGCCCACTTAAACTGAGTCCAAGAAATCTGTCAGTGACACACCAACTGTCTAGTGACTTAATGGCCATCAGCTCGCCAGACAGAGCCATCTATCATGTTCTCTCAATACACCAGCAAGCGTAGCACAGAGGAGAAAGACTGAGAGCAAAGCACTGTAAGCCCTAAGCCTCAATAATCCCCGCTCCCGCCTCTATTCCACTCTCCCTCATGCATGCAATCAAATCAACAAATCCTCTAGGACTGCTGCAGTGATCTGTGTTAGGGCCCATGCCAGACCATCTCTAGAAAACACTCTCCCAAATACCTTAAAAAAGGCATCAGACACAAAAGCTGGCACCAAGCAGGTAGTGATGGCATCAGCCAATCACTCTGATAGAGCTGATCCTTCCTGGCAGTACATGGAAGATTTAAGATTACAGAGTACTTTCTGGTGACCGTTACTTTGCAATATTCCATTACATCTTTAACTTACAAAAAGTCAAGCATCAAGTCTGTCAAGCATCCCTGATAAACAGGTTTTTCCCCAGTGTTGCAAAATCCTTTACAATGAATGGAGCACATTCAACTGTTTAGCCACAGCTCATGAACACCTCTTGCCTACACCATTTTTCCACTTACTAAAGAAAGAAAGCCAATAACAATCCCCGGAGGAAGCGTCTTCAGACAGCAAACTAATCCAGCCTTAACCCTATGGCCCGAGTCTTACGCCAACGCCTAAAGAGGAACCATGGACACTGCCCAGCTAACAGCTTTCTATTTTACACGTCAGCAACACAGCAGCCTGCACAACACTGTGATTAAATGAGACACATTCTCTCTACGCAGTCATTGCTTCTAAGTGGATAAAATATGCATTTGATATTTAACATCTGTGCAACACTAAAATACATCACTTTACCACCATAATTAATTATTTTTGTTTGACATTTCAATGTTAAAAAAAGCAAGTGTCAACTTAGTACTAGTAGCATCATTAGTCAAAGGCTTTACAACCAGCCACTTCACAGATGCATTTTTTTACACTTTACTAGATGCAAACTTTCAGCTTTTTAAATGAAGCTTAAGTTTTTTTGTGAAATTGTCAGAAATACTACAACAAAAGTAATAACACCTTCACACTAGAACAGGGAATTCATTTGAAAAAAAGAAATATGGAAAAAAAAAAGAATCCTAGACACACATTTTACACATTTCAACTATCAAACCAGCAACAGATGCAGAGAAAAGTTTCTGTGAGCTTAAATGATCTGACACATGAAATGATTGTTAAACAAAAAAAGCTTTCTGTGTGTGGCTTACCTATTACAACAAAGCAAAATAACAAGGCAGGAACACATACAGCAAAAAAAGGTACTTTTGGCTGCTCTCTTATTTCCCAAGGGGTTACCACAGCAGCTGGATCTGCATGTTTTGATCTGGCATAGATTTTTAGGGCAGATACCCTTCCTCATGCAACCCTCCTGTTTATTCAGACTTGGAACCAGCGTTAGTAATACAACATCTTGTGACCACCCTGAGCTATGAGTGGGGACTTTTGGTGTGTAAGGCAAATGTGTTAACCATTACACCAGGAAGCAAAGGAAGAATGAAAGCTCTAAAAAAGTTTAAGAATCAGACAAAAAACAGGAAAGAGATTCTAAGTAGCCAACTGCAGTCTGTGCCATTGCAGAGTAGTTTAAGGTAGTTTGTTCTGTATCAAAATAAAACCAACCTGATGGTCCGGCTGAGTTTTATCTCTCTCTCTATCAAGCTCGTCCCTCAGTGCCTGTAAACAGTGAGAGTTCACTTAAATATTGCTTCATATTGGAAGAAGTGTAGAAACTAAGTAAACATATTCAAAAGTATTTAAGTAGCCTATTATTGCTGTAAATGACAAAAACTAAATATATGCACAAAACCAGTAAGCAACTGATCTCTGAGGCATCACTGAGAAAAACCTCTTAAATTTCACATCTTTATGAACATGTAAGCTTCTCACCTTAAGCTCTTGATCTTTATCAGCTATAAGAGCAGATAGCTGTTTAACAGTGTCGGCCGATGGAGCATCTGTCTGCCTGTCTCTGCTGTTTCTCTGATGGATCACAGCATCCTGGTTCTTTAAAGTGATCTTCAGCTGTTCAATGATACTGGGATGAGTAGAAAATGTTGAAAATGCTAAGGTTTTTCTCCAAAAATATATTTTTCAGTATATACACATAGTCTGCTTTTTTTTTTGGTTTGTTTTAATTTGTCCCTACTTGTCTTTCTCCTGCAGAGCCTGCTGCAGATCTTTGACGGGGCTGAGGACTGGACCAGTGGTTAAAGTGCTGGGTGGACCCAAGGCTTGGAGCTGCTTCTCCATGTTTATATTCTTAAGTTTCTCCTGCTCAGCGATAGCGGCCATCTTTTCAACCTCTTCCTCTGCTGTTCGTAAACACTGCCATGATGTAAAAATGCCAAAAAACACAAAAGGCAACACAATTATCACCAAAACAAGTGAAACTAACAGCAGACACAATTTGGCTAATATGAGCACTGAACCAAACAAAATATACACAGTGAACTGCAATATCAGGATTTGAAAATTAGCGCTATAATGTCACTCACCTGTTCTAGGTCAGCTATCCTCTTGCTAAATGCATCTCTGAGTGCATCCATCTCCCTCTGAGCTTGCTCTTTCACACGCTGGGGTTCTCCCGATTCTCGGCCAGCCAGACTCTCCAGCGCTTTACTGATGAGCAGTCACGTACAAGAATAAGTTTATCAGCCTACATATTTCTTAAATACTGACTCGCATTACTTTGTGCTGCCATTTATGTATGTCTGAACCAGTGTTAATTTTGTTGACCGATAAGGTTTTGTTTTTTTTCTTCAGACAAAAACAGAGCGACAACTATTTCGCGAACAAAAGTACTAACACTTTTGTCAACAAATAAAAACCAGATAAATTATCAAAAAGAAACGAGATCCAATCAGAACTAATTAAGTTGTGTCAAAATGCGGGATGAGTTGGGAAGTAATCCAATCAGCAATGATCTAAATTATAACTAAAACTAAGTGATGTTTTAGTGAAAAGACTAAACGTCAATCAAAAAAAATCATACTGTCAAAATTAACACTGGTCTAAATGGCATCATGTGTGACTAGCAAAAAACCGAATTAAGAGAATGACACATACGATGCAGACACGAGTAACTCTTGTTTCTCTGCGAGCTCTCTCTTCATCGACTCCAACTCCACCTTCAGCTCAATATTCTATAAACAGACAAAATTTCAGTAAAAACCTCCCATCTGGAGTCATCTCAAACACCAAAGCACAAAAACAAGGCTGGGGAAGCTTCCTCTTAAAGATGACATTTTTTAAATGACACTTTGGGTTAAATGTGCTCACTTAAACAAAGCTGCCACCATAACAATAGTTGAAAAAAGACAAGACAGCTGTTCCAAGGTCATGAATGCAAGATGCTGGCTGAATAAAATCCAGCTGCTGTTGCTCATGTTGTGATCTCATTTCAAAATTGAGGGGAAACACTGAGTCACATGAAGCTTTGCAGGGAGTGGTGTCAGACAAATGTAAGACATTCAGAGTAATGCACGTTTTGTAACACTAAAATAAATACAACACCGTTCTGAATATGTCCTCAGTGGAGTCGTCACATTTCTGCTGCATGCGCTCCTCCATGAAGTAAATGCGCAGCTTCAGGTTAAAGTTCTCTTTCTTCAGAGCTGTGATTTGCTGGGGATCAATGTAAAAAAAACAAACCATAAATATGCAATCAGGCAGTTGAACAACTGATGCATTTCTAACTTTCATCGAGCTGCAATTTAATTTGCATTTCCTTGATTTATTTTAAATGCAAAGAAAACAAGTTGAGAGAAAGAATTGGGCTCAAAGAAGAAATATGAGCACTTCATTTATCAAAAAAAAAGCTACCCGACATGTTTACACTGCAGAAAGGGGCCGTGTGTGTATAGTTATTTTTAAAATGCTTATGTGTGTGAAGTAGACTGTGCATCATTGTGCTCTAGGCTCAGAACAGCATACATCTGGTAGTGGGGGTTGGGTGGACAGTCAAAGGGAGGAGTCAGAACTCTGAACCCCTTTGTAAAAACCTCTAATCATGCAGGCCAGACAGCACGGGCCCGAAATTTTCAAGCAAGCATTCCAATCAAATGCTGAAATATTGACTTCAGCCCACCTCAATCCTCCTTCTCCTCCTCTTGCACAAAAACTGCATCACTAAATTTCCTTAAATGGTCAATGTGGTTTGGTTTTCGGCTGAATGGAGAATCAGGTTTTTATCCTGTTTGTTGTACAGGAGGGAGAGTTGACTGCCTCATCCAGACAGCTTATTCTCTGAAGCTACTCGTTAAAAAGCTGTAAATATACAACTTACTGCAAGAAGACAGTATCACCACCTATACGCAACATACAGAACAGAAAGTTGACAGAAATCACTTACATTCTCATAGTCCTTCATGGTGAGAGCTTTAACAGGGGACATTTTTTCAGGGAAGGATGGAGCTGTAAAAACATCAAGAAAGCAGTTTTACTAAAACGAGTCACAACTGCAAGTATAGGCTGCATAGCTCAAAGAATCTCTCCTGCTTTCAAGAATAAGTCATACTTGCTGCTTTCACATATATCCTCACTCTGTTTATGTTGGAGAGATAAGAGACACAGAAAGGAGTTTTCACTGCACAGGCATCAGAGATGGACGAGCTCCCTGAGAGTTGCCCTGTTTAGACCAGTTGAAACAGCTTACAGCTGATCATGTAACACTAGTCAACAACAAATTTCACAACACAAACTCCTGATTCATCATTTGCTGCTGCTTCACAATAGGGCTGAACGATTATGGAAAATAATCTAATTGCGATTTTTTGCCCCAATATTGCGATTGCGATGCGATATGTGATTATTTTTTAAGGTATTTGTCTTCTGTATTATTAAACAAAGACAAGCAATACATCATATAGTATGGCCAATACTATATTACATTAATTTTAAACTGTTCTTTCCTGGAAGACAGACCTCTGTTATGATGACATGAGGTGATGCATGAATTGATGACTGACATTTTTATTTAACTTCTTCAATCACAACAGTATATTTGAACATACACAATAGTTTACTTTTAGCTTACAAACATCTGAGCATAAAGTGCTGACAAGGAACCCTGGTGTAAACATTAAAATGAAAGTCAGTACAATGTGCAGATTGCAGAAATATACATAAAAAAAATCAGTGGCTTTACCACACTCAGTTTTTCGACATCTGTGAACTACTAGACAGTCATTCAATTAAAAAATAATATTAAATAAATAAAACTAATAAATAAAAAATACACACATCTTACTGATCTCTGCAGTCAGTAACATTACACATAAAGTGCAAACATAATAGCAATTGTATAAACACACACACAAACACGCCTTTAAAGTTTAAAGGCGTGAAATCGGACGGTCTAGCCTTCTGATTAGCTAATCAGAAGGCTAGTTCTGATTAGCGTCACCGCTGTCTCGGTGGAGTTTAATAAACTCGGCCGTCTGCTTCTTGCTATCTAAAATATAACCAGACACTGGTGTAAATTCTCGACTGTCTCATACTTCTGTTTAATAAGTTTTCTGTTTGACGTTTAGTCAGCTGTGTGAAAACCAAGGAGGAACCCACCCGGGGGATTAATAAAGTTTTATTTTATCTAATCTAATAACTTTAATCTCAGCCAAACCGATTTACTCACGAACAAACAAAACACTGAAAAAAGCCCAACAATAACATTTTTAGGTTGTCTAAGTGACTTATATATTACGTTTAACCCGAGCAGCGAAACTCCGCGGTGATCTGAAAATGATGTGCCGGGAGTTGTGCCGTTCTCGGCCGCATCAGTAACCCTCGAGCTCCCGGCTAGCTGTCGAGCTGGTGGGTAGCAGACGCCTCTGAAAACGTCGAAGCACTTTTGCAAATATGGGATATCTTGATAAACCGAGCAGATATTTGATGTTTACACAACTACTTTCTCGCCTGAAAATATGTTAAAAGTTTATTTTGTGACCCAGAAAGATTAGTATGAGTAATTTTAAAACTTAGTAGCGGCCGCCATTGCTGGAAACTGGAGTTTGGCTGGGCCGCGCTATGAATTCTGGGATATGGTAGTAATTTGGACAGCCTTCGGCGCGTCGCTGTGACGTAATCGGTCTACAAATGCGGCCTCAGGAGGATGCAGCCCATGAATTGTATAATATAATCGCAGTATAATCGCAGCCTTTGCGGTTAGAAAATTGCACTTGATCATGTCGCGATATTATCGCAAATGCGATATATCGTTCAGCCCTACTTCACAAGACAGCCTCCGTCACACATCACTCTTAAAGTACTACTTACTTGTTTATGTTCACATTATTTCAAAAGTTTAGAGAAATTATGTTGATTTTTGTTGCCTAGTGTATTCAATGAAAACATAGCTCTGAAGCTCTATAGTGGGGTTTATTATTATGGTAAAACCATTAGCTGTTTTCACACATGCACAGTCTGGTTTAGTTCCAACCTGATTCTTCTGACATTTTCAGGAGTTCATTCAAAAATATACTTCAGGACGAGCTTTATTTTACTGGATTTTTCACTAAGATATAATTACTGCTTAATTACTTCAAACTACTGCAGCAAACAAACACTAAATTAGCTTTCTTAAAACATTAATGCACCGTTTACTTCATTAGGGTTTTTTTTCTCCAAATAAAATACTACTTATGACATTGTGGGTGTCCATCCACTCATAAGAGCGTCCATTCATTTCCTAATAAAGATTTGTTATTAGGAAAGCTGTGGACAGCTCCAAGACTTGATAAACACTCAATAACTATGGACTCCTCTAAAACTGAATGGAGATGTGAAACGAAGTTAATTGATGTCTGCAGAGCAGCGGAAGGCTAAAAAAAGATATCAAAGTGCGTTCAACATGCAATTTCCTCTGTCTGAATTGTCATTAAGAAATGGCAGTTAAGGGAAACTGTGGGAGTCAATAAAAGCTCAGGAGGAGAAAAGCTTTCTGACAGGATAAAAAATTCTGGGCAGAAAGGACAAGGAAACCTTCAGTTTCGCTGCAAAATGCATGTAACAGGGATATACTCAGTGGTAAATTCTTTTGTGCCTTTCAGCTCTTTTGTAGACTATTTCTGAACACAGAGCCAGCACAAAATTGATGTGACCTTCAGATAAACACTGGCTGCTGCCAAAGGCAAAAGTCATTTCATTCGTATAGTCAACAAGGCTGATATTAATGCTCAGCCTATATTAGTGCATATTTAATGTGCAGTGGTTTAGCTTTAGTTGACCTGTTCACACTTTACTGGTGTTGATGCACCAACAGCAAACAAGAAAGAATTATTAAAGCTTAGGAAAAAAAGAAAACAGACGAATCTGTACGATTCTGGATGTAATGCTATCTCTAAACTATCAGCTACTGTCTCACAGTCATTTAGCTTTCTGATTAGATTATTTACAGTTTCTCTACATTGGTAAACAATGATCGGGACAAGGAACAGGAAGGCTTCAACTCGATATCTGTTATGCAAATATTTGGCTACAGCGGAAGCCCCAAAACACTGGCCACGGTCCCCAAAGGCCAAGTTAGGAAACAGTTGAGTTCCAAGACTGCATAATGACTAAAAGTATAGTTACATAAAAAGAGCACTTGTGATACCAGAAAGATTGCACAGACAGAGAGAAGAAAGGAATCCACTAAGTCAGTAGTGTCAAACTCCAAGCCTCGAGGGCCGGAGTCCTGCAGGTTTTAGATAACACCCTGGGTCAACACACCTGAATGAAATGATTAGCTCACTACCAGGCTTCTAGAGAACTTCAAGACATGTTGAGGGGGTAATTCAGCCATTTGAATCAGCTATGTTGGATCAAGGACACATCTAAAACCTGTAGGACACCGGCCCTCAAGGCCTGGAGTTCAACACCTGTCCTGTGCACTAAGTATTAGCAAAATCTGGACGCAAACATCATCCAATCAGTCAATTCAAACTAAAAAAAACATCACAGAAGCCATTATATAACTGAAAGTTTGCCATAAATATAGCACAAGCTTAAGCTTATTTGTTTGACTGCACAATCACCTAACCTGAACATGAATACATCACTCCATGAAGTTATGTGCACAAAAAGTCTGGGGAAAAAAAATCATTTACTAGCTGCAAAAAACATTTGCAATATCTGCTATTTACATATCGTGCATGCCAGAGTTATTTCTGTTATTTGTTTTCAAGTATTTAAGTGAATAAAAGGTAACGGCGCCTTATCATTTTAGGAATGCGGTTTGTTTTGAATATGGAAGCCTATCCAAACCTATGGATTCATCTATAAAACTGTTGTGATGTTTAAACATCTGCAGGTGCTGCTGAAAAAATGTATTTCACTTTATTTCAGATATTAAAACATTTGCTAACAAGAACAGTCGTTTTATCCAGTCGTCAAAACAGTGTTATTGTTTGTGTCTGTCTGAGCACTGCAAAACAGTCGGAATATAGGTCAGATGCTGACCTATTAGGGCTGCTCAATTAATCGAATTTTAATCACGATTACGATCTGGGCTTTCAACGATCATTAAAAATGACTGAGCCGATTATTAGCCCCTCCCTAATTTATCCGCGACACCTTAAAGGCCGGTCCGTGAAAATATTGTCGGGCATAAACCGGTCCGTGGCGCAAAAAAGGTTGGAGACCGCTGATTAAGAGGACCCGAGGGAAGCTCGGAAAGCTAAGCAGAAGTTATTTGGAGAGTGACTGCCGTTGGTTGAAAAGAGAGTTTAAAAAAAAAAAAAAACTTCAGTGGTGTTGCACACTATTTTATATTTTTTTTAAAAGTCATTGTTAACCCTTTAAAGCCGGTCAGAGCAGTAAGCTCCGTTTTGCGTAACTATTGTTAAATCCCTGTAGAACCTGAACTGTGTAAGCTAGCGCAATAATTTGTTTTGCATATGAAACCGGAGGAGTTGTACTTACATCTGATGCCATCAGCTTGTCCTCGGTCACGGTTTCGTTCCACATATAGCTTTGCAAAAATTGCATAAAAAGCGCTTGCAGGAACAAAAACATAATATTCCAGAAACACGCTTTGCCGTTCCTATCAGCTGTTCGTAACACTTCCCACAGTGAAATGATGCACATGCTGTTTTCTTTGCAAATCTGCATCATAGGATTGTTTTTTGTTTTTCCTGCAGTATATAAAAATTGCTGTATCTCCAAAATAAAACTATGAAGACACTCAAAATAAATTTCCTGTTGTTGTAAACTATTTTTTGCAACTTTATTGTATTTAAAGTTTTGAGGGATAAGCCTCTTAAATTTCTCCAAGTAGAAATATATGTAAACAAAACAAAAGCGATTTTCAATTTTTTCTGTAGTTTATTGCACTTTTTTGCAATTTATGTAATTACTATGGACTTAATGCATACATATTATTAAAATATGGGCTATAACAGTTGTATTGATGTATAGCAACTTGAAATGCTCCCACAAATGGCACTACAGCATGTAAAAAAAATAATATAAGCTCTGGTGGACTTGGTTCTATAGTAGGTCTTAAAGGGTTAAATAAATATCGTCAAATAATCGTGATCTCAATTTCAGTGAAAATAATCGTGATTATCATTTTTGTCATAATCGAGCAGCCCTATGACCTATATCTATAAATTAACCATTTATTGGCTTGTGTGTATAAATCTAACTCTGTGTATATTTTTGGCATACATCAAGAAGAAAGTATAAATGGGATTAGCTTATTATCATCATCCAGCTATTCCCTCATCGCAGCTCTGAAAACAAAAGCCATGGGGTGGGTGACAGCAATGATTCAGCAATGGCATTAATTAATACACATGAGACGAACACACCTGAGCATGAAAAATGAACAGGGAGGAGAACAAAAGAGAATCTTACTGTACCTGACATGCTGTCTGCAGAAAATTCTTCAGCACCTATGGAATCAGGCAGCCGGCAGCTGGGGACACAATCATTTGTTATTCATGCAGCCGAGTCACTATGAATATCTGACTAAATATCACTGTCACACTCCCAACATATTTAACAAAAAAAACCCGCAAATTTAAAAAAAATAAAAAGAACTAAAGCTCTCAAACACAGCAGACACCGATTCATGTGTTTCAGAAAAACACAAATTCATGATGTTCACACATTACTCACGCTGGCCAGTTCCACTGAGCCCCAAGGATGCTCCATAAATAGCTTAAGAATGACTCTCTGCCTTATTTACATCCACTATGGTAGAGCTGCCTTTCTGTGTGTGTGTGTGTGTGTGTGTGTGTGTGTGTGTATGTGTGTGTGTGTGTGTGTGTGTGTGTGTGTGTGAGAGAGAGAGAGAGAAAGAGAGAGAGAGAGAGACCATGTGCCAGTGGCAGCCTGGAAGACAGAGAAACCAATGGATGGAGATGGCTTTCATTTGTGCACAAGCAGAGCACTGTGGCTCTGATCAGCTAAGCGTCAGACAGTGATGGGACGGTGGCGTCACTCACTGACACAGTATAATACACCAAACACCAGCAACACACACATCTGGAACCAGGAATGCACCGCTACACCACAACCGGGCATACCAATAACTATCATGTGCATAAACAGGAACATGAACTATCTGGGCCCAGGTTCATGTTCCTCCACCCTGACCGTTGCATGGAATAGCATGAAGTTCAGCAGTGAATAACTTCCTCCAAAACCTCTCTGCATTAGAAAAACCACAGTGCTACTGCTTCTTCGTTGAATTCCCCTGAGTCGATTTACAATTCTAATCAGACAAATATATTAAAATATTTTGTCCAGGTTCAGTCCTTTTCCAGGCTTTCTGCGACTCTGTGGAGACTGAATGTCCCTGCTATAAATAGGCTGTTTATTGCTTCTAAAGTTTCAGACTCAAACACAATGACACTGCTCTTTCCCATCTTTGTTTTGAGGAACGGGTACATTACAGTGATTTAACGAAGATCCGACGTCAACTGAAAATAGTTATTATTATTATAATTTAGAATAGCAAATCACAGCTGATGCAATTCAGCAACCAGAAAACAAATCGGTCAAATACTGCTTGTTCATGTGCATGTGCATGGATAAAAGGAACACAGTATCCCTCCACAAACACACTGAAGGTCGGTAAAACTCTGCTGACAAGTATTGCATCACTGAGGTTTCACATGCCAAGAAAAACCCCTTCCTGTGTAAATGCAGAGGAAGCACTCTACAGCAACAGCGTAAAGCAAGAGCCATAAACACGTAAAACAACTTCCAAAAACAGCATCTCACATTAAACCTTCCCATAAAGAAGCCAAGACATTAACACTGACCCCTTTGAGTGTTTTTGACAGAGTTTTGACAACGGTTCAGTTGTAGTAACCCCTCCAGCACCCAGTGGAAACAATGTAACAGCATGTAAACAGTGACTTCCTCTTTTTCTCACTTTGTTCAGCTGCTACTGGAAATCATGAACGCGGCTAAGCTCACGCACAGTAATTATAAAAAAAACCCCCACAACAGTAAGTCGAGCAAGGTCACAATTTCGAAACTAAAAGACTAAAGTGAGTCGGGTTTCAGAATTACCCAACAATGCACACCACACATATCAGCTGACATCTTGAATTACTGAGGTATGCTTACCACCTGGATGAAAGCTTTTCCACCAAACACAAGCTGTGCCTGGTCCTTAAAAGGGAAACTAACAAGGGGACACTAAACGCATTAAGGCAGAGATGCGAAAACTAGCTTATCTGTAAGAATGAAAAAGAAGCTGTAAACTAGCTACATTGTTCAGCACTACCCAGGAAGAGCACAGTGCAGCAAAGCTAATGATGAACGCTTCACCTACCACAATCACGCTCTTTCTCCACGTAACGGAGAGCACGCGGGAAAAAAGGAAAGGAAATAAATATAAAAATGTTAACTCCTCATTTTGTGACAATAGTGGCAGAGACGCCGCTGATGCGGTCTGACAGTGCTTCTCATAATTTCCGCTTTCTTTCACTCTCTGCATGACAGCTCAACACGTCGTGCTGCCACTCGCGGCAACATCACAGCAACATCGACAGAGCTGAGTATGATTCGTAACCGTGCCACAAGCAGTGGTCAGTACAGAGCATCCTTTCTGGACCAGTGTTCACAGCCTATTAATCCACCCCCCCCTCCCTTCATTGGCATTTTCTTCCCAGCTAAACGAAACGTTACTACCGTTAGGTACGCATTTACTGGACTTCGATGTTAACTGTTTATATGAGTAATATTTTTCCAAATAGTGTGTATGTCAATATGACCTGCTGCAGACAGACAAGCAACTTAAAGTGGGAAAAACTGTGTATATAGCAATTATCTATGGCAATTATATATTTAGTAGCTTTTGTTTTGTTTCCGTTATTTCCCCAGCACATTTTCATAATCAAATCTATATTACAGATGGCTACTACAACATGGAAGCATAATTTTACATGTACGTATGATCCCCTAAATAGAAGATGACCTAATATTGCTACACCCAAATTATAAAACAGACGTTTCTTGTTAAACCTACAGTAATAAAAGCTAAGCAAAGACATTTTCGCAGACGACTGTTAAAGAACTTCATTTAGTATCGTTGTGTGTCTAAAACAATACAACTCGAGAGCTTTGGTCTCATAGGCAGGCCCAAGCAGCGGTAACTATGTAAAATATTGTTTTCAGAAGAGCTAAAACATACAGTAACGCTCATACACGCTAGCGTTAGCCCGCTAGCTTTTGTTGACTGTTTTACCTTCCGTTGATGTCAACTGGGAGCGTCACATCGTCCCCCACGACGGAATCCATAATTGTGGTTCACTTATTGTTTGTTCTCGCCAAAGCAATATATCATTTTACCGACTGGACGCAGTGTAAAGTTCAAAAAGCGGGACGGAATTCAAAATAGTCCAGGCTACCGCCATCATGATATGGTAAACGTCACCATTGTGCACGTTGGAAACTGGTGCTGCCTTTAGGCGCTGCAGGAAATATTTGTAACGAAACCTAGCCTGTGATACACCGAAATGATTAGTATTATGATGTAAAGTTACAACAAGCCAGACTGTGTTTTCTTCTTATTTTAAGCTTCATGTTAACATTAGTTCAAAATACAGTTAGGTTCAAGATAATTATTGCTAATGACCTCAAAGTGGGGATATTTTTTCGAGCAGGTCGAAAGGCAGCACGGAGCTGGGTGGATATAGAGACAAAGCGATTGGCCAAAGCAAACACCGTGGGAAGGTTCATAAAGGCTCAAAAATACACACGCTGTCAGCTTGGATGTTTTTTTTTTCCAACTGTCATTCAGCCAAAGGTATATTTCTGTGCTCGACAACTCCATTATTGGAAAAGACGACTTTTTAATTATATTACCCAATAATCCGTATCCCGTTGACTTAGTATTGATCCAAAACTTCCACTTTGGATCATTACCAAGATTGATCCAAAAGAGAAAGCGCCAGCATTGATCTAAAACTGTAAGTTTGGATCAATGTTGGCGCTTTCTCTTCCCGAGAGCGCATTAAGACTAAACTAATTTTACTAAACTCCAAAAGGAAATGAACCAGATGACAGATTTGTGTGTTTTTCCGCATATTTACTAGGATGGTAAAAACATCCTTTAGGATGATTTATATGTGTGTGTGGTGAGTGGGACGCCGGGTGTGTTGCTTGATGCCGCAGCATAATTAACATTTGCTCCACTAAGTGGGCTAATTACAACATTTAGTTAAACGACCTTACAGTAATGGCTTCAGTCTCTGTATTTTATCGTCCATGCAAGTTCTGAAAAACATCTATGCCCTCCCTTGTGTAAGCATCTGCTGCACATGAAATAAATCAGAGAACAATAGCGACAGCATGTGGTGTAATTCAAAACTTCAGGCTGTATTCATTATTATTATTATTAGTAGTAGTAGTAGTATTAGTATTATTATTATTATTATTATTATTATTATTATCATTATAGCTCAATCTCTAAAGGCTTTCAGTTCTTTGCGTGTCATTTGTTTTGGATTATGTTATTCATTCACATTTTGAGGTGAATTCATACAAACACAAAATGGACTAGAAATCACTAGATTATTTTCTTTTTCTATCAAAGCGCATTAGTGAAGAACGTTTTTCCACCATCAGAGAACTACTTGCTCTAGATTTGGAGGCCAAAATAAACTAATCCCTTTAACTTCTAAGGTTTCAAATATGTGGACATAGAAAAATCATCTGATCATCAGCCGGTCTTAAAATTGAGTAATTACAATCTCACATGAACATATTTATGGGTATTATCATGTCATTATCTAAAATGAGGGCGGCTGTGGCTCAGGTGATTGAGGGTGTCATCTACCGATCTCTCCCTGGCTCCTCCTGTCCATATGCTGAAGCATCCTTGGGCAAAGTACTGCATCCATCAAAGTGTGAGTGTGTGAATGTTAGATAAACAGTGAATAGATATAGATAAAAAAACACTGTATGAATGTGTGTGTTATTGGGTGAATGAGACTTTTAGTAGGAAGCACAGTGAATGCTCAAATTGAATAAAGGCTGGTATATAGATACCAGTCCATTTGCCAATTATTTATTTAAGAAAAACTAAGCCAAAATACAGAAGTGGTGTGAGATTCAATACACCTTCACTTTTTCCATTGAATTAGGAGGGTAAGTAGCAGCCTGGTGCTGCTAATCAAATGCATTTGATTAACTGATCATCAAAGGCGTGAGCACCTCTATAAAAACAAACATTTTAGCAT
Organism: Diplotaxodon limnothrissa; assembly: GCF_057381915.1. Classification (NCBI taxonomy): domain Eukaryota; kingdom Metazoa; phylum Chordata; class Actinopteri; order Cichliformes; family Cichlidae; genus Diplotaxodon; species Diplotaxodon limnothrissa. Next base: position 52,335,981 of record NC_140602.1, on the reverse strand, counting down.
TTTGCTCATGAGGAGCATTCAGGTGTGTGTTCACATAATGCCGTGGAGAAAAAATATCATCTATGACAAGAGAAGCGATTATTGCTGCCCATCAGTTTGTGAAGGATTATAAGGTTATTTCCAAATCATTTTACAGTCAGAACAATTATGGAAAATATTCAGGACATGTCAGTCTTACCAGGAGTGGAAGTTCAGCAAATTTACCCCAAAGTTAGACCATACAATCTTCAGAGAAACCGCAAAAAACCTGAACAACTACATCTCAAACTCTAGAGGTTTTAGTTAGCAGGCAGTGCAGTGAGAAGAAGATTGTAGTGATTGTTTGAACGAACACGGCAGCATTGCTGAGGTTTGCATGGTTGCATCTGAACTGTGCAAACCACAAAATGACTGGAACAATGTCTTTTTCAAAGATGACAACAAAGTGGACATGTTTGGCCATAATGCATAACACCATGTTTGGTAAAAACCAAACACAGCATATCAGCACAAACACTTTATATCAACTGTAAAGCATGGTGGTGGACGGGTGATGATTTGGACTACCATGGGTCCAGGGCACCTTGGAGTCACTAAGTGCACCACAAACTCCTCTGTATAGCAAAGTATTCTGGAGTCAAATGTGAGGCCATCTGTCTGACCGCTAAAGCTTGTCTGGAACTAGGTCATGTAAAAGGACAATGGTCCAAACCACAGCAGCAAATCTACAACAGATTGGCTGAAGAAGAAAAGAATCAAGGTGGTGCAATGTTTCAGTCAAAGAGCTCAACCTGGCAGAAATGCTGTGGTTGGGCCTGTGCAGAGAAAAATTCCCTCAAACCTCAAGGAACGGAGGTGATGCCCTCAGTGAGGTCCAGACTTCAAATGGTCACTGACTACAAATTAATTGCATCAAAGTATTAAAGCTGTAAACCCTGAGCCATCAATAATTGTGCAGTTCATTTAGGTTTCTTAAAAACAAAACACATACACACTGATGATGTAGAGGTATTTAAAAAATGATGTATTAAATATGATTAAAAAACCATGATTATCATGGTTAAAAACAATCCCTACATTTGGATTTATGTTACTTTCTGTTCGGAAAATTTTGAGTCTTTAAAAAAATTTATCAGTTTGTTATTTTTTAATTTGTCCAGAGAAGCCACAAGACCATGTCCAGAGGTAAAATGACAAAAATGGTGTCCATGTTCCAATACTTAGGATCCTGAAGGCCTCTACTCAGGTGTGAGCGATGAATCAACTCACCACGGTGTCACCTTGTGGAAAAAGTTACACCCGTCTGGAGTCATATTGCAATGTCGAAACGCTCTATGTGTTTAATTATAGCTAAGTTGTGCAACCAGTGGCCCGAAAAGCCTTTGTGTCCTTATAGTTCAGCACATATAGATTGATGATATAGAGTGTCAATATTGTTTACTGTATGTCAAAGCCACACATTTTTGCAACTTTATTAGGTTGGTAAATAAGTAAAATATGTTTTGCATCACAGCTTATGGCCAATGGTTAAAGTAAAAATCCAGACACAAATTAAAAGTATTTATTTAACAAATGGACACCGAACAATCACTAAAGAGTAGACAGAGAAACGATGAAGGCAACAGAAACCGTCTTGTTCAGAGTTGGAGGACTTACTCGCTGCATTTGGCTGATATTTCCGAAACAGATTTGAATTATAAAGGCAAGAAAAAAACGTTTGTCCAAGTCCTGCGTAAAATTGTGAGGTATTCTTAGCTTCTTGAAATGTCTACAACAGATTTACAAAAGGAAAAGGAAAATAAAATTCACATATTTGCATAATTTCTTTAAAAACACAAGTGATAGAATAGCACAATCCTGGTACAGTACATGTTTGATTATCATAGAGGAACATAACGGAAAAAAAAGTTACAAAAATAAAAGAATTAACATTGCAATAAATTTGTTCTCTGGAGTCCCAAATTTACACATAAAACAAATCTATAAACTCCAAGACCAGTTGGGATAACTGATTTTTCGAAAGTTGTCAGAAAGAGTAGTATTGCTTCAACCAACAGAAACTTGCTTCAGTCAGCAACCACATTAACAACATTAAATAACATTAAATTAGCAAGAGGGGATCCATTGTATACAGCGAGGTTTACACAATTATACACATTTGTGTCCAGCTACATCAAAGAAATGTTTTTTTTAATTAATATTATTATCATTTAGTAAAAACTATCTCCACTAGTGTGTCTCTACACTTAATACATACACCTGTGGGAGAGAAGGGGCTTTGTACAGAGAAAACAATTTTAGCCTTAAAAAATACTTCAAATGCTGAGATTTATGCGGGCATGCAAAAGCAGAAATGTTTTTGGGTTTTTTTCAGTAATAAGCTCTCTAATACACCTACAATTGCAGCACTGAACACATTTACATAAATGACAGATGACTGACTTTATGGGAATTCTGTAGTGCTAGATGGGATATCGCTATTATAGTGCATTATACAGCTATGGCAATATTTTTTGATTTGTTTAAGCATGCAAACACTATAAACATTGGGATATTTTTGCACAGTGGTGTAAATACAGCACTATGGCTAGCACTTTAAACAGTTTACCTAGCACCAGGCAGTAGAGCGACGACAGGCTTAGAAATGGAGGTTGATTTGGATTCCTGTATTCACACTACTCTCTCATGTGGCTCAGTTCCCCTCTAAAGATTGCTGTATAGGTGGGGTAGGAGAGGTTTATGACTGATGCTGATTTAAAAAGAACACCTACCTTTTACTGTAAATGATAAATAAAGAAGCAAGGACACTCCACAGTTAGAGAAACACTACTGAGAACCTGAGCTCCATAGTCTCCCTAAACCTGACCCCTAATCTCCATCTAAATTCTCCCTAATCATCAGTGGCATCTGGTCTAGTAAGTATTTAATATACTCCCTGTGGATAGGTATTGGCTTGTGGCTTTGGATGTAATTTACTGAGGGCTAACTGTGTGCCACTGGCTGTTTCCCACATCAGGGAAATCTCCCAATGGAGTAAAACAAATATAAATGTGACTTCTGCTCAATTTAAGCAAACAACTCTCCCTCTGGATTGATTCACCTATGCCGGATCACGAGAAGATGAGCACCAAAGGCAAAAAAAAAAAAAGGCACCCCTGACAAATCCTTCCATATAGATTTAAAACACCAAATTATCTTCTCGTTTTCTATTGCACTTAAAGAATATTATTATTATTATTATTATTACTATTATTATTAATTTACATAAGATATACAGGTATAAAAGTTAATTATAAGCATATATATATAAATATGTACATTGAACTAATCCGGATTACTTTAATTCTTTTCTTCTAGCAGAAATAAATTTCTGGTATTTCTCCCCCAAAAGTACGCTCAGTATACAGACTGTATACAAAAATAAGTTACTATAATGTCCACTGATTAACTTGGCCTTTGTCTCCCTTCACTTAGAAATGTTCTGGAGAGATTTTGTGGCATAGCGCCTTTATTTTCTCCAAGTAAGCGTATATGAGAAGATCCTTTTCGAAGAGCCTGAAGAAGGTTGTAGTGCGAGAACTGCCCTGTTCTTTCTCAGCCCTTCTTTGCCCCCGGCTCCAGCCCGAGGTCCCTGTGCTTCCTCCCTCTGTGTTTGCAGTCCAGGGAGTTTGGCAGAGCGAAGCAGGATCTGTTTGGGGGTTGGTGGCATCTTCTTGCTTGGACAGTGTTTGGCCACGGTTTGGACATGGTTTGGTTGGTTGGGAGATTGCGCCATTCTCCACCTATGCGAATGTATCTTGTTCCATCCGTCTTTGCTCTGAAGACACAGTCTCACAGGAAGCAAACAGGGCTCACTTCCAGGTGGTAATGAGAGCCGGGACTAGCTTTTGGCAGGTTGTAAATGTCAACCACAGGGAGGAGTGTGGGGTCTAGGGAGTGGAACACAAAATGGGTCTGGTGCCAGCGCCCATCTTTTATCTGAAATATTGAAAATATCAGAATTAGAGCAACTTTTTTATACCCACAGTTTTTGGTATGCTTTGAATGCTTTAAATTCAGTAACGATATAACATGTAATAAACAAGATAACTGGATCTCAGTCTTACCCAGCAGGAATCCTCCAAGACTTCTGGCTCCAACTCTCCTCCCACCTCAAACACCTCCCCACTCCAGGCCTTGAATTTCACAGACCCCTGTTCAACAGGCTGATCCTCAGCTGACCTCCAAATAGAGACATCCAGGCAGTGGATGATGATGTGCTGCACGGCCTCTGAGCTCAGCAGGTGGAGGAAGTTCATCTGAACACGACCAACACTGACTGTTGGCTAGAGAAAAGGAGATGGTTAACAAGTTTATTTTATGTGTAACCTTTATAAATATTTTATAATTTTGTGGAAACTGGGGGATATCACTATCTCATGCATACTTTGGACACTGTTAATGGTTTCAGGCAAGTCTGTCCACCTCCGGTAAAGTTGCAGGTGACTTCTATTGTGTCTGACATGCAACCCAGGTTGGGGTCAATCCAGTACGTGCCTGAAAATAAAAACATGTTTTAGGATCATTTGACTATCTATACACAAAACTGTTCACCCTCTGTGCCGTGCACACCATTCTCACCATCATTTAACTTCTGTTCACAGCTGTGCAGGTCCCTGCAGATACGGGCAGGGTTGGTCCGAGTGCCCAGTGGGTTCTTCAGGCTCTGGATCAGGTTACTGAGGTAGTGGAGGGTCTTGAAGATCTCTGCACCTTGGTCCAGCATCGGCAGGTCCATCACAGGCTTATTCTAAAAACACAAGAGTCTTTTAAGTTGTCAACAGATTATAAAGTATAACAATGGGGAAACACTATCAGCATTTTCCACTAACCTCAGTCCTGAGTGGGGTGGGTAAATCCATAAACAATACACCATCTTCTTTCTACATCAAAAAAACCCCCAGTTTGAATTTAATCAGTGACATTGTATCTTCTAACACATATCGGGTGTAATGAAACCAGCAAGTATAACATGTCTTACAAATGACAGAGGGACACCTGGAGGACCCTAAAGGAAATAAAAAACAGGCATTAGGCATTAGGCTTGCATGTGTCATGCAAGCTGGAAAATAATATTTGGTTAAACGCTGAGGGAAAAAAAACTTACTGGACGTCCAGGTGGTCCACGAGGTCCAGGAGATCCCTAACAGGGAAGAGAACATAATTTTTATATTAACTTTTTGTCATTCAAGTCACCACAGTAAAATTAAAATCCATTGTAACAGGAGGGAAAGACGATGCTGTGCAAACATACCCTTGGACCTTGAGCTCCCTGTTCAGAGAGAGAAAAACATATTTTTAGCCAGAATTCTGCAATCAACTCTGCTTTTTGCACTCTTAATGTAAACAAATGGGAAAAAAACAAGTGATAGATATGATAAAAGACAACGAAAACTCACAGTCTCGCCACGATTGCCTTTCTGTCCTCGAGAACCCTGTAAAGTGTACATAAACCAGTGAGTATGCTGAAAGACATCAGCGCAGAGAAATGTCAAAGCTTCTGTCATGTACAAAACGTACTGCTCTTCCATTGGGACCAATAATTCCTACGGGACCAACAATTCCTCGTCTACCCTAAAGGAGAAAAAAAAAAGAATGAGCATTCCAGAGCTTTTTATCAGAATGATCTAAATCATCACGTTACTTACCACTGATCCTTGGGGCCCTTTTGGCCCTCTTATGCCCTTTGGCCCAAAGTCTCCTGGAGGCCCCTGAAAGTGATACATATTTACACACAGCCATTACACACTTTGTCAGTTTGGCCTAAAACATATGTTTACACTAACCTATCTCTGACTATAGATTTTGCTTCATCTCGGAACACTGGATAAGCTCTGATGGCTTCAATATTGAATTGAATTTAGGAAAAATGAGCTATAGTGGTCTTCCCCGCCATGTGACATGATTAGTCACACACCAGTGTTTATTTGACATTTGTATAAAATGTGATTTATAGGTTTATAATAGTACACAACACAAACTTGTGCAAGCACCAACAATTTCAGCTTAGTCAGGGCCAGGAGTTGCAACATCTGGTCTAGACCTGAACAACAAATCAAGTGTAGTGTTAGTTCACACAGGGCACCAAGTCAAGTTCAGCTGAAGTCCTGGCAGATCAGATGATGGCTTACCCTTCAATGATTTCAACTAGGAATTATCATAAAGGGCGTACTGTTTATGCTGCTTGAGTTTGCATTTGCTGTGCAACTGCAAGCCGCTTTGTAACCCACCCCCATCTGAGCTCCTCCTTTTCGTTCTCTTCCTGTCTTAATCAATGTCATTGTCACGTGTTGTCTAAGTTACCTGCACTATTCTGTCCTCATCTAGATAATAATGACTGTGTACTGTAAATGAACTGCCTTAAATATGTGTGGAAAATTTTATTAGTGTTTTGTTGTACACGTACCCTTGGTCCAAAAACTCCCAGAACTCCTGGAAAACCTGACTCTCCTGTGTCACCCTGAGTGAGAATTTAATGAAGAATTAATTTAAAAGGAAAATTAAATATAACTCAACATCTACTCCTTGTTATGTATACTACTGTATCTGTTGCTGACACTCACAGGTTGTCCTTTAGGTCCTTTGTCGCCCTGTGGCCCTGGCAATCCCATTCCACCTTTGAAGCCTCTTTTTCCGGGAGGTCCACTCTGACCCGGAAGACCCCGCTCACCCTGAATGGATGAATGACTGCATTTTTATTAAGGCTGTCATACTGTACTAGTATAGTATATTCCATCCATCCATTCGCTTCCGCTTATCCTTTTCAGGGTCGCGGGGGGCGCTGGAGCCTATCCCAGCTGTCATAGGGCAAGAGACGGGGTACGCTCTGGACTGGTCGCCAGTCTGTCACAGAGCCAACACACAGGGACAGACAACCATTCGCACTCACATTCATTCACACATTCACACAGTATATTGTACTAGTATATTCCTTATTTGAGGTAGCTATTGCTAATTGAAAAGAATATCCCTCCTACCTTTGGTCCAAAAGCTCCCTGATCTCCTGGGAGTCCTGGAACGCCAGTTTTACCACGCAAGCCAGCTTTTCCAGGAAGACCAGCCTCCCCATCGTCACCATGCTCTCCCTAGATTCATTTTGAGAAGGTAAAATGAGGAAGAAGAACATGTTTAACTGAGCTGATAAAATAAACAAGGTTTTATCCTGGCATTAAGAAGACAAAATTCAAAAGCAAATTCATCAGGCTGTTTCGCATCTTTTAAACTCATTTCCTGGATGGAAACAGGATTTAATGGCCACTAATGAAATTAATAATATGATTTCCTTGATCATCTCACCGGGATTCCTTTACTGCCATCTTTTCCTGGGACTCCATCCACCCCGGGTACACCCTCCTGACCTTCTCGGCCCACCACACCTCTAGGACCAGGAGGACCACCTACACCCTACAGAGCAGAGCAGGCTCATCAAATAACTACAGCAAATCCTGTGAAATGCATCATTTAAGCTCATTTTACTTGACAATGAAGACAATCCATTTTACCGAAAACACATTTTTTCTAGACAGATAATTTGCAAAAATGTTTCTTTTTAATTAAACACTAAATGAACCTGCTGTGGGTGTATGAAAACAAGTCACTTACTTCTGGTCCTCTGGCTCCTTTTGGTCCTGGCTGACCCTGTTTGCCTTTCTGACCCTTAAGAATGAGAGATAGAAAGTTTTAAGTGTGCAGTTACTGAACAGGTATTGATTATTAAAGGTGTGTACTGACATTTTTAAAACACATCTCTGGTAATATTAAATGCTTACTGGGATGATCTTTTGTTGTTAGCCCACATTGCACAGTGCTGTACTCTTTGGTAAATTTTTCTGATCATGCACAACATCAGCTCATTTTTCAACTTTTGCAGAAACCTGCTGATCCTTTTGCAGCTATTTATGTCTCTATATAAATAGAGTTAATATGATGCGCATTTATATGAGGTAATTACTTTTTATGCACTGAACTAGCATCCTATATTTTTATTAGCAAAACTGTTCACATTATTTATTCCAGTAATGGAGTAAGTACTCCATCCTACCACCTCCCTACACCAAAGTGCCAAAATGTTACAAATATGTCATTTAAAAATTGTACATTGATAGTTGCATTTTATATTAGCTTTGTATGTCAAAGGACCCATTATGCAGACTGGACCATTTCCCAAGCTGTAGACCAACTGTAACATATCGCTGAGAACCTTGAACCCCACACACATCATCATTTTTGTTTCCCATCCTTACTTGATCTCCTTTGCCCCCTTTGGGTCCTTGCTGTCCTTGAGGTCCAGGATGTCCCTGAAATTGACAACTGTGTTAATGAAAGCATGTAAAGACAAACCAGGTGACTGTCCCTGGTGTTTGTATGCCTGAAAATCACAAGTTTTGGCACTTACTGGCAGTCCGGGAGCACCGGGTCTACCTCGCTCACCATCCACACCAATTTGCCCCTAAAACATAACAACAGATTATAAAACAGATAATCACAAATTAATATTATAAAAAATCAAGTGGAAGGATGGTCCTCACTTTGTACCCAGGATCTCCTGGCTCCCCTCTTTCTCCTCTGTCCCCTGGAGGTCCCTGATAAGATACAAAGTCTATTAATAAACTGAAAATGACACAATTTCTGCAACTGTATAAAAGACAAACACGAGAAAGAGAAAGGAAAGTAAGTTGGGTGTGACTTACCATGTCACCCGGAGGACCAGGAGGACCCTCTACCTTCCCATCATCCCCTTGTTCGCCCTAAGCATAAAAGTAAGAAAAATTTTACCCAAATGTTTTCGAGTAATACAAACTTTCTTGATGATTTAAGCTTTTTTGAAATGCCCCCTGAGTGTTACATATTCAGCTTATTCCAGGGGCACAATAAGGATTTGGCCTATGATACAGTGAAAGAGTAAGAGAAACACGCCACGTAAAGTGAGCAATGCGTACCTTTTCACCTTTTGGTCCCTGAGGCCCTATGGGGCCTTGAGGTCCCTGATGGCCCTGCAAAGAAAGTCGCAAATAGTCATATTATCTAAACTAACTATAACAAATGCTTCATTGTGCTGACTCTGATGTATAACCTTAACAAAACAATCTTACCTCATAACCTGCAAGACCAGGCTCCCCCTGTTGACCCATTCGACCGGGAGTGCCCTATAGAATACAAGTGTTGCATCTTCAATTGTTTTATCTATTAAAGGATTATTACGCAAAGTGCTTGTGATTTACATTATTACTATTCCACCTTACCACATGACCAATAGTTCCTCTGGAACCCTTTTGCCCAACAAAACCTGGCGGTCCAGTCTTCCCCACTGACCCAGTCTCCCCGAGGTGACCTTGATTACCTTTGGCACCCTAAACGTACAGGATAAGAAGAGTTAGAATATACCTGAGCACACAGCATTTGTGTATTTGTTATTATTTCTGAATACTTGTTAGGTTATTTGATGCTAGCACCTTTGACCCTGGTTTGCCTTGTTCCCCAATTTTGCCAGGCTTCCCTTCTGGACCCTACCATGACAAAAGGTTTAGAGTGAGGTTTAAAAGTCTGTGCGTGTGTGTATGAATTTTAAAAGAAAGACAGGTGACTTACCCTGACACCAGTGAATCCAGGACTTCCAGGGGGGCCCTCCTTTCCCTTTTGTCCGGTTTCACCTTTTTCTCCTTTGTCACCCTCCTGACCCATGTCACCTTTTTCCCCCTAAAGGTGCACGATGGACAGCGGCACTCTTACACACCAAAACTAATGCTTTGGTTTGGAATACAGCATGGAGGACAGTTACATCACGAAAGGGAAAAAACATCTCACCTTGGTTCCATCAGGACCAGCCGGACCAGCTTCTCCCTCTAGACCTGGCTCTCCCTGCGCGCGCGCGCACACACACACACACACACACACACACACACACGCACGCACGCACGCACGCACGCACGCACACGCACACACGCACGCACGCACACACACACACACATAAATATATTATGCTTATGAAAGAAACAAGAACAAAGAAGACTGTACAGCATAATTCAGATAAACATACCCGCTGTCCTATTAGTCCCTGCTCTCCGATATTCCCAGGAAGTCCAATGGCTCCCTGACACATAAACACAGATAGCTCTTAAACTTTGATATCCTGTTTACCACTACAGAGTAAAAACATAGAGCACGCCCAGCTAAAACTACAACATTATTCTCTCACCTTCTCCCCTGGCTCCCCTGGCAGTCCTGGTTCACCCACTTTTCCTGGAGGACCCTTGAAAACAGCAGATGACTCTTTGACATTTCATATGAATAATATCTCAACTTTTGTGTATGTATTGGCAAAAGAGAGAGGTGAGAGAGAGGGGAAAAAAAGAGCCCTTTGTTATGTAACTGACTGATTAAATCGGACAGATTGGTTAAATTAAAGAGCGTTATTGATCTACTGGGGTAGGATGAGGAACAGATGCCACATATTTATTCATTTAGTTTTCACAACACCCTTTTTGTGCATGCAAATAAATAGCGTGACCTTTTGCATGTGGAATATGAATCCACGCTTGTCTGTAAGCGAGGTCTCTCACCTTTTGACCAGTCTCTCCCAAAGGTCCGATAGTCCCACGTGGCCCTGCCGGTCCCTAAATGACAAGAGAAATAGAGATGTTTCAGCCTAATTAAAATCAACTAGATTGTCATGTGCACAGAAAGAAAAAGAAAAAGGAACCTCTGGCTGATGTTTACTGTGAGTGTGCCAGTGGCTGATAAATCAGCACGCTTGCAGTACCCAGTTTGGCTCTGAATGCAAAGACTAATTGTGTCACTGATCCAGCTTCTTAAATGCTGATGCTTTGGCACAAAAACTTCATAAATAATGTCAGGGTACATTGCAGCCCTTCTAGCTACAAGATTGCAGCACAAGAAACATAATTGTGAAGAATGAATGGAAAATACGATTTTTCTCTGCTCTGTGGAGTATACAGCAAGAGAAATTATGTTAGTGATCAATTTTCTACTTAAACAGGAAACAGGAGAATATCAGCCTGTAACTCTGTCATATTAATGAAAACAAAGAGGGATGGGGTCTCCAGTGCTGCTGCGGGAAAGTCAGTATGCATGCAAACAGACACATTTCTGAGCCTCTATTTGTGCTCTGCCTGTCCCGCTGTTCAATAAAACAAAGCCACAAGAAGGAGAGCAAATCTTTTAAAGTAAAGACTGGATCTATTATAGCAATAGCAATCACGTCTACTTCCCTGCAAGTTCAGCAGTTTAGCGCTTCTATAAATGCGGAGTTTCTTTTTCAAAGATCAATCTTGTTTTTTGTCACTACAGAACAGATGTGCAAAGAATGAGACAATTCGCCTGTATTAAATGTTTCATTTAATACAGGCGAATATATTTTTAATAGGCACTCAAAAATGTCTCATAAACTAGCTCCTGGCTTATGGGAGCTAACAGGGCTGGGCAGAGTGAACTACTCTACCAAAAAGAATTATTAATATTAAAACTCTCAGAAGAAGGGAGAGGAAGTTTGATGAGCTGCAATGAAAATACGGCAAAAGACTGAAAAGGAAGGAAAGAGACTGTGGATGGTCGGAGATATCAAAACAGGAAAGGTATAAAGATGATGAAGGAATACAAGAGACATATTTGAGAAGATGGAAGAGGTTCATACTGGCTCGCCCGCTATTCCCTTGTCCCCTGGAGATCCAGAAGGCCCCTGGATACCCTGAAAATTTAAAAATCACATTTAAAAATCAAAAGAATGGCACTGCATTTCAGGTGTGATGTCAGATACAGTATATTCAGAAAATGACATCAGCAACTATAAAATAGAGAGAGTGGAGTTTCATGACTTCATCTAACCTTCCTCAGTTGTATTTGTTCTACATTCACATGTATGATTATAATGAACTTACAGAAAATCCTTTAGGTCCGGTTTCTCCTGGTTCTCCTTGCTTTCCCTGGAAAGACATAAAAAAAAGAATTAAAACAAAACGGTTCTACAGTGCGTATTTATAAACTTATGATGTAATAACACATACGATATGTTATTTGCCTGTCTAGCCATACAAACAAGTGTATCTTTGTGAAATCTATTACACTGATTCCTATCATGTTGCATTTACAACCATCTCTATAAATAAAGATCACTACAAGGTACTGCAACAGCTGCTCAGATACAGTAAGTCTCAAAGTCTCAAAACAAACAAAAAAAAAATCAAATAAAATGAACAATAAGTTGTCATATATGTAAATCTAGGCCACAGACTGTGGGTCTCCACACTGTCGGTATCATGTATGTCCTCTAAATTATGCTGAGGTCTCACTCCTCGGGAGGAACATAAGCACCAAAAAAGTACATGAGAGGAAGAAGTGGAAAATCAGAAAGGTACCGCAGGAGCTTTACCTGCGGTCCAGGGAAACCTAATTTTCCTGGAGGACCATCAGGACCCTGCAGAGAGGAAGAAGGATGAGCGCTAGCAACTGTCCAGACACATCAGTTTATTTCATATTTCCAGGTTTCAGAATGGAAAAAAGAAGATGTGTAGCCATTTTTTGTGCTGATCGTTGCTTATTTAGCAATTTTGTTCTCTTATATGCTTTTTTTCTGAATTGTGTCTGCGTGATTTGATAAAAGTATATCCCAGCGTCCTTACCTTCTTGCCCTCTAATCCAATCTCTCCAGCTGGACCGTCAGGCCCTTTCGCTCCCTGAAACACAAGACAGCTGTCACTCCACCAACAGAGGTCACTGTAATACTGCCAGAAAGCCACAACATACTGTAAACAAACATCTCTGTACACTTTGACACCAACACTTACAGTGTCCTGCATTTATCAGGGAAATATCAAAAATAAATATATCTGTGTGCTTGTAGTTAATGTATGTACATGTGCACAGAGGCTTCATGTAAAACTATTTCAATTACAAGTCAGGGCATGCACATATGCATACTGCTCACACTTAAACACACACATTTTTAGAACAGCTGTCTCTTTACTTTACTTGTATCCACCTGTCAAATAATCATTGTAAATCCACTAAAAGGCCTGCTAGTCCTGTGAGTAGTGAAAATAAATAGGAACCAGGCAGTATACCAGCGCAGTCCATCTGCTCTGCACCTGCATCCAAACCATATCTGTTGTCAGCGCTGTGGAAGATACTGGCTCACTAACATCGAGAAGATGCTCACTGACTGTGACTGTGTGACACCACACGGGTCAGTCGGATCTGATCGGATCTCGGTGGCTATAAAGAGTGAGCGTTTAACTGCCCCTTTCTCAGGATAATTGAAACATTTTAGAGTGGAAATCAAAAAGCCTATAACATGACAGCCCCACAAAGGAGGCCTTGTTGTGAGAGTGATTGATGACTGGGCACAGTGGGAGTTTGGCCCATGGAGAACAACGCTAGCTGAAGTGCTATAAGCCTATTATACATGGAGCTGGATGAGCACCGCTCATTAACATTCCTGTCTGGGGTACCTGCTACCCACTGGTTACGTTTACATAGACTAATTAGCTGACATGTACGGAAAATATTTTATTCTATCTAGGCAAAGAAAACATATTTATGCCTAAAACTTGATTAACCACATCAAGAGAGTCAGCATCTATATGAACTGGCCGTCTTGGATGATGCCAAGAGGGAGGGATGATGAGATGACTCTTCAGTATGGAAAACATTAGCAGAGGATTTCTAGTGATTAGAAGTCATGAGGAGTTATTAGACACAAAACGTGATTGGGTGACTCCTTGTGGCTGACATCCGCAAGTTTTACTGGAGTTTTTCTTCTTTTTTAAACTAGAAAATAAAAACAGACACAGAAAACGACAGCAGTGGCACTAACGCCCTACAGACTGATGTTGGCGTGCAGTTTTATCTCCCTCTTTTTTTCCCCCACAATATATGCATGTCAGAAAACAGTCTCTGCAGAGCCAGATGTCACAGTTCACAAGGCCTCGTGCTTCAATCCAAGTAGGGAAAATCTAAAACACATATGCTGTTCAAATGGTAGTTGTATGCAGTCTCATTTCACACTAAGATGCTTTATCCAAGCGTGACAAAGTCTTTGATACAGAGCTGTTACAAAACAGCCTTACTTCATTTTCTTCTGTCCAACGGGAACATTAAATTGCTTGTGTCAGCTCGGACTTCATCGTGCCAATCAGTTTGTGTTTACTTGCTTCATTAAACGTGGTGAATGCTGAATACACTAAAAGCTTTTTATTTTAAAAACTGTTGCTGGGACTGAGCTTGTGCACATTTAGACAGCGGGGGTGAGATATGAGCGTCTGCGGTCGCACACTTAAGATCACAGCTGCTAACAGAGTCTGTGAGAGAGTAACTCCTGGCTTGCTACGCTCAGGTTTCTAGTCTTGGAAGACCCAGCGTACTAAGTCATGTGTGTGTGAATGTGTGTGTGAATGGGTGGATGACTGGATATGTAAAGCGCTTTGGGGTCCTTAGGGACTAGTAAAAGCGCTATATAAATACAGGCCATTTACCATTTACCATTTAAGTCATGTAGCAGCAGGCAGATTTATTGGCAGTGGAAGCTGCTGACATTAGTAATAACTGAAAACACAACTTGAGATTTTAGAGCGTGGCCAGGCCCATCTCCCATAGATTCTTCAGATGAAGAAGCTCAACCCTTTTTTACACCACTTTCCAGCTGGCTCATTGGACCCAAAGCAGTAAAAAGTTCCCAAACTAAAAACAGGCTAAAACTGAGGGTACGTTCACAACTGTGAAGTAAAACTCACCGTAAACATAATTATAGAAATTGTCCTCATTATCTTACTCAGAATTCATTATTATTGCACCTGAAAGCAGATGTTTAAGTGGGACTTCAAGAATTTATTTGCTTCATGGTGTTCCAGATGTCACATTTTATGAGCAACATCAATTATTGAGGATTGAAATTTCTCTTGATGGTATTTATCCAGATACTATTTCAGGTCTTAGTCCCTGTTTGCCTGGTTATCGTCTTTCAAGAAAGCACTCTGGAGTTTTATGTGTTTTTTATTGTTCCCGCAACGCTGAAATTGAAGAAATCGCAGTGTTGTTATTGGCATTATCTGTGTCTGCTAATTATCTGAAGTCTATTTGCATAGAGTTTGTTGCCACAACACTGGGGAAGTGTTAAACAGGTCGTAACAGAGAAAAAAAAACACAGGTGCTCTAACTTCCTCTAGAGTACTAAGCAGTGTAAAATAATGTAACTCGCTGCTCCTATCACTTTATAAGTATTAACTTCACAAGTGCAATTTATAATGCTAATGTATTTACACGAGGTTTCAAAAAATAAAAAATATATCAAAAATCTAATAATGAGATTTTTTTAAAAATGGAGAAAAAGGGCGAACAAGGGGGAAAGAATAGGAGGGCAACAAGTAGGTTTTTAAGGAGACAAAGAAACAGTAAATTTAAGTAATCGGTAAGTAATTTTAGGTAGTGCAGGAGTAGTTTTAAGTAAATTCAGGAATTTCATAGAAAAGGAAATTATTCATGGAAAGTAACTTCATGCACTGCATAAGTCATTTCGTGGTAATTTTGTGGAAAAACAAACAATGTTTCCCTACCTTACATTGTAAGCACACTATATGTATTATGAAGTGGTTTAACTTCCATGTAGTTTGCAGGAAAGGAGCATCTCCTTTCCTGCTCGGAAGCTTGAAGGTTTTGCTTACACAGTAATTGCGAAAGAACAAAAATTAAGTTAGACTTTGCTCCATCATTTTAATGGAATTATAGAATAAGACAACATCCATCATAAACATCAACATAATGAATATCAAATAAAGCGATGTAAAAAGGCAAGATTATCCACTCCATAATGTGGCCTGCACCATGATAAGTAGAGCGTGTTCATGATGTAAGATGATGAAATATTGTTTCTTTTTCTGCAAACTTAGCATGAAATTGCGTACTACTAATAATTGCTTATGCAGTACTTAAATATTGTTACTTATTCTAGTGTTTTTAGTGTAATTTCAAATAAAAT
Organism: Diplotaxodon limnothrissa; assembly: GCF_057381915.1. Lineage (NCBI taxonomy): Eukaryota > Metazoa > Chordata > Actinopteri > Cichliformes > Cichlidae > Diplotaxodon > Diplotaxodon limnothrissa. The sequence continues at coordinate 52,319,978 of NC_140602.1, read as the reverse complement.
CCATTGAATTTCTATTTAATTACAGGGGAATTACTCCCCATTCTATCCCTATACAACCGTTGTAAGAGCTTGGTTTGCATTGCCGGCAATAAGTCAGACTCGTTCCCGGTGGGTGATGGGCTCCGCCAGGGCTGCCCTTTGTCTCCGGTTCTGTTCATAATTTTTATGGACAGGATTTCTAGGCGCAGCCAAGTGGCGGAGGGCTTTCGCTTTGGTGGCCTCAGAATCTCATCTCTGATTTTTGCGGATGATGTGGTTCTGTTGGCTTCATCGGGTGAGGGCCTCCAGCTCGCACTGGAACGGTTCGCAACCGAGTGTGAAGCAGCGGGAATGAGGATCAGCACCTCCAAATCTGAGGCCATGGTTCTCAGCCGGAAAAGGGTGGAGTGCCCACTCTGGGTCGGGGATGAGTTCCTGCCCCAAGTGGAGGACTTCACGTATCTCGGGGTCTTGTTCGCGAGTGATGGGAGAAGGGAGCCAGAGATCAACAGACGGATTGGGGCTGCAGCTGCAGTAATGCACCTAGACCGGTCCGTCGTGGTGAAGAGGGAGCTGAGTGTAAAAGCGAAGCTCTCAATTTACCGGTCGATCTACGCCCCTACCCTCACCTATGGGTAGGGGCGTAGTGACCGGTGAGGTGTTCCAGGTATGTCCCACCGGGAGGAGGCCCTGGGGCAGACCCAGGACACGCTGGAGAGATTATATCTCTCGGCTGGCCTGGGAACGCCTTGGAGGAGGTGGCTGGGGAGAGGGAGGTCTGGGCCTCTTTGCTTAGGCTGCTGCCCCCGCGACCCGGCCTCGGATAAAGCGGATGAAGATGGATGGATGGATGGGATTTACTCCCTTAGTCACGGGTCGTGTTATAAAGCCTCAGCAGTGGCATTTGTGAGTGATGTGTCAGTTTGCTATTAAAGCAGAATAATTCAATCCAATCTTAGTTAATCATTAACATAAACCCTGCTTCCCCAGTTTACTATATTTATCTGCAAGCAGCTTCCAGATGAGCAACAAAAGCCAGATCCCATTTTCCAACCACAACAGAAGTGATGTTGGACTAACAATGACTCGTTCCCATAACCACCAGTTATTGTTCCATTTCTATGGAATGAAGAAAAGAGCATTTGGTTTACATCACCAGAGCTCTTCTAGTGCTCACAATGAGTTCGCCCCCCCCCCCCAAAAAAGGCTGAAACATTAATTCTTCAACTTTGAAACTGCATATGTGTGCAGAAGCACCCGCGTCCTTTAAAACATCTATAACATCAGCTCAGATCCCGCCACACATCACTTCACCTTATTCACCAAACAGCTCTGAAAGCAGTAGCACAGATCTCCTATAAACACACAGCAGAGGATATGCAAAACAGAAAATGGTGTATATACACACTCTTCTGCCAAGTCTATGATCTGTTCTCAAGGCTGGGATCTGTGACACCGTGACTGCAGAACGCCAGTCAACACCTAAGCTGCAAAGAAAAAACCCCCCAACTAAACTCACGTGAACCTTTCGACTTACCCGCAAGCCTTTAGGCCCTCTGGTACCAGTTGGCCCAGTCGCTCCAGGAGGGCCCTGATAAACAAAGGAAAATGGGGGATAAAGAGAAAACAAGGGGGAGGGACAGAGATAAAACAAAGGTTTACACTGACAGACCACAGAGCCCCCTGGCTGTTGACCTTGCAGGGCAGCCTGACCTCGGGAACATACTATAGGGTTTGTTGTTAGATCTGTCACTCACATCAATTAAAGGGTCTGCTCTGGAATCCTGTCCTGCTGCACCCCAAACCCCCCGTATTTATATTTGTTTTGGTGGCTCAGTGGCCCCTGCTTTCAACCAATGATTGGCCCGCTGTCAAAGCCGGCCACGGCAAAGAACGGGGGGCAGGGGAAGCTTCTAATTGGTTATAGGTGTTGGGCTTTTGACTGACAGGAGGGTAATGCACATTCGGCGGGAGGCTGCCAGGTTTTATAATGCTCAGAGAAACCTACAGAATGTGGGTAACTAAAATTACTTAAAATATAATCTACGAATGAATGAAATTAAAATACTTTAAAAAAAATAAGAAAAAGTTAATTGATTAATATTTCAAATGTCTATGAAACAGACACTTACTATTGTTAGTAACCACTCACTGTCACCACTATGATTAGAGAGGATCATATACAACTATGAATGAGTAAAAAGAAAGTGCAAAATATGCAAAAGGATGGTGACTTACTGGTCTTCCTTGTGGTCCAGTAGGTCCGGCCTCACCTGGTCCCCCCGGGTGACCCTGGTGTGCAAACATAGATAAACATAAACTCAGTACATCGATTACAACTGATACACATCAGGAAAAAACACAAAAACAACACAAAATGATGATATTCTGACACTTTCACCTATTACAAAGCAAGTTTATTTAAGCAGAAAGGTGTTGACATAAAGGCCAAACTCATTCTCCAAATTGCACTGAGATGTGTTTGAGGCAATAAATTGTCCATCTTTCACACCCTCATTGGTAGTTCAAACATACATCTGGAGAAAAGCTCTGTCCGCTGGAAAATACGTTTTATGTAACGATGAAAGAGAAAGCGGAACAGAAAGAAAATAGACAGCATGAGGTGATGATTTTATGTAGGAAAACATACTACTTTTGGCTGCTTTTCTCTCTCTCTTATTTTTTTTTTTTATAGTAGCTCGTTTTTGGCCAGGCCATTTGTAAAAGCATAACTATATAATGGGGAGTACTTCAGTCAGAACTACTCAAGACAGCCGAGTGCAATAAAAATCTATCCAATACACAAACTTATAGCACAGTAGGCGGTTCTGATGTCATGCAGGAATAAAACAAAGAAGCCTACAGTATGAGCACTCTGTTAGTGACTATAGATGTCTGCTGGTCAGCTCCCCTCACATTGTATGATGCAGACTTTTCCAGAGGGTCTGTTTCTGTTTTGTAGCTGGCCAACACAGAACTTCCTTGTGAGTGAGTATGTGTGTGTGTGGTGAAGTCCTCTGAGAAATCTAACTGGCTGTCAGCCAGCAGGAAAACCTTCTCTGCTTGAGCAACAATGATGACTAAATTCTTATCCACTCCGGCAAGTCGCATACATTAGACAAGTCCGTAAAAGACCCTACACGATAAAGAGTCGACGAACTCTGTTTGAAAGAGCAGGTTAAGCTAAGTTATCCTTTATTGATCTTCCTCTCAACGCTCAACGCATCCTCAGTATTCAGAGCAGCGTGCAGCCACTGTGTGGAGCTCTAAGCCGGCACCTCAGTCAAATCCCTTTGGGAGAGTTTATCTTGTGATATTTTCGATGGCATTTTGAACTTAGGACCTGAGGCGACAGTACTAACCACTGAGCAGAGATGTCAGACTAATTTTAGTTCCTGGGCCACATACAGACCAATGTGATCTCAAGCGTGCCAGGCCAGTGAAACCATTGCATAACAAACTATAAAAAAAACAAAACATCTCTAAATGTTACCCTTTCTTTTAATATAATGGACTACAATCACTGACAATGAATAAACCGGCCATTTCCCCAGTGACTGTCTCACTCCACTGTCATTATAAAGAAAGGCTACTGTAATAACGTTTAAACTCTGCAAAATCCTACATTGGTTCAGACTGGATTCCTTTGGTGGGCCTGTTCTGGCCTGCGGTCTGTATGTTTGACACCCCTGGGGTAAAAGAAAGTGTACAACACTGAGGGAATTACTCAGAGGTCCTGCAGACGGTAGAGAAATTATCAAGCGATGTCTGAAAAAAAACCCCAATATCCTCTTTCTATTTTTGTGTTTTCTTTTGAAAAATTTCCAGCAGGACTGTCAGCACTTTTCTGACCATTAATACCATCACAGAGGTAAAATATCACAACGGATTCACTGGAATTATTTCCACCTTTGTTTGAATGAATATTACAAGCTCTGTTCCCCAGTTAAAGCCCTCTTGTCAATTGCCAAACCACTGCTTAGAATACAGGGTTTAAAGCTGCCTGAACTGTGACGACTGAGCTGTGCTTTGAGGAAAAAAAACCAACATATTCTGTCATATTCTTGTGGTACATGTGTGCTTAATCCCTCACAGCACTATATTCCCATGGGAATAACAGACACAGTTTAATCTAAAATGACCATTTCTTAGGATTTTTAACAAAGACAAGATACCTTCTTTGGAAATGTAATCTTGAGGTCACGTTTTAACAGACTCAAACGTCATTCTTTCTCAGTGTGAAAGCCCTCCACACTCTAGCTGTCATTCTGTCTTACCGTTGGTCCCTTTTCTCCAGGTGGTCCAGGAAGGCCCATCTCCCCTCGATCTCCCTAAAATTGCACAAGTCCAGTGTTTTCTCTTCAACGTGATCTTGTAAAGACTATTGAAATAAATTCATGGGAAAAAACCCCCGCAAATTATTACCTTCTCTCCTGCCAGTCCCGCCTCTCCCACAGGTCCAATGAAGCCCACCAAGCCCTGAAACATGTTGAATGGATGAATTAATAGATGTTTGAATTAATGAATTGGTAAAAAGCAGCCAAGCCGCCAAGGGTTTCTTACTCTCTCTCCCATGGGTCCAACTTTTCCAGTGATGCCGGCCTCTCCCTGCAGAGAGAAATATGCAATTACTTAAAAGATTAGAATAATGAATTTAATGTTCTTCAATGTATTTTGCCAAAAAAGCAATAAAAAAAAAATCATAAATAAAAGTGGGTTTTTTTCACCTTAACTCCCTCTGTACCGAGTATCCCAGGGAATCCTTGCCTGCCCATTCTACCCTGAAAGATTTTAGCACAGGATGATGAATAATGAGGGATGCACTTGCCAGTGAACGCATCATTAATGTTAATCCCAGATTCTCAGCAAGGATAAAGGATCTTTTTCCTGTGAGATGACAGCTTGAGGAGAGAAGCGGGAAACGGTCGGTTCACCGTGCACGTACATATGCAGTGCGGTTTACAGGTATTGCTGACAGTACATTTTGGCGAGCTGTAAAAAAAGTGATAGAATGACTTTTTTACTGGTAGTACCACCTTCAGGTCAGGAATGCCTGAGCCATAGTTTTTCATTGAGTGACTCAACGGTACCAAAGTTTTACTCAGGTTTGCTCAGCTGCTTATACAACGCAGTGCTGGATAAGGCTCTAAGATACAAAGGGTGAAGGCAGATTCTTGCAGTTAATTAGAGATTTCCAAGAATTCTTCTTATCATCTTTTTTAGATTAGAGGAAGATCATTCATTGTGCAGAGAGAGAGACAAATGAAGAGCAAATGAGATGAGGGAGAGGATAAAAAAGAGAGAGGCTAATGCAGCGATACAGAGTGTCAGTCTGTGCTGAAGCTGAAAGACAGCTAGCTGATGAGGTGGAGGAGTAGGAGGACCTGCGGCACCTGGCCAGAGATCAATCACAACTCCCGGAGGAGTCGTACGGCGCTTCCCCTCGGAAGGAGCACAAAAAGGAGGTTAGAGTCTGATGCAGGCGAGTGGGTGGGAGGAGGGTGAGTGTGGAGGGAGTTAGGCTGAAAGAAAGTGCAGATGAGTGGAAGAAAGGATGGGATGACAATTACTTAGGTAGCATCTGAGTTTGTTTTGCTGTGAAGTGTAAGCTTGACCAAATATTTATTCTGAAAATAATTTTTTAAAATTTCAGTCATTTCAAAAATATTTTAATAGTCACAATCACAAATCTTATGCTTCTGCAGTGGCCCATTACTGTCTTCAAGCATTTTATGACACCTATAAATCGTTCCACCTATAAACATGGTGATTGCAATTATTGCCCCCTAGTGGCCATGATCAAGAATTGCATGCACCATGAGTAAAATCTCCTGAGGCTACAGGAGGCTGTGTAAGACACAGAACACAAGACTTCTGACTTGTCCAAAGCAAGAAAAACCCACAAAGAGAGCCTACTTTATCACCGTTCATATGCTCTCTAACTGTGGCACAGCGAATGTTGCGCATGCATAAAGCTAAAGCTGTGAAGTTAAAATACGTACGATGGAGCTGGCTGAGAATTAAAAGGAGTAACACATGATTTAAAGCAAGCCACATATTGATCTTGTATAGCTCTTTCTGTCTTTGTGGTTAGGTTACTGTCTACTCTGTAGTAAAAGTTTAACCCTGGGGTGCAAACACCACGCTAATTTAAACAGTAAGTATTAATTTAGTTGATTGTCACGCTTGGGGACAAATTTAGCCTCACATTGCAATGCTTTTCACAGTCTAAGTGATAGCTCTGTCCCTTCCCCTCCCTCTATCTTTGGTGAGGAGCTTACCACAGATAGAAATAGGATGCTTCTGCATGGGATACAATTTAGACAAACATGCTAAATTATACGATACAACTACAGAAACAGGCAATTATAGCCCTTGTTTTTCACTGATCAAACATGCGCACATTGTGTTGTTCTAACTTACGATACTCTGGTGGAAAGTAATGAGCCTTGTTTTATGGCCTACATGAGACCTGACTATCTTTCTCTCGTATCCTCTATTTTCATAGGAGCAGGTGTTTAACCAATAACTCACCTCGAGTCCTGTTAGGCCCGGTGGTCCAATAGGGCCCTCGTCTCCCTGGAAACAGATGATATTGATCTTAGCATGGCTTATGTTTAGGGACATTAAGTGTTTCTTAGCAAAAAATAAATAAAAAATCCTTGTGCCATAAATCTTTGAATGCCTGTCAGGCACAGTGGGGTCATTCTTATGTGGGTGGCGTCTGAGAGTCTTACCTCCAAGCCAGGGATCCCTCGTGGGCCTGGTAAACCTCTAGCCCCTGGTTTTCCCTTGATGGGTAAAAGACAGTAAAACAATTGTAAAAGTAATTGTAGCATTTACATATGTGTTTTGAGCCACAGTAGCAGCACTGTTATGGGGAAAATGATACGGGTCTGTTAGTTAGATTGGATGGACAGCCATAAAAATTTGAGACAGACAACAATGGGCCCCAGAGGATGAATCCTCATGACTCCGGTGTTATCGGACAGTTCCTTGGCCTGTATTTGTATAGCACCACCAGTAGGCAACGGGTGAAGTGTCTTGCCCAAGGACACAACGACCGAGACTGAACCGGCAACCTTCCGATTACAAGGCGAACTGCCAACTCTTGAGCCACCATCTACTGAAACTTTCTCCAGATGATGTTTAGTTTATGATCAAGTATAAGCAAAAGTAATGCTCAAAACTAAAATAAGGCAGTGGTATTACACCTACTTATATAAATATAAAAACATTATCATCATGTGAATATTAGGGGGCTGGCGTTATAATTTAGCTCAAGAGCCACTGTATCTCTCCCAGTGTTGCTGTGGAGCACTAGCCAAGTTCTGTCCCTGTTTTGAATCATGAGTTAGTTTAGGGACTGCTTAGCTTAGATCATGATTTTACTAACCTTTGGTCCTTCAAGGCCGTTCTCTCCTGGTGGTCCCATGTCACCAGGAAAACCCTATCAAGATTAAAAAGGGCATCGATTATTATTCTGTCTGTGAAATACAGACATCAAATGCAACAACAAAGGAGTAAATACAAACCTCAGGGCCCGGAGGTCCGGGGGTACCATCGGGACCTTTCTCTCCTGGCTTTCCCTGTAAAACAGAAAGACTTGAAACAGTTGGATGTGATAAGAAATAAAAACTCATGCTGAAAATGAGATGAGAGGATCAGTGACATTTGCAAATGTCTGTGCATTTGGGACAGCCAGCAGCTGAGTCCTGTACTACGAAGCAGGATTTGGGCTTATCCATAACTTCAGTGTTACCACTTGTTTGTCTGTTTTATGAATGTGGTTCACTTATTAATGGGGTGCATTGGCAAGGCAAAAGACCTAACTTTTTCTGGAGCTGTCATGGTCCGTGGTCCTGTGTCTGTGGAATGCGTGATGCTCGGGTAGCCACACCCCCGGGCTGGGCCATCACCAGCACACCTGCTCTCCATCCCGGTGATTACACGGAGATCCACTTAATCCGGCGCTGACGGATGCTCCACGCCAGTCCGTAGTCATCCCCACAGTGGTAACCAGACTTCCACGAAAAGTGTGCATTCTCTCCTGCTTGGAACTTTGTTTAACCTGCCTACTTCTGTCCAGGTTTCTACTCGGCGTCTGCTACCTGCCTGTCCTCCGGCTCAACTGGATCTCGCGGTGCTCACCTGGCCCACTCGCCATTCCACGGACTTCCTGCCCCCACGGACTGCCACACTTCCCTCCCGAGCTCCCACGGTTCCGTTCTATCGTAAGGCCCTACTCTAACTCAGTCCTGATATGTTCTCCCCGCTTCCTGGCTCCCTAGTAATCATCTCCCCTTTCTATTGCAGCCCCCCGCCGTCCCGATCCCGGCTTCCTCGTGTCATTGTTTCCCCGGATTTTTAGTTTCTGTTTTGCTCTCTACTTTCCCTGGGTCGCCTTTCGTTGTTTTATTAAAGTGTCTTTTTGTTAGCTCGGAGTCTGCGCCTGGATCCTTTCGTGCCCGCGCACCACGGCGCATGACAGGAGCAGGTTATGTTTGAAATGAGCTCAACAGGTACGAAAGCACTGCTCACTGATCAATCAAGTCTCAGCAAGTTGTCCACATCCTGAACCAGCAATGCTGACCATCACACTACCACCACCATGTTTGATTGTTGGTATGGTGTTATTTATGAAATGCTGTGTTAGTTTTACACCAGATGTAACGGGACTCAAAGCTTCCAAAAAATTCAAAGTTGGTCTCGTCAGTCCACAGAATATTTTCTCAAAAGTCTTGCGGCTCATCAAGGTGTTTTATGGCAAATGTGAGACGAGTCTTTGTGTGTCTTTTTGGTCAGCAGTGGTTTCCTCCTCTCTTTTACAGATGCCATTTTTGCCTAGTCGCTTTCTTATTTTCTAATCATGACCTCTGACCTTAATTGAGGCAAATGAGGCCTAAATGAGGCCTAAATGAGTCGTTGATGTGTTCTTGAAGTAATTTTGATCGGCCGGTCACTCCTGGGAAGCTTCACCACTGTTTCAAGTTGTGAATAATGGCACTCACCGTGGTTTACTGGAACCCTTTTCCACTTGACTTTGTTTCTCAGATGTTTCTTTACATCGTGGCATGATGTGCTGCTTTTTAAGATCTACTTAACTTTGTCAGACAGGTTCTGTTTAAGTGATTTCTTGATTCAGCAAGTCTGGCATAATCAGTCCTGGGTGTGGTTAGTAAAGCTGGACTTAACTTCCTGAGAGACTGAAATGCTACTTTCAGCTGCTCCATTATTCACAAGGGATTGCTACAGTGGGTAGCTCCACATGTTTGATTTGGCAGATTTCTTTTACATCTGATGCAACCCTATAAAGGTTTGTGCCTCCTTCTAGGATCAGACTAGGGGTCTCTCACTTGTTAGGCAACTATAGAAACCACTACACTATAGAGCCACTTGACCTGATATAATGCTGGTGACAGTTTCCTGGCAAAGAGCAGCGACTTCCTGGACACTCTAATGGATGCTTGTAAACCTCATGGATAGGAAATTGTTGCATCAGGCCAAGAAATAGTCCTGGACATAACAGGCTATAAAAATAGTTATGTTTACTGTTGATTAACAAAAACCCTACTTTAAACATTAAAGATTACATAATGTGCAGGTTTTGGACCTTTTGACACTGCTGAGCTTGCAGTTTTCAGCTTTCTGCTAAGTTAACTGGTATGTCTGAGTTTTGTTTTCTGGCCAAACTGTTAGCACAAAGGCTATTAAGGAAATAGCTTAAGGACCAATGAAGGCAAAAACAAACAAACAAACAAAAACTAAACTATTGCTTATCTAATTGCTTATCCACATTTTAACAGTTAAATGTATTCCTGGTTTTCATGAATACATTCCCAGTCAAGAACTAACCTGTGGTCCCGGTTTCCCACGGATGCCTGGTAAACCTGGGGCCCCCTGGACACCCTGTCCAATACAAACAAAAGTTAAAAACTCAGAGAGACAGTCAGACAGGATCAGAAGCTTAATTTATTTTCTAGCAAAGCAGACATTCGACATGCATGACTCTCTGTTCAAGATTGTGCTATCTCTTGAGGCCACTCTGCTCTGTGATGGATTTGAATTTTGCTTACACACAGAGACAAATGTGGAGGGTGAACACATGAATTTCCTTAAGCTGAACAGCAGACATCTGGAAAAGTCATTTTGCAAAGACAAAGGCTGTGTAACACGAGTGTACTGCAGGTAGCGTTCCGTACGGTGGCTGAGGAGGTCAGAAAGCAGTGAGATAGAGAGCGTGTGCATGTGAGGCGTGCACAACTGTGTTGCAAAGGTGACGTACCTTGTCTCCTTTGAATCCAATCTCCCCTTGCTCTCCAGGAATCCCAATTTCACCCTGACAGAGAGAGAGGAGGAGACGAACACGCATACATAGGTGGATGGATGAGGTATGGACAGAAAAAAAGAAAAAAAAAAAGGAAACCATTAGGGGGGAATGAAATGTTCCACTTTTCCAAATACAAGCTTTTATTTATTTTTTTTAAACAGACAATACTAATTAGCAGTTTACACTTTATGAATATCCACACACAGCGAGTGTTATTTACTGGATTAGCCAACTATTCCATGTGGTGTCAGTATGTATTATGAAAGGCATTGCTGCAGTTTGTCACACCACATGTTTTGCAGGCCGTTCCAGCACAAAACAAATGAGTAATAATGAGTAACTGCAGTAATTACAAATGCAAAGTGAGAAGTGTCCAATAAACCAAATTTCAAACATGAGGCCTCTGATGAAGGTCTTTCAGTCACTTTCAGATTTGACTATTTGTGCTTTACCATCATTAAGGTATTGTGCACTGTTCTGGTTTTAGTAGAGGCAGCCAGATTTTACTGCTGTCCTTAAAAGGCCTTCTAGTTGAACCTCCTTAAATCATCAGTGCTGAGTGGTCTCTTCATGCTGCTGTTTGTTTTAAATTTCAAGGACAATGTCTGTCTACTTTTCTTTCATTTTCTTCAATAGCTTGGCTGGCTGCTTTAAATTAAAATGCTTCCATAATAGATTTCACAAAAATATGCATATGGAAACCTCATCTACACCAATAGAAACAATCCTCAGAGGTTTATATAAGTTAATTTGCAGGTGACACCTAATGAGCATGCTGTTTAAGGCCTAAACTCTGGACAGAAATATCTACGGTAGGATGCAAAAGACTACATATCCATCACATGCTGCTTAAACACAGGTCAATAACAGGAATATTCAGATCACCTTATCACCTTTCAGTCCTGGTTCTCCTGGATTTCCAGGCACCCCCTGGAAAAAGCACCAACAAACTGGTTGAAAGGCACCTCAAAAGCCAAATTCGATCAAAAGTACATCTTTACGGCACATAACTGGTAACTAATCCAAATTCAAAAGCTTAAAATAGGCCTTCTTAAAAATCTCTTGTTTTATTGCATATACAATAACTGATAAAAATAAGACAGTGAAGGCAACAGTTTCTATCTCTATGTGTGTGAGAGATTACCTTCAGTCCATTAGGTCCTGGCGGGCCAATCTGTCCCACAGGTCCCATGTCTCCCTAATGCAAGAAGATGGGATAAACAAGAAACACATTAATAAATAGTGATATCACACGCATAACGAACAAAGATGTGGCCCAGGCCCCATTCATTAATGTAAAAAACACATATACAATAAGAGCGCTCTTTGGGATTGATTAAGAATAAATTCACTGTCTTGCTTCCAGCCTCGCTATCACATCACACACAACATAAAACAATGGATGATAATATATGACTGACACTGGGAAGAATGAATAGATGTTGTGGTCAGAAGCCAAGATTGTGCATCTGAAGCTTAAATCAAAGAGTAGCCTTGGCTTAGTGTTTCAAACATTAGCCCCAGTGAATAATCGACAGAGGATGTTATCAAATATAAGCTGCAAAATTGCACCTCGGAGCAACTCACTTAATTTGGTATTGTGAGTTAAAAGGCAACCTTCCCCCCAAACTTCTAATCTAATGGAATCTAATACCTGATAATTAAGTCATATCCTGCTGGACTGATCTGTCTCTAAAACAACAAGATCTGCTCTATAGTTTCAGTGCTCTAGTCTCACACTTAAATGTTAATTTCAACGGCATATTTCCTGCTCACAAATAGCTAGAAATGCATGAAGAAACACATTAATCTTACTTTCAATGAATTCTTGTCTATTATTACTCTACCTGAACTCTCACTTGACACTTAGCTGCTCTCTTAAAACAGCAGATTCACTTCTGTATAGACTTTTGTTCCCCACAAATGAACTCTGAAACTGAATTTTGCACATTCGAAAGACACAGATTTGCAGTTTTGGGGTATTCAAGTATTCAAACCCAATGGTCACTAAGAGCAAGGTCCTTATGTATTTTTGTGTGTCTCTGTGTGTGTTTTTGGAGGATGCTGCTGCAATGAGAAATACTTGCCTCCGCTCTGTGCACACATTGAAATCCATCTGTCTAATGCATCTATAACCTGGATTTTGCATTTTAACAACTATAAGACCTTACAAAGGAATCGTATCATTTTTATTTCCCAAGCATAACATCGGATTCTGATTCTGATTCATTTGTAGCCTCAAAACTTCAGTTATGCATGATACAATGAGATGCCAAAAGGTTGCCCAGTAACCAGCTAGCAAAAGGCTAAAAAGGCCTGTTTTTGTATTTATGCACATATGAAACCCTATAAAAACATGTCTTGATGCATGCTCAATCATCCAGGTAAGTAAATCGCAAAAGACTGATTCTGTTAATAGCGTTTTGATCATTCAGTGGGCTAGTTTCAGTTTTTGCTCAAATGTACTCTTTATAAGGTTGGGGAAACCTGCAGTAAGCTGAGACTGAAGAAGTCACTTGGATGAGTGACGAAACGTTTCTCCTACTGAAAACGCTACGTCCAGATGGGACTTATTGAAAAAACATCCTATTGCACACCAAACAGCACAGACATGTCAAACAGCATTGTAGCATGCACTTGTACTAATAGTGAAAATACATCATAAACAGTCAGCGTATTGCAAATAAAACACAGAGATGGTGAGATGTGATTACATGTGATGTGAGATGTGATTTCAGCTAATGGAGAAGACTGATAATGAACTCCAGTGATTCCTAGCATAATCATAGACTCGGAAACATCATACTGGTGAAAAACTGCCACAGATGAGGCTTCATGACATCAAAGTAGGTCTTGTTTGTATTTCAGAATGGCAGTCTTTAACACAATGAAATTTGGTTCATTTTTCAACTGTTAAATATAAGCAAAAATAAGAAAAGAGAAACTATCTATTTTGAGTGTATTTCTAAGTGAGAGTCGTTGTCTAGACATTTTCTCTACTTCAGTAGTTGCCAGCCTTCACCCAAAGCTTCTCAGCTTTGGAGTCCCCAAAGAAGAGTGACTGTATATTTTTATCTTTGTAGTGGCGCTCCGTCCCGCTGCTACGTACTGTACATTATGCTGACGGATAAGACGGATAAAGAGGACACAAAGCTCAGACTAGGGCTGTAATCAGAGTCCTTCAATTACAGGCCTACTACCACCACCGGTGGCCTAGAATAGGTCGGGAGGAGTGGCAGCAATGGGTGAAGACGGGACGCAACAAGAGAAACCAGGGAGACATTATAATCATACACAATTATGCGGCTGTCGGGCTGGGCAAGCATGGAGGGCAAGGTGATGGGTGGGCGGGGGGCAGCTCTGTTCTAAAAATAGTTATTAAAAGGGCGCTTCAAGAGGAGGACAAGATGCACTGTTAAGGTCTGTGTGATTGATAAACTGCACACGAGTGCCTTGTTCTTCATGTGAGAAAATAGCAGATATAAACTGCACAATTCAGGCTTTACACTCACTGTGAAAAAAGCCCTGGCGTCTAAGAACCATCCACATTCACCTAATATCTATATTAAATATATGAATTAGATCCCCACCAAACTGGCAGGCGACATAAATGCAAGCTAATAAAGTTTTCTCCTTTTCCCCCCAGTTTTGCAGGTATATTCAGTTTCATTTAAACATTTGCAGCCGAGATTGTGCACAGAAAACACACAAACTACAACTCACAATAAGTCCAGGAACTCCGTTTGGACCGGGGGCTCCCATGTTACCCTAGTTGGAGAGGAGGAGAGAGAGAGTTAGTGAGATGAAGAGAGAGGGAAAAGGAGCAAGTTTCATGGGTTATTGGCCCTTTTTTAAAACAAACATGCTCAGAAGAGTGGCTCAGTGTTCTTCGCAGCTTATGAGAGGGGGCTGTGTGCATGAATATGTGAGGGGTCTCAGGTAAAAGGGATGTGAGACCATCGTCCCACTGTGGCTTTTTCAAATATGCAGGTTCTACCTCAAAAAAAGAAAGAAAAGAAAGAAAGACAAGAGGACAGAGACTGTATCCTAATTAAGGCCATTAACAGGTTTTACTTTAACCCAGTGAAATATCCAGGAGTTAGTACAGTATACTCATTCAGTGTTAAAGAAAATCTATGTCAGTCATTTTCGACTTTTATTCATAGACAGCATAAAGGTTTAGTGAAAGAAAGTAGTTTCTTTCACTAAACTTTGAAAACGTGAAGCCAATGCAAAAGAGACCTGCTTTCTTTTTAATGGCCAGCAGGGGGCGACTCCACTGGTTGCAAAAAGTCTTCCAGTTGTGTAGAAGTCTATGGGAAAAGAAACCTTGGCTCCCTTGTTCTGTGACCTCAGTAAACACTTTCCTGATGACTTAATGGTGGTTATATTGAAAACACAAGGTTTAATTTGTAACTTATGGAAAATTATAAAGTATGTGCACTGGATAACCTCATTAGCTAATGACAAGTTTCCTATTGCTCATGATGCCCAGTTTTAAAGCACCAACATGGCAACAGCAAAACTGGTGGCATCAAAAGGCAACAACATTAAGCAGTAGATGATGTCATTGTTTAAATGGTATTTTCTTTTATTTACCACCATCATGAAGTTGACTGTTTTAGCCATGGCCATGGTCATTTTTCTTCAAAGGATTACTTATTTGGTGACTTATGACACCATCACCAACACCATCATCACAGCAAATCTGATGACTTCCCAATAGGCCTCATAGGAGGTTGATGGTACATCCATCTACAGGACATTTCTCCACTGCAGCTACCCACAAGCAAATAACAAACTATACATCTACTGATGATAGCTTTCCCTCTGCATTTGAAATTACTGATAGCTCAATGCCCCCCAGAAGCACAGCCTTGTTGAGTCTGACTTTTCCAGTAAGCATCTAAGATTAAATAAGTATATTCTGCTTTTTTCCCCCAAACATTTTAAGCTTCATCAAGATTTGAAGACAATCTGCTTGCTTTGCAGGAGTAAAATGCATTAAACATGTCATCACAAGTAAAGACAACAAAGAGTGGAGAAGGAAAAAGCAAAGTATATATAAATATATTTTCATATATTCCATAAGCTTACTGATTATTTCATAATAACATTTGATAAATCTAATGCGTAATCCACTTTGGAAGATGGGTCTTTTTCTCAGGAAGAGAATAAACAGCCCAAAAAAGGATTTATTAGCAGTTCAGCTGCCTGCTCTAAAAGCCTGACTCATTGGAAAAGTCAGAAATGGATAGGTGAAGTGTTTTCTAGAACATAAACCTTAACTTCACTTTTATTATGCGTAGTTCAGTGTGCATCAAGTGTAACTTTTTATGTTTTTGTTCTAGAGTTTTCACTGACGGGCTTATGAAGTCCCAAATTTGTAGGAATATCAAAAATAGTGGAAATGCTACGGTCCAATTATTTGTCTTCCATATGGACGGAGTTACACAGACTGGGTTTTGCTGGTCCGTCATTAATGAATGGGGGGAGTCATCAAAATGGCATCCTGTTACATCATTTACTATTCTTGGATATCGCCTTCTCATGGCTGTGAAGCTATACGTGTGTTGGGACGCAGTTTACAGCGGCGAATAGGAAAAGCTACATTTAATACAGCTTTTTTCCTTTTTCTTTTTCTTTTTTGGAAAATATGTGCCAAGGAAAATGATCTACAGCAGCTGGAGGCATGACACGAAATGAAATGCAATAGCGATGCTTGTCGAGAACAACTTCAAACAAAACCCAAACACGGAGGCAAACTGCTGGACCAACTGAGGATTTAGCCACAAGCACTGTGAAAATGTTACAGTAAACATCAGGTGTGTGTGTGTGTGGGTAAGTAAGTGTGTGACATACTGGCTCTCCATCTGGCCCAGGTGGTCCTCTCTCCCCAAAGTCACCAGGAAACCCCTGAAAACAGAGAGAGGAACTTTAATGTTGGCGACATACAGCAACTCAAACATAGGTATTCATAAATGTATGTCCTGTTGCTTTTAGTTCAGCTCAGAGACAACTGATTTTTGGGCAACTTGGGGGAAACGCGCAGATGTGAACACAGCATTCAAATTGATTTGGTGAGCAGCTCCTTATAGACACATCCAGAATTTATGGAGGGACACAACTATTCATTATAGGAGTGGTTCTGGCCATGTGATGCCCACTGTAATCTGCCCCCCACCCCCCCACCCCCAAATCCACTGATTCACTAACTGAAGGAACCTGTCATAGCCTGAGAAGGAAGTTTTCAGTTGCTTCTTTATTGGCCAAATGACACATTGAGATAAGCAATGAGAGAGAACCAAAGCAGCACATTTAAGGAAGCAAAAACAAACCAAGAAGCTGAAAGATGGTACAAAGCTCTTCAGAGATAATGATCACTGGAGATGGATGATCGTTCTCTGGAGCGTCATCTCAAGTCTTGTGATCTACTGCTGTAATAAGCATATTTAGTTACAGTCACTTTAGTGCACACAAGGCAATTGTATTTGCATTGATTGTGCAAATACTGATGCAAATAAAAAAAGTGCATTGTAGTTGGGGGAAATATGCCAATGTGAATGGCCTTAACCACGGAGTCAAGTGAACAGAGCACACTTTCACAAATACTGCTGACTGCTGCACAGCCAAGAGTGCTGCTACTGTAATAGTGCGGCAATTATAACAGTTTCACAGAGTCAAATATAGCATTAAATATAAAGTAATTTGAAATATGCGCAAAATAAGAGTATAATGGCTCCATTAAAAGCATTAAATCTATCAGCTGTAGGCTGTGTGTAGCCAACTGTTCTACTGTTCTACCGTAAGCCAAGTAATTACCCTGTCCATTTAGCAGTAACAGGGAAGCTAATCAGAGCTTTGCTAACAGTTGGTGGTTTAGCGCAGAGAAACCACATCTGCATAAAGCAGTAGAGCCAAGGCATTTTAAACCAAACCATTCAGAAAGACTCATAATGGCTAGGTTCTGCTATTCTGGCCTCAATGCATTGCTTCAAAATGCCAATTACTGTTACCTCCTGAAAATGTCAGTTATTTCTGCAAGAGTGGAGATGATTTAGATATACTGCATTTAAATCTCTGTCTATACTTAGAAGCAAATTGTGCTGACTAAACGCAACTCCTTTGCAGGTTGTTTCTTGAAAACGAAATGCCATTTCAACCTCACTTTTAGACAATAATAAATCCCTTTGACTGAGGCTTTCTGAATGTTTCTCCTGAAACTTTGCATCAGGTCAATGAGGCGATCCTAACAGCACTAACTGCTGTAATAGCACATTGTTTCTGTAGCAGGTGGAGTACCATGCTACCTAAAAACGAAGAAGAAGAAGAAAGTAGGGTCATTGTGCAACAGAAGCCTGCTTTATAGTACGATAAAATTGTGAGCGCTGGGGGAACACACATCTACGAAGGATGACAGTGACCCAAAAGATGAATCATATAGCTGTCGCCGCTGCTGTACGAGCTGAGGACAAATGTGGGAAACGTGGATTTGCCAAGTACTTAAAAAGCCTTTGAGGAGAGTCATGTGAGCCTTTAGTGTATTTCTGCTTTCACATTATGTCAGACCACCCTTTTCATCAGCCTCAACCTTAAAAAGGATCAAACAACAGCAGCACTTACTGCAAGATACTGAACTGATATAAAAGAACTGCAACAGATGAGCCTGATAAAGACAACCACCACCAACAGACAAAGACAGCCAAACAGAAAAAAAAAGTTATGTAGAAATGTTGGCAATGCACTTTGGAAACTTTTTAAGCTTTCCATGGTTTTAGATATATTCGCTCTTGACTCATTGGTAGATGGCAAACTGTGCGTGTGTGTGCTTCCTCAACAGAGTACAAGTGCTCTGGTGATGGCCATTAAAATGTCTGGCTCGTGTTCTTGTGGTTCTTCTGTTCCATCAGGGAGCAGAGGGATGATCTCTGAGGGATCATCTCATTAAGCGTCCATGCTTTCCATTTTCCATGCAAAAGCACTGAAACCAGATGACAGTGATTATGATAGGTGTGTGTCTTTCAGTTGCTTTTGCAGGCCAGAAATGTGCTTAATTTCTAAATTTACTTCAGTACATTTAATGCTGTCTTTTAAGGATGTTATGCATAAGAAATGTACGGATATTGGTACTAAACAGACCAAAATAATGATATTTTTATATCCCTGTGCCGTTTTCATGGCTGTAAAACTTCTCTTATAATGCAGGCCTCTTTAAGTGAGGAGAACACCCACGCATACAAACTCCAAAAAAAATCAAACGCAATCAAATCAAATGCAAAAGGCCCCACAAACTTCTGAAGCGCTAAATTTGTATCTGCAGCTGCTTCTTAAACAATTGCCTAATAACAGAATAAGCATCTACTTCTAAAAGCCTCACAATAGTGGACACTCGCTTGCGTGTGTTTAGACGTTTTGGCCAATAAATGCCTTATTTACTGAAAAGCCAATAAGCAACAGCTGCAGAATGATCTCAGCAGTGTGTGTCGGGGGTTACACACTCTTTCTAAAACACTCTGTCAAACTGACTTTGAACACTATATCTGACACACACAACAGAATCAGCGGCTTCCTTCCAAATGGCTTGGCTCCATGCTGGGGGGGACCGAAAGCCCATTACTCCAACAAAAGCCTTTTTCTTGTTACATCCAAGACCCCGACATGCGGCTGGTGGGACTCCACTCTATTCAGGCTGCAGTTAACCCTTCCAACAGCCATGGAAATACTTAGCCGATTGAAAGAATGACGCAAATGCAGACCTTATAAATTTTCATATGTGTTGGATTCTTTGCAGAAAAAGTTTCGATCTGACCCAAATACAGGGAATTTTTCTTTTTTTTCCAAACTTGTCTCTGAACTTTAAGGTTCTAAAAGCTATAATCAGCATCCATAACAAAGCAAACATTCAAAATGAGCACATCCAGCACAATTCATCACATTTTTGAAAGATTATCTGCAAAGTATGTTGAGACAAAACTTTACCGGCCTACCCATCTTGCCCCTCTTCCCTGGTTCGCCGGGTATACCCTGAAAATCCAAACAAGATAGAGAGAGCAGAAGTAGAAAAGAAAGCAGAACAGAAAGGGTGAAAAGAAGACGAAAGACAGAGTCAGACATTATGTAAGAAGCCATATCAAAATCAAAACATAGCACTTTTGGGTAGAACTGATTCAAGCCCAAAACACACTATTAAAAAGCCATAGCCGTAAGCCTGTCTCCTCTCCTGCTTCAGCAGATGTGAACAGCAGCTGACTGCAGCCTAGCCTATATTTCTAACCTATTATGAGAGATCTAGGCTTCCATTGTGCACATATGTCTATTAAATGAGAAAAAGAGTCTGCTGGAAGAAGAGAGCTATGCATAGTCTCTGCTTTATGTGTATCTTTCTGGCTACAGATGGTACAAGTTGTGATTACAGCCTATCCTGTGCTGATGCAACCTTCTGGACCGTGTCATAAGTAGGCAAATGGCTGTACAGAAGTAAGAGGCCTTAGTGAGTTCAGGCAGTTCAAAGGCCTTAAAAGAGCGGCTTTTATTATGAGTCATCAACACTCCCACACAGCTTTATACAGCAGCATCTCGGACAGCTGGGGACTGCTTCTCGTGTTATAACAACAAGACAGCTGAATGTACAAAATGCTGAAGAAGAAATGCTGTCCTTTCACAGGCCCTTTAGCTGGATTCGGCTGGTCTGTGTACATTTTCTGAGTTACCGATTGCTTGAGAGAAATATACATTTGAAAAGGACTCACTCTTTCGCCATCAGGACCGGGCAGGCCAAAAAGGCCTGGGATTCCAATGAAACCCTGAAGGAGAGAAGAGGAGACAGGAGGAATATGGATGAGTATTTGGATAGTATAAAAGCAGTAGGAAAAAAAACCCTAATGGCTCTGGGGCTGGTTTTCAGTGGATGATGGTCCACCACGGACTGGGTTGGCTTGCATGAAGAACCAAGCCATGAGGCAAGTGTATATGCCCATGGACTGCATGGTGCTGGCTTCCACGATGTAGTCCAAGGGCACATACCCTCACGCCAGGGATCTCTGAAGATAGCCAGGACATCACACTGGGCTGTCAGTATGGTGGAGACACACACAGACGACAACAAGCAGAAACACCACAGTTGAACGCTGGAGGAACAGTTCAGGTGCTAGTTAGAAGCAAGGCGTCAGATGAGTTTACACAATACGTAGTGGTCAGCAAGGGAAAGAGAGCAGAAAACAGAGAAAGGTAGTGCAGTGAGCAAAAGGGGGACTAGAAGGCCTCCTTAAGACAGCAGGGCCTCAAACTGAGCTTAAACAGGAAATTCCAGCCAGTGGGGGCAGGGGAAGGCTTCGGAGCAGCCAAGGGAAACTGATAAAGAACCTTTATTGAAATGCAACATAAAAATCAGTTTGTGTCACCTGCGTCTGTTTTTTTGTTTGTGTGCCTAAAGGGTGTTGGTTTGCATGAGGAGGCTTATCAACAGCCAGTCTTTGAATAAGAGTCTGTATACAGTAACACAATGTTTGTATTACAAGGCTCCTAAGTTTAGCACGCTATTAACAGTGAGTTGAGTGTGTGTTTATTTATGTGTGCGGTGTTGGATGCTGGTGCAACTGCTGCCATGCATGCTTTCATACATACTAGCATTTGGCTGGTGTTGCATTCAAGTAAGTGCTCATCCAACAACAGCTTTCTAGCACAAAATGCTAATGCTTGTGAGCAGGCCCTTAATTTAGCAACTTCTTTGTGCATTTTTTTTTAAATAAATGTCATGAGACGAGTAAGCATATTCAGTGATCCTGTCAAAACATCAATACTGGTCATTTAGACAGATCTAAGCTTGAGCAGCACATTTGTAGAGCAGAAAGTTGACTCCTTACCCGAACGCCTTTAGGCCCCATCGGTCCTATAGGCCCAGGTAAACCCTGAAAATCAAAAAGAGGAATTTAATTTAGCAGCCCTGCACTTGAAGCTGTGCCTGAAGTACTTCATTTGGGTTATACCAAAGTCTACAGGTTTAACTTTAGAATGGAATATTTTAAAAAGCAATGCAACAGAGATACATCCTAATATTATAATTGGTAAGGTTTATTATAAAAATAACAGAAACCTCCCCAATGGGGAAAGGTGACAGGACACAATAATAAATACTCCTGTACAAAAATACACTGCCATACATTTCTGTATAGCAGCTATGGCTTAAATACTGAAGTGGATCTCTATGTTAATTTCTGAGGCATTTATTATTCATTTTCTTCTGTTTAGTATTTACCCAAATATGTTTTTTTCCTCCAGGCCATCTGCTTAGCATAACCTAATCCCTCTTGGCCCTCTGCCCTTACTACGGCCCTGACTACAACTGTACCAGTCACAGGAGAGGATTTACTGCACCTGCCTGCCAGGATAACCTTTGGCACCTGGGCTCCCGACTGGACCTTGCTCACCCTGCGGGGAAGAGAGAAAGAGAGAGACAAATAAGAAGGTGGAGGAGAGGGAGAGAGCGGTAGGGTGGGCAATCAAAATTGCAGCAACACAAACACACACAAGCAGGCCATTCATAGCAGTGAATGGTTTCAGTGAGGTAGACAACGCAGATGGGATGAAATACAGTGATTGATAAGTATAATAACTATATGTCTCCAATATGTTCTTTTTATTAATTAAATTTAATGTCATTTATTTATTTATTTATTTATACATATAGCGTCAAATCAAAACAGAAATCACTTCAAGCTGTTTTATGTTCAACGGTAAAGACCCTAAAGTAGTACAGAGAAAACGCTAACAATCAGCTGCCCCCCATGAGCAAACAGTTGGTGGCAGTAGGAAGGAAAAACTCCCTTTTAACAGGAAAAAACCTTCGGCTGCGTTTTTTTTTTTTTTTAGAATTGTTTTGATTTAAAAGATCATATTTTATTATTATGTTAAAATGGCAAGGAAATAAACACTCTAGAAAAGTATATGCACCTCAAATTGGTACTTAAGTAGAGTACTTGTGTAGATGAACTTGGTGACATTCCACCCCACTGAATTGTTCCCACTGATTACCATGAAAAGCTTCTTTTTTTTTCTTTCACTCCTCACTTTTCAGATGTGTTCCAGACCATAGACCCTAATTAGCAGTTTGGTTTGCATGCATGTACTGTATATGTCACTGTCAGAAGGCATAAGACATGTGCACAGAAGCAGGTTGTGTTTAAAATTTGCAGAGGACAAGCGTTTGTGTCTTACTTTCCTTGCCATTCCCTCTCTCGGATAAATGTGTATGATGCTGCCAGTTAAAACACGCCATGAATTTGGCTTTGTGACATTTGGGCCTTTAACTGACCAGCTGTAGGTTTAGGCTCTGAATACAGCCTGTGGTGCATTACAGTAACACAGTGTCATCAAGACACTGTGTTACTGCACACAACAGTATGGTGATTTACACTGTGATCGTCATCAAAAGGAACCAGCTATGTGGGAAACAGGGGGGCGCTTGAGGATGAATCGAGTGGGAGGGCATATTAGTAAAAAGTACCTTCTCTACAATGACTAGAGCAGGAACTCCCCAAACTGATGACGTCATCCTGAGCACGGCTGTGACAGTGAGGAGAAATTTCCACTTCTCTTTTCATGACTAAGATCTTTCTTTAATGCAAACAGTAGCATGACCTTGCCTAATTGGAAATAACTTTGGACGCAAGGCTGGATGCTCCATGCTTAAAAATAGTGTTGGGCTGGACTAAACAGCCAGAGTCATGTCTTCCGTCACTTAGCAGTGAATAAAAGACTTCATTGAATGGATTCCCACAGATTAAGGAAAGTCAAACAGATAAATGACCTGGGAAATATGACAAAGAATAAAAGCCTGCTAGAAAATAGCATAGCATGTCATAGTGTGACATGCTGTAAGACAGTGTGACGGTTGAACGACAAGCCCGGAGCAGAATAGACACACACAAAGGGAAACTTTCTCCAGGACTGCGGAGTAGCAGCCACTGAGTGTGTCACTGTTGGCCTACTTGGCTTGTCCCTGTTTCTTTTCCCTCTATTTTTTCCTCTCTTTGGCATCACGTTCTGATATCATGGAGTGCATCGCTTTAACACAGTGCTTTGGCCAGATGTCTGTCCTCACCAGTGCTTTATAACAGGCTAATCTAATCTGGCTGCCCAGCTGGCATCCTCGGTGCGCGCACACATACACACAGAGTGAAAGGTTGAACACCTGGAGTGAATGACGACTGAGTTTCAATTTTGAAGAATGAAGCGAGAGCAAGGGTTTAGACTTGAGTGAGGTGGACGTGAATGACATACGTGGACACTAATGAAGGCATGGCATTGCAGATAATGTGATGTGCACGAGGTAGAGAGAAGTGCCTAAAAGAAAAGAGTTCATCTGGGGAGATTTAAGGTTAAAGAAGCAAAATATATAATGAGAATATACAAGATATAGAAATGAACATGGGTTTTTCTGTGAGGGTGGCTGTTGCAGAAGTAAAAAAGAACACCTGTGAAAATACTTACAGGGTCTCCAGGGAGTCCGGGTTGGCCAGGGAAACCTTTCTGTCCCTAAAGAAACCAAAATATCACATGATAAGTGAGTATAAAATAATAACAGAAAAAAAAGAGGTGGGAAAGTCTGAAATGATTCACAGTTGAGGAAAAAGCCTGACAAACACAGGAGCATGTGTGGGAATGACAGGTGGAGTGAAGTGGTAACGCGAACAGCACCAACAGACAAATTTGGTGCCATATGCGGTGAGGTATCAATCTGCCCTTCTGTTAATGGATCAGACTTTCCACTGGCTGTGTTCGCAGGGTCTTCAGAAGACTATTGCCAAAATCATGGCACGTTGAGGATATAAATGCCTTCCTGTTTAAGTCAGATAGCAAGGCCCTCCCCCTGCAGCAGGCCAGACTGCAACACAGAAGACAGCCTGACATAGTGCTTTCCTGCAGTTTTTGCTGACTCCAGCACCACAGACCCCCGACAAAGACTGGAGGAAAAAGAAAAAAAACTAAATCAAAGGTAGGAAGACATGCCTTCCCAGACCACAGTTTGATAGAGTGAGGGAGCAAGAGAGAGAGAGAGATTTAAAAAAAAGGAAAGAGAGGGGAAAAAAACAAAGTAAAAACAGACGGCCGAAGAAAGGAAAGACTCCTGTTGTCCCGTTTTCCTAAACCACAGCTTCAGCGTTCCAAGCCAAGGCTCCCAGAGTTCCTGTAAACTATCCACTGCTCTGTCAACTGACTGCAGCAGGAGAAGAGGACGCAGCATCCCTCTACTCATTACGTTACACGATCGCTCTCGTCGGTCCACTACGCAGCAGCACTTTAAACTGCCGTTCCCAGCATTTTAAACACCACCTCCTGCGCTTTAATAGTTCCAGCAACTGTGTCAGCAAAGAGTTGTTTTCTAGTAAACCTTTTGTAATTGTCATTGCAGATCTATGTTTTTTTTTAAAGTCTGCTTTCATCTGTGTCTAACACACATATAAGCCCTGTGTTGTGTTGGAAAACGTTCACCTCACATCATCTGGTGCACATCATCAAAAGACCACTAGGAGGAGATGCCTTTGGCTGAGAGGAAAATACATGAGTAACACAAATAAACAAGTAGAGATGTTAGCAGGTGCTGACAGACACAGTGACACAAGCTTGAATTTAATCAATAAAGAGAACAGATGGACTCAGAGACACATGCTGCACATGTCTGAAAACTTCCCAATTATAAAGTGCAATATTATGACGGTGGTCAGCTGGTAAACATTTGTGTTTTTCTGATGATTACCTACATGTGTCCAAATATATGGTCTGTTTATACTGAGACACAACCACTGGCTTTTAATTACTACTTAAAATAAATTTCTGTTTTCTATGCACTTCTTCGCTAACATATATTCTCTGAAGAAGCGGTGACCTAAACCCTCTCTCAAGCTTGGAAACACATATACAGGTTCACAAATGTGTGCACATTCGCACAGATGGGCACATGCACAATCACACACGAAGATACATGCACCTTATGCACAATATACCCTCCATCTTATTACATGGCTTACTTGTAGTACAAACATGTGTAGTGGCTTATGTTCCCATGGTGTACTGTGAGGTCCACTAACCACAAACACACACATGCACAGATGCCGTGGTTCCTGTGTATTAACCATAGCCTCTCAACCTCAGCTAGACCATCTTAGATCCTTATCTCGCTCATTATGAGCTTGCTAATGAGAGTGGCCATTCCCGCCAGGCTGCCGGTGTTTACAATGCCACTTGTTTAACAAGCATGTGTGTTCAATCAGATAAACCCACCAAAATGCTTTTCATTTACAGCAGCCTCCCGGTAGCACTCTATAAGCACAAACCCTCCACCCAGCTAAGTCTAGGAGTGCCCCGGGGGAACGCTAAGCGCATTTTGGCAGAGAGAAAATAAAAGACACATCGTGTCTGCTGATGACATGTCATTCCTTTGACTTGCTGTACCCACATTGTGGGTGTTCAAATGAGTGCCAACCTCACGTGTGCTTAACAACTGTACTCCACAAACAATGCGTATCTGACTGAACTGTGCAGCACCCTGGTAGCAGAAATATACGACTCTCCTTATTAATCTCAGCTTTCATCTCTTCAAACCCTACAGAATGGAGCCACATGATTGCTCGGCGTAATCGTCTGGCTCCATGTATACATTGAATGTACAGGAGAACATAAACGCTCCACGCAGGGACAGACAAAAAACAAACAACTGTGCGAAGGAACTGGACAATTTGGCTGAAATTTAGCCAGTGGAAAAAGATTCCTCATCTCATCCCTGTCTGCACAGCAATTTCAGCACAATGTTTCCTTGCATGCAGTATCACTGTTACTGCTACCAGAGAACAGAGAAGTGATTTGTTGTAAAACACGCAAAGAAAATGATGGTTGATTTGAATTCTCTCATAATTATGATGATGATGAGCATGTGGAGCATTTGTTAGTTTGAACAGTGAGCAGGAGCTTAATGGAGAGAGTTTGGTTTGGAACGGGACTCCAGGCAGATTAATGTCATACAACAAACTGCCATGCACAAATAAAGGAAACGAGGATGATTAATACACTGTCTGGAACTGGGAGTGAAATACAGTATATGATTCTACCTTTTAATTATAGGCTACTTCTCCTTTTGGAATTCATTGAAAAGGATTTTATTGTATAAAACTGAAAAACATCAGAGTATCCAAACTTTGCTTGCTGTAAAACAATCACATATTTGGATAACACGTATGTGAAAAGCACAAGTATAGAGACTTTTTATAAACACCACAAAGTGTCTCAAGACAGTCACATTTTCCCACAATGTTGCATAACCACTGAGTCGACAAGAGTGTTTATGGATTACTTTCCAGCTGTCTGGATATGCTCTCGTAGTCTTTAAAAGTTTGCACAATCTCTGGCAAATTATGAACATTTTCAGACGATTCAGTTGCTAACAGCAACGAAGACAGTGCTGATTAACATACCCATTACAGCTATGTTCAAGATACATGGTTTGTGTGATGACACCTACATCACCCACAGGACATAAATCCTTTATTGTCCTACAGTCATTAACAGAAAACTTTAAGATGTGGAAAAGAAGTGGAAAGTGCAGGTTTTTGCTATTTCATTGTGCATATATTCAAACTGTTGTGTTAAATGGTTTTAACCAGTTACTGTAATGTACATAACAAAGTCCTAACAAAGTAATGTGAATTTAGAATCCTCATATATCGTTCCTTACATCCCTATAGGCTGTCAATGCAAACAATGTCAATAAGAAACATAGTTTTAAATAGCTTCATATGACATGAAGGCCCAGCAAATAGATATTGCTCTGCTCGACGGTATGTCTCGACTTTCAGGTGAAAAAAGTATGGACACTTTAAGAGACAGGCAGAAAGTGAGGAGAGACGGATCACCTAGTCCTGGGATGGGACACAGGGCATGCAGGCAGTAAGGTGAGATGCGTGGCTTGTACTGTGGATTTGTAGTTGAGGTTTGGCCCTGTGTATGTCCCCTATCCCTGACCCTGCCTCGCCATACTGAAAAACCATTCAGAGCCTGCCTGCTAGAACAAATGTTGTACAGAGCGGAACATATTTGGCTTGTCTGACAGTGTAAAATCACACTCTAGTATCACACATTTAAAGTACCACTGTTTCCTCCATTAAAGTTTCCACGGAAAAAAACCCCCCAAAAACCCAGAAGCCAAATTCCAGAATTCCCGGTCGAAACATCACGGCTAAGGATGAATTAGAGGCTGGATATTCGTGCGTGTTTGTGTGTGAGACAGAGAAAGTGGAGGGCAAAAATACAGAGGAGAAGAGAGGAAAAGTTGCTGTTGTCCTGTTTTCCTAAACCACAGAAAAACAAGCAAACGATGACAGAGAAAGTTAAACAGCTAGAAACACAAGAGCAATACGAAGGTGTTTCAGGGTGGCCTACGAGGGAAATCCAATGCCCATAAATGTTGTTATTTGTTTTCAAATATTGCATTCTCTTTGTATTCATCTGGCTTCTGTGGAAATGGAGAGATCTACATCAGGGCGAAACGCGTCTGGGACTTTCCACCTTGAAAATGAACAGAACAAGGCCTGTTTGAGGAGTACCCTTTGGAGACTGACTCACACGCCTGTCACAGTGTTGCATTAAGGATGGAGATTCATTTAAGGAAACTGCTGCTACAGTGGATAGCCGATAACTACAACAAGTTATTGTGCTTTGTTTACTGCAGGATGGAAGCAGGTTAATGAGCTTCTTTGTGTTTGTGTACAGAAAGGAAGTTGCCTCCTTGTGCTTACTTTAACAAGTTTCCTTTATAGTCAAGTTGTCTGTGGTTCATTGACCAATACCTGAGGCATGCTTTGGTGATGTCAGTCTCTGTGTATGTGTGTGTGTGTGTGTGTGTGTGTGTGTGTGTGTGTGTGTGTGTGTGTATGAAGTTGCTATGGTTACGCTCCCCTAGTGAAGAGTCTATGATGTCATTCTGATAATTCGAGCTATAATGTGCCCTTGGGTTTTATTAAAGCAGTTTGCTCCACCTCTGGACTGCATGCAGATAAGCGGAAAATGCTGTCGAGGGTAAAAAAGTAAGTATACAGTGCATACTTTAAAGTGATCTTACATTTATGCTAACAAACAAATCACTGTCTTAAATAATCTGACCTAATCTGTGTAGTCACCCTTGGCCAAGTTAAAAGGCACTAACTTCTTGATAAATCTTCAAATTGCTAGTTTTAAAGGAATCTGTGAATGTTTTTCACCAGACTTACATTTTTTTTTGTTTCCATTCTGGCTGAGTGTGTGTGAAAGAGAGAGGCAGCGACATACAAATGGACTAAGACACACACACACACAACACACACAGAAAAGCAGACACCTAACAAAAGCCATATGTTGAGCCCGAGGTAGCCATCCGGCTGAAGTCTGACACTGTGTTACAGAGCACTGTGGCTCTGGGAAGAAAGTAAATACAGCCAGAAGTGCTTTACACCTAGTCTGAAAGGCATACAGTCAACCTGCACTATTCAATTACTGACCTAATTTGTTTAAGACATGTGCACGGCTCAGCTGCATTTGATGCATGATGTAATTGGAAGCTTTTAATAGGATCTTCTTTTCATTTATTAGACATATGTTTGCAACAGTTTACTTGGAAAAAGGGTGAAAGGAACTATTTTGATGCTGACTGGAAGCGAGCACAAAGATTAAACTGAAGTGGTTCCCAACATTTTTCTGGCTCACATGCGGTCTTTGTTTATATCTGTCATATTTCAGAGGTATTCAATTTAATTAACTGCCATCAGCTGGAGTTTACTTGGCACTACTATATGAAACTGTGGGTCAGGCTCCACTCCTTTATTCTAGCTTTCGTAGTTTATTCACTGTGTTATATGACTTCATAACTAAGTTTACATTGTTTACAAGTTAAAGTCTTTACAGCCAAAGTTTTGTTCCTCAATCTGCCCTCACTCCTAAGTCATTACAAAGCGACACTTGATCAGGTACCTAGCATATTACACTGTAATAACCTGGGCAATTTTTACATCGTTTTGCAACTTTTCAGTGGAGTAGAGTTTAAAACGCTGATTAAGGGGAAAAAGCAGTCCACTGACGTAGTCACTGTTACAGAATGGGTAACTATGTTAACCAAGGATGCGTAACCACGGTATCGAAGGAAACCTGACGCAGATGGGAAAAATGGGGCTCTTAGTGTGTGTTCAACACGACAACCCTAACTTTCCCCCTGAATCTAACCACAGAGTTTAGTTGTTTGAATGTAACTGCAAGTCAAAAATAGAGAGTGAACGTAAAGGAGCCCCAGTCATTCACCACCCAACCTACTTTTAAATTCGGACCCTAAATTTTCTGTTCTTCTCACATTGGCAATGCTAAAATGTAACCCTGTATATTGGAAAATGATGTTAAAGGTGGTTCCCCTAGAGTTAAAATATGAATCTAGGGAATGGGAATGGGTTGCATCCTTTCTCTAACCACTAACCAAGAAACCACATTTAATTCTGACACATTGCATTTGGCTGATTGTTTGTATCTTTTCCACATGTACTGAGCCAAAATTCGTACTTAAACTTCAACTGCTGACGCGCCCTCAGGGAACAAGTATTAACAAGTAGTAACACACGCGCTCACAAAGATAAGCACACAGGGATGCATTCATGCCCACAGAGACGCATACACAACCCAGACATTCAACTTGGTCTTAATCTCAGTCTGTGCTTGTTACACTTCTGTCTACCAGAAGGTCTGCCCTACATTTTACTTCCTTGGACTTATGAATCACTCAAGCCGTGCCTTAAGTAAGATTTAAGACACTAGCAATTTGACGACTGAGTGCATGATTCCCATTCTCTTTTCCCCTTTGAAAAAAAGTCTGACCCCTTTATCTCCTGTGGCAGCCTTCCTGCCAGATCTCTGCAGGATCCACTAAACAAACTGGCGAGCACAAAAAGGAAAAACAAAAATGGAGAGAATTGGGAAGCAGAAGATGAGTAGAGATACTTTTACAAAGATGAGCAGGTTATACACAAACAACACCACACACAGACACATTACCAATACACATTGTGACTCATGCATTGCCTCGGGCCTCGCCTCATAGTTTGCAGATGCAAACGCTTTGCTCGCCTTTTAGTTGGTAAATAGGCGTTTAAGAACAATTCACTTCAGTTTACTGAGAGTAAACTTGATGAAAGGGTTTTGAGAAGCTCTGGAAGGACATTAGCAGTTCAAGTCTTACCTTTCGACCTGGCTGGCCAATCATTCCAACTGGGCCAATGATCCCCGAGTCTCCCTGGAATACAAAGTGGGAATGTTTAAAGGCCAAGTGTGGAGGAAAGTGAGGTCACACACACAGCAATCAGAAATGCGCTTAGAGCCACCCAGGACATCATTACAAATTAATGGGGAAAATAAGTATAGGGAGGATATTATACCTTCTCTCCTTTGGGTGCTGGTCCAGGTGAGATTCCAGGGTCACCTTTGTTCCCCTGGGAGAAACAAACAATTCACCAAACTCACACGGTGAAGTCAATCATATTTATCACATGAATAAAATATGAACATATTTTCTTTTTGTGGAAGACTTAAAGGACATAAAGGGGTCCCTCTTTATATCACATACTTAAAGATAACAAGTAACGTCTTTGTAGTGTGAGAAATTTAGTAACACACATGCTCTACTTAGTGGCCTCCACACACACACACACACACACACACACACACACACACACACACACACACACACACACACACACACACACACACACACACACACCAAGCTTCATTGTCAGCAGGTAACAATAATGGGGTTTCAGCACATCAAAGCCACGGATCGGAAATTACACTGAGTGCTGACTCCCTCTCTTTCCCCTTCGGACCCCTGCCATTTACAACTCTGTCTCGTTTATTAATGATGAAAGAACGAAGATTGTGGTGCACCCCGAGACATCAAACACTCCATAATCTTTCTTTCAACACACTTGCCAGGAAGAAGAAGCTTGGCCCACACCAGTCTGTCTCACAATATACCGAAGTTCTCATTAAACCTTTGCTGCTGATCATTCCATCGTGTTTGCGTATGCCTGACCTTATCTGTAACTCATGAGACTTAGAGGTTCTTTAAACAGTTTGCTTATGTTTCCAGTGTTGTTATTAAGCATGCTAACCAGCAGCCAGCAGCCTTTCTTACACTGCAGAGAAATCGCCCTTCCAATCTACCTCTCAGCTGGAAAGCAACAAATCTGAGTGCAATCAATAAATAATAGGGTATGATAATAGCTTGAAGGTTTGGAAAAGTTTCCATTTTTTTTCATAATGCACTTTAGGTGCAGGCCCTCACTCTACCATGTAAGCACACAATGTCAGAGGTTAAGGGTATTTGCAAAGGCATAAATCCATTACATCAGGAATGCAGAAAATATTATATATACATATATTTATATATTTTCTCCTTAAAGACCTCAAGACCTTTCAACATAAAAACCTCAGTCGCTTGCAAAAGTCTGCAGAACAATTCAAGTATAAATGGGAATCCTAACATTGATCTCTTCAGCACACATGCTAAAGTGAAACAGCTTCTGTACTCCAGCTGCCAGGTACTTGCAGCCCTGCTGTGAACTGAAGTTTCCTTTATTTTTCTGCCATCAAACTCCATTACCGTTTTGCTTTGTAGGGGTTTCCAGCTGATATAGAAAAATGTAAATCTAACATGTTCTCATGGGATTATGATTCACATTACATCATAGTAAAATAGCAGTATAGGCAAACCCAATCGTGTAACCACTTCATATGGGAAAATCGACATGGCTGGATCACGCAGGACCAAAGGTTAGACTAGATGTGTACCTTGAATCCAGGTGGACCGGGTCTCCCAGGGTTTCCATGTGGACCAGGGGGGCCCTGTGTTGAAATGAGAAAAAGTAAAACACAATCAAAAGGTGATCAAGATCAAGAGCAGGCATTTGCATAAAAAAAGAGCTGACGCAGACTGTGGCTTTGCTTCTGTGAATGAGACCAGGGATGAAGGTGGGGGGTAAAGACTGTCTGGAGAAGCTCAGCCTCAACCTGTTTTCCTATAAATCAACTGTGTGTGTATGTGTGAGTGTGCTGATGAGGTATTTGGCGTTGTTGTTGGGGGTAGATGCTTATGGAAAAAATGGGGCTCTCAGGAGCTGCTTTACCATATGGATGTGGTTTTCCTGCCCCCACTCGCCACAGACTCCACAAGCACCCCCCCCCCCCCCCCCCCCCCAACACACACACACGCACAAACAAACACACATTTTCCAGGGATCTTAATGAGTAATACAGATCATCTCATTTCATAACATTTTGAATTCGATCACTGGTGTGCATTTCTGTCTGCATCGACTGTTGGTGAGGAAATGAGCTCAAACAAAGCAAGATCTACAGCGGCGGCACATTTGTAATGTAAAACCATCTCACTCTGTCCAGTAACCCCCACAGGGAGGTTTAAAAGAAGATGATGGAAGCCAGAGGGTGAAAACACACCAGTTTTTCTTGGGTTTGAAAAACAGCCTGCAGAAAAAAAGCATGTGAGGCTGCTATGTCCCCGTCACTTAGATAGCTGTTTGTCTTCCCCTCTCTTCTTCTGAGTTTGCTGTATAATGCTCACTCCTTCCCTCCAAATGGTATGCCATTTTTGGGTCCATGACCTAGCTCTGTCCTGGGTCAGGGCTGATCGAGTCAAAATGTGGAAAAAGAGCAAAAACTGCTTTAAGAGCTGGGTCAGCAGGTTTTACTGAGGTGGCTAAAAACAAATCAGGAAGTTATTATGTAAGGCAGGGGTGTCAAACTCCAAGCCTCGAGGGTCGGTGTCCTGCAGGTTTTAGATCTCACCCTGGGTCAACACACCTGAACCAATGATTAGTTCATTACCAGGCCTCTGGAGAACTTCAGGACATGCTGAGGAGGTCATTTAAATCAGACATGACATGACAGCATACAGCAGGCCTTTGATGGAACGGATCTTTCTATTAAGGGACAGTTTGATGAAAGTGACCAAGAGTTTGTGATGGGTGAACACAGCATCTTGGTGACACGAGGTTCTTATTAAGTAACACTCAGGAATTTCCAGCAAAGATTTTATTCAATTTAACTTTGCATTGATTTGTTTGCTGTAGCTCAGGATGTAGAGCGGGTCATCTACTAAGGTTCAATCCCTGGATGCTCCAACCTACTTACCAAAGTATTCTTGGGTAAGATACTGAAGTTACTCTTTGATGCATTCATCAGAGTGTGAATGTTAGATAGAAAGCACTTAGGCATAAAAAATGTTTGTATAAATGTGGGTGAATGAGGCATGCTGTATAAAGCGCTTTCAAAGCTCAAGTAGAAAAGTGCCATAGAAGAACCAGTCCATTTACTTTGCATGATTCACAGGTCAAAAGAGTCCTCAGGTCTTACTGGGTCTTTGTGCATCTGCCCTTCGTCTGAAACAAGCTGTTTTACAACCCTTCTACTGCCTTTAAGCCAACGTTCTTCTGATTGGTTGCCCCTCACAAACAAAAGAATTAAACAAATGGGGCTTCTCTTATGCTTGGGATGACCTTAGTAAGGATTTCATACAGAGAGCCATGAGTAAAAAAAACAACAACAAAAAAAAAAAACCTAAACTGAGTACTTAGAGCAGTCTGAAGCCTGAGCTTTTGGCTTACATGCATTATTTGTACATACGCTGAACTCATTATTTGAATTTTTGGCCATGTTTCAGATGAGCACATGCAATTGTAGCAGTAAGCCTCTGAAAGAAAATAAGAAAAAGTACGATTTTGAAATACTCTCATTCCAAGCATTCTCAAGTTAAGACCTCGCCTCTTGTCCTCCCACATGCTTCCCTTTTCATTTTCGGTTTTGTATACAGCTGGCATTCCTCGAGAGCTGGTCTGTCCAGACAGCATTAAGGGTCCCTGTTGTGCCCTAAATAAACTTACACAAACAAGACAAGTTTGAATTACATGATTCAAAATTAACCCTGTGGCTTACCACAGGTTGGTAAGTGCTCTAGTAGGCATGGGCTGGCACTAACATTTGCTGCAGTGCTCTCGCCTCCGCGTCTTGCTCCTTCTCTCTCGCAACAGGTGTCTAATTAGAGAAGACCAGGGTGGGGCACACACAAGCTAAGGGCTATCAAATAAAAAGCCACCAACCTCTGAACAGCAATACTTGCTGTGGTTCCTGCGGTAATAGTGCTGCTAGCTCTGTGTAATTTATTCCAGTTCTTTGGAGACAAAATGGTGAAAATCTAAACAAATGGTAGCTTCTAATGTTTCATCATATGCCACCATATTGTATATAAATACCTATGCTTAAATATACCAAAATGCCCAACAACATATGTGCAACTTGAAGCCAACACATGCACCATACGCACTTAAAATTGGATACGTGACATCACTGCCAAAGTCACGTTCACACGCAGAATATTTTAGATGAGGCCTTTTGATGGGCTGTGCTGTAAACATACTCTGACTTTCAACACTAGCTCGTAAAAGAGACTTTAAATGTATGTACAGCCACCATATTAAAGATAAAAGAGATTCTGTATGATGCTGTGCCAAATGAGAGCAGACGGGGCAGTATCTGATTAACTAACATTAGATCAAGAGAGCATGTGAAACTGCTGGATGTCCTCATAATTAAAGATTCCACCAAGCATTCACAGACACTCGAACCTTTGCCCCTAAAGATATTTCACTGTTTGTTAAAAGTCTGAAAACAGACCTCGCCACTGCTGGATAAAAAGAGTGGAATTTGCAGCTTAATGCTACATGAATTACACTCAAATGCTATAATAACAGAAGCAGATGGGGATGAATGAACTGCTTCTGTGCCAACATTTTTAGCATATGAAAAAGGAAATAACGAGTAAAAGTCTAAAGTATTATTTAGGTATTTAAAACAATAATAGTAATAATTAATAATGTGAATGACGAGTTTGGAAATTAAGATGGAAACCTAGATGTGGTTTTTATGCCAAAACAAAGTGCCCAAAAGGGGATTGGTCTGTGATTTTTATAGTCCCGGAGGTCATTACAAAGTTGTTCCAGAGGAAAGACCCGTTCACACAGTTTACTCTAGGGATTATAAAGACCCTTGAAAAGCTGATCTGTTGCGTGGTGTTACCGAAAGAGCCCAACAGAGGAGCACATGTTTTCATTTGAAAGTTCTTTAAAGTTTTCCAGGTTTCTATTCCGTATGCCGATCTGGGATCTGAATGCATACAGGTGAAGCAGGGTAGGGGAAATTTGGTTAGCGACAGAGGAGTGGTTTGGAGGGAATGCAGGAGGAAAGATGGGTGACAGAGATATTTTCACCCACACAAAGACCCTTTTGACCCAGCAGTTTCCAGATGAACACACAAACACACACGCACACACACAGGCTTCAGATAGATATAGGCCTGTGCGCTGACGATGCATCCACATTTCCACTCACACCCTCCTACCATCGTCGTCATTATATACCCTCAAATACACTCGAAAAAGTTCGGCCCGACTATTCATGGGTACTGAGCAACGATCTCTGTACTCACATCTGTTGCCATAGAGATGGCATCTCGCACTCTCATGTGTGGGATGAGAGGTCAAGGTTCATGGTTGGTTCTTCTTGGGCTCAATGGTGCTCTGTGTGTCATCATGCAGACTTCCAGTAATCCCAGGCTACAGAAGGTCAAACCTGGTAGAGCTCTTTTATCAGAAACTAGTCTTTCAAACAAAAGAACCTACCTGTGACCCTGCAGACTAAGCAATCTGCACCATATATTCAAATTTTTAAGTGACCAACAAGTAAATTTCCCTTCCTAAATTGAAACCACACATACATCTGGCTAAGAGGGGAGAGTTTGCATAGCATGTCTTTGCGCGGAGTGCATGTTAGCATGTGTGTGTGTGGCTTTCTATGTTTGCACACACACATGGCAGCAGCAGTTAAATTTGATAAATGCTTTTGTTTACAGGAAAGCGCCATAATCTGTCTCACTCTTTATATAGGCAGTTTGTAAACTCACCCACATACGGTATGTCTGTGCTGCACGGAGGGATTAGTGTTGTAGCACGCATACAATCCCATGTGAGCGCTTATGGGCCCAAGTGTGTGGGTTAAACTAAATCACACTGGCAGCGCGTTTGCAACTGACCCCTGGATTTATAAATACATCCTTACTGAAAATGACTTCTTTTCATTGCTTGCCCTTTGCAAACCAACCACTTCCACTGAGAATGCCACCAGCAGTTCAACATCTCTCTTGACATAAGCGTGATGCTGTTGCTGAGATAGTTTATTGAGTTTGACAAAAGTCACTTCTAAGCTATGATGATGGTAAGGGGTCACTGCCATATGCTAAAGCTTTATCAAGGGCAAGTTAGAGTTGAGAAGTCCAGCCCAGCCTGGGATCCAACCAGTGATTAAGGATTATGCTGCAGCACATTTTTCCTGCTTGAACTACTGCAGTTATCAAAGTTATCCTTCTGTTTATTTGCATTTATCTTACGCATTCATTGCTTACGAGTCCAAAATAGAGAAAGTGTTCCTTAGGAAAAGCTTTAACAGCTCTCCTTGTAAATTTCCAAAATACATTTGGAGGAAAGTTTCAGCTTTCTTGCGCAAAACATATTTCCACTCAGACTCATGCTTGGCTTGACTGGCTTCACGCAGCTCTCTGCTTAGATTTTTAAACCCTATTTAGGATTCATTCCAGGTAAGTTTGATTTGGATCATAAGAAATCCCACAAGAGGGACCAATGTGGTGAAACTGGTACTACAGACAGAACGGGAGGTGCTGATTGGGCTTAAATAGCTTTAATTAGAGCCAGACAAAGAGCTTTTCATACATATGTAGTGGCGCTGGGGATCGCAGAGACTTTAGCTTAACGGTCTTGCAGACATGGAGGAATAAGCACGTAGTACATATTATACTTAAACAACAACAAATAAAAATATAAAGGATATCTGAAATCACTGTGTAGTGCATAAAATGTCAGACTTTTTTTTTTTAATGCAGGTTTGCAGTACCTTCCTTGTAATTAACAGTTTAACACCAAGAACATAAGGGATACCACAGGCACAACTGTGCTAAGCGCTAATATCAATGAGGTAATTGACATTAGGGGATAATGCAATGTGCTGATAGGATACAACAAGTTGTTGATTGGTGGGGGTGATGTAATTTTTCAGACAAAAACAAAAGGAGAAAAAAATTGACACCAAAATTGTCAGAATTCCTCAGAATTCTGATTTTTTTGTGGTACATTTTATGTAAATCAACACAGTATGTGTTAAAACTTCTACTGTTGTTTCCCTCTATGGGTACTGCTGGATAAGAGGAACACATTTTATTACAATCCGTTAAAGGGTTATGATAGTTCAGTTTGGGCAATGCAAACGTGCTGCCGTCGTGGTTACAAACAAATGTCAGGCTGAATCCTTACATTTTATGGGACAGTAAGTGAGAAACAGAGGAAGAGAGCTCCTGTAAGAAGACTAGATTTATTTAACTTCCTTGGAAAAAAGAAGTCTTTCATTAGCCCAGAATGGGATTCCTATGGAGTGTTGGTGCAGTCTGCTGCAACAGTTCAGTCGGAAGTAGAAAGTCCAGTGAAGCCATGTGTTCTTTGTCTGTTTACAGTGCTTTTATTAGGCATCCTGTGGCACAGGCAGCCTTTTCAAAGACCGTCTTTATAGAAGCTTTCCTGTTTATGCTCAGGGGTGGGAGGTCAGCACTCGCATCCCCATGCTGAATATGGTCAATCTGTCTGCATAGGAAGACTTTGTGTGTGAGTATATGTGTGAGCGCTGGGTTGATAGGAGGGACTTGGAAGGCTTTTATTTTCATGACTGCGTCTTGTTTGGTTATTGTGGCTTTTTTGCCTTTGAGGTTTAGGTCAACAGGTAGGATAAAACACACACTTATTTACATTTATTTAAAAAAAAAACAATAAACAAAAAACCCTCAACAACAGACAGAATCGTTTTTTATGAAAATGTGTTCGATCTGGTTGGAGGTGTCAGGGGGTGGTCAAAGACACTTACCCGAGGACCCCTCTTGCCTAGCACGCCTGGCTTCCCTGGAGGTCCAGGCAGCCCCTACAGAAAGATTATTTGGTTAGTGTTGCAGTCTGATACACCATTTATACAGCACAATGACTAAGTATATTCATTTAGCATACACTGACAGAACCAGACTCTCATCCAATGCATTTTCTCGGTGGATTCATCTACATCACAGAGGCTGCCATTCATCCACAGGGTGAAAAAACCGCACACAAAGCGACACCTTTTCCCTCTGAAGTAATTCCATCTCAAGGTGTTGAGAGTTCACCCTTAGCCATCGAGAGGATTTGAGCCCTTGCGGCAGGAAATCGTAGAAACACTAGAAATAACAGGTCATTTCCTGCACCGCTCAATGCCCCTGTGTGTCTATATCAGGCCCGTGCTCATTTGTTTTCTTTTAATTGAAAAAGAGGGAGAAAACGCAGAAATCAGGGAAAACAGTATTTTTGGTCATTTTGGCAAAACAGGCAACAATGTGGGCTTCTGGTTGTTAAAGCATCTTGTAGTAAAGTGTTTATATAACACGTTTTACATATTTTGTCCTCAAAAAAATCGATAAATAGTCGAGTAGTAAAAAATAAG
This sequence comes from Diplotaxodon limnothrissa, assembly GCF_057381915.1. Lineage (NCBI taxonomy): Eukaryota > Metazoa > Chordata > Actinopteri > Cichliformes > Cichlidae > Diplotaxodon > Diplotaxodon limnothrissa. Next base: position 52,281,013 of record NC_140602.1, on the reverse strand, counting down.
CAGCATCTCGCTTTTTGATATTGACTCATTTTAGCTCTCAAAAAGAATTTAAGAAAGAAGAGACTAATTCAAAAACAATTTAAATAAAGAAAACCACAACTCATTCTTTACACACACAGACATCATGTCTGATCCTCAGGGTTATTCTAATAATAGTCACTACCTGCATAAAGTGTGTCTGTCTATTCTCTGATTTATTTATTTATTTATTTATAACTGTGCTGGAACCATCTCCTCCTCCGCAATGACCTCCTAAGTAGAGACCACCCTTACTGTTGCAGGTGGTGTGCCCTATGGTGGCCTGAAGACCTGTCAACATCAACATACACCAGTGTCCGTCTTCACACTTACACCCCCTGCCTCGGCCTTCCTTTCTTAGCCTGGTTTGTTTATTTACTTCACTGTCTTTTCCTTTTTGCACCTGTCAATCTTACCTCATTTCTTTTCTCTAAGACAATTTGTTCAGGCTTCTGGAAAGGATGCTTTCAGTTATGCTGGCTGTGCTCGTCTGCATATATGAATTGTGCATTGCTGTGCACAGAGTTGTCCTTTGATACACGATAAACTCTGTTTCTACGTTTACAGCGATGAAAATCGTGCTTGGCGAGTTTGAAAAACGCGTTTTTAAGGTTTCCTTTCTAAAAGCTTATATATAAAGTGCACTTTAACTGAGCACAGAAGTATGTTTCCATACAGTCAATTCAGATTCAAATTCAATCTCAAAAAAATGCAGTGGAGCAGATGTCAAAGGAAACCATTTTTCATGGTAGGAGTGAGGCGCCAAAGGTGCTTCAGAAGAGCGACTGCAGCACTTTTAAGATAAAGCCCAGAGCATTTCTATGGCTTTATTGTACTTCAGGGCCAGAACTCCACCACAACCTACCCTACATTTAATGCAACTTAACCTACATTTAGCATAAGCCTCAGCACAGTATCAGCACTTGTGGATATGCCAGACAGTCCTTTGGTAAATAATCTTCAAACTTCCCTTACTGATCCTTCTACAATTTATTTTCTTCGGTAAATGACTGCACTTCATATCAAGATTACAGGTCCTGGTTTCTAAATGCCAGCAACTTGGCTCACCTTAATGACAGTAAAGCATCTACTGGACATCACTACAGAGGTAAATTAGCGAGCCCTAGACACACTGTATTCTGCAGTCTACAGCACCAAATGACAGGCTGCTGCAAAGAATAAGCAAGGCACACGTATCAAACGAGCAGGCCCTGCTTGCACTTTACACTAAGATGACTTAATCACAGGTACAAGTATGAACACACCCAAGAGACACTGACAGAGACATTGTGGTCTGATCATTCTGACCACATTTTGAGTTGGGAAACTGTGTAGACAGTTGTGTACACAAAGGTATTCTCTGCTTCGTGGAGACAAGCACATTTTCTGAGACTTGTTCTGATGCTGAAGGAGGGCCTCGCCTAACTTAACGCCTGTATTGGGAAGCTGAATGTTTGCTGACTGCTTTAACCTTTGACCTGGACCTGGCTTTGAAACGAGACCATGCAACCTCCACCAGAACTCTCTGAAAGAGGAATCTGGTGCTGAGACGGCAAGGCGTCAGACCTGACATGTCACAGCCAGACTGGAAGGCTCTGTGCATGGAGTAAGGTGAAAAGAATTAGAGAAATATAGCAGGGCTTCAAACCTCTGTGGCAAAGGAGACTGTTCCATATTAACCTAAATATCTGTGTGGTCTTTTTCTAACCCAAAAACACCTAAATCAAAACTGCACTGGTCTTTGTTACAAGTGACAAAGACCAAGGCAGACTGGGATGAGCTAAAAGAAAAGCTCCATTCACTTTTATTGCTTTACTAATGTAAACTTGCCACACACAGCTGCAGGCACAGAGATGAGACATAGTCTGTGCACTGCTTGCTCACCTTGATTTTGCAAAACACCAGTGCTGATATAGATTTTTTTTCTTGTAGCATTTACACACAACCAGTCTCACTAAACAGCTCAGGTTGACCAAAAGTTCTTACCTGCGGTCCTACATTTCCTTTCTCTCCCTTAGCTTCTACCAGCATGGAGAATTGCGTAGGTGGCACCTCCCAGCTCTGGAAGCCATCAGTAGCAGGTGGTGTAACTGGGTTGTATGAAGGTTTAGTAGGTCTTGGGGTGACTGGAGCCTTGGTGGTCATTGGTTGCTTTGTTGGCTTAGGGGTTTTAGCAGCTGTAGGTTTGGGGGTGGCTGATTTTGAGCGGTTGACCTTTGATGTTGTTGGTTTAAAAGGAGCATCTTTTAGAGAATCTGGTTTGGGTTTGGACGGAGTGGCTTTCGATGATGTAACTTTAGACTTGGAAGGAGTTTTACTGGCTCTGGTGGGTTGGGGTTTCTTTGGGACTGCACCTTGGTCTAATAATGCAGGTTTAGGCTTTGTCTTGGAGGGTTTGGTGCTGGTACTGACTGGTATCGTAGGTTTCTTTGAATTGCTTGCTCCCACACTTGCATTTTTTGGGTTGTTTTGAGGGGTGGGTTTTGACAGAGTGGGTTTAGAGAGTGTGGGTTTTGAGGGACTGGGTTTTATCGGACTGGGTTTTGATGGAGTGGGATAAGAGAGACTGGGTTTTGGTGGACTGTGTTTTGATGGAGTGGGTTTTGGTGGACTGTGTTTTGATGAAGTGGGTTTTGGTGGACTGTGTTTTGGGGGAGTGGGTTTTGGTGGACTGTGTTTTGATGGAGTGGGTTTTGATGGAGTAGGTTTAGAGGATTTCTGATTAAAAGCTTTAGGACTGGAGGGTCTTGCCGTTGATGGTTTCGTGGGTGGTGCTCCTGTCCTGAGTGGTGTTGTGACAGTGCTGGTTCTGGTCTTGAGAGGTGGTGAAACCAAACCAACTTGGTCTGTAACTGGTATCACAGTTCCCAACAGGGTCTTTGGGATGATGGTCCCTTGGTTCGGTTTTATCGTTTGGGTGGGGGCCACATATCTGACAGCTGAGGCTGCAGCAGCAGCGCTCCTGGCGAGGCTGAACCCTGTGGTTTTCCTGGCGGTTACTGGGCTTCCACGTTTAGGGGTAGCAGCAGTAGCTGTGATGTTTCTTTCTCTCGGTACAATAGGCAGCAAAGGAGAAAGGTTAGGCCTGTACGTGTCAGCTTCCCTGCACTGTTTCTTAATGTACCTGCAATAGTTGTGAGCTGCCTGTGCAGAAGGGACCAGATCAAACTGGCAAATGGCTCCTTCAAAGTGTGCTGAAGTTTGCTGCTGGCTTGTCCTCCCCAGCAGCAGCGAGCCATGGAGCTCTGGAGCCAGCCCCTTTTCACTGTCCGACCCAAAGTCTGCATGAACACTCTGCCCTCCGCAGGAGGCATATAGAGTCACTCTCTGTCCATTAATTCCCAGACCCAGCTGGTGCCACTTGCCATCGTGGGGCTCATAGGGCAGTGCCACAGAGGTATTTGGTCCCGTGTGTAGGACCAGGTTTCCCGGTACAAGCTGTAGACCAAGAAGCAGCTTCTTGTGGTCTGAGAGCAGGGTGAAAAGGAAAGCGCTGTTGATACGGTGAGAGCGTACACTCAGGACCAGCGTGAGGTTAGGCCAGATGGCCGGAGGAAAGATTGATCGCAATGGAGCCTCAATATGCGCCCGCTGGTTGAGGATGATCCCCGATCTGAACGGAATGACTCCTGCCGGCAGAATGCGTGATGTCCTCTCTCCCTTAAGCCCCAACTTTTGGAGAATGTCCACATCTGTAGAGGAAGAAAAGGGCTGTGTTAGATAAATAGTGTTTACAACATGCTTGTTTGTGATGTTTATGGTTATTGTTATCTCATATTTTTGGTACCTGGTAATCATCAGGAACAAGATAAAATAAACAACATAGGCAACTTTAGAAATATAAATCAAACATCACGCAAGAACTACAAGAGAACACACTGAGATCTGGACTAGTTTTAAACTTTTACTGTAATTTGTGCCCAAACTGTAACATGTTTTAAATGGTTGTGGAAAAATAATTTAAATGTCAATGAGACAATCTGAGTTCTTGCATAAGAATTTGGTGCAAAACATTTCACTTTTTCAAAGTTTTGTTTTAACTAAAGACTCCTATGCTACGAGAGGCTTGCATCATGTCCATATTGAAGCAGTTCACAAAATACTGTAGCTTAAACACTGAAGAGTGAAGAGACAGGCAAAAAGAAAGAAAGATTCAAAACAATAATGAACTCAGCAGACTTTGAGCACATCTAAGTGCTTCTGTAGATGGTTTATAGCAACTTTAGGCCAAAATAAATTTATGTCCAGACAGGCAGGAGTACGCAGCAATCTTGTTTCTTATGTTGCTGAACAGCACAGAGGTCTACTTCAAATGTCAGTGGCTTTGCTAATTCACATTGCTCCAATATGTCTGGCTTTTGTGATGCCTTGAACAGCTTAAAGTGTCGCACAAGGGCAGCGTGTGTACACCACATTCTGTACTGCACTCACAGTGAAATATAATGTTGATCTTTGCCAGTAATCTAAAACCTTACTGAACCCTATAACACTAAAACTCATAGAGATTCATCTCAGCTTACTGTGATTAGAGTTTAAAAGGTCAAACGTTCAACAGGAATTATTAGAAATCCTTTGATAAGACAATCCAAATGTGTTGCAGTTAAACCTAAACACCTCTCCCAGTGTATGCCTATTATCCTAATTTTGTCTTTCCTCTGGACCCCATAAACCTCAAATGAAATTTTGGTTATATAGAGCAGAAAAGAATGGATATATGGTCATAAAAAAATAGAATGCTAAACCAATTAAGCATTGCACTCACTGCAGGTGAGTCAAGGCTAAAGCATCCAGCCAGTACCAGGAACGTACAAGCAGACTAGAGGACCTAATCCTTTCTTAGTAGCCACCTGGCCAACGCACTTGAAAAGCAAAAGCGAGGTCACTGCATGCTTTGTAATGCTGACAAATATGTGTTTGTTGCAAATGTGTGTTTGAGGCACACATTTTATTCATCTCTGTTCATATTAATGCATGCATGCTGTACTGTAAGCTAATGTTCAAGTGCTGACAATGTTAGCTATACTGATAGACACGTTTCTTTGTGTCTCTTTGTTTTTAAGCCTTTAATTTGCGAGGGAATGAACTAAATGACATCAGCGTCATCATGTAACCTCTTTCCCATCTCGTCTCTGTCCTTCTCATCAGTATGTAGTCAGCGTGGACATTCAGAACATGGCCACAGAAACCACAAGTGAGTACAACATCTCTCAACTCGAGAGTTCGGAGCACAGTTTCCAACCTTTCAGCCAACTTTGACTCTCTGTTCAGAGTTTCAGTCTCAGTAGTCCCACAGCCCTCATTCTCTCCATGACCTGTGATCTCAGACCTAGGCCCCTCACCATTTTTATTGTCTGCGGGCTCACTCTGACCTGTGGTCACTGGGGCCTGTCTAATGGGGACATGTGTATAGAATCCATGGAAAAGCAGTGTTGATGAGATACCAGAAAAAGTGGGAAAGACAGCTGGGATGTGCTGCACTGGTAAACTATAGAGAGTGAGGACTTGAATGACATGCTTGTCTTTCTATAATACAAGGCTTGCTTTATTAAACTGTTGGGCCCCAGACTTTGAAAATACATATAATTGCAGGGAAAGTTTGAAGGAATATTTGAGCTGAGAGAAAAAGAGGTTTAGAAAACTTTGACATTAAACATATGCAAACTGAAAACAGAACCTTGAGTTAAACGACTCTTTCTCCGCTGATTGCTTTAAGTTCTTTATGGTCCTTACGTGCTATGTATAAGGCTGTAAGACTTCCCTTTAGTTCAAACCATTAGAGCTTTATAAAACAGGAATAATATTCACACTGTGCATGGTGTATATTACTCTCTGTGTGGTCTCTGATGCATTAAAGGACAACAGGAACTTGGCAATGAGGCAGGCGGGTACATTACCTCTATCTGTTCTGTACATTGTCTCCAATTCTTCTATTCTACTGTTACAGAGGCATAAATTAACAGCACAGTCTCAGATATAAAGCATACTGTAAGTGTCTGAGCAGATGCATGTTTAACACATGGCCAGAGTTTATAGTCTCGCAATGTGCCAATTCACTCAAACAGGATAGAGTGAAAGTCCAAGGCTCTTTTCTCTGATCGTATCCCTTGTAGAGGATGAAGTCACTGATTTATACTGAAATAATCCCTTTCGGGCCGATCTGTGCTAGTTTACAATAGTTTATGATATTTCCTCATCATCCCCAATCATCAACACAGCAATATATTGCCTGAATTCCCTGAATATCATATTTGGAATCATCACTTATTAGACTACTGAATATGTTTAAAACGTGAAACTAAGTCTTCGTCTTATGATCAATGCTTAGATAAGGGACAGAACATGGTAAAACATGGTCTATCTGGAATTTTCCTGTTTTTCCTCAACCTTCTGGCAATTTATTTATTTGAATGTTTCAAGAGACACACAGACAAGGATGGAGAGCTGAATGGGGAGTCATATGATTTGGAAACTCAAGAATGAAAGTGAGGGATGACGTGCAAATGCAGATGTTGTTCACCATAATCATTACCTGGCTGTTCCCCTTTTACATTTTAAAATTTGTTCCACTGCAGAAAAAAAATGCTACATTTTTTCCTAATAAAATCATGTCAGTGTTCAATATACAACTTAATCCTTGACTCTGGCCTCCAAAAGAAGTCTTAGGCTGCACTGAGGTATCCGTGTGCCAGGGGACAGTGAGTTGCTCACAGGCTGATCAGCAAGAACGTATTGCTGAACATTCCTCCTCTTATTGTTCATCCTTTCACAGTTCATTGCATTTCACAGTTCAAAACAGAGACTCTTTACTGAATAAAAAGGCTAATTAGAGGATGAAACGGAGCCTAAAAACTAAACTCAGCTTTCAAAAAGGAGCCAAACATGTCCAACTAACTTTATTAGGTCTGACTACTAAATTTTACACCTCTGGTGAATTATCGCCACCAAGACTTGTTATGTTACATTAATTGTTAACACCAGACACTTTAAAGAAGTGTCAGCTTTTCAAAGGCTTATTTGCAGAACTGTGACTGTGGAAGAGCCTTGATGTAATGAACTGAAATGACATTTGGTTTTGTCGACCATCAGTTTTCAGTCACTGCTTTGTCGGGCCTACTGAAGTCTGTGTGCTGTCAGCCTCAATCATAATGACTAGAGTAGGGGGGCAGTTCACTGGACTGTATCAATAACTCTTCATCAGAGGAAACTTCCAAATGGTACCAAAAGGAGATCAAACAGAAACACACTCAACGTTTTCAATTAAATCTGCAATAACTGATTTTTAAGGCTACTTGGATGCAAGATTGTGAATGTAACACTGACTTAAGATCTCGGTTAAAGGCAAGCCTGTTAGCAATCAGCTGAAAATGTTTTAACATCCTGCATTTATGGAGAAACATTACTGGATAATGACTCTGCTCGCCTCATCAAAGTCCTTATGCAGTCTTTTTGACCAATACCAGTGGCTTAGATAGCTGCAAAATGCTTGACTATATATTGACCAGCAAGCCTGTAACTGTTCAGTCTCCTGTTAGGAGACTGAACAGTTACCGTAGAGAAGGATGTCTACGGTAGATGAAACATGCCTGCAAAAGAGCTGAGCACAATAATAAGGCGCATCTCGCTAAATGCTTTGTAAACAGGTGCTATATGAATAAAGTATGAATAAAACTGAATTAACTTAACTGTATAAAATGTTCTGCAAAGTGGAGGCAAGCTCCTGATTTAGGCATCTCTGAATTCTAGTACACGTTTCACATCGTCAAACGTTTCCCTTTTGCCCTTGTGAAGAATATTAGCCTTTACAAATGCTTTGCTAAGTGGGGTCTTCAGCAGTGCAGCTGTCCAGACAAAATTTTGACTTTAACCTCTGACTGACATGAGATTTTACATTTTTTTTTAGATTAATGGTCAACATTGGATCATTGAATGGTTGAGCTGATCACTCCCTAGATCCTTGGACTTAGCTTACTCAACACCTGTTGTTATGGCAACGGCTGGCCCAATTCTCTTAGCAAAGTGTTTATGTGCTTGGGCCTTGACCAAAAAGGCAAAGAATAACTGCAAAACCTCACCAGGGTTCCTTACAGTCTTACAGAGTTGGGGTTTTTTTCAGCACAAACAAAAGAGGTCAGAAAGTGCAGTACGTGGAGGTGAGTATGGAAAGCTTACCTTCAGAGGGTACTTGTGTAAGTCCCAGGTAACAAGTACAATATAAAATGGTACAGAGCAATAGGGCTCTCCTGGAAGAAGAGAAGAGAAGGATGTCAGAGAGAGGCAACAATCACGTGGTATTGGACAGACTATTTAACTCTTTTTCTCATAGTTATTCCTCACTAACTGTATCCATACTATGATCAATCAATCAAATGTGATTGCTGGCTAAGGCAGAGATGTTGATCATATTGGCACCATGAATTGAGTCATAAATAAAGCCAGAAACTTCTTTTTTTTTTACCATTAACATTAAAGATATAATTCTCTCCCCATTCATTTAGATAGAGCCTTGGCCTCATTAACCCCAAATAACTACTTAGAGGTGTTGCCAAGGTAACTGCAGAGCCTCATAGTGCTTTAGAGGTAGTCCGGTCCTACGTTTAAGTCCCTGATGGACAAACAGTCTAACAAGTCACAACATGAGAATGCAAAAGTCTTTGTTCCAGCATATAATAAATCCACAAATCTCAATTTACAGATACATTGGACACTTGTCTCAACCCTGACAAAAAAGTAGTATTAATGAATGTAATTATTTGCATTTAACCATAGAAGGCATGCCTTAACATATTGTTCAACTGTGACACAACTGTTTACAGTAGGAGGGCACAAGCAGGAGTCTGCTAAAGCACTTAGATCTCAGCGAGCCTCTATCTCTCTGAAACACAAGAACACACACACATTGTGGTTTTGGAGACAAAAATACTGTAGTAGACTCCCAAAACCAACCAAATGTGCATGCATGTGCGCTCGTACATACACACATGTGCAGAAAAAACAAAAACAAAATGTCTCTCAGCACCCTCACCGCATCCAGGTGTGCAGCATAACTTAAAGAAACTGACTGGCAAGTGGACTGAGATCCCAGTAGGGGTCCGAGATCTGGTGACAGGCTGGGGGAACCACTGTTTACCACTGGAGGTCATCCAGGCGCACATGGTCACACACAGACACACACACTGGAGGAGGAAATGTATATAACAGCTGTTGCTGGTGGGCCACAGTAGGCAAACAGGGCTCCAAATACATAAATGTGGGAAAGACGGTGACTGTTGCATAAGCTGAGCGATTTGCATTATCCCAGACAAGGACGTGTGTCTGCCTCTCTTCAGAAACAATTCTACAGCTCCAACATTAACCAGTGTGTGTGTGTGTGTGTGTGTGTGTGTGTGTGTGTGTGTGTGTGTGTGTGTGTGTGTGTGTGTGTATCTGAATGCACGTGTGCAACAGTGTGCTCACATCCATGTTTGTGGTGTCTGTGTCTCCAACCCTTCCATCCTCTAGTTGCTAATGAAGCGTCATCACACTCATCCACACACACAGCTGGCTGTGGTTGCTCGGGATGTGTTTGTGTTTGTGTGTCACTGTGTGTGTATGTGTGTGGACTTGTGTGACTCAGTGTCTTATCAGCGGAGGGAGAGATCCGCTTTCTGAAAATGAGTCATGAATGATGAGGTTTTTACTGCAGCCCCGACAACTTTTATTCTACTCCTCGGGCTGTTTACATCTGTGGAAACTGGACCGGGTTTCCTAGGAAACAGCACCATTTTCTTTGGCTTTTCACATTAAAAGTTCTCAGTAGCTTGTTTAGATTTTCATTAGGAGAGGGGGCTTTTGAAAGGCATCTGACAGGTCAGGTTTTTCTCCTGTGTGGAGCATTTGAAGGTGGCTGTGCTGAAGGGGGATTTGTATGCAGTGGATATTTAAATCAAATAAACTGACATCTGTACGCTGACCCTGTGTGGTGTGGTTTTCATACTGCAACAGCGAGCTATGACATGACTCCCTGAGGGGATTCTTCCCTAAGCTGAGTGGACAAAATACAGACTGGATGAGCAATCCCTCCTCCTAAGTCATCCACTGCATTAGGCAGCCTAACACACATACTGTGCGTTAGGCTGCCTAATGATACACTGAAGTCCCAGCACAGAATGGGGGAAAAACTGCCATGCACTGCTGATAACATATTTATCTCCAGATTAAGAAGTGATTAGCCCACAAATCTGCCATTTTAAGAAAAATAATGGTAAGAGATCAACAACCAATTTAACAGAGTGATAAACTGTTGGAAGGAGTGAGACAGTGAGTGAATAGAAACTGTTGCAATCTTTGTACAATTCCCTAAGTGGCAAAAAGGTATTGCTCATTATAAAATCAGCATCAGTAATCTGCAAACTTAATAGTAAATATCCTCTCTTCTACGATATGTTCTGCTAATATTTCCACTGTGTTCTTAGACACCCCCCCCCCCCCACCCCCAACAACCATGACAAACCATTCCCCCAGAAACATATACGCAGAAGCACCAACCTCTCTGCAGTTATAGAGGGAAAAAAGAAAAAGAAAAACACAGAAAGGCCAGTGTAGTTTCCATTTCTATTTACAATTTTGGCCTTCTTATTGATTCTCTTGAAGGATTTCCCAAAGGTGATCCTTCCCCCTGACCACAAACTCACATTCACACACAGTGGAAAATTCCTGTGGATGAGCTGACACTAACAAGGGCTGATGAGGAGGAGGAGGAGGGTTTAAGAGTGTCAATCCACTTTTCTCCCTGCAGTCAGCTAATGGCTCACTTCAGACAGTTTTTCAAATAATCCACACCTTGTTCTACAGAGTACTCAGGCTCTGAGCTGGATTTTGGAAGGGACTGCAGTTAATCAATCCTTTGGTCAATGAGTCATCAATTAATCAATTTAAAACTTCATCTTTTCAGTTTGATTTCAAGGATAAAAAATCATGCATTGCTGAGGATTGATTGCGTGTGAAAAGTAAAGAGCGGGACACGAAGGGAGACACCAAGTGGACACACAGAGAATGAAACTCTCTGCACACATCGCAGACAGACAGACTCGACTTCATCACAGTCCATAATAATGCAGTCGTAGCGCCGTGGAGTCGTGACTAACACAGTGAGGAGGCAAAGCTTTTGAAAGCCGTGTTTCTTTACGCGCGACAGGTAGGTGTGATAAACCGACACAACCTGCGCCAATTTGTTTTAATGAAAAACGAGCAGACGATGGGTCAACTGTCCGGACTTTCCTACTCCCTAAATGACTGTACAGCTGCTATCTCGCCAGCAATCTGTCAAATAAACCAGCTGTTCAGTACTCAATGAGGTTAGAATCGCGCCTGCGTGCACAACTGAATGCAAAAAAGAAATGGATCAATGGATGACATCTAAGCTCAGCAACATTAGGCTGCAGCATGAACTTCACCAAAAAGTCAACAGTGTAGTACAGACGGCTTTGCGCTGCTCCCATGTGTACTTACTGTCTGTGGAGACCTATGCTGTAAACACGTCCATAAAACATCTGCAATTTATATCACATTCTAGTAAAGCTCATATCGGTTGCAGATGTTTGATTAAATACTTTAAGGCTGTCGCAGAAACGTATGCGTTCGTTTAGGCTTGTTTGTTTGGGGAAAGCGTTTTTAACCATTAAAAAAGTATCCCTTTATTTAGCCTTCGTAAAAGTGCCATGTGGGGAACGCGTAAACGGAAAAACATGAAAAGCATGCGTAATAATCTACCAAACGGCTTAGTGGATGCTGATGGACCTCTCATGAAACTTTATGGGTACGAATGATTCCCTAATTTGCTTGCTTTGTCAGATGAGTCACTTTAATGAACACTTCCAGTAATGTCAGCGAACTGCGTGCGGATATTAAACACGACCTACGCAAACTGCGTCCGAATGAACCGGCTTTTTCACGTAAGAACCGATAAAGGGGAGGTAAAAAATATCTGCACGAATGGAGTTGTTTGGTATTCCATGCAAATAACAAATTACACCCATGGTCCAAACAGACCCCATTCAGAGACTCAGCATTCCCCATGTGGACATAATTTCTTCACTGTGAGCTGGATAACAGCCAGCCGGCACATCATCAGATACGCACATGGAGGCATCCAGGTCTTTAAACTGTTTTTCGGTACACATGTTTTGAATATTCCCGTTCACATAACATAAAAAAGTCGTTAAAATAAAATAAAACAGTGATAACAAATGTCACTTACTTTGTGTCTAGATGAGAGGTTCTGCAATCTCTCCTTCGGGTGCCTAAATTCATTTGTATTCATTTGTCCTGGCAGTCAAAAACCTGATCCTTTAATCACAGTGTGACTCCTTTGCAAGGGGGGCAAAAAAAGACACCGGTCGCCGCTTTACGCATTTGACAAGCTTGAGGTGAAGTTCCAGAGGAAAAAACTCATGTTGAATTGCCTGTCAAGTCCAGTATAAATTCCTCCTGACAGGCTGCTTTGACAGAGAGTTTTCCTGTGCGGTTGTCTGTCGATATTCCCTTGTGTTTCATTCATTTATGCCGATCCAGTTTGGAGGGACGCGCGGCCAGAGAGAGAGAGGGAGAGCGAAAGCTGGGTTCTTTTGAAAGGGGGTTACGGAGTCAGGAGCGTTGGACTCATCCCTTTCCTTTTTAAATAGGCTTTCTGTGGGTAAAGCGATGGCAAATGCACCGCACGGCCAGGTGTCAAGTTACAAGCCCAGCGGTTGCATCGAGCAACTACACGCCTTCTCAGGGGGTGGCCACAAGGATCTTACCCCAAATCCAAAGCACCGGCTAACCATATGAATGAAGCACGGTGACACGATGGGAAGGACTTCACTAGAAAGTGCCAGAAACGAGCGCCTACAGCTACAGCTTAAATATAATAATAATAATAATAATAATAATAATAATAATAATAATAATAATTATTATTATTATTATTATTATTATTATTATTATTATTATTATTTTATTAATTTATCTATCACACGTACATGCTAACCCTCCCGATTTTTCCGGGAGAATCCCGAATTTCAGTGCCCCTCCCGAAAATCTCCCGGAGCCACCATTCTCCCGACATCAAAATTGGAAAACCATATCCCAGATTGGCCCAGCCAATTCCAGTTTCCAACAATGGCTACTGAAGCTACTTAGTTTTAATATCACTCTTATTACTCTTTCTGGGTCGCAAAATAAACTTTTAACATATTTTCAGGTGAGAATGTAGCTGTGTAAACTTCAAATATCTGCAGCAAACTCCCGGCACATCGTTTTCAAACCCCCGCGGTCTTTTGCTATTCAGGTTAAACATGATATAAACGTCACTTAAATAACTTAACCTTCCTGCCTTCTTGGGACCTTTTTGTGCCACTGCTATGTGTTAAATGGCTGCCATTTCCACTGTGTTCAGTGGAATATAACCAAACTTGCCACAGGATAGTTTTTACCTGTCAATGTTAATATTCCAGTGTGAATTCCTTAAATCAGCCTAAAATGGCTGAGCAGCAGAAATCCCCACACCCATCACCCTGGGGACCATTTTCTGCCCATTGACTTCCATTATAAACGCTATTTTTCAACCCCAAATTATCATCATATGATTTTATTTTTTCTTCTTTTCTTGGATGTCAATGAAGACTCAGGGCCTTGAAGTTTTAATTTTTAAATTGCAAAAAAAATGCAAAAAAAATAATGGCAGGTCAAAATGTATGTTGGTGCCAATCTTTGGTCCATCTAAAGGCCTACTTATAATGACAATCACATATTACTTCAACTGGTTTTTTGTGGAAATATTTAGTTTCGTTTTTTGGTTTTTGGGGCTTATAACACAGGGCGCTCATGTAATAACACTGGGATTTGAAGGGTTAAAACAATGAAAATATAATTAAAACTTTACATGAATATTTCAGGGAGAAGTAGTTTTACAAGGTTGGCTAATTTAAAGTGGAATAAAATATGGATATATGGTCTTTTTATGGCGTGGCTGAGAATGGTCCCTAGGGTGATGGGTGTGAGTTTTTTAAAGGATGGCAGGAGGGTTAAACATGTTATTGTTTGGCCTTTTTCGGTGTTTTATTTGTTCCTGAGTAAATAGTTAAAGTTATTAGATTAGACTAGATTAAATAAAACTTTATTAATCCCTCGGGAGGGTTCCTCTGGGGTTTTCACACAGCTGAATAAAACTGATTAAACAGAAGTGTGAGATGGTCGAAAAATTTACGCCATATTTTAGATAGAAAGGAGCAGACGGCAGAGCTTCACTCCTTCCACCGAGAGAGCTCATGACGTAATCCTGACCGTTCAATTTCACAGTCGCTCATTTCCGGTCTACCCGGTTTCGGGCCCACTTACACCGCGAAGGCCGGGTCCCCAGGTGGACGCAGCCTCTGAATTTGGACACCCCCGGCCTGTTTCCGACATTTAAGCTTATTTTATCCGATAAATAAACATTGTAAAATTCAAGGTTTTTGTATATATATGTAGGCCTATATGTATACCCTGAATGTCTCCCTAATTCTGAGGTCTCAAGGTTGGCAAGTATGCCTGCAATGTATGGAAAAATTGATATGGCCAAGCTTTGGATTTTCCCAATAAAGGTGGTAATGATAGATACCAGCTCTATGACTGTAAACTTGGCGAGTGTGTCATAACTCCCCAAGGAGTAAAAACTGGGAAAATGTAAGGGGAGGTTTGGAAAGAGCTATGATTAACAACTGAGCAATAACCAGAAGATAATATTTAAAATGTAGATAATAGTCACGGGCTGGAAAGATGTCTTTGTCTTCATTCAGTTCACTTATTCAGTAAAATTGGGCCAGTTTGCAGAGATTTTTCTTTTAAATTTATAAATAAGACAACTGTTTTTACACTGGTTTTGCCCATGATGTTAGAGACATGTTAATGGAGAAGCACCTGGATGAACACCCATTACCTTAACAGGGGTCACGGCCTGATCGGGGTAAGGCCGGCCAAGACCACCCCACAGGGACCGTGAGCCAGTAATTACCACCCACCACCTGTTTGAGGTGTTTCATTAACACGTACATGTACATTTGACATGATATTTTAAGTTCCTTTCAAAACTGTTCAAAAGCAAATGAGTCCAAGAAACACACTGCCTTCAGCAGAAGGTGCTGCCATTGAAAACAGTTCCCTGCAAAGTCTGTGGATTATCCTTAGAGATAATCCATGTCCAATTTATAGGCGCTGAGGCAAAAATACAAAGGAATTCTCACAAATACGTCCAAAGATATCTGCATGGATACCATAACTCTGCTGAGCAACAAAAATGTTTTTGTTCTATTGTTTTGCTATTTGGGTGCATTTGTTCATTTCTGAGAAACACTACAGTACTTGGACCTCATCCCATCATATAAATTCATTCTCCAAATAATATTTTTTTAGCAGTCGTGTTTTGCTTGTAATTAAATCAATTTAAAGGGAATATTTGGATAATTTCTGATCTTATCACTAAAATACCAACTTTAATTTCTAAAATCAGAATGAATGAATCCAAACACTTACTCAGATGAATGCTCCACAGAGCCAAGTTGGAGGATAAACAATTAGCTGATGAGGCTAAAGATGTCAGTGACTTTGAACCATTAGTGGCTGACTGACCAGTTAAAAAGGTCACCTTAAATGACACTCTGTAAGGCTGAAGCTGACTGCTTGTGTGTAAAGCACATGGTGATCTCCCCTCATTTTAGCCATAAGCTGTTGGTCAGCTAGCCTCAGGGGTGGGTGCTAATGGATGCAAGTCATTAAAATCCTCTTTGCAGTCCCTTTTACACACACCATGCCTTGTGTTTCAGAACTGGGTGCCACCCGACCCTCCCATGTACTTCCAATGAGCCACAGCGACGCTGCCCCCTTCATCCAAATTACAAACTCTGTACTTGCTAGCGCGCTCGCTGCCACCCCTTAAAGCTGCTTAATTATGGTCATTGGCACCACGTCTGAAAGCTCCCTTTATCCCCCCCCACACTCCAGAAATAGGTCTTGCTGAAGCACACAAGCAGCCCAGATCAAACACTCCCCATAGGGAAGGGGTCATTACTGGTACGCAGGGCGGACACAGCCCAATGGGTGCCGGGCCACGCCTTGAGCCCAAATTGCAGCCTGGGCCTAGTGAGGACACAAGACTGCTCTTTGATGCACGGCAAGGGAAACAGCAGCATAGCCTATTTGGATATCAGTGTTTACAGTGAGCTATACTGTAAATACACACAAAAAGCCAATACAGCAGGCTAAAAGCTAAGAAAATTAGGCGCTAGGTTTAGTTGGGTGTCCACATGTTTTTCGTGATTTATATTTATCCGAGAGCTCTTGCTGTTTTACATAAGCAGCATGTGTAGAATGGCTTCCAGGTGACCGAACACTTATGTAATGAAAATATGTCAGATGACACATGAAAAGCTCTTGAACTTTAATTTCATTTGTCACAATGTATTAGCAAATTCAAGGATATAAAAGGATATGGGTAAGATGCTAGCTAAATAGCCCAACGCTAATGTTTTTGGAGCATTAAAATAACCTGTTGTCACCAAACGAATAATTAAACTGCAAAGACAGCAACCTCAGTGTAGGTGTGTTTTCATGGCGGGCAGTGGCAGAGGTTATGGAGTTGGTGGCGTTTACCAGACAGTGCTGTCTCGCTCAGTTCCCCTGCACACAAGAAGACTGTTCATAAAAGGAATGTGTGAGTGTATGTATGAGTATGCGAATGCTTGTGTGTGTGGAGTGTCTCTGTGGTTTGTGTTTTTCCTTTACAGGTGGTTCTATCCACTTGTTTGTGTTCCTGGTCCTGTCTCCTTCCTGTGTAGGGATGGTTTGGTGATGTACTGGGAGGTGACAAGCAGTCAAACAAGCTCCTCTCTGCAATGATTTTCTGCCCCCCTCTCAGTCCCATTTTGGCTCCTTTATATTTCTCGTCACATTTCTCTTTGTCTTTGTTACAGTCGACCCACGCTAACACATCTATCTTCTTCTCTTTTGTCTCCTGAATCCTCTCCCTGCCTCCTTCGCTCTCCTCCATCCGTGTCTCTGTTCTCTTTCTCTCTCTCTGTCCCTGTCAGTCCTTCACCACAAGCATTTCCAGTGTTGGCACACCAGTGTTGACAGCCACCCTGAAAACAGTGCCACAACCATAATGAGCATGTTGAGTTCTCATAATAACACCAGAATAACCTGCTGGGGGAGACAAGCTCTTTAGGGGGCAGGCTCTCAGGCTTGGCTAGGCTGGAGTGTCAACACCACATAGATCTGCACTTGTTGAAGTGTGAAAGATGAAGGAAGTTTCCACACTATGTGCTGTTTTCAGACCGATTTCTGCAGTGTTTGCAATTTTCTTACTGTATTTTATGTTTAGGTTTAGACCTCTCTTAAGCTGATGCACGTTTAATCTTACACAATGCCTTTGACACTGCCCTCCCTGTTTGGGGGTGGGGGAATATTTGCAACTTTATCACTCCAGACCTAAGGTTCACAATCACGCAACATCTGAACAGAAAGCAGGACAACTGTAAAGTCAAATATGACTCCCAAAAACTTAAACATTTTGTAAAAAGTTTCATCAAAAGGTAAAGGCCGTCTTTATGTCATGTTGTGGTTTCATATGTGAAATGCCAATTTCACATTATAACTAGAAATCTTTAATCTTTAATAACTGATAACTTTGGGGCAGGAGAAACAACCTATAATGATCTTTTAAAGTACCACAGTGTAGGTTTTACACTGTGGTGGTTGAGATTGAAAGGATCTTAATATTTCTTTCTAGAAAGGCCCTCTCTAGAGCTTACTTTGTCCATTATGGTCTTGTGGCTCTGGATAAGTGACCAAAAGAACAAAATTGCAGGTATAAGTGATGTGGCATCAGGTCCTGAGAGATAGGGACAGGAGTTTGGTGATTGGCGAAGAACTTTGAATAGATCTGCTACGCTCCCACACTGAAAGACGCAGTTGAGGTGGTCTGAACATCTAATTAAGATTGCTCCTGTGTGCTTCCTAGATAAAGGATTCAGGCATGTTTTATCAAAAGGAGACCCCGAGGTAGACGCAGGACACACTGGAGAGATTACATCTCACAGCTGTCATGGGAACAGCTCGGGGTCCCTCCTGAAAAACTTGGAGAGAGTTACTGTGGAGAAGGAGGTGTGGGCATCTCTACTTGGACTGCTGCCCCTAGAATATGGACATGGATAACTGGCAGAAAATAGATGGATGGCTGGAATGATGAACAGTTGTGTGGAAGAAGACCTTCTCCTTTAAAATCAAGTGCTTGTTTTATGATATGTACTTACTTGTGGCAACA
This sequence comes from Diplotaxodon limnothrissa, assembly GCF_057381915.1. Lineage (NCBI taxonomy): Eukaryota > Metazoa > Chordata > Actinopteri > Cichliformes > Cichlidae > Diplotaxodon > Diplotaxodon limnothrissa. The sequence continues at coordinate 52,262,679 of NC_140602.1, read as the reverse complement.
AAGTCTACTACACTTGTTTCTCTTTAAACTACCTGTTCCTTTGAAAGATGTGAAGCTTTTTAATTGTCAAATTCTCCACTCAAGTGACAGCCGGTGTTACTAAAAAATGAAGACAAAGTGCAAATCCCAAAGCTCCTCAAAGTGCCACTTGAAGCTGTCTCCAAAAGCAAGCCCATTCCCATAGCAAAAAAGTTTTCTCAACAGAAATAAACATGTTTTCAGCCTGGTACAAAAACATTTCAGATCTCCCTAGCTAATAGCTATTAGTAATGAATTAGCACACCCCACCCTCTAATTCGAATATGGTCAACCTTGGCTCCAAAAAAGACCTCTATATGCAATCTATGGCGCCACTATGATCACCAGCAAGCCCACCTGTCTGTGTTCACGTTTACTTTATGCAGGTAGGGCACAGTGAATGTTCAACTGTTGTGATAGTACAAAACAGTCCAGTTGTGGGACAGACAGGTAAACAACATGCTGAAAACGTAACACTTTAAGGCTACGTCCACACGTACATGGGTATTTTTGAAAACGAAGATTTTCCGTTTTCGTTTATAAAAAAAATCCCGTCCACACATAAAAGCCAAAAACGAAGGAAAACGCTGCTAGGAACATGCCAAAGCAGCAGGTGGCGCTATATTCCTATCCGTGTAGAAATGTTGGCCAATCAGAAGTCAATAAGCCTGGGTGGAAAAGAGTAAACAAAGATGGTGCATAGAAGCAGAACTGAGTCATATGTGTGGAGGGACAGTAACTGTGTGTATATGTAAGCATTTAAACACTGCAGAAGATAAAATTAACAGTCACAGTATTTTGTCTACGTCTGCCATTGTAGAAATTAATTTCACCGAAACAATAACGTGGCGCACAGTGTGACGTCAAAAAATGCGCACACCTTTGACGCTGCGTTTTCTCCGTTTACCTCGTCCACACGTAAACGCAAAACCAGAGTTTTTGAAAATATCCACCCTGACAGGAGTTTTTAAAAATCTCCGTTTTCAGTGACCGAAAACGCTGTTTACGTGTGGACGAAAGGTGCAAACGCATAGGAAAATCTGCGTTTTCAAAAATACCCGGGTACGTGTGGACGTAGCCTAAGTGAACATTTTCAGTTTTTGAATTGTCTTTATTATATTTTTGCCTTAAAAATGTACTTTGTACACTTCAAAGAAAGTGGCCCGTCTTCATGTCTAGCAATTCCCCGTGTATGCTTTTATGAAAAACTCTAAAACAGAAAATGCTTGCTAACCTGTAAAAGTAATTTGGAAATGGTGCAATAGGATTGGCAGCAAAGCCTTTTCCTGTTTTCATTCTTAACACAGTTTTTGGAGCAAGTACAAATAACTTAGTGCACACCTGGGTATAAGCATAGAAAATATACTGTACCCACTGTAAGTATGCGCACAGGTATGCAGGGTTTTAGATATGTGTTTGGCTCAATTGGGCACTGTGAAATTCCACATTTCAAGCTCCTCCCTTCATAAACAGCAGATCCTGACAGCATGTTGGACAAGCTCTTATTTTAAATTCAAAGCAAGTTCTTATTCAATTCTCTTTATAATGAAATCCCACCTCAGTGTGCAGTTCATCTCCTGATTAAATCCAGCTTCAATTTCCAATTCAGTACTTATCATCTGTAAAACAGGACCATAATTCATTCTTATTCTGGACACAAGGCTCTGTATTGAGTTTGGATTGGGCCACCAGAGACCAGGGTAGCCTAAGTAGAAACAGCAGGGCCTAGTGAAACCTGCTCTCCCTGGCATAAAATCAGTGTCCAGATTCCAGTGATGCCTTCTGTAAAAGGACTTCATTATGCTCGCAGAATATGGACTAGACAAATATTTGGCTTGGTCATTATGATGCGGACTTCTCTCCCCCCATGGATTTGTGTCCTACACCAGGCTCAGTGTTTCTGCATCCCAGAGATGGCTCCCCCCCACCCCCCATCATCCTTGCTGTCTCCTTCCTGAAACATTTCCAATAAAAAGGTGTAAAGGTTAGCTATTAAAGTTAAAAACAAAGTAACAGGAACAGAAGGATATTAACGCAAAGCAAGGTGGTAAATTTTTAATTTAGATGAATATACTACACAGTATGTTTTTGATAGTCAAGGTAGACCAGTAGTAATCACTGGGGGCTCAGATTTTGGTTTGGGGGTAACTCTTCTGTCGCCATCAATCTAACATATTTCAAAAGTGGGCAGGAAGTGTTGCTCCCTCAGACCCCCAGATCCCTCTGAACAGATGGTCTTTCACTTTTTCAGCTACTGCTCCACGACCCTCCTCACTCACTCCCACCTTCCTTTCCATATACAAACACACACGCGCACACACACACACGCGCGCACACGCGCACACACACACACACGCGCGCGCACACACACACACGCACACAGAGTGATATTTTTATTACTTCAGGTGACATTATACTCAAAAACACCCCCTCATATTGACATGTCCAAACCTTAAACCAGGTCTTTGCCTTCAAATTTTCATCATGAGGAGTTGCTTACTGCTGTCAAGAGGACAACGAATCCCCACAATGTGGCTGCATAACAGATTCATGTCTCTAAACCATAAGCATGGCAAGTGTGCACATATTACTATCTCAGATTATTCAGGTGAGCCAAGCCTCCATGTTTTGTTTTTTTACCCAAACTGTTTCCCTCAAGAGAAGGAGACTGAGTGTATACATTTTCCTAATGTAGCCTGGCACAGTCATTATAGTAGTTTTTAAGGAACAAGCTAATATTTACTTTTTTTGTGAGACTCACAGAGACAAACTTAATTAATTATTTGATCTTCTGATCAACTTGCAAGTTTGGTCAGTTACAAAGAGCTGAACAGTTTCTAATTTTTATGGTAATTTAATTTTAATGGCAACATGAGTTTAGGATGATCACTCCATGAGGCAAAACAGGAAGAGCTGATCTAAAGACACTTAGGACCAGAGTCACAAAGGACACCACTGGTTATGCACTACCAATAGATTGAAATCTAGCACCGCCCTCAAGGTACCCCTGCTCAAGAAGGCACAGGCTCATCTTAAGTTCACCAGTAAAGATCTAAATCAGTCAGAGAAGGTTTGGGAGAAGGTGTTGTGGTGAGCTGAAACCAAAATCGCAGTCTTTAACATCAGCTCACCTTGCCGTGTTTGGAGGAAGAGAAATGGTGAATGTGACCCAACACAATCCCCACAGTCAAGTATGGAGGTGGAAACATTATGCTTGGGGCTGTTTTTCTGCTAAGGGTACAGGATGACTCACAGTTGAGGGGCCAATGGACCGTAAAATCTTGGGCAAGAACCTACTTCCCTCAGGCAGAAGACTGAAGATGGGTAGTTGATGGGTCTCCCAGCATGACAAGGACCCAAAACAAATCACCAAGGCAACAAAAGAGTGGCTAAAGAAGAAGCTCATGGAGTGGCCTAGCCAGTGTCCAACCCCAATCCTATTGTGGAGAGAGCTGTTGCTTTGAGTTGCTGTCATGCAGACTGATTTGATACTGTTTTGAGTGGATTAACAAGCCAAGTATAACTATGAAGTATGAACTATAAACTATGAAGACATGATGATGTGGTAATTTGATAACTGTTCCCAGTTTTTGCTAGCTAATTAAATTCTTAGAGCAATAAAGAACTAGCAGAGTCCAGTAAAAGTCCCTCACACTTTTCTAATAGACAACATTTTTACTGGGAAGCAATTTGGTGTTTCCCAAAATGTTAAACTGTTGCACTAACAGATGGAGACCACTAGAGCATTTGATAAAAGTTCAGTAGGACTGAGCACAATGATTTAAGACTGTGTGTGAGTCTGTACAGGGTGACATAAGCAGCGTACACGTTTCTGCTCAGCTGCATCGTACATAAAACTTTGTGTGTTTTTGTGCATGTGTATGTTAACCTTCAAACTCTTCTGTTAAGCCAAACTTTCAGAGGCCAGTGACTGTGCCTGGGAATCTCTTTCAGATGGTCCTGATTGCTGGATATTATCTGACTCACTGTGGCTGCAATGGGTTCAGGAAATTGGAGAATTTTTCCTATAGACATGAGTAACGGAGCCATATGACCCTGTGTCCTGTCCACACCAGTGAGGTGACTTCCTCTTCCGGACCGTGACACAAGCCGTTACTATTAGCGTGGCCAAACCGAATACTCCTTCTTATTAAAAAGTCCCTAACTTGGAGCGCAGTGTCCTTACACAGCAATATGGGGCTTACTGTACCCCTCTTAGCCTGAAGCACTGGGCTTTCCATTAATGACATCTCTACGATAACTCAAGACTTACAGATAAGAAGATTGTTTTTTTTTTCTTTCAAAATTTGCTATTCAGACATTTGAATTAGGTTTCCTGTAGCAAAACAAGCCCTTAGGTAAGCGGTCTTCATTGGCTCCAATTAAATGCATTTATTTCTAAATCTATCTGCTTCATCATGTTTTGATAAACCTTCACTTATCAAAAATCCCCAGGGCAAGTGAGAGACCAAACAAATTTAGGATTTATTCATCAAAAACACTATGGCATACAGAGGTCAAGAAGATTTACATGCTTCAGAGGTGTCACAGGTGTGGAAAAGGTCTTATTTGGACAAATGGACCTGGACTCTGCTTAGTCACGTCCTGTGGAGGGTACAGGTCAAGACCTGTGTGGGATACTGGCAGAGTCCTCATTGTGTTAACTCTACTATATCTGTGACCCCACCTTTACCTCGTGCCTCTCACATATCACGGGAGAAAGCCAAGTTTGGAGAGGAGAGGGGAAAAGCTTTATCCTCTCTTTAAGTCCATCAAAACTTTCTCTGCAGAAAAGCCCTAAGGGTTATACAATAAACATTTCATTTCCTCTGGCGAGCAATGAGAAGGCTTATATGATGTAAAAGAGTAGAGATAGCCACTAAAAGATGCTTGTTATTCTGTGTTTCTTGGGCTTCATTTTATTCCGGTATTTGAAGGTCTTTGTATGAGTAGTTCTTATTGGGGAAGGATTGAACTGCTTTATTTTAAACAAAGAATATAAAGGAAGACATGTTTTATTCAGCAAGGCGCATGTCAGTTCATGATAATTTCTTCTTAGCTACTTTCACACATGTACAGGATTTTGTTGCTTTTTCTCACACAGCAGAAGATCCTGATTCTGTCAGCTGTCATCACTGGGAATATTTTGTTTGGTTTAAGTGAAGTTGCTGCCTGGATAGAGTGTGCAGGAGGTAGCACACATGATGCTCACCCTATTACCTCTGTTCTTACATCAGCCCATTACACAGAGTTTGCACTTAGGGAGCTGGGAGGGCAAAGACTGTTTAATGTCTGTTACAGGCGACCTGGTCATCTGCATTCTCAAATCTGCCTCTGTTGGGGAATGTTTTGCAATGTTTGGTGCTGCACAGCTCGTGTGAAAAAGCTAGCAGTCTATTATACTTGATAACTTTACAGTGTCAGTTTTATCAGATTCCTTCACCGTTTTTCTCGTCACTTTTCCGGAGACATCAAAAAGCTTAGCTAAATGATAATAACATTTAATCTGTATTAACATATTTTTAGTTCAGTTATATATATATTATACATCCCTGCAATAACCTCACAATATTAGAAAGTAAACCCCAATAATGTGACAACCCTCTGTGTGTATTCTATTGGCGACAGTGGGGAGAAAAAGCTCCCTTTTAACAGGAAGAGACTTCCAGACTCCAGGCGTGCCGGCCATCTGCTGCAGGAGTTTTGGGGGTTTGAGCAAAGAGATGACAGTAAAGCAATGTTGTTCTTAAAAGTCAACTTCAAAAAGCTTTTAAATATTCTTCAGCTATTATTAAATATTATTACAGAGTTTGGTTGATTCAATAGATGCACTTTTTAGATGTATGTATGTTTTTACATTTGGATCTGTAGTGAAGAAAGCCAAGCCACATATCCCATAATGGTGGGATAAAGACCACAGAGATTTTTGAGAATATGCTTTTAGAGGGGGCATTTTGGTAAGAGAAACTTTGCCTTCTGCTTTTCAACCCCCCCAAATTTGCTTTCCATCATCTTGACACAAGTTCCACCCTCCATGTAGGAAATATTAAGGGAGCCTCCCCAGCCCATAAACATGGCTCTGCTTGAACTTAATGACCTTTAATTGTGACTGTGCACTGTATATTTAAAACTAAAAAGAAGGATGTTTCCCATCAAAATCAGAGCCATGTGAACGGCAGAGATTTGATCAAATGCCAGGAAAGTACTGAAAAAACGTAGAGGAAAGCATCCTTGTTGGCCTTGGTGGGTTCTGCTCACCTGCAGTTTTACAACAAGCTGGAATTTTCTAGACTTTTATATGGTCATTTGTCAGCCTTTGCCTGCTTATTTGGCTTTTTCTGTTCCCTGTAAAGTGGCTGTAGTGCCCAAAGTGACACAACAAAAAGGGAAATCTACGTAAATTGTATAGTCCATGGTACCATGAAACCTGACACTGCACAGACGTCATTTGAACCATGTGCTTGCTTGTGTTAATGTCATTAAGTGAATAGTTAGAAATGCTTTAATAAAGCAGATATTTGTAAGCGATCATCTATGAATATTTTGCCTCCAATCTTGCCAGACTAACGCAGGGACCCTTTACGCCCAAAGTGCCAAACTGCCTATTATTCCAACAGACTGTTACACCCAGTACACATTACCATTTCCTCCAAAGCCAAAATAAATACTAGTAATGATAATACTTGAGCTATGGTGTGTGTACCTGTATTGTATTTAAATATAAAAAAAATACTGCTGTGAGAAGGCTGCAAGACAGAATGTTCCCATCAGTCTATATGCTTAATTTATTTCAGGACAAATGAGCAACATTGTTGCTCTTGTCAGGGGCATCACCAAGTGTGGGCACTGGCCATCCCCCCAAAATTGGGACACCCCTGGCAAAGGGGGGCTGGGGGGGGGCACCCCTGGCAAGACTGTTCTGTATTAGTAATAATTTTAATAACCATGAGCACAAAAGAGAAGAAGACACCTTAAAATGAGTTAAAAAAAATTTACTTGTAATTTATTCCTGCACATACAATTTTTGTCAATCATATTGTGTCACTTTGTATATCCTTCATGATTTCTTTCTTTTTTGGTGTGCCACCCAAATACTTTTAGTGGTCCCCATATGGCCACACCTATAAAATGTCTGGAGGCGCCCCTGACTCTCTTCCCTTAATTCATGTATTTTTCCTAAGTAGAGAGTTAAACTTTGGCCTTGGTGATTTCCCCATGGTCTGATTTTGAATGTAGTTCCTAGCTTATTTTGTTATTTTAGCCACACTGATGGCTGATCAGGTTGACCTGGTTCAGGTCAATGCAGAATATCAGAACAACTACTGAATGGTTTGCAATAAGATGCAAAGGATGCATTGATTTACTGTAGCTTGTTTTGAAATTTGGAACAGCAGTGCTGAATCCAGTGGGTCAAAATATTCACTTGAGTAAAGGGAAGAAAGAGCTTGACATCTGCCAGATGGACAGGCATGAAATTTCACATACTTTCCTAGAGTCCAGAAATGTATGCAAACCTAGGGAATACTGTAAATCATAGGATTTTTTAAACCCAAGTGGATACTGGAAAATATATCTGTGTTTTTTTTATGAACTGTATCAATGCCTTGTTCACAGGAATCTCAAAAAAGTTCCTTAATCAACCTCAGCTACTCCAGAGTTTTATTATAAAAGAAAACACAATATATTGAGGTCAATACTCTGGCTTCCAGGTGCCACTAGTTTATTTTAAAAATGTAATCCTTGTTTTTAAGGCCCTTTGTGCTCTGCAATCTCAGTGTTTCTCTGACATACTAGTAAACAACCGACCAGTCCGACACCTCAGGTCGAAACTCGGGTCATCTGTAACAAGTCTCCTTATTATTCTCCTCAGATTTCGGTGAATTCACTTTAACTTTTTACGTATCCTCCAAGCTGATAGTAGGAACAACACATTTATTCATCGCTAGTTTACTTTGGCGTCCTTCAACATTAAATTTCAACACACCAAACTAAACACATTAGCACAGTAGCTCTTGGTTGTAATTACTGTCTGACCTCATTTCTGAGCCTGGTTCTGACACACGTCTTTTTTTCCTGTTAAAAGGAAATTTTTCCTTCCCACTTTCACCAAGTGCTTGCTCATGGGGAGGATCATCAGACTGTTGGTGTTGACTCTGTATGCTTGTAGGGTCATTACATTACAATATAAAGCGCATTGATTAACTGTTGTTGTAATGTGATACTATATAAGTAAAACTTAACTGAATAGAGTTATTTGATTATTGTTATTTGAGCAACAGCGTTGTAAAAGCATGAGCAGGAATGGAAGAATCCTTAGGATTAAAGGAACTCATTGAGGTTTTGACGTAACGTAGTAGCATGATTTGCCCAAGTGTGGACGCAGTTGCAAACTGAATGGCAGATGCAAAACTTAAATACTTATGCAGTGAACAGAAGGCATTACAGATATAATGCAGGAAGGTTATAGTCCAAAGCATCAAAACCAAAAAGTCCAAACAGATTTCAAAGGAACCCAAACTGAAAATGGGCTGACAGACAAGTGAAGAGACTCAGGAACAGGAAGAAGTAACATTGATCAAACAAAGGGTGACACAAACTAAAGACAGACATCAGAGAGTGGGTTGAAAGGGCACCGGTAAAGCAAAGCGACAATGATAAGAGCAGGAAAAGGACAGTAATGAAGCTTTATAATAAAGCAGCAATAAACTCACAGCAGCCACATATTCCAGAGATTTCACCCTCCCGTACCTTGTCGAATCGTTTTATGACTTTTCAAGCGTTAAACTGTTAAAATGAACATTTGCAAAATTGTCGCATTAAAACAGATCCAAGGTTGAAGGCAAATAATTTCGGAAATAATTACAACACCGTATGAATAACTGCCTTTCTTGCACACAAAGAAGGCGCTTGTTCCATAGCATCACTGTAACAGTAAGCGCGTTTATTGCACATTCCCACCATCTTGCCTCATATTGTCTTTATTGTCAGTTTCTGTTGGTTTCCACTCTCTCATCGAGTGAATAAGAGAAGTGTGAAGATTTCTGCTCAAAAAGAAAATGGGCGAGGATCGTTTTTATGCACGGTGATGATGTGTCTTTTAGTTTGTGCATTGTGATGTAATGCAGCACATTTCTGATCTTCCTGCTCATTGATTACTTTATTTTGTTGTTGTTGTTTTATTGATTTCCTCTTGGTCTTTTAATGGTTAATACTAGTGATGGGCCTCACAAACATTTATGGGATGTGACCCCATTTTTAGATAACAGAAATCTCATAAACTCAAAACGTTCACGCACTTAAAGTTTGGTTAATGTCACACTAAACTGAGACATTACGATAAGGCCAAGCACATCCTTCAAGTGAGTCACCTTTTCCAGATTCTCTTAATCCTTGCTGGCCTCACTCTAAATGCTTCTGGTTCAATACAAGGTTAAACTACTGAAATAAAAGTGATAAGACGCAAAACATTTGACATTTAGTCTGCAGTTTTGTTTTTTTTGACACACTTTCACAGCTTTTCTTGTAGGGAGGTTAAAGCTCCTGATCTCATGAGGCAAGCCTGTCTAACCTCTGGGATATTTCAAGACATGACATCAGCTCTCAGTGGGATCCTTCATGTGGTGATGATACCCTATCTAAGTTAAGGAGTGAATTGGCCTTTATGTGATAACAGTGTCCACGCTAATGACAGACGGTGTGATACTCTTCCAAACAAACAGTCTGTCAGAGGCCGTAGCTCGCCTGTGCTTAACTGGACTCCCACTGCATGAGGAGCCATGTTAATCTGCACCTCAGGCAACACGTGACCGACTGTAGCCGGACTGACTTATACTTATGCTGAATGCAGTCTCTATGTGCCTCTGTTATTTCTGCAGGAGGGAGGGAGACGGGCCATTCCAGTGCCATTTTCAGTGGCCGTCAACAAATGCTGGTCCTCTCAGAGCACAGGAGGCTGTGATGCGCTCAGAGGTCCTTGCGTGTTCGAGAAAACACTCTCTTTTGGTAGGGGCGCCTCCAAGGGTCAATACACTGTTACATCACAAAACCCGGATTCATGGGTAGTTTCTTCAAGGTGTAGAGGAGAAGAAGAAGGCCACAGTCATGCTTGTCGTGTGGTCTTTATCACTTTTGTGCTTCTTATCTAGCTACCTTCTTGTCCTTTTAATCCCTCCATCCCTACAGTTCTAATTAAATACATTTCCTTCCATTTCATTTTGCTCCCTTATTTCATGCATACTAATCTTGTCAGTGTTGTTACAACCCTCCTTTCCTGTCTTCTCATTTTTAGTACAACAAACAACCTCCCACTGCCCCTTGCTGTCTTTCATTTTTCCTGGATCCAGGTAAATGAAGGCTCTCAGAGTCACTTTGGTGACTGTGGCCACCGGCTGCGCACACCACAATGTAAAAAAGGCACAACGTCTTAGGCAGAGGTGGAAGCATGTCTTTTCTTGACCATTAAACCAGCAGCATGACCAAAACCATTCTCAAATTTAGAAATATTCCTGAATGTTTTCAGAATGCTCTACTCAGTAAAGTTACAACAATTCGGATCAGTGAGAAGCAAAGATGTATCAGAGTATTCCAGAGTATTTCTTTGATATTCCTCAACACACACACCAGACTGCAAATGTTCATGCAAAGCTGAGCAGCGAGGGGTCTGTGGAGGAACAGACCCCTGTGGAGGAACAATGCTACCTCTGGTGGTTGCATGTGCACAATGCATGCTGCAGAACCAATTCTTAAGGGTTAGGCAAATTACTGTTTGCCTAACCCTGCAAACTAGTTCATTTTCCTTTTACATGTGGGGCTATTTGTCCATCTGGATTACTCTGGTGTGTGTTGCCCAATTGTTAAGATCTTCACTGCAAATATGTTTGTCTGCTCTCTAAAATAATTTAACCAGTCATCACTTTACTTTTGGTGTCCCAACTGTTCACAACTGTGGGGATTTTTTTTCTGTATAATCAGGACAACATTTCTGAAAAGATACATTCTTGTTGGGTTTAAAAATTTATTTGAGCACCGCAAGGCAAGTTCCATGTCTTTATTTGAGAGAAGGTATACATCCTGATGGTTACAGGGCAGAGGTTAAAAACGAGTGTTTCATTTTGGGTTAAACTGTCCATTTACAATAAACAGGAAAATAGTAATATTTCCTCAATATGGAACAACTACACAAATACAACCATATAATCAGCATTTTACATGAAGAGGGCTTGTTACTGAAAGTCTAATAGTCAAGACACATAGAAAATTAGTAGCAAGCTATAGCCTACTATATTTTTCTTTGAGCATATACGATAATTAACTTTATATATATATGTCTCAAAGCCAGTCCTTAACCATCCCCAGCAGTATATTTTTAGTGGCAGCAATCAGGCTGAGGCCACTGTCATTTCCCAACAAGGATTCAGTCTTCTGCAGTCCTGTGTCATATGAAGCCTCCTGGCTGAAAAAGCCACACTTGTCCCAGTAAACCAAACCTTAATGATAGGCTTGTCTAAAGCTGGAGTCTGTAAAAGTGCCTCTGGGCACTTCTATTTGTCTATGTCTATTTTCTATATCTTCTGTTCTGACTTTCATTTGTTGTTCAGGTTTTTTGCTTCCGGGTATGGGAGAAAGTGTTATTTCAGCCGTGGAATAAAATGAAGAAAAGAAAAGAGGGGTGGGTTGGGGTACTGAAATATTTGTCATTTGATGTTTCGGGTTTCAGCAACTCAAACTGAATATAAGTGTGCAGTTTATAATTGATTCCACTTCTTGGATCTCTCTGAAGCAGGCAGGACCCAAGCTCCAGTGAAATTCCAGTGGGGCAGTGTATTTTTTCTTCTTTTTTCTGGGGCTATTTTTGAATAGGGCCTTTCTACAAAACTCATTAATATCATAGTACAGTCACACCTATATTCGCTGGCTGAACTTCCTGCAGAAAACCAAACAGGTCAGAAGAGACAGATGGACTTTTGAGAATTTCCCATGTTTGCCTCCCGCTAGAACAGCAGGTCTGTGTAGAACCAGAGCCGAGCTTTATGAAGGGGACTCACTTAGGCATCACTGTGACTTGTTTCAGTGAAAGCATCCATCAAAAGGCTTCATTTAACCAGAGATGAAAGCTGAGCTTTTTAACTCCTTCCTCTGCCCTAAGCCTGGCCTGTTGACTCTCTCATCTGTTTATGTTTCAGTGCATAAACATCGAAAGCAATGCCTGCATACGGCTCCTTGCTTCTCATGCTTAATGCTAGTCCTCATGAAGTCCTCATACTTGCTACGTGATGGAAAAGTAAATTTATGTTCACCTCAGCAAATCAAATACTTGGTCTGTGCTGCATGGGTACTCCCAGCTGTGACAATGTGCATGTTTGTAAGCTTGTACAGTTTTACATCAACCAAAAAAGGTCCTCTAGGTGAAAAATAAATTACAATAAAAATAATAAGCTTCTTCTTATGCATCTGTGTCCTCGCTAAGTAAACTAGACTGTATGTAAAAGATGGACAGTGATCCCCTATTGGTTTATGACTGCTGTTTTGAAGTTTAGGTATAGCTACCACCATCTCAGTTTTCATATTTGAATGCCCCCTATAAGTGTTTAGTAACATAAAACACTATCATTTCAGTCACTGAAATCGGGTCTTCAATTCAATTCAATAAAATCGTGTTTATATAGTGCCAAATCACAACAGCAGTATGGTAAAGACCCTACAGTAGTAGAGCGAAAACCCCAACAATCAGATGACCCCCTACGAGCAAGAACTTTTTCCTTTTTTAAGTTGGACCTCCGTTTTTCACTCTGAATGTCCCAAATTTGGGTCCTCTTCCCGTTACATTGTCTAGTAGAACAAATAACAACAAAGCAAAATTCAACCTGAAACGAGTTAAAGAGTTGGGGATTTTCACATGGCATTTATGGTAATTGACTTGCTTTTGGAGCCAGCCTCAACTGGCCACTGCCAGGAACTAGCTATAGAAATAGCTCTGAGCCACTTTCTTCAGCTTGTCAGTGAAGGCGGAGGTTTATGTGGGGGTTAAATCACTACTAGGCTTTCTGTTATGGTGAGATATAAAAATACTTTTGGTGCCCATGGTAAATAAACACCAGCTATTACCTAACAATACAGATAACCTATTATGATTTTCTGAATTCTGGCTGTAAATTGCACATTTGATTTCAAGCACAAATTAATTCCCAAGTTGCTTGCTTCTCTTTTCCACCTGTCAAAGCAAAACACTGGGTCCCAATGACTCCCTGTGGCCAGGCCAGCAGCTTGCACTGCAAAGAGTTCTTATATAGTTTGCCACTCAAACCAGGTCAGTGTAACTGCACTTATAGCTTTATTTCAACACAATGAAAATGAACTAAGAATATCTTTGTACTTCCATCCATCCAACCATCCAACCATCTATTCATCCATCAAGTTAATTCAGGGTCATGGTTAGGTTGAAGGCTATCTGAACAGTCATATGGGCAAAAGGCAGGGTAGATGCTGGACAGGCCACCAAAACGTGCAAGTCTTTGGACTGGAGGAAGCCGGAGTATCGAGAGAGGACTCTCGCAGATACAAGCACACTCCTCACAGAAAGGCCTCAGCCTGCGTTCAAGTTCTACTTGGTAATAATGTGTCTCACGCACCTGCACAGGGGATGATAAACCATGCAACCACTATTATTATGTCTACATGTCTGGTAATTTTGTGGCTCACCATAATGTTGTTCATTGCTATTTAGGTGCACTAAGTGTCCACAAAGTGTCAATCAGATATATGAGGTTAATCCAGAATCTCACAGCGGTCTTGGGAGTAGGAGTACATTTGCCCTCTCAATAGCTATTACTTGAAACATTTGTTATAACCGCCCTATTTTCCAGATTATGAGGAAACTGATGGCATCCCTTTTAATGGTTAGGGTCCATTACCGCATAACCACATACTCCTTTCTCTCCCAATGTTTTCTGTATGTATCATCACTGTTGCTAAGAAATAAAGGCATAAACTGGGGGTTTATGCAAAATGTTACAGAAAGCAACATTTTACAAAAGAAGGGTTTTACTTAGACCTTAAGATGGTCGAAAATTTTACAATGAAGACATGAAAAATGAAATGAAAGCTCGTTAACTTACATAAAGAGGCAGCGTTCTTCCTGCCATTAAAAGACTATATTCAGCCTGCCTCAGGGTTAGAAGGAATGTGTGTGGGTGCATTTCAAGCATACACGCTGTATGTAGAACATAAACTGCAACCACACAGAGCATCAAAGGAAATTGCACCCCTGCCATAGAAGATACAACAGTGTCCATATGCAGCCAGCAAAATGGCATAACTATGCTTTAACATTTAAATATTTATGAAGCTGCAAAGGTTTCTGTTTAGTATCTTTAGAATAATATATAGGCAACACTAGGCTATGATTGAAACATAAAACATGTGCCTTACACAGTCTTGACTAAGCTTGACTAAGCTTTAACCCAGGTGGTAGGAGGTGGAGCTAAGAAAAAGGCAGGTGATAAATTAAAGGGAAAAAAGATGACTTGACCTTTAAGTGTGGGTTAGTTTGTGTACGTTGTTGACTCTTGCTCTCTCTTGTCCTTTAAGAGCAGGGTAGGCAACATTTTTCTCTAGAGGGCTATACTGACTTAATACAGTGAGCAAAGGGCCACACATGGACCACTATATTATGTCTATATCTATGAATCACAGTAGATAAACCTGGATTATTCTTCCAAAATGCCAAAACTTTGCCAGGTGTTCCCCAGCTAAATGCTGCAACCAGCCATCCATGTGATATAAAAGAACATGTGATCTATCAGAGCAGGCCTTCCATTGCTCTGTGGTCCAGTTTTGATGCACATTGTTGGCACATCCAGCAATGGAGAGGGATCAGCATGGGCATCCTGACTGGTCTGCTACCATGTAGGCCCATGCACAACCAACTGTGATGCACCCTCCACAATTAATTTAATTATTAGTATTATCCATTAGAAGGGGCCTTGGTTGCCCATTACCCTGTCGCTGATTCAACACTGTTCCTTAATTGGACTTTCACATTTGACAGACATTGCTCACCCAAGACCAGGAACAAGAGCTGCAGTTTTGAACATGCTCTGACCCAGTCATCGGTCCTTCACAATTGGGTCCTTGCCATACTCACTCAAATCCTTAAGCTTGTCCATTTTTCCTGCTTCTAACATCAGATTTGAGGACAAAATGTCCACTTGCCCCCACTCACTAACAGGTGCCATGATGAAGAGATGATCAGTGTTATCATGTCAATGTTATGCCTGATCCCTGTATATTTAGTAGGATTTATTCATGCATTTAAGAGAATGTGGGTATGCCTCTTTTTGTGTGCACACACACACACACACACACACACACACACACACACACACACACACACACACACACACACACACACACACACACCCTGCTGAAGCTGCAGCGTCTGATATTGTTCAGGAGGCTCTTACATGGGAACATTCTGGTAATATGTATATTAGATGTACAGAAAGTTCAGTAAAAAAAAAATCATAAAATTAGCAGAAAGTAGTACTAAGTGAACAATATTATCGTTAATGAAATGAACCATTTTAACCTAATGGGATGACAGTGCCTCAAAACACACACACAGAACAACTCTGAAATAGAGAACGCAATTTACAGAATTAAATACATACTCCTGCTGTTATTTATCACAAGTCTTTAAAATTGGCATACCCTGGGATATCCTAATATATTTAGCCTTTTAGTCCCCAGTGTGGCCAAAAACATTGCATCCTACACTTCTTATAATCTTTCTAGACACTCATTGGTGATTGGCCCCATTTTTCATAATGCTTGCGCTCAGGTTTTCGGTGCTTTCTTAAATCTTATCTGTGGAGTGTCTCTTTAACCCTTCTTCCCGCAGGGAGATGAGAGACAGATGAACAGAGTGAACACCCTCAGGAAATGACAAGACAGCAGCGAAACACTTTTAGCATTCTTCACACTGTGGCTGATTTACACAGAGCAGAGCAGGCTAACTCTGTGACAGTCCTGAGGCCATAGGAATCAGGCACTGTTCATGGTGCTAGAATCACACTGGTGACTGTTAACTGGTCCAGTCACTCATCTGCTCTGTTTGTGTTTCACTTGCGTCATTGCATGTCTGAGTATGCGGATGCAGACATGCAAAATGCTGTGAGAGAGCAGTGAAAGTGAGGAAGTGTCTTTCAAAATTTAAAAGAAAGAGGGAAAAAAAAGGATGAAATAAGAGGGTTAGTGACATACAAGAATCCAAAAGCCAGTTCACTGGCACCTGATCCAACAGACAGAATAATTTTGTGCTTCACAGCCGCACCAAGTCAGAGCTATCATTACAGAATAGTTGTTTCTCTTCCTCAGAAAGAGACAATACGCTGTGTCCATTTTAGCACAGGCATGTTTTTATCCCTAAGCAATAAGCATCCACTGGAAGATCCTTCGAATAAAAATGAGGTTTAAAAAAAAACTCAGTAAAAGAAAATTACAAATGCGAAGTAAACTTCAAGCTTCAAGCAGGGAGACAAATAAAAAAGTATTATAAGAGCGCCTATATTATGCGCAGATAAAAGTCTCCAGTAAAATCCGCTGACTAGCTGAAGCTACAAATCTTTCTGCTATGAAATCTCTGCCTGCAGCGCTCACAGTGGAAAAGCATCCTAGTGCAGATTACCTCACATATGACTGGTTCAAAGACCTCTCTGAAACGAAAACTCATTCAGGTCAGGGTAAGATCAAGTTCTGAGGGCCGAATAGAGAGGATTGCATTGACTTTGGGATGAGGGCAGCTAAAGCCAGTAGGACATATCTAAACGTTTTCAAGATTGAACTGCAAACTGTGACACATTTCAAACATTTAGAGCAGGGACGACAAACTCACTTTACACAATGGGCCACATACAGACCAGTCTTACTTTCAGCAGGTGAGACCAGTGAAACGTCACTTTCTGTCACTATAAAGTTTAACTGTACTTTTAATCCCAGAGACATCTAAATATATATAATATATTATTGTATGAAAGTCTAACAAAAACAAGAAAACAAATAAACAAACAAAAACACGATGTTGGGTTTTTTTTACATGAAAGAGAAAGGCTGATGCAATAAACAAAGAATGTGTAAAATTATGGAGAAGTTCTGACAGCTAATTGCCCAGACTGTCCTAAATCTGAACATTTTTCAAATCAAGTCAAATCAAAATGTATTTCTATAGCACATAATAATATAACAAAGTTGACCAAAGTGTTGTTTGTTTTTGTCATGGGTCATTTGACCCAGCGTTTTGAGTTTTAACATTTTTTGATGTTTATGGTTTATATTTAAGTTCATTACGTTATCTAAGCCCATTTCTATTATGCCTAGTTTGCCATTATAGTTCATTGTTTCTTAGACCCCCTTCGTGTTATCACCCCGTGTTTAAGTCTCCTTTGTCAGTTCGTCATGTTAAGTCTGCTTGTTTAAATCTGTCGCGTTTCATGTGTGCACGTCTTATGTTTTCAAGCTCATGTTGTCATGTCTGCATCTCATTATGTTTCCTGTTTTATTGTGGAGAGTCTGTTTACATGTTCAGTGTGTCCAGTTTCACTTCCCCTTTGTCATTATGTTCATTAGCTGTTTCCCCAAGTGTTTCCACTTCCCCTGATCACGTCCTGTGTGTATTTAGTCTGTGTATTTTCGTCATTCCTTGTCTGATCATCTGCCGTGCTGGCACAATAGATCTACATGTAAAAGAAGATACAGCACAATTAATCACAGCATAGCTATTTGCACTGCTGAATTTCCAACTTTTAAAAAGAATCAGTTTTTGAAAATAATTGCAAGAGTTTGATTTAATACAACAGTTCTGCTACCCCTTAGGAAGTTTTTCAAGAGTAAGAGCACCTGCTAAGCACCTGAAAAGCTCAGCAGCTAACATTTTAAAGTTTGTTACTATTTTCCGACTGTTTCTTTCACATCCAATCCAGATGTGCCTGAGATGGGCGGTTAAAAACCTGGCTGAAATGTTTCTTTGTGTGCATGCCATGACTCTCCACAAACAAGCAAATATATGCCAGCCCTTTGCTTTTACTGTCTCATTTCCTTTCATTTTCCCTGCTCTTTTTTTGAAGATACAATTAAATGTTGTTGCCACGAGGGCTGAGAGCAACAGCTCAACAGTGAGATGCAACAGTGAATTGTATGTCAGGCATGGTTTCACATTTCCCGTCTATTAAAGCGAGGTGGTGTCCACACTGACGCTCATCTGCAACTTGTAGCATTGAGAAGTAAAACTGACCCGGGATCAAGCTGTGGGATTTGTAGCTCCAAGCATAAAAAAGCACAGATCTATGGTCAGCGTATTGGAGCGTTAAACCTCAACCATCACCACAAGTGTTAGGTTTGATATGGAGATTCTACACGTGGGCTCAAAGACAACTATCCCTGACCCCATCGTAGATTTTGACACTGATAACCCATCAGTTCCTGTGAGCTTCTGAGGAGGAACCTGTAATAAGATGTGTTGGTTTTATTGGGAAACCCAGATTTTATAATGACTGTTATTACAAGTCAAACCACCCTGTAAAATACTTACACGCTCTCGTTCTCTCTCTCTCTCTCTCTATCGCTTTTTCACCCTTTCCTGTCCAGCCCTGGGATTTTTTCTTTTCTTTTCTTTCAGGTAAAGCGATGCCACACTGCTACCCCAACCATTAACCAACGCAGAAAAGAAAAGACTTCATTTAGAACTGGAAACCCCCTACTTTAATTTTTTTACCATTCATGAGAAGGACATGAACACTTTAGCATGCTTACAACACAGATGGATATAAAAAATTTTATACATCTTTGGTGAGTTATGAACACTTTTACAAGCTGTTCTTAAACTTCCTGTTAATGATTAAAACATTTCATTTCTATTATAATACATCATTTGTTCTTGTATGCAATCTTTCTTTGCTCTCACTCTCATCCCCTAACAGTTCAAGGCTGATGGCTGTCCCTCTCTGAGCATAGATCAAAACTCTTTTCCTGTTAAAAGGGAGTTCTTCCTTTCCACCACCACCAAATGCTTCCTCACAGGGGATTGTCTGACTGCTGGGGTCTTTATCTTGCAATATACCACCTTGAGCTAACTGTTATAGTGAACTGAAGCTATATAAATAAAGTTGAATTGAGATGGAAATCACTGACATGTATGAGGACAAAGACAGTGGTGAGGTGTGTGGTTGGAATAGCAGATGGGTTCAAGGTGGTGGTAGAATTACATCAATTCTGGGGCCCTTCTTGTTAGCAGTGATGATGGACAGGTTGACTAATGAGGTCATAAGGTATGATGTTTGCAGACGAAATTGTTATCAGTATTGAAAGTAGGGGGCAGCTGGAAGGAGCAAGGAGAAGTGGTAGTATATACTCGAGAGAAGAGGAATGAAAGCCAGTGGAAGCAAGGCACAATACATGTGTGTGAATGAAAGAGAGGTAAGTGTTACAGCAACGCTGCAAGGAGTAGAGATAATCCAGGCAGATGAGTTTAAGTACCTGGAGTTAACACCAAAGCACCTGAGAGATAACAAGAGAGGTGAAGGAGAGAGTGCAGACAGGTGGAGTGGGTGGAGTGAAGTGTCAGGAGTTATTTGCGACAGAAGGATAGCAGCAAGAATGATCTCCTGTGATGTATGGTTTGGCACTGATAAAAAAAAAGACAGGAAGGAGAGTTGGAGGTGACAGAGTTGAAGATGTTAAGGTTTTCACTGGGAAGGACAAACATGGACAGGACGGGAAACGAGTACATCAGAAGGACAGCTCAGGTTTGGAGAAAAAGTTATAGAAGCAAGGTTGAAATGGTTTGGATATATATAGAGGAGGGCTAGTGGATATACCGGACAAAGGATTTTAATATGAAGCTGCCAGGAAGGAGGAAAAGGGGAAGACCACAGAAAAGATTCATGGACGTGGTGGAGGAGAACATCCAGAGGAAGAACTGTTGTGGTGACCCCTAAGGGGAGCAGCCAAAAGAAAAAGAAAAGAAAGATCACTCAATATTGAAACAGCTGTATATCAGTAACAGAGCATTCATAAGGAAAATTTATAATGGTTAATGAACACAGTCTTCTACAGATTTCTTATATGTATTTAGAACTGTCTTACAGTGTGTTATATGGCATTAATAAAGTGTTTTATGGTTCTTATTTAAGCTATTATGGAACCCAGGAAGAGTGTCTCCTGCCAAGATAACTAATGACTGGGTTTTAATTAAACTGTAAACTGGAAATGTACTTTTAAAGTGCCTCTAGTTATACAGAGTGTCAATTGATTAAACAATGTATCTTGAATGTAAGTGCCAGAAATAAAAGGCATAAAAATAATAAAAAGTGTTACAATGTTAACAGATGTATTTATCGTCTGGCATAGAGCGTTTGAAAAGGGAAAATACTGCACTGCCAAGACAGGACTCATAAACAAATAAAGTACAAGCCTCTAATAAAGTGATGCTTCATTGCAGACTGAGTCTCCACCCAGCACTGATCGTGACAGCAGTGACTGAGGATCCTTTGATAAATCAGTCAGTGCCTCGGGACACTGACAGGGCTGACGAGCCCAACCCATTGGAGCTCACACCAGTACCAGTAGCAATTACCCAAAGATTTATTTTTGCATTGACAGCCTAAAAATGTTCAAACCTTGGCATGTCTGTGGGAAAAGAAGCCAGCTCACTCTAATTTCCCACAAGTTTAAGAGAAAATGAAGGACTGCAAGGAACAGTAAAAGAACACTTTAAATATTGGAAATGAGAAGTTGTATTATTCTTGTTTTTAAATATTGGCTTATTTTGGATTTGGGTTTTAAACTGCCTGAATGTACTGAATTGCTGCCATGTGTTTGAATGATGATTAGAATGGCTAACGCAGAGCTGAGCTGAATGTTCAGACTTGCAAGAATAAAATGTATCTAGACTATTTTATGATATTTATGTAATGTTAGAGACACGTGGGCGGTGTACAATACATAAGCACATGCAAGCGTCAGTCAAAAAAAGACCTCACCGGACTGAACAGAGCTGCACTCACTTTGAGCTTATCTTAACACATCTCACATGATTTAAATCACCGTCTCACAAAAGTTATAAACAAAAGTTTTTATTTAACTTGATCTACACTGACTGATTTAATGATAAGAAGCAGATGATAAAGAGACACTAGCTATCACATGACTTTAAACTTTTGTCTATTGCTGTCATTAGGCTGAAGATTATATCAGACCTAGACTTTTTGTTGTCAAATACCTTCAAAATTGAAGCCATTCTCTATCAAGCTGTGTTTAGTACTAAGTCATTTTATTTGTTCTTTTATCCTAAAGGTTGTGATTTAAAGAATGCTCTTTTTCACACTGAGATCGAGAGTTGGCTCAATAGTATGCTGTTAACACTCAACTAAATTATCAGTCATCACCATAAGTCATGTATACATCTATAATGGTGCGCATCCAATGGTCATACCCGCTTGTATGCCTCAGCTGTCAGTTATTATGAATTAATAGCCATAAAAGTGCAGACATTCAGCTTAATGAGTAATATGTCATATTTCATTAATATTTCATTAATATTTTGAGTTTTCACTTCACTATTCGAAAAAAGATGTTAACACTATGATACTTTTCATCTGTGTATCCTTCCCTCCCAGAACCTTCAGGCAGAGGAGTGGAGTCAATCGTTCATGTTTAATGCACCTAATTTCAACCAGATGGAGCAGTTTGGAGAAAAAAATAGTCAGGCGAAAGCTATAGAATGCATAATTAAAACACAAAAAGTCAAAAGCAGCTCCACAGAGAGGCACATACTCCTGGCTTGGCAAAGTGACCGAAACCTCAAAGGAAAGATTATGGAGTTTACAAAAAGGGAAAGCAACAGAAACCACAGATGTCGTCAAAAAAGGGTTTATCCTTGAGGTTACTGCTTCTACGTAAATGAACGTGGGCGGGAGGGCCACATGAATACCGGGCTTCAGCGCTAAACATAAAACTTACAGCAGCCTATGGGGATTCTACACTTATGTACTAAAACGCACGCTACATGTCCTGTTGAAGGAGTTATATGCACATGCAAAATTGACAATTATTTCTTTCATCAGCTGTGACATTAACGCCCTTTAAAATTAGTGGCCGTGGCTTAAAAACCCAGGGACGGTGTAAACACTCCAAATAAAACAGTCTTCTCTGGTTTGATGAGTCTGTCCCTGCAGAGATGCGCCTCTCTGAGAAGCATTCATTAGAGCACACCACCCACATGCAGTTTACCGAGCCCTTAACCTCACATTACCAATCTCTGCAGGCTGTGTAATCAGTGTGCATCTACATATGTGTGTCCTTGCATGCGCTCAAGTCTACGTGTGGTTTTGGGGGGTCTGTTAGCTTTCCCACTCTGCTGACCATGTTTCCACTTTCCCTTGGAAAATCCTACCAGACCTCAACAGAATTTTTTGATCCAGCAGTTTGTGTTGAGGACTTTGTGTAGAATAACTGTACTGACAAGTGCTTTTGGCAACTATTTTTTAAGTTCTACAGTAGCAAGGAAACACACACATCTGCGCTTATGGTCTTTATTTATTTATTTCTTAAGTGTGGCTATAGGGATAGTTTTGAAAGAAGAAAACCAATTTACTACTAAACCTTCAATGAAGGTTTCAGTGGAAAAGTCAATGAAAACTGCAGGATTATAGTTTTTAAGTAGAAAGGAAATGCAGTTGTGTAGTCCTGGAAAGTCAATAGGCCACAAATAAAGTGTGAGGTGTGGAGCAAATGAGGAACAAGTCTTGGTGAAGCAAAGGAACATCTGGGTTTTTGCATGGAGTTCAGGGATGTGTTTTACACAATTTTTGATGGGGTTTATAGGACAGATTTCCTACTGTTCGCTGGCTACTGTGGTAAAGCGGCAACTTAAATTCAATTTTCCCTGTCATAGCAGTTCAACTAAAATTGAAAAAAGTGATTTTTATGGGGGATCATGTGGATTATTCCATGAGTGGTCTCAGTGGTATAAATCTTACTAAGAACAAAGAAATCGATGAACTCAAAAATACAGAGCAAGGGTGGAGAGATAAATGCAAAGCCTGAGGTGGCAAATAGTTTCCCCAGGTGTGAGTCTGGCAAGAGGGGAGGTCCGCAGAGGAGAGTTTTCCAAGGCCAAACTGGCAGGAACTTTGAGGCGGGAATCACGAATAAGCACAAGGAACCAAATGCTGAGCAAGAAAATTGAGGGAGCCTGGCGTAGTGCTGCTTAGCACGTTGTACTGCTGCAACAGCAAGTGGGCGGATGAGCCTCTCTTAAATACAGCAGGTGAGTGAATAGTTGATTGAGTACAAGTGTTCAACTGTATAACCAGCTCTAGCCACAGACCTGAGAGAGCCTCGAAACAGCATGGAAAGCAATTAACTCCACACAGAGACACAGTGAGGAGAGAGGGAGAAAGAAAAGAAAGGAAAAGAAGCACAAGAGAAAAAGAGAGAAAGCGTCAGCCTGCACTGAAAGCAAGCAGGTTTGCTACAAAAGAATGAATTAAGCATTACTGTGAAGGTTTTCATGATTTTATATCATACATTCAGTGTTACACTGTCAGAAGCTCGCATTAAACACATAGGTACAAGTAACCCCTGTAAATCTAACTGTTCTAAGCTTCCGTTTTAGATATTTTGTATTCAGATCTGTTTGATGTCAACAGATCAGAAACGCCACCCACCTGCCTTTCAAATGTTTTGTTTGCAGGGTGCAGCCAATTAGAAGAAAGGTTGGCTTAAAGGGAGGTGGAAGGGAATTAAAATGGACCATTTAATGAATTTAGTGGGCTTCACTGAGGCGCAGTATAAGATAAAAGGGGATTTTTGAACTGTTGAAATTGTGTAAAGCAGCTCTGTTATAGTGCAAGAGTAAAAGTTTTACTGGAGCTGAGCACATTTTCTCCATTTTTTTTCTATTAATACCAATCCAATACTAAAAGAAAAGCCTGATTAATATAGGAATATAAAAACCTTATTCTCCCTAACAGAGAATATCCTTGATACTTTTGTGATCTTCTGTTATACTTCAAAGAAAGCCATGACATAACTGGAATGGTAGCGACCATAACATGACATCAGATCTAAAACTAAAGCATCATGGGGTCAGTTGTTAGGGAACAGACTGACAGAGAAGCCAGAAATCATGTGGTGTTCAGGCCGTGGATTGAATGTGTTGATGCTAATTCATCCTGATTAATCCCGGAGAGCGATCTGGGTTCAAGATGATGGTACGCCAATCAAACTGTTGCTATGGCTGGTCAGCAGCCAGAATTATCGTAGACGTGCTGAGATGTTATTCTTTGAATACTTTGGCTTGATGCACGGAGACAGACAGCCAAGGTGAACTTTGCAGACACAATGGAACCTGGCCAAGGCAGATTTAAGAATTGCAGCGCGAGCCACTGAAGAGGAGAAGGTTGTAGAACACCCAAACATTTAGTTTGGTCAGCCTGTGGCCTGGGACAGAGGCCAAACCTTCCTTTTGTGGAATTTAGAGAGAGAAGCAGCAGCGTAAGCAACATTTGAAGGACATAAAATTGCAGGGAAATCTAAAATAGAGCTGGAACTGATTAATTTCCTGTAATACTAATTGCTGTGTGTTCACGCTAAACTAGCTCATAATGCCAAAACCAATATAGAAAGCTCTAGAAAGGAAGTGCAGCAGAAACTAAATAAATAAATGAGTAAACTGGATTTTTTTGTTTACCCTGATTGTATTTTAAATGCTGATTCTGTTCATTTTGCTCTATAAATAGTGAGTTAAAACCAGTAATAATGAGGAGAGATTCACAGATTTTATTTTATTTTTTTAAATAGCAAATAAAGAGCTAATAACACATACTAAGACCAAGAAAAGCATTTCTTTGACTTTTCCTTAAAAGATAGTCAAAACCTGAATGTCACCTTATTCTGTTATGCATTATGCGGGACACTTACTATCCTCCTTGGTGTTTTCAGTGAACTGCAGGCAACTAGTTCCCTAAAGTTGGGAAACCCGCCTTATGTCAACTACACACACTTGTTAGATTTTATTGGCTCAGATCAGTTATCAGTGTTACCACTTGTTATTATTCATACGTTTAGAGTGGATTTTAACCACAAAAAGGACCACTTTTGTCATATTGTACCAGAGGTTTTTTTTTTGGTCCCTCTTTTGCCATGCCACATGTCCACCCACACAGGGGTTCTCAATTATTTTTGCCTGATTAAACCTCTTCTTAGGACTGTGTGGGCATATACGGTTTGTTCTTCACTAACAGCCCCCTAACTTGCCTGCTTTTCTTTATGTGTACCAAAGGAAAGACACCCTGGGAGCCTATTTTACATTTCATTCAAAGCACAAACACACAAATGCTGCTAATAACAAGACTTCATTATATGCAAATGTTCCAGTGACTCGTGACAGACTGAGTCAGCCAGCAGGCTCCAGCATGTCGAGTCCCAGGAAATGAACCAAAGCCACTTAAGGAATCGTATGTATGTCTTTTATTATTTACAACCATGCTTTTATAATGACCAGATACACATCTAAACAGGCACAATAACTTTAAAAGGTCAGGGATAACAAAACTCATTATAGTTTAAACCGCCTGTCACCGTTACCTATCATCCAGCCTTTAAGAAAAAAGCCCCAACAATTATGTGCGCAATTCTAATGGTGAATAGAACAAAAAGTCATGCACTTTCCTATTAGATTTACCCTGCGTTTTTCTTTACATGCATTCTACATGTTGTCTGTACCATATATAAATTAATTGCCTTCCTGTGAGTTGAAGAAGGACAGTTTATCCAGATAGGTGAGGGTTTTGCAGGCCACCAGTCCGTAATAGGTCTGCAACAGCGAACATTTTCTATCCCTCTGTCTCAGGTCAGTCCACACTCTGTCTAGTTCATGGCTCCCCATTCCTGCTGAGCTGAACATATAGTGGTAACAGCAGGCATTGTAGCGGATGTGTTTTCCTCCTGAGAACCTGGCACTGTGTGTTGGTGCAACACCGGCCTTCTTAGCACAAAGTCCCACAAAAACATCAGCTGGCACAGGTGCGCGGACCTCTGCGGATGCTACATACACTTTCCGGACCACGTCCTGGGACAGAATGTAAGCTGCCCCTTCACAGTATTCAGGAAGGTATTTGCTTGGGTAGAGAGATGGGGGCAGGTAGCCAGGACTATTGGGATCCCTGTCAGGAGAGTCTCTCTGGATCACTCTGCCCAGATAGAAGTCCTCAGGGTGCCTGTGTAAGCCAAGCAGATAGCCTACAATGGCAGGAAGGTTGACAAACACAGACTCTTTGGTCAGCAGGACAAAGCGTGCCAGAGGGCAGAAGGTGATCACCCAGCGGATAGCCAGCACTGTCTTCTCTGTTGGGCCATGGAGGGATGAGTCAGCTGTAGCATGACCTTGAACCACATCTCCATAACGTTCAGACTCGCTCACGAGGGCTTCCTGTGCAGCAGAAGTCTGAGTTGATCCGATGATAAACAGTATCTGCACTGGAAAGCCTTGGATGAGTGTTTGATTGGCCCATGTCCTCCTAACTGCATCTCTTTGGGTGATATTATCTGGAGAGCTGAAGACAAGAGTGAGGAGGAAAAGGTCAGAGGTTTTGCAGACATCAGGGTTAGCGATAGGATAAGCCTGTGACACATTTTCCTTGGCATTGCTCAGGTCCAGTTTCCTTGCTTTCTCTCTCACGCCTACAACCGTGCCATCAGCATAAACCCCAGGCGTAGGCTGCAGCAGGTACTCCTCGATGAAATCGGCCCCAAATAACAAGCAGTGGAAGAGCAGCACATTGAAGAAGAGGAAGCACCACTGGTGGGTACGTAGCTTGCACAGACAGAACTGGATCAGCAGATAAAAAGATGAAGCATAGTCAATTAGAACAAAAATTAGTTAATAGAACTTAGATTAAATTGAAAACTGCAAAGAGTTCACTCTGTACCTGCATGACACCCTCTTCCATCAACTTGTTATTGTTCTTTTTGTTAGTAACAAATGACCAGAGGACCTCCTGCACTGGTCGGCTTTAGGACAATACTAGCTGACAGACAGTGTTTTCATTTTCATGAAACTCTAGCAGCATGTAACCTTGCACCGAAGCCCGGAGTCAATACCTCATTAAGAGGAGTGTACCTTGCGTCCTCCATACAACATTAATGACACCTAGAAGGAACAGAACAGTTATTCTGCATGTTATAAATGTTTTTAAAAAAAAGTACCAAAACACTAAAACTCCTCCTCCTTCTAGAAGCATACAGAACTTATTAAAATGGTGATATGTTGTATATTGTTTGGCAAGATCAACAACTAGATGCTGTCTTATCAGGCCTCAGGCACATTTAAATTTAAGGTCTGATTAAAAAAACTAAGCGCGAGAGCTGACCTCAAGTTTTCTGGGAGCTTGCTCAAGTTATGCGGGTCATAAAATCTAAATGCTGCTTCCCCAATGTTTAGTTTTGACTTTGGGAATAGAAAGAAAACCAGATGTCTCAGATAATCTTAGACTTTAGACATCAGTGGATCACAAATGTGTTTTTGGTCTCTAACCATTAAGTGCTTTGTATACCAATAGTAGTATTTTAACATCAATGCTTCGCCACACAGGAAGCCAGTGTAAATATCTGGGATATCTTCAACTGCTACTTTTTAAAGAATCTAACTAAAGACATAATTACAGTGCACAACCCTACTGAACACAAATCCTTGCAAAGGTTTATCCAAAATCATGCCAAGACACAAGCTTTTCAGTTCTTTATAATCAATTAATTTTGTAAATGCCAAATGTAGCTGCTGAAATTTTGCTTTAGGTCCAAAAATACACCAACATGCCAAGATGTCAGCATCTGATGCACTAAGCAATAACTTTAATCTTTGTGTTTAAAACATTACTCTGCATTTTGTTTTCATTTAATTTAAAAGAATTATTATACATCTTAATTATGTATGATGTATTAATCTGGGTTACACAAGAAAAAGCAGATGTTTGACAAAAGTGGCCCCAGAATGGATCCTTGAAGAACTCCTCATCATATATCCTTGTACAATGTCTAACTGTGCACTATACAAGTCACACAAAGTAGTCCCCGTCCTTCAACTACACATGTTTCTTTTCCAAATATTTATTTATAAGTGACTTATGTATGTATGTATGTATATATATGTATATATTGTACTATTCTTAGTTAGCATATTGTCTGTCTTGTCTTAATGTTGGTTTATAATGGAGCACTGTAACAAAAAATAATTTCCCCCAGGGATCAATAAAGTATTCTGATTCTGATTCTGATTCTGATTAATCAGTTAGCGCTTCCCCACACACTTTTACCGGTACGGTCTTTGAGTCGTTTGGTACCGGGCTGCGAGAGTTGAGCCTCAGGTGTGAAATTTATGGTTTTCAGGTTTTTTATCAGTTTTTAATGTATTTATTTTTGTGTTTTTATTGTTAACTCGGTTTCTCTGGTATTTTCCCATGTGTTATGAATAAATCTTCTTTTTTTGGTGCCGGTACTGGTTTTATTTCGTTGTATTTATCCGCAACACCTTAAAGGTCAGTCCGTGAAAATATTGTTAGATATAAACCGGTCCGTGGTGCAAAAAAGGTTGGGGACTGCTGGTATACATGATATATATAGTGCCCAACTCTGTATCTAGCATCAAATGTAGCAGTCAAATGTAGCATTAATGTCAAATAAGTCCAACATTGTAAAATTTCTGCTGTAATCTGTAATTACTTGTATTTAGAATGGGCCTATAGTCTATTAGCAAGAAGGCTATATTGTTCTTATTTTAAAAGAGATGCAATTTTATGGTTTATGTGGCCTTTAAGGGAAAATTTAAGTGAAGTAACCAGAGTAAGAGTAACCAGAGTGCTGCCCTCTCACACATGCTCTACACTAGGCAACCTCACTCTTTAACTTTACATCTGCCATTTCTAGCCCCTTTTCACTAGTACATACTCAGCACTAGTTGCGGATCCTAAATGCTCATATTGTGCCATGATTACAATTACAGACTCACATTACAGACTCTGAATCTGATATGGAGACACTGGCTGCTCCTCTAAGGTTTAGGGTCTACAGGCTTATGAGGTTTTAGCAACAAATTAACCATAACAAATAAATGTATATTGTCATAAACTTAAGTATGACAGCTGGCTCCAGCGCCCCCCGCGACCCTGTAAAGGATAAGCGGAAGCGAATGGATGGATAAATAAAATGCTTTAGAAAAATAACAATAAAAACAAAAAGAAATGCACCCCCCCCCCCCCCCCCCCCCCCCAAAAAAAAAGGAAAGAAAAAGAAAATGCAACACTATTAGATGCATGATCTTTCCATTACCAGTAATAATGTCAGTTGTTGGTGTCAACCTGAAAGTTATAATACAGCGTAATTTTATTATTGAAGTTACACTTTGCAAGTTGTTTAAATTAAGGGGGACACATGGAGAGGGAGGAGGTGATAGGGCAGGGATCATGTAGAGCAGAAATGAAGGCTGTTGAGCCAGATTAAACCTGAGGACCAACCAACATGTATGCCACTGCTGTGTCCCTATGATCAGTCAAATATAAAGTCTTTATTGTCAGAGTTTGTACCTGATGTGGAAAGACAGTCAAACACAGTGGAACTTGGCCAAGGTGCAGGGAGCACATTTAAGTCTTTGAACTGCTATGAACTGTGTGTCAGCAGAGCAGTTTTCGACAGACTGGGAAAGTGACTTCTCATTCTTTGAACTAGTATGATGTTCATGGCTTAATGAATGACGGGGAGAAAATTTTGATTAAAAAAATTATATAACATTGGTCAGAAATGTTGAAATTACCCTTGAATTGTCTAAAAGTACCAAACCATACTGACGTACAACAAGTAAACATATATAACTATTAGATAATTTGGTTATTAGCAAGAATTTGGCAAGAAATAAAAATAATTTTTAAAAAAGAAAAAGAAAAGAAAAAGAAAACAAGGACCGAAATAAGTGGAGCATCCTTCTCAGTCCAGCAGGTGGCGGTAATGTGCCATAATGTTAGATAGCCACCGTATCCGGAACCGGATGAAGAAGAAATCATTTTGGCGGATACGTTTGGCTGAAGTCTCCCCAAACACTGGAAGATATGGCTGCTTCCATTGACAGCCTACTGGAGGAAATCGCTGGAGTTGAAGACCCAGTTGAAGAACTTCAGAGTTTAAAAACTGCTCTGTTAGCGATTCCTGTCAGTGTCTTGAAGGACTCAATTAGAGGACAGCGTTTAGATGTCATTTTCTCTCTGCTCAACTCCAGTGACAGGTGCGTTTGGCTCTGTGCATCAGCTAAACGTTGGCGAATAACTGCTGAGTCAGTCAGTGGGTATAATATATGTATTGCTAACAGTTAGCTATATTGACACTAGGTTAACGTACAAGAAGGGTTTATTAGTTAGCCTAAAAGAGCTGCTTGAAACTGAGCTAATTGTTAGCAAGCTAACTGGTTACAGTGTTACTAATAACACAGCCCCAGCAGGACACTGTTTGACATTTAAAACACCAACCTTCATGTTTAGAGCATGTTTTTAACCACTGTGCCCTTTTTGGACAATGAAATTGCTACGGTTTTTGGTGAACTATGATTACAAACATGCTCAAAGTTAGCATTTAAACTACATGTGTTGTTTAAGTTTTTTTTTTGAATTGTAAACATGCAGCTGAACGAGTTCATCCAAGCACTGTTTTTAGATTGATTTAATTACTGTTATGTATAATCGCCATTCCCGGTCCCATCTAGTTTTTAGAAGACATTTTTAGTGTTGTAATTTTTAACCTGTAATAGCAGGAACTATTCTACGCTATACAAGGGTTTATGCTTTCCTTCAAATGACTTGTTACTGGTTTCCTTAGCTTCAAGGTTAACTGAATTTGGCCTTAAAGGTGCTTTGATACATCAAATATTTCTACACTGACAGCTGTGAATGGTATATACCATTCACTTTTCCATTTTACCATTGTCTAACACTGTACAGAATAACCGTAGTTAAAATAAAAAATAAGAAGGAGCTATATTGATTGTTAAATAAATAAATACTCACAGGACGCAGGTGGAGCTATGCGTAGACATCCTTGAACGCATCTTAATGGCCATGAGCCCTGTGCATGTGGTCCAGAACTACAGAGCGGAGCTGCAGGGGGGGTTGACTCACCCAAATGACACTGTTAAGATACTGGCCTTGGCACAGGTAGGCTGCTCGCACACATACACGCACAGAAAGTATCTTGTAAAACACTGAAAATATTAGTTAATCCCACCTTCTTGTGTCAGATTGGGAGAGTGGTGGAGGACCCTGATGCTGTTACTGAAATCCTCAACAACCACGACGTCCTCCGAGCAGCAATCCGCTGCATCGGAGAGGAGAAGATAGCTGTGGCAAAGCAGGTGATGAGTAAAGCATTATAATTACACTCCTCACGTTTTATAAAGTGTCAGTGCCTGGAGTATCTGCTTTTCTTTTGTTTTATCTCAGGCGATTCAGTCCTTGTCTAAGCTCAGTCATTCCAAGCCTGGATTAGACAAATTATTCCAGACTGACCTGCTGCAAGTCATGAAGGATGTGATGGCCACAAGTGACATTATTAGATACAGAATATATGAGGTATGTTCAAACTGGGTTATAACATAGGATCAGCAACCCAATGATTTTAAATTCGATTTACTTAGTTGGAATCGGTCGACAGTATGACATTACTTACACATACTGACTTAGGTCATTTTATATATTGTATACATGTCATGTACAGAGTTCGACACTTTCATATAAATGATCTTATGAAGTTTTTTGTCCTTTCTGCTTGCAGCTGGTGGTGGAGATCTCATCTGTATCTCCCATTTCTCTCGGTTACTGTGCCAACAGCGGCCTCATTTCTCAGCTGCTCAGCGAATTAACAGGAGACGACGTATTGGTCAGGTAGTACAAACTAAGTTTGACTGCTTTTCTCCTTCTTTCATATGCATTTCGTCTTCGTTTATGCTGTTAATTTGTTTTTTTACTTTTTTACCAGGGTCACAGCTGTAGAGATGGTTACAACTCTTGCACACAGTCAGCATGGTCGGCAGTATTTGGCCCAGCAAGGTATCATGGATAAGATCTCAAACATGATCAGAGGAGCCGAGACTGACCCCTTCTCTTCCCTCTACCTTCCAGGTGAGTGTCTGTATCATCCCCACCCAAATATATATTTATCTGTCTAATACACAACAGTATAATGCAATGCCTTTTACAGTCTTATCCATACAGTTCAGCATTATTCTGCACTTTATGATGTGAGTATTACTGCTGCAGGTTTGGTGAAGTTCTTTGGGAACTTGGCCATCATGGACAGTCCACAGCAGGTTTGTGAAACCTATCCAGCTTTTCAGAACAAAGTGTTTGAGATGGCGCTTGATCCGGACCCTGTGATGATCGGCGTGGCTCTGGACACTTTGGGATTACTGGGATCTAATGTGGAGGGGAAGCAGGTCCTGCAGAAAACAGGTTAGCTCGGTATCCTTGGCTTTATGAAAGAAATTTTCTACATAACATTTTCTTATAAAAGAAAAAAAATTGAATCTGAGTGAATTTTAGTTTAAAAGTTATTCTCTTTTTTCTGACATGACTTTGAAAGGTCTTGGTCTAACAAGACTGTCTTGTATTTTTTGACCATTCTTATGGTTTGACTGTTTTCTTTTTGTTCAGGAGAAAAGTTCAAGGCTGTGTTGTCAAAAATGAGCCAGCTTGCCAGTTCTGGACCTACAGAGCTCAGAGTTCGAAGCTTGGACGCGATATCACAACTTCTCTCCCTACAGGTATTTTTCTGACATGTAAAGAAAAATCATTTTTAATAAAATAATTCTTAACAACGATACAAAAGTGCAAGTTGGTCAATTTATGCATCGCAGCCAGAGCAGCAGACAGAAGACCTTTTGGCCCTGACAGAGTCATGGTTCCACCTTTTGTCCAGCCAGCCCATGGACATGATTCGCAACATCAGCACTCAGCCCTTTCCAGAGCTGCACTGTGGAGCACTGCGGATATTCACTGTAAGCACTGTTTTTGTTTTTCACCTTCTAATATTTCCTCTTTGTGGCTCTGACCACCTGGTTACCTGTAGAAATAAAGGTCTCTATCTGATAGTGATATTTGGAGGGGGGCACAAGCGTATATTGCTCTGATATATAATATCACTGTCTTATATAATATCACTGGATGTCTGTGCATATGTGTCTGCCAGGCCATTGCCACTCAGCCATGGGGCCAGAAGCTGATGATTAACACTCCTGGATTCATGGAGTTCGTTTTGGATCGTTCAACGGGCCAGACGAAGGAGGCCAAAGATGCCAAGTTTGAACTGATTGGGGCACTTGCAGGTTCATCAACAGCAGCTGAGATCCTGGGCAGTCAGCACTACATCCGCGTGAAGTCTTACCTCAGAGAAGGACCTTACTATGTTTCAGCTGTGGCCGCAGTCAGCACCGAGGGAGCGGACTGAGTCAAATTAACAATAAACCAATTCAAATGCACTTCATGGGCTTCTAGTTGATGCTTAAGTAATGGATAAGTGGCTGAGTGATCTGCCTGTGGATTAATATAACATGCTCTGCAAACCCTACAGCATCTGGATAAAAAATTACCATGTAAAGGCTGATTAAAAGTTCTTAGAAACAAATAATTTATCTTCAGTACTTGCACGGCTAGGTTGCAGCTGCACTACATTCAATAATTATCAGTTTTTTTTGGCAGAACACTAAACTCCTGATCCTTATCTTCAGTCATATTCTGTTACTGCAGTTTGCAGTACATAGATCATTGTTTATAAAATAACAAAAAGTTTCTCCATGAACCATATCGGTAACCACTAAACAAATAAACATGTGTCACTTTGTTGCTATGAAGTTTTTTTTAATTACACCCAGAAAGCTTGCGTTTAAAACCAAAAAAGTTAAGAGGTTTCTAATGAAAGATTCAGCTTTGATTTCCTTTCCTCCTTTGATTGCAATGACATCAGCAAATTCTTGAGTATCTTATCTTATAGCTTGAATTCAGTCTATATTTTTCCCATAAAGCATCTGCGCACAGTAGAGGTCAAACAAGATGAACTTAATGAATGAATGAGTACTATACCAGCATACCCACGTCTTATCTATAAAGTCCCCACATAGCGTGTTATGTTAAGGTGTTTAGTTTAAGCGTCTTTGCCAATACTTAAGTAATAATTAAAGAAAACAAAACATCCACACACTTATACAATTCCACATCAGTGTATTTGGATCCAAACGATTTAAAAGGAAAAAAACTCATCTTCATCATTTTTTCCTTTCCATTTTTTAGTTTTTTTGTAATTAAAGTTTCTGTCTCGCAACTTGTGTGTTTCTTTACTTTTCATAAACTTTAATCCCCCTAATGAACATATTTTATTCCATCATTGCATACTGTATAATAGTATTGGGGGATTAGTAATTTTTTAAATACTGTAATTGTTGCCTTAATACCCATGTTATGGTCCTTGATTAACTTTGTTGTTCTGCTGCTCATGTAGCACATAATGGGAACCTAAGTAAAAGCTCTGGAACCAACTAATATAACATGGGTGAGACTGAGAGGAAAAGGTTTTTTTTTTCTCCATAGCATTTCTTCTGTGCCTGTCAGTGTAAAAAAATTAATGAATAAAAATTGAGGGAACTTTCATGGGAAATGATTTAACGCCCTGGTTTAACCACAATAATAATTAAAAATTGATAATACTTAGTAGATATTCTAAGTATATATTCAGTGCAAGGACAGAAGCTGGAAACTTTTTACTCATCTCCACCAGAGGGCAGCATTTCAGCTATTTTCATTTCTTTGTACCTTTTTCAATCTTTGCTTTTGTTTCTCTGTGAAATTTATAACGTGATGGCCGTTTGAATGAAAATCGTGGCAATTTTACAAGATTACTTTCAGTTCAATCTGGGCTATGCAGTAGCTACAAATATACTTTAATATGAAAACATATTGTTAAATGTGTTTTATAAACCATCACGTTAAATCACAAATAAGCAAATAGGTTTTAAGTACTGCTTTCACTGAATACTGTGTCCACTTACATGTCTAAGTCATTAACCTATAAGTGTCTTATATTGCTTTTTTCTTTAGACTCTCACTATTTAAATTAAAACAATAAAAGGTAAACTGAAAAGTAACCAGTTAGTTAAGGTACAAATAAAGTAGTAAACAAGTGGTTTTATGTTGTATGCAGTATCCAAATGACATAGTGCATCTCTCTGCCAATAACCCATCAATTTAAATTTTAAACAAACTAAAAACCCAATAAATCGGAAAGTACAAGGATTTTAACATAGAAAAATTAAACCAAATGCAACAGTCGTGTTACTGTTTTAGGTTTCCTTTAGAATTTGAACTCTGCGAAGTGGAGAGTTCGAGCTCAGGGCAGTACAGTGGCTCCGCACACCAGATGGAGACCGCGATGGCACAGGGGAAAGGTCCAACTTCTCACTGAAGATAGTATCGCACCTTATGTAAGCTTTTAGACACGGAAGATAAAACCAGTGCAGTTTGTGCTAATGATAGATGTTACAGACACTGGTCGTTTTCATCCTTATCGGTGTGTCACGTCACTACAACTGTAAATACAGAGCTGGCAGAACGTGAAGTAAGCAGCTCTGTAGCTGTAGCATCTACAGCTGGAACACAGTTATGTGTTCTCGGTGACTGAGGCTGAAGCTTGCTGTGTTTGTGTGTTTGTCCCATTTTCTTAAATGCAGTATATTTGAAATACTTCCAAATTTTTCACACACACTTAAAGAGGAAAGAACGGATTTGTTTTTTGAAGTCAAAGCTCAACGTAGCCGTGGCCTTGCTTCTAGTTGGGAAAATTATTGGGAAACCTGAGAGGGATTATCACTACATCTTGCACAAATTTTCACTCAGGCTGTAGGAAAAAGTAAATTATAATTTAAATATTAGAAGCTGCTGTGATTTTTGTGTTTGTTTGTTTTAGGGTTTATGGCCATGACTCAAGAGTTAATTTGATTTTACCACATTTAACAAGAACATCTAAAGTGAGGAGATTTTTTTTATCCAAATGTGCAAAGGTTAACGTCACTTTAATGACATGATGTTCTACAAAAATCACTTTTCAACTCTATGCTGTGACTCGGGAACAGACGAAGTGCTTCGAAACTGCACCAAGACTGATTAGCAGAAGAATTTATGAGTTTTCACAAGCCACCAGCAACCACTTAAATATGTTTGGGGTTTTTTTCTAATTTATACTTTATAATATAATATTGTAGTTCATCAAATTTTTGTCTGGATGGCAGAGCGTCTTTATCTTTCCCACAGTTAGACTGTGAAACTTGTGACATCTATAATCCTGCTAAAAAAATCACTGTTGTTCTTAATATTTTCCTCCAACAACACACACAAATTACAGAAAATCAAGATAAGATGTCTGTAGACATTTTTTTTTAAATATTATTGGCTTTTTTTCCATTCTCACAATCTTATTTTGAACATGTTTGCTTGCTGACATTAGGTCAGAGTACAAAATCCAAGTATAAGAAAGTATTAGGAGTTTTTTCAACCTACATAACAAACACTTAACACTTACTTTCACTATACTAAATACATAGCTGCTGGATTCACCTGAGATAATGAATGAGTGGAATAAGACTATATTGCAATCCAGTAATTATTTGTAGAGATCAGAACGGCTTTAGCACGATGTTACTGTAGTCATATGCAAAAGGTTTTTGGTTGAAGCGCAAATGTTGTGTTTAATGTGCTTTGTGAAGAATGTCCATACACATTGCATACGTTCTTTTCAAGGATTGAACACACTCAAAAGCCCTCGAAGATCTTCAAAGACCATCTTCTTTCATTCTGATCTAGAATCTGTGATCAGTATTTGAAAAACAAGCTGACAAGCAAAAGCCTACAAACATTTTGCTGGACTTTACTGCCTGGCATAAATATAAAATGAATCCACATCAATTAATCTGACTTCAGTTATATTTATAAAGTGCCAGTTCACAACAACACTTACACCTGGTAATATACGAGAGAGAAACCCAATGATTCCCTGTGAGCAAGCGCTTGGTGGTATTTTCGATATCAAACCTTTACACATCTCTCCCGGTGGAATCCCTTAATCTCATGTATGCACTCTTTATCTACAGCATTAGAAATGTTTCCCCGGAGTGAGAATGACTGACTCAATCCCAAACGGCTTCAAACTCTTCAACAACCTCGTGTCACTGCCGTCCCAGTGAATCATATCACCTCACCCACGTCTTGTACATACTTGCTCCAGCTTGCGTCATCAGATAAACAAAGAAATAAATAATAAAAAACATCCAGTCAGTCAATCTTTTCTCTGTACATTAGATTTATTTATTTTTATTATTTCTTCTGGCGCTTCTGGATGTGTTGTTGAAATCATTCAGCTATGCTCTTTTTTTCTTTTTTCCCACATATCGTTTAGTGTTCATCATTAGTGACCTTCTCCTGAAGGATAAAATTATAACACAGGGACTGAAAGACATCTCGAAACAGTTTTTGGACTCAGCTAGTCTGAAGATTTCATATTCAGAGTCTTCGTGCATTTTGACCAGACTAATCATGTGTATCAATGATTGCTAAAACATAAAGCTTATCTGAAACGTCTTATCTGAAAAGCTGCACGTTAATACCTGCCAAGCTGCTGGGCTCTCATCTTTCCCCTGCTGTGCGATGGTAAAGATGGCGGGGTTTCCTCTGCATGGAGGGTGATTTTCTGCTTCAGCTCATTACACCTGAGAGAAAACTGACAGCAGGCACAAAGGAGAGAGCTCATTTGAGTGGGCATCGTCCAGTCACCATCATTAGTCTATAGATGCATATCATGTAACTGTGTCTGTGTGTGCATTTTTATACTATGACCTGACTTGTGGAAGGGGGCAAATAAATACTCTTAAATATGTCTTTTTCCATTTATGAATTTGTTATTATAATTTGTCATCTCGCTTGGCATTACTTGCTGTGGAATAACAGAGCAGCAAGAGACACAAACCCATCACCAGTGTGTTGCAGGAAAGTTAGAATTATTGAATTTATCATGGCAATGCATTCTGTATATGAAGTGGTATGGCTGGGTTCATGCAGATAATACACTATATGGATGAGGTAGGGTGTTAAATATGTATGTGGTTGTACTGTACATTAAAATGGATAATTAAATGGATAATTGTATTTCATGACATATGATAAAGCAGTACTTTTGGACAGGTGTAGTTATATAATCATAGCTCTAACAATATATGTATATGTATATATATATATATATATATATATATATATATATATATATATATATATATATATATGTATGTTATATATATATATATGTATGTTATATATATATATATGTATGTTATATATATATATATATATATATATATATATATATATATATATATATAAACTCTCTCTCTCTCGCTCTCTCTCCGTCTCTGTCTCCCTCATCATCAAGAGTTGGGTGATAATTCGACAGTTATGTCATGAGGTGTACCCGCACCTCAATAAGCAGAGCTGTGATGTTCGCTGCTGCTGCAGACCTGTCCTCTCTGCGTCCCACAGTGTTTCCCACTCTACACGCTGACAGCCAAATGATTTCACTCAGCGTGTCCGTTTGAAGAGTTCATCGGGCGGTTGTCACATCGCTGGCAGCCTCTGTCTGTGCGTAGGCTGACACAAACTCACCTTCGAAATGCACCTGGATAGGTGAGAGGGGCGCGCGCGCGCGCACGGTCAAAATCACTTTTAAAGGAGCGCGTGTTTTATCTCCAGGAGTACACTCCTTTTTGGCAGATCACCCTCCGATGCAATTAATCCAGGAAGACGACTTCGCCAAGGGAGACTCAACGCCGACCACCGCAGCACTCCAGTCCGACGGCAGCGCCGGATCTCCGGCCAAAATGTGCAGTGAATGTTACGTGAATCAGTCATTTGTGAACGATGACGGGAGCGTGAACGACCACAAGCCACGGTAAGACAAGCAACAGCTCAGAGACTCCAACAAGTAGCCTCAACCGGCGAACTTCATCCATTATGTGATTGACGAGGATGAAGTTAGATCCTGTATTCATATATATATATATATATATATATATATATATATATATATATATATATATATATATATATATATATTTATTTATTTTTTTATTTATTTTTTTATTTTTTTAAAGTATATTCACTTGCGGGTTAGTTTGGGATTTGATTCTAAAAAAAAATATCAGGAAATTTGCCTGTTGAATAATGTGACTGATGTGACGTAAACGTGTTGCATTGTTTTTCTCATCCATACACAATCTGCTCATCCGTCATCACCTGTTTTGTGTCCAGCTGTTCACCGGTGTGCTGTCTCAGCTTTCAGTGTTGGCCTATAGATGACAGATTATCTGCAGCTCATATGAATCCATTACCAGGGCTGGTGATGCCTGGTTTGACCCGTGCACGCACATGCTTTCTTAAGAACATTTGGGATGATTTTTGGCCAAAACAAAAACCATCTTCTCTTAAAAAATGGATACTGAAGCCATACAGATATATCACATGCATCCATACGTGCTGAACTATTTAAATGTAATAACACATTTTTCATGTCTTCACTTATCTTATGAGAGCTGAATGGTGAACTTTACTCCTGGGTTGTATTTGCTTAGATGGATGAGTTAAACAAAATCACAGTATCAAAATCAAAACATCCCCTTCATCAATCATGCATTAAGTTTGACAAGGTTAATGGAGGACCAAAGCTGACAGACACAGTGATGGAGATTCTGTTTTGTGCAATTCTAAGAGCCTGAAAACGTTATTCGTCTTCACACCAAACCAGGTTCACTTGCATTAATAACTACCCTGCAATGAGTCATATTTTATCAAAGGATGCAATATTTTAATTATAAAGGTGATGTGCTGACCGGCGCTGATCATTTAACAAATATTGAAAGCAAGAGTGTAATCTCACAAAAGCATCCATCCATGCTGCGACAGCCACACAGTTAAAAATATTAAGGCATAAATAACGCCGCTCACTTCACTCTGGAGTTTCTAATTCATCTCATTTCTTCAAGCGACAGAATCAGTTCATCTTCCCACATCATCTTCTCCAGCAGTAAAGGTAAAATCCCACTATGCTGTACTTAACCTTTGCATGTTACTCAGGCTTTCGGGCTGCACATTAGAGAGATGTGTCTCAGCATCTGCAGCCATTCAGAAAAACACAGCAGCTGAAGATTTTTTACTTTCTTTCCCACTGGTTGAGATCAACTTTAATCCAAGTTATGAATCTATAGTGATTCATAATCATCATTCATAATATGAATGATGTGTACTTGAAGCTGAGCCATATGTTGAACCTGGTGGTGGACAAAATACTCTTGGATATTTTGGAAAAGTGAAGTAATAGTACAACAATGTAAAAAATATACCACTACATGAACATGCCCTGAATTGAAAGAAGGCACTTTGATCCGTGTCTAAAAAGAAAGGGTATTTTTTTCCATTTCATGCAAGCATGTGTATACTCTGTTAATCTAAAGAAACAAACGCTTCTGTTAACAAAGTTAAATCCTATTAATAAAGTTGTGGAAAGTACTCAGGTCTGTCTTCTATGGTCTGTAAGCAGCACAGGAGCGACATAACCTTGAATGCATGCTAATTTCTGCTTTTAAGCCTGAATCATCACACAGCAGCAGCATTTTAGCCTGTCCCTGCTTCTGTCCCAGGATAGTGAAGAAGCCACAATGCATGGTGCTTCAGGTGAACATATGTTGGCTGGTTCTTCATTACACAAAGATTTTAGCTGCAAAGGTCATTGTTTGGGATTATCTTTACTAAAAATACAAAAATATAAACTTTACAGTACAATATAAAGTATTCATTAGGGGCATTATCCTTTTTGGTCTGATTTTCTGTAACTCCATACCCGGGCCCCGTCAACTGCACTTTTCCATCCCATGTTTACCTTCCTTGCCTCCTTTCCTTCTCCTTGTGCTTCTTGTTTCCTTTCAACATTGGCTCAACTGGCTTCCTTCACTTTTGCACAACTTTCTCTGCCTTCTGTTTCTTTACTTTTCTCCTGTCCCTCCCCCCAGCTCATCCCCGGCCCCACTCCAGACCAAAAACAGCAGCCGCAGTACTGGGGTTATCTTAGACATCTCTACTCTCAAGATGGAGCAGCTAGAGAGCGAGGTGGCTCCTCTGCCACCCCGTTTCCGCTTCAGAGACCTTCTTCTTGGGGACCAGAGCTTCCCGAATGATGACAGGTAGGCAGGAAGCTCTGCTTATAACACACAAACTTGGCTGAGACGTGGTGTTTGAGGTGGTCAGGAACCGAAAGAAGTAAGCTGAGAAGAAACTGTCAAACTTAAAATTTGTACAATTCTGACAGACGCATCAGCTCATAGACATATAACCTTTATAATGGGTGTTATAGGTAGCCTAATATTTCAGCTGTCTATACACCAGTTTAGCAATTTCTCAACATTGAATTTAGCTTCGTATTTCAGGTAATTGTCTCTTAAATTCAGCACTTTTGCTGTTTGCCTATTACTTTTAACAAATTATTTTGACTATTGACCCTTAGCTGAGCTACCTGTGTTAGCTGTTTATTGCTTTTTACTCATCTAAGTTGAGCTGTTGCAACATTTATTTGTAACTCTTAGGTTTTGGTCATATATA
The DNA here is from genome assembly GCF_057381915.1 of Diplotaxodon limnothrissa. Taxonomy (NCBI): domain Eukaryota; kingdom Metazoa; phylum Chordata; class Actinopteri; order Cichliformes; family Cichlidae; genus Diplotaxodon; species Diplotaxodon limnothrissa. Next base: position 52,220,893 of record NC_140602.1, on the reverse strand, counting down.
ATTAGCTGTTTTGCTATTTGTAGTTTACTAATTTGAGTTATTTCAACATTTAGTTGTTACTTTAAGTATTATAAGTATTATAGCTAACATGCCGGCTTTTTATCCTTTCAATGCACCATTTCTTTACGTTTAGCAAACAGCTGTTTGCCCAATAAGATTGGCTATTGATCTCATTTTTGCTTTACGTTAGTGAATGATTAATGTTAGTTAGTTAACATTATTTGCTAACTAGCACTCTCTCAGCAAGCAAGTGTAACAGTTGAGTTAAACGGTGGATGTTTTTTTGTCAGAATCGGTTAGTTGTCCTACTTAGTTTTGTATCCCAAAGCAAGCAGCTGTAATCTTTAAACAAATGCTGCTTAATCCTCTTTAATGTGGACTATTTGGGGGTAAATCTAATAATAAAGAAAAGAAGACCTTGGTTTCTTTTCGCACCATTTTGTGAAGATGAATCTACTATTACTAATAACTGTGGTAATAAATTGTCAGATTAATTGATGTTGGTCAGTAGCCTCTATAAAACGTTATGAAAGCATTAAGTGAAGTAGTGTAAAATGACGACATCTAAAAAAAGAGCACACATCCATTATTCCCCCTGTTTTATTTTAAGTGGCTGCTGTTGTTGTTAATTTTTGACTCCAACTGTTTGAATTTTATGTAAGTTATTAGTGTTTTATTTGCAACAGCCCCAAGACATATACAGGGTGAAAAAAACAAGTAAATTGAATTGAATTAAATCTCATCACAGCTCTGTTGGTCGTCCGCGCATGTTGCTTTCACTTATCAAGCGTGCTGATTGCCAGACCTTTTTTTTTTTTTATTCCTGACAAATACTGTTATTTGGAGTTTAATCCCACTTGATTCACCTCTTTGTAGTTGCTGAAAAGGCTTTGTTCATGGAGTGTTTACCAGTGTTTGCCCCCTCCAGACTTTAGCACGTAGGAGCGCAGTCTGAAGTGTTCTCTTTTTCCGGTCTAAGTGGCGTTTGTGTTTAAAAGGTGCCAGAAACGTAGCAGGATTTGCGGCGCTGTCCGTGGTGCTGAATAAGAGGGAGGTGCATGAGAAGCTGTGGAGCAGGTGTCTGTGTACGTATTTGAAGATTGAAGAAGTTTGACTTGAAACACATTTTTCTTTTCTGCGACAACATTGCGACCTACTTCACTGTCAGAATTGAAAATGAGATCTCTCCGTCGGTCTATCTGTCTTTCCTCATCTTCTGCCTTCAGCGCTCTACTCAGCTGCAGCATCTGTGTGTGATGCTTCTGTTTTTCTGAGATCTGCTTCACTGGTTTCCATCCTGAGAATAAAAAACATTCTACTTTAGGGAATTTAGAGACCTTCTTCATTAGTTTAAGCACAAACTCAAAGAATAAGAATTAGGCACTCTTTTTTCTCTTACAGCATAACGTTTTGAAGTGAATTGACGTTCATAATTTGGGTAAGTCAGCTAAAAAGCTAAAACGTCCTCGGGATGTTTATTCAGTGCATAATCGCGTGTTCTCCAGATGGACCGCTGGAGAGGTATGATCAGATGTAATTTTAGAAGTGATAACAGCAGCAGCAAGCATTTCAGACTGTAGAGCTATTTGTAATATTTGTCATATCTGTTTTGTTTGATGAGGAATAACAACAAGCTCTGCCAATGCTTTTAGTCAAAGATGACCTTTTCTCCAGCTGTCCTCACAGCTATCCTCGTTTTCTCTTCGAGAAAGCTCCAAACCTTTCCAGCTCCTATTTAAATGGTTTCCCATCTTTTTTTCTGTTCTGTCCCTGCAAATGAGCGCATCTTCTGTCCTTAGGAGATAGTGTTGTTTATAGGGGACTGATGCTTCAGGTTAGCGTTCCAGTGGTCAAGTCAAGAGCTGTGTCTTGAAACCCCAAATGTCACCGGTCACATCTGTCCGGGGAATCATCCCTCACTCAAAGGTTCCTTTCTAAAGGAATCAACACTCAGTAGTGGCAACATAATTTGCCACAACTGAGTCCAATTTCAAAAATATGTCTCAGTTTGCTACATGATCAATGTGTAAAACAACAGAAAAGGTCCACTGCCCAGACTGTCTTGTGTTATATTAAAGCTTGTTTTGTCTGTAGTAGAAAATATCTAAAGTAGATATTAATTGTTTATCTATTATGTAACTTTTAAAGTAGTATAAATGGCTATGATAAAGTTATTTATTAATAGAAAAAGCTGTAAAACATGAAAATACTGTTAAACGTTCATGATCTATGCCCCCCTTTAGATTTTCCAAAGCCTTCCACTGAGCTGGATTGGAGTCTTTGCCAGACCAATTCTGGCCCCCGAGCCTTATGTTTGACTGCCCTGCCTTGACTATCCCCTACCTGATTTTTATCTAAACTTTGTGATCCTGAACACCATGATGTGTCTTACAGGCAGAGGCTGTGATGTAAGGGTGTTCACGTGCAACTCAGAAGCCACACTGAGTGGCTGTACTGGTGTGGGCGAAAGGGGGTTCAAGAGGGATGGCCTTTCCTCCTATTTTCAAAAGCACTGACTGCTGGGGGCAAGGTCATCTATAAATTAGTACTTCAGACATCGCAAATTTAGAGGAGACAAAGAGGTGGGAGACTGAAGGGAGGGTGACTGCCAGATCAGTCCTCTTGATTTTCCTTTCATCTGCACTGCCTGTTCATTTTTCTTTTTGTAAAAGTGCATCATCTTTCTGTTTTTGTCTCAATCCACCACATCCTGCAGAGCAAAGCGAGCGTCATCACCAACTTGTGTTTAGCATGATCAGACAGAAGAACAGACGGTAAGGCGGCACATTCATTGAGACTGTACGAGCTCCGAGTCATGAAAACTTCCTTCCAACAGGCTGAGGGTAGTCTGCTGACATGCTGCTGATGCCAACAGCAAATTAAAACAAATCCGAGTTCATCTGACAATCTCTCTGATATGGCACAGTGAATGTTTACAGCTTTGTGCTGCTGGAGAGGACCATGCTGCAGCAGCAGCAGTTAGGGTTATTCCTGTCAAAGCAACGTTGCTGTGGCAACAGGCCCGCGCAAAGAAGGGAAAAAATAAAAAATAAAAACGAGCTGCGGGAATATATTTCTAAAAATACTCCAACAAGCATCTGAAAATAAAATATATTTAAAAAAAAACCGCTTCGTCTATGGTTTCTTATTTTTATCTTCTTATCTTTATCGTGTCGTTTCATAAGTTAAAGCTAAAATCAGTTCATCCTCCGGCAGTGCTGCGCTGGTATTTTAGAGCTGCAGTGAGGCACGTTGGTCATCTGTAGGAATTCAAACTGGTTGCACGACGCAGCTACAGGTGTCCTGCACGATGGATCCGGAGATCCTCATCCCAACCTGGAGGTCGGACACGTTTGGTAGTGGTGACGCCGGGCAGAGGTAGGGCCACGCGGAGAGGAGAATTTACCCTCCGAAGTGCGCACGATGTCCAAATGTTAATGGAAGTGGATGCGCCGGTAAAGAGGCGGGAGAATAATGCTGTCCACGGCTTTTTTCCCCCCTTCTCTTTGCTGTGAATTATTATTTTCAGGCGGGAAGAGTCGTAGTTATTACGTATTAGGAGTTATTAGGAGATAAGCAGGAGTTTGATAAGAGGTGGAAAAATAAACAAACAAAAAAAAAACCTTCCTATTTATTTATTTATAGGGGCCAGGATCAGAAAGTCATTTCTTCTTTACGCATCGACACTTCTGCTATTATAGAAAGTAAAACGGTATCTTAAGGTCGCTATTGTGGATTATTATGTTCTCAGTTACTCCTGTACTTCTTTTGTTCAAGTGTGAAAACCCCCACTCGCGAATTTGCAAGGTGACTATTTAAAGTAGTCGAAAACGGAAAGGTCTTCAGTCACGAAAACGCGCAAATGTTGACTGCTGAGACGCACATGAACTGAATCTTTGTACATTTTGTTTCAGTCGTACCAATAATTGATTTGTTTTAGCGGTAATTTAAAAGTCAGCTTAGTGTCACATAAATGAGAAGAAAAAACAAATTAACTGAAAGTTTGTAAGATTTTTGGGACTTTTTGCTTGAGGACTTTTTACATATATATTAATCCATATATTTTCTGTCAATTGATGAATGGGCCTTTTGGATTGGAAGCAACAGGTCTATGCTGTTATTGATGAACCCCTCGAGCTGCATTGATTTAATGAAAGCGAGGCAATGATCACACACACACACACTCACGCTCGCTGAGCCACAAGCAAGCGTTTAAAAAGATCTAATTGGTCACAGAAGTGTGCGTCTTGTTGCCTGAAACTCCGACGTGACACTGCAGTATGACTAATATCAGACCTCTTCAGTTCGTAATTGTGTGCTCAACAGGAGCTGATTAAGGGCCATTACTTGTACCCATTAGGCCTATGTATGCGTGGGAGGGTATAAGGACGCGATAGACAGACAGACAGACACAGACAGAGATCAATCTGTAGGACTCTCATATACGACAGCACAGCCTCTCATTTGAAGTGTTTCTGCCTCCAGAGCCCATTTCTGTCCCGCTGCTGGCCCCATGTTACAGATGTTTTTAGTTCTCATCGCAGAGCGGTTCTCTCAGTTTTTTTCACTGAAGGGTTTCCATCACTGTGATGTAGTTTTAGTGTCGTGAAGAACTGTAATAGCCATTTTAGTGCCGCATCCAACAACCCACACCGCCCTTTCCCTTCCACTGTGATCCTTTCAGCCACAAGCCAAAACTTGAGATTAATGGAGCATCAGTGAAGCGTTGCAGTTTTTCACCCTTTCTGAAATCCTGCTAATCTCTCTCATGCCTTCCTTTTCATACCTTCCCATGCCCATGCATCAGAAAATAGTACTGCAAAGACAGCACTGAAATTCTCTTTCATTCATAGCGATCAAAGGAGTTTTTGCACTTTCTCTCTTTTTGCCACACAGCAAGAAGCTTGTTTTTAAACCTCCTGGTTCACTGTTGTTTTCTTTACCTGTGTGGGTTTCCCCTGGTGTTCTGGTTTTCTCTTTCAGTCCAAAAACATGCTTGTTAAGTTAATTTGTGGTTTTAAATTGGATGGACATGTGGATGTGAGAGTGTGTGGTGGTTGCCTTTCTTTCTGTGTTAGCCCTGTAATAGTTTGTGCTGTCCTCGGTTCTTCCCATCTTTCAGCCCGTGTCAGCTCAGCTAAGATCCAGCCCCTTACAAGCGAGATTCTTTTTCCCAAGGAATCTCTCCTAATCCCAGCTAGTTTGGATTTAGCATAATTTGATGAGGTATACAGCGCTGTGCAAAAGTCTTGAGTCACTCTTCATTTCCTAATACTTTACTAGGAAAATGAGAAACAGATGCAGTGATTTATTGAGTTGTGCAAACATAGATGGAAATAAGGTAAATGAGATAAAACAGAGTTGGTAGAATTCTAACAAAAGTCAATATTTGGTTTGACCACCTTTAACTTCAGCACAGCCTCAACTCACTTAGCCTAGCCTTCTTGTCATTTCTTTATGTAGTCTTCAGAAATAGTTCTCCAGGCTTCTTGGAGGACATTCAAAGCTCTTTTATGGATATTGGCCACCTTTTGTTCCCTTCTCTGTCAATATGATCCCACACTGCTTCAATAATGTTGAGGCCAGGATAGGACGAGGCCAATTCTCAGCAGATCCTGGTGTGTTTTAGTTTTCACTGTGTGGTATGATTTTACTGAACTGTGTTTGGGATTATCACCTCGCTGAAAAATGAAGCTATTGCCAAACAGCTTCCTTAAGAATGTCTTCTTGACAGCCATCCTTGTACTGAGACCATTTCTGATAAGGTTTCATTGGATAATTGGAAGATGGATAATTGGAAGGGCTAGATGCAACTCCCAGGTCTTTTGTCAGGTCTTTGCTGGATTTACCTTCCCTATTTCTTAATGACATGACTTTAAAATACTGTTCATCTGTTATAGGTACTTCATTAGACCTGCCACTTCTGATTTTATCCTCAGCTATCCTGGACTTGACTGTCCAGTTTCTTCAAACCTTGTTTCCTCTGCAACACGTTTCCTCAGATATATACCAAGTGTTTAGCTAAGAGCTCTCTGGGAATCACCTTGTTGCTTCTGGTATGTGTAGGCACAATGTGAATTAGTGAAAAAACAGCAAGAAAAACTTTGAAAGACCTTCAGAAAGTCTGGTGAACCTTTCCTCAAGACAACCTTAAAGAAGTTGTAAGTCTCCCTCCTTCAAAGAGAAATATAAGAAAATAGGAGTGACTCAGAACTTTTGCACAGTACTATATTGACTCAAGCATCTCACCAGCTGGCACGAGTAATAAGCCAAGCGATACAGTAGCAACAGCACAGGCAGTCAGTTGTTGGCAACAGGGTCTTACATTTGAAGTGTCTTCTTTTTGGGAGTTTTCATGTTCTCATTGTGCCCGTGTTGTTTTTCCTTGGGAGTCACGACAGTTTGAAAAAAATGTCACAGGCACTCAAACTAGATTGGACCTCCACATCAAAACCTGATGGATGGGCTGATGCTGTCACAGGGATGCAGGAGGATCAGTCTTTGACAGCTTTGAGAGTGCACAAACGCAGCTGTGTGGGGAGATGCAGTGATTTCTAATTTAGCATAAATATGAGCAGCAACAGGATTAGGATGAGAGATACTGAAAATGTTACTAAGGCATACCAGAATAAAAATGAATCTCCTCACACTCAAGATATTTTCTCAATAACCACAGTTAATTTGTAAAGGAGTCACTGATGAATATACATTTTCATCTTCATTATATCATTCTTAATAGCAAATACAAACGGGTGTGCACAATGTCTCGCACAACATGTGTAATCCTTCTGTGGGATGGTGCAGAAACAAATCTAATATTCATTTATGCACAAGCGCGTCTTTTCATTCCATTTCTGGATGTTGGATTTCTCATCATAAAACATGCTTTGGTCTGATATGGAAATCTAGCAATGCCACTGATAGATGTCACTGACACAGTGATATCTGCATAAACTGTTCCCATCTACTATATGACCTTTTTAATGATGATATCAGAGGAATAGAAAAAAAAGGCTCTGTTCTCTTCTCTTTTCCTTTTAAAATATGAATGTTGTTGTCTTGCATACAAAAAATGTGCAAAAATATTTACCTTCGTCTCTTTTAACTTCACTCCTGGCTAAAATGATGCTCCACTCTAGCAGCTGCTCTTTGGTTTCTTCAGTTGAAACTGCGTGGCCTACAGGAGTCCTGTCATGTAATTGGAAACTAAATCAGACACAGATAATTACATAACTCTCCTCAGGCAGATAATTACAAAAACAGCATTATGAATATTCATGCTGTATTAAGGTCGTCGGTTTGAAAAACATCTTCGTATCTCTGTTAATGCTGCTGATTCTTGTGTGACTGTCTCTCTCCCTCTCTTACCTGTTAGGGTGCAGGTAGAGTTTTATGTGAACGAAAACACTTTCAAGGAGCGCCTGAAGCTTTTCTTCATCAAAAACCAAAGATCAAGTAAGTGGATGGTACCGGCCACCATCTCATGTTCTTACGATGAGTGCTGCTTAATTGAAAGGGCACATTAAAGGGCAACGCGACAAAAGCAAACCCAGAAAGCTGTGCATAATAAGACCCAAATGTGTAAAGAAGGGGAAATAATGATTGAATATGTACATTTGCTGACTTCTAAAGAACAGTTTTAAATTTTCATGGTAGTTATATATTAATTTTAATATCAATTAAAAATCCAGAAAAGACTCATTATATGAAGAATTGTGAATTGATTTGTATGTCACTGAGTGAAATAAGTATTTGATCCTCTACAACCCAGCCAGAATTATTCTGATTCCTGCAGATTGGTAGTATGTGTCAATTGCAATCAATCAAAAAATCAGCCAAGCAATTAGAGATGGTCCTGATCTCAAGTCATTATGTGTATAAAGCACACCTGCCCACAGAATCTGTTTCATCCATTCCAACTGCTCCACCACCATGGGCAAGACCAAAGATCTGCCAAAGGACATCAGGGATGAGATTGTAGACCTGCACAAGGCTGGAATGGGCTACAGTTGTTGGTGTGATTATTCAGAAATGGAAGAAATATAAAATGACCATCAGTCGCCTTCAGTCTGGAGCTCCATGCAAGATCTTGCCTCATAGGATGATCACGAGAAAGGTGGTGGATCACCCAAAACCACATGGGTGGAGCTTGATAATGATCTTAAGGTAGTTGAGGCCACAGTCACCAAGAACTCCACTGGTAACATACTACTACACTGTAAGGAATTGATATAGATTGATATGTTGCTGCACCCTGCAGGGCGATCGTGGCTCAAGAGTTGGGAGTTCGCCTTGTAATCGGAAGGTTGCAGGTTCGAGCCCCGGCTTGGACAGTCTTGGTCGTTGTGTCCTTGGGCAAGACACTTCACCCGTTGCCTACTGGTGGTGGTCAGAGGGCCCGGTGGCGCCAGTGTCCGGCAGCCTCACCTCTGTCAGTGCGCCCCAGGGCAGCTGTGGCTACAATGTAGCTTGCCATCACCAGTGTGTGAATGGGTGGATGACTGGATATGTAAAGCGCTTTGGGGTCCTTAGGGACTAGTAAAAGCGCTATATAAATACAGGCCATGTCCCCTGCTCAATTGGGCACATGTACAGGCCCATCTTAAGCCGCGAGAGTTGAGACTCTGGTGTGGAATTTGTGGTTTTCAGGGTTTCTATCGTCAACTCGGTTTCCCTGGGTCTTTTCCGACGTTGTAGTTGTGTGTCTTATTTTGAATGAAATATTTAATAATAATATGATCCAAAGAACACAATCCCCACAGTCAAGCACAGAGGTGGAAACGTTGTGCTTTGGAGCTGTTTGGGGCAATCCGATGATGGACACCTTCATCGGATTAATGGGGCAATGGACTGGGCAGTGTACCATAAAATCTCTTCTCTCAGCCAGAACACTGAAGATGGGTCTTCCAGCATGACAGTGACTTAAAAGAAACCACAGAGCCAACAAAGGAGTGATTAAAGAAGAAGCAAATTAAGGTGATGGAGTGGCTTAGCAAGTCTCCAAATCTCAGTCCTGGAGAAAATCTGTGGATGGAGCTGAACCTTTGAGTTGCCAAGCAGCAACCACGAAACCTAAAGGATTTAGAGAGTTTCTGTAAAGAGGAGTGGGCTAAAATTCCCCCTGAGATGTGTGAAACATGGTGACCAGCTACAAGAAACATATTGCCGCTGTGCTTTCCAACAAAAGTTTCTCCCCCAAGTATTAAGTTAGACTTTGCTTAAGAATCACTGACATGAAAATCAATGATATAATTCATGTAATTTGTTTTTTCTGGATTTTTGGTTGATGTTTTGTCTCTCTCCAAAAAACTATAAAAATTATAAAAATATTTTAAAAATTAGAGACAAACTTACAAATTCAGCCCGGGATCAAATGATTATTTCCACCATTGTATGAGAACACCTGTGGAGAATCCCAGATGTTTTTTCCTTACCTGTCAGAGATTTACTCTGAAGAAATGACACTGTGTTAAATACAGTTTAAACTTAAACACAGGAAAGCCTATGTACACACTGTCACAATAAATCTTACTTACAAATAAGATTTATTTATACAAATCTTATTTTCTTTTGCCTTCAGGCCTCAGGATTCGTGTGTTCAACTTTTCCCTGAAGCTGCTCACCTGTCTGCTGTACATCATCAGAGTAATGACAGACAACCCCGCTCAGAGCGCAGGCGCCAGCCACAGCGCTGCACAGCAAAACGCTCCCAGTGGCAACAACAAATGGTTTGTTTAAAATAAAGGTTTTCAGGTCAAGTCGAGGATTTTTATCAAGCACATTCTAACGCAATGTTATCACAACACTCTCAAAAAATGAAAAAAACAATTATAATGTTAAGATTTGTTATTCATCCATTGCAGTTGATTAATTCTTTAAAGGAAAGCAACAAAAAAAGGTGAAAAAAGAAGCTAAACTGCAAATAAAATGCCGAGTACTGAGTACTGAATATAAGGTTACTGGTTAAGGTTGCTCTGCATATTATATGTAGGAGGACTGTTCCACAGGTCGGGATCATAATATCTATTTAGAAGCCCTGGAGTCTGCGTAATCACAGCAACAGCAGCCTCCTTTGGTGTCATTTAGATGACACAGCATGCTCATGTGCGATACTATATATAGGATACTGTATCTATTGTACGCATCATAAGACCTAAATGTCACATACTATGATTTACTCATGAAAGTGGTCCCTTTCTCATTTTTTAAAAACCAAATTATTATGAATTGAATAAATATTATGTGTAAAACTGCCAATTCTAGAGCTGCTACACGCAAACGAGTGCAGACCTCCCAGTTTGCATCTGTTCATCTAGAGTCGCCTCTCAGTGACTCTAGATAACTTTAGGCCAGTCAGTGGTGATCTGTAGAGGTAATGTCTCATTCCAGTGTCTGCCCCATCAACTTTTTGCTGTGCTTTATCTATCTGCTGTTGTGACCATGAATAACTGGTAATCAGAGTTTGATTCCACAGATAGTCACCTCAGAACAAGAAGCTCCTGGGCTTGACTCCACCAGCAGTGTGGGGCCTTTCTGTGTGGATTTTGCATGTTCCCTTTGTGCTTGCATGGTTTCTCCCAGAATTAGTTTGGCTTACTCCCACAGTCCAAACATCAGGCATTTCAGTTTAATACTAATTCCAGTGATTCTAAATTGGCTGTAGGTGTGAGTATAAAAGCGTTTTGTTATATGAGAAATATAACAAAGGTTCAACTTTGATGACTGAAGATATGTCTTATAGGACCAATAGATAAAGCAAAGATTTGCTTATAGGACAGAACAGGAAGCCTTTTCTCTTTTCCATACAGTTATCTATGAGGAGCTGGCCAGCTCCTTTGGGTGGTTAACTTGATTAATTGGCTTGTTGTGTGCTTTAATTTTTACACAAATCAAATGATCATTAATAAATAAATGTATGTTTCATATTTAAGTTTTTAAAATTTTTAAAAAGTGTGAAAAGATCTAGCATTCTATTTTAATTCAGTATGAAGATTTAGGAACTCATACTTTGCTTTAATAAACTGACGTGTCTACGATCTAGTTCAGCTGCAGAAATCCTCCCATGTTCATGTTTCACTTCCTGCTATTTTGCTGCCTTCCTCCCTTACCATCATCACTACTCCACAGTGTCGACTGTCAGTGGAACGGTTCAGTGCAGGACAGAGAAATTAACTGGTAAGCAGCAAAAGGTGTGATTTCTTTCAGCTCTTTGTTTGGTCTGATACCTCATTTCTTCCATTCACCTTATTAGTTATTCTGGCAGGCCATCGGTGTTTTCATTATCGGATTTTCCCTTTTTATCAACATTTATGTAAAGAGATCCCTGCCAGCTTGGTCTTCTGTTTATCTCACGTTGTCACTGATGGTATAGACACCAATCATGTACAATTTTTCTTTGATTTGGAGGGAATTTGTTGTTAAATGTAGTACAATTGTCACTGTTGTGTGCTCTCTCTGTCAGGGAGTTGATCTTCTGGGTGGATAGGAAGCTTCCTGTCTGGGCCATTCAAGTGAGTCACAAGAGAAGAAAGAGCACATAAAGCAAAACTTTCAATGACTTTCACTGAGTTGCATAAACTTGTGTGTGTGTTTGCCGGCCTCATTGGCACAGCTGGTACAGTTTGTACCTTGTGAGTGTCTGTGTGCGTGCATGTGTGTGTCATTGTGACAAATTGTCCTGGAAACATCTTCTGTAAGTGGAACTACCACAAAGCCATTTTGAGTTCTCGGGCAGGTCTTTATCTGTCTGTCTGTCTGTCTCTCTGTATATCTGTCTGTCTGTCTGTCTGTCTGTCTGTCTGTGGACAGATTTCAACAGCATAGCGTCACAACCGTGCAGGATTCAAGATACTTTACAGGTGTGTAGTTGAAAATGATGGCCGATTTTTAAAGACGGGGGTTCTCCGACCCATGTGTACTCACACGATCAGGTAACAGTGTAGCAGTGACTACATGGGTCGTGTGTCAGAACATCAACATATTGACAGGTGTTGCAACTGGAGTGATCCCATCTCTGCTTTCAATTGTGCTGTTGACCAAATATTTGACTGTCTAATGCAAACCATAAATGTCTGATCGTCATGTGAAAACATGGTGAGCGTCATTCTTAGAAGATTATTTGTGACAACGCTGTTGTAAATAATTAAGTATGTCTTATATCCTGTTTTTGCACAGGTGATTGTGGCCATCATTAGTTTCCTGGAGACTATGTTACTAATGTATCTGAGTTACAAGGTAAGACAGAGTGTGCTAAAAAAAGCACTCTGGCTTCAAACATGATTAATGCATTCTGTACAATTAATCACTTACAATGTGCTAGATTGACAATCCATAAGTGGTGCAATTAGACCAAGTCATTTGTCAAGGCTACATTAAAGACAGACAGTAATTGCAGGATATGGCTGAGGTGAAGGAATAAGTGGTTTTGCAGGGTGACAGACAACAATGAATCTCTGCAGTGACTCACTGTCTTTTGTGTGCTTACAGATGAAAGTGTTAAAAGTCTGTGCCTGTTTTTACTTTTAGGGGAACATTTGGGAGCAGATATTCCAGGTGTCCTTTCTTCTAGAGATGATCAACACAGTTCCCTTCATCATTACGGTAAAAGTTTTACCATGACAACCCTGAAATGTGCTTTATTATGCAGAAGCACTCCATGAAAAATTAAGCACATCCTATGATTCAGAAGCTTGTGGAATCACTTTTAGCAGCAATAACTTTAATAGTTAGCAACCATTTTCTATATGATTATATCACTCTCTCACATTGATGTGGAGGAATTTTAGCCCACTCTCTTCTGCAACATTGCTTCAGTTCACTGAGTTTTGCAGTTTATTTATGCACAGCTCTTTTAATTCAATTCAGGGGCAAGGGTACCTAGACCCGGTTTGTAGAGTACGCTTGGGGAGTGTGATTGTGTGTACAGCGTCTCTTTATGTCTGTCTCCACGCTGGTTGAGTGTGGAGTGAGTGCATATGAGAGCATGAGGGTGGGAATGGATGTTTGTGTCTGTGTGTGCCTGTATGTCTGTGTCTATATGTCAGGTTGGGTATCAGACGCCACCTCTCTGGGGACACCTCAGGCCCTCCAAGGTTTGGAGGCCTATCTCCACCCACCACCACTTCCCCTGCCGGTGGCGGACTCCCTCAGGTGTCGGTGTGTTGGTGGTTCTTTGTGTCTGGGGGTGGGCGTCCGGGTACACACCGGCTCACTCCTTGGCGGCCGCTTGTCGGGGCCTGGGGCCTGGGGCTCGCTCGGGCCCCTTTGGAGGTGACTCAGGCACAGCTGGGGGCCGGCGGAGCTCACGGGCGCGTCACTGCAACTCCCCCTGACTTCTGCTCCGCGGCTGCTGGGTGAGCCCTCATCTGGGACTCTCCTCAGCTCTTACTGGAACAGTGGCGCGGCTGCCCCTCTGTTGGTCTTCCATGGTCTCTTGTGTTCTGGGGGCCTCTGGATGTCTGGAGTTTTGATCTCCTCCATACCCGCTTCACACCCTGGAGGACGGGGCTGTGGCCCCCCCACACTCCCTAGCAGATCATTACATGGAGAAACCTTTGGAATGCAAGCATGCTGATCCACACAGGTATGCACACATGGGTATTCACAGACGCGGACTAAAGCTTTCTTGGCTGCTACCTCAAAGCACACTGTGCGCTGTCTATCTTGCGTGCTGCACAATATCGTTTATTATTTAGTAAATATTGATATCTATGACTAGCTAGTTTATTGTGATGGTGCTTTGTTTTCTCTATTATTATGTTGCTCTTTGTTGTTTGCTGTCTCCTCTGTTTGTTTTTTTTTGTTTGTTTGTTTTTTTCTCCATACAGGTGACCCAGGAGTTCTTTTTTTTTTCTTTTCTCTCTCTTCCCCCCCCTTCTCACCGTCTCTTCTCCCCTTTGGTTTTCTTTCTTTCTCTCCCCCTCTTTCTCTCATTCATTCCCCCTGTCCTATTTATTAAAAAAAAAAAAAAAAAAAATGACAAAGGATGAACTGAAGCTCTGCCATCACGTAATGTCGCATACTGCTGTTTCTGATGTCATTTAGAAAAAAAAAAAAAATAAAAAAAAAATAAATAAATTCAATTCAGTTCAATTCCATATATTTATACAACACCAAATCACACAACAGTCGCCTCAAGGCGCTTTATATTGTAAGGTAGATCCTACAATAATACATACAGAGAAAAAGCCAACAATCATATGACCCCTATGAGCAAGCACTTTGGCAAAAGTGGAAAGGAAAAACTCCCTTTTAACTTTGTTATAGATTTGATGCTTTACTTGAGCTCATTAAACATGTGGCCTCTGGAATTATTGCTATACAGAGGAGTTTGTGGTTGATTCTAAGACTGCAAGGTCCCCAGCACCTGTTGCTGCAAAATAAACAAATCGTCACCCCTCTACTGTGACGATTTGATAGTTGGTATAAGGTGTTATGCTATGTCCACCTCTGGGAAGATTGGTTACTATCTTGAATGTTTTCCACTTTTGAAGAATCATTCTCATTGTATGAAGGATTGTATGCATTGTATAAATGATGGACGTAATACTCCCTCCCAGATTGATGAGCAGCAGCAGTTGCTTCTCAAAGATGGTTGCTGAGTTCTTTCGTCTTCCGTATTGTGTTAAAGCACACTGAATGCTCTGGACCAGCAAACTGCAAAAACTTCTGCTCCTGTAATACCCTCATTAGGTGTACTCACGCATAATGATGGTCTCTTAATCAGCACCTGGCTGCTACTTAACCTCTTAGGTCCGATTGGTAGGGTGTACTGGATTTTTTTACACACTCTTCTGCTTAGGTTTACTGTCATGTTGTTGTTACTCCAAATGTATTTATCTGTTCTTAAGATAATGTTTTTTGATTATATTAAGATAGATAGAATCTAAAGAGGGTGTACTTTCTAATGGATGGCACCTTGATTTGTGGTGGCCAGATGGCCAGAAAAAAATAATCATTTCAAGCTCAGCAGAATTGTCTCTTTAAAGAAGTCTTGGCCTTGCTACTCTAAAAGATAAAACAAGTTTCATTAAGGACTAGTTTGTTGGTGCCAAACTACATCAATGTGCAGGACAAGTGTGCATCTGCCTGTCACAAGAGGGTCATCAACATTCAAATCATTGCCCTTGCTGTAATTAATGCTGCATGCTTGCTTTGATTAGCTCTTATATGAAAATGCTCAACTACAACAAGTACTAGAGAGGTAACACTGACATTTTGTGCAGATTGAGCTACATGGACAGAGAAGATAGAACTACAAACATCATAGCTGACTAAGACAGTGCAGAGTATTCCTCTTTAATGATTCTGGGTATAAAAACGTTACACAGTAATACTTAAAAGTTTTAATTTTCACAGGTAGCACGTTTAAGCTGCAGACATATGACCCACTGCTGTGAGATTTTTATTGTTTGAGAAAACTCTGAAATGAAGTGTTTTCTACCTCTCCTCAGATTTTCTGGCCCTCGATAAGGAACATTTTCATTCCTGTGTTTCTCAACTGCTGGTTGGCCAAATGTGCTTTGGAGAATATGATCGTAAGTCAAAGCAGTTAACTGAATTTTGTCTATTAATGACCAGTTTTCAACAGCTTATTGATTTACTTCAGACATTTTAACTGCACTGATTTATAGAGGCCTTCGTACTCCCCGACATCCACACTGTAACAACAAAAAATCCTTCTTTGGTTCTGCTCTGTTTGTGCTGCACACAGGAGGGAGCTCATTAGGGATTATTTTCAGTGCTGTGTGCATTTTATCATGTTGCTCTGCAGACTGCAGTGGGGAGCATACAAGAGTAGAAGCATCTGCAACCGCTAAACGAATTCACAATTAAATGGAACAGGGGTAGACGCAGTGTCACTGATTATAAGCATTTGTATCCTTGGGAAACACAGTGGTCCAGTGGTAGTACTCACTGTCACCTCACAACAGGCAGGAGCTTAGTTCAAATCCAGACTGGTCCTATTGCATGCCTTCACTGTGTCTGCTTGGGTTTGCTCCAGGTATTCCAGCTTCCTCCCACAATCCAAAAAACATGCATGGGGTTGGATTAATTAGAGATCCTAAATTGACTCTAGATGTGACCTATTATCTGTCTCTGTGTATTAACCCTACAACAGTGTACCCTCGTCCTGTGACAGCTGTGATAGGCTTCAGCCTCCCCCTATAACTCTGAATTTGATAAGCAGAAGAAAATGAATAGGTTTTTAACTATAACTGCTGTATGTTGTTTATGGTAGAACGATGTCCATCGAGCGATCCAGAGGACCAACTCGGCCATGTTTAACCAGGTCCTCATTCTGATCTGCACCCTGCTCTGCCTCGTCTTCACTGGGTGAGCCTGCCTCTGCAGGGACTGTAAAACCATTCTGTTCAGAGTGGTGACATATTGTGCTTCTGTCTGTGTTTGCTAAAATGTGAAAGAACTGTGCAGATTTTTATTTATATTTTTAATAATTACTAAGCGATACTAAAAATGGTGATCCAGATAATTCCAAATATTATGGGAGCATAACTTTGACAGTGCTGTTTAGTTCACTGCAGGGTAGTTAAACTCATAGACAGTACGTAAAACACAGATGTAACCATGATTATGTGAGCTTTTTATAAACTGTTGTTTTGAAGCCTGGAGCTGAGCATTTTCACCATCAGCGTCTTGGTTTTTGGAAACCAGAGGTGACAAGCAATGGTTGGCTCTGACTGAGAAATCGAGTGACTCTGTGCACTCATATGGTAGCGACCTGCCAATCACAAGGCAGGCGGACTCCAAAATATACCCTGCTTTATTTAACTCTGAATGGGGCCATAAAATTAAAAATATGAAAATCATGTTATACAGATGATTCAAAACTAGCAATTGAGATCATAATCATAATTATATTAATGAAGAAAACTGCAAAACAAACTAATAAAGTAAACAAATCCACTGATTTATCCATGTGTGGCTGATGCCATCACAGTGAGACAGCTGACGTCACATCTCCTGGCATCCACCGTGTTTTTGTGTTATTTCAGCTTGCTGTATACTCTTGCTTTTTGTGACCTGGTAAATGTGACACCGTTGCCGCAGCCGAGTGCAAAACAAGCGTATGAGATCACATTTCAGTGATATAGCCGTACAGGAACTTAGACATTTTCAGATTATACAGTGGAGGTTGATGCAACAGCTTTAAAAGAAGAGAATTTACAGTGAAAACTTTGAAAAGCACCCACCAGCTTTGTGCTTTGATTTCTTCTACTCTATACTACTGGTTAAAGTATAATTGTAACGGTGAAGAGTGATCCAAACCATTTTTGCTAGCTGAGAAATGCTCAAAATGAATTAAAATATCAGTTATGAAGTCAAAATGACAAACAAAAGCTTAATGTTTATTTTTTATTAATATTTAAACAAACCTTTTAGTTGTTAATACAGCATATTTATTTATCTATTCCTTGTGGCCTCTATGTCCAGGTTCATAACCAACCTACATGCTGTAGCTGTATATGCTGACTTCGTATTTGTTTGTATACAGCACGTGTGGGATTCAGCACCTGGAACGAGCAGGCAAAAACCTCTCCCTCTTCACTTCGTTCTACTTCTGCATTGTCACCTTCTCCACTGTGGGCTTCGGAGATGTGACTCCCCGCATATGGCCTTCCCAGTTACTGGTAGTCATCATGATCTGCGTGGCCCTGGTGGTGCTGCCTCTTCAGGTACAAAGATACTGAAATAATCTTTGGATCCGTTTACATTTCCTCGTGTGACCTTTGCATCGCTTGCTGCTTGTCAGTTTGAAGAGCTGATCTACCTGTGGATGGAGAGACAGAAGTCTGGGGGGAATTACAGCCGCCACAGAGCACAGACAGAGAAACATGTTGTGCTGTGTGTCAGCGCACTCAAAATAGACCTGCTCATGGACTTTCTCAATGAATTCTACGCTCATCCACGACTGCAGGTAACGACCGTTACATACACGTGCTCGAGGTTTACTTACAAGTGATAATGACTGACATGGTGTGTCTCCATTTACATAGAAATTCCTCTTTTGAGATACTGATGTGGTTCTTACATAATCTTCAAGGATTACTATGTGGTGATCCTGTGCCCAACTGAAATGGACCTCCAGGTGCGAAGGGTGCTGCAGATCCCTCTGTGGTCTCAAAGAGTCATCTATCTGCAAGGGTCTGTCCTCAAAGATCAGGATCTGCTTAGAGCCAAGTAAGTTACAGTTCCTATAACTAGATTATACTTTAACTGTGACTTTTTCCAATATATAATCCTGTGAAAAAAAGAGACTTCACAGGACTGTTTGCAGTCCTGTTAGAAACTAATCACACCCTTCCCGCTTCCAATAGGAATTAAGAGGGTAAGTAACACTTAGCCCTGCTAATCAAATGTACTTGATTAACTGATCATCAGCAAGTTAGAACACCTCTACAAAATTTGCTAATCTTAACACAATTAAAACAATGCAACAGCCTCAGGAGTCACACTGTGCAATTCTCAGAGAAACTGGACCCCAGAGCTACATCTCAGACTTTACAGGCTTCAGCTAGTATGTTAAATGTAAAGGTTTATGACAGTACAATGAGAAAACGACTGAACAAGTCTGGCTTGTTTGGAAGGGAGAAAGCGACATAACAGCACAGCATAGCACAGCGGGTTTGCCAAGTTGCATCTGAACCACACGACTTCTGAAACAATGCCCTTTGCACAGATGAGACCAAATGTGAGGCCATCTGTCCAACAGCTAAAACTTGGGCTCAAACTGGGTCGTGCAACAGGACCAAGATCTCCAGACAAATCTACAATCTTGTTTATTATTTCCTTACGCCTGGTGCACTTTCTTTTGGTGTTATGGTTTCATGTCCCTCTTGTTTTCCCACACTGTTAGTTTATTGTCTCCTTAGTCCTGGTCTTTTATTTTGGGAACCTCTTGTCTCTTGTGTTTTGTATTCAATTCTGCTTCCCCTCTTTCATTATCTGTAATTAGTTTCAGTTGTTTTCCCACCTGTTGCCTGTTTCCATGTTATCCTGTGTTTGTATATAAAGCCTCAGTCTCCTTTTTGTCCTTTGTTGTATTTTTCCTAGTTCTATATTTCCCTTGAATACTAGAAGTTTTGGTTTTCTTGTTTTTAACTTGCATTATTTTGTACTTGGTGTAAGTTTAGCATTTTAGCCGCTTTTAAGTTTACCCATTGTCTTCCAAGTCCTGCTTTTTGCATCCATCTTCTGCCTGCTACACAGCTGCTTCTGACACAAATGCCAACAAACATCAATGAAATGAAGGAAAATTGCAGTCAATAACATTGATTAGGGACGTGGTAAAAGTTTGGAACACTGTCCATCATTTACTGAAATGCGCCATGTTGGTGCTCATTTTGTGGGAGACTAAAAATTGCTTTATTATATAAAATTTTACAATCATTGTGTAATCTTTACTGAGTTCGCAGAATAGTATTAAAGCACAGAATGAATATTGGGAGGGGAGAGGATGGGAGTTGAGCTGTTGAAGCCCATATTATTAGTTAATGCAGTCCTTAGAAACCCACTATAAGTGGTTAAGTGTAAGTGTAAACATAGTCATAATAAAATACTGTTTTATTGTGTTTGCTTCACTGTGTTTGGCAAGGGAGAAAACATTTTGAGAAGAGGTCAGAGTGATGTGAGAATTTTATTTCTAAATAAATTCAATTGGGCCCCAAAGTATTTGTGCTTGACTTCAAAAGAATGCTACTAGAATGAAAATGAACAAATGGAAATACAGCTTGGATCAAATGCGTAGTTAAGATATTAAGATAAATGTCAAACTTCCCATTACAAAGAATAACATAGATATTGAAAGAGAAAGTTGAAAAATGAAATGGTTTCAAGACTGACCTTTGTTGAAATTGTCTTTTTCCCCTTTTTTCTCAGTCAAATAGCTCTGTGTGCTGTTTTTTTCAGTTTGTTTGTCTTTCTTGGTTTCCTGTTGATTGGTTATGTTAAAAATATAATAATGTACTGGTGTCATATTCATAAAGACAGTTTTATGGATTCCTTTTATCATCTGACATCTGCACCTCATTTGTTTCCAATTAAATCATCTACAGTGGCTCCCAAAAGTTCATATTTCACATTCTGGGAAAGGTACTGATAATTCTTGCAAACTGTCAGTAGGACTTAAAAGACTATTGTCCTACCAATCCTTAATATTACCCTGATATTCTCTTCTTCTTTTCTTAGTAAATAGGCTTGTCAGAGCTATTGTTTGGCCTCATACTCAGACAACACTGTAATTATTCATTCAAGCTATACTCATTCCTTTTGAAAGTGAACCGATAGAGGGACTGCTCTTCTGAAGAAAGGCAACATAATCTGTCTCACATTCTTCTGATACTTTGGAGTTGTGAAAGATTCATGAGGGAGACTATGGAACATTGTAACAATGATGAAAGGCATAAAAACTTGTTGTCAATCTGTATGTCAAGTCAGGTTTATTTTTGTAGCCATAATGACATCTATGACTCAGTTGAATTTTATTTATGTCGTACCTCTCATACAAGTCCAATTTGACAAATATCCAGTATGCAGAGCTGCAGCCAAGCTTAAGCGATAAATCCAGGAATTTTGTACAGCGCATTACAGTTAGTTTGCATATTTGTGGTAATCGTATACAGTCTTGATTTATGTACGGCTGTTTGAAAAACTTCACAGGGATTCTTTCAGTGAAGTTGTGACAAAGGTGATAAAGATGAAGGTGTTCAATAGACAGAACCACACCAGGAACAGCCCAGATATACAGGGAGTGCAGAATTATTAGGCAAGTTGTATTTTTGAGGAATAATTTTATTATTGAACAACAACCATGTTCTCAATGAACCCAAAAAACTCATTAATATCAAAGCTGAATGTTTTTGGAAGTAGTTTTTAGTTTGTTTTTAGTTTTAGCTATTTTAGGGGGATATCTGTGTGTGCAGGTGACTATTACTGTGCATAATTATTAGGCAACTTAACAAAAAACAAATATATACCCATTTCAATTATTTATTTTTACCAGTGAAACCAATATAACATCTCCACATTCACAAATATACATTTCTGACATTCAAAAACAAAACAAAAACAAATCAGCGACCAATATAGCCACCTTTCTTTGCAAGGACACTCAAAAGCCTGCCATCCATGGATTCTGTCAGTGTTTTGATCTGTTCACCATCAACATTGCGTGCAGCAGCAACCACAGCCTCCCAGACACTGTTCAGAGAGGTGTACTGTTTTCCCTCCTTGTAAATCTCACATTTGATGATGGACCACAGGTTCTCAATGGGGTTCAGATCAGGTGAACAAGGAGGCCATGTCATTAGTTTTTCTTCTTTTATACCCTTTCTTGCCAGCCACGCTGTGGAGTACTTGGACGCGTGTGATGGAGCATTGTCCTGCATGAAAATCATGTTTTTCTTGAAGGATGCAGACTTCTTCCTGTACCACTGCTTGAAGAAGGTGTCTTCCAGAAACTGGCAGTAGGACTGGGAGTTGAGCTTGACTCCATCCTCAACCCGAAAAGGCCCCACAAGCTCATCTTTGATGATACCAGCCCAAACCAGTACTCCACCTCCACCTTGCTGGCGTCTGAGTCGGACTGGAGCTCTCTGCCCTTTACCAATCCAGCCACAGGCCCATCCATCTGGCCCATCAAGACTCACTCTCATTTCATCAGTCCATAAAACCTTAGAAAAATCAGTCTTGAGATATTTCTTGGCCCAGTCTTGACGTTTCAGCTCGTGTGTCTTGTTCAGTGGTGGTCGTCTTTCAGCCTTTCTTACGTTGGCCATGTCTCTGAGTATTGCACACCTTGTGCTTTTGGGCACTCCAGTGATGTTGCAGCTCTGAAATATGGCCAAACTGGTGGCAAGTGGCATCTTGGCAGCTGCACGCTTGACTTTTCTCAGTTCATGGGCAGTTATTTTGCGCCTTGGTTTTTCCACACGCTTCTTGCGACCCTGTCGACTATTTTGAATGAAACGCTTGATTGTTCGATGATCACGCTTCAGAAGCTTTGCAATTTTGAGACTGCTGCATCCCTCTGCAAGATATCTCACTATTTTTGACTTTTCTGAGCCCGTCAAGTCCTTCTTTTGACCCATTTTGCCAAAGGAAAGGACGTTGCCTAATAATTATGCACACCTGATATAGGGTGTTGATGTCATTAGACCACACCCCTTCTCATTACAGAGATGCACATCACCTAATATGCTTAATTGGTAGTAGGCTTTCGAGCCTATACAGCTTGGAGTAAGACAACATGCATGAAGAGGATGAAGTGGACAAAATACTCATTTGCCTAATAATTCTGCACTCCCTGTAAAGTAAAGGATATAAAGGAATAATTATCTGGTGCTTTGCTTAATTTGTAAGTTTGCTTACCTCAAAAAAAGTCTTTGATTTTTATGGTAGTTTCATTTGAATTTTAATAGAGAGAATATCAAACAAAATCCAGAAAAAATACATTACATAGAAGTTAGAAACTGATTTGCATATGATTGAGTGAAATAAGTATTCGATCCTCAAGCAAAACATAACTTAGTACTTGGTACCCTTGTTTGCAACAGCGACAGCAAGATGTTTCTTGTAGTTGCAGACAGGAGGGATTTTGTTCCGCTCCTCCTTCCAGAAACTCTCTCCTTTATGTTTGTTGGCTGCTGCTTGGCAACTCAAAGCTTCAGCTGCCTCCACAGATTTTCTATAGGATTGAAGTCTGGAGACTGGCTAGGCCACTATATGAACTTAATGTGCTTCTTCTTTAGCCACGCCTCTGTTACCTTGGCAGTATGTTTTGGGTCAAGGTCATGGAAAAACAGCCCCAAATTATTTTTCCAACTCTGTGCTTGACTGTGAGGATGACTTTGGGTCATACTTAGTATTAATCTTTCTTCAAAGTCCGAGTTGATGCTGAAGAGCTTGATTTTGGTTTCATGTGACCACAGCGCTCTCTCTGGATCATTTAGATGTTCACTGGCAAACTTAAGACAGGTCTGTACGTGTGCCTTCTTTGGCAGGGGGACCTTGCAGGCACTGCAAGATTTCAGTTTATCACAGCATAGTGTGTTACCAGTGGTGACTTCAGTTCAGTTTTATTTATATAGCGCCAAATTAAACAACAGTTGCCTCAAGGTACTTTATATTATAAGTTAAAGACTCCGCAATAATACCAGGAAAACAGAGAAAACCCTAACAATCATATAATCCCCTATGAGCAAGCGCTTTGCTGACAGTTGGAAGGAGGGGCGGGGCCATCTGCCGCGACCAGTTGGGGATGAGGGAAGGAAAACAGGTCTCCTGTTATTGTGAGGGGAGGAAGAGAAGTTATATATATATTTTTTTCCATTTCTAAATCACATCAACAGTTGTTACCTTCTCACCAACCTTGTTGTCGTCTTGTAGTCCATTCTAGCCTTGTGCAGTTCTACAGTCTTATGCTTGATCTTCTTCGGCAGCTATTTGGTTTTGCGTGGTGGTGGAGAAGTGGGAATGGATAAAACTGATTTTATAGACAGGTTGAATAGGTTCAATTATTTATTTCAGTTAAAATTATGCATATCAATCTGCAACTTTTATGTAATGTGTTTTCCTCCATTAAAAGTAAAGAAACATAAGAATTAGAGAGCAAATTCAGGGGATCCCCCACCATAGCTGCCATCTTTGAAAACATTTTATTAATAATTAATAATAATAATTAATAACTGTAAACATAAACACACCCTGGCACTTCTCAGTCCTGTGCTGACTGTACAGCTGTACCATACGGCATGTCCTAACTTTATTCAAATCAAAATTACATTGATGTAATGGATTGTGTAAATTCACTGTATACATTTGGCAGGTTTCTGACAGAGCAATTAGAAGTCGAGGACTGGGCGTGTAGAGCTTATATTCTGCATCTGGCACTGTTTCAAATCCTCCCACACTTTGTTTTGCATTCTGCACTCTCTTGGCTCTGTTAATCATATGCAAAATCAGTTCCATATTCTCAGCACCTTCAGTATACAGTATATATTATTTCAGCTTGTTTTGTCTGCCTGCAAGCGAGCAATGCTAATCTGAAAATTCAATCAAAGATTGTTGTTGTCTCGCCTCACTATTATCATTTCAGCTTTGTCTTTTGTGGGTTGTATTTTCTCTGCTGCTGTTTTGTTTTTTTGTGTAACATGACATTTAATAATTTGTCAATTTTGTCACAATTCTGCAGAATGGATGATGCAGAGGCTTGTTTCATATTGAGCAGCCGTAACGAGGTGGATCGCATGGCTGCAGTAAGACAAAAAATAACAAATGACAAATTATGAACTGTGCTGTAATTCTGATTTATGAGTTTTCAGAAATTAATGCTGTCTGTCACAGAGACAGCTGCATAATTTTTGTTGTTTCCCCCCTCAGGACCATCAGACCATCCTGAGAGCTTGGGCAGTGAAAGACTTTGCTCCAAATTGTCCCCTATATGTCCAGATACTCAAACCTGAAAATAAGTTCCATGTTAAATTTGCAGGTGAGAGTTTCTAAATGAAATAATGAAGCAATCACGCAAATACATGTTCAGTCAAGTCAGTAACTTTTTGGACAATGACACAGTTGTTTTGTAATTTTGCCTCTGTACATCATCATGGTGGATTTAAATGTAAACAGTTAAGGTCGACTGAAGCTGAGAGTTTTTATCCGCTTTATTTGATATGGAATAATGAGGGGAGAGGCCTCACCTGACCATGAAACTGTTTATCAGTCCAATGACCTTTGGACATCTGGCTAAATAGGAACTATATATAAAAATGGCTGTAATTCCTAAACAGCTAGTGCAACACTTTTATTAAACCCTTTTATTCACCCCTTGAATTAAAGTCTGAACTTTAAATCAAAGCTTGATTGTGTGGTTTAAAATGCACTGTGGTGGTGTGCTCAGACAAAACAACAGAAATTATTTTTTTGCCCATAAAAAAAGCAAATGGGGAATTATTTTACAGCCCACTTCTTTCCCTTCATATACACTCATTGGTCACTTTATTTGGTATACCTGTTCAACATCTCGTTAGCACAAGCAGCTAATCAATCACATGGCAGCAACTTAGTGGATAATAATAATAATAATAATGGATTGGATTTATATAGCGCTTTTCAAGGCACCCAAAGCACTTTACAATTCCACTATTCATTCACTCTTACATTCATACACTGGTGGAGGCAGCTACAATTGTAGCCACAGCTGCCCTGGGGCAGACTGACAGAAGCGAGGCTGCCATATCGCGCCATCGGCCCCTCTGGCCAACACCAGTAGGCAAGTAGGGTAAAGTGTCTTGCCCAAGGACACAACGACCAGGACAGAGAGCCCAGGGATCGAACCGGCAACCTTCCGGTTAGAGATGCGATTCCCAACCCCCTGAGCCACGGTCGCCCTGGCTCAGGGGGCATGTTTGGTTAAAGCGACGTGCTGAAGTTCAAAGTGAGCATCAGAATGGAGAAGAAAGCTGATTTAAGTGACTTTGAACATGACATGGTTGCTGGTGCCAGATGGGTGTTCTGAGTACTTCAGAAAAAAGAGGTCCAACCGAGTACTAGCTAGGTGTACATAATGAAATGGCCAGTGAGTCTATTTACCAGTAGCTTTTGTTCAGTCTGTGGTAATCAGACATTTATAAACCTTCCAGTTTGTTCTTTTACACCTAACAACTGCCCATACAGTTAGCTATTTCAGGTTTAAATGTCAGGCGAAAGCCAAGAGTTGATTAGCTTAGCTCGGCATAAATGTGTAACTCCCCATAACACCAGCATGTACTGTAAAAATTAATGAGATTGTGATTTAGCAAGAATTTGGGGAGTTAAGTGTATTTGTTAACAAATACAAATCTGTAAGACAGCTCTGATTGTGCACACAAGTAAATGCACACATGACCTTGGCTAAGCCTTATCATATACTTGCCTTTGCAGTGATGATGGGGCTGATACAACTTTGTACAGTGACACATAATATAATCACCCCATTATAACATTAGTGCAAGTTGTAGAGTACTGTGAGTAGTTCTCGGCCAGCTCTGCTGATCAACTATTTTCTTCATTTTCAGATCATGTTGTTTGCGAGGAAGAGTTCAAGTACGCCATGCTGGCTCTCAACTGTGTTTGTCCTGCCACCTCCACTTTGGTTACACTCCTTGTACACACTTCCCGTGGACGGTCAGTTCTTCTACAAAACCTCCTCAGGCTGTTTGATTACTCCTTAGTGAGACTGCAAAGTTCAAATTTCTTCACATTTTCATGTCTGCTGATGCATAAATAGGGCCCATGGAGCTGCCACAGAGAGGTGAGAAAGCCAAGCCAAAGACAAAAGTCCCAGCTCATTGTGAAGCTCAGCAGGATGTAGGAGAGAGTGCACCAAAAGAGAGAACAGCCGCCACCGAGATTGATTTTTTTAGCATGTGTTTCCTTTGTAGCGCCGTATGAAAAGCACTCCAGTGGAAAATGATTTTTTCACAGCATGCAAACAGATCTCGCTTAAAAGCTGATTTCAGTGCTCAAGGGAAACAGCATTAATGAAGAATAAATAGGCTTTAGTTAGTGCTTGCTGTGTTCCTGTCAACCCTTCAGAAAAAAAAAAGCTTGTGTATTTTCTATTCTAAATTTTTAAAATTGCAGACATTTTCCACACAAGTGTAACAATATGTACCTGAACGTACCGTATTTCATTCTGCATGTTTCCTTCGCTTGTGTGGGCGTTTTGTGTGAAACGCTAGGTTTTAGTGACATGCAGCTCATCATGGCGCTGCAGTGGGAAATAAAAGGGGATCAGGAGTTACCAATCGTCACGAGCAAGTTATTTTTCCTTTTACTCAGAAATATGAAAGTTAGAGTGAGAAATCCAATTTACATGTCTTCTTATGCAAATATTAATAACTACTAAGAAGCAAGTCTGTAAACCACCACCTTGGGGTTGTTCTGAGCATCTCTCACAGCCCATTAAACTCCATCAAAGCACTTGAACAATTACAGTAATAACCGGAAGTCATTACAAAGGGCATATTAGCACAAAACTGCCTGACTGACACAGATAAATTAAGCTGCCTGCTTTCGTCAGGAGACTTTTGAGACCCCAAGGGTCTAGAGGTAGGTGTGCAGCAAAGAAGAGAGTTTTTCTTTCACAACTGATGATTATCACTGATGCTGAATAGACTGAATAGGTTTACGTGTTAAATTTACCCATCCGTCTGTATTTCCTCTGAATGATTCCAGAGAAGGACAGCAATCCCCGGAGCAATGGCAGAGGATGTATGGATGTTGCTCCGGCAACGAGGTCTACCACATCAAAGTGTGTGACAGCAAGTTCTTTGGAGAGTACAATGGCAAAAGCTTCACATATGCCTCCTTTCATGCTCACAAGAAGTGAGTAGCTTTGTAAGCAAACGCATCTCCCTCAGAGATTAAAATGTTTGCTTGTCTGTTTAGCTTAGTGTTACACAGCATTAAGTGCTTCAGCAGTGCTTTTCTGGTGAAAGTCATATTCTGTGTGCCGCAGACTACAAAAACACTGGTTTTAAT
The DNA here is from genome assembly GCF_057381915.1 of Diplotaxodon limnothrissa. NCBI lineage: Eukaryota > Metazoa > Chordata > Actinopteri > Cichliformes > Cichlidae > Diplotaxodon > Diplotaxodon limnothrissa. The sequence continues at coordinate 52,193,353 of NC_140602.1, read as the reverse complement.
TTCATGCATGTTTAGATAACACTTCTGCTCTTGTTTGAAGAAAAAGCTGTGCCAAATGCTGTCTTGCCTAGAATTATAAAAGGAAGTTCATATCATCCTTATATCCGTCCTTTGCAAATAAAGCTACTAGCATCAATCAGTTAGCTAATCATGGCTTGAAAACCGGAAATAAGTAGAGCCGTTAGCTTGTCTCTGTCCAAAGGTATCTAAATCCACCTATCAGCAGCTTTAAGACCCATCAAACAACTGTTCTGCATAGGGCAGAGTTTAAAGTTTAAAAACTATTCAAGATTAAATAGTTAGAATGAATTTGAAGCTTTATCTAAATTAATTTCATTTCAAAGGTTAATGAGACCTAAAAACTTCATGTCCAGTATATTCAGTTATATCTGATGAAGGCTGCCTAAAATTATGCTGGCTTTGCACACACATAAGACTTTAGGGGCTTCTTCTTTCCGTCCAATAATGTTCCATAATTTTCAATTTAGAATTGTGTCTCATGTCTCTCTGTTACACTGTCTCTGGTGCTACACACAACCTAATTTAGCAGTGACCAAAGATACCACAGTCTGCCCTGCACCAGTTCAGCACCTGTCTGTCTAATATACAAAGTTATACATGGTCTGGCACCTCCACCAATGAGTGATCTTATTAAACAAAAGTCTAGCAGTGTTGTCGGGTCTCGACTGACTCGAGCCACTGTGAGAGGTGATTGTGAATGGGCATTTAGACGGACCACCTTTTCACAGAATGCTCTGTCGTATCAAGGAGTGAGCTTCTGGAATAGTCTTCCACTGTCAGGGAAAGTACAAGTCTTTGTATCTTTAAGAGTCACTTAAAAGGGTGGCTGAGGGACGCACAAACATGTGATCATGTTTAATTAATCATGCTTTACATTAGACGTGAAAAAGAGTTAGTGTATTACAAAAAGGGAAACAACTATTAATGTAATGGGTCAGTGCAATAACCCGACAGTCAGGGCATGTGTAATACTGGGGTTTGTGCAATATAATTGATGTGTTTCCGTTATTGTTCTCTGTATTGTCCTCTGTTGTCCACTCCTCTTGTCATTGTTTGTTCTAATATGATGTAATCACTGTTTAAATCCTTGTCACATGATCTGTAAATAGTGTCTTTGTATGTTTTGACTATTTTGTGTGTAACACCAACCTGGCAGAGGGTCTGCAGATGGAAATTAGCCCAGGGCTATAATCTGGCATATTTACATTTGTTAAAATGTTCATTAATGTGTATTGCCCCACTTTCTAAATAAAGTAAAATTACACTAAATTAAATTAACACAGTTCATCACTGTACACTAAACAACATCACTGAAAAACTACCCAGTCTAACCTGCTCTTACTATCTTTTTTAGTAAAATGGACTGAAACATTCAATTTGAAATTATGTGCTACTTTTAAAAAATTACTCCACTTACCAAGTACCACAAACACAACTTCTTATCTGAACCATGAGCGCATTGCAGGGATGAAATGAAAAAAAAGGATACATGCAGGCGGGGTCATCTGTTGACTTAACTCCCTCAGTGGCATCAGTTAAAAGGAGAACCACAATGCAGCTCGTAAAAACAGATGTTGCTTGACAGTATTTTGTGCAACTACCACTCAGATGTAACAACTCGTTAACTGTAGATGCCATTCTGGATTGTTCCAACCTCCTTCAACCCCTGGATAAGGAGCATGTGGCTGTGTTTGGACATGACATAAGAATCATACTGATGCTCCATCAAAATAGGACGTAAGAAGCTCCACTTTGGGGGTTTTCTTGTGTTCCCATGTCTTTCATGTACAGTCTAGTAGTCGCTTTGTCCTGCTGGAAGAGTCCTGCCATCAGGGAGTGGTATTAGTGTTGTGTTCAAACTAAAATCTACTATTCATCGGGTTCTAAGAGAGAACGGCATATCATATTAGCAACTGAACTAGCTGCAAAACAATATCAGTCAGAAGATCTTTTGTGGGATTGTATCAGTTATCAAGGAAAGCTCAGTATTTCTTAACACCTGTTTTGTATAATTTTAGCAAAGTGCTATAATGAAAATTTATTTGATATAGGAATAACAAGTACATTTAATATGCATGGAGGTTAATTATTAATCTTGGAGCTCTCATTAAGATGCAAATTAAAGTTTTTCTTTTTTTCATGCTGTAAAATATAATTAGCTAATAATACCTCAAACTTATACCTCTTTGATGACATCTCTGATAAGATATATCTGTTTAGATGAGAAAGAATGAGCAGAAACACCAACAAATATGCTTTAAGATTGCAAATCTTATTAAAGCTCTTAATAGCTTTTAAGCAATTAAAAGACTTACTACTGAATTTTCAGTTTTAATTTGAAGTTTCTGTGCTCATCCAATCTGAAAATCTAGTCTTTAAACTTACGAGTAGAACTGCTCTTTTTCTTTTGTCCTCAGTCTTCCATCAAGCAGGTCGTTCAGGCGCTTTAGTCTAACGGCAGGTATGTGATCCCCAGGTATGGTGTTTGTCTGATTGGTATAAAGAGGGAAGACAACAAGAGCATCCTGTTAAACCCTGGGCCGCGCCACATCATGGCTTCTACAGACACATGCTACTACATCAACATCACCAAGGAGGAAAACTCAGCCTTCATCTTCAACCAGGAGGAGAAGAAGGGTGGTCCTGCTGGGGGACTCTTTGATGGGCCTTCACAGCTTCCTGTCCACAGCATCATTGCCAGCATGGGTGAGAAAGAAAACAAACTGATCACGTTCGATCAAACTTAGGACTGAGATTCATATGAACCAGAATGGATGTATTTACAGGTACGGTTGCCATGGATCTTCAGAATACAACCCCTCCTGATGCCCCAGTAGGTAAACTGGTCCCACCTACAGTAAATGGAACTGGAAGTCGTAGGCCGAGCATTGCTCCGGTTCAGGAATTAGCAGACTCTGCCTCAATCTTGCCATGTGACCTGCTAAGTGACCAATCAGAAGATGACTCGGTCTTCACAGATGAAAAAGGCCACTCATCTACAGAGTAAGGATTCTGGTTTTCTGTGCACGTGTAAACACACACAGTTTAATACCACCAGTCTATTTTCTTAACTTCTTGTCCAGTTCGGGGTAGTGGGAAGACTGGAGTCTAAACCAGCTCTCATAGAGGGAAAGGCAGGTCACACCCTGCCAGACAAACATAGTTGTATTAAACATTAAGATTGTCTTAATTTGCACATGGATGTATGCCTTGTATTCAGAATGCTGGCAGGTATTAAATGTGTATTTTATGTCACCATGGCTGAAGTTCATGTTGTTCTCAGAGAGCCAGCCATTCACTCTCACATCTTTGAGAATTACCAGCTGACAGGGAGGACATAAAAACACACACAAAAAGGTGGCAGATGGTAACTGGATTCAAAACCAGGACTCTCTTGCTGTGAAAATGCACGTTAAAGCCATTAACTGTATCTAAAAGATGGACATAGCCTCTGTGTTCATAGTGTTTATGTATCTTTTTTGAATCTACGTTGTTTTTACTGAACAGCAAGGTTCAAAATATCTGGCTTCACAATTAAAAGGTATTGAAGTCTACGAGCCCATTGCTCATTTTATTTATAACTTCAGTTAACAACTTTGTAATATTATGGTCTTAGTCACTGTCACTGATGTTTGTTTTGTAAAATATGACACAGTTTTAGATGGTAGCGACTTCCATCTATTATATACAGTCTATTCTTAAACCTATTTACAAGGAGACCGAGCAGAAACCACACCTAAAGAAACTGATTTAAAAAAAAAACAGCAGGGAGTATTATTAGCGAGTATGATTACTCGTTATTTATTAGGCTTAAATTTTTCTCAGATAGAACATAATTTTTTGTAATCTTGTATTTTTGCTTTAAGTTTGCATTCTTGTTTAAGTTCACAACATGAACTTTAGCATGCTGGCATGGGTTCATGTTGTTCTTGTTCAACTTGAACAAGAACAACATGAACTTCAGCCATGGTGACATAAAATACACATTTAATATATGCCAGCATTCTGAATACCAGGCATACATCCATGTGCAAATTAAGACAAACTTAATGTTTAATACAACTATTTTCTTCACTGTTTTGTAGTATCCGCCTATATATTATGCAAAAAAACAACAACCCTCAAACAAACAAACAATGTTTCTTACCTGTTAGATTTCTGTAGTGGCCCGTGCTAATGTGCTGTACATATTTCCTTTTTTCTCTCCAAGTAACAGAGGCCAGTTTGGGTGTTTTTATTAAAAAATAAAGGAAAGGAAAGTCCTGTATGGTTTATGAAATGTGTCGTTCATGCTTTTTGGATTCGTTGCCAGGTATGTGAAAGGTTATCCCCCTAACTCTCCGTACATTGGGAGCTCGCCCACCCTTTGCCATCTGTTGGCTGAAAAAGCCCCGTTTTGCTGCCTACGTCTGGACCAGGTGGGCAGTCGATGTTCCTTCAACTTAGTCACTCAAATTACTTACTGCCTCAATCACTCCCTCTCTCCTCTCTCTGTTGTTCACTTCATAAAAGCAATCCTGAAATACCTCCATGTTTCTGAGTTTTTTCTGTCTTTGCAGGGGTGCAGGCACAACAGCTTCGAGGATGCCAAAGCGTACGGGTTTAAAAACAAGCTCATAATCGTTTCAGCCGAAACAGCAGGGAACGGTCTCTATAACTTCATAGTGCCTCTCAGAGCCTATTACAGACCCAGGAAAGAACTCAACCCTATTGTCTTGCTGTTGGATAACCCGTGAGTTCGCCCTCGCGGCGCGCACACACGCCTGCCACACGCACACTGTCCCTTTCTTCTCCCTTCACTCCATCCTTCACCGTTTCACACCGGGAAACATTATGTATGTTAAAAGCCTGCGTCAGCCGAGCACTTAGGACACGGCTGTGGAGGCGGGACTCCATTGTCAGCCCTGATGTTAGGTTAGTGCTGTACCGCTTGCAGTGACGGTGTGTTTTGAGTGACAAAGAAAATAAAAACACTGCTCTCTGTACCTCCAGACGGTCACCATGGTAACTTGCTTTGCCTTGAACCTGAATGATTTAGATTGCTACAAGGGGAGGAAAAGATGGAGAAAATGATTTCTTTGGAGAGCACTACGCAGGCTTTCATCCACAGCCCTGATGTGTCCCTTTCAGCCCCCACATGCCAGCTCTCAGGACTCTCATGGAAACAGACAGATAACAATAACTCTCCGTTCATGCGGCGCTCTCTCTTTCTCTCTTCCTATTGGTGTCGCACGCATACAAATACAAACACCCACGCATTTACGACAGCCTTGGGTCTCTAGTCAGCAGGACTGGGCAGATGCATATGCAGTGACGTTCTGTCAGCAGCTAAATCTCTCTGAGTGGACTCATCCCTCAGCCTGAAGCCACTAACAGGGAATTAAAGCTACCATTTAAGTGCTTTGGGGAACTTGTGCTCACTGTTGCACATATTATAAGAGCATAGCAGCTACTATAGTCAAAAATCTTAATGCTTTCTACTTTAATAGACTTTATTTTATGTTTGTCTTCTTTTTTTGAGGAGACGTCAGGGCTATTTCATTTTGCCAGCTGAGATTTGAATGATCAAATGCTCAATATTTCAAATTTGGCCCATCTCATGTTGTTATAATTCATCGCTGCACATTAAACAAAATGACAAGAAATGGCATGTCTACAAGAAATACTATTCACTTTTTGTGTAGCTCTTTTTAACAGTGCAGCAGTTCAACACTCTTTACATAAGACAGAAAGATAAACATCATTAGTAACACTATATTTACATAATATCAGAAGTGTGGCTACACACAGCAAAATATTTAAAAAGTACAAGAGGAAGCCAACATGTTTTCAGAGAAAGGAAGCTTGGGCTACAACTTTTCTATGTTTGAATGATACACTTATCTCTTTAAAATCTGTTATATATTCATGTAATAAGGTTCATGGAAGCTAAATGCACCATATATACTTCCCTCAGGCCTGATAATCACTTCTTGGAGGCCATCTGCTGTTTCCCAATGGTCTACTACATGGCTGGATCCATAGACAAGTGAGAATGTCACATAATTTTCTGCTTTCATTTTCAGTTTTGATATTTATTACATTTACTTTTTTATGTTATATTCTGCTTTTTTATTGTGTGTGTATATTTCAGTCTGGACAGCCTGCTCCAGTGTGGGATCATCTACGCCGATAACCTGGTCGTTGTGGATAAAGAGAGCACCATGAGCGCCGAGGAAGATTACATGGCCGATGCCAAAACTATTGTCAACGTGCAGACAATGTTCAGGTAAAGTGAGCATTTTTTCCAGTCGTTCATATATTATTCATGAACCGCAGTCAGTTTGTTATGAAATGATGCCTGAGCTTCTAATTCCTCTTTTTTTTTCTATCACTTTCTCCCACTCAAGGTTGTTTCCCAGTCTCAGTATAATCACAGAGCTTACTCACCCATCCAACATGAGATTCATGCAGTTCAGAGCGAAGGACTGCTACTCATACTCTCTCTCTAAGTTGGAAAAGGTAAAAACAGCATGAGGGAGCTTACGGTTAGTTGCCCTGTAGGCCTTTACAGATGCTTTGCTTTATGTGTGTCCTGTCTCTCCCCCACAGAAGGAGCGTGACAAAGGCTCCAACTTGGCCTTCATGTTTCGCCTACCCTTCGCTGCGGGCAGAGTCTTCAGTATCAGCATGCTGGACACCCTGCTCTACCAGGTTGGTACACACTTGCAGCGAAACGCGTAGTCTGAGGTGACTCTTTTTTAACACTAGGTGAAAGAAATGAGTAATGTCTGAATGATGGCTCATGGCAGCAGAAAAACAGCATCACCTGAAGATGGTGAGCAGTGTTACCATCATAAAGCACAAGTGCCCTCTTGTGTTCAGTGACTGATTAAAAGGTTTCCCTTTTTTTTTTTCTATTGCATTTATAGCTGTCATGGCTATGTGTATGTGTATGTATGAAGCGATACAAGTAATCTTCTGCTATTCTTTGTTAGTCTTTTGTGAAGGACTACATGATCCTTATTGCAAGACTGCTGCTGGGGCTGGATACCACCCCAGGATCAGGATACCTGTGTGCTGTGAGTGTGACAGAAGAACAGAATTAATGAAAAGAAAGAAGCACAGTGCAGCCCATATGCCCTAATAGTATATGCGATCATGTGCTGTTCTAGATGAAAGTAAAAGAGGAGGATCTGTGGATTGGCACTTACGGGAGACTGTTCCAGAAGCTCTGCTCCTCTAGTGCTGAAATTCCTATTGGGATCTATCGAACTGAGTCACACATTTTCTGCACTTCTGAGGTGAGATCTAAGCAAGATGTCAGGCTATCAATCTCCAGTCCAAGAACTTGTTTATTAAATACACAAAAAACAAATGAATGTATGCAGTGATGTATTTCCATTGAGATCTCATTTTGGTGCTTGAGCAAAAACTAAAAACAGAAGAAAATGATTTACCTCAATGAATTATGGTCAGCCTCCCTTCTTTAAAGATGTGTAAATGTAACTTATTGTCTCGCCACCTTAGTCGCAGGTGTCAGTCAGCGTTGATGACTGCGAGGACACAAAGGATAAGGGGGACGAGTCTCGCAACAACGACCCATCCGATCACCCCCTGTTGAGGAAGAAGAGCATGCAGTGGGCTCGGCGTCTGAGTAAGAAAAGTGTGCGGTGGCAGGGGGCGAGCCGGGATTCGAACAAAGAAAACGCCCAGCGCATTGCCCAGCAGCGCCTCAACCTCTACAGGCGCTCTGAGAGGGAAGAGCTGTCAGAACTGGTCCGCAACCGCATGAGGCACCTGGGCCTCCCCACATCTGGATATGGTAATGATAGACACGAGAAAACCGACAGCTCGGTATTTAATTGTTTTTAATCTAACTGCTGTTTGTGTACCTGTAGATGACCTGACAAATCTGACAGCCAGTGACGTCATGAACAGAGTTAATCTGGGTTACCTACAAGGTATTCAACTCATGATCCTGCAAATACAGTTTGATCATGGCATCGCCTTTTGTGCTTGACTGTGGTGATGTTTGTGTTTCAGATGAACAGAACGATCACCAAAATACTCTCTCCTATGTCCTTATTAACCCATCTCCTGACACTAGGCTGGAGCTCAATGATGTTGTGTAAGTTTTACTACTTTATGTTGCTGCGCTGTGTATTTCCCTTCCTCCACATCGTTGTATTTCGATGTATTTACATGTCTGATGACATCAAATTATTCAACGGTGAGGGAAAAAGAAAAAAAAATGCCAGTAAGATATTAGTGCACACTATAATTAAAATAAAGTGAATTGCCAATATTTTTATGTTATTAATGAATGAATGTAATTTGTAGAGCAAATCCATAAAAATGGCATATTAACTAATTTTACATGCTACAACTTTACATTTTTGTCAGTTTATTAGGCATCTAAGCTGTAAAGAGATAAAGACTTAGCTGGTTTTTATAGTAGATTATGTTGCAATTAATGAGCAGACATCGAAAAGAGTACACTCAAAAAATGAAATTGAGTGGTTGTTACGTTTACAAAATTCAAACTTGCAATGTGAACAAAATAATTTCATGTTTCTGTGGTGAACGTAATTAAATCATGTAGGATCTGCATGAAATCCAGCAACTTAATTTATTCTTGTTGAGATGACATGATACAATCTAGTAAGAGTGGTTAGTTGCCTGGATTCACAAAATTCACAAGATCAGACAAGAGTTCAAACCACAGGAAAATCACTGGGGTTAGAAGAGACAGACAACCATACACACACTATTAGCTATTTATTGTGGTTTAACCTGTAAAGGACAAAAACGTACAGAAAATTCTATATAAAGCCTTGTAATCATAGTTTCCCTATTTTTTTTAACTCTAGATTGACAGCTCGGTGGCACAGTGGTTAGCACTGTTGCCTCGCAGCGAGAAGGTCTTGGGTTCAAATCTGCAATCTGGCCAAGTTTGCAGTGGGTTCTTTCTGGGTACTCTGGTTTCCTGCCACAGTTAAAGTCATGCATAAATTAGGTTTAGGTTAATTGGTGTTTCTAAAATATCTGTGAACATGAGTGCAAATGGTTGTCTGTCTCTCTGCGATAGACTGGTGACCTGTCCAGTACTCTGACTCCCACCCTATCACATCTGGGATAGGCCCCAGTGTCACTGCAACCCTGGTAAAGATAAGAGGAGTGCAAGTTATTATAAATCCATTAACATTTTATGTTAACAAGACTCTAGACTTTGTTACACTTTGTTGAACACTCCAAAAATAAATAACTTTATAAATGAATGTAAAATAACCATGGAAAGGATTTCCACATTAATAAATGGCTTTCTATCACAATTAAGCATTTTTGTTGTACTAACGTAATTTGCATTGGTTGGATCAACTCAATTAAATTAAGTTGGACTCAACTGTAGTAAAACAGTTGATTCATCATTAATTAATCAAGTTAGTCCAACTCAAGTACATTAAGTTGGATTAACAGAATTGCTTAATGCTAAAATAAAGCAATATAATTACGTGGAAATTCTTTCCATGATTTTTTTATGTTCATTCAAAGAGTTATTTTTTTGAGTGTACTGGACTTAATTTTGTCTGGTGGCAAGAAGCACACCTCTTATGAATATAAATAAAAGAGGGGTAAATAAAGGTGATGTCAGTAAGTTGCTTCAATTGCCTTTAAATTGTAAATTAAAGACGCTACAATAATAGAGAAAAAACTCCAACAATCAGACAACCCCCTATGAGCAAGCACTTGGTGACAGTGGGAAGGAAAAATTCCCTTTTAACAGGAAAAAACCTCTGGCAGAACCAGGCTCAGGGAAGGGCATGACCAATTAAGGCTAAGGTGTAGGGGGGCATGACAAAAGACATGCTGTGGAAGAGAGCGAGAGATGAATAATATCTAATTATTAGATACTGAGTGGTGTATAAACACTTAGACAGTGAAAAAAGGTGGTGAAGAAACACTCATGGGAAGCACCCGGCACTCTAGATCTGTTGCAGCGTAACTAAGGGAGGTTTCAGGGTCACCTGATTCAGCCCTAACTATATGCATTATCAAAAGGAAAGTTTTAATCATAATCTTAAATTTAGAGAGCGTGTCTGTCTCCTGAATCCAAACTGGAAGCTGGTTCCACAGATTAGGGGCCTGAAAGCTGAAGGATCTGCCTCCCATTTTACTTTTAAGTATCTTAGGAACCACCAGTAACTCCTAGAGCATTAGAGCAAAGCACTCTAATGGGTTGATATGATACAATGAGGCCTTTAAGATGTCCTGGTCCTTTCATTCTTCAGTGAGCTGAGTGAGTATGGAGCAGTTTTAATAATGAGCGAGATACATCAGCATTTCATTGCTTTCTGCTCTCTTTCTCCCACCCAGCTACTTGATTCGTTCGGACCCTCTGGCTCACGTCCCCGAAGAGCCCCCTGTCCACAGCAGCAGCCTGAAAGAGAGACACGAGTCCAGCATGGACACCAGAGAGGACACCCAGCTCTGATACCCTGCCAACCTTTATTGCTACACTCATTAACCCAGCTTCAGCTTCTGTGGGGGTCTCGTTGCATCCATGCGGGTCCAGTCTGAAAGAGGACAATTTGTGCTACAAAGTTTCAGCACCTGCAGTCTGCCACTGTATTATACGAGTGCCTAATGTTTGTCAGGTGACAGCTGATGTCATCAGTGACATTTTCATCCTCTTGCCACAAACTCTGTAAAAATAGTGTGTTGATATTTGTGAGAGCTCTTTTTAGATAGAACTTTATTAACTTTATTAATCCCTCAGGTGGGTTCCTCTGGGAAATTCGATTTCCAAAAAAGCACAGCACCGACAGAAGTTACAGATTTACAGAATATTATATATATATATATATATATATACACACACACACACACACACACACACACACACACACACACACACACACACACACACACACACATATAAATACAGAGACAATATAAATAAAATATACGAAGGGGATAAATAGAATAAATAGGAATAAAAATAAAAATACAAGTGAAAATAGGAATAAAAATAAAAATGAGCAGTCAGGGACATGCTTGTTATGAAGTGAAGTGAGCTAACTGAAGGAATGCCAGTCAGTTTCATCAGAGCTAAAGAGCCGGCCCTGGTTAGAATGAATCCAATTCATTTAGCCATTCAAGTATGAGCACAGAAATATGTATTTGTCACTGAAAGCTACAGAACTCTGGTGGTTTGGTTTGAAGTATCGTTATTAGAAAAATTGTGACATTGAAGTTCAGGATTTAATCCTCTTTCCTTGCTTTTTTTTTTGAGAATATCAGGTGATCATATTTTGAATTTCCCTGGATACACATTTTCTGTTTACCACCACTCGCATAAACTCAAGCGTAACTTGCAACACTACATGACTCAAATAAAAATATATGCTTTAAACTCTCAAAGCTTAATTTTTGCAGCTGAAGAATAGAAGTAGATTTTTAGTGGTGTAGATTAGTATCATGTACAAATAATGGTGGTTACTTATATGTTTGCTGCAGTGCATTTCTTAGACTGGATGAAGTATTTACTACTACAAGAGCTTAGTTCAACCCTTTAAACAGGCTGTGCCATGTATTCAATATTGTGCCATAAAGTATTTAGTTGATTAACACTATATTAGTAATTAGAGAGCGCCATTTTTCTTTCAGCACCGCTAAGTGAAACACTTTTGCTTCATAATATACAATTGTGGTTGCTTTGGCCTAATGTAAGAGTCTTTCTGACTCTTTGACTTCGTACTTATTTGAGTGTTGAACTTATTTATACTTGAGTCTTATTTTATTCGCACATTAAAGTGCTGTATTATGAACACAACATACTGAAATGATTTCAAGTTGCCTATATTGTTTTTTTTACTATAGAAACCTGTCTATTAGTAAGCAATGACATTAAAGGAATAGTCTGATGCTTTAGAGACTTTGCAAGAATTTTGAGAAGAATGCTACTGCTTAAATTGTTTTAAGATAATTTCATAAAAATGTTAGCTTACTTTAAGATAAGCACCATAAATGGGGGGAGCAACTAACCTGCCCGGAGGCCGCAACAGACTGAGCTAAGTAACATGTTAAATCTAATTTAGGCTTTTTAATTATTTGAATTGTGAAAATATCATTTATGGATTGTTTATTGTGTTTATACAAGCCTCTGTTTATTCCTTCTTCTTCTTCTCTCAACAACCCAGAGCTAGTTAATGAATAAACCGAAGAACAAACTTGCACCTCTAAATGCACAGACACAAATCACTTATGTACCTGCATGAAAATATGGGACATTTAATACATTATTTATAGATTATTAAAGTCCTATTATTTAATAAAACAAGTTATTGGGATACGTTCAAGGTGAAATCTGATTTTTGTTGTTGCCATCACAGGAAGTTATGATTTGGTTGTGATAGAGAAATGTTGTTTTATAAATTGTCTGAATGTATGCATGAAGTGGGTTTGATCAGTGAGACGCTCCCTCTGATCTCTGTTTGAAAGATTATACACTTCAGCTTCCTTCTAACTGGCTTTTGAGACCTGACCAGATTGAACAGATTGGCGGAGTGTGGCTTCAAAGTGAGTAAAGAAAAACTGCAGTTGGTCCGGCCAGAGGTAACATTCCTGGGCCGGGTGATCGCACACAGATCAGTGGGGTTAATGAACACACACAGAGATCAAATTCTGACACATCCAAAACCAAGAACTGTGAAGGAGTTGCTTTCCTTTCTTGGCTTGACAGGTTACAGCAGGCAGTTCATTCCGAACTATGCGGGTAAAACTGCCCCTTTAAGGGACCTGATCAAGAAAGTTGGTGTTCGAAATCTGAAGGCTGAATTGCCTTGGACGCCGGACACAGAGACAGCGTTCATTTCGCTAAAACAGGATTTGTCAAGAGCCACAGATCTGGCCACACCTAACTATGATGAGGCATTTTATCTTGATGTTTCAGAAACAAAGGGAGTTGTGAATGGTGTGTTGTTTCAGAAAAAAGGGGGAGGTAGAGATGTACTTATGTATGTCAGCATAAGATTAAATTCAACAGAAGCAAGGCATCCCACATGCACACAACACGCAGCAGGAGTAGCAAAGATAATTCAGAAAACAGCACACATAGTGAGGGAACACCCACTGAAAGTGCTTACCACACACAGTGTAGTGGCCTATGTGAACTCACAGGTATTCACAATGACTCCACTGACGCAACAAAGGTTGAGCAAAATTTTAGAGGCGCCAAATTTGACATTCACACATGAAGGAATAAATATGGCAGACCTAATGGGGTCAGGAGAACCACATGACTGTATTAAGAAAGCCCAAGTTGAAGCAAAAATCAGGGAAGACCTGAAGGCAGAGCCCATACATGGAGCTGAGGACTGGTTCATGGATGGATGCTGCCACAGAGATGAAGAAGGATTGAAAGCGGGCTATGCTGTAGTCTGTAGAGTAGGAACTGAGTTTCAGGTGAAAGAAGCAGGAAAAATTGAGGGACAACAGTCGGCCCAGAGAGCTGAAGTGATAGCCCTAACTCGAGCCCTGAGGTTGGCTAAAAACATGAGAGTGAACATCTACACTGACTCAGCATATGCGTTTGGAGCAGCTCATGTGGAACTGGCTCAGTGGAAGAGAGCCGGGTTCAGAACGGCCACTAATGCACCCATCTGTCACAAAAAGGAAATGGAGGAACTGGAAAAGGCCCTGGAGGACCCAGACGAGGTAAGTATTATAAAATGCAAAGGCCACTCACAAGCAGACAGTATGGTGGCAAAAGGAAATCAGAAAGCTGATGAAGCCGCAAAGGAAGCAGCAGGCTACAAAGGACAGAGACAAATGGTGCAGGTAACCCCAGAAGAGGAGGTTAGCACTAACAGCATGGAAGAAGTTAGACAGGCGCAGGAGGAGACATCCCAAGAGGAAAAGGGGGTGTGGGAAAACAAAGGAGCCTGGCAAGATGGTGGTTTGTGGAGGGGGCCAGATGGGCGTCCCGCTTTAACGGCCAAAATGGCGGAACAAAAGGTGAATGAGGCTCACGGGCTTGGTCACGTGGGAGTGAAACAGATGGAGAGAAATTTGTGCCGATGGTGGCATCCTGATTTGAGAAGGATGATACTAGAAAAGGCCAGAACGTGCCTAATTTGTGGGGCACACAACCCAAAGCCAGCAGTAAAACCTGAAGCTGGTAAGTTTCTCATGCCAGAAAGGCCAGGAGAAGAGGTCGTGATTGATTATACCGACATGATTGATACAGGCCCAGGTGGGGTGAGGTATTTGTTGGTGTGTGTGGATGTTCTGACTGGATGGCCCGAAGCATGGGCGACCAAACGTGAAGACGCGAAAAGCGTGATTAAGTGCTTAATCAATCATTACATTCCAAGGCATGGGTTTCCCAAGAGAATTAGATCAGACAATGGTACTCACTTCAAGAACAAAGATTTGCAAGAGGTAGAGAGGATGTTGGGAGTGCAACATAAGTTCGGGACGGTCTATCATCCTCAATCTCAAGGAAAGGTAGAGAGGATGAACCTAAATTTGAAAAACAAGTTGGCTAAAATCTGTGCGCAGACAGGGCTAAATTGGGTCGCAGCCCTGCCCATTGCTTTGATGACCATAAGATGTTCTGTTAACCAATCCACAGGTTTCACCCCTTACGAGCTGCTGACTGGGAGACAGTTTCCAGCACCCTGGACAGTGGTCCCGGTGGAGCAGCCCAGGACAAGCAACAGGTCTCATGCAGAATATTTTAATGAGTTGAAAGCTCTTGTGTCCAGCTTTACAAAACAGGTCACTTGTGAGAGACCCACGGGGAACGGAGAGGTCCCGGACGCAAAGGCAGTGTGGCTAAAGGTCATTAAGCGAAAGTGGAAGGAGCCCCGCTGGACTGGTCCGTATGAGGTGACCGCCCGGACGGCTACAGCAGTCCAGCTGAAAGGGAAAGGCGACACCTGGTACCACTGGTCGCAGTGTGCACCCGCACACGAGAGCTTGGTGGAGGAAAATTCGTCTTCAAAGAACGCAAGTGTCAAGGAACAGAGGCAGAATAAACCTCTTCACCTGTGCAACGGGCCGACCAGTAGTCCACCTGGAAGGCCGAAGAAAGAAGAGCAGCCTAGGAGGAAATCGCCGCGCCTACAGAAAGGAGTGGTAACAAACTGAGAGTTTGAAAAGGGGTGGTTTAAATAAAAAGAGTAAAAGGGAAAGAGGAAAACAGAAACAAAGTTTTAAAATTTATGCTAAGTACAAATATACATAACACAATGCCATCCCGCGAACCGGAGACTCGTGAGGAGAGAGGACTGATTAAAATGTTGCTTGTGATTGTTAGTTTGATGACTGTAATGATATTGATAATGGCCCTATGTTTGCTTGTTTATATTTTGCAGGGAGGCCCCCGCGAACTGTCTGAACACAGGGGCCAGTTGAATCCAGCACCAAAAGAGAAACCGTTTATTGAAACAGGGCTAAAAAGGAGATCAAAACGCGAGGTTTCGGGTAAAAGGGATGAGTGCCTCAGTACATATGGTGGTTTAGAGTTGAACTATGTTAATGGGTCCACAACTTCATTCACCTTTGATTTATGCGATGTTTTAAAGTGTGAAGGAGCAGATAGTAGTTGGAGAGGATATAATGTGTGGGTTTGTTGGGATTATGCAGTAAGTACACATTGTGAAAGAGGGAGTAGGCCCTTTGCAAACTGGTGTCGGAACTGGAATCAGGTAAAGGGTTACACTGGGGAAAATGGGGAAACGTCAGGACAAGGGTCAGAGAACGTGTTAAAACTCCAAAGAGATTATAGTCCATCTAAGAATCCTTTGACTATGTCACTGGGCAACTGGCGGCGTAAAAACTCTTTGTATTTAGTCTTGGGTGTGGAGACTGTGGGAACTGACCCGAAGGGGTTAATTAAAATTAACTTTCTTGAAAAGGCCAATCCCGTAAATCCCGTAGAGCCAGTTAGAGAAGAAAAGGAAATACACATGATTAACAACCCAATAAACGCTGTTGTAAATTCTACAGGAAAAAGGGGAAATGGGTCGTCATATGTGGTACCAGAGGAACAGGAACTAAAGGATAGACGAGTCCTGGCGGTGGACTACACTAGACTGAAGCCTCAGGATTTAATTGAGCGCGCCACTGGGTTCAGTGACAGTAATCTCTGGCTGGACTGGATAGCTCTAAATGCTAGGGAACAAGAGGTATCCAATTGTGTTGCTTGTGCCTCTGCTAGACCACGGTTGTTCACAGAGCCCGCTCCACTCCATCCGGAGGACAAGTGGGGTTATGATTGCATGTTGCGTATGACTAGAGGAGCGGTGAGTACTGGAGACTGCACTGTGTTGTCCAGTTTGTTTCCTCCAGTTGACAAGCGGACAAAGGCAGGACCGTTTTTGCCGAAAAAAGGTAATTATACGTGTTTTAAGTTCTCCACAGATAAAGTAATATATAACGTGGGAGAAATCGACCCAAGTTGGTGCGCTGTTACCCAGACGGGAAGAACCACAAACAATGTAAGTGATCCCAACACTTTAATTGGGACTTGGGCTAGAAGTGGACTTTATTATTATTGTGGGCACAAGACTCTTTTGGCTCGTGTTCCTCTGGGAAGTGTGGGGACGTGCGCGATGGTGAGACTAGGAGCACCTCTTATGCTAATTGGAAATCAGGTAAAAAGCATTCTACAGCACGACACACGCACATTGGCAGCTAGGCGGAAAAGACATATCCTGTCCAAAAGCGGGATTGAGGGAACACACGCTTATGACCCTAGGCTGAACTCGCCAACCTGGATTGACTCAATAGGGGTCCCCAGAGGAGTTCCAAGTGAATATAAACTCGTAGACCAAATAGCTGCGGGTTTTGAGAATCTTCCAATAATTTCTGCTCTTTTTCCAGTGACCCCGAACAAAAATGTAGACAGAATCAATTATGTTCACTATAATTTGCTGAGGCTCTCTAACCTTACCAGAGACGGGATGGAAGGGTTAGCGGAGCAGATGGGTCCGACCTCATTAGTAGGGGTCCAAAATAGAATGGCCCTTGATATGTTGTTGGCGGAAAAAGGGGGTGTATGCTCGATGTTCGGAGATCAGTGTTGTACTTATATCCCGAATAACACAGCTCCAGATGGCTCAGTGACGCGAGCTTTGGAGGGGCTAAAGAGTCTCTCTAGAACCATGCATGACCACTCGGGAATTGACAACTCGCTGGAGAGCTGGATGACCTCAGTGTTCGGACGGTGGAAGGGGCTTGCTCTGTCAATTATGTTTTCTCTATCTGTATTGGTGGGTATTTTGGTGACCTGTGGTTGTTGTCTCATTCCTTGTGCCCGAAGGTTGGTAGAGAAGGTGATTGTAAAGGCAGTGGACCCTGGGGCGGTGGCCCCTATGTCCATGATGCCAATGATGGATATGGAAGCAGTTGAGTGGACTGAGGAGTGAACAACAACATATGTATCGACCTCTGGTGTGCCAGAGGACGAAAGGGGGATTGTGGGGATGAACAAAAAGTATTTTACCAGCATAATATAATCTGCAGTATGATCATTGCTTTAACAATGTAACAGATAGCTTTAAGATGGCCTTAAGATGTTTATGCATACAAGTTATTATATTAATTTTGTATTCCAGGTGCAGTTATAACTATTTTATACATATTGCATATCTGTGCTTATTTGAGTTGATGTTCAGGTTCATTAATGGTCTAAAGCTTCACCTAGTGAGAGTGTCTAGATGATCCATGCTGAGGGAAAAACTAGAACATAGAAGGAATTGCAATACATGCTTACAAAACACTTATATCAGTTTATTTTAATATCTTTTATATGTTCATATTCTTGTATTAAGCTTTTAGTAGGGGTTCTTGATTAAAACATTTATTTAGCAGATGACATATACATAGTCTCAGTGAGCCTCTGGTCTGGTAAAAGGTCAGAAGTGCGAGAGGTGACATCGAGGCTGAGTGAGGTCGTGACACACACACTTTTAGTTAGATTTATTTAGAGGAGAGGTTAGTCATGTCTGGCTGTAACTGCAAAATTGTCTCGGTAAAAGAGGAACCGTTTCTTGGTGTCTCGGCAAGAAAGAGGAATAAGACAAGAACTGAAAGGTACACAGGAAGTGCCAGCCATGAAAATAGAAGATGATGTTCTGTGTAAAAGGTCATTGTGGTGTTGATTTGACGTATGTATAAAATGTATCTGTGACGCATGAAGGGGCGTCAGTAAACAAACCCTGATGTTATAAAATAATTGTTTGTGCTTTAGTAAGTCGAAGATCAATTGCTGTTTCCAGTGATCTTCCCACGTGTGAATTAAAATCTTCGTTTGACTTCACCCGGCCGGACCAGTGTGGTTATTTTTCGATCACCTCTTGTACCCTTCCTCAATTTTTGAACCTTAACAATTTCCACATTAATAAATGGCTTTCTATCACAATTAAGCATTTTTGTTGTACTAACGTAATTTGCATTGGTTGGATCAACTCAATTAAATTAAGTTGGACTCAACTGTAGTAAAACAGTTGATTCATCATTAATTAATCAAGTTAGTCCAACTCAAGTACATTAAGTTGGATTAACAGAATTGCTTAATGCTAAAATAAAGCAATATAATTACGTGGAAATTCTTTCCATGATTTTTTTATGTTCATTCAAAGAGTTATTTTTTTGAGTGTACTGGACTTAATTTTGTCTGGTGGCAAGAAGCACACCTCTTATGAATATAAATAAAAGAGGGGTAAATAAAGGTGATGTCAGTAAGTTGCTTCAATTGCCTTTAAATTGTAAATTAAAGACGCTACAATAATAGAGAAAAAACTCCAACAATCAGACAACCCCCTATGAGCAAGCACTTGGTGACAGTGGGAAGGAAAAATTCCCTTTTAACAGGAAAAAACCTCTGGCAGAACCAGGCTCAGGGAAGGGCATGACCAATTAAGGCTAAGGTGTAGGGGGGCATGACAAAAGACATGCTGTGGAAGAGAGCGAGAGATGAATAATATCTAATTATTAGATACTGAGTGGTGTATAAACACTTAGACAGTGAAAAAAGGTGGTGAAGAAACACTCATGGGAAGCACCCGGCACTCTAGATCTGTTGCAGCGTAACTAAGGGAGGTTTCAGGGTCACCTGATTCAGCCCTAACTATATGCATTATCAAAAGGAAAGTTTTAATCATAATCTTAAATTTAGAGAGCGTGTCTGTCTCCTGAATCCAAACTGGAAGCTGGTTCCACAGATTAGGGGCCTGAAAGCTGAAGGATCTGCCTCCCATTTTACTTTTAAGTATCTTAGGAACCACCAGTAACTCCTAGAGCATTAGAGCAAAGCACTCTAATGGGTTGATATGATACAATGAGGCCTTTAAGATGTCCTGGTCCTTTCATTCTTCAGTGAGCTGAGTGAGTATGGAGCAGTTTTAATAATGAGCGAGATACATCAGCATTTCATTGCTTTCTGCTCTCTTTCTCCCACCCAGCTACTTGATTCGTTCGGACCCTCTGGCTCACGTCCCCGAAGAGCCCCCTGTCCACAGCAGCAGCCTGAAAGAGAGACACGAGTCCAGCATGGACACCAGAGAGGACACCCAGCTCTGATACCCTGCCAACCTTTATTGCTACACTCATTAACCCAGCTTCAGCTTCTGTGGGGGTCTCGTTGCATCCATGCGGGTCCAGTCTGAAAGAGGACAATTTGTGCTACAAAGTTTCAGCACCTGCAGTCTGCCACTGTATTATACGAGTGCCTAATGTTTGTCAGGTGACAGCTGATGTCATCAGTGACATTTTCATCCTCTTGCCACAAACTCTGTAAAAATAGTGTGTTGATATTTGTGAGAGCTCTTTTTAGATAGAACTTTATTAACTTTATTAATCCCTCGGGTGGGTTCCTCTGGGAAATTCGATTTCCAAAAAAGCACAGCACCGACAGAAGTTACAGATTTACAGAATATTATATATATATATATATATATATATATATATACACACACACACACACACACACACACACACACACACACACACACACACACACATATATAAATACAGAGACAATATAAATAAAATATACGAAGGGGATAAATAGAATAAATAGGAATAAAAATAAAAATACAAGTGAAAATAGGAATAAAAATAAAAATGAGCAGTCAGGGACATGCTTGTTATGAAGTGAAGTGAGCTAACTGAAGGAATGCCAGTCAGTTTCATCAGAGCTAAAGAGCCGGCCCTGGTTAGAATGAATCCAATTCATTTAGCCATTCAAGTATGAGCACAGAAATATGTATTTGTCACTGAAAGCTACAGAACTCTGGTGGTTTGGTTTGAAGTATCGTTATTAGAAAAATTGTGACATTGAAGTTCAGGATTTAATCCTCTTTCCTTGCTTTTTTTTTTGAGAATATCAGGTGATCATATTTTGAATTTCCCTGGATACACATTTTCTGTTTACCACCACTCGCATAAACTCAAGCGTAACTTGCAACACTACATGACTCAAATAAAAATATATGCTTTAAACTCTCAAAGCTTAATTTTTGCAGCTGAAGAATAGAAGTAGATTTTTAGTGGTGTAGATTAGTATCATGTACAAATAATGGTGGTTACTTATATGTTTGCTGCAGTGCATTTCTTAGACTGGATGAAGTATTTACTACTACAAGAGCTTAGTTCAACCCTTTAAACAGGCTGTGCCATGTATTCAATATTGTGCCATAAAGTATTTAGTTGATTAACACTATATTAGTAATTAGAGAGCGCCATTTTTCTTTCAGCACCGCTAAGTGAAACACTTTTGCTTCATAATATACAATTGTGGTTGCTTTGGCCTAATGTAAGTCTTTCTGACTCTTTGACTTCGTACTTATTTGAGTGTTGAACTTATTTATACTTGAGTCTTATTTTATTCGCACATTAAAGTGCTGTATTATGAACACAACATACTGAAATGATTTCAAGTTGCCTATATTGTTTTTTTACTATAGAAACCTGTCTATTAGTAAGCAATGACATTAAAGGAATAGTCTGATGCTTTAGAGACTTTGCAAGAATTTTGAGAAGAATGCTACTGCTTAAATTGTTTTAAGATAATTTCATAAAAATGTTAGCTTACTTTAAGATAAGCACCATAAATGGGGGGAGCAACTAACCTGCCCGGAGGCCGCAACAGACTGAGCTAAGTAACATGTTAAATCTAATTTAGGCTTTTTAATTATTTGAATTGTGAAAATATCATTTATGGATTGTTTATTGTGTTTATACAAGCCTCTGTTTATTCCTTCTTCTTCTTCTCTCAACAACCCAGAGCTAGTTAATGAATAAACCGAAGAACAAACTTGCACCTCTAAATGCACAGACACAAATCACTTATGTACCTGCATGAAAATATGGGACATTTAATACATTATTTATAGATTATTAAAGTCCTATTATTTAATAAAACAAGTTATTGGGATACGTTCAAGGTGAAATCTGATTTTTGTTGTTGCCATCACAGGAAGTTATGATTTGGTTGTGATAGAGAAATGTTGTTTTATAAATTGTCTGAATGTATGCATGAAGTGGGTTTGATCAGTGAGACGCTCCCTCTGATCTCTGTTTGAAAGATTATACACTTCAGCTTCCTTCTAACTGGCTTTTGAGACCTGACCTGATTTTATGAGAAATGTGTTTGCCCCGATGAGCAGGAGGAAACTGCAGCTGAAAGTCGTCAACTTTCTTTGGTGGCCGCTGAGGCTGACTGCACGAGTGAGTAAATCCCCATAAAGTACCCTGTTTAAAAGACCATTCTTTAGAGTATTAAAAAGTATGTCTGATGCAAAAAAACATACATATATGTAAACCCATGCACCTAACACTGGTGCTATTGCCATGGTTACCTTAATTGACAGGAGCTAGTTGGTGTATACTTTGCTTCACTTCCACTGATTGGCGTCACTAAACTGGAATCTGTAATTATGCTGCTGGTGATTTTTGAAGCATTTTTAATGGAATTTTCTCGCTAAAAAGGGATTTCACATTTTTACTTGTTCTTTCAAATACAAAATGACTTGATAACATTAATGAGAGATAGGTCTGACAGATTATAGGTGAAAAATAATCACTTTTTGGGAAAACAAGGCACACGGTGAGCCATCAGTGTTAGATGGTGAGAGCAAACTTGTCGGTTGATGTACAGTAAAATTCTCCATTTTCTTTAGTGACTTTAATTTATCAGGACTTTTGTTTTTAATTTGATATTTGCTTATTCTATGTACATCATTAAGTGTATTTTCTTTAATAAACGACAATATAAAAGATCATTTACAGCAATTATAATCATTTAAAACATTTCCATATTTGTACTGGGATAGTTTTTTTTTGTTAAAGTCGCAGGGAACCACCGGAGCTATGGATTGGTTGCATATTTCCACTGGCTCCCTGTGGCTCTAAGGCAACAAAATCATCGTAATATTGTAATTAAAATGCAAATTTGATTAAAACCAAATAATCATAAATAGCCCACTGCCGAGTAGCAGTGTGGTACAATGTTTTACTTAGCTACATCTATTAGTAGTCCTGATAGTTTCATTAAGGTAATTATTAAGTCTGAAAAATATGCTGATTATTTTTAAATAATAATTGCTCAAAAAAGTCTGTTTGAATGTACAAGAGACTGGCATATACAGTTGTGTTAAAAAGAAACTTTTCACAGGACTTTTTGCAGATATATTTCATGCTTATAGAAGCACCTGAAATCACCTGCTGCAAAACAAATCCAAATCATGACCATAAATGTTGATAAGCTGCGTTTGCTTTTGTGCCAAAGGGGAGATGTTGACCATAATACAGAGGACCAGATTTGGCAAGAACCAAACAGCATATCAGCAAAAAAAAACCCGGACACTAACTGTTAAGCATGGCCATGTGAGGGTGATGGTTGTTTAGCGGGTGATTTCAGGTCCTCCTATAAATGACTGAATCATGGGATGTACTTACTGGTAACCATAGCAAACAAGTCACAGTTGTGCAGTGTTTTTCTAACTGGACTTAATTGTACTTCCTGATCAGCAACCATAACTATTGCTCACTCTCCTGACCATATGTCCTCCGCAGATCTTCATTTTCTAGCTTTAACTGCCAGCTGCAGGTGCTGACTGTGTGGCATTTAGTAGTTCTTAGCAATCCATAAAAAGGACTTGTGCATCCCCCTCGTTTAGTAAATACAGAGTGGAAACGGAGAGCAGAAAAAAGACACATTAAGGCAACTTTAGCAAGAAAATGTACCTAGCTGCATTTATTATATTTAATCAAAATAAATAAACATTCAATATAACACGGACAAGACTCAGCTCTGTATGCCTGTAACAGAACAAACCTCGAAATAGTGCCTGTTTTTTTTTTTTTTTTGTAAACATAACTTGTACGCAACGTACAAAAAATACTGCTCAAAAACGTACAAAACGCAGCAAACAAATATCAAGTATTGTGCAGTTTTCCCAAACACTGTACCAGCTGCTGACATCAGTCACTGCAAGGAAATTACTAGTGTGAAGCGCCAGAAGCGGCATTAAAAACGAACATCTCGCCAACATCCAGCCAGCGGTTATATGTGAGAGGCAAACAGCTCAGTGGCATAGACCAGTCAATTTTAGTTCAGTGATGTGAGCTAATCGGTGATCTCACAGGGCTCACATCGGAATATATGTTTATATATGTGTGCGATTATTTCCGTAGGCTGCCCTTTAATGCAGTGTTTAAATTGCTTCAGGTTTGAGATAAATACCAGTACAATTTCCCTTAAGGTAAAAACAACATTATTTTGTTTTCCACTGTAACAGCAGCACAAATACCCCCCCCCCCGAAAAACATTTGCTTGGTTGTCAGAAGATTTAAAGCATAATCAAAAGAGTAAACACATTCAGGGCCAAATGCAGAAGAACTGCAGTCTGCTCTCCCCTCCCCCTAACACAAAGACTGACGCTCTTCTCCAAACACACTAAATAGAAAAGAAGACTACCACTTGCTAACATCCATTCCACACGGACATAAAAAAAGTCTGTTCGAAGCTCCCTCGTCATAAAAACACATACGAGTAGTAGAAGAGTCCTCTGTATGCGCAGCCTGGATTAATCACAGCAGTCGGGTACTTCTTTGCCAAGCTGGAACAGTAAATGTTACAAGACACTGTCAGGTTCATCCCTGCGTGTCTACACTTGCACTTGGTACCAGTAGATTCAGTAGTGGGGGTGCTACATAAAAAGAAGTGCCTAATTAAATGTAGGATATCCCCACAAATTAAAACCCTGCAGTGTGACATACAGAATAAAAAGCTAATACAACAGAATGCAATACTTTTGAATATCTGAACCCTCTAATGACATGACAGTCGTCTCCACGCTTATTGGGGCCTGCCCAACAGTAGCAGATGGGACCAGAAATGGTTACAAATGTCCCCCTTTCTCATTTTCTTCGTGCACTCCCTGGTCTCTTGACCTGCCACAGGTGATTGTGGATGGTCAGAGCGTCCACGCTGACCGACACAGTCTTGGCGGGGATGACAGTGAACTGCTTGCGGTCTGAGCTGTACTTGTAGAGCTTGTCGATCATCTTTCGGTTGATGGTGCGCGGTCCTGTGCCTGAAAACTTGATGATCTCCTCAGTGTCCGGAGAGTACGAGTAAATGGCGCGAAACTGGCACCCGCCGTCACGGAAGAGGATGATCAGGTGATTGGACTCGCACTTTTCTAGTTCCTGAGAATTTAAAACTGAATTTTTGAATGTGGTAAAAAGTTAAAAGTACTATGCAAAAGTCTTCAGCTTCCACTTATTTCTTTGTAGTCTGCTGAAAATAGCTGCAGTGATTTATTGAAATGTGCAAACATACATGGTAATATAGTCAATATTTGGTATGACCACCTGTTCCACTGTGTTTCACATATTGTTGCATGTCTTTCCTAACCTCCTCCATATATATTAACAACCATTTAAACATTGGGATGATTTTCAGATAAAGTTCATCTGTTGTATATAGTTTTTAAGGCCTACTACTTCTTCTTTTGTCCTCCACTTGTCCACTGCACACCATGCTGAGATAGAACTTTCCAGCTGATAGCTCTTTGGGAATCACCTTATTGTTGGAAAAATGAAATTATTTGCCCAACAAATTGTGTTATCTTTGACATTACATTAACATTAAACTAATCTAAAATTGTGAGCTTGCAATTTAAAACGGGTCCTTAGCTAAGTTGTCTCTTATGTTAGAAAGTCTGGCTTCTTGAAAGGAAAATAGAAAGGAAGGACGGGTGGCTCAAGACTTTTGCATAGTACTGTTTCAATAACACGTTAAAATGTTTTACTATGATATACACAAAGTTCCCAGACAGTTTCATAGGTATTACTGCTGTGTGTTCACTGACCTCAAGAACAACGCTCTTCTGCACTTCATTAACCTTTCCGGCCAGGCAGCAGTGGGCGATGGCATTGATGATGATTGGCTTGTTGGACTTGGAGCTCGGCTCCTTGAAGAGTTTGGGACCTATAGCATATGAACCAAACCAAGAAGATCAGTAAATGACATACAGGTCTCTAACCGTTTAAGGAGTGGTTTAGGTTATAATAGAAAACAGGCCTAACTCTTTTCTTGCTGAGTTACATGGGAATATCAATGCTTCTCTCATATTTTTAAAGCAATTATAAAGCTAGAATAAGGAGCCGATTAGCCTAGCATAGCTTAGCATCAAAACTGAAGGAGGGAGTAGATGCAGTGGCAAACTGCTGTTCAAGCTTGTAGCAAAGTTTGTGAAGTCATGGCTTGAGGTCCAGTGGATATTACAATCTGTGCTTAAGGCTAAGCTAACTGTTTTGTTGGGCCTGGTTATACAGAAGAGCCATCAACCTTTTCACAGTTTCATTGACAAATAGCATAAAAACACATTTATCTAAATGTCTCTTTCATTAAGAATGTGACAAAATAGAAAATTTGTTTTGCACCAATCTTTAAAAATAAATGTTGGTTTTGTGATGATGGAAATAAATCTTTTTTTCAGCATTTCTATTCACCAGTATACTCATTCGAAGTAATGGAAGAGGCTATAGAGACGTTCTCCCAGTCCCGTTCCATGTTCCTGCTGGAGGCCCTGCTTAGGGGGAATGACTCCATAGAGCACACAGATCCAGCCCTAAAAAAATGCACCAAAATCAAATTAGTGCAAAGACAAACAACATGGACACAAATTTTCTCTGCTTTTATACAGCCAAACTCTCACCTGTTTGACTCTGCCCCTCCGGAGATAACGCTGTCTGCATCAGTTGCCAAAGAGAGCGTTGATCCTCGATGACTGCAGCTCAGATCGGCTGAAAATGGAGACAGAAGGATTTAGCATCAGCTACTTTCCTTAGCCAAGTGCTGTTTGCCCAGTTTTATGCCTGAACTACTGCACTTTCACAGCAATAATTAAAAAAAGAACAATGTAGTTAAAAAAAAGCACATGTAAGACCAAAGAGACACAATAAGCTGCACATAAAACAATAAAACAAGTGTATCAAAGCCAATCAGAAGTGTCTGCTCTGAAAAAAGACGGACTGATCTTCCTATTCTGAAATCCACTCCTATTTTTATCAGTCGTGTCCACATCATGCAGAGCAGCTTAAGAAGGTTCACCTCCCCTGCAGCCTGCTGCAGAGTCCTGGGCTTTGATCAACATGGAAACCTTCAGAGAATTACCTGCACGACACACACGCACACACACAGATACTCAGAGGACGACAACACGATCACATTTTTACTGCTTAAGTACTAGAGACACTCTTACGTGTAGCGGATCCTTTGGAGAGACCGCTGGACTCTTCACGGTGCAGCGATTTAGGCCTGTTCCTGCGGGCTTTGGTCCGTGGGCGAGGTTTGACCAGACCCTGCTCCTCCATCAGGGCTTGTTGCTTCCGCCGTAAGTATTCCTGCTTAATCAGCTCTCGCCGTGCCTTCTCTTCCTCCTTACGAATGCGATCCTCTTCAGCCTTTCGCCTTGAGCAAACAGAAGGAAAGTTAATACAGCGGCCAGATGCCCACCCACGCCTTGGACCACTCCTTATCATTTCTTAACATGTGATTTCATGTCCAAACTCACCGGGCCTCATCACGCTTGAGCTCGCTCTCAGCCTCCTGCTGAAGTTTGCGTAGTCTCGCCTCTTCGGCTTTGCGCTGCTGTTTGAGGAGGAAGGCAGCGCGACGTTTCGCCATTTCGTCCTCTGCCTTTTCATCATCCTGGAAGATTAAAGAAAAACCTCCAATATACCACACTGAAATTAAAACACAGTACAACAAAATGTGTAAACATCTTCATCTCACCTTGAAGAAGAAGCCCAACACGTTCTTCTGCTCGCCTTCTGCCACGCAGTCTGGGGCGTCTACAGTGCCATCCTCGAGCTGATCTTTGAGCTCTGACAAGTCGACTTCAATCAGCTGACCCTTGACTCTTGTGCTCTCCTCCCCACTGGCAACCTCCATCCTTGACCTGACAGCTGCGTCCTTCTCCTGCTCTCCATCCTGTGATGGAAATTGAGTCGTACTGGAGATAACTGGTGGGTCTGGTGATTTGAGTTTGTCTGAGAGGCGCCCTGTTCCCTCTCCTGTGCTGTCTTGGACCCTGAAGGTGGTGTTCCTCTGAAGGCTTCTCTCAGTCCTAGAGCTCTCAGCAGTACTCTCCACCTCCTCCCCTTCAGCACATTCTGGAAGTTGGATGTTTGATTTTTTGACACTCTTGCTGTTTTCTTTACTCTGTTTCAGCTCTGGGGCTTTGCTGCGCTGGCTGGAGCTAAGCTTGGGAGGACGACGAGTTGGTGCAGCACTGCCGGCACTGATATCTACAAAGTGAACTGCATAAGATCTGGAGTCTGAGGTAGAAGGTGTTTGTTGTGTTGGGTTTGTGTCAGGGGGTGTGCTTGGGCCTGACGGCACCAAGTCTGGAGGGGAGGCCACGCTCTGCTTCATGAGCAGGTTTTGCTGTAATGAGAGTTGCATCATCTGCTGCTGAATAGTACTAATAGCTTCATTGAGCAGCTCTATGGAACGGGAGCACTCATTTATATCAGGTTCAGCTCCGTTATCCTGGGAGAGAGCGTTTAATCTGTTGTCTGTGTTCATCGGTCCTTCCTCTCTTTGACCTCCCTTTGTTCGAACCTTTAGAGCATCAAGACAAGAATCATCTCTGCTGGTCTGGCTCTTTGATTTACTCCTGTCAGCAGATGTTAGCGCCAAGGATTCCTTGGAGTGTTTGAGGGGTAAAGGAAGAGTGTCGCTGCGCCCCCCACCCTTCTTAACAATGTTCAAGAAAGCAGCTTTCCCAAGCTTTAATCTCTGCCTGGCTGACACCGTCTCCATCTTTTTCTTCTGATATTCGATTGCGCGTCTCTGCTCTTCCAGTTGCATGTGAAGTTGCAGTAGCTCTGAAGGCACAACTGGAGAACTAAGTGCCGTATTCTTCCCCATCACAGTGCTCGGTTCTTTCCCCAGCAAACCCGAGGTGGAGTCATTCCTCAGTTGCCAGGGAGGGCAGGGGGTGACATCAGAGCCATCAGGTGTTGTCTTTTGGGAGCTGCTGGTACTTGAGTATCCGTCACGGAGACCAAGTTTGAGGAGCTTTCTCTCTGCAAAGCTGGTCATCTTGACACTGGCGCTGCCCGAAGCACTGCAGCTGCTCGCCCATGATATGGTACTAGGGCAAGGGCTAGAGCGCCCACTGCAATCTTCCTTATCCTCCCGCTCGCTTACCTTCATGTCTTCTCTGAGTTTGGCTGACTCTCCCTCTCCAAATTCTCCAAATTCAGCCGTGTCGTCCTCTTCTGGGCACTTTCCCCTCCCTCCCTTGACCTCCTCTTTCATCAGCTCCATCTGATCTTCTTCCTCTTCATCCTCCTCCAGGTCTGCGATGTCAGAGTCAGAATCGGGCCCTGCCTCTGGCATGCAATCTATGGAGAAAGAACTGTGCTGGTCTGGCTCATCTGACAAGTGAAGGAAAAAGCCTTCAGATTGCTTCTTTCCAGGCTGAGAGTCGACTGCTGAATCCTCGATCAGTTGCCTGAGAGAGCTAGGAACTGATTCCACCACTTGCGTGGGTGTACAGCTGCTGGGGGATTTCCTCTGTGAGGTCCGCGGGACACCGGCCGTTGCATTTCTTGCATTTCCCGTGCCTCTGCAGCGACTCTCACCGCTCTCCTCCTGCTTGTTCAGGCTGATGCTTTTCTCTTTGGCCATTTTAGGGATGGCAGGCAACAAAGGCTCCAGATAATAGCTGTCGCCTCGGCAGTCCAGAGTAAAAGGGCCCGCATCGAAACAGGAAGGACGAGAAGCATTACATACTTTTGAGGCAGGAGCTGCACTCTGCATTTCCAGCTCGTCCTGCTCCATGTTGCTCCCGATTCGATGTCTAGAAAATACAGAAGGATGGATAACGGCAACCAGTTCCTCCTCTTCTATTTCTTCTTCTTCATCCTCTATGCGCATGTGACTAAGCAGGCTTTGACCACTAAGTCTATGCTGAGACAGACCCGCACCCAGCATGTGTTTAGGAGTAATGCTCATTATGTTGGAGGCTAAGCTGTCTTTGCTAATGGAGCGAGCAAGACTGATACTGTCTGCATCATCCTCTGGGGCAAAATGCAGGGCATAGGATGCAGGCTGGGATAAAGGCCTGGATGAGATAATAGTACAGAAGGAGGAAAATGAGTTAGGTAAGCTGAACAAAAGAATTTGTCATACTGATAGATTCTGCAACATGAAACTGAATAAACCAATTACTGTATACCACTCACCTCGTCCTTCTCTCTGGCCAGGCCATTTTGGAGCCCTGATGTTGCGCATCTGGGCCTATCAGAGAGTTAGGCCTATGCCTTATATCTGCACAAAGAATACATGATCCATGTTAGGAAAAAATATATTTACTTCTTGACTTCAGGCAGAAACCTCAGCTCAGAACACAGATGATTTTTTTTTTACCTGGAGTGGTCTCCTCAACCACTTTCTGTTGTCTCTGTCTCAGAGGCAGCACAGATGGGCTTGTGGAGCTTGATTTAGTGCTGCATGAGAGAGATAGAGAGAGAGAGATATTAGCTGTGTAAATTATTATTGTATATCTATATCATTGTATAAATTAATAACCTCTTAATTTACTAAGTTTACATTGCTTAAATATTTAGTGCAGAGGCATTTAAAACACTACCGCAGAGACACAAAAGAGAGACACCGCACTCCGAATCATCCCACAGATCTTCATTTAGGAGAAGAGCCAAGATGATGCTTGTCTGGGTCCTGTGACCAAAGACCCAATCAAAAGCTAAACTGGGAAATATAAAAGCCAATCACTTTGCTTAAATGATCTGGTGCAATAAACCCAAGACCTCAATCGTGTCAGTAGTTTAGCCCTAATGTTGTATAATTTTGTATATGTGTAACTTTTAAAACATTAGTTAATTTTGTTTTGTTTTGTTTTTGATCTTAGGGAAAAGACAGCCAAACTCTTTTTTTCTGGACTAGTGACTCAATAGATGTTTTTTGTAATGATACCTGAGGTCAGGGCTTGTGGGCGTGGCCAGGGTGTCAGCAGAGTGCGATGATGTCAGGAAACTTCGTTTAGTGATGTTGGAGATGGGTACATAGGATCGAGAAGTTTTAGGCTGCAGCAGCAGTCTCACTGTGGAAATAGAAGAATGGCATGTTTTCACAACAGCCACTAACATTTCAGTAAATACAAATATATATATATATAGTCATCAAATCAATCTGTGTACATGTAGCGACTGTGCTTTTTGTGTTATTCAATCAAAACTGATGGATGAAGGCAGAAAGTGTGCCATACCATCTCTGATATCCTGAAGATCCCGGGGTTGAACAAAGTCTGGCTTCACAATCTCAAACCACCAAAACAGCTCGGCAATGAAGACCATCACATTATTCTGTAAGACATCAAAAACTGACGCTATCAGGAAGAAAAGCAAGACATGACAAAAAAGCAGCATAGCACAGGATCAAGGCACACTGGGCTTTATATGTATTCTTTAGATTTAATCCATCGCTTAAAGCAATTCACTATCAGGTGTTGAGACTGAGGGCAAGAGGAGCAGGACCACAAGGACAAATCCATAAAACACGTCTTTTGTTGAGGTATAATAGTTAAGCAGTTAAATTTAACGTTACTTTTATTCAAAAATAAATGTACAGTGATTTTATTGTAACTATAAAAGTGTTTTATGTTTCCAAGCTCACCTTTAGTACCGGTGGGGAGTACAGCAGGTCTTCAGGCTTCAGATAGAAGCATTTGTTCAAATACTCGTTTGAAAACTCCATCAGTAGTTGGATATTGTAAACACTTTCACTGATAGAGGGAACCTCCTTCAGACAGATATCTGCACACAACAGGACAACGCTATCAGGCTTACTCTGTACTCTTAAACCTTTTAAATTCATAGATACTGCTCCTTTTGCTTCACAGTCGTATTGATCTTTTAATTCACCTCTTGGTAAAACTATCCTGACTTATATAACATTAGGATAAATTGACAGCTACAGTATGTGCTACACTTCTGGCTTGAATAGAGCTGTGTTACAGTACCTTCCAGTCTAACGAGTTCTGGGCAATAAAAGTGGATCACAGCCAGCAGAGCTGTGCCATCACACATGTCTTTCAACAGGTCGTCCAACAAGGGGAAGTGCTGGAGCATTCGACCTGATAGGTGATCTCTGCGGTAACGCACCTACACACCAAGAGAAGGCCTAGGATTACACAGTGTGCACACATTTGTCTAATGAATCACTGAATCACACTCTCACTTGTCAGATAAACATAACATCTCACATGCTGTAAACTAATCTCTGCTTCTCTTCAGCACTAACTGGGGTCTAGGGCTTCTTGGTTGTGACATGTCATGTGGTGCATAATGTGTGTCTTCGCTGATACGAATCGGGAAGGGTGCTAATGATTCTCATATAAAATATTTAAGCTAAGCATAACACAGATAAGTATTGCGTGGATATGCAAGAGAAAAAGTCATAAACCGTACAATGAAGTAACGAAAGGGGTTAATGATGAATACTTTACCACACGAGAGAACTCCACAGGTTCCAGTAAGCAATGAGCCAGAGCATGCAATATATCAGGCTAGTGAGGTCAGAAAGAAATGATATTGGGAGGAAGTTAATGGTGAAATAAAAGAAGCCATGAGCCATTCTAACACTGGGTGGATAAATGGATGGTTTGGGAGGAGGAAGTTGAGGACTGAATGAGCTCAGCTGAATATTAAAGGATGTAAAAAAGGATTTGAAAATAAAAGCAAACGAGCATGGTGATGTTCCTTCCTTTGCCAGTAAGGGCCACTGTGTCATCTTCCTTATACAATTTACTGCATTTATATAACACCCATAAATATATTCCCTTTTTCCTTCATCCTGTTAGTCTAGTTTTTTCCCAGCTTTCCATTACGCTGCCACATCTGATGCACACACATACACAACCTCACACACCTCCAGTTGACACATTGACATTCACACAGGTGATTGCAAGCAGTGGCACTTACAGGTACAAGCTTCCAGTACCATTTGGAGGGAGACTAGTATCCAAGAGGCACACGAGGGAGTTAATTTGGGAGGGAGACACAAAGAGGAAGAGCAACAGACAAGTAAAGGGTCAGACACAGCCAGAAGGAATCGAATCTTCTCCTGATTGGAAGGAGGCAGATCTGGTCTTAAAGATAACCGGAAAGGGTTCGAATGAAAGCATCGGCAATATCTATTTATTCAGGAATCAGGGGGGAACAACTGAAATGAGACATAGCTCAAAAGACACACTGTGCTACTAATGATGCAGCTAGTTAATGCAAGCGTCAATCCAGCGGCAACTGTCTGCACATCTGTTGATACGTTAAAACACTAACTACCAAAAGCTTACTCAGCACAAACTTAATGATGACAGACACAATTTGAAAAAAAAATCCCTATGTTAAAAATATAATACATTAAAAACTGGTTCCCCACAAAGAATCCCACAGCTTAATTATCCTAAAGCCCTCAAATAATAGGGACAGTAGTTTAAAAATATAAAGCATGATATATATATCCTTTAAGCATGAGGTGCAAACACACACAAATAAAAATGTTTGAATATCTGATCACAGGTTTGCAAGACAATGTCAGTAGAAGACAGAACTGATTACTTGACAATTAATATGTATTTTAAGGACAAGATGCACACATGTAGGACATTAGACAAAGGCAAAAAACATCACTTAAGACAGACTCTTTTCAAGACAGGGGAAGCTACACTCTCTGAACACTTTGTTATGTGCACGTTGCTCATACTCAGACTCCCTTTTGCCTTCAGCACTCCCTTCACTCTACGTAGAACAGAGAAACATCCATCAGAGATTTTAGTCCATATTTACATGTTAATATCATGCACTTGCTGCCTGCTGCACATCCATGATGTAATAGATCAGCAATAATGCTGAGGTGGCGTTTAAACTACTTCTGAATGTCATAGCAGAAAAATAAGGCTCATCAGACCAGG
The DNA here is from genome assembly GCF_057381915.1 of Diplotaxodon limnothrissa. Taxonomy (NCBI): domain Eukaryota; kingdom Metazoa; phylum Chordata; class Actinopteri; order Cichliformes; family Cichlidae; genus Diplotaxodon; species Diplotaxodon limnothrissa. The sequence continues at coordinate 52,159,826 of NC_140602.1, read as the reverse complement.
CAATCTACTATTGTTCAATTCTGATGTGCCTGTTTGAATTATAACTTCCATTTCCTGGTCTTAGCTGACAGGACTGGCACCCGGTGTGGTCTTATGCTGCTGTAGCTCATCTGCAAGGGTGTTTGCACCCTACTCTCTGCATTCAGAAACACTCATCTGCATACTTTGGTTGTAAGGAGTGGTTATTGGAGTTACTGCTGCAATCATATCAAATGCAAGCAGTCTGGCTTTTCCCCAAGCAACAGAACATGTGCACCAAACAAAGTAGCCAGTGAGTGTATTTTTCTGAAACTTGTTTTTAAAGGGTGCTATATACATAAAGTTATTATTGTTGTTATTATATTATCATTACCTTCTGGTGACTCGGTGAGTCAAGAAGATGTTGCTTCATTTTACACTCTTTTTCTGTGATCTCCCTCAACTTTATGTTCACCTAAAACACCAAAGAATACAGCAGGTTAGCACAGACAGACGAACACACAAATCCAACTGTCATAACAATAACACTGTTTAATTGTTGCCTTGTTGATCCAAAACAGCATCGCATCTTCCAGGTCATAAGGAAGCTCCTTTGAGGCACTGAAGGTTGAAAAGCGCTTGACACTGGACACCACCTTCTCTATGCTGATCATCTCCACCGTATAGGCCATCATCAGGGAATCAATGAGGTGGATGTGTGCGCTCTGGGAGAACAGATAAAGAGCTATCTTTGAATCCATCATTAGATACATAGCATTTGAGAAGCCTTAGGCGGAAATGACTTTTCCTGCCCCCTACTGTGACAACCCCACATTCATGAAGTCTTTCTATGTATTAAATATTTGGGAATCACAGATTCACTTTAGTATAGTAGTAATGGTATAATGGTAATGGTACAATATTGTTTTTATATAATAATCATTCCCTTTTATGTGTTGTTTTTGCATTTAGAGCACATTTTCAGGATTATGGAAATCATCAAGAGAAAATTGAAAATTCATGAAAAACTTTTTGATCCATTTTGCCTGATGAATAATTCTGTTACATTGGTGCATTATTTATTCCAACACTACTAGCTCACATTTGGCTCTGGAAAGTCAGATTAGCTTGTTAACAGATGGTAAGTGTGGGTTGCCAGGTTACTGGGTTATACTATTACAGAGGAATACTAACCACAATGGGAAAAAAAACAAAGAGATTTTTGGGGAGGTGTGTAAATCAGTGAAATGAAAGCAAATTAAATATTTGTTATTTTGTCACTGTTACAACTGCTACACATGAATCACAGAATCTGGCTTTGGGACGTTGCCGAAATGTGACTCATCTTTCAGAAAACTGAGTCTGCTTTTTCTGACAATCTAGAAAGACACATTTTACCATTTTGATGGGAGAAGCGCTGAGATCCAGATCTGAAACTGGCGCGTTGTCGGTCTCCAGGACATAGATGCCTTTTCTCGACAGAGCCTGGATGACAGACTGGTGGTTTTGGAGTGAGCTGGCCTGCTCGGCGTGAAGGATGAGCCCGCACACACGACAGTAGAGCTCTCCAGACTGCAGCATGCGGATGATGGGGGGTTTGATGTGTTCCTGCTCATACTGGTCTGTGTAGAAGGGGTCCCGCAGGTCTGCAGGAACATGATCTGGGGGAAGGATTGATGGCAAACAAAATGCTTTCAAAATGAGAGCCACAATGTGAGCAGCAAGTTTTTTTACCTATCAAAGTTGTATAAAGGTACAAATCACACTTTACAACCACACACACAAACTATTTTTATACAACACGTGTCCAACCAATGCCTTGCTGTGTTATGTAACAGAGAAGCTCCTAGTACACAGGCTTTAAAGGGTATTAGACCGTCTAAGAAGAAACCAGTGCATGAGGAGAGCACTCAAAGTCAGTGGTTAAACAGCACTTGGGCCTGAAGCCCTAAGCCACTTAGCCAACGGGGACTTAGTGGTGATAGTTAAGCTAATGGTGTCGTCCAAGCCAGCCTAGCACTCTCCAGCTCCTGCTCATGCACATGGACATGCCAAAGCTATTTTTATGTTAATCCAGGAGTTAAGGCCCGAAGCATTCACGAAATTTCTGTGTGTTGAAACTCTGTTGTTTCTTGTCACCCCCCCCCCCCCCCCCCCCCAAAAAAAAACCCAAAAAAAAACCCCTCAAAGCCATCTGATAATGAATATTATAAGCATGCAAGCTAATGTAAAACTGACCTGAACTTGTAGTGGATTTAGTATTTTAGTAGTTCTGTCCATCATAGAGGGGTATGAGTGGGTGTGTACTGCTCTAAACAAAGTGTATAACTGTATAATTTATTTCTGTGATAAATCAGTAAATGGGTAGCAGGCACAGTGGTATCTATTTTACAATAAAAACCAGAAGGTGCTTAGTGTAGGTTAACGTAAAAGTGGATGGAGGGGGAAGCAGTAAATCTGTGTCTACAGCACCTCTTAGCTCAGCTATTACTACATTACATCTTGTTTGAATAACCACAGAAATGAAGGAATGTTGGCAAGCAAATGATGAGGTCTCTAGGAGACTCTAGCTCTTTTTTTAACTTTGAAGAGCTAGGTTTGTTTGTTTGCTTCTGTGCACAGTCTTTTTGCAAGGATAAGCTAACTGCTTCTGGCTCCAGCTTCAGAGATGGTGTGCATACAAGAGAATAATATTGATCTTTGCATCTAACTCAGCAGAAAATGAACAAGTGTATCGCTCCAAAATGTCAAATTATCTCTCTGACAGTACAGCAAACCTCGTAGCCAGATAGAGCTTCCTTGCACATCTTTGTCTTGTTAAAATATTGTAATGTCCGCATACACAGATATGCCTAAAATGCACTGCTTTTAACTGCCATTATCTATGGTTTCTCTATCAAATGATTGGTTTGGACTAGCAGTTACACCCTGCCAGGCTTCTTGAGGGACTGTTTGTTTCTAAGTCAAACATCTCCAGAACTGAGCGATGACAGTGATGAATAAAAGTGTGAGAAGAGAAGATAAGCAGCTATACTTGCATCAGTTAACAAAAGCATGTGTTCTCGTTTTGCTTCACATTAGGGATGATGCTGACTGTGATGTAACAGACAAACATCCATCAGTGGAAAACGCACACACAGCAGGCTCGGTACTACATCTGACTGCGAAGACCTCAGCTGTGTCTTTTACGACAGACTGCTTGCTTGTCATGGTCCACATACAGGATCTATTGCACGCTTCGCTGATGTAGCGCTGCCATATGTGAATGAGAATTCTAGATCATGTGAGAAAACACACCCCTGCATGTCTGAGCTCCTCTGTTTTGTTTTCCTCTTACAAATACCCCCACTTCCTCACTCTTAGCTGTCCCAGAATGGTTCCTCTTCCTCCCTGGTTGCTGTGGTGATGGAGAGGCCGGAGGCGGGGGCTGGGATGCTGTCCCGGCTCCTGCTCAGTGAATTGATTCACGGACCTTGACATCAGGAGATGTGTGCATGTGTATGTGTGTGTGCAGCAATAAATTTGAAAGGAGAGGTTCTCCTCCATAATTCTAGTAGTTAATACTGCTTAGATATTTATCGTCTATCTGATCCAGGACTTAAACCCAGCCCAGTGTGCATGTATGAGTCTTTGTTCTTATTCTTTCAAGCACAAAGGTCAGACTGACCAGCAGAAATCCTGCTGACAGTTAAGGCAGAGCTATCAGACTCCGGGCTCTGCAGGGGTATGCAACATTTCTCTCCAATAAGACGGCTCAATGAACAGTCCTCCTGAAGACAGCATGTTGGGCAAACATAGCCTGTAAGTCAATAAGCCAATCCCACCTGAAAGCATGGCAAAGCAGACAGAACTGAAAAGGTGGGCACCAATTTTCCAGATCCTTTATTCTAATTGTACGCATTTATTATTGTGCATGAGAGATCACTAATACAGCCATCCATCCATGTATCATTTTCTAACTGCTTATCCAACTGAAATCACAGGGGAGCTGGAGTCTATCCCAACTGACACTGGGCAAAGGGTAGGATACACCCTGAACAGGTGGCCAGTCCATCCCAGAGTGAACAGCACAGGCAACCATTCTTGCTACCATCCAAGTATAAAGCCAATACAGATATGCCAAGTAACCAAACAACAACACAAACAAAAACAAAACTTTGCTTCTGGAAAACAGAGCACTTATAGAAAACCCATGTAGGCTTACTGAGGGCAAACAAACTGAGAGCAAGACCTCAGCAAGTTCGAACCTGAAACCCTCAAGCTGAAAGGTGATAGCACTAACTGCGCCCCAGGAGAATCTCAGCACTTCCACATCTACCTAAATATCCAACTATTCCAGTATCGGTTCATTCAAACGGCATTCAGTTTCCATTTCAAAACTATTTTTTTTATCAAGTAAAGCACAGAACAAAAAATCTATGGACTGTACTGATCTGTACAGTAGGTGACAGAGCACTTAAGCATTATGTGGGAGAAAATATAAAAGCAATATCCCTGACCTTTAGAGCCCACTATTGTACAAATTATACAACATAAGACTGTTGACTCCAACTGTTAAAAGCTATTAAAACTGTACATAAAAAGTAATTATGTAGTTTGAAAGCGACACACTTTTACTATCCGTTTATCTGTTTCTTCTTTGAAACTGTTTCCAGTGCAGGAACGTTCAGTGTTTCTCCACAGGCCATTAATAAACATGTCATGAGTCTAAACAAACGGGCTGTGTTGTTCAGAGACACAGGCCTTCAGGTCCAATCCCATTAAACACTTAATCATGTGACTGCTGTGCTGACTTTCACAACAGACAACACGGTCCTCCCGGCACTGCTGTGTCGGTGTGTTCGTCAGTTTGCACTCTAATAGGAGTTCTGATAGTGTGGTTCTGTCTTCCACACTTATCTCTTCTCTCCAGATGAACATTTTTTTTAAAGCTGCACGATACCCGAGTATTGCTAAGCGCCCAGCTGTTTATGACCACAGCATACCCATCTTCTGATGGTTGCTTCCAGAAGACACTTGTTCTTAAACATAACAATAAGCTCACTTTACTCAAATGGCCTCCGCAGTCGCTAGATCTCAATCTAATAGAGCGCCTTTGGGATGTGGTGGAACAGGAGATTCACATCATGGACGTGCTGCTGGCAAAGCAATTGCATGATGCCAATATTAACCAAAATCTGAGAAATGTTTGTTGAATCTATGCTATAAAGAAATAAGACAGAAGGCAAAACGAGGTCCAACAACAATCAGGTATATCTATTGAAGTGTTCAATTTATCATTTAAGTATTTCTTTAAAGGAAAAGTGCCAAACATTTACCACTTCCTGCTTAATTATGGTCTCAGTTGCTTCTTTGTCGAAGTGATAATTGCTAGCTGCACACCACATTAAGCTAAGCAGGAACAAAAACTGACTGTCATGATAAGCGCCACATGATTGACAGCTGCGAATAAATGGCGGCGACAATCTAGCTCATCATTTCCCTACTACCTAAATAGTTGTGATAGCTTAATAAACTGAGGAGTCCCATGTCATATAGTATTGGTATAATCCTCATAGACTTTTATATCAATGCCTGCATAAAACAGGACACCAGAGTCCCTGGCACACATCAGGAAGAGCCAATGAGATTAAGGGAAGCAGGAAGCTTTCTGAGATAATGGTAATGGTTTGGTGTTTATTATGGACATCTTATCTCTGCCCCGAACAAACACCAAGCTCTAGTCTACACAACGAAAGCATACAATATTTTGCGCATTCATGGTAAAACACTAAAATGCTCCATCTGTTTATGTGAGATTGCTCATGCTGACATGACTGATGGAAGATGACAGTTATATTGTCATCTGAAAGATACAGTAATTCCCAGTGTGTAGATTGGAGCAGAATTTAGCATTCGGCTTCATTTCTATGGTATTATAAGCCCTGCATTTTCAGTTTTAGTTCCCATGTCAGCGTCAATTCCCTGAGTCATCTACAGGAATGGATACACTTTAATTGCAGGCACTCCAACTGCTTGACTCATAAAGTGGATATGAGAACAATGAGTTTTCCGTTCCTAAATGACTGCCTCCGGATCAACTTCCAAATACATTATTGTTACTGATAAAACAAAAACTGAGACTTGCAGAGCACAGCTGACCTCCTGATCACATTTCTGATAGATCTGCTAGTGCGTGGCATAAAAACCCACATTCAAAGAGTGATTTCCAGACATTTGCAGTACTTACAGCCTGCCTATGTAGAGCAATCATTTTTAATATTTTAACAGACCTCATCAGAGCTGACAAAGCCAGTGACCTGTGCATGAAAGACTCATCACGAGATGTCAGCCCAAGGATTCACTCGCAGGAATGACGCTCTGGAGTGCTGCTATGTTGTCGCGGTATGAAAAGTTAATTCTCATAAAATACATTTGCAATTGTTGTGGTCGAAAATCAACACTCAAAAAATAGGATAGTGGATTTCCAAGTAGACTGAAGTCTCAATCTGCATAAACAAAGGACTAGTAACTGGAAACTTGAAACCTAACGTCAACATATCCTGATGTTTTCAGTTATTCTGACTGTTTAATAACACAGTTAGAAATCAATAATGTTTAAACTGAAAAGGTCACAAATTTCATTTTATTAAAATTGTCATTTGTGTCATAGTAGCATCTGTATAACTACACACAACTCAGATGTGATTCTAGACATGGACCTTTTGTAGGGTATATACCTTTCTCTCTTTCTACTACTAGGACAAAATGCACAATAAAATATTCATCCATATAAAAAGATATGAATCCTCTTGCATTCTTGACATCCAAGAAGGTCTCAGCAGCACAAGAGAAAGTCTTACCTGTGCCATAGGCTTTGGCAAACAACCAGCGGAGATTTGCGTCTATTTTGGCTCTTGCACAGTCGTACAGCTCCAGCGGTACAACCTGAGCCTCCATGACCCCTCCTCCTCCACCACCACCACCAGCACCATCATCATTTGCTGTTGCTGTCGCTGCTCTCCTCCAAGTGCTGTCCCTGCCAGCACTCACCTCCACATCCATCCTGAACATAGAGACACACGGGTATTACTTCTTCTCATGAAGCCAACACCATTACATCATCGATTTCAGGACAACAACCGGGGCCCTGCTCACTGACAGCACCGGCTCCGTTAACATGAAATTCACAAAGACTCACCTCGTCTGACCTGCAGGTGCTGTAGTCGCCTCTGCTGTCAGTCAGCACGACCATTCATATGAGCCCAAAACACCTTCTATATGTATGCTGTTGGCTATTTATCTGATTATCAGCTAATAATGTCTTAGACTGAAGTAACTATAGGGCACTTCCGGGCATAAATGATAGCTCTGTGTTCTTTTAGAATTAGCTTCAAAAATGAAACCAAAAAGAATTTTTTTTTAGTAAATGACAGCTGGTTCTTGTGAGTCCAGTTGAACAGAACGACCCAATATTAACCTAGCACCGCTATGTCCACTGTATCAGTGGCAGGTTAGCTAGCGTTGCAACATTTAACAGCAATAATATAACATGTAGCAAAGACTCACCTCTAAGAGCACATTAGGATCCTCTCCGAAGCTTTGTATTTGAGATGGATGTATTGTTAAAACGCCGACATGCTGGCCTGGCTTCAGCTAACGTTGAAATAACAGACTCCTCCCTGCCCAGCGACACAAATCTCCGGCCTCTCAGGATAAAGCTTCGCCTGGTGGCTGATGGTCGTTAATCCAATAATTATAATAATAACAGTAATAATAAAAATTCCGATTGGCAACCACCACAGAAGTCTGCTTTCGATGGAATCATTAATGTCAAATAGCTGGCTCTTTCATACTGAGGCTGTCATCGTCTCTGACGGAGGACTGGCGATTCTAACGGTGCACGAGCAACCCTGTTGTAGGAGCCTGTCTCTATGGGGACGGGTGTTACCGCCAGTTACATATAGCCACCTGGTGAGGGCGCTGCAGCGCTATTTAAAAAAAAAAAAAACAGCTGTGAAGATTAATAAAAGATAAGAAAAAAAATCAGGAACAAATTAACGTAATAAAAAAGTAAAGCCTAAAACATAAGATTGTTGCATTAGGCAATCATTTAGAACTAAATAATTTATACCAAAAGTTAAAACTAATAAGACTGGATATAATTAATAAAGCAATTATTTGCTTGATTTAATTTCCTATTGGATATTGTTGTAATATTTGTTTTAAACAGACAAAAAAGTTCATAACTACAAGTAATGTTATTTATTGTTTTATTTATTTATTATATCCACTGTAGAAATGAGCACGTGTGAGAGTCAGCACACAGAGCTCGGTGACTTATAAGGCACAGTAAAACGGTAGAGATGGCAGCCATCCCAAACTCATAGAACAGGGAAAGCAGTGAATGTGATCTTGTGCAGGATCACCATGCACAGAATGAAATTGATGCTTATCTCTCTCGTCCATAAAACATTGTATTTTAAACATTTATTTTTGCTGTGGATAAAAAGCTGTTTATTCTAAAATATATTTTGTACGAAACGAAATGTTTTTCTTTAATTGCTGTTTTTACCTAAAATGGTACAAAGAGGTATATGAAAAATCGACAATCACTGCATTTGGTGGCTCACACATCAGTTTTCACCGTCATCATGTAAAAACAGTGAAAGAAGAACCCTCTGCCTAGGTGAACCCAGATTAAGGTGTAATATTCTTATTTTTCCACGCAGGGGAGTGGGTCTGAAACTTCACACAGTCAGCGAGTGAAGCCAGCCTCCAATAATCAAAGTGATTAAATGTGGCTTTGTCACAAGTGTGCTGCTTTTCATTGAGGAATACATCCAGGAGGGGGCGGTATTGGTCAATTTATATGTCTAAAACAATTTAATTGTAAATTCATGGCAAAAAAAGTAAGTAGCCATAAATGTGGTTACATTGGACGAATGCTGGATAATGGTGTGAAAATGACAAAGATATAAATCAAACAATCAAAAATAAAGCATTTTTAAGTGTAAGTACTTATGTTAGGATATCACATTTTATAAGATGTTTTAGGTGAAAAAAGGGACGGGGGGCTCAGACACTTTATTACGTATACGTGTTCAGCTGATTCAGATATCTAAGCAGTCTATTACATAGTGGCAACTGAACTTGAAACTGAGAATCAGAATGTGAGTGGCTATGAACATACTTCGGTTGGGTTGTGGGTGTAAAATGGACAGGTATTTCTTGGTATTTCAGAATCTGTTGATCTTGTTAGATTTTTCCACAAAACCATCTTTAGGGCAACTGCAGCTGTGTGATGCTATCATGTCAATATGAACCAAACTCTCTGTAGAATGCTTCCTGCACCTTTTTGAATCTGTGCCATGAAAATTTAATGCAATTATAAAAGTAAAAAGTGGACGAGCCCGTGTTACAAATAGCGGGCTGTGAGTGTGCAAAACGTGTACACTCAGTGGCTCAGATAAAAATTAAACATGTTCTATCTGACTCAGAATGGTTCACATACAGCAAAGGAATGAAATATTGTACTTTAGGTTTATCTTTAGTTTAATTAAGCTTAAGCAAACATAGTGCCAGTTAGCAAAATTATGTACTTAAAAAAAGTATTGCATTATAATGTGACAGCACTGTTGGTACTGGCCTAAACCTGTCTGGTAGGCACCAGGAAGAAAAACTGTCAGCTCTGTACATGCACCATATTGTTATAAGTCCACTGAAACTTGAAGAGATGTAAATAATGACATGATTCCTTTGTGGCATACTTTCAAATCAGCTATAATCTTCAGCAGATTAGCTAGCAAGCCCACTGCATGAATAGCGATAGTAGCAAACACACATTTATTCTTATCTAGTTCAGTTAACATCATGTTTCACACAAATGTTTATCAGCAACCCTAGCAGGCATTTTCTTTTTCAGAAAATAAAGTAAAATTCAGAAAGACACACATTTTAAAGTTTAACAATAGCTTTTATTGAATCAAGCCCATTTTTACAAAACATTTTTATTCAGCAAATATTTCTTAGCAAACTACAACTTTGCATGAAGTTTGATTTTGAATTCATTATTTTTTCTTAAAAAAAAACACCTTTACCTCTGGATTAGTTTATAAAACGTGACATTTAAACACCTTAAACCACACTCCTTTAAAAGTGCAGGTGATTCCATTAAACATACAAAGGTCCCAGCTTCCTTCACAATTTCTGCCCCACATTTTTTACAAGAAAATTCACACACACATACACTGCGTTTCAAAAAGCACTGGCACTATTTGAAATTGTGGCAAATGTAACATTTCAGTGTTCTACTACAGGTTTGCCATTTAACACAAAACAGGTTAAACATGTAATCATTGATTTGTGATATAAGTATGCAATAAAGAAACAGTCCTTGCATCACGAATAACCACAAATCTATTACTCATTGCCAGCCAAGACTGCTATTCAATAGAATAGGCTCAGATTTACTGAGATGATTTAAACTCATTCTCAAAAGCAGCTCTCAGCCGACAGGACATAGTTGTTCTGTGCTTTAAGGTCCAACATTTTTAAAGTATTATATCTTTGATACCTTTGCTCAGTTACTGTCTCCACCATTATTTTTTACAGACAATAGTGTAGCAAGCAACATCATGAAAGGTGATGCTTTATGTACAAATCTGATCAAAGCAGACTCTGATAAGACTTAGTGAAATGTAGTTTAGTAACAAAAATTGTGGAAATTAAAAGGACAAACGAGGTTAGAATATAATTAATACTGAAACTTTAAAATAATCTATAATTTTTTTTAAAAAGTACAAACATAAAGCAACCCAAGGATAAAATCTGTCAAGATCGATACGTCAAATATTAAAATAAATCGAGTAAATATACCAACAGAAGACAGAAATAAATAGCCAGTGTACACACTCAGGAGCTGTTTTCTGATATACACTCCCTTTTATGGGTTCTAGTCTTCCCATACATAAAAAACAGAACAAAAAAAACCCCCAAAACAATAAAAATTTAAAAGCATAAATATAAAAACATCTTTATCTTTCAGTCAAAAAAGCACATAAATAAATACAAAATTACTAAAATTGTTCTTGTCATTAGTATAAAAACTGAAAATAGAAAAAAGAACATGTTCAGTCTTGAAACAAGTTTTTTCTGTGTCTTTCATGGTGAACATTGGATATTTTTTATGTAGTCCACACAAGAGTTCAGTCCATTTTACAAGTTTTTACTTAAACTGGTCTGGGATTAGATTCATCTGCGAGTGGATACTTGTGGGAGGGCTGGAGATGCCCTCTGACCAATCAGACATGTTGGAATGTGGGGAAGAGCTGGACCATTGGTCAGGGGACCCAGGGGAGGGGGTTAAAAATGGGTGGTCAGGCACCTGTAGCTGGTGGCTAGGTGTGTTGTCCATTGGGCCTGAATAGCTGTGCTGAGATGGAGGGGTGAGAAACTGGGTGCCAAGAATCTGGGTCTCCTGCGGCATCACCGTGTGGATGGGCATGGTGCGGCCTGAGCAGTTGTTTTGCTGCATGTCAGATCCATTCAGCTCAACAGTTGGGAAACTCTGGTTGAGGGACTGAGTGGCTGTGGTGTTGTTAGAGTTCTGGTGCTGGAGCTGCCGCGAGTGAGCCTGTTGCATCATGTGAGCGGACGAGCCCAGATGGCTGGTTTGCAGATTCTGGTAGCCCATTATCTGAGACAGAGTGGCAGTACTGACACCATGCAGAGGACCCATCATGTTATGGGTTATCTGTGGTGGTTGGGTGAAGCTTCCTTGCTGGCCTATGCTTGAGTGCATCCTGGAGACCCAATCACACTGCCCCCCTCTGCTACCACCTATAGATGCTGCGCCCTGACTGTTGGGGCTGGACACAGGCAAATGGGAGAGACGGGGTGGGTTAGGATCAAAAGCCATGCAACTCAGATCCTTACCCATGTTCATCTGGCCAGGATGGGAATCTCCATTCCCCTGCAGGTGATTTAAAGACATTGGGGGCGATTGCTGAAAGGGGGAAGCCATGGGAGGCGAGGCAACATCGGAAAGGTAGCCATGGGGTGACTCGAGGGAATCAACTGGTGAGAGGACACCTGATGTGTCTAGCAAGTTACTCTTCCCATCCACTGACTTTTTCTTCTTCAGCCTATTATCTTTGCCGTTGTCCTTTCCTCCTTTTCCACCCGAGCTAGGCTTACGAATCTTCTTGCCCGAAACGTTTGGCTTGAGGTTGCTGAGATAGTCATTGGGGGAACAGAGAGGTGGGGAGAGGGTGGAGGTGCTTAAGGGTGCACTATGAAGCCCAGGACTCCGGACCACATTGTATTCATCCAGAAGACGCACAATGTCATGGTGCATGCGTTCCTGGGCAATATCTCTGGGCAGCTGGTCAAGATGATCGGTGATCTCGCGATTGGCAAAATGCTCCAGAAGAACTTTCGCTGTCTCATAGCTCCCTTCACGGGCTGCCAAGAAGAGCGGCGTTTCTTCCTATAAAGAAACCAAATATTGAGATTATCATTAGTTAAGGCAGGCCACAAAGTCAGTGTAAATGGGGATTTCTGCTTCAGCAGGAATTCTACACCACTGTAACTACAAACCTCTCTGAAGCCCCACGGCATAATCTGATTTGTACCTCACTAGAAATGTAACTACACATCGCAGTGATGCAGCCCATAACTTTTGTGATTGGCCGGTTCAGTTGATTCCAACTATGCATTTACGGCTGCTTTTTTTCCTCTGTTTTTTAATTTATCAGTGTGAGAATAACAATTACTGAATAAGTATAAGGAATAATAATGATATATTAATGTATCACAGATGCTCAGATTTTTAGCAATGTGACTTTTATATATCCTGCATTTAATTGGGTAAAACCATTGACATTTAAAAATTGTTTTTCATGAGAGATCTGGCCAAGAGGACAGCAGAAATTACAACGAATATAACATTAAATTTATAACAAAACAGGCATTTCTTTTTTTTTTTTTTTGGGCACACCACCACCAATGATGTTGGCCACTTACGTAGGTTGCAACAACAATTGACTGTAGACGTCTAGACAGCAGCTGATAACAGTTTTTTTTGTTTTGTTGTTGATCTAACTAACAAATCTCAAACAGGACTTTTATACAGTGTTTAAGCTGCTTAAGATTGCCTACCTTTGCTGCATCTCTAAGCTGCTTTTCACCGCATCTCATGTTTTTTATGTGTATGACTTATTATACCTGTTGTTCTTATCAAGGATATACAAGTACATGTTCTAGCAGGGAGATATGCTCTCCTGGGTGGAAATACCCACTTCTCATTAAACAACACTTCATACACTAGATAATCACTGTAAATGTAAGGACAAAGGCTTGTGGAAAACCTCCATTAAATGCATATCATTTCACATACCTTATTATCTTGCATATCTTTGTTGGCACCATTTTTCAGCAGTACCACAGCAGCCTCCACATTGTTTACAGCTGCAGCCCAGTGCAGAGCAGATTTACCTGCAGAGAGTGCAAATTCGGGGTTTATTATCATGACCCCTAGCACAATAAGCCATTTGTGAAAACTGTAGAGATTGTAGTTTGATAAAACTTTAGCTACCAGATTCATCAGTGGCATTAGCATCGGCGTGACAGTTGATAAGTTCTTCAACCATGCCCTCAACTGCTAAACGGGCCGCCAGAATCAATGGTGTTGTTCCATCGTGCATGCGGGCGTCAAGATCAGTAGCACGGTTTCGGATTAAAATCTGCAAGGACACAAGATGTTTTCTGTTAAATTAATTTAAACTGTTGGGTCAAACTGGGACAAACATTGTCCTGAAAATAAAATCCTGAGGGGATTTCCAGGGCATTTACCTGGAACACTCCCTGTGCATCTGCTGCCACGGCTGCATGAAGCGGTGTGCGACCCATGTTGTCCTGAACGTTGGCATCTGCGCTGGATTCCAAGAGGCGTTTGGCAGCATCTGAGCGGGCATAGCGGGCAGCCAGGTGGAGGGCAGTCTCGCCTGTACGGTCAGTCTGGTTATGGAGGTTGGCGCCCTGGTAAATAAAGTCAGAGATTATTTCTGCCGATGGATCCTCTTCCTCTTCACTGTTGCCATTCTCCAGTCCTCCACCGCTGCAGGAGGCGATCATCAAGGGAGTAAAACCATCTGAAAAGAAGGGGGAGTGGATCAGTGAGTATATAGGCATCTTCAGTCAGTTGTAATTCAAAAGATAATTTATGTTTTATTCGTTTGTGACACCCTGACAGAGAAATTGTGAGTTTTCCAGTTACACACCTGGTCCTCTGACATTGACATCCATGCATCCATTCTCTATGTCTCCCTGAGGAGGTGTAGGAGCAATGGATTCAATCCGCAGGTCCGCTGCATCCAGATGTTGCTGTGTCCATTTCCTATGATCTGTATGATCACCCAAATCCAACATGGCCTGTTCCTCAAACTGAAAGACACACCAGTTAGTGTCAGTGTTAGTATCAGAGATGATAAAATTTAGAATGGACAGCTTTGGTGCAAAGGAAAACTCTTCTTACCCTGAAGCGTTTGCACTCCGGATCCTCGTCCTCCCATTCATTTTGATTGTCATCCATGAGGTTCATGTCCGAGTGTTTCATTGGCCTATTGAAAAGAGGTTGCAGATTAGAGCACCTACAGCAAAGCAAATACAAGTCAAGGAAATATAGTGACCCACTGCCAGTGCCAATAACCTTCACATTCCACTTTCAGAGTGCACTTACTTTAAGCCAACAGAATCCTCTCCCAGTGGCTCGCTGCGTTTCTTTTTGCTTGGCTCCGATGCTTTGAATCCTTCAGGAAACCAGAGCTGGCCGTGCTCTCGTCGCCGCTTACGGGACACCAGAACACCCAGACAGATGAAACCCAGAGCAGCCAAACCGAGGAAGATTATATACATGGGGTAGAGCTCTGAATCAGAGGGAGTGGGTCTCACACCTGGAATGATTGTTTAAAATAAAATTATTTTACATGACTGAAATGCATTGTGTTTGTGTATGCATATATGTGTATATGTATGGAAAATCTTATGGCTGAAACTGAGACACGTACTTGTGACAGCTTCAATGTAGGGAACATTGAGATTCCCACTGGTGGCCAGTGCTCCAAGGAATGCAGCTACATCTGTGGCACTCTGGAAGCATTCAGTAGACTGCTGGTAACACTGACGGTTGTCAATCTCCAGGTACACCACAGACCTATGAGCAGAGATAGATAGTCACATTAGCATTAACCTTTTTTAGCCTTTTTGTGATGTGAATACAAATCAGTGTAATTATTTAGTGATTAAATGTTAAACATAGCTAAAACTCTCTATGTTGTGCCCTACCCTTTGATTTGCAAAGGATCCAACTCTCTGCGTTTCCGGGAGCTGACGATGGATGACACACCCTCTTTAACTTGATCCAAAACACTGGCTGGCATCGAAGCCCAGTCAGGCCACCCATCTGCAGAGCGCTTCAGCACATTATGCTTAACAAGGTCTTGCTCATTGCCATAGTAAGGGAAGATCATGGGTTCTCCTTTGGCGTCACGGCGGAACACCACATTAGTGTGAAGGACACTGCTGAGCTCTCTGAGGAAGGCTGAAGAGCGGTTCTTAAGCTCATCTGGTGGGATGTGGACCACAAGAACTAAATGTCCATCAGCCAGTTTCTCTGGCATGTTGTTGGCACAGTCCAGTCCATCCCATTCACATTCTGCGTTGTTGCAGCCCTGGTCACAGTGACCATCAGCATAGTGGTCTTTACAATACTGATCATATAGAGGGCTGAAAAACAAAATAAGACTGGGTTAATATTCTGATACCGCCCCACAAATCTTAAAAAAAAACACCCAAGACATTTCTGTGACACTTACTTGCATTGTCCTTCTTGTCCTTGGCAATCAAAACCATCATAGAGACACCCAGGGCTATTACACTGCCCATCACACTTCCCATCATTGAAGTATCGCCAACACTGTAAAGCAGAGGAGCAGTTTTGCCACGGATCATCAAAATTAAGCGAACAGTCTCCTCCATCCCAGCCGCAGGCGTGGTTGTTGCACACTGAGTTGCAGATGTGGTTTCCTGCAAACTCGTCACACTGTGGAATCTCGCAGCTCATCTCCACCTCCGGAGGTGGGGTGATGTCCCGGCCAAACCCGCCAACGAACGAGTAGTCAAGTATATGGCAGAGCAGACCATTGAAGTTGCTGGGGCAGCTACACTGGAAAAACGGAGGGTCTGGAGTTATCTGACAAGTGCCACCATTGTAACAGGGGTTCGAGATGCAGAGGCTGTCAGTCGGAGTTTGGCACTCAGGCCCGGTGAAGGTTGAAGGACACAGGCAGCGTGGACTTAGGTGGCCTGACACACACGTGCCACCATTCCTGCAATTCAGACTCCCACAGGCACGAGAGTCATACTCGCAGGTGGAGCCAGTGAAACCCTACAGGGGCAGAAATGACACAGACTTTATGATTAGTGTGCTATGCTTTGGTTTAAAAGGACTTTTTAAGTGCTAACATTTAAGTAGACGCTATAATGTTTTACTCACAGGTGGACATTTGCAGACAAAACCATGAGGTGTGTTACTGGCAACAGCACATGTCCCCCCATTTCTGCAAGGTCGCCCTTTGCAGCCATCAAATACCTTGTCACAACGCTGGCCTGTGGCACAGAAGCAAAAAGCATGTGTCAGCTACTCTTAGAAAACATTTAGACTTTTGCTGTACTTTTGCTGCTGATCCACATTCAGTACCTGTATACCCAGTGCGGCATTCACACCGGTAGCTGTTGGTGAGTTGGATGCAGTTGTAGGAGCCTCTGGGGTCACAAGGATCTGACAAACACTCATTGACGTCCCCTTCACAGCGCTCACCTACATAACCCGGTGGGCACACACACTGGTAGCCTCCAATGCGGTCCACACACTTGCCATTGTTAAAGCACTTGGGCTCATTAGTGAGTGGGTCTCTGAAGGGGTTGCAGTCATCTAAGTTAATCTCGCAGTGGACACCTACGGGAAACAGATAAGTTGGGTTACACACCATGGATACCTAGGTATTCATTTATCAAGTATATTTTTTGGAATGTGTGTATGCACATATGCTAAACTATAAGATACCTTGTGTTCCTCTGGGACACGAGCACTTGTATGTGTTGATTAGGTCGATGCAGGTCCCTCCATTTTGGCAGGGCTGAGACTGACATTCATTGATCTCTTTTGAGCAGTTCACACCATGGTAGCCAGGGACACACTGACAATAAAAGATATTCAAGCATATTTTGTTATTTAAATGAGAAACAAGTTTAGAGGGTTACCAGAAATAAACAGCCTCTTGATGTATCTATTATATCATATTTCAGAGTGACTATTAAATCCATATCAGCTGCAATCCCTTCAGAACAGTTTGTCTTAATGCCAACCAATCACTTGGTGGCTCAGCTGATTCCCATATGCATCTGCAAATCACTTTGCAACCCACCTCTATCCCAGCTCCTCATTTAATGCTCTAACTGACTTAATCACTGTTATAACGGTTGTATTCTCTGCTACTGCTCTCACTGCTCCCTGCTTTCCATGCATGTTCATGAAGGGGTTGGGAGGTGCCTTACGAGTACCACATATATAGGAAGTTCCCAGAAAAGAGTCATAGCACCAAATATAAATCAGTGTCCTGGTGACAATGGTTTATCAAGCTGGCTTAGCTGACAGAGTCCTGTCCAGGACTTTATTTAAGATAACTTAAATAAATCAATTCATCTTTAAATTACTCATATATCCTTTTACCTCACAACTGTAGCCTCCTAGATAATCAGTGCAGGTGGCTCCATTTTGGCAAGGGTTGGGTGAGCACTCGTCCACCTGTTCCTGGCAGTAACTGCCAGTGTAGCCAGCTTGGCAGCGGCAATAATGCGTGTTTCCAGCATCCAGACACTGGCCTGAATTCCGGCACAAGTGAGCCACGTCAACACCTACAATCAAAGACAAACGAGGAGTTTCAGAATGTACAAACTGCCCACCAGACTATAGCAAATTTACTATCAAAAGCTTCACCTTATAATCGAAATGAGCGTACCTTGCTGTTTAGCTGCCACCTCACAGGAAACACTTGGGATGTCACAGTAGAGGCCAGTCCATCCAGTCTGACACTGGCAGGTGTAGGAGGCACCTTGCTGCCAACACGAACCTCCATTTTTGCAGGGAGCAGAGTCACACCAGCGCACAAGATTCTAATTTAGGATAAAAAAGAGAGAAGGTACTTAGATGTAGTAAAGAAGCCTAGGCATGTGATAAGACAAAGATAAGAGTATTTCTCCCTACCTGACAATTGATCCCTGTGTAGCCATGAGGACAGGTGCATTTGTAGGTCCCATAACTGTCAAGACAAGTGCCTCCATTGAGGCATGGCTTGGAGTCACACTCATTGATATCATATTGACAATAGCTCCCTGTGAATCCGGGTAAGCACAGGCAGGTGAAAGTGTTGATTCCATCCACACAGGTGCCACCATTAAAGCAAGAACTATTGAAACAAGAAAATAGGAAATGTTAAATCCCTTACTTTCCTCTGGGTCAGTTCATCAGAACAGTTTAATAATAACAGATTGTAGTGAGGGGAGCTACCTGTCAGTGCAGTCGTTTGTGTTGATCTCACAGTTGATACCGCTGAAGCCAGGTGGGCAGGTGCAGGTGTAGCTGTTCACACAATCGGTGCAGTTGGCCCCGTTCCTGCACGGGTTGCTCTCGCACTCATTTATGTCCTGCTCGCATCTGCCACCACGAAACCCGGGCGGACAGGTGCATGTGAAACTGTTGATGCCATCGCGGCACAGGCCACCATTACTGCAGGGATCTGAAATGCAAGAAAAGGAAGTATGATTGCCACTTTTGTTTTAAGTCAAACACAAAGTGGGAACTTAAAAGGCTTTAGATTTGCTTCTTACTTGGTTTGCAGTCATCGATGTCTGTCTCACACTTCTGGCCAGAGTAACCCGGCTGGCACTTGCACTGGTAACCTCCCATGGTGTTGAGGCAAAGGGCGCCATTGCGGCATGGGCTCTTCACACATTCGTTGATATCGATCTCACATGTTTGACCTGAAGGGGAAAACAAAAAAAAATGTATTGTACTGTTGGGTAATTATATACTAACTGACTACACACACATTCAGCCAAACAATCAAAAAAAAAGAAAAACACTAGCTGGAAAAATGTATACCTTGCCATCCTTCAGGGCAGATGCAGGAGAAGCTTTGATAATCTTCCGACTCCTTACATATTCCACCATTTTTACATGGCCTGGAACTGCAGGGGGCCAGTAGAGTCTCACAATTTTCCCCTGGTATGACCAAAAAAACCAACATTGATTGAATCACTCTGGCATTACATAGGAGCTCCTTTGAGTACCTAACTGCATGTAATAAAATAAGCACCACAGTTTCAGTGACTGCAAAACACAATTTCAAAAGCAACACAATTTTTTTTAAATTCCAGTTTCCATTCCACTTCCTTATTCATTTCCATGACATCTTAGCCAAACAGGAAAGGCCTTCCTGTTTCCTGCTATTGTTTGTTCATAGACAGGAAACAGGACATGGCGGAAGTGGGACTAGTGCTCGGAGCAGTGTCCGGGTCTCTGCGTTACATTAGCCACAACGGCCTGTTATTCCAAAAAGCACACACACACACACGCTATTATCCCAGCAAAACAGACGAGCAGATCTTTCCACACAGAGACGTCAAAAACCAGACATCCCTGTCAGTAGCCGCTGGGTGATGTTTTCAAAAACAACACGGAATATAACAATCTAATCCTTTTTCAGTGGAAACTTGGAAGATTGTGTTCATGCTATCAGACCTGTGCAAACAGCTAAAAGCAGGTGCTAGTTAAATGAACAATCCAGTTAGCAGTTGTAATTCTCACAGTGGGAGATAAGCAGTTACATGTCGTACCGGTGTAAGGAAGCAAACAATTGCACTTGTATCCAGCCACATCATCGATGCAAGTGCCCTGGTTGAGGCAGGGGTTGGAGGCGCACTCATTGATGTTAGTTTGGCAATTAGGACCTACAGCAGTTGGAATTAGAGAACACACTTTGGTTAGATGTTGGCCAACAAGGCTCTCCTCATTCAATCTGTGCGCGAATAAAAAAGAAAAGTGCAGGTAGGGCCAAACACTGACCTGTGAAGCCAACTCGGCACGTGCAGTGGTATCCGCTGGTCATATCCTTGCAGGTTCCTCCGTTCATGCATGGGTTGGACTCACATTCATTGTTATTGATGTCGCAATTTTGGCCGCTCCAGCCAGAGTCACAGGTACATTTGTATCTTTAGTAGAAAGGCTTGTTCAGTAATTGATATATATAGAAATATATATGTGTGTGTGTGTGTACTTTTTTTTCCTCATACAACCTGGATCCCTACTCACCCATTAAGAAGGTCCTGGCATCTGCCATGTATGCAGGGGTTGCTGCTACACTCGTCAACCTCGGACAAACAGGTGGCATCATTGTATCCCTCTGGGCACAGGCAGGTGAAGCTATTGATGCCATCCACACATGTGCCTCCATTGTGACAGGGATTGATGGCACAGTCGTCAATGTTGATGTTACACATTGCTCCTGTAAGACAGTAAATCTGGTTTTAAGAACAGTGTCACAAACGTTTCTTTTGGATGAACTGAAGTGATCAATAACTAAGCTGGCCATTATCGAAGCCAAACAGCTGGATACTCCCATGTGATATAATTTAAGGCCTTACAGTTTGCTCACTGAGATAATCTGTGCAGGGTTTTTTTTGCATATGAAAAACAAAAAGACAAACTCCCTCAATATTCAACAAATACAATGTGTACCAAGCCTGGTGGCCCCTGGAGGCTCTTTTACCTCTCCTACATTGATTGAATAGGGCCCTGTTGAATAGGCAGAAGGAGCCCTTCAGCTGAATCACAGAGAGGGGGGAGCACACACACACACACACACACACACACACACACACACACACACACACACACACACACACACACCACCCCCATCCAGGAGACCTAACCTCACCCAGGGCTGTTTACAGGGACAGAAGGCCAGACTTATTTCACACATGGCTGAGTAACAATTAACCCCACCCCCCTTTCTGATCTTGTACCCGGCTCCCTCCTCCTATGCTCTTCATCAGTCAGGAGAGGAGGGCCCAACTGCCTGATCTTCAGTTACAATAGCCCTCTGTCCCTCTGTGTCTCAGTCCTGCCGTGCCCTCTACACTCAGCACAAAAAGTTGTTTTTTTTTTTGGGGGGGGGGGGGGGGGGGGGGGGGGGGGGAGGCAGCCTTCACATCCACACACACACACACACACACACACATTCCCCCTAACCACACATCCATCCCTGGTTTTAGCACAATCACATAACCACTACCAGTCAGAACCGGATCCATGTGACCTGCCTGGTCTATTTCTTAAAGAGTGCCTGTCACCAAAGTTCTGTATTTTAGTGCATTACAGGTTGGCTTGCTTAGTAAATCAAGTGTTAACTGGCTTGTTGTGCAGACACACTAATAATCATCAGATATGTGATTAAAGGACAGCCTCTCTTTTCCTTTCAAAGTATCAGTTTACAGAGTCTTTGCAAGCTCAACGTCACAATCTTTTCAGACGGGAAACAAAGTCAGTGCTTTGTGTGTGCTGTGTGCATGTATCAGGCTGTGTTCCCTTTCTCTTCTCCTCCGTCCCACATAGGCAACATGACACCATTGTTCCACAGGAATGGGTCCGTCAGCCACCTGTTCTACCTGCCCCTCCCAAAGCTCAGGTGACCACCCCCCTGCACCTGTAAACTCCACCCAGCGCTCACCTGTGTAACCGGGCTCGCATGCACATTCATAGCCATTTATTTTGTCGATGCACTTCCCGTAGTCACAGGGCTTGCTCTTGCAGTCATCCAGGTTCACTTCACAATTGAAACCTGTAGATCAGAATATACATAAGGGGCAGAAAAAAGGTGAAGAAAGTGCAGGCATATTTCACTGGAAGAATTTCAAAGTTGTATAATATTAAAGTCTCACCCGCAGTGCCTTGTGGGCAGGAACAGATGTATGTATTCTCCCTGTCCTGGCAAATGCCGCCGTTCTTACAGGGCTGGCTTAGACACTCGTTGATGTTAGTTTCACACAAGCGGCCAGTGTAGCCTGGGCGGCACTGACAGGTGAAGGAAGCCAGGCCATCCCTGCAGGTGCCATAGTGGCAGGGATTGGAGTAGCACTCATTGATGTCAATCTCACAGTGCTGCCCTGTGTATCCTGTAATGTAGGAGAACAGCTTTAACACCCGCAACTTTTTTCTAAGAAAGACAAACAAGATTACGCAATAAATTAGAAGAAAGGATTAGTCTGGTGTACCTTCAGCACATTCACAGGTGTACTTGTTGGGTCCATCGGTGCATTTAGCTCCATTCTTGCAGGGTGTGCTGGCACACTCGTCAACGTCCACCTGACAGAGACTCCCTGAAAAGCCTGCAGATGCATTTTTTTAAAACAGAGAATTAAACTTCTTTCAATATTGAGAGGAAATATATTTGCAGAAATGCAGAAAATTGCTGAAATTTGCATCTAAAAAAGGCCACGTGGTGCTGAAAGTCCTAACAAATCATTCCACAACACTCCCTTCACCCCTCCTTTTTCGGGCTCTTACTGTGCAGTGAAATCTTTCTTTCAAACCACATCACAATAGTCCACAGCTTACCAGCTAAAAACCAAACCCTACCCCCCCAATTCTGGCGCTAAGCTCTTACACAAACTCTCCAGCCCGCCAAATATGCTAATGTTTCTGCAGCCCTGTCTGTTCTGTCCAGCACACTCGTAAATGCTTCACTGACACTATTAGAAGAAGTAAATCATTTACGTTCAATCGGGGGACTGCATGCACGGCACTCATTGACAGATAGTTAATAATCCACCCTCTTTTCTTAGCTCCCATTGTCTTGCCAAAAAAAGGGAGGGTTAAAATGATACCATGGAAGCTATTTTTGTGGCTGTTTTTACTGTAGTAATCAGATTATTTCTCACCTTTGGGGCACTCGCAGTGGAAGGAGTTGATCTTGTCAATGCACTTGCCATTGTTGAGACAAGGTTGGCTGGCACACTCATCTGTGTTGATGTGGCAGAACACACCCTCATATCCTGAAATGGGAGTTATAGGTCAGGTCACGTTTCTTTTCTTACCACAAAGTAAAGGAAAAAAACATGTCAAAAGAAAAGTAGTCTTCTTGTATTACAAACCGATGCTTTACCTGGCATGCAGATGCAGTGGAACCCTCCGATCTGGTCCAGGCAGGTGGCATCATTGTGGCAAGGATTAGACATGCATTCGTTGACATCCATCTCACAACGAGGCCCTTCATACCCTTGGAGGCACTTGCACTGGAAGGAGCCCTTTGTGTTGAGGCAGCGACCGCCATGCTCACAGGGGTTGGCACCTAAAACATTAAATATGCAAGTTGTAATAAATAAATGTAATAAATCAGTTCTGCGTGTTAACTGCAAAGAATCAGAATCATCAGAGGGTTGTAATCCAAACTAAAGGAGACAAACTGGTAGCTTAATAACATACCCAGAGAGCACTCATCGATATCCAGGTTGCAGGCCGATCCAGTGTAACCTGGGGGACAGGTGCATATTGCCTTGCCATTGACTGGGTTGGTGTCGCAGTTGGAGCCCTTCTGGCATGGGTTGCTGATGCAGGCATCATCAAGGTGGCACAACAGACCTGTAGCCATGGATGTATTACATTTTACTCTCTAAACATTAAGATCATGATATGTCTGCATAGCATTCACAGAGGGGTCACAAGAGCCATACCTGTGCGTCCATGGGGGCACTCGCAGAAGAATGAGGCCACGCGGTCGTGGCAGGTGGCACCGTGGTGACAAGCTGCACTGGCGCAGTCATCAATGTTCTCGCTGCAGTCGTCGCCGGTCCACCCATTTACACAGACGCAGTGATAGCCACCATGCGTGTCATGGCATGTCCCGCCATTCTGACATGCATTGGGCATCAGCTCGCACTCGTCCACATTTTCTGTGCAGTATTGACCTAAAAGAGAAAAAAAAAAGTTGGTATTTATTATCTTAAAATGTTATTGGATGATTTTTTTAAAGCCTTTAAGTGAAAGGTACCTGTGTAATGAGGTGGGCATCGGCAGTTGTAGGTGTTCACCCCGTCCACACAAACACCACCGTTCTGGCAGCTGTGGCCTGGACAGTCATCGATGTTGATCTCACAGTTGTGGCCTGTGAAGCCTGTTGGATTGGCGTGGGGTGAGAACAAACGAGTCAAAATGTAGAAAAGCTCTTGCGACACTTGATTGCGGGTAATAATCAGACCTTTCCTTCCTGCATAAAAATAGATATACAAGCTCGTGGCAGAGCACAGCCTGTCCCCTCTGTTAACATCAAAGGCTTGTGTGGGTGTTTTATAGGCACAATAGCTCCGCTTAACAATCAACCCACAGCTCCACAGGTGCCTGTACTGGTGCGCTATCTAAACGCATTCCAGCAAAGACACCCGCAACTGGCACGCAGCGTGACTTAAAACTTCGACACACAACATCAGTTATTCATCCGCATGTCCAAACAACGGGCTCTGTGCTGACCACATAATGAGACAAAAACACAGGCAAGTTAAAGCTTGATCCAACCACCCTTTTATTTTAACTGATGTGGTGTGCTAGGGATAAGGAGGTAATACTTTCCCTAAGAGTCCGCAATGTACACTGCTACTACTCCAAAGTAAGATTGTGACCTTTGGAACTAACTGTGACCTTCTATGAAAAATTATACAGTACTTTCTAATAAAAATTAGAAAGCATGGTATGAATAATTTAAACATAAGTACTGTATAGGTTTGATGCAAAATCCCTAATTGTTTTTTCTCCTCTTTATTTCCCCACATCTACACGTATGTATTGTGTGTGCACTTTCTACACATCTGGTGTCCTGACTCTTAACAGCAGTTACCACAACATTGAGCAATAAATGTGGCAGACAGGCTGGCAGTGTTGATGTGAAAAACAAGCTATTTTTGCGAGTCTGTGATCTCGTGAATAGGGTGTGTAAATCTATAGGTTTGTGTGCATGTGGGTTTCTCTGCCATTGTAGGGGCTCGCTACCGATTATCAGAAGGAAACGTCTGTGCAACTGCATCCTGCCTGTGCAGGCTGGCAGAGAGAGAGGGGAAGAGCGGTGATTCCAGATTACTCCACTCCACCCAATCAGATTTTACTACAACAACAGGCTGGTTTGTAGGTCAACTGATGTAACAGGAAAAACAATTGTGTGTTTTGTTACCACACTAACCATCCACAACTCCACGTGGCAGCTACCATTACTCTGTAAATTCATGTTTGTGCCATACCTGGAAGACAGCTACAGTCGTAAGCGGTGTCCCCCTTCTGGACGCAAGTGCCTCCATTCTGGCATGGTGACGGGCTGCATGGCAGATAGGGGTTCTCGCAGTGCTGGCCTGTGTACTCTTGAGGACAACGGCAGTGATACGAGCCCACCTCATTCACGCATACGCCGCCATTGAGACAGGGAGAGGGAGTCTGGGCACACTCGTTTACATCCTGCTTGCAGGTTTGACCAGTAAAAGCGCGTGGGCATTTGCAGATGTAGGTGGATTCTAAGGCTGAGCACAGGCCACCATTTGCACATGGATTGGAAGCACACGGGTTGGCAGCCTGGCAGGTTTTACCTGGAAAGTAACATAGTAAAAGTGAAATAATCATAAAAAGGGCTTAAAAGAGGGGCAAAAGATTTGTAGTCACAAAACAAGTTTTGAACATTTCCATACATACCAGACCATCCAGGTGGACAGTCGCAGCGGTAGGCATTGAGGGCAATGAGATGGCATGTTCCTCCATTGCGACAGGGGGAGCTCATACAGGCGTGGTTGGTGGGGGTCAGGCACAGTCGGTCAGTGAAACCCAGGCGGCACACGCAGCGGAAATCGAACGTGTTGCTATGGGAAACAGCGCGGCATTCGCCACCGTTGCGGCATGGCGAAGGACTGCAGGGATTTGGATACTGGCACCGGCTGCCTATGTAGTCACTGGGACACCTGGGAACAGACAGCGAAGAGAGGGAGCAGCAATGATTAGAAAAGCATGACTTTTTTTTTAGCATGGGAACAATTATCTAAACAAAAGGGGAGTAAAATGAGGGGTTTGACGTGTAAGGGGGAGGTGTAGAAGGGAACTAAAAGTTTCCCGCCCAACAAAGTCCCACTGCAGTGTGACAGGGATAACATGTTGTTCTAATACGTCTCTCTGGATTAGCTTCCCTCAGAACCTTGAAAATACATTCTGCCGGGACAACAGACGCCACAAAATAGTCTAGCAGTCTAACAGCCTGTTCCCATCTACCTTTCGTCCCCATGCTGTCCATACTCATCCACAATGACCGTAGAGATCAAGGGGAATGTGCCGCTCATGGATGACTGATATGAAGCTCTGCATTCAGGCCCTAAGCCTGCTTCCCTCCTATCCAGACCAAGGACTGTTACTGCTAAGTCACACAGCTCAAAGTGGCTGATTAGTTGAACAAATTCTCTCATAAATTTCACAAAGATGGGTTCTGCCCACTGTGGTTACAGGGTGTTTGTAAAAAAAAAGAAAAGAAAAAATCAATACATTTTGACCAAAGAGTACAAGAAATTGACTGTTTTAGCATTGTGCTAATGAAATGCACAGACATTATTTGATATGCAGCCCGTACATAACACTGCAGTCCCATCTGTCACGTGAGGGAGCATTTAAAGTCACCAGAAAAGTGTTTACATTTGAATTGGGAGGCTTGTGTGACTGTGTGTAGCTGTGACCTGAGTGTGTGAGTGGTTATGTGTAAAGGAGGGCATCTGTTGGCCTCCTAGTATCTCCACAGGGAGCAGGTGTGCATGTTAATGAAGGCAGCTGTTGGTCAGGACTCCTTCTCCTCCCCCATCCTCGTGTCCCCTCCTCCTTTCCCCTTCCTCCTCCCCCTCCCTTCTGTCCCCTTCTCAGACAGGGGTGCTGACAAAGCCAACCTCTCCTCCGGGGACATAAAGAACCCATGTGAAGTCAGCTGTTGCAACTTCTGTGCCTCCAAACCACACGACTTATTCTTAATTCCTCTCTTACTTACCTGTTCCCTTTTTTTTTGTTTATTTCCCTTTTCACATAAAATATTTCCTTCTAGTTTTCTCTACTTTAGCTCTCATTCAGCTTACCATGGGGAATCATTTTTTCCTGTTAAAGGGACATTTTTCTTTTAAACTCGTAGCTGTTTCCCTTTTGCAGATTTCCCCTTGTGTTGCACCGGATTGTTCAAAACTCTATTGTTGACTTAGATAGGTGAGACCAACAGGGAGTTTTTAGCAGGGCCTCTACAGGGAGTCCAGACAGTTGTAATTGGCGCAAGATTGTAAAAGCATTTGAGGTGACTTTGAAGTCACCGGGAAAACACACTGAGTGAATTATAAAGGTAATTCACTGCTGAGGTACAAAAATCTCACCCACTATGATAAAAACGAGGTGTTAATAATGGTGTGTGTGTACCATCCTGTGTGTGTGTGTGTGTGTGTGTGTGTGTGTGTGTGTGTGTGTGTGTGTGTGTGGTTAACTCCCACGCAAACTGACTGTAATAGACCTTGTTTGTCCTGAAGTCAGAGATAAAGATCCACCCACACGCTGAAAAGACCAGCAGCACACACCACGGCAACAGGTCTCTCCCAGCGCTGCAATGTCCCCTCAGGCCAGAGCAGATGCTTCCCCGACCTCTGACCCTAAACACTTTTGTGACTGTGGGACAGCCCCTTTGCCTTCTCTTCCCTCTCTCCACTCTCCCTGCTGGGCCTGATCTACCATCTGTCACTCTGGGGGTGACTTTATGCTCTGACACAAAACGTGCCCAACTGTGCGCTGGAAATGCCACCGCTGTGGAAAATGTCATGTGAAATGACTGAGGGTGGCGTACAGTAATCAAAGGCATGTATAATGTTGTCAGTCTTGGTTTTTCCTTTCATGATACTTGACAACGTTCCAAGATCACCGACTATTTTTCTTCTCTCTTTTGATTTTCACTCGTCCTTTTGTCTTTATTACATATTTGTTTCTGCCCTTTCCTCCTCATTTGCTTTGTCTGGTTAGTTGATGTTCCCTTGAATGTGTCTCATCATTAGCCAAGATGTGACCCCTGGGGTCCACATCTGTTAGTAAGACCAAGAGCGGAGCAATGTAGCCCAGCTAGAGAAAATGAGAAATGCACTGGATTTGGAAGCCTCTCAAATCCCACTACAGCAATAAAATCCATGAGAGAGAAACACTGTTATATTAAAAGGGTGTATAATAGTCATACAAAGATTGTGCACTCTCAGGCTGTTGAACCTAAAAAGGGCTAAACTGCATAAAGTGTTTACTAAACATTGAATCATGCTCATTTGGTTTGGTAAAATGCGCATTATTGCTTGGAAATCAAACCACCTTCCTAAACAAAAAAATTACTCTCTACAAGTAACATATATCTTCAAAAAAGGGGATCTTAGAAGAATCATTGGACAATAATAAAGCGGTTTCTGTTCCACTCTCTAAAATCAGTGAAGTTGGTAGAGGCGGTCAGAATGAGAAGAATTTGGCACCTGTCTGAATAACAGCACAGCCTGACAGTGAGCTCACTTTCATTCATAAAAGTACGGTAAACAGCCGACGGCATAACTCTGATTCCCTGTGTGTGTGTGTGTGTGTCATGCACCTTGTTCTGCTGCACTCACTTATCAACGCTGTAAAAACATCCCAGCTCACGATCAAAACCAGGAAAAACACCTGCCTGCCATTCCACCTCTTGTGATGATTATCAGTGAAAGCCGATGGAGTAGTCTGGAGTCTATTACTTCAGATTACCATCAAGTCAGGTGGGCACAAGTGTGTTACCACAACATATTCATTCATCATTACTTGTTTGGTCGCTATAAAGGGTGACTCACATTCCAACCAGATAACATTCCCCCCCATGCACATGCAGTTACTAGAAATATCAAGACATGCACACATTTTCTGGCTAGAAGAGTTATTTCATTTGATAGCCTCTACTGCTAGATATGAACTTTCAACACCCACTAGAGTGACACAGGCCCTTATCGCTCTGCTCTGACAGCATTGCATCAGCATCTCCTGCTTTGAAGGTTTCCAGATCAGTCTCCAAAGTAGGTGTGAAAAAATATGCCTTTACATTATATATGCAATGCGTTCTCTTCTGGGAGTTCTATATCTGAAAATTGCACATCAACTGTAAGAAGATGGGACCTTTTTTTTCCCCCACCAGCCTCTTTCAGTACTATATCATGTGGCCCCTGGCATCTGGGGAATGGGCCCAACCAGGGGAGTGGCAGCATTAGAGCTTAAACCCCAAATAAAAAGGCAACACCAGCAGGCACCTTAAACCCACTAAGCACTTGTATGTCCCTGATTCAGGGAGCTGAGCTTTTATAGAGACCTTCCTGGTAATCCTATAGGAGGACAAAAGAAGAGCAGCATTCTTAGAGGAAGAGTGTAAAAATCATTTCAGGTTGTGACTGAGACGCATTATCGTCAATAAACAACACCATACAGCTCCCTTTACTAGCTACATCACATTAAGTGAAATTCTCTCGTCTGGTCTATTTCTGTCAGTGCAGTATTCGAGACATGTGGGGCGACAGTTGAGATGTTTATTCTTAACACTTATCTCTGACCAAAACGGCACCCATTTCAGCAAAGCAGCAATAACAGTGAGTCTGTCACGTAAAGGCCAGACCGAGGGCAACAACCTTTTAACCTGACTTTGCCCTCATTACAGTCTGACAAATGGAAACTAAATTTGACTCACACTATGCTTGTGCCCTCAAACTTTAAAGTTGCCTACATTAAAAAAGACTGCTGCAGCTTCGTGGGAAACAGGAAGCCCCAGACCTTGAGATAACCTCTTAATTCACAGAATCGCAACCGAGTACTTCCCCACTGCAGACACTCGTTGCTATTTCCGTGTCCAATATCGCCACAATTTACATAAACTCTCCGACTTCCCCTAAAGTTACTCAGTCATTTAATGTAAAGAGATTTGTCTTCAATCGAGGAAACAGCATTAAAGGTTTTAAAGCTGGTTCCCCCTTTGTTCCTTTTGAGTGTTTCGATTTTCTCTGGAGGTGTATGCTGTCACACACATTAAGACCATATTCTTGTTCCATTTTTAAAACCAGCATGGGAACCTTACTATCTCAGCCAATCAGTCAACCACACAGCTAGCTGTTATATTTCTTTTAGCTAAATCTAACCTTACTCTACCAAGCTGACTGCTGTGATTGTAGAATGAATTAAAGCTACCATCTTTAGAGGTTTTGACTCTTGTTGAATTTACAGTTGGTTGGGGTTAAAAATCACCTTAAAATCCTTCATTTGAATATCAGCTTGAGAAAAAGCAGATTCTAGTGAATGCAACATGAATAAAGAAGACAAATCTAATCCTTTTCCTGATTTCCTAAAGGTATGACGTAATATTGGGGGAGGGAGGAAGGGTGTAATGTTGTTCATCATTGTCGGCATGTGATTCGACTCTCGCACTCGTGAGAACTGTGCCGAAAAGAGGATTCAGATCTGTCTTAACCACTCAAAACTGTGCCACCATATGCTGCATAACCACAAAAGCAGAACATGATTCAGTGGTATCTCCGATAGTTGGTTCTGTGGGTTTGATGTGTTATAACCTGCTGACCTTCCCCTAAACATCACGTGAGGGCGACCGCACAATTTAGATGCCCTCAGCTGAACTCCACCACTGCTTTCCTTTTTCTTGTCGCAGTGCAGGCATCCCCTCCTTTCTAACTCAGCCGACTTTCCACCTATGTGTCAGCAGCACAAAATTTAAAAGCGAATTTGATGTGACACAGCATGGCACAAAAATATGGACCACTGCTGGAAGATTCTCTGCTACAGACACTTTACCCTGACCCCCCGAATCTCACAGTGTCCCCATGACTGATAGCTGCTTAGCTTGGCAAGGATGAATGATGAATGAGCGGGAAGCCAGGAGGAAGAGAGAGCGCGGGTGGGTGAAGTGATGCTCTTATCCTGTCTGTTTTTAATTGGACTGAGCAGAGATGAAGAACACAATAACAGCTTTGTGGGATCGGAGGGTGGAGAGAGTTTCTGTGTGAGAGCGTGCGCACACGTGCAGGGCGCTGTGTGTGACTGTGTGTGTGTGCAGAGCGTGCAGATTCACATATTGTGAATTGGTGCCCCTGGGCTACTCGCGTAGGTCCTTCAATAGCTCTCCCTTGTCCCCGCAGACCAGAGGAGAGCCTGCCATGATCACATGCCCCAGGGCAAACCAGGCCACCTCTGAGTTTCTTTCAAGAGGGGAGAAAAAATAAAGTGACGCCACAAGTAAAAATCACACATAAAGATGCTTTCAGAAAGGATCAGTTTCCAACTCAGACCAGATAAAAGTTGGTGTCTCATTACATTATATTAAAATTTACAGGAAGGCCAGCTCAAGGGAATATGTTTGCATATTAAAACGTCTCACCCAAAAACATCAATCCACACTCTAAACAAACAGCCCCACAAGCTGCCTCCCTGTCTATTCCCACTTGTTCGCCCTCAAATTTCTGCACTTTATTCCAATTAATCTCACTCTCTTGACATCCAATCCAATTACATTTCCCAGCCATCTGGCTTTCAAATGGAGATCACAAGCGGGTGAGGTGGGGGTGGTTGGGGGAGAGAGCCATTCAAAACGACGGAGAGAAGCCTTTTGGAGGAGGGGGAGGTATGGCAGGGGTTTGGTGTGTGTTGTGGTGTTTGGGGTGGCTGTGGCATGATGGGAAGCCCCACTCAGATTAGTCACACAGCATTATTCTGACTGCAGGACAATGGGTGACGGGCGGCGGGCGAGCCCCAGCTGTCGCCCATGAAAGAGCAGAAAAACAAGATTTAGGACTGGACGCGTCCTCTCACTTTGCCAGGTGAAGGGGGACTTGCATTCATTAAGGGGCTGATGAAGGGGGGGGGGGCTTTGTGTGTGTGTGTGTGTGTCCGGCCTCCCCTTTCTCATCTCCCCAGCACTCTGAGGCTGCTCTCTCTTTTCATTTCTGCACTCCTTTAAAGTCTTTTCTTTTCAGGGAATGTGTGCAGAGAGCAATGCAGCTCTCGGAGGGGTACAGGAGCACAGCAGCCCAGAGGCAACTTAAGGGCCTCTGGTTGCTGAGCAGAGAGACCGCTCAAAGGCTGGAATTAAAAGGGGGAATATGTGGCCTCTTTTTCTTCCCCACCCGTAAAGAAGTACCACGATTGCCCCACAGTGCACTACTACGACCATACAAGCTCCAAGTAACACACAAAAAAGATAGCTATGGTGTTTCCTCACTGCCTGCAGCAGCATCTTCATGTGTTGCTCTTAGGCTCCCTGTTACTTACTTGCATTCACCATTTCCGTTTGGGGTGGCTTCACATCTTCCTCCATTAAGGCATGCCTCGGTGGGTAGAGAGCATTTAAGACCTGTTGAATGCATAAACAAATATATAGATCAAAACATGTTTTACCCAGCACAGTTTCTCTGTGCACACAGGACGGAAATGAGCACACTGGGATTAATCGGGATTAAGCTGCAGGTGAAATCATGAGGGAATTATCCAGCAGTTAAGTTTTGTTTTTTGGGTTGTTTTTTTTTTTAACACAGCTTTATTAGCAAATTTTAATGCACACGCGTCGTGATTTTTAAATTGATTTGTTCCACAAGTGTCCGCAGGGGATATTGGGAAGCCTGTTCGTGGACACTGGTGAGGCGGTGAGGCTAGAAGCGCGTGGTGCGTGGCTTTTTTTCTTCTTTTTTTTTTAATTCAGGGGAGGGGGCTGCGGGGGGACGCACGCTTTTGCGGGGAGAGCGCAGCAGCTGCGGGGCTCAGATGCTGAACAAAAGAAATCGTGGTGCAGCACGAGCCATAAAACACCCTCCTCGGGTATTGTTTACCGGGCAGACGGGAATAACAGCACCTCCTCCTCCTCCTCCTCCACCCCCCGCCAACCCGGGACTCACAACACTCTCCCACACTTGTAGACAAAAGGTGCTTGCAACCCCCCCCCCCCCCCAAAAAAAAAAAAAAAAATCCGCGTCCCTCCGCACCAACTTCCATTATCTCATATTTTACATGAAAGTGGTCCAATAACAGCTTACAAATAGACCGTTTATTGTCTAAAACTCTAAATGTCGTTTTTTTTTTATAAAGCATTAAAAATATTTGTTGATAAAATTCTTGATATAAATTTAGAGTAAGAAAACAAATTAAATGTTGTGTTCAGTTAGTTAGCTTTTGATCGTGGTTCCAACATTGCTGCATCTACCGCATAAGCTCAGCTGATTTTAGTGTGACTGCTCTGCAATGAGCGGACAAAATAGCTCGCGACATCTTCATTTAGCGCACACCGGGGGAGCCAGCCAAGCGCACTGCAGCTTCTGGTTTCTTCACTTTCCCACGGCCAAGAGAAGCTGGAAAACTTTCATCGAGATTTATTTATGCAACTTTTTAATACTCCGATCATAATTATACAGCATGACATTTAAATCACTCAAATCAGTTTAATCGAGTGTCTTTCTCTTCCTCTTTATAATTCACAAACTTCTCTAAAGCCCACTTTAATTGTTGCGAATATCACAGATAAGTCTCGGTCATGCTCTGTGGCAATGCACGCTCAAAAATAAATAAAAATTGTTTACCTTGTGCGATGGCGATTGCTGGAATCAGAAATGTTAGTTTCACAAAGAAACGATACATTCCTCCTCTTCAACTTCACAAATGTTGTTGACTCCCGCGTTGGGTTCGCATAGATCCGCAGTTGATGAATCCAGGTGTTGTCTTGAAATAAATATCCAAGAAAAAAAAATATGAAGGTAAATCCAACAGCGAGAGATGGGTGAGAGAAAGTCTTCAGCTGGACTCAGTTCATAGATGTTAACCTGCTGCCTTCCGAGTTCTCAATGAAATCGGTGGGCAACTCTACAAGTTCCTCCCACTATTCCTCCACACCTCCCCTCCTCCCACACAGGACGAAATCACGCTTCCTCTCTGGGGGGAAGAAACAGTGTCCCTCTCAAAGTAAACTTGGTAATAGTAAACAGCAGCATTTTATAGGGATTTTTAACCATTTTCTTTGCTTCATTAAAGCTTGCATCTACTTCCTAGCCTGCCAAAGAAACATACTTAAATTTTCACTCATAATAAATTGAGACAATGAAAATCAAGATACAGGATAACCATTTAGTTACTAACATTAACCTTTAAAGACAGCCGAAATGGCATTCAACCATAACAGTAACAGAAATCAAATTATAATGTAATACCATTATAGTATAGTATAATATACCATATACTATATACTTGGTAACAACACATAATTAATGTCCAAATGTACATAAGAGTATACTGAGGTTGTAATGGCATATTTTTACAGTGTGGTGCTATTGCTTTGACTAATATATCAAGAAAAAAGATCTGAATGTTTCCCCAACACTCAGCAAACAACTACCTAAACAACTAAGCAAACAAAGAACACTCATTAAAAGAAATACTTACACTTGTAGCTTTCTACTTCCACAACCTTTATTTGACAGCTAAATTTGCCAGAAATATAAAAAAATAAAAATAAAATAAAAAAGGTAAATGTTTACAGCCTAGTCTTATAAACAATTTTTAAAAGTGATAGGTTTGCTTTAGGGGTGTTACACACAGAGCACCATGCAAAAGTCTCAAGCCACTCCAAATTTCTTTGCCAGGTAAAGGGGACATTGTTTGTTTGTTTGGAATTTGTGTGATTGTTTGCAGTGTGCAATACTGCAAATTGTACTGCAACTACAGCACCAGTATTGCAGCTGATACTGATACTTTTAACCTATAAACACATTTTATGTAGGAGAGAGCTGTGTGTCCTGAGTTACGAGATGAACCATCATCAAGCTGGTTTTTACTTTCCACAATAATTAGCTAACACGAATAAAACACACCTTTCAGCTTTTCATGTTTTTTGAAACTGGTTGTTTTGGAGACCTGGGATGCAAATGTGCCTGTCTTTAAAGTGCTTTGGGTTCACACATCTTTCAAATTGCATGTTTGAAGTATGTTTTTTACAATAATATCGATATTTAGATGGCTCCACTCATCTCTAACTTGTGTATTTCTAATGAACTTTAAATTCAACACTTGGTATGGCCGCCTTTATTCTTCAACACAGCCTGAACTCTCTTGTGCAAGCTTTCTAGTACCCTTGTATAAGTGTTAAGTGTTAAAAGTCACTTCTTTGTCACTTCTTTTCAGGTTGTAAACCATTACATTACATTTATCAGGAAAGAAATGATAAAAGATGCTTGATTGCAGGGCTAAAAAGTTAAAAGCCCATGTCACAAATGTTAGTGTCATGTTGACTGAGATCTGCGTTTTTAAGGCTATGACTAAATGAGCAATTTATCACCTTAAATAAATACTGATGTAACCATAAGTCTTGTGTTCAAACATGATTCATCAGGAGGTTGGAAATGCGTCAAACAGACACTTTTTGTCTTCCTAAAGACACAGTCAGATGACTTCAGCTCATTCAAATTGCTGCTGCCAGAGATTAAATGAGAACCAGGAGAAAAGAATGCTTTAGTTGTTTACACTGGCTCCCTTATACACACAAAATTTATAGAACAGGCTTCTTAATCACGCTGTAATAACAGGGCCATTAGATCCTGCACGAAGGAGTCAAGTAGCAGAAGTTTGGAAGCAAACAGGATGAACCTGCTTTTTCATATTGTAAACCACAGATGAAACCAACTGTGGCACTGATAATCTCAAATGCATCCCATCTTTAAACACCTTTCGTGCATTTTAAAACTTACTGCTGCACTGAAAGTGAATGACAACTCAATTTCTGTTTGTGTGTTTGTTTTGTGTGTACGTGTGTATTTCCTTTTCAATGCATGTGTTTCTTTTAATTACTTTAATCACAGTTATTTCTCTTAAGATGAATCGAAAATGAATAATTCAAATGGTTTTCCTTTTCTAAATAAGTATGCTGTATAAAGAAACCTAAATAAAACCATCTTGTGTCATGATTATCTACTAATAGAATACAGAGATTGTTTTTATGCATGAAACCTTTATGCAATTTAAAATATTAAGACTAAAGGAAGTAAAACTGCCTTAATATAGTCCCAGGATGTGGCTTTTACTTCATGTAAAGTCAAGTGCTAAAGCAACAGCTCAAGCTTGACATGTCCATATGAATTTTGATATTCTGGAGCAAAAACTACAAAAACATTATAAAATATGGATACATTTCCAGTTTTGCATGCTCTTCAACACACATCTACGTCTTTCTTGTGCACAAGTAGGCTGCACATTCCGTTGCTCTGTATTTCACCTCGAACGTACAGCATTGCACGACAAGCGAGAGTGCATGTCTCTACGAGATTTCAGCGATTCCTTTTTTCTCTCTCTCAGGGCAAGTGAAACTGTCTGGGAGTAGCTGCAGAGTTTCAGCACCCCAGGGCAAAGATTATTTTATTATGAAGCCTACGCACATGTCGGTCCTTCTGTTGTTATGACAGCCAAATGGATGAGCGCCAAAGGGCGCTAGATCTCTCAAGGTGCGCGAAGTGTGGGAAACACTGGGAGAAATGAGGAAAAAAAAGAGGGAGTGCGTGCAGTCACCTTTAAATGTGTTGCACAAGAGAAAAGCAAATTTGGAGTGGTGAGGGAAACTGCTGGAAATAAAAGGGAGATGTGCATGGGCATGCAGCGTTGTAGTAAGAACGCACCTGACCCACCGTGAGAAACGTCAAAACTATCAGGCACACGCTCAGCTCAAGTCATAGTGTACTGTTAATACTTGCCCTTCTGCATCCTTACTACATGTGGTGAGGTGTGGTTTGGTCAGAGCGTGCAGCTTTTTCAAAATTGTTGGCAGAGCATGTTTGTCTGTCATGATACTGGGGCGTTTTTTCTTTCTGAGCTCTCTCTCTCACTCTCTCTGATTTGAAATGCTTGTTTGTTTCAGGGTATATAAGAGGCCATGAGAACATACTCCACAACAGATTCACAAGGTTGGAGTGGGGGAAGACCCAGTGCTAGGAAAACAAGCTCTATCAAAGCTTAATATAGAAACAAAACCTAGAGAGGTTGGTGCAAAGTTCAAGAAAACACAGTGATTTCTTTTAGATTATATAAATGTGGCTGCCATTTGTAGTATGAACTCTGGCTGCTCAGAGTCTGACCTAGAGCACATTGCATTTTCCTTCAATCAGACTCTCTTCCTTCCTTCTGTGCTAGTAGGAATGGAACGAGGACTGAGGCCCTGATAATAGCTCTCTACATGATGTCATCCTACTATCAGACCTTAAAGCCTGAGCAGAGCTGGAGATATTACTTGTGGTTCACACCAAAAAGCAAAAGCCAGGAAGTTGCAAGAAAGCACTAAAGACACAGGCCAGCAAAATCGTACTACTTCCTTCCTTCAAATTCAACCTGGTTATTTTTGCTGTGGATTAATTGACCAAAAAAAGTACAGTAAGCAGCTTACCAGGTACCATTTTCTCTACTTTAGCAGCAAGGTAGTGATTTTTTTGAAGATTTTAATTGGGAGTGAACAGGATAGACAAGATTAGAAATTAGGGCTGATATAGTCTGAGAGGCAAGGCTGAAATGTTTTGGTCAGGTGCAGAGGAGGTATAGTGGGTATACTGGGCAAAGAGTGTTGTCGATTAAGCTGCCAGGCAGGATGAAAAGAGGAAGACCACAGAAAAGATTCATGGATGTAGAGTTGGTGTAAGAGCCAAAAGAAGAATGGCAAATGGTAAACAAACTGGCACTTATGTAACGCTTTTCTACTCACTTTGAACTCCCAGAGAGAGATCTTACTACAAGCCTTTCAGACACATCCTTTTTTGTCAAACCTAAACATGTTTAACCTAAAGTTCACACACTCACACTCTGATGGATGCACCGGCTCAGTATCTTGCCCAAATATTCTTCAACATGCAGGTTGGAGGAGCCAGGGACCGAGCCACCAAATTTCTGATTAGTAGATAAAACACCCTATCTCCTAAGCCTTTCATATGATCGGATCAAACCTATGATAAAGCTCTGAGAAAACAGTTGATTTTTTGCAAAATCGACCCAAGCTGAAAGTAGTTCACACCTATGTGTCTGCGAATCTTATGAAGTATTGACTAAAGGGTTTGGAGTGCATTGGCTACTGTTTGTAGGAAAACGATCCTTTTTGTTGGCTACATGGAGATAAAGGGTTGAAAAAGAAAAGCACTTCATTGAGAAGAACACCTCCCCCGACCCCCGACACCTCTGGGGTGTTAGCAAACAACAGAGGTCCTCAGATGTCCCAATTATCACCTCCCTCTGATGGCCCTCACCTTCGGTTTTTAGACATGTATGTAAGTCACGCTAATTTCAAACACACCCAGGCACTTAGCCATGAGAAGACTTAAGTTAGACAAATTTAGTATGATATTTTGGTGAAAGAATTCAAACCACAACCGGATGAACTCACAATAGTAATGTCATAATTCAACTACCTTTATTTAGAAAAAATAAACACAGCTGAATGGGGGAACCTTGCATATAGCTGGCAACTTATGTGTTGCAGTACCTCACTGCCATTAGGCATTGCCTAGCTCTCCCTAAATGACGTGCCACCACCCGCACCAGCCTAAAACTAAAACGTAACTTTCTATGAGTTGTCCCAAAACACTATTATATATAAACAAGACAAATACATAAATAATCTACATCAGCAAACCATCCCCCCAAAAACCCAAAGAAAAAACCCCAAGATCTGACAAATTAGATTTGCTGCTCCACTAAGCAGACATTTGAAGCCTTAAAAAAAATGGACATAGCCTTGGCTAAGGACTGTAGCAGTGCAGCAGGCCAGGCGGTTGGTCTTTACAGGCCCACTGATCCAAACCTTAATAGTTGCACGAAGTAGTTGGGATTGCACAGCTGGAAGTCTATGCTCTGCTCTGTGTCTCCAAAGGAAGGCACAGTAGTCCCTGTACAGGGAGTGCAGAATTATTAGTGTCATGATCCTGGGTCTGCTGACCCAGCGTTTTGTGTTTAGTTTATGTAGCCTTCAGGTTTCCTAAGTTTATCATTATCATGCCTAGGTGTTACTAGTTATTTTCCCCTCGTGTTTCCACTATGTTAAATCTCCCCTGCTTTCATGTATTTTATGTCTGTGGCGTATGTTGTCAGTCCAGGTTGTCATGTTTATATCTCACTGTTTCCTGTCTTATTGTGAAGAGGTCTGGTGTGTCTGTGTTCATCGTGTTCAGTTTTACTCTCCCATTGTCACGTCGTTATGTTCATGTGTGTCAGCTGGTTCCCCATGTGTTGCCACTTCCCTCATTATCCTCCTGTGTCCATTTAGTCTGTGTGCTCTCAGCCATTCTTTGTCAGGTCGTCTGCTCATCCATGTCTCATCTCCAGGTACCCATGTCAGTTCACTATGGTTAAGGTTTTTCATGTTTTGTTATTAGTTCACCCAGTTTAGGTTATTGTTTAGTTTTCAACGATGCCCTATTATTTTGTACCCTCATTACTAGTCTCATTAAACGGCTTGTTTTGTTAATCCACACCACGTTTCGGTCTGCGCTTGAGTCCTCCTCTGCAACACATACGGCCTGCCCCAGCCAGACCGTGACAATTAGGCAAATGAGTATTTTGTCCACATCGTCCTCTTCATGCATGTTGTCTTACTCCAAGTTGTATAGGCTCGAAAGCCTACTACCAATTAAGCATATTAGGTGATGTGCATCTCTGTAATGAGAAGGGGTGTGGTCTAATGACATCAACACCCTATATCAGGTGTGCATAATTATTAGGCAACGTCCTTTCCTTTGGCAAAATGGGTCAAAAGAAGGACTTGACAGGCTCAGAAAAGTCAAAAATAGTGAGATATCTTGCAGAGGGATGCAGCAGTCTCAAAATTGCAAAGCTTCTGAAGCGTGATCATCGAACAATCAAGCGTTTCATTCAAAATAATCAACAGGGTCGCAAGAAGCGTGTGGAAAAACCAAGGCGCAAAATAACTGCCCATGAACTGAGAAAAGTCAAGCGTGCAGCTGCCAAGATGCCACTTGCCACCAGTTTGGCCATATTTCAGAGCTGCAACATCACTGGAGTGCCCAAAAGCACAAGGTGTGCAATACTCAGAGACATGGCCAAGGTAAGAAAGGCTGAAAGACGACCACCACTGAACAAGACACACAAGCTGAAATGTCAAGACTGGGCCAAGAAATATCTCAAGACTGGTTTTTCTAAGGTTTTATGGACTGATGAAATGAGAGTGAGTCTTGATGGGCCAGATGGATGGGCCCGTGGCTGGATTGGTAAAGGGCAGAGAGCTCCAGTCCGACTCAGACGCCAGCAAGGTGGAGGTGGAGTACTGGTTTGGGCTGGTATCATCAAAGATGAGCTTGTGGGGCCTTTTCGGGTTGAGGATGGAGTCAAGCTCAACTCCCAGTCCTACTGCCAGTTTCTGGAAGACACCTTCTTCAAGCAGTGGTACAGGAAGAAGTCTGCATCCTTCAAGAAAAACATGATTTTCATGCAGGACAATGCTCCATCACACGCGTCCAAGTACTCCACAGCGTGGCTGGCAAAAAAGGGTATAAAAGAAGAAAAACTAATGACATGGCCACCTTGTTCACCTGATCTGAACCCCATTGAGAACCTGTGGTCCATCATCAAATGTGAGATTTACAAGGAGGAAAACAGTACACCTCTCTGAACAGTGTCTGGGAGGCTGTGGTTGCTGCTGCACGCAATGTTGATGGTGAACAGATCAAAACACTGACAGAATCCATGGATGGCAGGCTTTTGAGTGTCCTTGCAAAGAAAGGTGGCTATATTGGTCGCTGATTTGTTTTTGTTTTGTTTTTGAATGTCAGAAACGTATATTTGTGAATGTGGAGATGTTATATTGGTTTCACTGGTGAAAATAAATAATTGAAATGGGTATATATTTGTTTTTTGTTAAGTTGCCTAATAATTATGCACAGTAATAGTCACCTGCACACACAGATATCCCCCTAAAATAGCTAAAATTAAAAACAAACTAAAAACTACTTCCAAAAACATTCAGCTTTGATATTAATGAGTTTTTTTGGGTTCATTGAGAACATGGTTGTTGTTCAATAATAAAATTATTCCTCAAAAATACAACTTGCCTAATAATTCTGCACTCCCTGTATATATAGCCTTTCATATCCACCTCCACACCGTGCCTCTCTCTGTGACCACTATGACAGTGAGGGTCTCCTGCCAGCCAAATGCTGGAGCGCTGAATAAAGACACTCGTTATCCCTGC
The DNA here is from genome assembly GCF_057381915.1 of Diplotaxodon limnothrissa. Classification (NCBI taxonomy): domain Eukaryota; kingdom Metazoa; phylum Chordata; class Actinopteri; order Cichliformes; family Cichlidae; genus Diplotaxodon; species Diplotaxodon limnothrissa. The sequence goes on along the minus strand of NC_140602.1, from coordinate 52,118,475 downwards.
TGAACAGCCACAGCTGTTTTTGAGTTAAAAGAATTTCGGAGAAAGAGCTACTGATTGTCAAACAGCTGAAACAAAAGAAAAAAAACAAAGACAGAAGTAAGGATGTGATCTCTGCATGCACTTCCTGCGGACGTGCTGCAAGTCCACACCAGAAATAACAAGTTGACAAAAGTCTCCAGTTCTTATATGGAGCTACCAGGCAGGAGAACAAGAGGAAGGTCTTTGACTCTCTTGCACAGTTCCAGGGAACCAAACTGGAACTGTGTGTCTTGAAGTTATGTGTTTGTGCATGAGTGTGTGAACACGAAGACTGATTATGTGAGAGGAGATATTTAGATATTTGTTCAAGTGGGAAATTTACTGATGAGATTAGGTGCTGGTACTGTGGTTAGGGTCTTTGGGGGTGTGGAATGTAAACAAGAGATGAAGGTTCAACCACATTTCCACCACCACCACCCATTGTTCTCCTCCTTCCTCCTTCTATGGTCTCCCAAAAAATACACACACACACACACACACACACTTTAGCTTTAACTTTATATAGTTTATATATATATATATTTTTAACTTTACTAAGCAACCTTCTGTTCTGCTGTGCGTACATTTAAGAATTCATGTTTGGCAAAATGTGCACAATGAAGCAAGCAAGAGAGGAAGAAGTCAGCAGTAATAGCAATAGTTTGCAAAGGATAGTGTCATGGTCCGGGTGAGCACGGGGTTTTTCCACTCCGCTGGGTTCTACCTTCAGGCAGAGACTCCAATCAGCTTCCACACCTGGTTCCAATCAAGTCACCTGCATATAAGACCAGCATTCACAACAGACCTCTGCCAGATCTTCTGCTAACCCATGTCAGTGCTAGGCTGCGAACCCCTTGTGAGAACCCTCAACTACTGCTTTTCCCTCACCGTGTTTTTCTTTGTCATAGGACCCACCTGGCAGTCACGTTTCCCGAACTACTCTCATCTCCGCCTGGACGCTGGTTCTGTCATCTGGTTTCTTCCTCTCCACCATCGGACTACACCTGCCTGCCTCCCTGCCAAGTCCCTCACTCCACGCATATTCTGGATCCTCTCTGGACACTCCTCACCCGGAACCCCCTGGACACCCCTTCCTCGCATGACACTTTAAACCTGCAACGCGTAAGCTCTAACCTCCATAGCCTAATCCTGCAGCTGTGATTCACTGGACTGCCACTGACTACTTGTCTCTTCTCATTATAGTGACTGCGTACCTCCATCCAAGCCGCTGCCCCTTTTTTCCATCCGTGAAATCCAGCACCTAGCCATAGCACTCAGTTTCATGTTCACAGTTTGGCCTCACAGTTCACAGTTCATAGCATTTCATAATTCATAGCATTCATAGTCTCCTGTTGTGTAATTTCACTAGACACTTGTAAATAAAGCACTGTGTTCACGCCCGTTTGCCTCCCTCTGTGTCTGCATTTGAGTCCACACCCACAGCCGGGCCCTCTCGGCCGTAACAGTAAGATCTGGCCACAATATGGACTCAGCAGACGCAGAGCGGACAGCCATTCAGAAACAAGGTGCAATCCTAGGTCACCACGAGCAATCCATTCAATATCTCCTGGCTTCACAGAAAGACCTTGGTGAGGGACAGGCTAAGATCTTTGCTGCCCTAGAGACTCTACAAGCTAACCTCGCTTCCGTGCCGCGTCCTGCCCCCGAACCCGCGCCCCCCGCACAAGACACACAGCCATCCACTTCGTCCCCTGCCTCGGCTTACGCGCTCCAAAGTGGGCCGATTTTTCGCGACGCATCATCCCCGGAGCCCGAACCTTTTTCTGGGGATCCGGGGAGCTGCACGGGGTTCCTACTTCAGTGCGATCTGGTATTTGGCCGCTCACCGCGCACCTTCATTGACAACGCCGCTCGGATTTCCTATTTCATAGGGAAATTACGGGACCGTGCTCTAAAATGGGCAGAAGCATACCTGTCAAGCCATCCCCTGCGAACTTGCTCTTATGATGACTTCCTGGGTGAGTTTAAAAAGACATTCACTCATCCTGTCTCTGAGGGCAGTTCGGCCCGTAAGTTGTTAAAGCTGCGCCAGGGTCGCCGTAGTGTTGCTGATTACCTCATAGATTTTCGAACGGCCGCCGCGGAGACGGGGTGGCCAGATCACGCGTTGCAGGGAATCTTTCTACAGTCCCTGAATGATAACATGAAAGATCAGCTTGCTTCACGGGATGAGCCCGCTACGTTTGAGGAGTTAGTCTCCCTTTCTCTCCGTATTGACATCAGGCTGAGAGAGAGGGAGAATGAAAGGAACTACAAACCCCAATGTCCCCTCCTCCGCCCACTTCCGTGTTCGTTTACGCCAGCCCCACCCATAATGCAGTCGCCTGTGTCGGCCGCCTCTCCCTCCGTCGTGGACGTGGCGCCGGAACCGATGCAGATCGGCCGCGCTCAGCTGCCGCCGGAGGAGAGAGAGCGTCGCTTTCGTGCACGCACGTGTTTTTATTGCGGGTCGACAGAACATTTAATCGCAGCATGTCCCAAGAGGGGAAAAGGGCCAGCCCGCCAGTAGATTCGGGGATACGGGTGGGCGGTTCTCATAGTGATGATAAACCCCGTTTGCTTCTCACAGTCAGTTTAGTTATCAACCGTGCCACGCACACCTTTCAGGCCCTGGTCGACTCCGGTTCAGAGCAAAACCTAATCAGTTTTGACCACGCCACACGGTTAGGATTGCACCTTGTGCCTTTAGATCCGCCCATTTCTGCGAAAGCACTTAATAACCAGGTCTTTGCACAAATAACTCACCACACTGAGCCAGTGACTGTAATCACTTCAGGAAATCATAGGGAGGAGCTCACTTTCTTCGCCCTCTCATCGCCTGACACTCCCCTCACATTCGGCTACCCTTGGTTAAAGCTACACAATCCACACTTGGATTGGTCTGGACGGAAGATAATAAGCTGGAGTGTATTCTGCCATGCTAATTGTTTGAGGTCGGCGTGTCCCCCGGGCCCCGAGGAGCCCTATGCGTTGGAAGAAACAACCCCCGATCTCACTGGTGTGCCCATGGAATATCACGATTTCAAAGAGATTTTTAGTAAGAGTAAGGCGCAAGCTTTGCCGCCTCACAGACAATATGACTGTGCCATAGACCTTCTCCCCGGTGCTCCTTTGCCCTCCAGTCGATTATACAACATATCTAAACCAGAACGTGTTGCTATGGAGAAGTACATCAGAGAGTCACTTGCTGCTGGAATAATTCGACCGTCGTCTTCACCTGTTGCTGCCGGATTCTTCTTTGTGGGTAAGAAGGACGGGTCACTACGACCATGTATTGATTTCCGTGGTCTCAACGACATAACTATAAAGAATAAATACCCATTGCCACTCATCAGTTCTGTGTCAGAGTCCCTGCAAGGCGCCACTATCTTCACTAAGCTGGATCTTCGTAATGCTTATCATTTGGTTCGCATTAGGCAGGGAGATGAGTGGAAGACGGCCTTTAACACGCCATTGGGCCACTTCGAGTACCTGGTCATGCCCTTTGGACTAACGAACGCCCCAGCCGTATTTCAAGCTTTGGTGAATGATGTTCTCAGGGACTTTCTGAACAGATTTGTGTTCGTATATCTGGATGACATACTCGTATTTTCCAGATCGCTCCAGGAACATCACGCTCATGTCCGTGCTGTCATCCAGCGCTTATTGGAGAACAAACTGTACATAAAGGCAGAAAAGTGTGAGTTTCATGCATCGTCAGTCTCTTTTCTTGGTTATATCCTGGCAGGGGGGCAACTGAAGACTGATCCAGCAAAGGTCAAGGCAGTCACAGAGTGGCCGGTGCCCACATCCCGTAAGCTTCTCCAGAGATTCCTGGGCTTTGCCAACTTCTACAGGCGATTCGTCAGGAACTACAGTCAGGTAGTTGCACCTCTAACACGCCTCACGTCTACAAAGCACCCATTCACGTGGCCTACCGAAGCCGACAGAGCTTTCAACAAGCTGAAACAACTGTTTACAACAGCTCCCGTGCTAATTCAGCCCGACACCAGCAAGCCCTTCATCGTTGAGGTGGACGCATCAGATGTTGGAGTGGGGGCAGTGTTGTCTCAACATACTGGTCCATCGGCAAAGTTACAACCCTGCGCTTTCTTCTCGCGTCGCTTGTCTCCGGCAGAGAGAAACTACGATATTGGGGACCGTGAGCTGCTTGCTGTGAAACTAGCATTGGAGGAGTGGCGGCACCTGCTGGAGGGGGCTGAACACCCATTCATAGTCTGGACAGACCATAAAAATTTAACATACCTACGGAATGCAAAGAGACTAAATACACGCCAAGCCCGTTGGTCACTGTTTTTTGCCCGTTTCAACTTTTCTATCTCATATCGCCCAGGTACCCGGAATGTTAAGCCAGATGCTCTCTCCCGCCAGTTCGAAGCTGCCTCAGAGCGGTCAGGGGTGCCCTCCATACTCCCTGCCAGCTGTCGTCTAGGGGCTGTCACATGGGAAGTAGACTCCGTCATTCAGCGGGCTCTGCAAGCAGAACCTGATCCGGGCACCGGTCCAGCTAACAAGCGCTATGTACCCACAGCAGCCCGCACCAAGGTTTTGGAATGGGTTCACACGGCCAAGTTCACAGGTCACCCGGGCCGAGGTAGGACAGCTATGCTACTGAAGAGACACTTTTGGTGGGAGACGTTGGATAGGGATGTACGTGAATACGTAGCTGCTTGCACGGTTTGTGCTCGTAATAAGTCCAGGAATCACCGTCCTTACGGACTGCTTCACCCACTAACCACCCCACACCGGCCATGGTCACATATTGCGTTGGATTTTGTAACAGGGCTTCCAAACTCTGCAGGAAAGACTACCATACTTACCATAGTTGACAGATTTTCCAAGGCAGCACATTTCATAGCTCTAGATAAACTGCCCACTGCTTCAGAAACAGTTAAACTGTTGGTTGAACATGTTTTCAGACTCCATGGGATCCCTATGGAAATAGTGTCTGACAGGGGTCCCCAGTTTGCTTCTCAGGCCTGGGGAGCCTTTTGTACGGCCCTGGGGGCCAAGCCCTGTTTGAGCTCAGGCTACCATCCACAGACCAATGGCCAAACTGAGCGCCTGAACCAAGAACTCGAGACCACTCTTCGCTGCGTCACTGCCCATAATCCAGCCTCTTGGTCCACATTCTTGCCGTGGGTTGAATATGCGCATAACACACTCACCGCCTCGGCCACAGGTCTTTCACCTTTTGAGGCGTCCTTAGGTTACCAGCCACCTCTGTTCCCCGAGCAAGAAGCTGAGCTTGCGGTGCCTTCTGTCCAGCATCATCTGCAGCGTTGCCGCCGGGCCTGGACGCGGACTCGTGAGGCACTGTTGCGCGCTGTGTCTCGCCAATGCCACTACGCCAACCAGCGGCGCACGGCGGCTCCTACTTACTCTCCGGGGCAAAAAGTGTGGCTGGCGGCTAAGGATATCCCGCTCCAGGGAACCTCCCGCAAGCTGTCTCCGCGCTATATTGGGCCTTTCGTGATTGACAGGCTGATTGGCCCTGCGGCAGTCCGGCTCACATTGCCTGCATCGTTGCGGATCCATCCGGTGTTCCATGTTTCGCAGGTCAAGCCAGTGTTGTCTAGTCCTCTGTGCCCTCCTTCCGACCCCCCTCCTCCCGCCCGGCTCGTCGATGGTCATCCTGCCTTCTCGGTGCGGCGTATCCTGGACGTGCGTCGGTGGGGCAGGGGCCGGCAGTTTCTGGTGGACTGGGTGGGGTACGGGCCTGAGGAGCGTTCGTGGGTGTCTCGGTCTCTGATCTTGGACCCGGCGCTTGTTTCTGATTTTTTCAGGTCTCGTCGCGTGTCCGGGTCTGCTCGGTCGCCGGGGGGCGATCGTTGAGGAGGGGGTACTGTCATGGTCCGGGTGAGCACGGGGTTTTTCCACTCCGCTGGGTTCTACCTTCAGGCAGAGACTCCAATCAGCTTCCACACCTGGTTCCAATCAAGTCACCTGCATATAAGACCAGCATTCACAACAGACCTCTGCCAGATCTTCTGCTAACCCATGTCAGTGCTAGGCTGCGAACCCCTTGTGAGAACCCTCAACTACTGCTTTTCCCTCACCGTGTTTTTCTTTGTCATAGGACCCACCTGGCAGTCACGTTTCCCGAACTACTCTCATCTCCGCCTGGACGCTGGTTCTGTCATCTGGTTTCTTCCTCTCCACCATCGGACTACACCTGCCTGCCTCCCTGCCAAGTCCCTCACTCCACGCATATTCTGGATCCTCTCTGGACACTCCTCACCCGGAACCCCCTGGACACCCCTTCCTCGCATGACACTTTAAACCTGCAACGCGTAAGCCCTAACCTCCATAGCCTAATCCTGCAGCTGTGATTCACTGGACTGCCACTGACTACTTGTCTCTTCTCATTATAGTGACTGCGTACCTCCATCCAAGCCGCTGCCCCTTTTTTCCATCCGTGAAATCCAGCACCTAGCCATAGCACTCAGTTTCATGTTCACAGTTTGGCCTCACAGTTCACAGTTCATAGCATTTCATAATTCATAGCATTCATAGTCTCCTGTTGTGTAATTTCACTAGACACTTGTAAATAAAGCACTGTGTTCACGCCCGTTTGCCTCCCTCTGTGTCTGCATTTGAGTCCACACCCACAGCCGGGCCCTCTCGGCCGTAACAGATGATTAAATGAATGCACACCTGGTTTGTGTGTTACTTTCTGAAGACTTAGCTGCATTCTAGTTTTTCTTCTCTGTCATAAGTAATCAAATGCTGTTTTTTGTCCTACACCTCAGAGACCAAGGACAAAAAAAAAATCGTGTGTTTTTGTGGGTGTGTACACAGGCGTGCTTGTTTGTGAATTTACGCAACTATAGATATTAAAGGTTGGAACGCTGATAAGTAAAGACTTTACCGCACTCCCTTGTGTTTTTGTTTCTTATCTGAAGCACGGTGCGGCAAACATGGGAGTTTACTTTGTTGATATACTGTATGACTGCAAAATGTTTCTTGTAACACCTGACCGGTTGCTACTAACTTTTCTTGTTCTGTGATGAGCACTGTTGTACCATACAGATAGGATAGCTCAGGCTGCGATTATGCTTTCCATGTGAATATGAACACAGACAGCTGCCGACACTACAGATGAATAGCTGTTTTTATTATACTTTTGTTCAAGTTCACTTGATGTTTGCCGCACACGGTTGGTGCATTCTTGTGCAGTGTCTTGTGGACAAATGTACACAGTCACAAAACATTGGCAGGCACTCTGACTAAGTCATTAAGACTAGGGTTCATCCTCTGATAACAATATAAATTAGAGATGGCACGATACCACTTTTTTATGTCCGATACCGATATCATAAATTTGGATATCTGCCGATACCGATATGAATCCAATATAGTGTTTTTTAATCAACAAAACTGTTTTTTTTAATATCTTGCTGCTTTTTGTATAAGTTTATACCCAAGTAAAAAAAAACCCAAAACAAAACACTAAAGCTATTCTGTTATACCTGTATGCAAAAAATACACTGCACCCAAAATATTTCATAGTTCAGCAAAACTGATCAATCTAATAAACTTAAACCTGGTATTTTAAAGACTAAGCAACCTAACTAATAGGGTTGCAAACTCCCAGCAAAAAAATAAAAAATAGGGAACCACCCTCCACCCTCCACTTCATGATGCTTAATCGACGTAATCAACTTTAATTTGATGCAGTATGGGAAAAAAAATGCACAGAAATCAATTCTTTTTCAAGAATAATTAAATAGATTCAACATCTTTCTTCAACAGAATTGCAGACTGCACAGATGGTACCTTCCCAAAGGAAAAAATACTATAGCTTACTAGGGTATATTAGACTTAATAGTTACTATATACAGTAATGGACTTCTATACATTTTACATCAGATTAAAATTTTGGGTGTAAGATTCAGATAATTATTTATTAAAAGCTAGACATTTTAAATGAGAATAAGAAAGAAAAGTATGTCTTTGTGCCCCCTTTTCCCTGTTCATGCCCTATCGCCCCCCTGGCTAAACTTTGCTAGATCCACCCCTGCACAGTTACCAGCCGTCAGCTGCGTAGAAAAGGATCCTGGTGTAGAAAGTAATATGAAATAAATTCTAACAACAGCTTATCAAACTTAAACGTGCTGCTGTTGTTCAGCTGCTGGTTTCCTCTTTCTGGCACGAAGTGGGCCAAAAGCAAACAAGAGAGACGGACTCGTGACAGAAAAGCCGATCAGCTGATCATTGATCAGTTTTATGATTGAAGTAGCAACAGGAGAGGGAGGGAGAGGCAGAGGCAGTCGCTCCATATATCAGTTGTTAAGCTTAATGTGGTTATGATTTACTAACATTCAGAGATGAACTTACACATTTGCTTTACTTCTCTCTGTGATCACTTCCTCGGAGATGAAATGCTGGATTGGTAGCGAGGCTACAAATACACACAGCCGCTCTATCACGTGAGGCATACTGCTGCGACGTGCTACGGTTATGAGCCGAGTTACGCCATGTCGCAAGTTTTGTGAGGTGCTTTTTTGATATTTAATGGATCGGATTACATTTTTTATTTCTCTCCGATATCCGATCCAGTAATTTATGTCAGTATTGGACCGATACCGATATGTAATATCAAATCAGTCCATCTCTAATATCAATGAGTAAAATCTTGCATAAGAGTGTATTGAGGTTTTGTAGACACGTAACCAGTAACCATATGATGTTAACTAGTCTGCTGTTTTGCATGTGTGACAACTATTGTGACAAGGCAGGGTCAAGTGAATAAGGCCCCGTTGACACAAGCCTGGAGACTTGTCTGCAACTGGCTGTGAGGGAAAAATGAGTAATCCCTGACCAATTGGCAACTGATTGCTGGAGGTTGATTGCTAAAGCCACAGCTACATAGCCCTAAAGAACAGTTAGTGGTAAAAAATATGTATTCCTCAACCAGTTGGCAGAAACCGTGTTGTAATTTTTTTGGTTACTATCAGATTTCTGTCAGTTTTCTGTCACCTGCAGCCGTCATCAAACACGCCGGCTTGTCTACAAACACTCTGAGAGTAGCTTGCTTTTCTCTGTGAAACTGAGAAGTGTGGCACAAACCAGAAACAGATACCATTTCCCTTAAAAGTAAAAAGTAAAAACCTTTTGAAACCTGCAGCACTGAGGGACAAGTTTAACTTCAAAGGTGAATGTCTGTTTTCACACAAACTACAGGTGAACACAAGGACATTTTTGGCGCAGCACTCTCTTTGTCACCAATTTCCCTTAGAGACAACCTCCAGGAACAACTTCCAGTCAGGAAATACAGATTTTTTCCGGATAGTTCCATCATATTCAACAAGGTGGACAACTCTCAAGCCATGTGGGCATAGACACAGAAAGATAGATACAGAAGCTCTGTTTGCCAACATGATTAAAAATGCAAGGCAGGTATCATGCTATTGTTTGCTAATTAGCATTAAACATAAACTATAGCTGATATTGGAGAGAACATCATTAGTTTTGTAAATAAACACGATTGACACCAGTGATGGCGACAGGTCACTGGTGTCCTTTGTGACAGAAGAATGCCAGATCAACTCAAGGGAAAAATCTACAAAACGGTGGTCCGCCCAATAGCTCCGTATGGCTCCGCATGTTGGCCTGCATTGACCACACATGAGCAGGCCCTAAACATTATGGAGATGCACATGCTCCGACTGTCAACGCATCACCTGAGGACGCCTTGGACAGAACCAAATGAAGAAACCTTTGCCGAAGAGCGGACCCTGCACCAGCGGGATCAACACCAGGATGAAGATAGAAGTGAAAACTGACCAAATAGTATTGCTTCAAGAAAGCATAGCCTGTAAAATATGACCAATGAGCAATGAAAAGTTATTGAAGTACAAAATGTCCTCTTTTTTTTTTTTCCTCCAAACCTTTATTTAAACATCAGTACAATACAAAATGGAATTAAACAGTACTACAATAATGGTGTTGTACTTACAAAAGAGTTGTATGCATAGATAAACAAATACAAGAACAGTATTCAAAAACAACAATATAAATATGCTAGGGGGAAAGTAACTGATCAAGCCAAAGAATAAAGTGATTGAAAGATCTTGATTTTTTCACAAACACCAATAGTTTTTATAGCTTTTGGGTTAGTGGAGTTCTTAATTGAGTTAAGATACTGTACAAATTCAAAGGAGAATACATAAAAAGAGGGATGTCTTCCTAAACATTTGGACTTGTGAATATGAAATTTAGCCATTAAAAGTAACAAGTTAATCATATATCTGTTATCAAAGTTGAATTGTTTTTGGTTTTTGTGCAGACCAAACAAAACATATTTCCAAAACAGTAAAAATCCTTTAAATATATTTTCTGAAATAAAAACACATAAACTCTGCCAAAAATCTTGTACAAGGTTACAAAACCAAAAAAGATGTATAGTAGATTCCTTGGAAGTTTTACAAAAGCTACAGCTTGTATCAATGTCTAATTTGAATTTGCTTTGAAGATAATCTTTAGAAGGATAAATTCTGTGTATTAATTTATAAGAAATATCTTTAATTTGTTGGTAATTAAAAACTGATTAGGGAGTTTCCAAACTTCATTCCACATAATACCATCTGACAGCCGGTTCCAGAAAAAAATGACATATGGTAGCGTGGTTATGGTACTCTGAAATAAAGCTCTAATCGATTTATTGTTGTTTTTAGATTGCTTAGAAAAGCAAATCTTGCCAACAAAAGTTTGTATGGGAGATGCCAACGGCCTGTGGAATGAAGTGATATTAGGTTGATTCTTAAACAGCATACAAACCCCTGACGGTATTGAGCCAAATACTTTGGTATAATCATGACGAGTTATAGCTAAATTGAAATGTAAACAAAATTCTTCATAGGAGAAAAGCATACCATTTGAATCAAATAACTGGTTGACTAAAACAATGTCATTCCTAAACCAACTATCTAAGAAGAGAGATTTTCTTTTAATTAAAACATCCTTGTTATTCCAGATATAATAACTGTGTGGACTAAAGTTATGCTTGTAAATAAGAGTCCATGCTAAAAAAGCTTGACGATGAAAAGCAGAGATGTTTAAAGGGATTTTATCAATATCAAAATTACAAGTAAGGAAAAATTCAATGCCACCTAACTTAGAAAACATGAACACAGGTATAGTATTCCAAATGGAAGTAGGATTAGTAATTAGATTCTTCAACCAATTTATTTTGAATGTGTTATCTAAAGTGTTAAAATCCAACACATTAAGTCCTCCATTGACATAGGAGTTCATAAGAACTGTTTTTTTTAATGTAGTGTGTCCTATTTTTCCAGATAAAGTTGAAAATTAACTTATCAACCTCTTTTATAAGTTTTTTATCAAGGTGCAATGCCAATGCAGCGTATGTAAGACGAGAGATGCCTTCTGCTTTAGTTATTAATACTCTGCCTTTTAACGACAAATCTCTTAAGAGCCACTGATTAAATCTGCGTTTGAGTTTCTCTAGAATAGGATAAAAATTTTGAGTGATTCTACTTTCCTGATTTTTGGTTATTATGATAACGAACTTCTTGTTTTATTGGAATGTTACACAAAGGTGTTTTCGAACTTTCTTTTATCGCCATAAGTTCACATTTAGGAATATTCAAGTACAATCCAGAAGCTTTGGAAAATATGGAGATAGTTTCAATAGCAATAGAGATTTGATTTTCATCTTTTAGGAATAATGTAGTGTCATCCGCTAACTGTGTTATGAGTAAATCTTTGCCAATTAGCGATATACCTTTTACATAGCTTGATTTCATATGGTTAGACAATAGTTGGGCAATTAACAAAAACAGGTATGGAGAAATGGGACAGCCTTGTCTTATCCCTCTTTGTATGTTAAATCTGGGTGAAGTACCGTTTGTTAATTTAATATTGCTGTTGCTGTTATGGTATAATGTTTTAATCGCTGTAGAGAAGTAAGAGCCAAAACCATACTTATCCAGAGCTTGAAATATAAATTCATGCTCCACCGTATCGAAGGCCTTGTAGAAGTCTAAAAATAATATGAAACCATTGCAATTTATGAGGTCAGAATAATCCAGAATATCTAAAACCAATCTGATATTGTTAGTTATGTGTCTTTTGGGCATAAAGCCAGATTGTGTTTCATCAATAACAAAATCTTAAGTCTGTTAGCTATAATTAGAGCAAATACCTTATAATCATTATTTAGCAAGCTAATTGGTCTCCAGTTATCAATCATCAATAGGTCCTTATTAGGCTTCGGAATCAACATAGTCAAACCTTGATTCATCGTAGTGGGAAGCTGTTGGTTTCCTATGCTTTCTGCAAATACCTCAAGAAGAAAGGGAGACAACTCTTCAGAAAAAGTTTTATATAATTCAGTAGTAAGACCATCCGTACCTGGAGATTTATTATTTTTCAATAGCCCAATTGCATCTTTGATTTCTTATAATGAGATGGGTTGATCAGATAATATAGAATCTTCTTGGCTGATAGATTTAACATTCTGCGATTCTAAGAGATGATTTGCAGCTTCCTTAGAAAATGTAGAGCTATAAAGTTCCTTATAGAAATGACTACAATATTTAGAGATTAATCTGTAATCCTCTGTTATAACCCCATTTATCATTAATTTGCTAATATTATTTATACTTGAGTGTTTCTTTTCTAAACTGAAGAAATAATGGGAATTACGCTCACCTTCTTCAAGCCATTTAGACCTTGATCTGATAAAAGCTCGTTTTGTTTTGTCTGTGTATAAACGATCTAATTTATCTTGTAATTTAGCAAGGTTAATTTTTCCTCTTCAGTTAAAGTGTCAATTTGTTTATTAGATAACTGTGTGATTTGAAAGATTATATTTTCTTCCTCTAATCTTTTGGATTTTGCATTAAGGCTGCCAACCTTCCTTAAATATTTGCCAATTTCAAATTTTAATAATTCCCAGTTATTTCCATACTTTAAATCTTTTTGAGCTATAGACCAAAAGTTTGAGATCAGTTCTTTACGCTCCTTTTTCACATTGTCTTTTTGTAATAATGAGCTGTTTAGTTTCCAGTATGTAAATTTAACAACAGAAGAATTAGATAGAGAAGTTAGATTTATTTTAATATATATGGCTTTATGATCTGTTGCTGGAGAAGGCCAAGCACCTACATCTATGCTATTGCTGTCAAAGCTCTCTGAAACTAACCAAAAGTCTATCCTTGAATGTCTCGAGTTAGAATTGTTGCACCAAGTAAACATTTTGGACTGAGGAAATTTGAATCTCCAAATGTCTGTAAGTTTCAGGCGTACCATAACAGTGGTATTAATTCTGTTCGAATGTCCTGGAGGAAATTTATCTAATTCAGCATCCATAATACAGTTAAAGTCTCCACCTAGTAATAATTTTGCATTTGGAAATTTATTTAACCAGCTAGATATTTTTTTTCAATCGTCAAAAATAAATGATCATTTTCTAGCTTCGTGTTAAACCCGTATATGTTAGTTACAATTAAGACTAAATCATTATATTTTATGACTTGACATCACATTCTGTATGTAAAACATCCCCATTATATCTGTTTTTTAGGATTGATACCCCAGCTGATCGTTCAGTTCCATGAGATAACCATATAGAATTTCCCCATTGAGATCGCCAAAAACTAACATCGTTGATAGTAGAGTGAGATTCTTGTAAAAACACAAAGTCAGATTTAAGTTGCTTTGCATAAAGAAAAGTGGCTTTACGTTTTAAGTTGTTACGAAGACCCCTAGCATTAATAGAAACAAAAAACAAAGAACACAAATTGACAAAGAAAAGATATGTACTAAAATGTAAATCGAAGTTAAACTTTTTAACCTAACACTGAGTTCAGCACTAGAATATGAAAATGTTCACAGTATAGAGTATATATATATATATATAAATAAACTTTAGATGCCTAATAAAAGCGTAACAAAAAAAGTTTTACCTATTTAACAGTAAGTTTGCTTTTTGCTAACATCAAAGAGCAATTTAGACAGCCAAACATTAATATCTACAAATATCAGGCACATCAATATAAAGAACACCTTGTAAACAAACCTGAGAAGAACTAAGGGTCAGGGAATATTGAAGAGATTATGTGTGAATTTCAGCACCATTTACAAAGCCTCGACCTCCAACAAAGTAAGCAGATTTCCCTTCTTCACGTGCTTTCTTTATAATGGGCCACAGCTTCAGTCTGTTTTCTTTGTCCTCTCTCGTCAGGTCTTCAGTGAACCGCAGATGATTATTTTGAAGGAAAGTATTGTTCTTGGCAGCTTTCCACACCGCATCACGAATTCTCCTTGAGATGAACCGGATGATGATCCCTCTGGGTCTCGGGTCATTTTGTTTTGGTTTCCCCACTCGATGAGCGATGTCTAAGACCTCTGAAAACTTTTCCTTTTCCGCAGGCAGAACCGTTTGGCATATCCCAATCGCCTTTGTGCGCACATCTTCTTTCTCCAACTCCGGTACCCCATACAGTCTCAGATTCCAACGGCGGTTGTAGCGTTCAACTTCAGAGATGCGTTCGTCACATTTCTGTGTAAGCGTTTCGTTTTTCTCAACCCCTCTTCTCAATGACCATAATCTTATCACTTATGTCATCATCATCATCATCATCAACTTTATTTATAAAGCACTTTAAAACAACCACAGCTGACACAAAGTGCTGTACATTGGAACTGTAAAATAAAATTACATGAGATATAAATAAAAAACAAATAAAAGAAGAGTGAAATCATTAATTAAATAACTACTGCATTAAAAAAGAAACTAAGTCTCACTGAGGTTAAAAGCCAAGGAATAAAAGTGGGTTTTAAGACGTGATTTAAAAGTGGACAGTGAAGGGGCCTCTCTAACATGCATGGGCAAATTATTCCATAATTTGTCCTTATGTCCTTTAAATCCGTACGAACTGTTCCTACCATTTCTTCAATGGCGTCACTTCTGGTGTTGATCAGATTAATCAAAGTGTTGACCGCATCAGCTTTCAGGGAGTCGCCACCAGAGTGACTGGTAGATAGTGTTGGTTTTTTAGCCACTGGAGGCTTGGAAGGCGTAACTGGTAGAGGTGGAAATTCTTCTTCAACCATCTCCTGACACTCCATTTCTTTCATGTAGCTATGGTCGCTAGCTAGCATGCTAGTTGCATGTGGTTTGCCCGAGTTACTCAGCCTTTTCTGAGCAGATTTCGACATGTTGTTGTTATAGAATTTGGTTTCAGATTTAGCAGGTTTAGTGCGCTGATCTTCAAAAAAGTCTTGAAAGTTAGAAAGACGTCAAATAGGTGTTGTAAAAATGCTTTATATCCTTCTAGTGTGCACACTGTGTCTGAGGAGGATGTGCGGAGGTGCTTCAGGAAGGTGAACGCACGCAAAGCTACTGGTCCGGACGGGATTCCCGGCCACGTCCTCAAGTCATGCGCGGCTCAGCTGGCTGGAGTGTTCACGCACATCTTCAACCTTTCCCTCTCTCTGTCTGTAGTCCCAGCCTGCTTCAAAATGGCCACCATCGTCCCTGTACCCAAATCCTCCACCATCTCCTCATTGAACGACTGGCGACCTGTAGCCCTGACCCCCATCGTAAGCAAATGCTTCGAGAAGCTGGTCAGGGACTTCATCTGCTCTGCACTACCCGACTCACTGGACCCTCTACAGTTCGCATACCGCCACAACAGGTCCACTGATGATGCCATAGCCCTGACACTACATACTGCCCTGTCACACCTGGAGAAGAGAGACACGTATGTGAGAATGCTGTTTGTAGATTACAGCTCAGCATTCAATACCATCGTTCCCTCGAAGCTGGACAGGAAACTGCAGGATCTAGGACTGAGCAGCTCCCTCTGCAGCTGGATCCTTAGCTTCCTGTCTGACAGACGCCAAGTGGTCAGACTGGGCAGCATCACCTCATCCCCCATCACACTGAACACTGGTGCTCCACAGGGGTGTGTACTGAGCCCTCTCCTGTACTCACTCTACACCTACGACTGCACAGCCACTAACAACTCCAACATCATTGTGAAGTTTGCGGACGACACTACAGTGGTGGGTCTTATCACCAACAGTGATGAGACAGCTTACAGGGAGGAGGTCAGCGCCCTGACCCACTGGTGTCAAGACAACCATCTCACCCTCAACGTCGCAAAGACAAAGGAGTTGATAGTGGACTTCCGGAGGTGCAGAGAAGTACACACCCCCATCACCATCAACGGCGCTGCTGTGGAGAGAGTGAGCAGCTTCCGCTTCCTTGGTGTACATCTGGCTGAGGATCTTACGTGGTCAGTACACACAAACAAAACAGTGAAGAAGGCGCAGCAGCGCCTCTTCTTTCTCAGGAGACTGAAAAGATTCGGCATGAGCCCCCGCATCCTCAGGACCTTCTATCACTGTGCCATTGAGAGCAAGCAAAATACGCTATACAAATACAGGCCATTTACCATTGAGAGCATCCTCACTGGATGCATCACCACCTGGTATGGCAACAGCACCGCCTACAACTGCAAAGCTCTCCAGCGAGTAGTGCGGTGCTCTGAACGGATAATTGGAGGTGAGCTTCCCTCCCTCCAAGACATCTACAGGAAGCGGTGCCTGAGGAAAGCGGGGAGGATCATCAAGGACTCCAGTCACCCCAGCCATAAACTGTTCAGACTGCTTCCATCAGGAAGGAGGTTCTGCAGCATCCGGTCCCGAACCAGCAGACTGAGAGACAGCTTCTTCCACCAGGCCATCAGACTGCTGAACACTTCATAGACACCTCAGTTTCACTACTGGAACTTTAACATTATGCACTCCATACTGTACAGTAATGCCACTGTTTTGCACATGTCTCACTCTGTATATTTTATTTTATATATTTTATTTATTGTTTACTCTATTTAATTTGTAAAATATGTGTACACACACACACACACACACACACACACACACACACACACGTAGAAAAATATTTAGTATACACATCCAGAAATGCATATACTATTATATATTGTACATATATTTATTAGTTTCAGATGTAGCCATTCTTGTATTTTGCTTGTTTACATTATTGTATTTTGCACAACTCTGTTGCTTGTGAAGCTCGCACACAAGAATTTCACTCACATGTGCTGTACCAATGTACCTGCACATGTGATGTGACAATAAAAGTGATTTGATTTGATTTGATTTAGTGCTGAGAGCTCGAAAAAACACTCCTCTTCACTTCGCCATCTTGCTCGGCCCCCCACAAAATGTCCTCTTTAGAGACAGCGGGTTAGCATTGTTAAAGTTGTATTAAGCTTAAATATTCTTTACACCACTATTTATTTAGTCTGTCAAAATGTCTAAAATTAGGTCACATATCCTAACTAATCACCAAGAGAATATCATCTATAAGAAAACTGTCGATTTTCTGTGTACCACATTTTATCTTTGTCACTAATTAGCAAACTCCTGATCATTTCCTCCCATTTATACCTTTTGTATCCGCATGGTGGTGTTGAAAGTGAGTGTGGAACCATTTAAAGATAACTTGGGACCAGAGAATCTCATTCCAGCTCCCCTCTTTTTATTTTGGGGCAAACCTGATATGCAGCTAGATTGTGTTGAAGGAGGAAAACATCCACCAGGCATTCTACGCACAATCCAAGTTACCAGAGTGGGGTTCGATGCGTGCAGGAGAGTGACAGGCAATATCCCAGTGATTCTGACTGAAAGAGTTATGACCGAATGACTCTGTGGTTGCAAGACAACCTCAGGAATTTGTTCTGTGGCCTTGAGAGGGTGAGTGTAGCCTAATTCATAGTGCATCTGTGTGTGTGTGTGTGTGTGAGAGAGAGAGAGAAAGAGAAGGGAGAGTTAAGGAGACACAGATGCTGAGATTTCCATTTACCCCACAGTTCCACGTTCATTACAAATGCACCCGAAGTAAAGTGAATGTTAAGACGCTTCAAATTAACCCTGAGAGTGACCGAAGCAGTCTCAGCTGTCTCTGGTATCACTTTCCATCCAAATGGTATGGATGAGGGTCTGACAACTGTCACCCTGACCTTCCTTCTCTACACCACTCTCCCAAGACTCACTCAACTCTGGGACTGGGTGAGACGAGATTGCAGACATTCACAATCTCCCTAAAAGAAACACAGACATCTACTAACTACATAGATGTGGTAGCAGAAAGCAAGGTGTCACTAACATGTTAGGATCTCAGATTGTAGAATTATATTTAATATATTTGGTTGTGTATATATGTGCATGTATGTCTTTGCCTCTCTTGCACATCACCTTGAAGGTGACAACTAATCACCCAGAAATTGCTGACTGGTTTATTGCCTGATTAGAGAGCAACATGTGATTGGCAGTACTAAATGTCACAGAGATAAGTCACATACTTTTCTCTTTCCACTCTACTGCAATGTGAAAAACTGTTTGCCCTCTTCCTGATTTCCTATTTTTAGTATGTTTGTCACACTTAAATGTTTCAGATCATCAAACATTTTAAATATTAGACAAAGATAACACACAAGTACACACAAAAAACAGTTTCTAAGCCTAATAACAGGTTGGGCTAACATTCGCAGCAACAACTGCATTCAAGCATTTGCGATAACTTCAATGAGTCTTTTACAGCATCGTGGAGGAGTTATGGCCCACTCATCTTTGCAGAATTGTTGTAATTCAGCCACGCTGGAGGGTTTTCGAGCACGACCTGGCTTTTTAAGGTCATGCCACAGCATCTCAATCGGATTCAGGGCAGGACTTTGACTAGGCTATTCCAAAGTCTTCATTTTGTTTTTCTTAAGCCATTCAGAGGTGGACTTCTTGGTGTGCTTCGGATCATTGTCCTGCTGCAGAACCCGAATGCACTTCAGCTTGAGGTCACAGACAGACATTCTTCTTTAGGATGTTTTGGTAGGTCTCACCGTTGTTCACTAGAGTCCCAAAGCCGTAGAAATGGCTTTGTAACCCTTTTGCAGACTGACAGATGGCAGTGACTTTGTTTCTCAGGTTGCTGTTTAGATTGTGGCATGATTTGTTGCTGTTTTAGATCTTTTAGGCTGCTTCACTTTGGCAGAAAGGTTCAATTTAAGTGATTTCTTGATTCAACAGGTCTGCCAGTCATCAGGCCTGAGTGTGTTTAGCGAAACTAAACTCAGCTTTTAAAAAATGTGGTTAATCACAGCTAATTCATGATTTAATAAGAGGGGCAACTGCTTTTTCACACAGGACCAGGTAGGTTTGGATAACTTTTCTCCCTTAATCAATGAAATCATTATTTTAATACCACATTTTGTAATTAGTCTGGCTGTCATGGTCCAATGTTAAAATTTGTGTGATGATCTGAAACATAATAAGTAATAATAACTTTTGCATAATGTATCTATGGAAGCTACAAGTGAATTTGGACACACCCTTAACCCTTTAAAGCCGGTCAGAGCAGCACGCTCTGTTTTGCTTAGTTATTTTTAAATCCCGGTAGAACTGCAACCAGGTAAGCTAGCGCAATCATTCTTTTTGCATATGAAATCGGAGGAGTTGTACTTACATCTTATGCCATCAGCTTGTCCTAGGTCACGGTTTCCTTCCACATAGAGCGTTGCAAAAATTGCATAAAAACCACATGCAGCAATAAAAACACAATATTCCAGAAACACGCTTTACCGACCAGATCAGCTGTTCGTAACACTTCCTATGTTGGAATAGATCATCAGCGCAAACTATCGCACGTCCGCCATTACCTGCCCGAAACCAGAAGTAACGTCACTTTCTCGGATATGTAGTTTTTTACCTTCAGGGCCCCATCCTATGGAAGCCCGTTTCCGCCACTAAAAAAAAAAAAAAAAGATCCATAACTCAAAATCTCGAGTTATTTTCTCAAAATTTCGAGAAAATAACTCGGAATTTTGAGAAAATAACTCTGAATTTCGATTTATTAACTCAAAATTTTGAGAAAAGTAACTCGAAATTTCGAGTTAGCGCTGCCAATCAGTAATCTACGTGAATGACGTCATTTCCTCGTTACCCGGAAGCTGAAGCCCTCAGCTACAAATGCTACAGCTAAGCTACCGGTATTACATCCAGTCGTGAATGCACAGATTGCTGAGTGTTTTCAGCCTGGCTTCACAAATGATGAAATTCCTGTGTTATTAGCTGAATCACATGGTGTTACTATCAGCAAATGTACTCGCGAAAGCGCCAATTTGTTGGGATCCGTTTTTGAGTGCGCGTTCCTCTGCGCCATATGATTCCAGGTAACAAGAAAAGCGACCTCATTCACGTATATTTTTGATTGGCAGAGCTAACTCGAAATTTCGAGAAAATAACTTGAAACTTCAAGTTATGGATACTAGCTTTTTTGTTTTTATTTAGTGGCGGAAACGGGCTTCCATACCCATCAGCCTATACTGGTGTTTTTAAAAGTTATGTTTGACTTTATGACTTTCTGTGTTGTTTCTGGGATGCTTAGGACTCATGTCAGGGACCAAGCAGTAAAGCATATAGGACACAGGTGGTTTTAATTCAAAAAAGGGGTTTTATTGACCCAAAAATATATTTAACAAAGCCAAAACCTAAACAGGCAGACCAATAAAAGAGGTCAACTCAATAGACTAA
Source organism: Diplotaxodon limnothrissa (assembly GCF_057381915.1). Lineage (NCBI taxonomy): Eukaryota > Metazoa > Chordata > Actinopteri > Cichliformes > Cichlidae > Diplotaxodon > Diplotaxodon limnothrissa. The sequence continues at coordinate 52,097,853 of NC_140602.1, read as the reverse complement.
ATTCAAGATAATAATTAACAAAACCTCAAACAAACATACGATAAATGACACACGGGGGAACTTAAATACTGGTTTAGCTAAACCAAATGACACACACGGGGGAAACAAGATGGCTGCCATATAACCAACTAATACAAAACAATTAAACAAACATGAAACACCCCCCAGGCAATGAAGCATGTGGTGCAATCCAATTAGGCTGTCAGTGGTACTTCAGGTCTCCCAGCCCTTTGCCACACCTTTTGCCAGACAGGAGGAGAAACCAACCCCCAGGTAACTCAAACAAAGAAAGATGTATTAATATAACATAAAACAGAACTTTGACCTTGCAAGGTTAATATGTGTGCACGCCATATAAACATTGGAAGGTGTGATGGAAAAATAAATACATTTAATAAAGAAACAATATTGAACAATAAGTAGAATATTTTAAAGTAGTGACTGTAAATTAAACTAAAGTGAATCAACTGGTGGTGGGGTCTGGAGCTTACCATGTGTGGCATGCCATCACAACTCATATCGCACTGCTGGAAATAGTTTATTTTGATGCATATGCTGTTTTTTTGCAAATTTGCATTATAATATTTATTTTCGTTTTTCCTGTAGTAAATAACAATTGGTGTATTTCAAAAAAAAAACTATGAAGACACTCAAAATAAATTTCCTGTGGTGGGAAACTATTTTGAGCAACTTTTTTGTATTTACAGTTTTGAGAGATAAGCCTCTTAAATTTCTCTAACTAGAAATATATGTTAAAAAAACAAAAACGATTTTCTTTTTTTTTTTTGTAGTTTATTGCACTTTTTTGCAATTTATGTAATTACTATGCACTTAATGCATACATATTATTAAAATTTGGGCTATAATGGTTGTATTGATGTATAGCAACTTGGAATGCTCCAAAAAATGGCACTACAACCTGTAAAAATATAATATAAGCTCTGGCGAACTTGGTTCTATGGTAGGTCTTAAAGGGTTAAAATCTACACATATACAGGGTAGGCCATGGATACACCGTAATAAAATGGGAATGGTTGGTGATATTAAAGTCCTGTTTGTGGCACATTAGTATATGTGAGGGGGCAAACTCCTCAAGATGAGTGGTGACCATGCTGGCCATTTAGAAGTCGGCCATCTTGGATACAACTTTTGTTTTTCAATAGGAAGAGGACCATGTGACACATCAAACTTATTGGTAATGTCACAAGAAAAACAATGGTGTGCTTGGTTTCAACGTAACTTTATTCTTTCATGAATTATTTACAAGTTTCTGACCACTTATAAAATGTGTTCAATGTGCTGCCCATTGTGTTGGATTGTCAATGCAACCCTCTTCTCCCACTCTTCACACACTGATAGCAACACCGCAGGAGAAATGCCAGCGCAGGCATCCAGTATCCATAGTTTCAGGTGCTGCACATCTTGTTTCTTCACACCATAGACAATTGCCTTCAGATGACCCCAAAGATAAAAGTCTAAGGGGGTCAAATCGGGAGACCTTGGGGGCCATTCAACTGGCCCACGACGACCAATCCACTTTTCAGGAAACTGTTCATCTAGGAATGCTCGGACCTGGCACCCATAATGTGGTGGTGCACCATCTTGCTGGAAAAACTCAGGGAACGTGCCAGCTTCAGTGCATAAAGAGGGAAACACATCATCATGGGTCGATCGTGGCTCACGAGTTGGGAGTTTCCCTTGTAATCGGAAGGTTACCGGTTCGAGCCCCGGCTTGGACAGTCTCGGTCGTTGTGTCCTTGGGCAAGACACTTCACCCGTTGCCTACTGGTGGTGGTCAGAGGGCCCGGTGGCGCCAGTGTCCAGCAGCCTCACCTCTGTCAGTGCGCCCCAGTGCTACAATGTAGCTTGCCATCAACTGTGTGTGAATGGGTGGATGACTGGATGTGTAAAGCGCTTTGGGGTCCTTAGGGACTAGTAAAGCGCTATACAAATACAGGCCATTTACCATCATGTAGCATGTATTGTTGTACCCCATATACCAAACCATCACTTTTGTTGTTCCAACAGTCTTGGAGGGATCCATCCAGTGTGGGTTAGTGTCAGATCAATAGCGATGGTTATGTTTGTTAACGTCACCATTCACATAAAAGTTTGCCTCATCACTGAACAAAATCTTCTGCGTGAACTGAGGGTCCTGTTCCAATTTTTGTTTTAAGATAAGATAAGATAACCTTTATTAGTCCCACACGTGGGAAATTTGTTTTGTCACAGCAGGAAGTGGACAGTGCAAAAGTTATGATGCAAAAATTAGAATACAATAAGAATAAATACAGTACACAGCTGTACAGAATAGAATAAAATAATATACTATATACAGTAGAATAAAATAGAATAAAAATATGCAATAAGATAAAAATAGAATACGAATGCTATATACAACTGAGTAAAAATACAACGATGCCAGAAAAGATTATTGCACTTAGTGTTATTGCACATGTGTGGATGTGTGTGTTTGTTCAGTTAAAGTCTTTGTTGTGGAGTCTGACAGCAGTGGGGAGGAAAGACCTGCGAAATCTCTCCGTCCCACACCGTGGGTGCCGCAGTCTCCCACTGAAGGAGCTGCTCAGTGCTGTCACAGTCTGCTGCATGGGGTGGGAGACGTTGTCCAACAGGGATGACAGCTTAGCCGCCATTCTCCTGTCACTCACCACCTCCACTGGGTCCAGAGGGCATCCTAGAACAGAGCTGGCCCTTCGGATCACCCTGTTCAGTCTCTTCCTGTCCCCAGCAGAGATGCTGCCGCCCCAGCAGACCACACCATAAAAGATAGCAGAAGCCACCACAGAGTCATAGAAGGTCTTCAGGAGTGGGCCCTCCACCCCAAACGACCTGAGTCTCCACAGCAGGTACAGCCTGCTCTGCCCTTTCCTGTAGAGGGCGTCTGAGTTATGAGTCCAGTCCAGTCTGTTGTTCAGATGAACACCAAGGTACCTGTAGCTGTCCACAGCCTCAATGTCCATACCCTGGATGTTCAGTGGTTGCAGTGGAGAATGCTTGTGCCTGCGGAAGTCTACCACCAGCTCCTTGGTTTTACTGGCATTGATCTGGAGGTAGTTCAGCTGGCACCAGTCCACAAAGTCTTGAGTCAGTCCTCTGTACTCCTTGTCGTCCCCATCAGTGATGAGGCCGACTATTGCAGAGTCATCAGAGAACTTCTGCAGGAAGCACTGGGTGGAATTGTGGGAGAAGTCTGCAGTGTAGATGGTGAAGAGGAACGGAGCCAGAACCGTTCCCTGTGGGGCCCCCGTACTGCAGACGACCCTGTCCGACACACAGCCCTGAGTCCTCACATACTGTGGTCGGTCGGTGAGGTAGTCCAAAATCCAGGTAGTGAGGTGATGGTCCACTCCAGAGTTCTCCAGCTTGTCCTTCAGAACCGAGGGAAGAATGGTGTTGAAGGCACTGGAGAAATCAAAGAACATGATTCTCACAGTGCTTCCAGCGGTCTCCAGGTGAGCGAGGGAACGATGTAGGAGGTGAATGACGGCATCATCATTTTGCCCATTCTGCAAATTCTGCGCGCAAATCTGGGTCATCCTCATTGAGATGCTGCAGGAGTTGGAGTTTATAAGGGTGCCATTTGTGAGTAGCTAATATCCGCCGAAGGGATGTTCGACTAATGCCACTCTCGAGTGACATGCGGCGAGTGCTACGCTGTGGGCTCTTGCTGAATGAAGCTAGGACAGCCACTGATGTTTCTTCATTAGTGACAGTTTTCTTGCATCCACATTTTGGCAAATCCAACACTGAACCAGTTTCACCAAATTTAGCAAGCAGTTTGCTAACTGTAGCATGGGAGATGGGTGGTCTCGTAGGGTGTCTTGCATTGAAATCTGCTGCAATGACCCGGTTACTGCGTTCACCAGATATCAACACGATTTCGATCCGCTCCTCACATGTTAACCTCTTCGACATGTCAATGGCTGTGAACAAAGAGAAACTTGTAAATAACTCATGAAAGAATAAAGTTAAGATGAAACCAAGCTCACAATTGTTTTTCTTGTGACATTACCAATAAGTTTGATGTGTCACATGGCCCTCTTCCTATTGAAAAAACAAAAGTTGTATCCAAGATGGCCGACTTCTAAATGGCCACCATGGTCACCACCCATCTTGAGGAGTTTGCCCCCTCACATATACTAATGTGCCACAAACAGGACTTTAATATCACCAACAATTCCCATTTTATTACGGTGTATCCATATAAATGGCCCACCCTGTAGATCAGTGAGTTTCAGTCTACTTTTGCACCGATGATACTCTCACACATCCAAATTCCTAATTTAATATTTCAGACTACCAGTATTTATTGATCTGGAGAAGGGATTTGATTCCCAGACATGCCCCCAAATTGGTATGGTCCAGCTCGGATACAATAGCATAAAAACATACACGTGCACACAAAAAGAATGAAAATTAGATGACAAAAATATGGAAACCAAACTCCTTTAGCTTGGAAGCAGCAATAAAAACAACAACAAAAAAGCACACTTCCCCATGGATTTATATCAGTGCTCAGGGCATGTGTAGTGTGAACACTGCCAAAAAGTAATAGAGGCTTCCATTTACGGTCTCACGGTGAAGCTATTTAAAGGATTTTTCCTTGAGTCCCTACGATTACTTACAGTTGTCAAGCAAATCAGTGGGAGAGGTGACATGGAAAATGTAGTAACAGGAGCCCTTAATCCTACCAACGACAGACATGGCAATAGTTGTTGCACTGAAATAAATAAAGTCTAGTCATGTCTGATACTGTATGTGGATCCTGTGCGCGGTCACTGAATTTACTTCTCTGCACTGCGGACAGACTGTGAGCACCAATTGGAAGCCATCAATTAAAGCCAGAACTATGTCTTCACATTAAACTGGTATCTGATACCCGATCAAGGCTACTGGTTTCAACCAAGGCCAAGCGAAGGGCTGAGTGGAGGGAGTGAGGGTCCTCAGGGGGATGCTGAAGGGTGTGTGAAGCTGTGGCCTGCGTGCCGTCGGCCAGCCGCCTGAAGGGGAGGCACATGGTGCCAACAGCTGCCATGGTGAAACGCTAACCCCTCTAAATGCTCAGTCCAGTAAACAACATTGGGCCGCACACATGCCAATGGGGGAGCGTGGGTGAGGAAGGGGTGAAGAGGGTGAATGGGGCAACCCAGCTGACGCCGTGAAGAAAAGAAAATTGACCCCTGTGAAATGGCTTATTAAAGTGTGGTGGTCACCATTCTGGGGGGCCAAACCAAGACATGACAGTAAGGGTAACTCAAAACCCGTCGCAGTACATTGAACATGATGCAGGCCACAAGCCACAGACAGGAAGCCCAAGATTCTAGAGATACTTTTATTAGATGTATTTACATCGACAGAGCACACCACGAGCTTGAGATACTGATGACAGATGCCTTTATTTATACTGGCGTACCCAAAGACTGAGGATGAAAAGTTTATTCTATGTAACTTGAGTGGATGCTCTGTAAAACTGGACTTCTAGTGTTTTTAGTGTGGACTTTTCCTCCCACTGCTCAATGCACTCGAGCAGTCCTTTTGCTTCTTTAAACTTTTAAATTGATAAATGCATTTTGCAAAGCTTGTTGCAACTATTGGAGCTGGTGAAGGTTCCCATGCTCCCAGAGCCCCCTAGGGAGTGGCAGGAACAGATGTGACGTCTACACTCCCCCTCTCTGTCTGTCCCTCCCACACTTAGTTTCTCCCTCTGGCTCTTGTAAAACAATCCATCTTCCACTTGTAAAAACATTACTTTCCACCTCTGTGGTATCTTCCCACAACTCTCACTTTAATCAACACCAAAACAAAATTAGCCCTAATTTTATCATGCACTCATTTTCCTAAATAATGGTAAATGTGATACAGGACCGTTAGAGTATAATCAAATAAGTGCACTTCAAGCTGTCACTTTATTTCACTCAACACACATACTCAGCAGTGTACCCTACTGCGCACACACACACACACACACACACACACACACACACACACACACACACACACACACACACACACACACACACACAAATGAAGTTTAAATAAAAAATAAATCTAATTCAGCACCTGTGGCTTTTGATTGAGGAAATATTCTCTACTTGTTCTCGTTATCGTGGTCATGTGCCCTTTATTTTCGACCACAGTTCTCACCATTGCTTGTGTGTTAGGTTTCTTTTTTGTCTGGGTGAATGTATGTATCATATATTGGGATGCGTACAACTAGAAGCACTTTGTGCATTAAAAAAATGATTTACCAAAAAAACTGATTTTTTTAGTGCATCTCGTGGAAAGTCAGGCAAAAGTCAGTCTTATGTTCAATCACCGGAGCAACAATGTCCCCATCTGGTGGTGTTTTCAAGAGCCAGAAGGTGGTTAGCCTGTCATTTTTTATGCTGTCTATGTAGTTGTTAGCATGCTTAAGTGATTCCTGCTTTTACAAGTGAAATGTATAATAATAAAAAGGCCAGAATCATTATTTTTAATCCAAACTTGGATTGTAACCAGTGAATTTCAGAGGTTACTAGTTCTGGTTTTATTAGTTCTGTGACAGGAGAATAACACAAAAGCTATCTCACGTTTGCTTCTGAGTAAAGTGCTGAGACTTCCTTAACCAACAAATTATACTTGTAAGATATTGTAGACTAACTGTGACTCCCTTTTCTATTTTATTTGCTTCTAAATGACAGCATCTCTGCAACTGGTAAGAGCTGTAAGGCACTATGATGGGTTTTTATGCTGGGTAGAATCGTACTAGAACACTGGGTCATTATAAAGGGATGTGAGAGATTCTCTGATAGAAGATGGTCTACTATCACCCTGATCTTTGTCAAACCAGGCCCACACCTGCCTATACAATCTTTTCTATCACTCCATTAACAGCAAGTGTCCGTGTGTGTGTGTGTGTGTGTGTGTGTGTGTGTGTGTGTGTGTGTGTGTGTGTGTGTGTGTGTGTGTGTGTGCTTGTGCTTTTATTGCTAGCATGGTGATGAACAATTTGGGTTTCAGGGCGGTTCACACCTTCTGACACCAACTGAAGATATTAATTTTAGCACAAGAGTTAAGATAGCGGTAGTTAAAATACCAAAAACAATGAAAAAAAGATGTTTTTATTTGTTATTCCCTGCTCCTATCTCAGTCATCACACACCTGCCACAGACGACAGATGAACACAAACATACGTGCCTCAGCAAGGTTAAACTCATTCCTTCGCTATTATCTGGAGACCCTGTGCCATTAACAAACCACGGGGTCTCAGGATGATATTGAGGGGCTTATCTGGAGTTGAGACAGTGGTTAACCAAACATTATCCGCTCTCCCAGCTTTACTGCAAACATGACCTTAATGACAGGGTAGGCAGGGTCTCTGAGGACAAACGCTACCAGTGTCACAACTGGTGTGTACCCACAGGAAGCGAGCCCGGCAGATAGTGCTGATTAGCTGTGTACAATGAAGTGTTGAGATTTGCAGAGTGAGTAATGGACTTCAGGTGCAGCCACCGCTTGTCATTTAAATGTCAATCTCTCAACTTCAATATCAAGTTCTCAGATAACTTAAGTTTGGGGCATGTTTACAAGATAGGTTCTATAAATATGTCAATTTTAATATTTCATTTTATTGAACAATTTCCACAATGCTTAGAGTACTTCATTCTTTATTGCTGTTAAAAAGCAGTGATAAGGTTGTGTGTTGCAAATCAAGTCTAGAGAAGATGAACCATAAAATGGGAAGTGATGTGTTTGTGGTTTCATGTGTGAAGAGGGTGCAGATATAATTTAGAGTGTGTGTGTGTGTGTGTGTGTGTGTGTGTGTGTGTGTGTGTGTGTGTGTGTGTGTGTGTGTGTGTGTGTGCGTGGGAGGGGGGGGATACTGTATTGTCAAACCTAAAAGGTTAAAAGACAATGCATAGGGGAAGTTATAAAGACAGTTTTAGTTGTTGATAAATACATTCATAAAAATGTTAAATGTTATTATGCCTAATAAAATATTTACTAAACACACATACTGGTCAATTAGATATACCTTGTTAAAAACAGTTTGGGCCTCCTTTTGCCTTCAGAACTGCTTTAATACTTCATGTCTTCTCTAACTCATTTTTCATAGATTTTGTTCCATATTAACATGATAGTGTAGCACAAATTTGGTGGCTGCACATCCATGATGCAAATATTTCGTTACACCACATTCCAAAAGTGCTTTATTGGTTTGAGATCAAGTTACAGTGAGTACAGTGAGCTCACTGTCATGTTAGAGGAACTATTTTAAGATGGTTTGATCTTTGCAACATCAGAAGATGGGTACACTGTGGTCATAAAGGTGAGACCATGCAAATAGTAGCTTGCGTGGTCCAGTTTGCTGCTGTTAGCCTGGAGTGTCACCTGGAGTGGTTTTCTGCTTCAAGGTTCAACATGTTGCATATTCAGAGATGGTATTCTGCTTACTTCCATTTTAACAAGTGGTTATTTAAGTTTTATTTGTCTTTAGCTCAAATTTCAAAGCACTCTGACCATTCTCCTTTGACCTCTGGTATCTACAAGATATTTGTGCCCATAAAACTGCTGCTCATTTAATTTATTTATTTTTTTAATCCTTTCTCTGTAAACCTAGAAATAGGTGTGCAGGAAAATCACAGAACATCAGGCATCTTCTAAAATACTCAAACCAGCCATCTGGCACCAACAACCATGTCATGTTTGGAGTCACGTATTGCTCATGCTTAATGCTCAGAATGAACTACAGCACATTATCTTGACCATGTCTACATGCTTACATAAATGCACTGAGTTTCTTTAGTGTAAATGGCTCATTAGATATTTGCATTTGCAGCTCCACAGATGTACCCAAGAAAGTGGGTTGTGAGCTTATTTCTGTACTGCAGTTTTTTAGTGAAATTTCTCATATATTTATGGAGTCAGTCTTTAAAATTGCTATAAAAGGACATAAATAAAGATACTTCTTGCTTCTTATTCACAAAGGGGTCACCAGTGCTGGTAGCTTCATATGTTTGATTTTGTAGGTTTGGTAAGGAGGGGTCGACCTAAAAGGAATCTAAATAAATAATTAATTTGCTTAATGCTGGCTCTGAACATTCCACTGGAGATATAACATGATAACACTGTGTTAAAATATAAAAAAAATCATTAGGAAAAGCCTGAAACTTGCTTCAGCTTCTAATTTGCAGGCAGCAGTTCCTTGGAAATGTAATCATGAGAAATACTCCTTTAGATTTCATTATAATCTTTACTATAATAATAATAAATGTAATATAGTTTTTTTTGTTTTTAAAATTACTTTCTTTCACATGTCAACGAGTTGTTACATTATTAGGAGCCAGGGCTTAGGAGGAGCTCCACATTACTCAAGACACTTTTCCTGCATGGAAAGGACAAGCCAGGGGGATTTTTTAGGTGTAAACGAGAGGGTCTGTTCAAACCTGCCCCATGGCCTCAAAGTCTCCTGACACAGTCTAATGGGAGGGCAGGTTTCGGTTGACAAGTCTGAGCGAAAGTTGAGGAAAAGGGGGGGGGAACAACACACAGTCGTATACTCACATGCTGGGTGTTTAAACTCTGCCAAGGAGAGTGTTTGGTTTCTGTTGTTTGTCTTTCCCAACCACAATTTTACAAGGTGGACTCCATTTGCTTTAAAAAAAAAAGGGGGGGGGGGGCATTATAATGCATTCTTACAACGACAGGAGTTAATACTGTACATTTATCTGTCAGAATAAATTATCTCTAGAAGATTCAGTGATTTTTGTTCAGCTTATTTTGATATTTTAATGAAACATTTGTAATAATATACTTGAACAAAACAAAGTGCACACTTTTGACCTTGTTCAGCTAAAGAAATGCCTAATGCAATTCATGGAAAAGGAATCTGTCCTTCAAATTATGAGGACTCTATCCATCCACCCACCATTTCATTTTCTTAACAGATTATCCAATTTAGGTCATATGAGGCCTCAAGCCTAATCCTTGTCATAAGGTCAGAGGTGGGTTACACCCCGGTCAGGTCGCCACTTCATCACAAGACTGTTTTTCTTCTGTCGTACTTTATTATTTTCTTTCTGTTCTGTGCTTTCAGATTATCTTCAGAAACGCAACAACAGTGTGCCTAAATCTGGAAAAATAACATTTTTTTTAATCATTTTGCTTTTAACTTTTTTCAGATCCTCACATGTTCGGTGGCCTCTTGTTTTTACCTATTTATTAAACGCACAATACAGACAAAAGTATTTGGGCCTTCTACACATTTTAACAGCAGGATCTTTTTTATGGCATCAGTCCCCACTTCGCAGCTATCGCAACTTCTGTTTCTCTGGAAAGGGTTTCTATATGTTCTGCACTTTCGAAGTGTCTGTGGAAAGTTTTGGTCTTTCATCAAGACAAGCGCTTGTGAAGCCAGACACTAATGTTGCATGCTTGCGGTCTCTGCTCTAGTTCATCCCAAAGGTGTTCAGTAGGGTTGAGGTCAGGGCTCTTTTGAAAGCCAATCAAGTTCTTCCACACCAAACTCACCCAACCATGTATTTCTGGACTTTGCTTTGTGCACCAGTTAACAACCATGCTGGAACAGGAAACAGCCTTATTCAAACTGTTTCCAAAAAGTTAGAAGCACAGAATTGTCCTAAATGTTGTGGTAAGCTGACGCATTAATAAGATTTCCCCTTCACTGGAACTAATTCAATTCAATTCAATTTTATTTATATAGCGCCAAATCACCACAAAAGTCGCCTCAAGGTGCTTTATATTGTACAGTAGATACAGAGAAAAGCCCAACAATCATATGACCCCCTATGAGCAAGCACTTTGGCGACAGTGGGAAGGAAAAACTCCCTTTTAACAGGAAGAAACCTCCAGCAGAACCAGGCTCAGGGAGGGGCGGCCATCTGCTGCGACCGGTTGGGGTGGGAGAAGGAAGACAGGGTAAAGACATGCTGTGGAAGAGAGACAGAGGTTAATAACAGATATGATTCAATGCAGAGAGGTCTATTAACACATAGTGAGTGAGAAAGGTGACTGGAAAGGAAAAACTCAATGCATCATGGGAATCCCCGGCAGCCTTCATCTATTGCAGCATAACTAAGGGAGGATTCAGGGTCACCTGGTCCAGCCCTAACTATATGCTTTAGCAAAAAGGAAAGTTTTAAGCCTAATCTTGAAAGTAGAGATAGTGTCTGTCTCCTGAATCCAAACTGGAAGCTGGTTTCACAGAAGAGGGGCCTGAAAACTGAAGGCTCTCCCTCCCATTCTACTTTTAAATACTCTAGGAACAACAAGTAGGCCTGCAGTGTGAGAGCGAAGTGCTCTAATAGGGTGATATGGTACTACAAGGTCATTAAGATAAGATGGGGTCCAATTATTTAAGACCTTGTATGTGAGGAGCAGGATTTTGAATTCAATTCTGGATTTAACAGGAAGCCAATGAAGGGAAGCCAAAACAGGAGAAATCTGCTCTCTCTTTTGAGTCCCTGTCAGTACTCTTGCTGCAACATTTTGGATTAACTGAAGGCTTTTCAGCGAGTTTTTTGGACATCCTGATAATAACGAATTGCAGTAGTCCAGCCTGGAAGTAATAAATGCATGAACTAGTTTTTCAGCGTCACTCTGAGACAAGATTTTTCTAACTTTAGAGATGTTGTGCAAATGGAAGAAAGCAGTCTTACATATTTGTTTAATATGTGCGTTGAAGGACATGTCCTGGTCAAAAATGACTCGAAGGTTCCTCACAGCGTTACTGGAGGCCAAGGTAATGCCATCCAGAGTAAGAATCTGGTTAGATACCAAATTTCTAAGATTTTCAAGGCCAAGTACAATAATCTCAGTTTTATCTGAATTAACTAAGAGGCTGAAGGCAAAGCTCAGAAAAAACAACCATCAAGAGGTGTGGCCAATTATTTTTATCTGTATAGTGTGTGCAGTGGCAAGAGATTTTTTTTCTTGCAATCCTCTACATTTGCTTCTGATGTGGAAACTGAACTTCACATACTATGTCTGTGGAAGTTCACATTCAAAATCAACAACATTCCCAATAAGACAACAGTAAGACAGCACACAAGTGTCTTGAATCCAGTCTTTATATTTACTACTACTGATGGTTGCAGAAGAGAATATTGCTGCTATCTAAACATTCAGTCCCATACTGATGTTGTCTCAACGGTAATGTTGTACACAGACTTTTTAGTAATTCAATTATACTTCATATTTTCATACAAAAATCAGCAATAATCTATATAACTTTAAGAATGCTTGTACAATTCATATACTTTAAGACATATATGGCACTACTTGTATATATCTCATGCAATTCAGAGCTGTAGTTTGATATAATATATATGTATATTCATACCTGTACGTCATATTCTTATATCTCCCTATTTTCTCTTATTTTTGATTCACTATAGTTTCGCACTGTGGCTGGGGGATTTTTTTTAATTCTTCTATGTTCTGTATATGTTGCAGAACTGACAATAAGGTTGACTTTGACTTACTCTGACTTCCTTGACTTGATTTAACGAGACCAAATCCCACTATACTTCAGCTTTAGTTGACATCTGTAAAAAAGTGGAACCGGGTATTTAAACAAACTGTCACTCTATGCCACAATATTCAAGAACAAGTGAAGATCATTTTATTTTGGTGGCTCATTCCTACCTACTTTGCCAATAAGGAGCAAGTGGATTTCAGGTTGTCTAAAGAGCTTGGAAAGAAAAGCGTCTGGACTTCTTTAAGTTGCTTGAAGACGTTTCACCTCTCATCCGAGAAGCTTTCAGGTTGATGATACGATAGTGCTCCCCAGTGGACAAATACCCGTTTTGCATGCTTTAATTGTACACTGAGTGGTACAAATAGTCTATTATGGTAGTCTATTATAATGCCTCACACAACACGAGCAGCCTGTTATAGTCTTTTATTGCACACATAGCTTAGCATGAACTTGATATATCATAGGGTATGTCATTATTAGAATCTGGAGTCCCTATTTATTCCCCTTTAAGTGCATTAAAATTGTGTTGCAGTTTCCATGTCCAAGTCAAACACGACTATTTAGTGTTTTTATTATAGCATTGCCGTCAAAATACCATATTTCAATTAATTTTGCACTTAAAAAGAATCTGATGATAAATATACGGAAAGGGTATTTAATAACCCCCACCCTCTTGCGACGCAGTCATTGTTTGGCCCGTGACGCTGCTTGTACACGTAGCCTAGTAGGATGTGTTCATTGAAGATGGTGGCGGTGTGTCACACTCCAGCATACTTGTAAGAATTTATTCATTTCTGTACACATTTCCGACAGCGGGTAAGAGTATATCTGCAACACAATTAACAATGTTTTACTCTAGGTGTTTTAATCTGGTGTCTGTGGCAGGCAGGGAACTGTTACCTTGTGATTAGCGCAGGCTAGTTAGCCAGGAATGCTAAGTAAGCAGCAGTGCTAATGCTAGCTGACCAGGCTGTGAACCTGTTAAATTATGGTCGACGAGTGGCCAGCGACTTGTAACTTATCGCGGTGTAACCATGTCAATGTTGAGTTTGTGCCGAAATTTTACGCCTTTCGTTACTCACAGAACTGCTGGTGTAAGGACGAATTCGGGCAGACTTTAGATGTTAGTGATTTGCTGGCTCCGGCGTTTGGGACATACGGAGCACCGAACGGTTCCCGTTAGCTGTTGTACCAATCACCGGACCTTTACCCGACTGTCGCTTAATGTGTAACACTATCTCAATGTCGTGCCAGACCAAAGAGATTTAGCAGCCATCTATATTGGAACAACTGGCAAGTAGTGATAAGAAGTAGGGAGCGTATGTCTAACAACGCTAACTTTGTGACTTTTCTAAGTTGGCAGATCTGCGGTGCTAACGATACGAAGCTTAAGAGGGTGCAACGGCTCTTGGTAAATTTATATCCTAGAGCGCCGGGAAGATCCGGGATCTCCCCGGTAGAGCCCGTCTGGCCAAATGTACTTCCCTACGTTACATTAGTTCCGTGTCTTCTTTCTCTCCAAACATCTAGCATTTGAAATGCTTATTGACAGGCCGTGTTAGCTTGACTCAACTTCCTACTGAGACACGCTCAGTATCTCTGTTTGACAAATAATATACATGGCCTTGATCTTAATACTACGTAGTGGCGTGATTTAAATGACTGTCCACTATTAACTTTTGCATTTCAACTGAGAAAAGTGTACACATGTTGTACAAGGGTAGTGGCACGACTCATGTGACAGTTACCAGTTAATGCTAAGTGTAAATAATTTTAATCATAGCTTCCACCCCTGTTTGGCTGATTTCATCCTTACCTGAACTCAAGAAACAACTATAGATGCAATGGCACTGTGGTCTCTTGTCAGTAGAGCAGTTCAGTTTGACTTTCTGCTAAAAGCTGCATTTGATGCAAAAGCAGGTGCTTTTTTTTTTTCTTTTTAAAGAAACTATTTAGCTACTCAACTTTGCAGCCTCCATGAGATCTGTGATGTTAATTTAAGTTTCCTGTTTTTGTTTATTTTTTTAAGGAAATTTTCATAAATTTCATATATTATATTTTCCTCACCTGGGTGATATACACTATACAAGTGTATAGACTTACATCAGTGCTTTGGTTCATAATATATTACCAGTAAGATGACCATCAAATGCTCTACAGACCATTTAATTAACAGTAGATAGTATACTAGTATACCAAGTATGCATTACAGTAAATCAAGTGTGTTGTATTGAATTGAGCACTATATGTATTTACCCACCACAGCATCTTGAGGGCTGATGTAGAACTTGCCACGTTGTACGTTTGGTTTGAATAGGACCACAGGCTAAAATGCAAACAAAGGTGTGGTAAAGTATCCCAAAGAGGCAGGGCTTTTTGTTAATCACTTCCTCTTTCTTGTCTCTATTCAGCTACGCCTGACTTCAGTCTTCAGTGAGATCTCTTAGAGTGACCTGGTCCTCGGACCTGTTAACTCTGCGGACATGCAGCCCCCTCCCCGGACTGGACGACCAGGAGCCTCTGGCCCTCCTCCTTCTGGGCCCAATATGTTCCGCAGGACCAGGCCTTACAAGCATGCTGCTGCAGCTCCTGCCACAATGCCTCCTGTTGCTCAACCCATGACAGACCCTTTTGCTTTTAGTAGAGCTCCTCCCCCTATGGCTGCAGGTGGCCTCCCAACAGTATCTAACAGCAACCCTGCACCAGTGCAAACACAATCTAATGCCATGTACCCTCAACCTGGCTCAGGGCTGCCTCCGCAACCACAGACACTGGAGGGTGCCACAGCTGCTGCTTCTGGAGTGACCCTCTTCAACCCTCACAGTACACCACCCCTTGGTCCAACTGGATACGTATCCTCACATAATGAACAGGGATATTTTAATTCAAGAGAACAGATACCATCTGCATCCACAGAGTCAGCACCTATGGCTACAGCCTCAGAACCTAGTCAGACACCTTTGAACCCTGAATTTCAAGGACAGTCTGGTCCTCTGCCAGTGCCCTTCCAGCCACTGCCACCGGTCACCACCTCCTCTTCCCAGTGGGCCCCTGATCACGGAAGTCGCCCCCCATCAGTTCAGAACTATTTCCAGCCTACTAGTGACCCTGTACCACAGCCATTTTATATGCCTCCACAAACCCAGATGTACCCCTCCCACAGCCCATCACCCCTTCACAACACCCCTACCCCTCCGACCCAACCTGCACATCTTCAGAATCAGGCTTCTCTTCCTTCTCAAAATCCACTAAAACCTCCTACTTCTCAGTGGCCAGACCCAAATGGTCCCCAACAGCATAATTCCCATTTCCAAACACAGAGTTACTTCAGTCAGAGCTCTGCTGCACCAGATCTTTGGTTTAACCCGCCCCCACAGGACTCGGGCTACCATCAAATGGGTACTGGTATGGGTCATCCTCAGCCCCTTCTTGACGCTGCTGGATCTCAGCCTGCAACCAGTACTGGGCCTGGGCCTAGTTCTAGTACTGTCCCAGCCCCACTTCCACATTACCAGGAATCCGGTACACTTTCAATGTTCTTCAAAGACAATGATGTGGAAAATGAGGAAACGCTGTCTGCAGAGAGAAATAAGGCAGTAAATGGTATTGCTGGAACTTTTCAACTTCACAACAACCAGCAGGCACACAGTAGTCATGCAGATGTTTCTTCAGATTACCAAGGAGCTTTTCTTCAAGATCACTCACAAGTACCTTACATGATCGATGGCAATCAACCATCACAGCGAAATGCTCAGAAGCCATCGGATTCACAGTTTGACCATGTAGAGAATTTGGAGTGTGTTCCAAACCAAGAAGTATTACCCAGTGAAATCCATAGTAATACTGCTGCTACTGCACCCCACAGTGCTGAGCAGTTTGAAACTGGACCCAACCTGGAGACTCCAGATTCAATTCCCAGACCAATGAGATCTGCCAGTGTGTCGTCCAACTACAGCAACATGAGCCATGGGAGTGGAACAGGCACTCGTCGACATCAGGGGGTGGTGGGCACCTTTATTCAACAGGAAAGCTCACGACTCTCTGATGATCCTAATCAGCCTGTCGCTGCAGCTGCAGCTGGAGGCTACTTTGAACAGATTGACACTTCTCCAGCTGGAGATGTGGGTGTACAGCAGAGCTCTCTGGAGCAAATGTGGCCCCCCACGCCTAGCCCTCCCAAACCAACCGGTATCTTTCAGGCCAGTGCTAACAGCTCTTTCGAACCTGTGCGCTCACATGGGGTCGGGGTGCGTCCTGCTGAGGTTGACAGGGCTAAAATGGTAGCAGAAGGGGGTGCAGATTGTACACCAGGTAATATGGAGCAGCCACCAGACAATATGGAAAATGTTTATGGCTCAGGTCACCCTTTGCCTGCAGGTGCTGGAGGTGCCGTACCTCCTTTGACACACCCAGTGGTCTATTCTCACTCTCGACCTTCATCCCGTGCTCATGGAGTTAATCAGCCCTGTGAGAGTCCTGCCACTACTCTGTGGGCTCAGAATGATCCTACGACCTTGGGCGGTAACATCCTCCTCGCCCCTGCTGCCCCAATAGTTCTTGCCCCATTACGAGAGCCAAGTGCTGATGTTATCCAACCTCCAGAGGATGGTCCACTGGACCTGCAGCCCTCCCAAAGAACCCAGCCACCTTCGCATCAGCACTCAGAGAATCTAGAGAACCCGCCAAAGGTGAGTGAGGCAGAGCCAAGTGACTCTCAAGGCAACCTGGGCTATGCATCTCTCCTTGTGTCTGGCTCGCTTCACCAACCTGTTTTCATTGCCCCGCCAGTGTCCAATTACAGTGTGATTCCCCCTAGTACCACTCCTCAAGCAGCCACTCAAAGTAGCCTTAGGGAAACTACCCCACCTGTGAGATTGATTGCACAGGGGCAGGGTCCCACTACCTCCCAACCAGCTTCAGTAACATGTAATCAAAATCCACTTTTTTCTCCTGGAATCCTGAGCTTCAGTGTTTCGGCTTCTAATCAGAGTCCACTCAATCTGACTCGAGACAACACAGCAGCTACGACATCAGAAATCACAGCATCGCCGCATCCCCAGCCTGTCCGCCCTCCTCTTTCAAGGGGTCAATCAGTGGCTGGAGAGAGTAACTCTGCTCTCCAAGTTAATCTGCAAACTTCTCTTGTGAATGATCCTTCCTCTAATCATAATCAGCCATCAAATTATGAACTGCTTGATTTTTCTATGCACCAATCACAAGCCCAGAGCCAGGCTTCTGGACACCCTTCCTCTCTTCACGAGTCTCCACAATCTAGTAATGGATTTTACCTACAGGTCACCAAAGATGCTCTAAAAGTGGAAGGGAATGCCTCTGTCCAGACTCGAACTTCTTCATCTACCACACAGGTACCACCAGCACCCTCTCAAACGGCTCCAAACACCCAGCAGCCCCCAGCAGAACCTCCTAAGGTATTAGATTCTCAGGCTGCACAGCACGGACAAAAAGATGCTCCTCCTGTTACAGCGAGTGGAGCACAACCCCCCAGTTACCAGTATCCTGCTCCAATACAGGGGCCATCTGCAGGAAATGCTCCTCCTCCTGGGCCTCAAGGTCCTCCAGGGGCTCCACAGACAACTCCTGCGGAGCCACCTCGCCCACCGTCCTCTGCAGGAAGCCATCAAGGCTATGGGCCTCCACCAGCACCGGGTCAGATGTATAGTGGCTATTATAATAATTATGGAGACTACCCAGATAGCAGAGCACCATATCCTTCTGGCCAATACCCACCTCCATCTGGGGATCCTAGAGCACAGCCATATTATCAAGTAAGTATAAGGTGTCCTTTTATTTAACCTAGCATGTGAATATTTATTTCCCAATTTCTATTGGTGCTCTTATCTCTTAGGCAGGACCATACAGGAACAGAGTAGATCCTTGGTATGGCAGATATGAGGGGCAGACCCAAAGTTATCGTGATACAAACTACCAGTACAGAGAGCCTCAGCCGGAGCGTCCTAACTCTAGAGCCAGCCAGTACTCTGACAGGCCATCATCCAGGTTAGTGAAACTCACAAGATTACTTGAATGGTGTGTACTGTCTTTTCACGTGTTTCTGATTTATAAATTGAGTTTTTAAGTATCTTAAGAGGATTTTGCAAGTTAAAGACTTCCCTGCTGTGATGTTGGTTTTGTTGGATGTAAAAAAATCTGTGTTAATACATTGTACTACTTCATTCATCATTACCTTATCTTTGAATTGTTTTTTTTCTCTCCCCTTAAGGCAAGGCTATCACGAGGATTACCACAGAGCAAACCAAAGTGCCTATAGTGATTATTATGCAAATTATGCCAAGTACTTTGGAGGTATGGCTCGTAGCTCATAGTGTTGAAAGCTTTGAATATTTATTTATTTATTTTTTTTCTTAATTCATGTCTTTCCCTGTCTCCGTTTCATATTTTCTGCGTAAAGGATACTATGGCCACTATGACCCCAGATATAGAGGATACTATGACCAGTCCTACTGGGCTTATGATGATAGCAGAAGGGGAGACAGCTACAGCAATCAATCTATGTATCCTACCAGGTATGCAGAGAATACTGTTTGGACATCATGGAGTTGTTATAATATTAATGTACATTTACAGTGAGTAATAAAAGGCAGTGTAAGAAGTGTTATTGTTCATGCGTGTCTCATGGAAAAAGAAAATCTAAATTCAATTTACAACATTTCACTCACAGGAAGGCTGGCTATGAGGACCAGTGGCAGTACTATCCTGGTTACGATGCTAGCTTTGATGAGGACTACCGTCGTCAGGGAGATGCTTATGGTGATGACTTTGACCGGCGCAGTGTCCACAGTGAACAGTCAGTCCACAGCTCCCACAGTCACCACAGCAGACGGAGTAGCTTCAGCTCACGATCGCAACAGGCAATTTTTTTTCCCCACATATGTCTCACAAGTATTCTGTGTATGCAGTTATCTGGCTGAACCACAAATGGAGACCAGGCCAAAATTTATGAGTAATCACTGTAGAAATATTGTTAAAGCAAAAATTAATTTACAAATTCTTTTTCCATGTATTTTTATTTATTTTTTTTAAATGTTTCATTTGCATTATAAATAATAATTCTCTCTTTGTTACAGAGCCAAGTGTACAGGAGCCAGCCTGACTTGGTGTCAGCAGCATATGATAACACATCATCCACTCTGGCTGTGGATTACTCCTATGGGCAGTACCCAGATCAGACTGATGCATCTCACAACTATAGCCAGTACTATCCCTCTGGGTATACCACCGAAAGCACCTGGATTGCCCCTGAGCAGCGTAAGTGCTGCATCACTCTTTGAAGCATTTTTTTCATTTCTAAGGGTCCTTAGCTGAGTTGAATGGTCTGATTCTCTTTGTTTTTTTTCTCCTCTAGCCCCTCCTCGTCCTGCAACCCCAGAAAAGTTCACCATACCACATCGCTGTGCTCGTTTTGGACCTGGTGGACATCTTGTTCAGGTTCTGCCAAATCTGCCCTCAGCAGGACAGCCTGCTTTAGTTGACATCCACAACCTTGAGGTATGGCTTTAACAGACCATATTTCATTGATATATTGTTTTGTTTTTTGGTTGGCTTTTTTTGTTTGTTTATTTTGGGTCTTTTGGAAGATGTTCCTGAAACTGTATTACTCCGGTTTCAATAAACCTAGCAAAATAAGCAGCACTAAAACTAATGAGCTGTGTGTCTTTTAAGGAAAAAATTCTTCCTTTTTTTCTATTTCCCATTATTTATCTCATTAAGATTATGGCGGATTTACTATAGCAGACACAAAATGTTAAATGTACAACACTAACAACACCAGTGATCCTAGGTTTCTTGGGGACAGGGATTATGGTCCTCTACCATAATCCCTGTCCCCAAGAAACCTAGGATCACTGGACTAAATGACTACAGACCCGTGGCTCTGACATCTGTGGTCATGAAGTCATTTGAGCGCCTAGTTCTCTCCCATCTCAAGACCCTCACGGCCCCCCTCCTGGACCCCCTGCAGTTTGCATATAGAGCCAACAGGTCTGTAGACGACGCCATCAACATGGCCCTACACTTCATCCTGCAGCATCTGGACTCCCCAGGAACCTACGCCAGGATCCTGTTTGTGGACTTCAGCTCTACCTTCAACACCATCCTTCCAGACCATCTCCGAGGCAAGCTTTCCCAGATGAATGTGCCTGATCCCATCTGCCGGTGGATCACTGACTTCCTGACGGACAGGAAGCAGCACGTGAGGCTGGGAAAGAACGTCTCGGACTCCCGGACCATCAGCACCGGCTCCCCTCAGGGCTGTGTTCTTTCTCCTCTGCTCTTCTCCCTGTACACCAACTGCTGCACCTCCACCCACCAGTCTGTCAAGCTAATCAAGTTCGCAGATGACACCACCGTCATTAGGCTCATCTCGGACGGGGACGAGTCTGCCTACAGGAGGGAGGTTGAACGTCTGGTGTCTTGGTGCAGCCACAACAACCTGGTGCTGAATGCCCAGAAGACAGTGGAGATTATTGTGGACTTCAGGAAGCACACAGCCCCACTCCCCCCCATCATCCTGACTGACACCCCCATCACCTCTGTGGACTCATTCCGCTTCCTGGGTACCACCATCACCCAGGACCTGAAGTGGGAGCCCACCATCACCTCCGTCATCAAGAAAGCCCAGCAGAGGATGTACTTCCTGAGGCAGCTGAAGAAATTCAACCTGCCAACACGGACGATGATGCAATTCTACACTGCAATCATCGAGTCCATCCTCACCTCCTCCATCACCGTGTGGTACGCTGGAGCCACTATCAGGGACAAACAGAGACTGCAGCGTGTTGTGCGCTCTGCTGAGAAGGTGATTGGCTGCAGACTCCCATCTCTGCAGGACCTGTACACCTCCAGGACACTGCGGCGTGCAGCCCGGATCTCAGCTGACCTTTCTCACCCTGGACACAGTCTGTTTGACCTGCTCCCCTCAGGCAGGAGGCTCCGGTCCATTCGCACCAGAACCTCTCGCCACAAGAACAGTTTCTTCCCCTCTGCTGTTGGACACATGAACAATAACCACATGATTGTCCCCGCCACTAACACATGACCCTACGCTGTGTCACTGCATCATTTCATGTTTGGCACTGATCACCACCTGCACTCATGTATATATCTTTCTACGTAGCACTCATAATTCTTATTCTCATGTATATATCTCATGTATATCTCATGCACATATCTTTCTTTCTACATAGCACTTTAATTCTTATTGTCTGCACTGAAGCACCGCAGCAATTTCCTAATGTTGTAAACCTCAACATCTGGCAATAAACCCATTCTGATTCTAAATGATCTGAAATCACTGACACTTAAAGACCACTAGATTGTATGGGTTGATTCACACAGCTTTTCCCATAAAGTAGGAAAGAGACGAGATGTCTGCTCATAGTCCCAGTAATACTGAGCAATAACCTTTGAGCAGTATGCAGGTAAACATCCTGTGCGAAGGGCAAAAGAGAGATTGCATTAGCTAGAATGCAGTCTCAAAACCATCAGCTGTTGTCTAACAGTGATTTAACTTCTTGTTAATTTGAATTTATCTTCATTCATAAAAAATGACGAGCAGATGGAACAGTATTGATGATATCCATTATCTTCTGATAGAAGCCCTGAAGTAACTGTTAGCATTTGCCCGTAAACTTAGACTGAATGCTTCTGTGGATTTTTGTGTGTGTGTGTGTGTGTGTGTGTGTGTGTGTGACCATAATCTGAAGGACATCTGAAGAATTATTATATCCTTTGCCTGTATTTATAGACCATGCTGCAGGATACCACTGATCAGGCAGAACTGCGAGGTTTCCCTGGACCTCTTGTCAAGTAAGGGAATTCTACCTTCTTTGTGTTAAGATGTATGTAACCTACTGCACAAGTGTCCTGTGGAGGGGGTGGCTACACGCAGGTGGAAAAGGGGGGAGTAGAAGTCTGGAGGGTTGGCTTTTCGGTGGTTGTGCAAAGGAAGGCGACCATTAAAGTTGGACTTCTAATGTCAATTGTTTGATTATTGGACTAACATTGAAAGCTGAATGCTCTGAGAGATACGAAGAGCTTTTTGCAAACAGCTGCAATCCATTGTTGACAAATATGAAATTGGGGCCGAAGTCCATTATAAAAGGAGAGATTGTCATGAGTGGAAAGGTCCAGGTGTGGTCATTGGCCAAGGTGTAGTAATATTTGCCAGGTGTGGAGGAACCTATGTCAGAGTACACCAGTCTAGGCTCAGAAAAGTGGATGAACCACAAGTGAAAATGGAAGAAACTGAAGAGGAAAATCAGATTAAAACAGATGAAAATCTTTTAAAGACCCCAGCAGTGGTACTTGGTGAGGAACACGATTTTTGAAAGCAAACGTGAGGAGATGGCATCAACAAAAAATGAACTGCTTGGTACTACAGAAAACAGTCCTTCTGTGATCCAGTACAAGCTAGAGAAAGAGGTCCTACACTGTCCCACTCAACCACAGATATAGAAGGACTAAAACTTAAAGTTGGACAAATAATTAAATACACAGACAAAGAAACGGGTCAAACATATGCTGGAAAAATAATCAGTCGAGCAGGAAAAGCCACTGGGAAACACAAAGTGGTACAACATGGAGTACAGTGAGCCCGAGGAAATTGCTGGATCCATGGGTTCCATTAATGTGCAGCAAATAAACAACCTCCAAGTGACACCGTCTGAAGATGCCAAGTCATGCACAGACAGAGATGAAAGATTAGTGGTGAAGGAAGACATCTTCTCACAAGCCAAACAAACTGAACTTGACAACTGGAAAAGAAACGATGTGTTTAAAGAGGAGAAAGACAAGGGTCAGAAATGTATATCAACAAGGTGGGTGTGCACACTCAAGGAAACACCAGTGGGCATTGTACCCAAAGCTAGACTGGTTGAGTACGTTAAAAAAATTTAATCGCCTTAATCATGATGGCGGCGTTAACACATTTAAGCTGCGTAAACTGGCTCAGTTACCACCGGTAGAAGCACAGAGCAAAGGAACTACATGAAATTGAATAAATGTGTTTATGGCCTGGCAGATGCTTCATTATGCAGGTAAAACTGGGTGAAAGAAACCATGCAGAAGCTGGGGGGCACAGTGTCAAAAGTAGATTCAGCTGTCTTCTACTGGCTAGATGATCTCTATAAGGTGACAGGGGTACTTGCATGTCATGTAGATGATTTTATGTGGGGTGGTTCAGACATGTTCTCCACAGTAGTCATCCCCAAACTGAAAGCTGCTTTTCAAGTTGGACGAGAAGAACATAACAGCTTCAGCTACGTCGGGATAGAGCTTCATTCTCTTCAGTACAAGAAGATATGTACATTTAAAAAAAAAAAAAAAAAAAAAAAAAAAAAAAAAACCTACAGCCTATTCCTATTAATCCCACAAGGGCACCACAGCCATGATTGGACAGTTACTGTGGGCAGCAAGACAGAGCAGACCCCAAGCACAAAACATGCTACTATTCAGACAATGCACTGCACAAACAAACTGATCAGAAAACTTCAGAGGTGGTTACACTGAGTTTTCAGTACTTGGGAGAAAGAAAATCCCTCAAATTAGTGGTGTTTAGTGTTTTCTCGATCGGAGCCCATAACACACTCATTTTCACTCCTCATACGAGAGCGTCAGCACCACGCTCTCCAAAATGAGAGACTGGGTTGCCCCAGTGTCGTGCAAAATTGCAATCGGCACATTATCTTCCTCTTTCCCACTCAGTGAGACGAGCCCTTTTGAAATGAAAGGTCAGTAACTGCTGTCAAGGCAGTCATTTCCTGGTTCATCACTGACGGGATTAGGAGCGGACACCGACCGAACGAAACCAACACTTTTTGTCTTTTTCGAGGTTTGAGCTTGCTCTTTGCGGCGAAGCAACGGACAATTAGCAATGAGATGTCCAGTGTCACGGCAATAAAAGTATTCACGACGAGTCATGGGAACTAGATCAGGGCGCGTTTGACACTTAGGAGAAACCTTTTCATGGTGCACAGCTGAAAACGAAAACTCATCTGTGAGAACAGCAGCTTTAGAAACCACCTTTTGCTCATTGAGATACACAACAACATTCTCAGGGAGACACATTTTGAATTCTTCCAATAGGACGAATTCTCTTAGCTAATAAAATCCTTCACTTTACTCGCAGCTAACCACTGGGCCACTTTAAAGTGGTTGTGATGCAAAGGCGTTAAAGTAAGAATCAACCTCACTTTCTCTGAAAGGTGACCCTAAGGCAACTTGTTTACTTGCATTGAACTGGTCAGAGGAGAATGTCTCGGAAGTTTTGCTCACGGGGTAGACATAGCATTGTGTTCCTGGGAAGGATCCAGCTCCATAGCCCTTACGCGGGGATGCATAAGCTCAGCTTCTTTGGCTTTAGTCTCAAGCTCGACCTCTTTCAGGCAAAGGGCGAGCTTGATATCCTCTGTAACCATTCCTGCCTGTAACTGACCGGCTGGTTCAATGTTTGGGACCTAAATGGCAGCAGGAGCCTCCGCCCCAGTGTCATCCATCCACTGACAGCTTGTGGGATGGTTGCTGCAGCTTCTGCTCCCACATCCACCACCAAATTCTCAGAAGCATCAACCAGTCGAGGTTTCACCTTTGCAGTTATCCCCTTTTCTACCAGCTGCTCTGCCATACACTGCTTAATTTCTGCTTTTTGTGTATTTAAGGGGACACTAACATTAAACAAATTAGCCACCAACAACAAATCTGCCTTCGTGCATCATTGCAACTTATCCATGGTGGGCCGTTGTGCAAAACCATCCACATCAAAAGTCATTGTGGCTAGTATACCCCCTACCCTACCAGAAAACTGCCAACCAAAAGCTGTAGACAAAAAGGAAGTGACGCCACCCTTGTCCCCAAAACCATACCCAGAAGCCAAATTTCAAGTGAAAGGTTGTTTTGTCCAAACTGAAAGCTTAACTCTGGGGTGAACAAACGCCAAAATAACAAACATTCAAAAAGGGAGGTGCTACCTAAAACCTAGGTGAAACACAAACCAAACAAACGACAGGTGCTACCCCTAACTGAATAAACAGGAGAAAACGGTGCCCCTATTTACATGTGATCCATAATCTATTTATTTACAAAGCTCAATAATCAGGAAAGCACAAAAATCACAGAGGGTTTTGGAGGCCATGGTCGGGTCTGCTGCTGCTGCTGTCAGTTGCTGCCCCGGGAGAACTGCTGGTGAGGGATTTTCAAAGCAGCCACATGATCAAGAAGCCAATCAGCAGCAGCCAGCTTTCCAATTAGGAAGAACCTGAAGAGCCTCTTAAAGACACAGACAGAAAAAACCTAAAACGGCCACCAGGATTCAGCTTATGGCCAGGGCCGTAACAGCAATGAAATAAATCTAATTCCTAGCCAGAGCCTAAAACTCCCTATTTATATTGAATGCATCATTGACTGCTTTTCTGTTTTAATATTGCATCTTGTCCATCAGGGAAGAGACTCACAAGGTGGACGTGATTAAATTCTCCCAGAACAAAGCATTGGAGTGTTCCCGTGATAACAACCTCTTAGACAGAGACTCTGCCCGCCTCCTCTGGGACTTCATCATGCTGCTATGTAGACAGAATGGGGTAAGACTGTGCAGGCACCACTAAACTTACCATACATTGAAATTAAGGCAAGACTGTGGCTTTTCACATTTGCGTGAGACAACGTTTTAACTCGTACTGTTTCCTCAGACTGTTGTGGGCACAGATATTGCTGACCTCTTGCTGAAGGAGCATCGCTCTGTCTGGCTTCCCGGCAAGAGTCCTAATGAAGCCAACTTGATTGATTTTAATAACGAGCCACTGGCGAGAGCCGAGGAAGAGCCTGGAGCCGGACCACTGTCTCTACTGTCGGACACTTTCATGACTGTCCCAGAAAATTTTGGCAAAGAAACAGAACGCTTCAGGGAGCTGCTGCTGTTTGGCCGAAAGAAGGTAAAATTGTACATAAGAAATGCAGTATGAGGTATTAACTTGCAAGATTTTAAATACCTGAACGTTGTTGAATTAGGATGCACTAGAAGCAGCCATGAAGGGAGGTCTCTGGGGCCATGCCCTGCTATTGGCCAGTAAGATGGACAACAGGACTCATGCCCGAGTCATGACGAGGTAAAGAAATCAGATGTGAGAATAATTAACTTTGGTCCTATTTGTTCTATGATTGTTATTATATTATTTTGTGTGTGTGTGTGTCTTTGTTGTGTAGGTTTGCTAACAGTTTGCCCATAAATGACCCTCTTCAGACAGTATACCAGCTGATGTCGGGGAGGATGCCTGCGTCAGCCACCGTAAGTGTTGTTTTACCCTCCTCCAAACACACTGGAAGTGTTTCAGTCACTTGTGGACAGGCTCCGATTGCCTAGATGACCCTCTAATATATTTACTAGCAGGCCATATATCATTCAATGGTATTCTTCACTCTCATTGGTAGTCTCTTCAGTCACTTGCCTGAAAGCTTATTGCAGGTCCTACCCACTTCACCTGTAGTCACTTGAAGGTGCCAAATATCATTCACTTTCTCTGGTGGCAATAAATCGCTTCCAGTATGTACTGTAGCTTTAGACACTTGTTTTAAAAAAAAAAAGGCGTGTTTATTTTGCCCTGGCTAACATATGTCTTGTTCCCACACAGTGCTGCGGGGAGGAGAAGTGGGGAGACTGGCGTCCTCATTTGGCCATGGTGCTGTCAAACCTCACACACACCCTGGATTTGGATACTCGCACAATTACCACCATGGGCGACACACTTGGTAGGGTTTTGTCAAGAATTCAGTAATCAAGAGCGCTGGCAACAAACATGCACCCTTAAACTCTGTCTGCACTCATTTTGTCTCACGCCAGCTTCGAAGGGCCTGGTTGATGCAGCACACTTCTGTTATTTGATGGCTCAAGTTGGTCTTGGCGTTTTCACAAAGAAGAGCACAAAGATGGTCCTGATTGGCTCCAACCACAGGTTAATGCAATAACCACACCCACGTAGCTCCAAGATGTTAAATTTAAGTCCTCACATTTTATAGTAAACATGTGTAACCTCATCTTTGTTTTTTCAGTTTGCCCTTTTCTCAATTTGCGACTAATGAAGCAATCCAAAGGACTGAAGCCTATGAGTATGCTCAGTCTCTAGGCTCCCAACCTTGTTCGCTGCCAAATTTCCAAGTGAGTTTTTTTTTTTTTTTTTTTTTTTTTAAACCAGTTGACAAACCAATAAATAATATGTATAAACCAAGAACTTTATACACGACTGCATTATTTACAGTGATGTTTATCATGTTATATTACTAAGAAGTATCACTCTCTTCTGTTCTTCTTGTTTCTCATTAGGTGTTTAAATTGATCTATGCATGCCGCTTGGCTGAGGCAGGCTTGAGCGCTCAGGCCTTCCATTATTGCGAAGTTATCTCGAAGACCGTCCTCGTGCAGCCTTCTTACTACTCCCCCGTTTTCATCAGTCAGATCATACAGGTATACACTTATTCTCCTCTTTAGCTGTGATTTTTGCCTAAATATAGTCACTTAAATACTTTGCAGCGTTGCATTCAGACAAAGGTTACTGTTACACTGTTTGCCAACAGATGTCTGAAAAGCTGCGGTTCTTCGATCCACAACTGAAGGAGAAACCAGAGCAGGAGTTGTTCGTTGAGCCGGAATGGCTGATTCGCCTGAGACAGCTGGATGGACAGATGAAAGTGAGGAGAAGGAAAAACATTGTACTCTAGTTCTGTTGTGACATAAGCAGTTGTCATATAGGGAGGTTGTGTAAACTTTTCTTCTGAATAGAAAAATAAATAAATAAATTAGGCTGTGTATAATAATTATGTGAACATTTTTAATAGTTTGTGTCGATCAAACAAATGTTTGATGCTTTGTGTTTCTTAGACGGGTCTGATTACGTACAATGCAGACAGAACAACTCCGATACAGTTTGAGTGCAGCAGCCCTAGCTCTGACTTGGACCATCCGAGCCCACCAAACAGCATGTCGCTAGATAACCCAGCCCCTGATAACCCACTCATGAGCTCATTACTGCCTGGGTCTCCACCACAGGGAGTCCAGTTGATGCCTCCAGGTTTGTTTGTTTTTAGGGGGCCTTTGGTGCATTTTTTTTTTATTTATCTGAAATGTCAGGTACATTTAAAATACATCAAATCTCATCTGTTGTATTCTCTTTTAGCTTCCACTTTCATTCTCCAAGATGGAATGGCTCCTCCTCAGTTCTCGCCTTCCAGTGATGTGCCCCAGTACTATCCGGTCCCCACTAGCGGACCACAAGCCCAGATTCCCTTCCCAAACTACCCCCCACAGGGTCCTGGCTTTGCTTCTCCCACTTTCCAACCTCAGCACATGCCTCCGCACATGCCCCCTTCTCCTGGGCACATGCCACCTGTAGAACAGCCACCGCGGTCCCCAGTAGAGATGCCGAACATCCAGTCAATGCCATCCTCACCACGTAGGACCTCACTGACTCCTCAGAAGGACTTCTATGATCAGATGGCTAAGATGGTCGGTATCTGCTAATTTTTATTTATTTATTTTTTGTAAAGAGCCTTATACAATGTTTACTTCTGCAGGGTCACGGGAGACCTCGGACTACTTCACAATCGTCATTGCATTTGGTATGTTTGTATTTCAACTAGAGATGGACCGATCCGATATTAGGTATCGGTATCGGTCCGATACTGACCTAAATTACTGGATCGGATATCGGAGAAAAATAAAAAATGTAATCCGATCCATTAAATATCACGAAAGCACCTCACAAAACTTGCAACACGCCGTAACTCGCCTCAGAACGTTAGCACGTCGGAGCAGTATGCATCACGTGATAGAGCGGCTGTGGCATGCGGGACCTGTCGGTGGTCTGGATAGCATGTGGAGCTTCGCTAGCAACCCGGCATTTCATCTCCGACAAAGTTATCCCCGAGAGAAGTAAAGCAAGTGTGTAAGTCCATCTCTGAATGTTTGTAAAGCATTCCTGCGTTAAGCTTAACAAGCGACTGCCTCTTCTTGCTGCTACTTCAATCATGAAACTGCTTAACGATCAGCTGATCGGCTTTTCTGTCGCGAGTCCATCTCTCTGGTTTGTTTTTGGCCCACTTTGCACCAGAAAGAGGAAACCAGCGGCTGAACAACAGCAGCACGTTTAAGCTTGATAAGCTGTTGTTAGAATGTATTTAATATTACTTTCTACTCGAGGATCTTTTTCTACGTAGCTGACGGCTGTAACTGTGCAGGGGTGGATCTAGCAAAGTTTAGCCAGGGGGGCCGATAGGGCATTAACAGGGAAAAGGGGGCACAAAGACATACTTTTCTTTCTTATTCTCATTTAAAATGTCTAGCTTTTAATAAATAATTATCCAAATCTTACACCCAAAGTTTTAATTTGATGTAAAATGAATAGAAGTCAATTACTGTATATAGTGACTATTAAGTCTAATATATATATACCCTAGTAAGCTATAGTACTTTTTCCTTTGGGAAGGTACCATCTGTGCAGTCTGCAATTTTGTTGAAGAAAGATGTTGAATCTATTTAATATTTCTTGAAAAATTGATTTCTGTGCATTCCCCCCCCCCCCCCCCCCCACACTGCATCAAATTAAGGTTGATTACGTCGATTAAGCATCATGAGGTGGAGCGTGAGGGGTGGTTCCCTATTTTTTTATTTTTTTTATTTTTGTTGTTGCTGGGAGTTGGAACCCTATTAGTTAGGTTGCTTAATATTTACGCTAAGTACTCTTTAAAATACCAGAATAGGGAGGATGGTGTAGGTTTAAGTTTATTAGATTGATCAGTATTGCTGAACTATGAAATTTTTTTTTTTTTTGCATACAGGTATAACAGAATAGCTTTAGTGTAGTTGTTGTTTTAAACTTGAGTATGAACTTATACAAAATGCAGCAAGATATTTAAAAAAAAAACAGTTTTGTTGATTAAAAAACACTATATCGGATTCATATCGGTATCGGCAGATATCCAAATTTATGATATCGGTATCTGTATCGGACATAAAAAAAAGTGGTATCGTGCCATCTCTAATTTCAACTGCTAGCATGTGTAATTCTACTTAATTTGTCCAGTTCTAGTTTATATTAGTCATTATCAGAACTGAAAATGAGCAATAAAAGACTGGCTGTCTATGCATATCCGCTCAGAAACAAGGCAACGCTGCTAATTGTATACAAGACATTATTTTTAGGTTGGCTTTAGATTTTTTTGTAAAATGTCCCCAAATCACTACAGTTTGCTTAAAAAGTAGGCCTGATTAGTTTTTAAAAACTAAGATGAAGATCAAGAGATTATAGCAAAGTTAAAACCTGCTGTCTGCATTTCCCAGAATGCAGCTTTTGCTGCTAGGTTTACTTTGTTGCTTCTAATATTCTCATTTAACAAAAAAAATCTGATTTAGCCCATTATCTGCAGTGGAATAAATGTTTTCACCAAGACATCCTGGAAGAACTTAAATCTAGGCCTAGTAGTTTTATTCTGACATACCCCATCTATTTAACAATAGATTTTTAGAACAGTATAGAATAGCCCTTTGTTGTCTTTGTACAGGTATAAAAAAATTGTGGGTGCTTCACACAAACTGTGCAGGAATACAATAGAAATATTAAGACAGAACAAATAAATAACAAACAGGAGGAATATATACGACATAAGAGAGGGGCACACATTCAAAACACATTTAGATTTTCTTGTTGGGAAATTAGAAATTAATCAATGTTTTGATGTTTTACTTGTATGTGTTTTCCTAAAACAGATAAAAAGATATCAGGAATCAAGTCAGTATTTATAAAACACCATCCCTGTGTAATAAGTTAAAAAAAATTATATGATGATTAAAAGAGGTTGTATCTGGAGGTCTATGCATTTCATTTATATCTGTGTTTTCTGGTATTTTCCGTCATCCAGTCATCAGGACGCCGCTCCCGTACCACCTCGGAGTCTTCTACTCACTCTGGTGGAAGAGAGCGGAGCAACTCAACTGTGGTGCAAGCCTCTCCACCTCCACCCTCAATCCCCGAGCAGCCCATTAAAGAAGAGGCCAAGAAAGTCAAGAAGGACTCTCCAAAAAAGGTTCAGTTTTACATACTGGCTCTCAGGTTTTCAGTGTGCACTGTGGTCACTGTGCTAAGTAGAATACTTATTATCTTTACACACACAGAAAGGGGTTGGCTGGCTGGGTTGGATCATTGGGAAAGGAAAGAATGAAGCTCACTTGCCAGATGACAAAAATAAGTCTGTAAGTTATAGCTTTTACACGTTCACCTTTTTTTTTTTTTCTTGTTTACATTACCTGTTCTACAAATTTCATACACTTGTTTGTACATGCGGCCAATATGAGAGTGCTGTGATCTTTGTCAGATTGTGTGGGATGAAAAGAAGCAGAGATGGGTCGACTTGAACGAGCCTGAGGAGGAGGTCTGTAAAATTGAAAATGTGTTCTCCAGGCTGGACCTGTAGTGTGCAGAAAGCCTGAAATTCTTACAAATTGAACACTTCTAATAGTTTTTCTTCTAAACTTTTAGAGCAAGCCACCTCCGCCACCACCCTCTGTCTTCCCCAAGATGCCTCAAGTTCCTGGTCCTGGAGGGCCTGCTGCACCACCGAGTAGTATTCCTCCTGTCAACATGTTTTCCAGGAAGGCAGGTGAGATGAGGATTACTCAGAGTGGCTTTTGGCTAAACAAACCTCATCCTTCGCCTTGCATAATGCATCTAAAAGTAGAAGCATGTCTTCTCTTATAGGGCGCTTTTAACTCAGATGTGTTTGTTCCCTCTCAGGCACAAAGAGTAGATACGTGGATGTTTTGAACCCCAGCAGAGCTGCTAAACCTGGCGGTCCAGCTCCTGCTCCAGCGGACATCTTTGCTCCTTTGGCACCAATGCCTATTCCTACTAACCTGTTTGTGCCTAGCTCAGGTGTGTGTCATGTGCAAGATGGCATAATAACTTGTATTCACCAGCAGCATTTGGTGGCTGTAGAGGATTTTCTGCTTTTAAAGATTGAAGTAATTCTATGTTTATTTGTATCCCTGGATTAGCTCCCGATGATCAACAACCTCTGGAAGGCAGTGAAGGAGGCAATCAGGAGCAGAACTCACCAAACACCAGTGCTGGTCCACAGGTATCTCTACTCTTTACTAGTAATCCTCATCATTCTTTATAATCATGAACTTTACTCCTGTTCTTCATTTTTAAAAGATAAGTGAAAAAGTGCATTAAAAAGACAAAACATAAGCAGCATACTGAGAAAGAATGTAAGGCAGTCATCAATAAGTACAAAGCAACAACTCTACTTATCCAAACTTCTTCTGTTGCGCTTTTTAAAAATCTGTCTAGATGTTCACCCCAATGTTGTTACCACCTGCCCCAGAAGGTCCTACAGTGCCTGATGGCTCCCATTCTGGAGAGGTAAGCCTAAGCCTCCTGTCATAATGCAACTGAAACATGATGCTCGACTGCCAGTGGCCAGTGTGCGCACTTTGCTCTTTGTAATATTAATGTAGGAGCGAAAGAACATGATATTATATGCATGTAGAATTAAAATCTTTCCTCATATTCATGTGAAACGCCTTGATAAATAATACTCCATGTGCTGGTCTAATATAATTCTTTCCATGTCTGTTTTTTCTATGAACCATGGTTTTATGCTGATTTATTCATTTTCATTCTGAAAACTAATCCAGTGCATGCCAGGTTATTAAAATGGGTTTGTTTGTTTTTTTAATTTTCCTCCTGCTGTCTGTAGCTGTCACGTTCTAGTTCAATGAGTTCTTTATCACGCGAAGTGAGTCAGCATTTAAACCAGGTACCTCTAGCTGGGCTTTAAGTTAACTCACCCCTGCCTGCCACCCTTGTAGCTCACTCCACATCACTAGTAGCATGCTTCACTGCACCCACCCAAAGCTTCTTTGCCTATTAAACCCTGCCTGTTGTCTTCACCATTACTAACTCAACATAACACAAATGGACAATAAAATCGGAGTATAGTTATATAATTGTCGCCAAAAAAAAGTGTTCACACTTCTGTGGAGTAGAAAAGATGAGAATTCTATTAACTTTGGTTATATATTGTTTTTATTGAATGGATTGACTGCAGCACTCCCAGTCCCATACCTCTAGTTCTCAAAAGATTGTCATCTCTGTCTAACCTAGTTCTGTTAGCAAGTTAAAAGTATTGAGATTTAGAATGAATTGCCTTGACATCAATTGGAGTGCCATAAAATTACACATAAATACAGATTCATGCTATCATGTTGTCTGATGTTTTCAGGCATCATTTAATTTATTTGGTTTAAGATTTAGTGCGTGTAAAATTATGTCATCTGATCTAAAAAGGGAAGTCAATATGAAAGTGTCCTAAATCTGCATTCTTTCCAGTGGCCAGCAGGGGGTTAGTCTCTGGTTGCAAGAAAAAAAATCTGATTATAAAGAAATAGAGGGGGGGAAAAAATCCTACTTCCCATGTGATTTATGAGCACAGTAGAGTTTTTCATATTGACTTTACAGTTTTACGCAATAGTTTTAATTCTTCTTCAAAACAGCATGATGTATATTTTGGAAAATGTGGTCACATATGTATCATACACATATATATATCTGTAATGCTGCCTCGCTGTGTCCTCGTGTCCTTACTGCTTCCTCTCATTTCCTTGGCTTCTACAGTGGCTTGCAAAAGTTCTCAGACCCCTTGAACTTTTCCACATTTTGTCACATTACAGCCACAAACATGAATCAATTTTATTGGAATTCCATGTGAAAGATCAATACAAAGTGGTGTACACGTGAGAAGTGGAACGGAAATCATACATGATTCCAAACATTTTTTACAAATAAATAACTGAAAAGTGGGGTGTGCGTAATTATTCAGCCCCCTTTAGTCTGAGTGCAGTCAGTTGCCCATAGACCTTGCCTGATGTTTGTGGCTGTAATGTGACAAAATGTGGAAAAGTT
This sequence comes from Diplotaxodon limnothrissa, assembly GCF_057381915.1. NCBI lineage: Eukaryota > Metazoa > Chordata > Actinopteri > Cichliformes > Cichlidae > Diplotaxodon > Diplotaxodon limnothrissa. The sequence continues at coordinate 52,063,371 of NC_140602.1, read as the reverse complement.
CAAGGGGGCCAAATACTTTTGCAAGCCACTGTATTTTATACTTTGGTCAAATCTGTTTGTGAGTTGTGTCTTGCTTTCCATCTCTGCTCTAAAGTGATGTTAGTGTGACACTGCACACACACTTCAGTAACTGAACTTGTCTTTGGACAGAGCGATCAAGCCCAGGGGAATGCACCTGCTGGGGGCGTCACCTTTTATAACCCCTCACAGTTTGCACAGGTATGAACTCCAAAGTTTCACAGTTGTGAGAGACCTTTTACAGGTTGGTTTTTTTTGGGGGGGGGTTGGTGTGGGTTTTTTTTTTTTTTTTTTTTGTGTGTGTTTTGCTACTTTTCACCCTACAATCACCTTTCCTTGCTGCTGTTTTTCCTCAGACAAGTGCACCATCAGGAGTACGCTCAGGTCGTTTGGGTGGTCCAC